>NC_081409.1:891956311-893193259 GCF_030272615.1 Cryptomeria japonica | reverse complement strand
TTGGGTGCTCAATGACACCGTCCGTCAAAAGCCTTGATGGCTTTGACATTATAGATGTGTGGGCTTTTGTATTTAAATACCAAAAAAGACCTCTGCCCAACCAATGTGGGATTAAAACATTGAGCCTGGGACTGCATTTTGGAGCCTTGCCTGCAACTTTAATGGAAGTCCTTTTTCATTTGCTTGGAATTAAATGGCTCTCTCAACCACGCCATACTGGGAGGAGTGTATTTGCAATTTTTAATGGCCTTTGGTTAATAACCAAAGGATGCCCATCCACCAACATTCATGCAGAAGACTATGAATACCTTGGCTGGGCATTATGCATGCCAATGCACTTCCTTAAAGTTTCAAATGCCTTTGTATAGACAATTACCCTCTATATTATGTCTGCAGTTGCATAATTTTTCAAAGCTACAACTTGCACAGCATGCTACTTATTTTCCTTGGTAACATGTTGATAGCACAAATACTTCAATTGTGAATTTTTTGCATTTTCTCATGCCATGCAGAGGGATACATTGTTGGAGTGCACTTCCATACCACATAGAAGCCTGGAGGAGATGGGGGGAAGACAATACTACTGCTTGCATTTGGCTTGGAGGTTTGTACATGCTACTCCTACTGCTAGCCATCACGTGAACTGCTGCTACATGCCTTCCTTTAATGTAGATGATCCACAAGGGCTTCATGCCTCTAATGTGCATTTGCTTGAAGGATTCTAAAACCTTCCTTTTACCAGCCACACTAGAAGACATCGCTGGCATTGCACCTGCCAAAAGATTTGCTTGAAAGTTTTTTTTTTGTTTTACCAGTAATAACTCACAGTAGGCAAGGAAATTGCCAAGGGATTTGTTTGAAGGTATAAAGTGGCTACCACATTACCAAACACCATGCACACAACAAGCTTAAAGATTTTAAAAGTCTCCCAAACACCATGCAAGCTCAACACACAAAAGGGGAAAATTGGATTAATTTGAAATTTTCACTGGCCTTCAATCTTCAACTCAGAGAGGAGGATTTGGTAGAGTCACGTGAAGTGTAGGATTTGATTGCTATTTGCATCTACACTTTGCATTTGCTGGAGCTTTCTCATGGCCTTCAATGCCATTCCACACAGGAAAGATGTTTGGCCAGGGTTGTTGAAGGTTCCACTGGTAACCACATCTGAATGTTCACAAAACCTTTTCAACAAATGCCACTCAGGAGGAGGAGGTCACTTGCTGATTGCATTTGCTATTGTTTTTTAACGCTGCCCCCCTCCATTTTCCACACTCCAACTTGTATTTGTTTTTAAAAAAAAAAACTTTAAATGCTTTCCTCACCAGCCAATGCATAGTTTCAAATTTAATGCCTCTTACATGCCAACCAATGGCATTTGCTTTGAAACTCTCAATGGCCTTTCAACCACGTAGAGGGAAGAGGGATTATGCTTGACATTTAACAAAGAAAATGTAGGAATATTTATTCCTTGTTTGGCAGACTGGAAGAAAATGCTACATTCCATTTGGGGCACATGTAAAGGTATTTCTATTTGGAAGCCTAATTTTCCTTCGATTCAATGATCAAAGTTTAGATGCAGACATGTTCCTCATTCAAGCAGTTTCATAGTTCACACTCCAATTTACCATTTTTTTTCGCCAATCGCTGTAAAATTAATGCATAAGTGTGAGCCAGGTCGGGCCCCAAAGTGGGTCTGACTAAATTTTTTTTTGTTTTCCTGCAACTGACCTCTGGAATATCTCATGGATATCAAACACACCTCTGGAAACGATCGGCATCATTTTCGGATCATTAAACTGAGTTTCATGACTTTCAGGCAATTACGCACATTTTCGCATTTAATCGTGAAGACGTAATTTTCAAACCTGTAAAAACAACTTTTTGGATCTCGCCATCTGATATGCGTGTACTCTGATATACAAGCATGAACACTGCAAAGCAGTTTCTCAAGATGAGTCCCGAGCAAAGAGATATTAATTTTGGAAAATGCCCAACTGGCTTTGTTGACACTGCGGACCTGATGAAGTCAATGTTCTGGCAACAAATGATACCTTTCTCAAAAATATCAAACGACCTCCGTAGGCCATCAAATTTGAAACATAGGTACCTTGAAGTACATATTAAAACTTAGAATTCTCAGTTTGATCACAAGACTGAAAGGATGCAAACGACGCGCTCATGAAAATAGCTACATTAACTGGTATAACACTGAAAGTGTAGAAGACTGAAAATGATAGTTCAATGAACCCTTTTGAAAATCGATCAAACGGATTGGCAGAGGCTTGAAAATTGAAATGTAGCTTGTCATTTATACCAACATTAATCTGGAAGAAACATTTTGTCATAACACATACTGAGGCAACTTTTACACTTATGCGAAACAGGGCTCTGACTAGCTGTCGAAACAAGGACGACAAAACATAGAAATTGCAAATGGATTTGACTTGGTAAACTAAGCAAATGGATTCGTCAAGACTTGAAATTTTGTAGGCTGACTCACATTTTTAATTTCTTCATGAAAACCAATTGGGCAAAAGATATAATCTCTCAAAGTAGGCTACTCAATAAAATCTGCACTTGTGCCTAAAATGCACTTTCAGCTCACCCCTCAAAATGGGTACCTGATAAACTTCCCCAAACTAAATTTTGAAAGTTGCACATCACTGCATAGGCCAAATGAGAGGTGTACAACATGTTTCACGAGCCTTACCCCATGAAAATCAACTGGCTCCATTTTACCCCCTTTCTAACTAGGCATTCAAACTGACTCATTTAGGTACTTTTCTGACATGCAGAGCAAAATTTTGAATTGGGCCTCTAAACTTGACTCAATTTTAATGAGTCCCAACACCCCCTTTTTGACAAACATCAAAACTTAGTTACCATTCGGTGGTGGCAACTGGTCAAAAATGGATTTATACTTTGTCTTTGATTGATAAGGGCGGCAGAGACGACATCCTTGACACTATCCATGAGTGAATTCTGAGTTGTAATGTTAGCTAATAGTGAAATTAGTCCATCTAAGGTGCTTCCCTCTTGCTGAGTGGATAGGGAGGTAGCTTTGTTGATCTGTTCTTGGACGGATGAAAGATGAGGAATGAATAATGTCTGAAGAGTCATTATGTCCATCCTTATCTTGTGCTCTTCATTCCCGAGTTCCAATTATTGAGCTATGAGCTTTTGTAACTTTGTATAAAAATGCTGAATAGAATTTGGCTCGGTGGACAACTTATTTGAGAGATCGGTGATCTCTTTCTCAATCACTTCAGTTTTATTTTTGATATCTTTAATGAATAAAGAAAATGTACAGAGTTTCTGAAATAAATAAAGAATGTGCTTGAGTTGAGGGGACAACTCAGCAATAAATTTGACAAGTTTTACTTTGCCAATAGCAATAGCCTTCTGTACCTCTTCAATCATTTTAGCAGTGAGCTCTTTGTCCTTTAACTTGCTCAAATATCTGGATGCGTCTACTCCATATGTCTCTATTTTAGTTAGGAGTTCATCCAGTTGAATGGGGATGGCTGTATCTTTTGTCACTGTAGCTTCAGGTAGCATATCTGATAATAGTGCTTTCACCTTCTGAAGTACTTTTTTCTTCTTTTGAATAGCCATTTGCTTCTCCTGTTCTACTTTGGCTTTGCATAGTTCACCGAATTCAATGAGTGCTTGCCCTTTTAATTTGGAAATGTCTACATTCGGCAACACTATTGGTTTTGACAAATCTAATTTGAAACTATGCTTTTTCATTTTCTTTTCTTTACCTTTCACTGGTTGAACTAAAACAATGGCTTGTGAGGCTTGGTGACCCTTGGTAGGTTGTTTGCTAGAGGCAACACTTTTATCAATTTCTTGAACCTCTGATGTACCCTTTGTGGTGTCCTTCGGTGCTTTTGTGCTTGGGGTCTCAGATGTAACATTTTCAATGCTAGAAGGAGCTTGAGAAGACTTTTCTTCAGCGGCCTGAGAAGTAGTTTCTCCTTCTGTAGACTTGTGACCCTCTATTCCTTGCTCAGTATCTTGAGGGGCCTCAGTTGAAGTAGGTTGAGTGATCGAAGGGTAGGGCTGAAATTGTTCCAAAACTGACTCACTAGATACCAGTTTGGCATATGCATTCCCTTCTATCATTTCCTGTTCAGGTGCCTCAGTGTCCATGATATCCTCATCAACTTGTATAGTGTCAGCAGGGTCTTGCTCGGTGATATCAAGATCTTGCTCGGTGACATAAACTATTTCAACTTTAGCTTGCTCACCAACATTCTTGATTCGAAATATTTCCTACCATTTTTCTTTGGTCTCATTCTCTACATCCAAGTAAAGGCCATTCATCAATTTCAAGGCTCTTTGCTTGAATAGGAATTTTGTGTGGTAGTTTTTCAGTTGTTTGGTGATCTCATCTACCGACATGTCTGGAAAAAGATGTACCAGACTTCTTTCTCTCATCTATTTCTCTAAGTCCATGGCATACTTCCACCTATTGTCAATATGCAAATATAATTCATTTGGAAGAGATTTAGATACTTCCAATGGGACCAATCGGAATTTCAGTAGTGTGCAGATGATAGCTTCTTATATTCGTCTCTTTTCATCATCAGATCTGGATTCATACTTAACATATCTGAATGCTCCAAATCCACCATATTGCTTCAGATTAGTACAAAAATTGTCAACACTATGTACATTTACCTTTTTACTCTTGACAATCTGAAATTTGCTTGCATCTTCAGATGGTGTCACTGGACTCTTTAGTCAAAATGAGTCTCCGAGTAGATTTCTCATAAGTTTTTGTTACCTTGGGTGTGGCAACATTCTTTGGTTTCTTACTCGGTGATGTTGCAGATGAGCTTGTGTTTGGGCGCTTTAATGAAGGAGTCGGTGATACCTTTCATGTATCTTGTTTCTTTCTTTTCAAAACTTTTCCTTTAGGCAACTTGGTGCTTAGTGTTATACCTGCCTCTTGGCCTTTAGATTCCTCCTCGGTGATTACTATAGTGCCCTTGATAGGTGTGGAGGAAGAACCTTCTCCAAATTTCTCCGTTAATGCTTTGATCATTTTTGTTGCCTTCCTTGTAGCCTTGGGTACTACAATGCTCATCTTTACTTTTTCCTTCACTTTTTCATATGTTCCATACCTCAGCTTGGTAGCATGCCTTGGTAATGTAAGAAAAGCATCTATCTGTTGTTGTGTGATGTCAAAATCAGTCTCATAACCCATAGGTGGCAAAGATTGAGTTCTCAGTTCCACAGTATTAACATAGCAGTAGTCGGTGTCCACTTCAAAGCATATGTCATCCTTGTATTTCTCTACTAATTAGGGTGGAATTCTATACCTGTTATGCATCTTTTCTTGAAACTTTCTAAAATAATCATCCATAATATCATTAAATTTATCACCTAGTCTTTTGATAAAGTCATTAATTTGATGGGTGATTGGTCAGTGTAGTTCCCAAACTACATTACTGATTGATGGAAAGAATTTCTCAAAATAGAAAAACATGCATATTAGAGTGATCCAAACTTCAGAGTGTTAGCCGAGTTTTTCTTTTTCGGCTTCCTTATGGTGTTTAGATTCTCAAACAGTTTTTTTCACAATACTTCACAAAGATCAATTTTCATTCCTTTCTTCACAATTTTATATGCTAAGTCGACTGTTGCACAGGGTACACTATTTTCCCTTGCCGATTGGAAGAAACAATAACCTATTACTCTAATGGCAAACTTTAACTCTGCATCTGTTACATTGTTCATTTTCAGTCCTCTGTAGTCAGATTCAACTCTAGTTAGAGTGATCATTTCCTTCTAAGATATCATTTTCTGAGCTGGGGCATGATCAAAGATAGGGTAACTGGTGATCAAATGAATGATTTTCTTGGTAGTTTTGAATGGTTGCTCCGCTAACCACATGAAATCATCATGAACTCTGCTCAAAACAAACTTGACCCATTGGGGTTTGAAGACATGGAGATAGGTTAGGGCTTCGGTCAATCCCTTGATTTTGATGTGTTCATACTTGCTATCCAATTTCCCATCGGTACACAATTCATCATATGTGTCCTTGATTTCAACATGACCTAGTTCCTCAACACGACATTTAGTGAATAATCTGACATCCTCAACTAGTAAAACCCTATCCGAAATGAGTGAAAATTTAGTTTTATCATCCGGTTCAGATGCTAGTTTGGAAGTTAGAGAATATTTCAGTGAGGGCTTTTCAATGTTCTCAACAACAATGGGCTTCTGGATCTTAGGTGCCATTGCAAATTTTGGATAATCTCTTAACAAAAGATTTTTAGGGTTCAAAGTCTTTCAAATGACAGAAGCTTTCCACTTAGCAAATGTAAAACATATATTCACAACTGATGTGATCAGTAATCTAGTTCTTAGAAATGCTTGAAATCGATGTGTAAATACCTTGAAATTCACTCGGGAGGTGGTTTGATCGCTTTGAATCGCTTTGCTCTACTTTCTTGAAAACTTGGTAAGTGTGAAATGACCTCGTAAAAGCTTTAAGTACACAATATACCTTATTGGTCTTCATGCAGTTAGGTCAAAAGACATTAAATGCACTCGGTTCCCTTAAACCAATTTACCTTTCCTTTTTATGCTTTTACCAAGTAGCCAGACTTCCTGTGTTTACTGACTAGATAGACTTCCTGAATTACCGACTTGACTAGTGCTCAAAAAGATTTGATAAAATTTCAAATTTCCTAATGCATCTTTAGCTATGTAGATTTTTTGAATTAAGTAAATGATAGAATAGGAATTGTTAAGATTTAACCTTTGAAAGAATGCAGCCCCTTCATACCTTTACCAATTAATTTGGAATAGGTGCACCTAACTCGGTAGGTAAGGTGCTTTCTTCATTTGACACTGTTATCACTAATTAAAAATGGGCTTTTCTTTTCCCATGATTGGCTATGGTTTGTTGAAATTTTGAATAGGGTGCAGTTTCAAATGCTTTAGTTTTGTTCTAGACGTCAAGGGTTTAAGGGTTTTTGATTTTAGATCCTCTTGTGTTTGTTTTAAACCCTCTGATTTCTAATCTTTCATTACTTTATTCACTTAAGTAATGGGTCATGGGGTCGTAGGAAGTGTCCCCCTTGTTGTTTGCCTAGGCGGTCATGTTAATTAATCAAAAAATTTATGCCTCATATGATTTTCTCCTAAAGTTGTTGGGCCCAGTAACTGGTGCACATCTCGCGGGTGGATCCACGGCTCGCATTATTTCCCTAGGCAAAGTTGCGCGTAATTTAAAACCAGTGAAGTTGCAAAAATGACATGGCATGCCATATAGACTGTCCAGCTAGTTGATGATAGCGAGTAAAATAGCGGCACGCGGCGTAAGTTACAACAGTCAGCGGGTCAGGATTAAAGGCTAAAAGACAGGCCCCAGAGGTGAGTCAGGTCGCAGTCAGGAGATGACCTTGCGGGTATAGCTATCAAGAGTAGATTGTGGCCCCGTGGTTTCCTTTCGGCATATAACAAAGTGACAAGTCAGCTCCGACGGTGACTGGACGCCAGGTGTTTGCAGTGAGTCAGCGAGCCCACCCCTCCCAAAAGCCTTTTTCAGATGGTTAAAAGAAGATCAACTTAAGCGATGATTCAATGGTCGGCGCTATTTCGCAAGGGTAAGATGCCCATTCTTTATACCCCACGAAATAGCGAGAGTGAATGAGAGCTGTCCACGTGTCATGATGGAGGACATGGAGGATACAGCTGTCAAGAGTTTGTTGGGGCCCCGTGGTTTTCTTTCGGCATATAAAAATGTGACAAGTCAGCTCCGAAGGTGACTGGGCACCAGGTGTTTGCAGTGAGTCAGCGGGCCCACCCCTCCCGAAGGAAATTTCAAGGCCAATGGTTGGGTGCCACGTGGTATCATATGGCCATTAGAGAAGTGGGACCCAGTGCGGAGCCAAAGTTGTTAGTCAATCTAACGCTCAATCAAGTTTCTTTTGATCGGATGGTCAGCGCTATTTCGCAGGACTAAGCTGCCCGATAGTTATGCTTCATGAAGTTGCGAAAGAGAAAAATGAAACACTTGTAGGAATGTTGTCACCCGTTGGAGCGAAAAATATGAATTCTTGTATGAATTCAATTTTGAAGGGATGGCTGAAGCATGCAGAATCAATGTTGTAGTTAAGGCTCTAAGTACAATATTTGATTTCCTATCAACCGGGTGAAGATATCTTTTAAAGGATTTTGCAGAAGAGCAGATACAGTGTTATTTTCTTCAGATACAGAGCAAGTCATTTCAGTTGCAAAGCAAATTCCTTCAAGCAAAGAACAGGTTCTCTTATATTCTTGTGTAGCAATTTCTATGTAGTGTTCTAGATAAGATAATTGATTCATCACAGAATTGTTTAAAAGTGGTATTCATTTCTTACATTTTCAAAATGGCTCCTAAAAGAGAATTTTCTAGCAAAGTTAACTATTCAGAATCGAGTGTATGTGATGATTTTTTAGAATAGTTGACATTGTCAACTAATCAGGCATCAAAGGCAAAAGAATTAGTGCCCAAGGCTCCCCATTTCAAGATAGGAGAAGGATTATATGACAAGGGTAACTGGTTGAGAGACCAACAGGTTGGATTGTCTGGGTTGGGGTTGTTTAAAGTTGGATTCGGAATGAGAAATTCTTCTGCCCCGCAAAACATTATCTGGGAATTAGATGTCGAGAAATTAGTGGTCCCAGGGGTATTTATGGATACAGATTTGCTGACCCAAATTGCGCTCAACTATGATCCAGTCACAAGAAGCATTCGGGATGTAAATGGGAAAACCCTTGTTGAGATTAATGCTGAGGAGTTAAGGACAGCTTTTGGGCTTAATGAGTTCACTAGTTTTCTAGAACCTATAAATTTCACATCATTAGCCCAAATTTATGGTGCACAGAGGAGTCATCTCAGGCATGGGCCTCTCAAGGAGTTTTTTGTGAAAATAGGAGGGTTAACAGTTGTAGGACCCAACACACAAGACCCCTTTTCATTAAGTATGTTCACCCTGAGGGCTAAAGGAATGTATTGGGCACTTTGCAAAAGTTTTGGGAGAAGATGCTGAAGCAAATATGCCGAATCACTACTTGTTAATGATTGCTCAGATTTTGAATCCTTCTCTCACAATTACGTTTGATTATGCCTCTTTTATTGCTGATGCTATCCATGGAGGGTTAATAGGAATCAAGAATGGAAAGGTGGATAGGCCTTTCGGATGGTACTCACTCCTGATAAATCTTTTTCTCTTCAAAGGTGGTGATTACTTTACCATTGGACTAGACCTTGTTAAGGAGAAGGAAACAGAAAAAATGCCGGTACAAGTATGGAGTACTATATTGTCATGGGATAGAGATGATGCCAGTTTTTTGAAGTTTGATAAATATTTTGCATCCAAGATAAGGACTCTCCTCTGCTCAAAGAACCCAAGAATCCCCAAAGTTCTTCTGGAATTCATAAGACCAAAAGAATTCATAGAGAACATAAAAATTGTTCATAACTGGGGTGACATTTACTTGTATCCAGTCTCCATAGTTTTCAGAGTGTTTGGTTTCAGAGGCACCCCATTTTTGCTACCTTACCAGGTCCCTCTCAAAGTAGGAATTGCAGAGATCCTTAGAGAAATTGATGGCTTACAAGAGGCAGAGTTGACAGGCAGGGGTAAAGGGACTATTTTCCCTACAGCTACCATAGCTCACCAATTTGTAATAACAAAAGGAGGCTGGAATTGCTTTGAGGATTTCCTCAAGCCTTATCATTTGTCCACTCCAGTGTCCAAGTGTGTTGATCCAGAAGACTTCTTCAATGATATGTTTAGGAAGAAGGTAGAATGCAGAGGTAGGCCTCATCAATTCCAATTTCTTGAAGACCTCATCAAAAATGAGTTTGATCTAGATGAGTAGGAGCTAAGGAAAGAGAAGTGGGTGGCTTATAAGAAAGCCTTAGATTTTGTGCATTAGTTTGATGCCAGCTATGACCAATTGTCTATCTTTTTCCCACTGGAAGAGAAAATAATTTTTTTGATTATTTGCTTTGAAGATGTGATGCAAACACTGAAGGAGAAGAGGGAAGCTGTAATCACCAGCAACCCTGAAAAGGTAAGAATGATACTAAGTAGGTCAGCTTCCGGCAACGCAATCCCTCCTGGTGATTACACACTACATAAGAAATCCAATTATAGTGTGTTGATGCCTACAATAGGGGAGCCCTCTACCTCCAAAGGAAAGAGGAAGATACAAGATGTCATTGATATCCAAGAAAGCCTAAAGAAGCAAAGGGTGGGGAAAGAAGTGCAATCAGATACACCTTTGTATTCCCCATCCCAATCCCCTATCCATATAGGAAATGAGCAAGCAGTAGCTGAGCAACTCCTACAGTTAGGTAGTCTAGGGGAAATTGCATACACTTATGATGAATTGGAGGAAGGAATGCCAGAAGAACACATTGCTGCTGAAATGGATATCACTACCAGTGAGCTCAAAGGTCAGGAGTGGGATTCTGAGATAAAATAGGCAAGTAGTGCCTTTTTAGCTGATAACAATTTTGTCACATCAGAAGCATTTATGCAGTTTATATGGAAATAGCACATAGATAAATATAATGCTAGATGTGAAACGAGAAAGGCTGAGCAGCCCAACAAAGATTCAGCCCTGGTGGAAGAGGAAATAAAGCAAGAGATGATGGAAGAATTCAAAACAGTCACCCATGAGTAGGGAAGAGATATGGTAGCACAAGCTGGAGTGCTTATCTTACCCGAATGGGATATAGCAGACGCCCTGGTACTAGATGCAATGAGAAAAGAGACTATACCCATGGGGGGGATTACTTTCAATAAGGACAATGTTGCACTCATCATGTGGTCTCTCAAGAGAAATGAGAGTAAGAAAAGAAAAGACACCCCAGGGTCAAGTTACCTTGGTGGAATGATGGTGAAGAGAGTGTAGAGTACAGGGGTAGTGGAGGCTGCTAGCACTGTGTTAGAAACTATAAAAATTTAGTGTTGCAGTAGCAGAGAAGGAAGTCAAAGAGAAAGGGGCCCTCCAAGTTAAGTTGGAAACAGTTTTGAAGGCCTATAACAATGCCAAGGAGGAGGTAAGAGGTAAAGATAGCATCATTGCCAAGTTGCAGAGCCAGTTGACTGGACAATACCATCAAGGTGAGTCTTCACCACTGATGATTTCCTCTTCTCCTGCAAGACCTCCACCTACTAGTCCTATCATTGAGTTTCCACCATCTCTAGCACCATCCAGCTCTCAAATAGTTGAAATTACTCCTCAAGAATCGGAAAACTTGAAACAGGCTCAGGCCTTATATGCAAAGAAGTATGAGGAGAGAGTAAGAGCTACAATTTCCAGTTTTGCAGATACAATAAATGCCTCATTTCTCTACAACAATGTAGGTAAAATTATGGATATATGGAATGAGCTTAGGAGAGACAAGGCCATTTTGACACCTATTTTTGATAAATGGAGGCCTAGGGAGCAAGATTTAGAGTTTATGTGTGTATCCTGCGATGAGGTAAGGGCCAATCCAATCATCAAATCCACTTCTGATGTCACTAAAGTCTTATTACAATTAGCAGCAGAGGTGGATTTGTGCAAAAGGAGTACACTGATCAAGTTTTTGAGTTGCTCCCAGGAGTTTTTGCTAGCCCGGATCAATTAAAGGACAAACAAATGTGGCTTAAGGAGATAGAAGCTAAATTGTCAGCAAGAGTTAAAGGAATTATTGATCTTGATGATTCTTCTTTCTTTGTTGTGACAATACAAGAGATAGAGAAAATTAAGACACATTATGGTTTTCTCAATTCAGAAGTCAACAAAATGAGAAATTCTTGGAAAAGGTTGACTAAGACTAAAGATAAAGTGATTAATTTCTCATGGCCGACAGAAGAGGTGTATGATGAGTGGACAATTAAATATGCCACCCATGATCCAGAATAGTTGGAGAGCGCCCCTGAAAAGATAGAAGAGGTTGCAACCGAACAGCCTATTGAACAAACTGTAGAGGCCGAAAAGAGCTTGTAACTGTTTTTGCGAAAAGCTTGTAACCTCTTTATTTTGAAAGAAATGATTGTAACAAACTCTCCTCGAGAGGTCCGAAACTTTGTGCATCCATATTGTTATAAATGGATACTAGGACTAGAGGAAACGGGATTGCAAAAAAGAATTGTAAGAAAACGCTGCAGAAATTTATCTGAGCTTTTCCAAGTCTCATGGAGAATATTCAAATACTTTTTGTAATATTTCTTGAAACTTAATATCAATATACAGACCATCGGTTTTGAGTGAAGCTTTGTGTTGTCTTCAAGTGTGTTTACAATTTGTTTACTATTTTCATTCTGAATAATCTAGGGTTGTTCTATTTGAATGGAATTGCAAAGCAATTTTAGTAGGAGTGTTCGTTAGCTTTTCTCTTTAGGAGGGAAATTAAAGATGCAGGGATCACTCATACCAGTAAACTCTTTGGAAGAGACTTTGAATTTTGATGATCATAGCTTAATTTGGAATGAATGAATTCTTGTAGGTGTCAGGCATATACAAGGATTAATAGAATCCAAGCCAACAAGATGCATAAAGATGTTTTGTTTGAGGAGTCTTATTTGAGTTTAGATGACTTTGTGACTTTGGATAAGGCACTGGTATTGATTGAAGTTGTTTATTGCATGTTTTGTTGATCAAAATGTTGAATTTAAGTATAATTTCCATTCTTTGTTTTTAGTTGATTTCACGGTGAATAGATCCACTAGTTTTTTGGACTGGTTTGCAGTGGGTTTATGTTTGAAAGTGTGAATTCAATTCACAAAGGTATACCCACCTAGGCTTCGAGTAAGTCCGAAGTGTAGAAGGTTCAATCAAACCTTGTCATATGTTGTCTTGAGAATTTCCTTATCTTTAATGTCTCTTCTGCACTGAGTTTAACCATATTATTTTAAGGATGTTAAAGGGAATCGGGTTTTGAAGACAACAAAAGTTCCGACTCTGCTGGGGAGAGTTACAATAAAGATATAAACGCAGATCTGTGTTGAGGTTTATAAAGAAAATTGTTGTGTGTTTGTGGATAAGATTGCTTGTTTTCATAATTCCCTTAGTTTTGTGAGTGGTGACTCTGTTACTTTTGAACCAGTCCTTGTGAGATACAAATATTTTTAAAAGGAAGACAAGCGAGATGCAAGGAGCAAAAAACACAAGATCAGTCATGAAGAAACATCCTCGTGAAACCTTGCAAGAAGGTCTGCCAAAACAATCACGGAGAGGTCAGAAGAGATCTATGTTGCATGAGCCATCAAATGATGCTTGGGTGCAGAAAAACAATAATACTGGTAAGACGTCCAATCGACCTGTTTATGCAAAGTCTAATTCATCTTCTAGAGATTCAGAGCAGGATATCTTAGGTTTCCATTCGGGATTGTTTGGAAATATTGATGATGCACCTATTTTAAATGAAGATCTATCTCATGTTAGTGTTTTTGCAAAAGATAGAACCAGTTCAAATGCAATTAGGCACTCCGTTCCTAGGATAATTGATGGGAACATTAGTCTGATTGACATAGATCAAGTTAATGCATCAGACTCTGAAGAAAACTTTCCTGATGAGGATAAAGTGTCTCAAGAGATTGAAGATTTAAATAGAAGAGTCCATCATTTAATCTCCCTAAGAGCCCAAAAGGAGGCAAATAAGGAGAAGGAAGTTAAAGCCAAACTAATGGAAAGAGATAGGCTTCTTAGACAGATAGCTTATCTTGAAATGCTTGCTAAGGAAACGGAAAAAAGTGATGAGGAAGGCCCTGTGAATAGAGAAATCCTAATCCCTAGAACTAAACAAGCTTGTAAGTCAGTAGCCCAACCAACTAGGGAAGTATTTAATGACTCCCAATTTCCTAAAACCAATTTAGATAAAGGAAAACAGAAATGGGTAGATGATGGAATAGAATCTAAAACTGTAGAAGGGATTTCTCATAGGATTCTAGCACATGAGAGAGAGATTGAAACGATGAGAAAGGAAAAGGAAGATCTCCAAATGGAAGTGGAAAAGGTTGAGTTAGAAGCAGCAAATCAGGAAGTTAAAAGAAAGATTAATTACTTAAAGGCTCCCCCTATTACATTCCCATCAGAAGATCTTAGCAAGCCTAACCCCCAACACATTTCCTTTCCTCGGGTTAATACTCAACCTGCAGTACAAGCTAATATTGCCTCAGTAAGCCAAATACCTGTGAATAAATAGTACACCCAAGCACCTCAATGTCCAATCCCAAAAGCTAAAATGACCATGGGAAATAATAGTGCTATTACCCCTTTTCAAAGAAGACCAATCAATTTAGAACAATATAGACAATTATTTTTTGATGGGATCCTGGCATATCCAAATCATGTTCCCACTAAGTTAAGAGACAGACTCCATAAATTTGTTGGGAATAATGCAATTAGTGCTGAGGAACATCTGAAATCTTTTGGGGATCTAATAAATGATTATGAGATAGTAGATGAAGATGTTATTAAGAAACTGTTTGTTCAATCCCTGGTTGATGATGCAAGAGATTGGTACAGAGGTCTTCTAGTCAATAGCATAGGTTCATGGGAAGATTTTAAAAATTGCTTTCAAGAACAGTATGGTGACAAGACTAATGTGAGTTTCATGCTAAATGAGTTCAACAATATTAGAAAATCTGAAAATGAAATGGTCACTGATTTCAATGCCAGATTCTAGAAGGCAATGCACAGATTGTACCAAGTGATGAGGCTAGATGATAACATGTGTCTTAATACATATTACAATGCATTTGATTCCAAAATGGCCTATATCTTGAAAGATAAAAATCCCCATAATTTGAGAGATGCTTTTAGAATTGCCATAAATGTAGAAAGTAACAGAAAAGCATCTGGAAAATTAGGTAGAAGGACGGATGGTAGATTATGGCAAGAAACCAAACAGTAACCTAACAAAGTTGTTAAAGAGGATGATAAGATAGAGAAATTAGTTATTGCTATGAAAGATCTGACTGCCAAGGTTAACAAAAACGATAAACCTCATTATAATTGGCAAGATAGACCCCCTAGATTACATTATATGCCATATAATATAAATTGGAAGGATGGTAAACCCCAAATTGAGAAGCCCAAAATTACCCAAAGTCAAGACACACCGGATCTTTTGAAAGGGAAAACTGTTCACAATATAGAAAATACTCCTTGGTGTATTGCTTGTGATGGACCACATTCTCCTCATCAGTGTGCAGTGGCTCAAGCTCTTGAAGAATCTATGAGACCAGAAGCAGAGCCTGACATTAATATGTTTGAAACCATCATAGAAAGTGATGAGGAATCCGTGCAAAGCGAATACAGTGATGTGTTGGATAATGAAAAGCTAGTGCAAGGACAGTTAGCCTTAGGTTGGCATCCTACATTAAATGTGGTAACAATTGAAGATGAAGAGGTTCATCTTAGGAGGCCTAGTGAGGAAGAAGTTAGAAATCTCACTAAGGCTGCAATTGCTAAAACAAAACATAACTATAATCTGAGAAGCACTAAGAGAGACACTGATCAGGGTGAGATGGGTTCTATGTTTGTAAAGGAAGTTACAAAAAAGGGGGCATCAAGTAGTGCTACTACTGTTCCCAAGGTCGGTTAAGGGAAGGGAGAACAAGTTTAGGATGTACATAAATGCAAAGATGATAAAAATGTTGGTGATGTACAAGGAGCAGAGATAGTAAAAAGGGGAAGTCAATTCAAAACAGAAAAAGTTAGGGCTAATACTGAAAAATACAATAGTTCTATATTTGACATGGCCCAAGCTTTAACTCAAATGAAAGTCACTGTTCCATTAGTAGAATTGCTAAAGATTAAAGCACATAAGGATGCAGCTTTGTCTTTATTCTCTAGTATATTTGATAGTGACACAGTATTACCCACCGGTTTAGCTAAAGTTGGAAAGGATCAAGAGTTCCAAACCCCAGAGGTTTATGTTGGAACCACTGTCACTCAGAAGCCTTCTCAAGTAGATCCCTTCTATGTTACCTTGTTAGTCAATAACCGGTTGATTAAAAACTGCATGATAGATTCAAGAGTTGTTGCTAATGTAATGCCCTATGGTGTTATGAAAGAATTAGGGTTATCAGTAACCACTATGTATGGGAAATGCTATGTCATGGATAATAGAGAAGTACCTGTGATAGGTACAATGAAAGATGTAGAAGTAAAAATAGCAGTATTTCCTGAAGCCACTTACAAAATGGATGTTATTGTTATTGACACTAAACCCCACTATGGTATGTTACTTTCCAGGCAGTGGGCAGCAGCAATAGAGGGAAATGTTCAACTGGACTTATCTTATGCTACCATTCCTATTAGTGGTAATCAGGTCAAGTTATACAGAGAGCCACGAGCTCCTAGGGTAATTGAAAATGTAGACCCTAGTATGCTTAATTGTATGATCGATGTAGATTTGGATAACTTTAGACTTCAACCAATTTCACCTCAATTGAAGAATATTGACCCTATTGTGGTTGAGCTACAAGCACAGTAGTATGGGTTGTGGTAGATGTATTTTGATGGAGCTTGCTCCAAAGAAGGATCTAGAGCAGGGGTTCTTTTTGTGTCCCCATCAGGTATAACTTTTAAATACTCATTTTTATTGGCATTCCAGTGCACAAATAATACTGCAGAGTATGAAGCCCTGTTACTAGGACTTGAGGTTGCAAAAAGGCATGGAATCCAACTGTTGAAATTTATGGGGGATTCAAAATTGGTTGTTTCTCAGGTGAGATCTAAATATGCATCCAAGAATGATAGATTAAAGTAGTATAAGCATGCTGTTTAGGATGTTATTGAGCATTTTGATGCATTTTCTATTAATTGGATAGAGCGAGCAAAAAATATTATGGCAGATTTCCTAGCTAATGTTGCTTTGAAAAATGATCATGCAACGCTAACCGGTATTTCCACTGTGGAAATAAAATCGAAGCCTGCTATTCCTGACAATGTGTACAATTAGCAAGTTTTTGCTGATGATGAAGACATTCTTAGGTTTATCTAATGTGTTGATGATTATGATGGACAAAAGATTGATTGTAATGCATTGGTGGAAGTGGTAGACAACAGAGAGACAGTGTTTGGAAATGATGTGGTCCAGTTGGAAACTAATGAAATACCTAAAGGGCTGGTGGAGCTGGAGAGCATGTTTAGTTATAATGATAGTCATTTACATCAGCAATCTACCACCAAGTTGGAAGAGTTAGAGGAGGTAAACCTGGGGATAGAATCATCCCCTAAGTTGGTATATATTGGAGAGAAACTACCCCCTCATGTCAGGACTAACCTTATTAATTTATTGAAAAGGTATAAGCATGTCTTTGCTTGGTCTTATGAAGACCTAAAGGCATATAGACAAGATCTTTTTCAGCATGAAGTTCCTTTACTTCCAGATGCTAAGCCTTTCAAATAGAAACAAAGGCCTATCAATCCCTTTTTAGAAACTAAAATGCAACAAGAGTTGACCAAATTGAGAGAAGGGGGATTATCAAACCAATAAGGCATTCTTCATGGGTCTCCAATTTGGTCCCAGTGAGGAAGAAGAATGGAGACATCAGGTTGTGTGTAGATTTTAGGAATCTAAATGTTTCTTCCTTGATAGATAATTACTTATCCCCAAATATGGAAGCCATGCTACAAAGAGTGACAAGATGTGATCTTTTATCCATGATGGATGGTTTCTCAGGATATAATCAAGTGTTGGTAAAGGAGTCTAAATAGTTTAAGACAGCTTTCACTACTCCATGGGGAACTTATGTATATGTGAGAATGCCATTTGGATTAAAAAATGCAGGAGCTACATTTCAGAGAGCTATGGATGTAGCCTTCAAGGAATTCATAAACATTATCATGGTGGTTTATCAAGATTATCTAACTTGTTTCTCTAAAAAAGCTGATGATCATTGTGGATATCTAGAGAAAGTGTTCAATAAAGCTTTGGAATTTGGGGTATCACTAAATCCCAAGAAATGTTATTTTGGGGTCACTGAAGGAAAGTTATTGGGACACATAGTCTCTAAGGAGGGGGTAAGAATAGACCCTGAGAGAATTGAAGCAATCAATAGGGTGTCTGAACCTAAAAATTTGAAAGGTATCCAATCCTTTTTAGGTAAAGTAAATTTTGTTAGGAGATTCATTGCAAACTTTGCAGAGATAGTGAAGCCTATCGTCAAATTGCTTAAGAAGGATACAAAATTTTATTGGGATCAAGAAGCTTCAAAAGATTTTGCTGAGATTAAGAAGGCAATCCAGGAGGCACCAGTGTTGAAATCTCCTGATTATAGTAAGCCTTTTTCTCTATTTTCTTTTGCTTCATATCATACGGTGGCTGCAGTATTACTATAAAAGGACAATGAAGGATATGAACATCCCATAGCCTTCTACAGTAAGTCTTTGCAAGCGGCAGAACTAAAATATGAAACCATGGAGAAACAATCTTATGCCCTAGTTAAAGTTGTTGAGGCTTTTAGGCCATATTTAGTGAATGCAAACATCATTGCCTATGTCCTGCATGCTGCAATTAAAGATATTTTGTCTCAGTCTGAGGTTACTGGGAAGAGATGCAGATGGATTAATAGAATTCAGGAATTCAACTTGGAGATAAAGATCACCAAATTGGTGAGAGGTTTAGGTTTGGCTAAGCTCATGACTGAGTCGAATCTCATGAATGTAGAAATACACAATGTTGAGGTTAGAGATGCTTTGGTCACTAGTATTGAGAGGCAACCTTGGTACACAGAGATAATCCAAATTTTGAGAGGTGATACACCCCCAGAAGAAATGACATACAATCAGAAAAGAACTCTGAAACTCAAGTCCCAAAAACATGTGCTCATTCAGGGTGATCTTTTCTGGAGAAAAAGAGATGGAGAGTTACTAATGTGTTTGGATGAATTTCAAGCTAAACAGGTGTTGACTGAAATGCATGATGGAATATGTGGAGGTCACTATTCTGCTAAGACTACTGCTGGTAAGATAATCTAGGTTGGGTACTATTGGCCCACCTTATTTAAAGATACTCATGCATATGTTCAGAGATGTGACCCATGTCGGAGATTCTCATCCAAGCTCAAGTATGAAGGAGCCTTACCCCTAAATCCAATCTCTGTAGAAGCTCCTTTTGTCTAGTGGGGCATTGATTTTGTCGGAGAGATTGTTGAGAGGTCAGGGAGAGGTCATGGATGGATCATAGTGGCCACTGACTATTTCACCAAATGGATAGAAGCCATCCCTACAAGAAGAGCTACTAGTAAAGTTGTCATTGATTTCTTGATGGATAATATTGTAACTAGATTTGGAACACCTGCAAAATTGGTGATGGATAATGCCATGTGTTTCAGATCAAAAGAATTTGTAGGCTTTTGTACTAGTCATGGTACACTCATGTCATACTCTTCACCTTATCATCCTCAAGGGAATGGACAAGCAGAATCCAGCAATAAGAGCCTGTTGAATATCATCAAGAAAATCCTAGAAGAGAATAAAAGATCTTGGGATCAAAAACTAAAGTTAGCTCTGTGGGTAGATAGAATAACAGTTAAGAAATCCATTGGAATGTCACCTTTTGAGTTAGTGTATGGCATCCAAGCCAGTTGCTAGTAAATAACCTTCTCCCAGTGTATAACTTTTTGCAAAATGAGGACATGGAGGTATCTGAACCAATGGAAAACAAAATGATCCAAATTGTAGAAATGGAAGAGCTTAGGACTTCTGCCCTTAAGAAAAATCAGAAGATCCAGTTGCAGTCAAAGTATCTTTTTGATAAAAGGACATCACTAAGGAAGTTTCAAATTGATGACATGGTTCTTCAGTAGAATGCAAAAGGACAGGATAAGGGAAAGCATAAGAAATTTGAATCACTATGAATTGGCCCTTTTGTGGTTTGTGACTTAAATGGTAAGGATTCATATTTCTTGAAGAATATGGATGATGAAATGCAGGAATTTCCAGTGCATGGACAATTCCTAAAGCATTATTTCTCTTAATGTCCATGCACGGTAGGTCCTTTATTTGTACATATTTTGTTCCTTTCCTGCTTTTCTATTTTGGTCTGTGTTTTGGTCTGTTCCTCCAGAGTTTCTGAGTTTTCTTGTGTTGACCTTGTGATCAACCATCCCTAGTCAGAGCCATTGTTATCACTGATTAAAAATGGGCTTTTCTTTTCCCATGATTGGCTATGGTTTGTTGAAATTTTGAATAGGGTACAATTTCAAATGCTTCAGTTTTGTTCTAGACCTCAAGGGTTTAAGGGTTTTTGATTTTAGATCCTCTTGTATTTGTTTTAAACCCTCTGATTTCTAATCTTTCATTACTTTATTCACTTAAGTAATGGGTCATGGGGTCGTAGGAAGTGTCCCCCTTGTTGTTTGCCTAGGCGGTCATGTTAATTAATCAAAAAAATTATGCCTCATATGTTTTTCTCCTAAAGTTGTCGGGCCCAGTAACTGGTGTGCATCTCGTAGGTGGATCCACGGCTCACATTATTTCACTAGGTGAAGTTGCACGCAGTGCGCATCTCGTAGGTGGATCCACGGCACACGTTATTTCGCTAGGTGAAGTTGCACGCAATTTAAAACTAGCAAAGTTGTGAAAATGACATGGCATGCCACATAGACGGTCCAGCTAGTTGATGATAGCGAGTAAAATGGTGGCACGTGGCGTAAGTTACAATAGTCAGTGGGTCAGGATTAACGGCTAAAAGGCGGGCCCCAGAGGTGAGTCAGGTCACAGTCAGGAGGTGACTTGGTGGGTATAGTTGTCAAGAGTAGATTGTGGCCCCATGGTTTCCTTTCGGCGTCTAACAAAGTGACAAGTCAACTCCGACGGTGACTGGACGCCAGGTGTTTGTAGTAAGTCAGTGGGCCCACCCCTCCTGAAAGCCTTTTCAGATGGTTAAAAGCTGATCAACTTAAGTGATGATCCGATGACCCACTCTATTTCGAAAGGGTAAGATGCTCATTCTTTATACCCCGCAAAATAGCGAGAGTGAATGAGAGCTGTCCATGTGTCATGATGGAGGACTTAGAGGATACAGCTGTCAAGAGTTTGTTGGGGCCCCGTGGTTTTCTTTCGGCATATAAAAAGGTGACAAGTCAGCTCCAAAGGTGACTGGGCGCCAGGTGTTTGCACTGAGTCAGTGGGCCCACCCCTCCTGAAAGCCTTTTTAGATGGTTAAAAGCTGATCAACTTAAGCGATGATCCGATGGCCCACGCTATTTCGCAAGGGTAAGATGCTTGTTCTTTATACCCCATGAAATAGTGAGAGTGAATGAGAGCCATTCACGTGTCCATTAACACGTGGTCAAAGAAGAAAGTGTTGGCCCGCCAAGGTGGAACCGGTGGTATAAAAGAAAGACACGCGGCCAGTATCAAGTGGAATACAAAGGAAATTTCAAGGCCAATGATTGGAAGCCACATGGTATCATATAGCCAATAGAGAAGCAGGACCCGGCGCGGAGCCAAAGTTGTTAGTCAATCTAATGCTCGATCAAGTTTCTTTTGATCGAACGGTCGACGCTATTTCACAGTACTAAGCTGCCCGATAGTTATGCTTCATGAAGTTGTGAAAGAGAAAAATGAAACACTTGTAGGAACGTTGTGACCCGTTGGAGCGAAAAATATGAATTCTCGTATGAATTCAATTTTGAAGGGACGGCCAAAGCATGCGGAATCAATGTTGTAGTTAAGGCCCTGAGTACAATATTTGATTTCCTATCAACCGGGTGAAGATATCTTTTAAAGGATTTTGTAGAAGAGCAGATGCAGTGATATTTTCTTTAGATATAGAGCAAGTCAGTGCAGTTGCAAAGCAAATTCCTTCAAGCAAAGAATAGGTTCTCTCATATTCTTGTGTAGCAATTCCTGTGTAGTGTTCTAGATAAGATAATTGATTCGTCACAGAATTGTTTAAAAGTGGTATTCATTTCTTACATTTTCAAAATGGCTCCTAAAAGAGAATTTGCTAGCAAAGTTAACTATTCAGAAAGGAGTGTCTGTGATGATTTTTTAGAATACTTAACATTGTCAACTAATCAAGCATCAAAGGCAAAAGAATTAGTGCCCAAGGCTCCCCGTTTAAAGATAGGAGAAGGATTATATGACAAGGGTAACTGGTTGAGAGACCCACAGGTTGGATTGTCTGGGTCCGGGTTGTTTAAAGTTGGATTCGGAATGAGAAATTCTCCTGCCCCGCAAAACAGTATCTGAGAATTAGATGTCGGGAAATTAGTGGTCCCAGGGGTATTTATGGACACAGATTTGCTGACCCAAATTGTGCTCAACTATGATTCAGTCACAAGAAGCATTCGGGATGTAAATGGGAAAACCCTTGTTGAGATTAATACTGAGGAGTTCAAGACAAATTTTGGGCTTAATGAGTTCACTAGTTTTCTAGAACCTATAAATTTCACATCATTAGCCCAAATTTACGGTGCATAGAGGAGTCATCTTAGGAATGGGCCTCTCAAGCAGTTTTTTGTGAAAATAGGAGGGTTAATAGTTGTAGGACCCAACACACAAGACCCCTTTTCATTAAGTATGTTCACCCTGAGGGCTAAAGGAATGTATTGGGCACTTTGCAAAAGTTTTGGGAGAAGATGCTGAAGCAAATATGCCGAATCATTACTTGTTAATGATTGCTTAGATTTTGAATTCTTCTCTCGCAATTACATTTGATTATGCCTCTTTTATTGCTGATGCTATCCATGGAGGGTTAATAGGAATCAAGAATGGAAAGATGGATAGGCCTCTCGGATGGTACTCACTCCTAATGCATCTTTTTCTCTTCAAAGGTGGTGATTACCTTGCCAGTGGACTGGACCTTGTTAAGGAGAAGGACGGAGAAAAAATGTTGGTACAATTATGGAGTACTGTGTTTTCATGGGATAGAGAGGATGCCAGTTTTTTGAAGTTTGATAAATATTTTGCATCCAAGATAAGGACTCTCCTCTACTCTAAGAACCCAAGAATCCCCAAAGTTCTTCTAGAATTCATAAGACCAAAAGAATTCACAGAGAACATAAAAATTGTTCATAACTAGGGTGACATTTACTTGTATCCAGTCTCCACAGTTTTCAGAGTGTTTGGTTTCAGAGGCACCCCATTTTTGCTACCTTACAAGGTCCCTCTCAAAGTAGGAATCACAGAGATCCTTAGACAAAGTGGTGGCTTACAAGAGGCAGAGTTGACAGGTAGGGGTAAAGGGACTATTTTCCCTACAGCTACCATAGCTCACCAATTTGTAATAAAAAAAGGAGGATGGAATTGCTTTGAGGATTTCCTCAAGCCTTATCATTTTTCCACTCCAGTGTCCAAGAGTGTTGATCCAGAAGACTTCTTCAACGGTATGTTTAGGAAGAAGGTAGCATGCAGAGGTAGGCATCATCAATTCCAGTTTCTTGAAGACCTCATTAGAAATGAGTTTGATCTAGATGAGCAGGAGCTAAGGAAAGAGAAGTCGGTTACTTATAAGAAAGCCTTAGATTTTGTGCATCAGTTTGATGCCAGCTATGACCCATTGTCTAGCTTTTTCCCACTGGAAGAGAAAATAAAGTTTTTGATTATTTTCTTTGAAGATGTGATGCAGACACTGAAGGAGAAGAGGGAAGCTGTAACCAAGAGCAAACCTGAGAAGGCAACAATGACCCTAAGTAGGACAGCTTCCGGCAAGGAAATCCCTCCTGGTGATTACACACTACATAAGAAATCCAATTATAGTGTGTTGATGCCTACAACAGGGGAGCCCTCTACCTCCAAAGGAAAGAGGAAGATACAAGATGTCATTGACATCCAAGAAAGCCCAAAGAAGCAAAGGGTGGGGAAAGAAGTGCAATCAGATACACCTTTGTATTCTCCATCCCAATCCCCTATCCATATAGGAAATGAGCAAGCAGTAGCTAAGCAACTCCTATAGTTAGGTAGTCTAGGGAAAATTGCATACACTTATGATGAAGTGGAGGAAGGAATGCCAGAATAACTCATTGTTGCTGAAATGGATATCACTACCATTGAACTCAAAGGCCAGGAGTGGGATCCTGAGATAAAATAGGCAAGTAGTGCCTTTTTAGCTGATAAAAATTTTGTCACATCAGAAGAATTTATGTAGCTTATATGGGAACAACACATAGATAAATATAATGCTAGATGTGAAATGAGAAAGGTTGAGCAGCCCAATAAAGATTCAGCCCTAGTGGAAGAGGAAATAAAGCAAGAGATGATGGAAGAATTCAAAACCATCACCCCTAAGCAGGGAAGAGATATGGTAGCACAAGTTGGAGTGCTTATCTTACCCAAATGGGATATAGCAGACGCCCTGGTACTAGATGTAGTGAGAAAAGAGACTAAACTCATGGAGGGGATTACTTTCAATAAGGACAATGCTACACTCATCATGTGGTCTCTCAAGAGAAATGAAAGGAAGAAAAGCAAAGACACCCCAGGGTCAAGTTACCTTGGTGGAATGATGGTGAAGAGAGTGTAGAGTACAGGGGTAGTCGATGCTGCTAGCACTGTGTTAGAGACTGCAAAATTTAGTGTTGCAGTAGCAGAGAAGGAAGCCAAAGAGAAAGAGGCCCTCCAAGTTAAGTTGGAAACATTTTTGAAGGCCTATAACAATGCCAAGGAGGAGGTAAAAGGTAAGGATAGCATCATTGCCAAGCTGCAGAGCCAGTTGACTGGACAATACCATCAAGGTGAGTCTTCAAAACTGGTGATTTCCTCTTCTCCTGCAAGAGCTCCACCTACTAGCCCTATCATTGAGTTTCCACCATCTCCAAAACCCTCCAGCTCTCAAATGGTTGAAATTACTCCTCAAGAATTGGAAAACTTGAAATAGGCTCAGGCCTTATATGCAAAGAAGTATGAGGAGAGAGTAAGAGCTACAATTTCCAGTTTTGCAGATATAATAAATGCGTCATTGCTCTACAATAATGTAGGTAAAATTATGGATATATGGAATGAGCTCAGGAGAGACAAGGCCATTTTGACACCTATTTTTGATAAATGGAGGCCTAGGGAGCAAGATTTAGAGTTTATGTGTGTATCCTGCAATGAGGCAAGGGCTAATCCCATCATCAAATCCACTTCTGATGTCGCTAAAGTCTTAGTACAATTATTAGCAGAGGTGGATAATGTGGATAGGAAGGTTAATTTGTGCAAGAAGGAGTACACCGATCAAGTTTTTGAGTTGCTCCTAGGAGTGTTTGCTAGCCCGAATCAATTAAAGGACAAAAAAATGTGGCTTAAGGAGATAGAAGCTAAATTGTCAGCAAGAGTTAAAGGAATTATTGATCTTGATGATGCTTCTTTCTTTTTTGTGACAATACAAGAGATAGAGAAAATTAAGTCACATTATGGTTTTCTCAATTCAGAAGTCAACAAAATTAGAAATTCTTGGAAAAGGTTGACTAAGACTAAAGATAAAGTGATTAATTTCTCATGGCCGACAGAAGAGGTGTATGATGAGTGGACAATTAAATATACCACCCATGATCCAGAATAGTTGGAGAGCGCCCCTGAAAAGATAGAAGAGGTTGCAACCGAACAGCCTGTTGAAGAAACTGTAGAGGCCGAAAAGAGCTTGTAACTATTTTTGCAAAAAGCTTGTAACCTCTTTATTTTGATAGAAATGATTGTAAGAAACTCTCCTCGAGAGGTCCAAAGCTTTGTGCATCCATATTGTTATAAATGGATACCAGGACTAGAGGAAAGGGGATCACAAAAAAGAATTGTAAGAAAACGGTACAGAAATTTATCTGAGCTTTTCCAAGTCTCATGTAGAATATTCAAAAACTTTTTGTAATATTTCTTGAAACTTAATATCAATATAAAGACCATCGGTTTTGAGTGAATCTTTGTGTTGTCTTCAAGTGTGGTTACAATTTGTTTACTATTTTCATTCTGAATAATCCAGGGTTGTTCTGTTTGAATGGAATTGCAAAGCAATTTTAGTAGGAGTGTTTGTTAGCTTTTCTCTTTAGGAGGGAAATTAAAGATGTAGGGATCACTCATACCAGTAAACTCTTTGGAAGAGACTTTGAATTTTGATGATCATAGCTTAATTTGGAATGCATGAATTCTTTTAGGTGTCAGGCATATACAAGGATTAATAGAAACCAAGCCAACAAGATGCATAAAGATGTTTTGTTTGAGGAGTCTTATTTGAGTTTAGATGACTTTGTGACTTTGGATAAGGCACTGGTATTGATTGAAGTTGTTTATTGCATGTTTTGTTGATCAAAATGTTGAATTTAAGTATAATTTCCATTCTTTGTTTTCAGTTGATTTCAAGGTGAATAGATCCACTAGTTTTCTGGACTAGTTTGCAGTGGGTTTATGTTTGAAAGTGTGAATTCAAAACACAAAGGTATACCCACCTAGGCTTTGAGTAAGTCCGAAGTGTAGAAGGTTCAATCAAACCTTGTCATATGTTGTCTTGAGAATTTCCTTATCTTTAATGTCTCTTCTGCACCGAGTTTAACCATATTATTTTAAGGATGTTAAAAGGAATCAGATTTTGAAGACAACAGACACAATTTCCTTCTTTCCCCAAATCATCTATAATTTGTCTTTTATTTCCTCAGTGACTCCTCTAGGTTGATCTCTACAATCTCTAGCCAGGTGTCCAATTTTGTGACAATGAAAACATGCCATACCAGGATTTCTCCATGATCTTCGGTTGTTCATTCCAAACCTTATAAAGCAGTTGGCACTTATATGTCCATATCTTCCTCAAAATTTATTCCATATCCTTGTACTGTAATCCCATGGTACTACTGAATATTGTCAGTAAGGATCTGTGTGAGTTCAGTAACCTCTAGCATTTTCTCAATGTGCAGACCACATATAGTTCTTTTGCTTAAACCAACACTTCTCCCTACTATGTCCATATCTATTGCAGTTTTTACAAAACCCTTTGAATTTTGCCTTCTAATAATTGCTAATAGACTTTGTCCTACATTGGTTAGATGTGTGACCATACTTATTGCAATTGTTACAATAATCATTAGACTTAGTGACATTCGATTGCTTACCTTTTCTAATTTGGCACATATTAGTAGTATGTCCTTGTTTTCCACAATAGTTGCAAATAGGCTTCTTTCCTTTGATGTTCTTCTTTTTTCCAGCTTGCTTTGATGATTCTCCTCTCTCGGTAGTGTGGATTCCCTTGTCGGTAGAGTCTTTTCCTTTGTAACCGAGTCCTGCTTCTTTGTTGGGTCTTCTTGTATTCAGTTGCTCATCCAACATCTTTGATGCTTCATAACTCTTCTTCAGTGTTTCTTTAAATTTCTTCTCTATTTCAAGTACATCGGTCAATCTTGATACTTCAAGTTTCAATGCTTGATTCTCATTATCCTTCAGATTTGCTTCATGATGTGCATAACCCAATTGATCTGACATATTACTTTGTATTCCAATCATCCTAGTGATTTCATCATTCTTTTCAGATACTAATTCTTCAAGCTATTGTTTTTCTCTTTCTATATCTCTTACTTTATCCTCAGTTGTCCTCAATGCATCAAGATTTTCATTCATCTGTGTGCTGAAATGTTCATGTCCTCTTTTCATTGCTTTTAGCTGATTAGTCAGTGCTTTGTTCTTTTCTTTCACTTCTCCAATCATCTCTTCAGTCTCTTTAGATATATTGTTCTCATATGATGTTTCAATTTGTTCCACTAGCTCTTTAGAGTCCTGTAAATCATCAGATAATCTTCTTCTAACTTTCAATGATTTTTGCATTTGTCTTTGCATGTCTACAATCACTTGATTAGCATGATCCAACTCTTCTTGTAAATACACAATTCTCTGAGATTGTTTATAGCCTTCCATTGATAAGATCTTTTTCTTTAGGTTGTTATACCCTTTTCCAAGATTCAAGCTCTGATACCAATTGTTAGGCCCAATATGGAAAGCTAATGTATTGAGAGGGGAGGGGTGAATCAGTCCTTCAAAACTTTTCTCCAATAATATCTTTACTATTATGCGTAAACCACAAACTGTTGTAACATAACATAAAGGTGAAACAAATAAATAAAAATCATACATGATTCACTCCATAACACATGTATTTTGGTTAGGCAGAAACTCTTTGTTAGAGAGAAAAACTACTATGGGGATGGCATCCACAACTTCACTACTGCAATAATAAAGAGTGCTTAGTTAGAGCTACATGTTTAGCTATTTCTGATGGCTTACCCTATTAGGAGTATCAAGCTCTTTAGATCTACCTTGCTAAAGGATTTTACAACACTTATTCTAAATGTTGCACTTGGTTAAAGGCTTTACAATTTATAGACTTTGTTAGAGTCTTTTACCCTGTTAAAGGTTTCTCTTACAACTTCAAAATATGACAATAAAATCATTACAAATATCTGCAACTTTACATCTCAAATGTTATAGTAGATTCTATGTGCTGAAAATGAGATTACCTTGCTTATAGCATACCTCGGTAACCCATAAAGTAACTTGGTAAACCGTTTTGTTTACTCTGTTCTTTGACTGTTCTCTGAAATCCTTCTCAGTGACCTCTGTGTCTCTGTAATAGTCATAAAACTTAGTGCTTTCTTATGTATCACACATGTCTTTCTTCATACACCTCTATATCTCTTCTTGTCACTTCTTATCTGATCTCAATCCATGTTGTATAAATAGATCTCTTATGTCAGTGATCTGGTTCATTTCTTCAATCTTACAAACATGATTTATTGAATGAATAACCACACAAAATATTTCATTGGTTAGATGACCTCAAAATCATACACAATCCTTAAGTGCAATTTCCAATGTGATAACGGTTCTTTTTCTCCTCGATCTTGTAACAGGTTTCCACAAGTGTGTCTAAGTTCAATGAATCTGGTAAAACGTTTCACTCGGTGTATCATTATTCCTGCTCGGTAGACAGCTCGGTGTATACTAGGCTCTGTGACTACTTTCTTCTATAACTGACTACTCTGTGCATACCGACTGAATGTTTCGGTAGTAGTAACCGACTAGAGTATATAGAATGACTTTGGATATAAAACTAATGGCAACTATAATAAGTAGTAACAATTAAGTCCTTACAAAAATTATGCACATGGGGCAACATAGCTCCTTTTATTCTTCTTCTAAAATTGTTGTAAAAACCCTCAGGATCACTGTTTCTTGCTATACTTACCTCCAAATGATATGGAGCAAATAATTTGTCGAAGTGCTCATATCCTCCCTTTATAATCACAAAGTATGGGATAAGTGTAATCTGGGAAGAATGTCCCTTTTTTCTTTTCCTTTTAAATCTTTATCCTTAATACATCCAATTTGCCACATCACCTCAGCAAAACCCATTCTCAGAGGAACATTGAAGGGCAGTACATGAGGCTATCCGAAAAAGTCATAGATTCTGATTACAGTACTTACAGAGTACGAGATAAAATCCCCCCAATTATGTTCAATCCTGGTAAGAGGCACCCTCTCCTTGGGTCTCACAAAATCATGCAATTTCTAAGGAATCCTCGGTGAATTCACTGTCAACCTTTGTCTTAACCTAGAAGAAAAGTTGTTATCAAACCTTATATAGCTAGCCTCTTATCTATCTCATGGCATGTCTGTGCTCTAGAGTTGTATTGGAATCTCCTGGTTGTCTATTATCCTTTTGAGGTTCATTGTACCCTCAAAATAATATGCATTCCTTTAAAGAAACATATGCATGAGTAAAGAATACCAAGAGAACTTAACACCAACAACTTGATTCTTAATGTCTAATAACCCATCATGAATATTTTCCTCAAGATAAGGGGCAAATTCAAAAACTACTGTAAAATCTGGATGTCGTATCTATATAGACATGTACATAAAATTAGGCGACATCACTATAATGGGACTAAAACCCAATTTTTGACATAGAGAAAAGAAAGTAGCCTAGAAATAGGGAGCGAAAGCACTAGTTGAGAACAACTCTCCTGAGCTAGGGCCGATATGGTATGTTTTACTTCTGGGTCTGGCTAAATGCATTGAAAGGAAATTATTTCTAATGAATTCCTTCATCTTGTAATACTCTACCTTTTGTTCATTTAAATCTATTTGTACCAGGCTAGGGGATGGTTCATACAAGTCAAAAATATCTCAAAATTCCTCCCTTCTGATGGTTAATAGAATCTCTCCATCATTTCCCCTAATAACCCTTGAAACTGGGTCATATCTGTCTACAACAGCCTTGACTAAATTGACATCCATGAAAACACCCGGTACTACCAACTTGCCCAAATCATACTATCAAGGACTAGATAATGGGTAATTTAATTTGCTTTGTCCATACCATAATTTTAAAGTCTCTAACTCGATTGCTAATTTATTAGCATCCGCCAAGCGGAACGCTTTGTCAGTTAACCCTTCCCTTAGGGTTTTTCCATCCACAAATTTTTTCCCCTGCTGCTTATCATTTGTAGAGGTCTTAATAAAGATAATCATCATAAAGATTTCTTTTTATATAATCAACTTGCCCTAAATGTTTCCATGAGGGAGCCATCTTCTGCAACTAGGGCTTTATATTCAATATTTTATGTCTAGTATCTTAACCCTAGATCATATTGAATTTTCTTCTTGTAACCTCACACACAATCTTTAATATCAATTTGTTTCAAGAACATATAGAGAGCTCAAATAAACTTACTACTTTTGATTTTCACTAGAGGTGAAAATTCTGTGTCGCAGAGAGTCGCTTCAGTCTCCTTCAGCAACTAGAAATTCTTCAAGATTGCTATGAAATATTTTGTGAATGAAAAAACTTTTAAGAGTCTTTTAATTGTTGCTTGGAAATTCTTCAAACTGTTTAATATTCTTCATATTTCGACCAACAACGACAAGGATGCGAGATCCTTCTGCACTTTAGGCTTTGCAAAGCCAGGGAGGGTGATCCCCATGCTTATTTGTGATTTTACGCCACACTCACAAATAATGCATGAAACAAAGCAAATAATCTCATGTAAAGACTCAACAATAAGGGAGAATGCTCAAGACTGGCAAATTCCTTAGTGATCCTCAACCCACTTGGAGCATTAGATGACTAATACACATGACAACATTCATATAAAATGAAAATATTTTGATATAAAACAAGTTATAGCAAACCAATGGTGATTCCGAACAGTAAATAAATACCCATGCATTCACTTAACTATGATTAGTGCCTTATTTCATAGGGTACATGAATTCATGTTGCATTAGGCTATACTTTTGACAGAATTTATCTAACAACATATAAACTGAGATAGTATTGCCTTGCAATACTGTCTTATTTGTAATCCCCACCCAAAACTACTTATCAAAATCCCTATAAAGACCCCTATCACTTTGCAATTTCATTCAAGCATTTAATTTCTCAGACCAAACCATGAACAAAAAATTGCATACACCACAATAGTGCAATGAATGATAAAATCCTTGATAATATTGCAACTAATACTATAATAGTGGATATTTTATGGACTACATTAACCTTACTGGCATGACATTATTTGAGGCCGCAGAATCAATCATACAATTATTCAATACTCCTCCATTTATAATAACACTTAAGAAGAAAGGATCTACATTGTCAGGGATCTCACCTACTGTATCTTCAAGATAAATTTGGGGAATCTAAGAAACCATTCCCTCTAACTCTTTATCCTTTGTTTCATTTCTAATCATTCATTCCTTTATATTATGAGAGACATTCTTATTCTCAATTTCAACAGAATGGGAAATACCTTTGACCCAAGCCATGTCTCTTTCCCTATGCTCTTCAATTCTTAACATCTCTTGCAAAGGAACCTTAACTATAATTTGAGAAAGCAACTGAATCATTTCCATAGACATGTAATTTGGTAATTCAAGTGACATACCTAATTGTTCTTCATGTTTCTTAGGTATGTTTTCTTCAATATTTTAAGTCCTCTGTGAGTCTCCTTCAATGGGCAAAGCATACTTTTCAACCATCTTTGCTTTCATCTTAAGTGGAGAAATTTTTTCAATAGGTTTCACAACCTCTTCTTTCTTAGCCTACTCTTTTCTCTTAACCTCCTTAACTTTGATTTCTTCTTTCACTAATTTATCCTCCTTGACCTATTTTCCTTTATTTTTCAATTCTTTGACAAATAAACTCGAAGGCTTTCGTTGGTCTTCACCTACAACCTTGATTCTCAATTGATAATTGCTTTTTACCTGAGCTACCATAGAAGTTTTTATTTTAGCAATCTCTTCATTTAAGGGTCTTCTTAAGGACACAGAACACTCACCTTGTTCAGCATTGCACATTCAGTCATCAATAGATAATTCCTCATCAGAAAAAACCTGCTAATGATATGTTTCATTTATTTTCCTTTGATTATCTATATCAAAGTCTTGAGTCTCAATATCAGAAGAATATTATGCTTCTCCAAGATAGGAAGAATTCATAAGATAGTCAACATTATCACCTTCACAATTTTCCTCCTCTTCTTCATGTGTCTAATCCTTAGCAGAAAAAAACTCTATTATGACATAATATTCAGGTGAATGGGGTGATTGAAAAGCAATGCACCAGGGAGTATCATCCACCATGTTCACTGTATGTTTCTATAATGGGGCATGGGTTTGTTGTTCTTGTTTACCCTTTTTCTATTGGAAAGGCTTTCCATTTTTCCAATTTGTATTGTAAGGGTAATCTTGCAATCTTAGTGGTCTATTAAATTTATTGAACTATGGCTTTTCTTGTATAGAACTCTTGTCATTTTTTTCCACAGTCAATTTCAAATCCTTCAAGGTATTAAGTACCTTGTCCCATCTTTATTCGTCTTTAGGTTTTATACCTAAAGACTTTTCAATTTTATCTTTAGCATTTTTAGAAAGTCTAGGATCCTCTCTTCTTTCGAGCTTACCCGAAGCTCTTTTATTTTCTTCCACATTTATAGCTATCCTAAATGCATCTCTCAGAGTTTGAGGATCCTTCTCACTAAGTATATATGTCATTTTCACATCAAATGCATTCATATATGTAGTCAGACAAACATTGTCATCCAACCTTAACACTTGAAACAACTTGTGCATAGCTTTCTAAAATCTGATATTGAAACCAAACAAATCCTTGTTTAATGACTTCTTGATATTATTGAACTCGTTTAACATGAAATAGGGATTTGTTTTGTCACCATACTGCTCCTTGAAAAATCTCTCAAAATTCTCCCAGGATGTAATACTTGCAGTTGGCAATCCCCTATACCAATCTCTGGCGTCCTCTATCAGAGATTGTACAAATAATTTCATAACCACATCTTCATGCTCCACCTCATAATCATTCATCTTGTCAGTGAATACCCTTAGGTGTTCCTCGCTAGTTATAGCATTATTACCTACAAATTTACTAAATTTATCCCTTAAGTCATTTGGGATAATATTGGGATATCCTGGGATCCCATCAAAGTGTAATTTCCTATACCTCTCTAGGTGGATAGGTCTTCTTTGAAATTGCCCTACTACAACTCATCCTACAACACTTGTTATAGTATTAGTTGCAATAGCATTTGTTCTAATGTTAACCCCTGTAGCTGTGTTGAAATCTCTAGGACATTGGGGATGACTACTATTTTGTGTGGTTACCTGACTTTTTTGTCCAATAAGCAGAATCCCAGTGTTCTGAGTACTTTGGTCATTATGAGATGGAACACTCATAATAACATTTGGCATTGCACCAGAAATAGCTTGAGTTTTGGATGGACGGGTAATAAATGAAGCACTATTCAAAGTTTAAAACTTAAGGAAATTAATTTTCCTTTTCATCTCTGCTTTTGAGGCTTCCATTTCAACTCTCTTCAACTCTTTTGCAAGAGTTTCATTTTTTATCCTAGTTGTTTCTAGCTCAATGTCAATTTGGGATAACTTTAGGCTTAAATCTGAGATAGTTGAAAACTTCCTATCATCTATCTTAACAGTAGACACTTTCTATTTTCCCTTATCCAAATCTAATTTAGGAACTTGAATACTTGGCTGGCTAAGATCAGCTAACCTCTGGTTATCCACATTATTCTTAGTCTTTTCCCTTACAACATTTTCAGATTTCTTATCTATAATCTCTCTTAAAACAAGGCCCTCAACACTAGGCTTATCATTTTCTTGCACTAAGGCTTTGAGTGTTGCTAACTCTCTTATCAGACAGACTCTTTCTATCACAACTCTAATAACCTTAGATTATTTTTCCTGTTCTCTCTTACTTCTGAGATATATTTGTTCTTGGAGTTCTCTTCTCAATGGATCTATATCTCCAAAAACTTCTTCTGGATCTAGCAAAGTTATTTCAGATCTGAAAGTGTCATCTAAATCAATCAAGTTCACATCATTTTGTTCTCATAGTGATTCATAACTATGAGAAAAATTTGTTAGGAGACCTGGAGGAGGAGGTACACCAATAGCATTCTTGCTTTGATGACTTCTACTTCTACTACGACCTCTTGCCTTCTCTGAATATTGAACTTTAGTGCATTCTTTTCTTTGTGGTTGCATTTCTTCTTGTATAGGTGTATCAAATAAAGAATTGAAAAATTCTAAACTATTTGATTCAAAACTTCTGGAAGATGATGCATGAACCTCAAGAACGGAGTTTAGCTATGACTTACTTGCATTCTCATGCTTCCACGATGAGGGAGCGGTGCTTGTATCTACATTTCTTCTTGTTCCTTGTCTCTGCAGGGCTCCCTGAAGTTATTCCAACTTTTCTTCAAGGTGCAGCCTCATGTAAACTCTGGTTTTCTCTACTTTACTCATAGTATCAGAGTCCTTCAAAGATTTATTGAAATTATTCAAAGATATATGCATTAGGATAAAAACCTCAGAGTCGCTACCCAAATTAGTTTGGGATATCAAATAGTATACTGATTGATAATGCTTGAAAGAAATTTGTGAACCTTTTTCATAAACTGGGATATCTTTCTCACAAAAATGTAGAACACCCTTTTCACAGGAAAACATGAACCAAAAATACAGAACCATAGGCTCAACCGTCAAATCACAGAGATATTATGAAAACTTCTATTGTAATTTAAATAAGAACTCTTTAACCATAGACTCTTTATCATTCATTTCCCCAGCAAAGTCACCATTTTTTGTTGGTGCCCAAAAATGGGTTTACATTGACTCAAAGGCAGAGACCAAGTTATATTCTCCTGAAAATATTTATGAAAATCTACTTCCAACTATTTAATATTCTTTAGACTTGGACCAAAAATGACAATGATGCGAGATCCTTCTGCGCTTTAGGCTCTGCAGAACCAGGGAGGGTGATCCCCATGCTTATTTGTGATTTTATGCCACACTCACAAATAAAGCATGAAACAAAGCAGATAATCTCATATAAAGACTCAACAATAAGGGAGAATACTCAGGAATGGAAAATTCCTCAGAGATCCTCAACCCACTTGGAGCATGAGATGACTAATACACATGGAAACATTCATACAAAATAAAAATATTCAGATAGTCAACAAGTTATAGAAAATCAATGGTAATTCCATACAGTAAATAAATACCCATGCATTCACTTAATTATGATCAATGCCTTATTCCATTGGGTACATGACTTCATATTGCATTAGACTCTACTTTTGACAAAATTTATCTAACAGCATGTAACCTGAGATATTATTGCCTTGCATTACTCTCTTATTTGTAATACTCACCCAAAACTACTTATAAAAATCCTTGTAAAGACCCCTATTACTCTGCAATTTCATTCAAGCATTTAATTGACCTCTCAGACCAAAGCATGAACATTAAATTACATACACCATAACAGTGCAATGAATGATAAAATCCTTGATAATATGCATTTCAAAACATGATAAAACAATACACTAGAGAGAAGTGGGTTTGAATTGTATATTTATTTATTAATTATGTTGTTTCTATAATAATACAATCCATACATAACTCCTTCAATAACTTGCAAAAATCATAGACGCAAGAATATTTCTATTTTTCTCTTTAAAATGACCTTTTACAATCATTTTGTTTCACCTAGACTTTGTTATTTGGAAACAAAAATTTGGAAAACTTAAGAGACCAAAATTCTAAACCACATCTCATAGCCCTAAATTCCCTTTTATTAAAAAACAAGGGAGCAAACAAGCTTCAGGTTGGAGGAGACACCTTTCATCTTAGAATGACTATACATAACTGCATTTTGTTATACAAAACAATCATCCTCAAACTTTCTTATACTGGATCAAAATATGCAGTCGCCTTCTTCAAAACTCATGATGAAAATTACCCCCATCCTATCTTACGGGTTCCAAAATATCTGCCACTAGAAAACAAAAATAGTTACGCAAATTGTTTACAACTTTCTATTCATCATTCAAATACATACTACTCCATGCACTATAATCTTCATGGGATGGCAAATTGAAATTCATGACTTCATCAACTTTTCCTCTATATGGAATATACTTAACGGCTACTTGGTTTTCCTCTCTTTCAAAAGTTTCAAAAAATAATCCTGTAGAAATTATTTTATCCATACTATCCTCCAGCATATCCATATTTATCTCATCATAATGTTAGGATTCCCAAAGTTATTGAGAAGGGGGGGTGAAGCAATATCTAACTGGTTAAAAAAAAAATTGACCTTATTAAATATTTTGCATTCCAAAACAATGTACCAGTAAACAAGAAGTAATGCAGTAAATATGAACAATAAAGACAACATAGAAAGCACACCATAACACAAGATGTTTAACGAGGAAACTCGGTGTGGGAAAAACCTCAGTGGGATTTGTGACCCACAATATTCACTCACTGGCCAATGAATGGATATTACTTACAATAGTGTGTCTACATATGTAGGAAGGCCAACTGCCTAGAGCTCACTGCTCAAATACAAACGGAAGTCTCACTGACTTACAAAATGGATTATGAAAATCCAATATAGTGTACTGCTACAAAACAGCATTTGCTATGCCAAATTCAGTACCGGTGTAAGCTCCTACAATAACCATAAACCCTTCTACAAAATCTACCTTAATATTCACTCTGCATATCCATCATATCTATCCTCTATGTTGTGTTGCACAAAATGATCTACAAGATCTCATACTTATATATGAGTCTTATTACAATATGTCATGTTGGCTTACAAAAAGATATTACAATTAAATATAAAACGCAATAATGAAAATCTTGTCGGCTGAGATGTCGGTAAACATTATTGCCACTGTCGGTGAACTATCTGTCGGTGTAGAGTCTACTGGTGCCAGTGCCATAATATTACAAGGTTGTCATCAATGACAATACCTTCAATCACCTACAATTCTCATTGGAGTGTGCAATGCCAACAATCTCCCCCTTTGTCATTGATGGCAACACTCATGAAAAAAATTCAAAATTGTATCCAAAAATTGAAGTCAAAAAATATTACCAAAACTGTATGTTCCCCCTGAGCAGATGATCTCTAAGTTATTGGATTTTTGTCTTCTCTACTACTCCCCCTTTAAAATCAATGAAAAAGGTTGTCAAATTTTCCAAATGAGTGTAGTGCTCAGCTAGTACCTTGTAATGGGTTGGTTACAATCTGGAATAGGTCTGGTAATATCAAATTCAGGCTTTGAGTGAACCTATTATTGTCCTTTAATGTTGCCTCCGTTCTTTGAATTGTACTGGTGAGGTGATGCATTTTCTCTTCCAATGTCTTCTATCCCTGAATAAGTGCCTCTGAGATCTCTTTCCTCAAAGAGATGAGAATATCCAATTTAGGACTGAGTCTACATTTAAGATCTTTTGCCTTGCCTTTTATTCTTTCCTTTTCCTTCTCGAATTTCTCAATTTTCTCCTCAAATTCAACAATTTCCTGCTCAATAACTGATATTGGTTCAGGTGAGCCAATGATATTATTAGCCATGTTATCAATTTCCTTTTGTACTTTGTTGATCTCCTTATCAATGTCCATTGTCAAAAGATTGGTCTTACATGTATCTCTATATAGTTCCTTAAACTCCATAATGGTTTTACTTAGTGCCGGTAAGAGGGTGTCAATGTTTCCCATGCACTTCTTTATTGTCTCATCAAAGAATGTCTCCTTTTCTCTATCCATTTTCTCCTTAAATATCTCCTCACTTATTTGTTTCAAAGTCCATATATTACTAGTGATATACTTATACAATGTGTCTAATTGACTCAAGGAATCTTTATTTTCAATATTGCACTTGGGTGCAATCAATTTAAGAATGGGGATGGTATCATCTATAGCCTTATAGGCCAATGCATTGCAATTAGTAATTTTTTTAATAGAGTCCAATAATACCTCAATTACATTTGTTGGCCTGAATTCAGTCATGGAAGTACCAGATGACTGTCCAACTACATTAACAATTTCCATGTTGTCGATGTGAGTAACCACTTTGCTTGCCTCGACCTCTGGTGGGTCATTTTGTGACTGCATTTCTATCAGCAAAGGTTTAGGCTTCTAATCTGTTGCCGGTGGCACCGTCTCTATATGTATCTGTGACTCAAACTTTTTCTCAACTTGTATCTCTGTGCTCTCTTCTATCGGTTTTTCTGATGGTTTCTCTGTGGTATCTGTTGGTATTTTGGTATGGTTTTTTCATTGATGTCAACACCTACTAATAACTAGCACTTTGCAGATCCAGCAACATTCACCGGCAAGCAAGTAACTATTGCACAGTTACTGGTATATGGTTCACTGGCAGGATATAATGTTCACCGGTACCTGGAATGATATGGAAGACACTTGGTAATGTTGAAGACATCTTGTGGATACTTTGTTTTGAAGAATTAATCATTGGTATATTCATATTTGCATATTTGCTTTTACCAGCAAATAGGTCCAGGGTTATCTAGGGTTACACTGACAGGTTTATCTTTTCCAGATCAGCATGACACGATATGGACATGATTTATTATTGATGTAAATGCGTTAAGCCGACATATTCAATTGGTTATTGCATTGGATATTATATTGTATGTAAAATGTTTTTATTGTAATATTTTGTAGAGCCAACCTACTAAAATTGGTCTTAGGGTATGGTATAAATGTAAGATCTTATTTGAAAGATCAAGTGTGGAATGCGAAAAATAATTGAGTGAAGGTATATGCGAGATTAAGTAGAGGTATACATGAAGACATCATTTGAAGGTGAAGCTAGGTTTTTGTAGAAGCATATTAGCATTACACCGGTACTGAATCCAACATATGAAGATGCTATTTTGTGTAGTACATTCTTATTGGATTTAACCATCCAACTATAGTCAGTGTGACTCCCATTTTGTGTTTGAGCACTGAGTTCTAGGCTATTGGCCTTTCTGCATGTGTAGACCCCATTTATGTACACTTACTATCTATAGTAGTATCATCTGATTGTGGGTAAGGTTTCCCACCATGGTTTTTCCCCTTATAGGGTTTACACGTACAAATATTGGTGTTATGTTTTGTGGATGACTTTATGTTTATGTTTCATGCATTAATCCTTAACTGTATAATAATTTACTACTAACACTGTCTACTAGCATATTTAACTGGTTTATCAGTATTAAGTATCAAGTTGGTTAATTAGTTTTTGGTTTGAATTTATTTGACAACTGATTAACCCCCCCCCCCCCTCTCAGTTGTCTCCGGGACCTAACAATTGGTATCAAAGCCTAGTCCTCTTTTGCAGAAGTTTAACAACTTGAGGAGATCCAATGTCTACAAATTATTTTAGGAAGGACAGTCCTAAACTTGATGGAACCAACTATGGGATATGGAAGATCGGGATAGAGACACATCTGAATTGCATCAGTAAAAACATCTGGGAAGATACAAAGAATGGTTATACTACTATTGTAGCTGGTCAGACTACTCCAACTACCTTAGCTAAAGAAGAGGAGAATGATTGCAAAGCAAGAGAAGCACTTTTAAGCGCATTATCAGATAGATCTACTGCTAAAGCTATTCGGGATCATTTGGAAACACTAAATGAAGGAGATTATAGAGTTAAGATTGCAAAACTTGAAAGCTTCTGAGTCAGGTATGAACATCTGAAAATGGAAGAAGATGAAAGGATTTCTGCTTTTATGGAAAGAGTAAATTAAATTGTTTTGGGTATTAAATGTTGTGGAGGAACTTTGAGTGAGGATGAAATTGTTTCAAAAATCTTAAGAGAATTACCACCAGCATATAAAATGAAGTTTACAGCTATAAATGAGTTGAGAACAATACCGAATACATCAGTAACTAGGGATACATTGATTGGAAAACTTTTAGCCTTTGAAATTGAGGAATTTGGTCATGTTGCTACTATAAAAACTGATTTGGCCTTTAAAGCATCAACATCATCTACTCCATCATTCAACAAATCAGACTGGAAAGTCTTTTATGCAAGAGAACTTGAAGAAACTAGGAAGGAGAATGAAGAACTTGAAGCACTATTTGCAAGGAAAATGCCAAAAGGTCCAGTTGGAAGTAAGTATGAAGGTAAAACACCCTTTAAATGTTTTAACTGCAACAAGATTGGTCATATGGCTTCGAGATGCCCTGATAGACATGCTAGACTAAGAGAAGAAGCAAGAAGAACATACAAGCCTAATCCTGAATATCAAAGATACAGATTTAAGAAGAACAAAGACAAATCTTGTTACATTACTGATGAAGGTGTGACTGATGATTCTGATGAGGATCCAACTGACAATGGATGGGTTTTTGTTGCTATAATAGAGGATCAACTGGCACCTACTGCTCAACCTGTAGAACAAGCCCTAGTAGCTAAAGTTGAAGCAAAGGATGAATGGATCATTGACTCAGGATGCTCACATCATATGACAGGAGACAAAAACAAATTCTTGACCTTTCAAGAATAAAATGGAGGTTTAGTAAGATTTGGAGATGACAAAGCCTGTTCAATCAAAGGTAAGGGTTCAATATATCTTGATGGTAAGCATAACACCGACAATGTCTACTATGTTGAAGGTTTAAAGCATAATCTTTGAAGTGTTGGTCAATTAGTTGAGAAGGGATTTCAGTTACAATTTAAAAATGGAAAATGCAAAATCATGAATAGAACTAGTTTGGAAATTGCAACCGGTAATCAGACTAGAGGTAATATCTTTCATTTGAATAACAGTGAAAAGGCATGCTTAATTGCATATATAGATGAAAGTTGGTTATGGCATAAGAGACTATGTCATGTAAACTTTGATTGCATGGTAAAAATCAGTACTTCTAAGGCAGTAAGAGATCTACCTAAAATTGTGAAACCTCAAAATACAATTTGTAAGGAATGTCAATTTGGAAAACAAGTTAGAACTAGTTTCAAAAGTATTTCAAAAAAATCCAATAATGCTCTTGATTTAATTCACACTGATTTATGTGGTCTAGCTAGAACAAAAAGCTTACAAGGTGATAGATATTTCATGCCAATTATTGATGATTATTCTAGAATGTGTTGGGTTACTTTTCTTAGAGAAAAATCAGAAGCACTTGGAAAGTTCAAACTATTCAAAGCAATGGTTGAAAATGAAACTGGTAAGAAAATCAAATGTTTAAGATCAGATCAAGGAGGAGAATTCACATCTAAGGAATTTAATACATTCTATGAAGTTAATGGAATCAGAAGACAGTTATCAGCACCTCGGACACCATAGTAGAATGGAGTTGTTGAAAGGAAAAATAGAACTATCTTGCATGTAGCAAGAAGTATGTTATCAGAAGCAAATCTACCACATGTGTATTGGAGAGAGGTAGTTAGCACTACTATCTATACATTCAAAAAAGTTCACATCAAAGGTGAAACCGGTAAGACCCCTCATGAACTATGGTTTGGTAATACTCCTACTCTTAAGTATTTCAGAATTTTTGGAAGTAAGTGTTATATTAGAAGAGATGAGTATATTGGCAAATTTGATCCTAGAAGTCATGAAGGAATATTTCTTGGTTATTCATCTAAGAGAAAGGCATATAGATGTTTTAACAAGAGATTGCAGAAAATTGTTGAGAGTACAAATGTAAATATTGATGAACGATTCAGAGGAACATCAAGGTATATAGACTCTAAACCGGCAACAAAAATTATGACAAGTGAACCCACACTGAATCCACTAGTGCAAAATGAAGATCCAGTTACTTTGGTATCATCAGAGGATTCCACAGTAATTGAAGAACAACAACAAACTAAGACACCCCGGTATGTAAGATTGAATCATTCTGAAAATCATATAATTGGAAACAAATTTAAAGGAGTTATGACAAGAGGAAGATTGGCAAATGAAGAGGTATGTCTTATTTCTCAAATTGAACCATCATCTATCAATGAGGCATGTGAAGATAAATTTTGTATTAAAGCTATGGAAGAAGAATTAGGACAAATTGAGAAAAATAATACTTGGACATTGGTTCCCCGGCCTAAAGATAAAAATGTAATTGGAACCAAATGGGTATTTAGAAACAAACTTAATGAAGATGGTAAGGTTGTCAGAAATAAATCAAGACTAGTGTATAAGGGATATTCTCAGAAAAAAGAAGTTGATTACAATGAAACCTTTGCACCGGTAGCCAGAATTGAGGCAGTTAGATTATTCTTGGCTTTTGCAACTCACAAGGACTACAAAGTTTATCAAATGGATATTAAATGTGCATTTTTTAATGGAGATCTTGAAGAAGAAGTATATATTGAACAACCTGATGGATTTTCTTTGACAGATGACAATGATATGGTTTGTAGGTTAAGAAAAGCTCTGTATGGATTAAAACAAGCCCCAAGAGCTTGGTATGCAAGGTTGGATAAGTATCTTTTAAAGATTGGTTTTAGTAAAGGAAATGCAGATAGCAATTTATATTACAAAATAACTAATGATGACATCTTGATTATTGAAGTATTTGTTGATGATATAATCTTTGGAGGAGAAGATGGATTATGTAAGGAATTTTCTATTAAAATGCAGCAAGAATTTGAAATGTCTATGATTGGAGAAATAAAATTATTTTTAGGATTGCAGATTTCACAGACTGATAAAGGTATATTTTTTAGTCAATCCAAGTACTTGAAAGAATTACTAAAGAAATTTGGGATGGAGAACTCTAAACCGGTAAGCACACCTATGACTACAAATGATAAATTATCTCAAAGGGATGAATCTACACCTGTTAATCGAACTAGATACAAATCTATGATAGGAGGTTTACTATATTTGAAACAAACTAGGCCTGATACTATGAATGCAGTATGTATTGTTTCTAGATTTCAAAGTAATCCTAGGGAAAATCATGAATTAGCTGTAAAAAGGATTTTTCGGTACTTACAAGGTATAACAAATCTTGGATTATGGTATCCTAGAGATGAAAACTTTGATCTATGTGCATACACAGATGCAAACTGGGTAGGAGATGTGGATGATAGAAAAAGCACCACTAGAGGAGCATTCTTCCATTGGAAAAGATTAGTTTCTTGGTTGACTAAGAAACAGAGTTGTACATCTTTATCAACAGCAGAATCAAAATATGTTGCAGTAGCAACTAACTACACACAGGTACTATGGCTTAAACAAATGTTGAAAGACATAAAGGTAAAATGCAAGGAACCCATTACTATATATTGTGATAACACTACAACAATTGATATATCCAGGAATTCGGTATTACATTCTAAAACAAAACATGTTTCTATGAAACTTAATTTTCTAAGGGAAAAAGTTGAAGAAAAAGAGATAAAACTATTTATGTGAATACTAAAGAACAACTTGCAGATATTTTCACAAAACCTTTGCCTAAGGAGACTTTTCAATATCTCAGAGATTAGCTTGGAGTCATACCACCACCGGTAGAGACTTAGATAGTTGATGATTGTCATCAACCAGCAGAATTGAAAGACAAATCTTTTACTCCAGTCTTTTGATGAGGAAGCTACTTCTCAGGGGGAGTAGTTGGTATTTTGTATGAACTTGATTTTTGTAACTTTGGCATTTGATGTCAAAGGGGGAGAGATATCTATGGAAAAACATATTATCTTTTTGAGGAGATATCTGTATTTGTAAAGTGGAAAATCGCGATCGAACCCTAGTTGCTCTCCCCTCTTCCAACTCCAAGGAGAGAGAAGGGAGATTCACTCTAGGGTTGATGGTTTTCATTTAGGGGAGAGACTTTACATTCAAAAGAGGGGTTGAAACCCACAAGATCCAATCCCACGCAATGCAAGATTGGATGCTAAATGAGTTTCAAGGGTTATGACAGCAAGGCTACCCTCTTTTGTAAAGAATGTGCATAGAAGAATTAAGCTAGGAATGCATAGAAAGTGAGAAAGATTCACTTATAAACTGAGATAGGAATACAGTATGAAGCTGCGGACCTGGAATTAGCAGTAAAATGTCGATACGGCGCTGTCCTGCAAATTTGAGCGAAAGTTGTCGGGACAATGGCGCCTGAGCGCCACGGTCCTCCGAAAAATCCGTGAAACGAAGGGGGATCTGTTCGTCTCTGCACAAGGATTCCAGATATTCAATTTTAGCTGCGTACCTGCAACCTACACACAAAAAAGAGAAGACAATTGGGGGGTTAGGGATTAGGGGTTTGCCTTTAGGTCAAACCCCGGTTTTGGAATTAACCAAGAAATGAGCAAGTGCTGTAAATGTAAATGACTGTAAAACAAGTACTAATACCTTGTTCTAAGGATGTTTGTATCCTTATGTGCGAAGGTATAGATGTTGTATGTTGTTGTAGTATGTTGTATGTGATCTCCTTTTCAATGGTTGAATCCTTGACTTGAATGCAACACTTAGCCTTGAATGGAGACTTAGAAGGAATGCTTGAATGCTTGAATGCTTGAATGCTTGAAAGCTTGAATGCTTGAATATAGCTTCCACGCTTGTACACATATCCTCCTCATGCCAAATGAGAGAGAGAAATGTAGTTTATATACTTGTCATTTAGGGCTGATAGACTGATTTTCCCGACCTTAGGCCGACCTGGGAAAGTTAATTTCCAATTTGCAAACATAAAGACCCGAAGTCCAAAAGAGACCGGGCCCAAAATAGGACCTAGGGACCAGGGCGCTGGGCGCTCTGGTCCCACCTCCCGGGACAGCAGGGTGCAAAGGAGGTTCAGGCCAGGGTGCTTGAAAATGCAGTTTTTGGTGTCGTAATCAGGTTTCGGGGTCTCCATTCAGGTTCCGTGTTGTGTCGCCATTGTGAAGACCGAAATGCAGTTGAAATTGCAAGTGTCACAATTTTAGGGCGCTACATTTAGCCCCCACTTTAGCAGGAGTATAGGCGTATGCTCATACTTCCGGTAAAGTACAAGGAAACAACATTGAAAGACTTTCACCACGTCAAGGAGGCAAGATACACCAAGCCCCCAGTGGACTAAAGATCTTACGACTTCGATTAACAAAGTAAAAGGGAAGATCATGAGAGAGAACCATGACTGTCAGTAGTAAGGTTCCCTCACTATGAGTCATGCAAGAAAGATATCAAAAATTTTCAAGGCAAAGCTAAATTTGTCAAGAAATTTTCAAGTATCTTGAAAAGATATGAACAGGATGTATGCCCCCCTACGTTAAAGCGATCGCACATGCCTCACCGGGGGTGATTGCTTTAAGGTAGTGATACATATAAGAAAATGAAAAAGGAGCACGTTATCACAACGATTTAGCCCCCAAGTGTGAGATAAGCCCAAGGATAATAGACACAAAACATAAAGCACGAGGTGACTTCACTTTCCTCGGGGTTAGTATGCTGTATGATAATTCATGTATATCATATGTATGTATGCATAATTGTTCTTCATTCCCCAATCAAGGAAGGTCACCTAGAAGAAGGGAACACATGTGTCTTTTGAGTCAACATGAGAGAGATCGAGAGATCTCAATGCTTTGCATCGTCCTCAAGTAGACAAAACTAAGGACAACAAATAGAAGAATGAGAATAACACATAGAAGAAGTAACGAAAGAGAGGAGGAGAGAATCTGCTATGCTAATGAAACTAGTCTAGCACATCATCTACCCCCCGATCTTGCTGATCAATGTTTCAGGAAGGCAGGGAACACGCTAGAGGAAGAACATCCAACACAGCAGATGGAGCTATCACAAGATCCAAACAAGGGCTATGTTCATATCCCAAGCCGTGGTGTTCTTGTCTAGGAGCTAGGATAAGTGCTTTAGAAAATTCGTTAGATAAATGGTTATCAATATCAACAAGTTCATATTCACTATCAGAATGAACAGGAGAAGTAGCATTTTCATCATGAATAACATTTTCATCTATAGCATCATCAAGATTTATAAAAATAGGGTCTTTAATTCGCACAGGATCAAGACCATCATGCATCTTATGTTTTGGAGATTTTGGAGAAAATGGAATAATGCTTGTTGAAGGTGTTTTTGGAGATTGCAAAGTTTGAGAAGCAGCTGCTTGAGCTCTAAGACGATGCTTTCATCAGCGTTCACGTGCAGAACAATTTCGTCTAGTCTAAGTAGGAAGTGAAGAAGATTGAGGAGGAGGAATATTCTCATCCTTATCACTTGGGTGTTTAGGTTGTGGTCTCTTAGGTTGAACAATAGGAGAAGAAGAAGGTCTCTTCTCTCTATTGAAGAAAGGAGGAGGAACTGCTCCATATAAAGGAGGAATTTTTGGTTTAGGAAGGAGACCGAGTCCATCATGATGAGGAGGTATAGGTCTACTTTTAGGAAGTTTATTAGATATAGACATAGTCACATCCATAGGGATGGGTTGGGAATCTTCTTGAGGAAAGACATTAGTTTTATCTTTCAAAGGAAGAACTTCCTTCTCAAGAATGATAGGAATGTCAAGTTTGGGTGTTCTAGGTTCACTTAGAGATAGGATCATGTCTTTTTTCCACTTTTGATAAGATTTGAAAAGATGATCACTTCGCGGAGGAAGAGATTGGAATTGTTTAGGCCAAAAGTAATCAATAGGAACGCTAGAAGTTCTTTCAGCTGGTTTAAAGAGACTATGATTGACAGTAACAACTTCACCATTTTGGGGAAATTTCAAACACTTATGAATAGGAGAAGCAATAGCTTTCATGGAAGATAGCCAAGGATAGCCAAGCTTCACACGAAATTGTTCGGAAGATGGAATAATAGCAAAGTTCACATCAAGGGATTTGTTATGGACCTCAATAGGCAATGTAATAGAACCAATTGCAGGAGAAGAAAATGCATCAAATAGTTTCACAATCACATCTGTTTTGTCATATATCACTTGATTCAATTGCAAAGTAAAAAGAAATTCTTCAGTAATAACATTAACCATGCACGAAGGATCAATAAGCACTCCACGGCAAGGTGTATTCTTGACTTTTGCAACTATGTATAAAGGACCATCAGGTGCCCTAATGGTTTCACTGGAATCAAATGTGATGGAAAGTTCTTTAGGGATTTCTTGCTGCTCTACAAAGTTAATCACATTCGGAGTCATAGACACAAGACCATCAGATGAAAGAGAGGAATCATTAGCCTCAATCGCATTAGAGGTATGAGAAGAATGAGAAGGTAATGGATCACTAAAAAACTGAAGATTTTGGTTAGGAGGAGCTACAGATGTATTGCCTTTATCATTCACTCTAGAAACAGAAATAGTATTATTATCAATCAAATCTTGAATTTTACCCTTTAAAGAAAAACATTTTTCAGTATCATGCCCAGGCTGACGATGAAATTGACAAAAAGCTTTGTTATCAAAATAAGGTGAAGTAATCTTTGCAGGATCAATTTTCCTTATAGGAGGAAGAGTAAGCACATTTTGTTCCAATAACTTATTCATAATACTATGCAATGATTCATTCAAAGGAGTATACTTTCTTTCTTTCTTGAAAAATTTAGAAAAAGGAGGCACACCTGATGCTGCATTCACATTGTTGTTGATGATGTTTTCATTGAATTTGATGGAATCTCTGTTCAGTTTAAACTTCCCAAATGGTTGTTGACTGCTATCACCCTTATCACTCGGAGCCATAGGATGTGATTGTTCCATTTCACTCACAGTCAGTTGATAATTGTGAAGAGTTGCACACAACTGTTGGAAAGAAGTAAACTTAGAAAACAGAAGTTTGTCTCGAATATCTTTTTGTAAATTAGAAATAAAGATTCTTTGAATATCATTGTCAGGCACTGGAAAAGAAATTTGAGCATACAAATGCTTATATCTACCAATGAAATCAGTCACTTTTTCTTTAACACCTTGTTTACAATGCATTAAATCAATCAAAGTAACTTGAGGACTTATATTGTTTTGAAATTGTTGAATGAAAGCATTTGCAAGTTGTTCGAAAGAAGTAATAGAATAGGAAGGCAACGAGCAATACCATTGTAGGGCTTTGTCTCTTAATGTTCTAGTAAACAATTTTGCAAGCAACCTTTGGTCATAAGCAAAATCGGTACAAATTGTTTGAAAAGTCTTAACATGTGTTAGAGGATCTCCTTTACCATTATAAAGCTCCAAATGCGGAATTTCAACATGTTTAGGAGGGATAGCTCGAACAATGTCAAGAGAAAGTGGACTCGCAACATCAAATGTGGGCACACTAAACTTAGATTGATTCATAGAGGCAATTTGTTGTTGTAAAGAAGAGACAGTTTGTGCAAGATTGTTAATGGTCGCTTCAGTCGAAGAGTTCATATTAGATGTGTTAGATTGAGATGGAGGTGTTATGTTATTGAAAGAAGGTAAAGAGTAAGGTTGTGGGACCCTATGATAATTAGTCATAGGAGATGATTGGACAAGAGGAACACTACAAGGAGGAATGGAATGATTGAATGAATTGCCCCCTTGCGTCATGTTCATTTGTGGAGATATAATAGGGACACTCATTGAAGGAGTGAATGAAGAAATCGGATTGAATGAAGGAAGAGGGTTAATTGAAGAGGAAGGATTGCCCCCATGACTGGTGATCATAGGAGGAATATCTTGTATAGAAGTAGCCATTATGTTTGATGTAAAGGTAGGTATGCTAGCAATAGAAGTCATCAAAGGAATAGAATGATTGACTTGAGTAGGAGGTTGTATATAACCTAAGGTTTCGGCACAACTTTTCATAGGCATCACATTCGAATCCACAATGTGTGCAATACCACGCAAGATATCAATTCCATTCTTATCACTTTGAAGCATGCGTTTTAGACCCTCAATTAAAGGAAGAGCTTGACTATCGGGATACTCATGAGACATCCATTGTCGAAAATCATCAAATTGGTTATCCAATTTCGAAAGTTGTTCTACAGAAACCTCATGGAGAGCTTCTTCATCATTAGGAGGATTAGAGGAATTACCCATGTCCTCGTTAAAAAGGCTATTCAAATTAGGTTCCATCTCCTCGGTAATTAAACCTCGGAAAGACTTAATTCTACGGCTTCGTCTAACGGGAATAGTGTAAGTATGGCTTATTGTTGTAAAACTCATGCACTAGAGAGAGAGAGAAGATTTTGAATTTAGAGGTAGCTATTTTCAATAAAATCAGCCAATCTTCTGGATTTAAGCTGTTAAATGCAATCACGACAGTCTCCCGGAATTTCGGAAAAAATGTCCGGGACCGTGGCACTCGGAGTGCAACACGGTCCTTGCAACTTTTTTCAAAATTTGCAGGGATGAAAGGTATGATGATTTTAGAGCTAATCTGAAAAAATTGAGTGGTTTTACGATCTGTAGATAGGCCAAATTAAAGTTGCAATCTCAAAATTGAACCCTACCCAGATTGTCGAAAAATGCAAAATTTGAATTTTGAAAAAGAGAGGGAAACTGAAATTTTGAATTTTATGATTTTAGAGGGAATGTCAAAAGCAATGCAAGTTTTGAAATTCAAAAGTTGACTCAATTTCATGCAAAATTCAATTCTGAAAGCGGAAATCAAAGTTGTTGTAATTAAGCACTTAATTTCAAAAGTCACAAATTGCAAAAATTTGAATAAATCACTGAAATTTCGAATGAATGCTAACACACTTTTCAGATTTAGGACTGTAAGAAACACAATTTTGACACAAAATTTCAGTTTCAATGATTTTTGAATGATTTGAAGCGTTAATCCAAGCAATCCCTAGACCAACTTTGACTTTAATTTTGAAGGTGTTAAAATTGATAAAATCAGCCAAAATTCTGGACTTTAGCAGGAAAATACAGTAAGATCTAGCTCCCGAAATTTCGAAAAAAATGTCAAGGACGATGGCGCTCGGAGTGCACACAGTCCTCGCAACTTTTTTCCAAATTTTCAAGGATGAAAGATATTGTGATTTTATTGCGGAATCCAAAGTTACAGCTGATTTGGAGATGTTTTGATCAGTGAAATTGTCGGACAAAGGTTGAATCAAGAGGGTTTTAAAAATTAGGGTTTTGACACTTAACCACTTAATTTTCAAAATTAAAGCACAAATTTGAATTGATAATTTGTAATAGAAGGGCAGATCTGAAACAAGCATTAATAATTAAACATTTCACAAGTTTAATTACTAAAAAGAAAATTTAGGGTTTTTATGCAATCAACCTCTAAAATTTGCAAAAGATCAAACATGGAAATGTAATCAAGGAATCCAATTTTTAGATCTAACCATGAATAATCAGAAAGGATGTTCACGTCGGGTTCACCAAAATGTAAAGCAGAAAATCGCGATCGAACCCTAGTTGCTCTCCCCTCTTCCAACTCCAAGGAGAGAGAAGGGAGATTCACTCTAGGGTTGATGGTTTTCACTTAGGGGAGAGACTTTACATTCAAAAGAGGGGTTGAAACCCACAAGATCCAATCCCACGCAATGCAAGATTGGATGCTAAATGAGTTTCAAGGGTTATGACAGCAAGGCTACCCTCTTTTGTAAAGAATGTGCATAGAAGAATTAAGCTAGGAATGCATAGAAAGTGAGAAAGATTCTCTTATAAACTGAGATAGGAATACAGTATGAAGCTGCGGACCTGGAATTAGCAGTAAAATGTCGATACGGCGCTGTCCTGCAAATTTGAGCGAAAGTTGCCGGGACGATGGCACCCGAGCGCCACGGTCCTCCGAAAAATCCGCGAAACGAAGGGGGATCTGTTCGTCTCTGCACAAGGATTCCAGATCTTCAATTTCAGCCGCGTACCTGCAACCTACACACAGAAAAGCGAAGATGATTGGGGGGTTAGGGATTAGGGGTTTGCCTTTAGGTCAAACCCCGGTTGTGGAATTAACCAAGAAATGAGCAAGTGCTGTAAATGTAAATGACTGTAAAACAAGTACTAATACCTTGTTCTAAGGATGTTTGTATCCTTATGTGCGAAGGTATAGATGTTGTATGTTGTTGTAGTATGTTGTATGTGATATCCTCTTCAATGGTTGAATCCTTGACTTGAATGCAACACTTAGCCTTGAATGGAGACTTAGAAGGAATGCTTGAATGCTTGAATGCTTGAATGCTTGAATGCTTGAATATAGTTTCCACGCTTGTACACATATCCTCCTCATGCCAAATGAGAGAGATAAATGTAGTTTATATACTTGTCATTTAGGGCTGATAGACTGATTTACCCGGCCTTAGGCCGACCCGGGAAAGTTAATTTCCAATTTGCAAACATAAAGACCCGAAGTCCAAAAGAGACCGGGCCCAAAATAGGACCCAGGGACCAGGGCGCTGGGTGCCATGGTCCTGGGGACCGGGGCGCTGGGCGCCCTGGTCCTGAAGGACCAGGGCACTGGGCGCTCTGGTCCCACCTCCCGGGACAGCAGGGTGCAAAGGAGGTTTAGGCCAGGGTGCTTGAAAATGCAGTTTTTGGTGTCGTAATCAGGTTTCGGGGTCTCCATTCAGGTTCCGTTTTGCGTCACCATCATGAAGACCGAAATGCAGTCGAAATTGCAAGTGTCGCAATTTTAGGACGCTACAGTATTGAAAATAAATCTTCGGATAAACACATGTTGCTCCCAAGGGGAGAAATTGTTGTCTAAGGGAGATTGTTGGTTTTTGGCACTTTGATGGTTTTTCCATCTTGTGTTGCCATCAATGCCAAAGGGGGAGATTGTTGGTATTTTGGTATGGTTTTTTCATTGATGTCAACACCTACTGATAACTAGCACTTTGGAGATCCAGCAACATTCACCGGCAACCAAGTAACTATTGCACAGTTACTAGTATATGCTTCACCAGCATGATATAATGTTCACCAATACCTGGAATGATATGGAAGACAATTGGTAATGTCAAACACATCTTGTGGATACTTTTTTTTGAAGAATTAATCATTGGTATATTCATATTTGCATATTTTCTTTTACCGGCAAATAGGTCCAGGGTTATCTAGGGTTACACCAGTAGGTTTATCTTTTCCAAATCAGCATGGCACGATATGGAGATGATTTATTATTGATGTAAATGCATTAAGCCAACATATTCAATCGGTTATTGCATCGAATCTTATATTGTATGTAAAATGTTTTTATTATAATATCTTGTAGAGCCGACCTACTAAAATTGGTCTTAGGGTATGGTATAAATGTAAGATCTTATTTGTAAGATCAGGTGTGGAATGCGAAAAAGAATTGAGTGAAGGTATATGCGAGATTAAGCAGAGGTATACACGAAGACATCATTTGAAGGTGAAGCTAGGTTTTTGTAGAAGCATATCAGCATTACACCGATACTGAATCTAGCATATGAAGATGTTATTTTGTGCAGTACATTTTTATTGGATTTAACCATCCAACTGTAGTCAATGTGACTCCCATTTTGTGTTTGAGCTGTGAGCTCTAGGCTGTTGGCCTTTCTGCATGTGCAGACCCCATTTATGTACACTTACTATCTGTAGTAGTATCATTTGATTGTGGGTAAGGTTTCCCACCGTGGTTTTTCCCCTTACAGGGTTTCCACGTACAAATATTGGTGTTATGTGTTGTGGATGAATTTATGTTTATGTTTCATGCATTAATCCTTACTGGTATAATAATTTACTATTAACACTATCTACTGACATATTTAACTGGTTTACCGGTATTAAGTATCAAGTTGGTTAATTAGTTTTGGGTTTGAATTTATTTGACAACTGATTCACCCCCCCCTCTCAGTTGTCTCTAGGACCTAACAGTATCCACTATCATTTTCTTAGTCTACATCTCTGCACTATCCAATACCGGTGGCTTAGTAGTTTTCTCTATATTTTCTATAGTCGGTAACTCTATCTCTATTAGTTTTTCAGTATTTGCATCAATAGTACTATCAGTAACCATTTCACTAACCCCAATCTCAATGTGTTCCATTGTTTGTTCTGCATGTGTCTCTACCTCAATATTGTCACCTGGCTGCTTAGGAGCAACATCTTTCTTCTTTTCCTAAGTACTTTCTTTTTCAACTATAATATCGACCTCCTTAGTGTCTATTCATGGTATACAAGATTTCAGACTCAGGATTTGTATCCACATGTGGACTCTCCACATTCTCAGTAGCCGGTGTTGCATCTGTTTGAATCAGTGGAGTAATAGTAGGTGGTGGTAAATTGTCTATCACTTTTATATTTGGTAGTCCACCTATTTTCCCTTTTCCTTTGTCCTTATCCTTTTGGTATACATTAAAAGCTTTAGGTCTTTTCAGCTCTTCTTGTTTTTCCTTCTCAACAAAGAAAATATCCCATTTATCTATTGTTTCTTCTGATATCTCATTAACTTTGTTGGCCATTAGACTTACATGTCAGTGACCACTAGAAAATATTGTTCTATTAACTTTGCTAATCAATTCATCAATTTCCTCAACCGCTTTTACAGGGTGAATAGCTAGCAGTTTCTCAATCTTTATTTTCTTGTCTAGTTCCATAATGGCTAACCTTTTAGCATCTAGCCACCTATACAAATCACTAGGCAAATCATCTACAAATATCAAGGTGTAGAATGATACTATTTTCTATGCTTTCCTTTTCTTCATTGGTAAATGTATCATATAATTTGCTAACATTAGACAAGTTTCCATCATCTGTTATTTCATTTAGCAAGTTGTCAAGACGAGGAATAACCTGTTTTTCCTTTTTCTTTCTAGGTGTCATTTTTTTAGCTAGTGGTTGCTTGTTGTTTCTGCCTTGTTGTCCCAGTTTTCTTGGGAGGATGAGAGGGTACCGATGAAGGTTTTCTCTCCCTTTCTACTCTTTTAAACTTGGCTGGGATTTCACTTTTTGATGAAGTTCCAACCGGTGAGAGGTGAGCTTCTGGTTGTAACCCTTCCAAGTCACTTTCTTTGATACCAATGATATTCATTACATTTTCCTTTATTTCTTTAACGTACTTAGATGCACTTCTGATATATTTCTCCCTTCTCTTCCTCTGTTTCAAAGTTTGTACATCACTTTCTATTGATTGTGCATTTCTAAAACCCTTTTCCTCTGGTTCTCTAGGGGCTTCAAGTAAGGCTTTAGCATATGTTTCAATAATGTTTACATCAGCCTCATATCCCATCTCTATCACCCAAACAGTTCTAGGAAGAACTGCTTCCAACCAGATCTCATCCTTCTTAATCACAAAACAAATTTCTTTCTTATATTTGTCAACAATACTCTGGGGTAACCTTTCCCTAGTCTTCATTTTTGCTTTGAAGGCCTGAAAATACTCAGTTATTTTGTTGTCCTTATATGTTCCCATGTCGGTGAAGATATCTAACAGTTGTTTCCCTATCAGGATGTCATAACCAAAGTCTTTTCTACCTATACTGGGAACTTCTTTTGTAATATATAGCATTAGGCATACAAGAAGATTTCCAAATCTAAAAGTACCTTTCTTATCTCCTTTAATTTTATTTAGATTATCAATTAATTCATCCTTCAACCATTCACATACTTCTATCTTAGCATCATTGTTAACCATATCATATGCACTCTTAATACATAGATTGGAAACTGAGTTTAGTTGGTTAGCATGTGTGGTTTTGTATCCTAAGATCATGCTAATGAATCTAACATTGTCATCTTTCACATCATTAACTCTTAGGGATCTGTTGTCATAGGTTGCACTAGTTAAAGTCATCACTGTGTTATCTGAAACTTTCTTGGTCTTATCTAGCCTACAACCGGTGGAAGTTAAGCCAGTCATAGCATTAACTACATCACTGTGATCTTATGGATAGAGTCTAACCAAAATAATTCTCCATGAACTCTACTGAGTACAATCCTCACAACCTCCTTAGGAAATTTTGGAATGTCATGGATTTCCATAAAACCTAGGGTTTCTATAATCTTATTTTCTGGTTTTACAATTCCATTCTCATCACAGATAACATTCTTATACATTTTCATGATCTCTTCTAAACCTAGTTCCTCAATATGGAAATTTATGTAAATTCTAGGGTCTTTTGCATATGAAACTCCTTTAGGGATTTTAGAAAATGTACCTAGGGTATCATCCTGTTTTGCTACTTCAGGGATAATCTTGAATACGGGCCTAGGGTGTCTAACCACTTCAATAACAGTAGGGTTTGCAATGAATTCAGGAGCAGAGGAGGAAGCCATTGATAAATACCTTAATTTTCCTTATAGGTTTGGATGCTTGAAAGATCTTGCTTCACTTCTCACCAAGGATGCCTTCGCTTGGGTTTTTTGTGCTCTTAGGAAATTTGAATGCTCGGTGAGTGAAAAAGAGTTAAAAATATTGATTTATAATTCTTTTTCTTCAACAACCACAATAAATGTATGTCGGTTAAGTGAAACTTAACACATCTACTGGTAAAGAAGAAGTTCATCTTCTCACCATCAATTGAGGGTAAACTTGCATGATTTTCAATTTGTTGCAATACCCCCAAGGATTACTTTTTAGTTGGATGAAGAATCTCCTACCGGTGGAGTGATACTTTGTTCTACTGGTGAAGGAATAGTTTCATCAACATTATGATCTCTCTTTCTAATCCATTGTTTTGAAAATTCTTGCTTTACCTCATCTAACTTCTCTTTGCCTTTCAAACTGGGTCCTTTTTTATTTTTTGGTGAAGTCTCACTTCTACAAAATTTTGCAATATGTCCAATCTTGTTACAAGCATAACAAGTCACATTGTTTTTCTGAATAGCCTTTCCATATCTTATGTCAGTTTGTGTTCTGCATTGATTAGCTAAGTGTCCAAATCTTCCACAAACATAACATCTTACATTCATTCTGCAATTTTCTATATTATGAAAAATTTTGTTGCATTTGGAGCATTGACCGGTGGGTGCATTAGTGTTCTGATAGTTTCTAGATCTACATTCATTTTCTCTATGACCATACTTTTTATAGTTAAAGCATTTCCCATTAAATTTGTAGGCTTTAGGTTCTCTTATCGGTTCATGATTGTTTGCAGTACTGGAGCTTTCACCAACTTCAAATCCAAGTCCATTAGTGTCTCCATTAGGTTCCTGACTTTTCAGCATATCATCAAGTTCTTCTGAACTTTTCTTGAATTTCACTCTATGTTGTTTTGCACTAGCTAACGCATTTTTCAAAAAATCATTTTGTCTCATAAGTTCAGTTTTATCATGTTCCATGTGAATCAGATCTATCTTTAACATATCATTTTCATGACTGAGTCTTAGATTTTCATTTCCAGCATCATTGAGTCTCCTAGTCAAGTCATCCTCATTCTTCTTTATGTCTTCAATGTCTTTACAAAATCTCATAGTCATGTCTAAAATCTCATTCCTCAAGGTCATGTTTTCTTGCCTCATCTTGCTTACAAGATCATTAAGAGTTTCCTTTTCATCATCATCATTCTCCTAAATTCCTTGAATGCTTTCCTGTGTAGTCTTCATATCATCTTCAAGCTTGATATTCTTCAACTTTTCTGCATCAAAGTCTGCAAGAGTTGTTTTCAATTTCTCTCTCAAGTTTTCCATCTATACCGGTGTCAGAATCTTCCTCAAGCTATTAGACTTTTGAAAATAGATGACGAAGCTCTGATACCAATTGTTAGGATTCCTAAGGATATTGAGAGGGGGGGTGAATTAGTATCTAACCGGTTAACAGATTTTATGACCTTATTAAATATTTTGCATTCCAAAACAATATATCGGTAAACAAGAATTAATGCAGGAAATATGAACAATAAAGACAATATAGAAAGTGCACCATAACACAAGATGTTTAATGAGGAAACCCGGTGTGGGAAAAAAATCAGTGGGATTTGTGACCCACAATATTCACTCACTGGCCAATGAATGGATATTACTTACAATAGTGTACCTGCACATGCAGGAAGGCCAACTGCCTAGAGCTCACTGCTCAAATACAAAAGGAAGTCTCACTAACTTACAAAATGGATTATGAAAATCCAATACAGTGTACTGCTACAAAACAACATTTGTTATACCAGATTTAGTACTGGTGTAAGCTCATACAATAACCATAAACCCTTCTACAAAATCTGCCTTAATATTCACTCTGCATATCCATCATATCTATCCTCTATGTTGTGTCTCACAAAATGATCTACAAGATCTAATACTTATATATGATTCTTATTACAATATGCCATATCGACTTACAAAAAGATATTACAATTAAATACAAAAGAAAATAATCAAAATCTTGTCGGCTGAAATGTCGGTAAACATTATTATCGTTGCCAGTAAACTATTTACTGGTGTAGAGTCTGTCGATGTCGATGCAATAAGATTGCAAGGTTGCCATCAATGCCAATACCTTCAATCCTACAATTCTCATTGGAGTGTGCAATGCCAACACACAAATCATTTCTACCTGGGTGTTGATGACTCTCTCTTCTTGTTCCTTCCAAAACTGCAAAGGCTTAACTGCACCTTCGCTACCTCTAATATCTAGCAAAATAGTTTGTTCTAATTCACTAAAACTCTTCATCAATTCCCTTATCTTTCTTTCTATATTTTCTAGAAAAATTTGGGCTTCATGCATTGATTTCACCAACAAATATGTTGGTTGGAGTGCATGTGGTCTCTCAACTTGAAATTTAGAGGGCATTGTACGTTAGGAAATAGGAAATCATCACAAAACAAAGATAAACATAATCATCAATCACAAGTGCATTCATTGCAATGAATCTATCCTAAGACACATTCAATAGAGACATGAAAACAAAGCATACAAAACTAATGATTGTGCAAACCAGATGACAATTTGAATGCTCCTTCCACGCGGCTCCATTGTTCTTCTTTCCTCTCCAAATAGTTGTGGATCTCACCTACAAGTGCACACACAATTGAAAGCAAGTAGACAGGATTTTTGATCAAGAGTACTAGAAGCTTAAATTCGATAGTCTGATTATCAATTACCAATTACCAAATTACCAAATTAGCCTTGATTGATGAAGATCATCCAATTTATAGAAGAATTGGAGAGATGAACAAATTAGCATGATAGTGATTCGAATGGAAATTCAAATCAAGAATAGCAAAATTATGACATGTCTATGACAAATTGCTATGCAAGGATTTATGACAATTTATGACAAATTCTATGTCAAGAATTTATGACAATTTATGACAAATTTCTATGCAAGGATTGATTGATTGTCAATTATGACAAATTATGACAAATTTCTATGTCATTTCCATGAATTTAGGAGAGAAATAGGAGGAATTTGAAATTAGGAAATTAGAAAATTAAGAAAATTGAAATTGATGAAAATTAGGAATTTGAAATTAGGAAAATTTGATAGAAATTAGAAATTAGGTAAATTAATTAATAATTTGTCATTTATTAATTAATTCACAAAGAGGAATAAGTAGCCAATTAAATGAACATTTAATTGCAATGAGAAGACTTAGGATAAATAAACAATTTATTAATCCTAAAGGAAGAAAATGACACACACAAGGTTAAATGATGAAATCACGAAACCTTAAAAGACGAGTTAGCAATGCAAGAATGACAATTAGGTCTTGATTGAAGATAATTGACTCGATCATGATTTGATTTTGGACTGATAAATGACCAATGTGATAAATGATTCGATTGAGAAAATGCGCCAATTGACGAGGAACAATGACAAATTGATCCAAATTGACATATTTGAGACAGACAATGATCGATGACAAATCGATCACAAAATGACAAGATTGACAAGAGGACAAGAGATGATGATAAATAGATTGCAAAATGACAGGATTGAAAATGACCACGATCAATGATGAATTGATCGCAAAATGACAAGATCGAACATGACAACGACCGATGACAAATTGATCGCAAAATGACAAGATTGAAAATGATAAAGATTGATGACAAATCGATAAGAGGACAAAACCCTAATTAGGATTGACAATGTCCAAAATGATAAGATTGATGATAAGATTAATAAGAGGGCAAAACCCTAATTAGGATTGACGATGTCCAAAATGATAACAAATTAGCACGCACATTGATGCGATAGGATAAAATCGATTAAAATCATGACTGGATAGTGTTGTCGACAAGACCAAATTCGAGAGCGAGATGATTGAAGAATGTAGAAGAATGACTCGATGTTCGCAAATGATAAAAACCAAGTGCGTGACATAGGAGAAATGTTAATGCGACACAAAAACCTAAAATGAGGCAATGCGCAAATGTTAAAGTATGACTCCGCAAGCGTTGACCATTTTTAGGTGTCTACAGGCATAAACATCATTCTAAGCTCATTTCCCCTTTGTAACCACTTTGTAAATAGGGGAATTGCCACTTCTTTATCATCATTAAACTTTTGAATAGCATCAAAAAGTAAAAAATATAAGGCATGGATGTTGTTTAACCTACTTTCATTTTTCTCATTCAAATGAAATAGCACTGAGCTAACTATATCCTTCTATTGTTCGGCTAATTGTTTTTCTAATTCTTTCAATTTACTTTCTAATTCAACAATCTTCTCTAAAAGATGAGACTCATTTGGTTAAATTGATCTTTTAGTATCAGGCTCATCATCATATCGAACTAATACCATGAGAGGGATACTAGTACTTCTATTTAATTGATCTACTTCTCCTTCTTGGACCATAGGTGGTGACCTGGACATTGATGGCTTGGATGGTCCTATAAGTGGAGGATAGGAAACCTTTATTTTTCCTTGCTTGAGGAGTTTCACTCTCGTTTGCAACTCCAAGCACCTTTTCTGAGATGCACTATAATCATTAAAAATCTTGTCAAACTTCTTCAAAAGGGTAAACCTTCTCTGAAGCTTCCTTTCTTGCACTCTCATGTGTCATCTTAGCAACATCAACATTTAACTTTGTAGCATCTACTAACCCTGCTTCTTCTTCCTTTGATTTCCTAATTGCATCAAATGCCATTGCATCTGCTATATCTCATTTTGATTTCAAGACTCCAGCCTAACTTACAGTTTTCCTACCCTCATCAGCAGTGATTTCCTTGAGCTCTTCCTTCATTTAATTCTTTACTTCCTCTTGGATTTCTTGATCTTGTCTATCTAGCCTTTGGGCCTTCCTCTCAGTATTCCTTCCTTTGTATTACTCAACCTTTTTCTTCCATACTAACTACAAAAAGGTTGGGCTTCTTAGAAAAGTATCATCCTCAAGGAAATTATCACATGCCTCCTTTCTTGCATCTTTGAAAGCTTTACCCTAGATATATAAGGGAGTAAGATCCAACTCCAAATTAGGAGGCAATACAAGAATACCAATCTATATTTCTGCACTTGTTGCAACAAACTTGTCTTCCTCCACATGTTCCTCATCTTGCCTTACTGGTGAAAAAGATACAACTGATGGCAAAGGACATATGTCAGAATCTTCAAGATGAATGATCCTAACTCCTTGAAGAGGCTTAGTTAGTATCTTGGGTAAAGGCTCTGAATTCATCATCTTCTTACCCTTTCTCATTATCAATCTCCCACTATAATTACTACTATCTTCTTCCTCACTTGCTTTTTCTCTAACTCTTTTGTGAGGAGATTCCTTAATAGGCCTCCCTACTATCAAACCACTTTCTCTCTAGGATACAAGAGGTTGTGAGATTAGGAGGCAGATATCCAGAGGATTGGGATGACCATGATGGGTTTCCCCTCCATTGAGAGTTAGGTTGCCAATTCCCTTGAAATTGGTTCCCTGCACCCTGAGGTGGATACCAGTTTCCTTGTGACTACTGCCACTGGGGCATTTGATTAGCAAATTGCTATCCTTGGCCTTGTGATCCCTACCAATTTGGATAATTACCAAAATTTTGAGAATACTGTGGTTGCCATTGGTTATTTGGTGCATAATAACTACCACTATAACCAGAAAAGGAAAGTGGATCAAGTGGCATACCTTGTCTCAGAAAATTTAGTCTTCTTTGAGCAACATAGAAGACTTGCTCATCGTCCCCTTGAATTAGTTTGAAATCAGGTACTTCAACATTTGCAACCATTTTACATCTACAATCTTTATTTCGTTGCTTACAATGAGGATAGAATTCTGCAAGGAATGCATCAGCTTCCTCATGATTCTTCTTAGCTGCCAATGTATCCAACCGAGTAGCCATATTATTTATAATGTCCTCTTTGAAATCTTTTAACAAATGACTAAGTTCCAACCTAGAAACTCCATTTCTAGATGATGATGATGGTGCCCCTGGCTTAAATCTCCTATTCTTCTTAGAAGTGGATCTGGAATATTTCTTGCAAATTGTTCTATTTCAGCCCAAGTAGATTGTGTAATGTCACCCCCCCCATGAGATCTAAGGAATCAGTGCATTAATCACTAATACCCCTCAAGAATATCAATTTGAGGGAACCTTCATTCAAGGTACTATGCTTGGACTTCTTGACACTAAACAAAAACCTTTCCAGATAATCCTCAAGGCTCTCATCTATAGTTTGTGTCATCCTAAAGATGTCATCCCCAGGTCGATCAATGCCTCTACAGTAATCTTTATATTTTGCAAGAAACAACCATTTCATCTCATCCCATGTATTGATTGTGCTACTACCCAAACTCATAAACCATCTCAAGGATGACTCCTTCAAAGTGGCTGAAAAAATTTTGAGTCTATGGGCATCTGTAGTATAGTCAAAGATCCTATAGAGAACATCAAACTCAAACAGAAATGTATCAGGGTCCTCTGTGACCAACCCATAGAACTTAGGTAGTGAAGATGCTAGAATGTTCTTGAGGTTAGCATTATCATGCTGGTCAGAGATGGGAAACTCAAATGTTGGACCAAGTGGTGGTGGTGGATTATTTCCACCAGGAGGTGGGTTACCTTGGATTGGACTTGTGGGGGTTATTACAATAGGCAACTCTTCTTATGGACCAAAGAGGAGCTGGAGACTATCTCCTATAAATTCAGAATCAGGGTGATTCAAATTTTTTGGGTCTTGATACAACTCCAAAAAAGGGTTTATATCTAAATAACTATCTTCTGCTTGGGTAGTATGAGTAGGTAAAAATCTACCTCTGGCATCTCTTCTTCGATTATACATGCAAATTCATGAAATCCAAACAATTAACTAAAAACTAAAACAATCATAAAAGGCTCTTAGCTTGACACCATCCCCGACAACAGTGCCAAAAATGTCTACCCCAACATTAATAACAATAATATCTCCAATTGAAATTTCAATCCAAAGTTTGGATATTCATATGGTAGAGTTTACTATTCTCATGGTTGGTGTTCATTTAATTGTCAATCAAGGAATGTAAAACTTGAAATGGGTCTGCAAGATATATGCACTAAGCTCCTTGAATGATTATTCTCAATTACTGGAAGAAAAGTAGGAATAAAAATCAGAAAGACTAAATGAAAACTTTTCAAAATTCTACTAAAATGAATTAATGGAAACAACAAGACTGACGTTGTTCTGCCTTGGCTGCAGGAATAGTCAAAGGATCTGATTCCAGTGGCTGAAGGAACATCCCAGTCATGAACTTCTACTACAACTAAGTAAAAACTAACTTCAATAATCATAAACATAGAATCACTCACCAAGTGGGCCCCCTTGGATGAGTGATATCAAACTCTCAATAAAGAACTCTTAACAGATCAGAATAACATGTTTTCTTTCATTTCTTCCTGAAAGATGATTACATATCCAAAAGATGAAAATCTAGAATACATGACAAAAACTGCTCAATCCTTTTCCATTATGTCTCACCCTTAGAAAGGAAAGGAGAGCTTATTAAATAGAAAAGACAAACTACAATGGATAACTACAATTACACACAGAAGAAAAGGTGGATCACTGCCAGACAAAGGGGATAACATAGAGCTTGGTTGCAGGAACTGTGGATCTGTACTGGAGTTAAACCCCTGTGCTAAAGTACAACTACTCCGATTATGCCTTAGATTGCGCTCGCTTGAATCTCCTTCAATTTGACCTCCAGCTCTCTGGCATGATTCTCCAGTCCTTAAGCGCAGAAGAGAATTCTTCACTGCAGCATCAATTATTATCTACACTAAAACAGAAACAGAATACAAGGACACGCATATGTATTTTACTTTAACTAATACATTCATTAACTCACATATGAAATCATCCTAAATAATCCACATGTCATAGAGACAGACCAGTTGGCTGCAGGAATAAATTGGCATGGTTCAAACATGATTTCTTAAGTTCAGTTTTTAAAAAATGGATTACATATAGTCAATGCACAATATTTTACTATCATAATGCAACCCAAAAGATACCAAAAACCTAAAAGTCCTGATAAAAACATGTCAATATACCAACTTATCATGCCCCCCAACTCTAAGGGTTTGCTGCTCCTGCAGCAAAAGGAAAATTTTTAACTTTTGTTGAGACTCTAAAATCACCCACAGTGCTCTGTCCGGTTCCCTTGGAAGGAAAACTCCAATAAAATCCCTTCATTTTCTCCAACCTAGACCATCTAGCTGTTTCTTCAACATTCACATCATAATTTTGTTCTATTGGTTGGCATGCCAAAAGTGGCCACCTTAGGATAGGAGGCTGAAAGATTAATGGTAACCAATTATTGGATTTTTCCCTTCCTAGCTGTATATATTTGGATACTCTTTGTATAGCTGCATGAAAATTTTGCAATGAATAGGGTTCTCCCAGTTTTAGATGATCTGGTAGATGATTCTAGCATTGAGTTAGTCCCTCTAGTGATGTTGTCCTATGGGTTTGGACTAATTGCTCAAACGCTTGATATACTTCATCTCTTATTGGAAGTACTATCTTTCTAACATCATGTCTTATTAATAATTTTTGCCAGTCATAATATAGAACTCTAGGTTTTTCTGCTTCCCTCCTCAATGGCAATGGACAATCATGTTCCAGTTTTTCAAATTCCCTGGCTTGTGGTCCTATAATCATTTCATTTTGTATCCATGACATTAGAGCTCTGAGATGAATATCCCCAATGTATAACAAGGGATTCCATTCTCTGTCTTAGGGCACAGCATAATTATGTAAATATAATTCACATAATAGGTTTTTTACAGAATGTGGGGAGGTTTGAAAAGCATGACAGAATTCTTTAGGTGTTTCCAAGGATGGGCTAAGGTCCCTTACTATGCGGTTTAATTTGAAATTTAGATACCGTTCTTTCAAGTGCACTGCATAAATTCTTGGGGGAGCTCTACACTGCATTATCTCAAGAACCATACTATAGATTTCTTCTACCTTAGTCTCCAATTCTTTAATTCTATTGTCTTTCTTCTCAATCTCTTTTTGTTGCTTATTAATTATTCCTTGCAAACTATCCTTCTCTATTTCACATCGCTTAAAGAATGTTAAAGCAATTGACAAGCTAGTCAGAGATGAAGGAGTTTTTATGGGTCCTACCTTAGACTGTGGAATTTCTTCAATAACTTCCTCATTCTGGATTGGCATATTTCCCATGTTTTCTTTAGGTTTCCGTGCAACATCATCAATTGTCTCCTCAGATTGCAATGCTACTGAAGCCATATTTGCGAGCTTATCAATTAGAATTTCTTCCTGAATTGCTTCTTGGGTTTCTTCTCCTATAGGGTTTTCCTGAATTTCATTTTCTGTAGGGTTTTCTTGAATTTCCCTTTCTGTGGCATTCTCTTCTTCTGAAGTGTCTACTACAATGACCTATACTGGCTTACTCACTGGTTGAGTTTTCTGTGTCCTTCTTCTTGTTCTCCTAACATACACTTTTGAAACTGACATAGGAGTTCTTGTTTTTGCACGACGCCTCTTGGCTACAGGAGGAATATGCACTTCCTGCAGCCGAACAACAAATTCCTCACCCGACTCCTCCTTTTCTAATTCTTTTCCTTCCCTCTACAAAATAGCTGAACCTCCTTGAAGAGAGGTAGAGGGTTGTCCTTCAGTTAGCCCTGCTTCAATATTTTCTTCTAAAATTATTGTAGCTCATAACAAATCCTCTTCTTCACTGGAAAGATCTTCTGCAGCTACCCCTTCTTGAATTGGAGGATTATCTTCAATAGGGACTTCTTCTGCCCTAAATTGCAAAATATCTTCAAACACACCCCATTCCATTTGTGAAACATCTCTCAGGAACCGTTGTACCAGTAGCTTTACCAGTCCATGATGGCTAACAGAGCGATTGCCATATTTTTTTTAATCTCCTTAGCACTTATAGAAATGAGATGATACAAGAAATTTGGGACATTAACTCACCGATTATGACGTAGATGACTGAGTAGCTTGAAGTGAGGCGAGTGGAGATTTGAACACTGTCCTTCACAAGTGATATACTTCATGATATACAGAGCTACTTGAGGCCAGTGTGCTGGCAAAGAAACCCTTCTAGTTCCTTGCCTATCTATCATTTAGGGTCCATCTGTAGTGATTGTGAACTCTACCCTGGCACTCCTTGCATCCTTCAATTCTAGAAAGAGTTCTCCTTCCTACAGCAAACCTGTGACCTCTACAATTCTCTGCTCTGTAGCAGTTACCCTCAACCCCTTAACTGTAGCTTCTCCTTCATCAAAAGAATGCATAAATTCGGCAGCTATTTCGTCATTGAAATCCTTGATCTTCAAGAAATACTCCAGCTAGTCATGGTTTTGGAAATAGTGCACAGGCAACATCTTGTAGCAACCCTTCATGCACAGTCGGTTCATGGTGAATCAGATCACCTCCCATCTTTTACTCTGATACTTCCACATCTTCACCAAAATGTTTGAAAAATTTCAAAAGGCTAAAATTTTCATATGTAAAATTAGGCAGGAGAACTTCTTATTCACTCGCGTGAAATAATAATCATCATAAGTAATGTCAGTTAGGAAATCAGTTTGGGATAATAAATCTTACTGGGAAAAAGGACCATAAAGTACCTCCCCAACTTAACCTAGCACATGTCCACATAGGCCGATAAGATGTTGGGTTTGAAGCGGATTAAAACAGGATTAAAGTCATAATGAACTAATAAATGCAAAATTAAAATAAAGTACAATATACACGTACCTGCAAATGGGTGAAAATGATTGCGAAATGAAATGAAGTGATAGATAAGAAAGTGGGATGGAATGTAGTGGATAGAACTTTATTGTACGAAGAACAATATTTTACATGGAAATATTTGATTATGATACAGTAAATAAGTTCACTGCAAAAGCTGTAGGAACATCACCTTGATTAACATGCCCAAGTGCAATAGGAAGCTCATGAATTGTTACCGAATCATTATCAGTTACTGCAGGACTATCACCAATTGCTGCAAGAACATCACCAGTTGCTGCAGAAACTTCTGTTTCTTTTTTAGGAGCAAACTGTTGTACAAACTCTTCTCTGGTAGCTAGCTTGTGATAAAGGTATAATCGGTGTCCATTCACTAAAAGTTTAAATCTAATAGCATCTATGGTGGACAACCGAACTGCTCCATTATGAAAAACTTCTTCTATTTGATAAGGACCCAACCACTATGTTTGAAGTTTTCCCTAAGCATCCTTATATCTGGAATCATACAAGAGTGCCCAATCACCAACTTTGAATCTCTTTTCTCTGATATACTTATCATGCCATCTGGCTCTTTGGTTTTGAATCAACTTTATCTACTGAACTGTTATTTTTCTCCATTCATCTAAAGCATTTAACTGCTGAATGCATTCCTTTTGTGCTTCAGATAATGTCATATTCAGTTGTAGGGTTGTTCTCAAGGTTTTATGCTTAGATTCAATAGGCATCATTGCTGTTTTGCCATAGACCATCTCAAAAGGTGTGAATCCAATTGGTGTTTTCTAGGTTGTTCTATATGCCCAAATTGCATTTGAAAGCCGATTAAACCAATCTTTCTTGTAGATAGACACTGTTTTTGTAAGAATACCCTCAAGTTCTCTGTTGGTAACCTCTACTTGACCATTAGACTATGGATGGTATGGAGTAGATTTCCTGTGTCTTATATTATATTCATCGACCAAAGCTTTTATCAATGTTGATGTAAATTGAGGTCCCTGATCTGAGACAATTTCCCTAGGTACTCCAGACCTTGTAAATATTTCCTCATATAGAAACTCAGCTACTTTATTATCCCTTGTATGTTGCATAGCTTTAGCTTCTACCCATTTTTTCACATAGTCTGTACATACCAAGATATAAGATTTGCCATTAGAAGGTGGATCAATGGGGCCAATAAAATCTAACCCCCATTTATCAAATGGTGTTACAGATATTTGAGGATATAGAGGCATTTCATCAAATTTTGTAGGTCTTCCCATTCGGTGACACCTATCACACTTCCTTGTGTACTGAGCTGCATCCTTGTGTAGTGTAGGCCAATAATAACCAGTATTGAGTATTTTCAATGCTATCCTTTTGGTAGCAAAATGACCTCCACATGGTTCATCATGACATGCATACAAGATGTCATATGTTTCATCTTCTCTGACACATCTTCGCATAACTTGATCAGGTCTAGTATAGAATAGACAATCAGCAATCCATGAAAAATTAAAACTTTTTTCAACTAACAACCTTCTTTCCTTAGGAGAAAAAGAGATTGGCATCTTAGCTGCAGCTAAATAGCTAGCAATATCAGCATACCAAGGTGTATGAGCCTATATGAAAAACAAATGCTCATCTGGAAAAGTGTCATCTATCATTGTAGAGTCTTCTTGCAATTGAAGACGTGAAAGATAATCTGCAACAACATTAGACTTCCCTAGCTTATCAACAATTGTGATATCAAATTCCTGCATCAACAATAACTAGCGAGCCAATGTACCAGTGATTGATGGCTTATTCATGAGATATCTAATTGCATTATGATCTGTATGCACAAATATTGGATACCCTGTAATATAGTTTCTAAACTTGTTAAGGGCATATATGACAGCTAGCATCTCTTTTTCAGTAACTGTATAATTCAATTCAAGTCCTTGCAAATTCTTACTGATATAATATATGGCATTTTCCAACTTGTCAACTTTCTGTCCTAACACTACTCCTATAGCATAATCAGATGCATCAGTATGGATTTGAAATGGTAGAGACCAATTAGGTCCTTTAAGAACTGGTGCCTGAGTCAAAGCATGCTTAAGCTTTAAAAAAGCTTCATTGCATGCTGAGGTCCATTTAAATTTTGCATCTTTAATAAGTAGTGTATATAAGGGACTTGCAATTTTGCTGAAATCTTTAATGAACCTTTTGTAGTATCCAGCATGGCCAAGAAAACTCCTCACATCTTTCTGCTTCACAGGGTCATTAATTTGCTGAATAACCTCAATTTTTGTTGGATCCACCTGTATACCTTGTACAGATATATGATGACCAAGGACTATTCCTTCTTCCATCATTATAAAACACTTTTCACTATTTAGAGACAAGTTGTAGTCTTCACACCACTGCAAAAATTTCTTCAAATTATCCAATGCTTGATCAAATTCAGAACCATAGGTTGTAAAGTCATCCATTTAAATCTCCATTATGTCTTGAGAAATATCAGAAAAAATACTGATGACCACCCTTTGAAAAGTGGCTGGAGCATTACACAACCCAAAAGGAAGAACAGAATATGCATAAGTGCCCCATGGACAAGTAAATGTTGTTTTCTCCTGGTCCTCAGGGGCTATTTGTATTTTATTATAACCACTGAATCCATCCAAAGATGAAAAATATTTCTTACCAGCAAGAGAATCCAATACCTGATCTACAAAAGGTAGTGGAAAATGATCCTTCCTTGTGGCCAAGTTCAAGGCTCTATAATCAACACATACTCTCCATTTGCCTCCTTTTTGAGGAACTATCACCAAAGGTGATACCCATTGACTGTCAGAAATAGGATAAATAAATCTAGCTTTCAACAATTTCTACAATTCTTCTTTAACTATCTCTTTCAAGGAAGGATTGACTCTTCTTTGAGGTTGTCTAAGGGGACAACACTCATCCTTTATATAAATATGATGTGTACAAACTATTAGATCAATTCCATTCATATCCTTGTAATCCCATGCAAAGGCATTTCTATGGAGTTTTAGCAAGTCTACCAAGCTATCCTTCTTAATATCTGCTATATACTTGTTGATGTTCAAATATTTATTCAATGCAACCTCTATCTTGAAAGTAAGATCAATCTAATCTATATCAAAAACATGAGAATATGACAACTCCTGTGGTGACAAAGTATGCAAAATATCAATGGCTGCAGGAAAGTCCAATCCTGCAATATTCGGAACCAGTTCCTACAATTCTCTATCTTTTATTAATTCATTTGTCAGAACCTTATAAAGGATTGATTTCTCATCATATAACTGCATGGGTGATACTCGATTAATCATCATAAGATGACTAATAGAGCCTATCTCTTCAAATTCCTCTCCCAAAATAGGTCAAACAGCCTGCTGCTGCTCAAGCTGAGGTTGTGCAAGGGAATACAAAGCCAATGTTTTTGTGGAACTACCATCTGAGATAGTCATGTCTCCTGATCTACACCCAATATATGCATCTGCTATGGCAAGCCATGGTCTTCCCAAAATGACTAGATATCCCCCCAATGTTGCTTTTGGGGATAAAATCATAAAGTCTGCAGGGTATTCCCAGGAATCTAGTATGACCACTATATCTTCTATTAGACCATCAAGTCTTACTACAGAGCCATCAGCAAATTGAAGAACTATAGGTGTAGCCCTTAAACTATCTATCTCAAGATGTTTCATTACTTCACTTGTCATTACATTAATGGTTGCTCCTAGATCAATTAAAACATTCTTTATTTGACTGCCATTAAAGACTATAGTCACAACAGGACTGCCTGGATCAGAATATTTTGGAATAGCAACTTTTCCCAACATAATATCCGCTAATTGACCCATAACATAAACTGTTTGTGGATCCTTTTTCTTTCTGCTAGGTTTCTTTAGGCATGCCTCTCTCAATGCCTTACCATATATTGGAACATCCTTTATTGCTTGCAACAATGGAATTTTAACACAAATGTGCTTCAGTTGGTCAAGAATATCAAAGCTTTGTTGTTGTTCAGTTGAAACTTCTTTGTCAGACAATCTTTGAGGAAATAGTGGTAATATTTGATTCTGAGGTATTACAGCATTAGGATCAGAGGTTGGCTACTCCTCTGGTACTTCAGTAAAAACTGGATGAGAGGGACTAGGCAGGGTTGTTCTAGATCGGAGATGAATATCTTCTAGTGACAAAGAATAGGCTGGATATTGGTTAGCATCAGCGGAATAATATTGTTGTTGTTGCTGAGATTTAATATTTGGATTAGGCAACAGTTGAGTAGGTAGCTGCGTTGGCTTTAGAGGTGGTGTTGTGGCTAAAGAAGGTGGCATTAAAGCAGGAGGTTGTGGTTGTTGATTAGGTGGCTAATATCCAGAGGATTGGGATGACCATGATGGGTTTCCCCTCTATTGAGAGTTACGTTGCCAATTCCCTTGAAACTGGTTCCCTGCACCCTGAGGTGGATACCAATTTCCTTATGGCTGCTGCCACTGGAGCATTTGATTAGCAGATTGTTGTCCTTGGCCTTGTGATCCATACCAATTTGGATAATTACCAAAATTTTGAGAATATGATGGTTGCCATTGGTTATTTGGTGCATAAGAACTACCACTATAACCAGAAAAGGAAAGTGGATCAGGTGGCATACCTTGTCTCGAAAAATTTGGTCTTCTCTGAGAAACATAGAAGACTTGCTCATCGTCCCCTTGAATTGGTTTGAAATCAGGTACTTCAACATTTGCAACCATTTTACATCTACAATCTTTCTTCCGCTGCTTACAATGAGGATAGAATTCTGCAAGGAATGCATTAGCTTCCTCATGCTTCTTCTTAGCTACCAATGTATCCAACTGAATAGCCATATTATTTATAATGTCCTCTTTGAAATCTTTTAACAAATGACTAAGTTCCAACCTAGAAACTCCATTTCCAGATGATGATGATGGTGCCCCTGGATTAAATCTCCTATTCTTCTTAGAAGTGGATCTGGAATATTTCTTGCAAATTTGTTCTGTTTCAGCCCAAGTAGATTCTGTAATGTCCACCCCCTCCATGAGATCTAAGGAATTAGTGCATTCATCACTGATACCCCTCAAGAATATCAATTTGAAGGAATCTTCATTCAAGGTACTATGCTTGGACTTCTTGACACTAAACAAAAACCTTTCCAGATAATCTTCAAGCCTCTCATCTACAGTTTGTGTCATCCTAAAGATGTCATCCCCATGTTGATCAGTGCCTCTACAGTAATCTTTATATTTTGCAAGAAACAACCATTTCATCTCATCCCATGTATTGATTGTGCTACTACCCAAACTCATAAACCATCTCAAGGATGACTCTTTCAAAGTGGCTGGAAAAATTTTGAGTCTGTGGGCATCTATAGTATAGTCAAAGCTCCTACAGAGAACATCAAACTCAAACAGAAATGTATCAGGGTCCTCTGTAACCAACCTATAGAACTTAGGTACTGAAGATGCTGGAATGTTCTTGAGGTTAGCATTATCATGCTGGTCAAAGATGGGAAACTCAAATGTTGGACCAGGTGGTGGTGGTGGATTATTTCCACCAGGGGGTGGGTTCCCTTGCATTGGATTTGTGGGGGTTATTACAATAGGCAACTCTTCTTCTTACGGACCAAAGAGGAGCTAAAGACTATCTCCTGTAAATTCAGACTCGGGGTGATTCAAATTTTTTTGGTCTTGATACAACTTAGAAAAAGTGTTTATATCTAAAGAACTATCTTCTGCTTGGGTAGTATGAGTAGGTAAAAATCTACCTCTGGCATCTCTTCTTCAATTATACATGCAAATTCATAAAATCCAAACAATTAACTTAAAACTAAAACAATCATAAAAGGCTCTTAGCTTGACACCATCCCCGACAGCGGCACCAAAAATGTCTACCCCAACATTAATAACAATAATATCTCTATTTGAAATCTCAATCCAAACGTTGGATATTCATATGGTAGAGTTTACTATTCTCATGGTTGGTGTTCATTTAGTTGTCAATCTACGAACGTAAAACTTGAAATGGGTCTGCAAGATATATGCACTAAGCTCCTTGAATGATTATTCTCAATTACTGGAAGAAAAGTAGGAATAAAAATCAGAAGGACTAAATGAAAGCTTTTCAAAATTCTACTGAAATGAATTAATGGAAACAACAGGACTAACGTTGTTCTGCCTTGGCTGCAGGAACAGTCAAAGGAACTATTTCCAGTGGCTGCAGGAATATCCCAGTCATCAACTTCAGTTGCAACTAAGTAAAAACTAACTTCAATAATCATAAACACCGAATCACTCAATAAGTGGGCCCCCTTGGATGAGTGATATCAAACTCTTAGTAAAGAACTCTTAACAGATCAGAATAACATGTTTTCCTTCATTTCTTCTTGAAAGATGATTACATATCCAAAAGATGAAAATCTAGAATACGTGACAAAAACTGCTCAATCCTTTTCCATTCTATCTCACCCTTAGAGAGGAAGGGAGAGCTTATTAAATAGAAAAGCCAAACTACAATGGATAACTACAATTACGCCCAGAAGAAAAGGTGGATCACTGCTAGACAAAGGGGATAACAAAGAGCTTGGTTGCAGGAACTATGGATCTATAACCGAACCATAGTCCTTTGCACGCTAAAGAAATATTTTATAGATTAAACATGTACTGGAGTTAAACTCACATGCTGAAGTACAACTACTCTGATTATGCCTTAAATCATACTCGCTTGAATCTCCTTCAATTTGAGCTCCAGCTCTCTGGCGTGATTCTCTAGTCCTTAGGCGTGGAAGAGAATTCTTCACTGCAGCATCAATTACTACCTACACTAAAATAGAAATAGAATACAAGGACACGCATATGTATTTTACTTTAACTAATACATTCATTAACTCACAAATTAAATCATCCTAAATAATCCACATATCACAAAGACAAACCATTTGGCTACAGGAAAAAATTGGCATGGCTGCAGGAAAAAATTGGCAAGGTTCAAACATGATTTCTTAAGTTCGGTTTTTAAAACATGGATTGCATATAGTCAATGCACAATATTTTACTGTCATAATGCAACCCAAAAGATACCAAAAATGTAAAAGTCCTGATAAAAACATGTCAATATACCAACTTATCATCGACCATGAACTTCTTCAAGTCTGGCTAGCTTCTCCCTTAATACCTTCATCAATTCATCAAAACATTTCATAAAAAATTCAGTCTTGGCATGGAATGGGAAGAGCTCCTTTAATATATCATATTCTAGATCCATCTTCTAAATAGCAGCCCATAATTTTCTAAAAATTATCCACTAATCTTTTCTCCATTCCTAAATCATAGGGTCAAATTAATTTCTGATAAAGTCCTTAGGAAAATTATGCACATGGGGCAATAGAGGTCCTTTTATTCTTCTTCTAAAATTGATGCAAATACCCTCAAGATAACTGTTTCTAGCTATACTTACCCCCAAATGATATGGAGCAAAGAATTTATCGAAGTGCTCATATTCTCCCTTTATAATCACAATGTAAGGAATAATGGTGTAATCCAGGAAGAATGTCCCTTTTCCTTTTCCTTTTAAATCTTTATCCTAAATACATCCAATTTTCCACATCACCTCAAGAAAACCCATTCTTAGAGGAACATTGAAGGGCAGTACATGAGGTTGTCCAGAAAAGCCATAGATTCTGATGACAGTACTTATAGAGTATGGGATAAAATCCTCCCAATTATGTTCAATCCTGGCAAGAGGAACCATCTCCTTGGGTCTCACAATATCATGCAATTCATTAGGAATCCTTGGTGGATTCAATAACAACCTTTGTCTTAACCTAGAAGCAAAATTGTTATCAAACTTTATATATGTAGCCTGTTGGTATTTTGGATATGTTGATATGGTTTTTTCATTGATGTCAACACCTGTCATCACATATCAACACTTATCAGCACTTGGAGATCTTTTCTTATGTTCACCGACAAGTCAGAGACTTATGCACAGTCACCAGTATTTGGTTCACAGGCAGATTATATTGTTCAGTGGCACTTGGAATGACTTGGAGACTACTTGGTTATGTCGTGGACATTATTCGATCACTTGGTTTTGGTGATTTGGTTATTTGTTCATTCGGGTTTACATATTTGTTGTTACTGGCAAATAGGTCCAGGATATGCACCAGTAGGCTTATCTATTCTAGATCAGCATGGCATGTTATGGAGATGAATTTTTATTATTATAAATGCATTGAACTGACATCATGCATTAGATATTGATTTATTTGTAATTGATTTTATTGTAATATCTTTTAGTGAGCCGACCTATTCAATTGATATTAGGTTATGGTATAAATGTAAGATCTCATTTGTGAGATTGATACGCGATTGGGAAAAGAATTGTAATAAGGTATATGCAAAAATTAAGCAGAGCTATACACATAAACATCATTTGAAGGTTGAAGGAGGCTTTTTGTGAAGGCAATCAGAACTAAACCGGTATTGAATCCAGCATATGAAGATGCTATTTTATGTAGTACATTATCATTGGATCTAACCAACCAATTGTAGTCAGCGTGACTCTCATTTTGTGATTGAGTAGTGAGCTCTAGGCAGTTGGCCTTTCTACATGTGCACGATCCATATTGTACACACATACTATTTGCAGTAGTATCATTTGATTGTGGGTAAGGCTTTCCACCATGATTTTTCCCCTTATAGGATTTCCACGTACAAATATTTGTGTTATGTGTTCTGGATTTATTGTCTTTCTGTTTCATGCATTAATCTTTACCGGTACTACAATTAACTAATAAACTGTCTACCGGCATAAATTTTGGTTTACCGGTATTAAGAATTAAGTTTTGGTTAAGTTAATTTTGGTTGAATTTATTGGACAACTGATTCACCCCCACCCCCCTCTCAGTTGTCTCTAGGACCTAACATAGCCTCTTGTCTATCCCATGACATGTCTATGCTCCATAGCTATATCGAAATCTCATGGTTATCTATTGTCCTTCTAAGGTTCATGGTACCCTCAAAATTTATCTGCATTCCTTGAAAGGAACATATGCATGAGTAAAGAATACTAGGAGAACTTAACACCATCAACTTGATTCTTAATGTCTATTAACCCCTCATGAATATTTTCCTCAATATAAGGGGCGAAGTCAAAAACTACTATAAAATTCGGATGTTGTATCTGTATAGCCATGTACATAAAATCAAGTGGCATCAGTGTAATGGGACTAAAACCCAATATTTGGCATATAGAAAAGAAAGCATCCTTGAAATAGGGAGCGAAAGCACTAGTTGGGAATGGATCTTCTGAACTAGGGCCGATATGGTATGTTGTACTTCCTGCTCTGCATTAGAAGGAAATTCTTTCTAATGAATTCCTTCATCTTGTAATACTCTGCCTTTTGTTCATTTAAATCTACTGGTACCAGGCTAGGGGATTGTTCATAGTCAAAAAACTCTAGGAATTCCTCCCTTCTGATGGTTAATAGAATGTCTCCATCATTTCCTGTAATAACCCTTGAAACTGGGTCATATCTGTCTGCAATAGCCTTGAGTAAATCGACATCCATGAAAACATCTGGTATTACCAACTTACTCAAATCATACTACCAAGGACTAGATAATGTGGAATTTAATTTCCTTTGTCCATGCCATAATCTGAAAATCTCTAACCCGGTTGTTGGTATATTAGCATCTACCAAGTGGAATTCTTTATCAGTTAACCCCTCCCCTAGGGTTTTTCCATCCACAAACTTCTACCCCTGTTGCTTATCATTTTTAGAGGGCTTTAACTGGTCCAAGAAATCATCATAAAGATTTATTTTCATATATTCAACTTGCCTCGAATGCTTCCGTGAGGGAGCCATCTTCTGCAACTAGGGCTTTATACTATATTTCCAAATTTTGGAAGGAAAACTAGGGCTATTACTAGATTTTTAAATTACTTGAGTAATTCAAACAAATTTCACTATATTTTGTCTAGTATATTAACCCTAGAACAAATTGAATTTTCTTCTTGCAAGCTCACACACAATTTGTAATATCAATTTGTTTCAAGAGCATATGGAGAGCTCAGACAAAATTACTACATTTGATTTTAGCTAGAGATGACAATTCTATGTCCCAGAGAGTCGCTTCAGTCTCCTTCAGCAACAGGAAATTCTTCAGGATTGCTATGAAATATTTTGCGAATGAAAAACCTTTTAAGAGACATTTAATTTTTGCCTTGTAAAGGACACAAATGTCTCATCCACCATTAATATTCACACGAGCGAAACAATGGCTCATAACATTGTATTTAAAAATTTTGAAAACTAGTCATTGATCGTCTTCCAAGTTGGCCAATCCAATGATCATCTCCTGTCAACTCAACATTTGACTTTCCACCAATATCAATGGCCCCACAAAATCATTACTAATCAGCACCACCTCATCTTTCTGTCAAACTCCGTCAGCAGCCCCACTGTAGGTCTTCCTGGCCAACCTGAGACATGTGGCATCATCTCGTGATGCCACAGTTTGTAACCACCTTGCAACTTCTATTGTGGGAACATGAGGGTCATCTGATCTATTCAAACTTTACTACCTAGCATACTTTTCGTTCACTCTTCCTGAACTTAAAAATCAAGCACCTTTTACCTCAGGATAAAACATCTCCATTCATTCTGTGCACATACAAATTGATAGGACTGTTAGTAGATCGACCTTTACCACCTGTGAACCAGTAACACAATGCTTTCGACCAGTTACACTGCCAACCCTACCAGTTTCCACCGATAACATGCGGCACAATCTCACAATGTCGGTCATTAAAATCCTCGCATCTTTGATCACAGGGAAGTGTTAGCCATTGGATCCATCATGTCTTTAGCAAACGGTCAAAGTATTTAGGACTTTTCAGAATTAGGAAAATACAAGCGTTGGCACAAATATTTATAAAGAAAAACTGGTTATACGAAATTTCATGTGGATGACTTAGGAATATCATATTTCACGAAGCTATTAATGACCACTTAATAATTAGGAAATGAAAAATGGCCCCACGAATGAAAGTGGAACCCTCAGCCTTAAGTGAGAAAAAAGTAACGACATGATATAAAAGGGACCAAAGACTTACTTTCAAAGAAGGATTTAATCATAAAAGACACAATCCCTATAGCCCTAAACCCTAATAACTTAACCAAGGACAAAAATAAAACCAAGATGACCAAATATTGGAAGACATAATTCTAGGTCCTATCATGAAGGTTGGTGTATGTTGAGGAATGTTGGACCGAGCAGAGAGAAAGTTGTATTTTTAAAAAAGAACCTATTTTCTAAAGAAGTAGAGTAGAACAACGGCAAGTTTATACTTATTTATTGTTTTACATCAAGATTGCAGTCTTGCATGATAGTGTAGGGGATTGGTGTCTTCTGAAGGTTGGTGCCTTCAAAACTAGCAATTGTAAAAGAATTGGTGTCTCAGATTCAAAAGTAAACCATAGGGGTTGGTGCTCCTTTGGATTGTTGTTCATAAAAGTATAGGGGATGGTGTCTCCTGAAGGTTGGTGCCTTCAAAATAATTGTAAACATTTGATTCTTTTTTGGGGCTAGATTTGGATGGTATCTCCAAGCAGCATTTTCTCACCTTGGTTTTTTTTATCTTGGGTTTTCCACATATAACCTGGTGTTATGTGATGTTTTATTGATATTTTCATTATGCTACATTATATGTTTAATTTCTAATGAGATCTAAAAAAATTGGTATCAGAATACACTGATTCAACCCCCCCTTCTCAGTGTATTTGTGTGTTCAATAATTGGTATCAAATAAAGGTTTCTTGGTACAGGCTTAACCGCTCAAGGTAGATCTTGGTCTTGAACACATGGCAAGAAATGAAGGAGCTTCATCTAACAAGCCACCACTATTCAATGGTACAGACTGTGCCTTCTGGAAGATAAGGATGGAATCTTTCATTTCCTCCATTGGATTTGATATTTGGCAGTTAGTTGTGACTAGATATACACCTCCTACCAATTCTCCATCCACTCCTGATGAGAAGAAGGAATATGATAATAATGTAAAAGAAAAGAATGCCATAATGTCTAGACTTTCAAATTCAGAATTCGTTAATGTAATGCACTACAAAGGATATTTGGGATAAAATTCAGAGTATCTATGAAGGTGATGACAGAGTTAAGTAGGCAAAATTGTAGACTCATAGAGCTCAGTTTGAGGGATTGAAGATGAAAGAAGGAGAATGAATTGGAGAGTATTTCTCCAAATTGGATGAAATTTTCAATGCCATTAGAGGACTTGGTGAAGAGTTTAAGGATGTTGTGATCGTGAAGGTGTTAAGATCTCCACCCTCAAGGTATGACTCAAAAGTATCTACTATTGAAGAAGCTAAGAATCTAGGTAGTTTTTCTATGGATGAATTGATTGGATCTCTTTCTGCATATGAAATGAGAATAGGAAAACATAATTCATCAAAGAGAGAAGTTCAATTCAAGGTGGCTGAGATGGAAGATTCAGAGTTTGATCAAGAAGGAAACCAACTTTGTAAGAAGATTAAAGAGACAATCAGGTAATTACAAAGGAGAATTACCTTTCAAATGTTTTGAGTGTGGTAAAGTAGGACATTATGCATCTCAATGTAGAAAAAAAAAGGAAAGTGAGAATCAATTCAAACTTCCTAAATACAACAAAGGAAAGAATCATAAGAGTTTATATTCCAAAGAAGATAGTCGTACCTCTTCTGATGTACTAAACTTGAAAAATAAAGTACATTTATTCATGGAAATTGTTGAAATTGAAACATTGTTGGCAATTTGGAGGAATTGATTATGTGTTGCATTGATGTTTTGTCATTGATGGCAACACCAATTGTTTTGGTTGTTTATCGATTTCTGATTGGTTTCGGTAGAGTGGTTGATTATGATATTGATCTCGTAGGATCCGGTATGATTTGGTTTGTGGAATTAGTTTAAATCTATCATTCATGCTATTCAGATATGTATCATGATCAATTGGTTTAGGATTTGATGACTCAGGAGCTATCATTTGTTCTAGTAAGCCTTTTGGTCATCGGTAAGGGTTTTACTGGCAGAGCTTTGTTGAAGATATTTTTGTAAGATAGTTCAAATAACTAGAAGACAACTGAGGGGGGGTGAATCGGTTGTCATAGATTACAGGAACCATTAGCAATTTAAACTTTAATACTGAAACCCAAAATAGTAATAACAGAATAGAAGATAAACCAATCAAGCATAAACAATAATCATATGATAAAAGCTATCCACATAACACCAAGATTTGTATGTGGAAAACCCAGTAAAGGGAAAAAAACATGGTGGGAAGCCTACCCACAGTTAGATAATACTTCTGCAGTAAGTATATAAATTACAATTGAGGGGCTTGCACTTGCAAGAAGGCCAACATCCTAGAGCACACTTCTCGTCACAAAAGGAGCCTCACTAACTACATATAAATCTAGACTACAATCTCGAGAAGTGTTGAACTACAAAAGATAGCATCACCTATGCCTGAGTACAGTTTTGGTTAAGCTCAATAGTGTAGCACTAAATCCTCTTACATAAACCCAATTCGATCTCTAATGATCAACCAACTCCTCTTCCTGAATGATATTACATTATTCACACATTACATTTCTTGACCATGACCTCTTACATATGACCATGATGATCTACAATGAGATCTTACATCTATTTATACAAAACCCTCGACCATAAACAATCAAGTCGGCCACCAGAAAATAAACCAATTACATAATTACAAACCATGTTGTCTTTAGACCAAATAAATAATATCAACACATAATACATCCCAGAAATATATTCATAGGTCCTATCCACATGTTACATTAAAGTCAGTCCATAACCTAGATCAACAAGGACCAAGTATAGGTCCATACGTTACAACAATGATCTCCAATCTCCAATTCTCGAACATGATCACCAATAGCATCCTGTAAATCCACCATAAGGTGCATGAACACCACTTATGCAATTCATCAAATATCTCCATCAAAAGCTTTGCCAGTGAAACCCTCGCCAAAACCAGAAACCAATCTTCTAAGCAAGAAGGATAGCATCTGATCACCAGACCAAAACCAACTAACCAAATATGAGTATAAGTATCATGAATAAGCCAATTCCATCACCTGACTATACCGAAGCCTACTGGATTATGTCAGATCCAAGTTAACCAGAAACCACTTAACCTAAGGGTGTCGGTAAAGCATCCAAATAGCTAGTGTTGGCATCAATGACAAAACATCAATGCAACACATAATCAATTCCACCAAATGGCCAACATATCCCCCTTTGGCATTGATGGCAACACTAGATGTGAAAAACATCTAAGTACTAAGAAATGCTAAACAAGTCTCCCCCTATGGAAGACAGCCAACAAATTCCCACAAATAGCTCTGAAAAACAATATCTCCCACTATGACTAATATCTTTGTAAATCTCTGAATTTCTCTCCTTATCAATATCACTCCCCTTTTCACTTTCTTTTTCACACTAATATAACACCCTCTTTGATATCAATGCCAGAAATCTAACAGAAATATCAAAGAGAAAACATAAGCCTCTGAATCACAAAGATGACTACTCCTGAGCAGTAGCATCCCACATCAATGTTAGAATGAATAGTATCTCTAATAATGCATGTTGGACTAATGCCAAACCGTGTCAATCAATTCTCTACTGAAGGGGCAGAAACTCCCAATTTGTCTCTCAGGTACTCAAATGATTCCTTGGATAAAGGTTTAGTGAAAATATCTACAATCTGCTCTTTAGTGTTCACATAAACCAATATAACTTCATTTGCTTCCACCTTCTCCTTCAAAAAATTATACTTGATAGATATGTGCTTTGTTTTAGAATTAAATGTCAGATTCTTTGATATATCAATAGCAGCAGAATTATCATAGTGAATAACTACCGATGCATCACAATCCACCTTTATATCCTTCAACATTTGCTTCATCCATAAAACTTGTGTATAGTTAGTAGAAACAACATCATACTCAGCCTCAGTAGTAGATAAAGAAGTACATGACTATTTCTTATTGATCCATGAAACCAACTTCCTCCAAGAAAGAAAGCTCCACCAAAAGTACTTTTCCAGTCATCAACATCTCCAGCCCAATCAACATATGTATATGCACATAAAGTAAAGTTATCATCCTCAGGGTACCACAAGCCATATTTTGATGTACCTTGCAAGTATCTAAAAATCCTTTTCATCTACATCTCATGATTTTCTCTAAGATCACTCTAAAACCTTGAAACAATACAAACAACATTCATAATGTCAAACCTAGTCTTGTTACAAGATAGGGTTGTCATTTCACCAAAGGATCGACCTGTCAATGCCCAATACAACCGCTAGACTTATTGAATCCATAGGAGGTTGTTAAACAATGTCGTGAATCCCGAGGAGAGACGCTAGCCCACTGCCAACAATCCCCCTCCCAACGTCACTCACTGCGGCCTGCGTGATTCGAACCTATGACCAAGCTCTGATACCACTTGTTACAAGCTAGGGTTGTCATTGTACCAAAAGGTTGACCTGTCAATGCCCTATACAACCACTAGACTTATAGAATCCATAGGAGGTTGTTAAACCATGTCGTGAATCCCCATGAGAGACATTGGCCCACTTCCAACAAGTCTGAGTCAAATAAAGAAGACCTCCACTCATAGATTTGTATCTTGTAGGATTTATCGGTGCAGAAACATCTTTTCTTGTCAATTTCTCACTTGTAACCATAGGAGTACTTACTGATTTAGAATCTCCCATACCAAATTTCTTCAATAATTCTTTAGCATATTTAGTTTGATAGATAAAAATACCTTTGTCACTCTGAGTGATTTGCAAACCTAAGAAAAATTTTATCTCACCAATCATAGACATCTCAAATTCTTTCTCCATATTCTTAGAAAATTCTATGCATAACTTATCTTCACCTCCAAAAATAATGTCATCAACAAATACTTCAATCATCAATATATCATCATCAGTGATTTCATAATATAAATTATTGTCAGCACTACCCTTTGTAAAACCAAGCTTCAAAAGATATTTATCCAACCTTGCATACCAAGCTCTAGGTGCTTGTTTCAATCCATATAAAGCTTTCCTTAACCTGAAAACCATATTTGTATCATCTGATAGTGAAAAACCATCAAGTTGCTCAATACAAACTTCTTCATCAAGATCCCCATTCAAAAATGCACATTTAATAGCCATCTGATAAAACTTGTAGTTTTTAGAAGCAACATTAGCAAGAAATAATATTACAGCTTCAATCCTAGCTACAAATGCAAAAGTCTCTCCATAATCAGTTCCTTCCTTCTCAGAATATCCTTTAAAAACCAATCTAGCCTTATTCCTTATAACTTGACCATCCTCATTCAATTTATTTCTAAAAACCCATTTAGTTCCAATAACATTCTTATTTTTAGGTCGGGGAACCAAGGTCCATGTGTTATTTTTCTCAATCTGATCTTATTCTTCTTCCATAGCTTTCTACCAATATTCATCATTACATGCTTCAATTACTAATACCGGTTCAACTTGTGAAATTAAACATACCTCATTAGTTGACAGTCTTCTTCTTGTCATGACTCCATTTCTCTTGTCCCCAATGATTTGATCTTCTGAATGATTCAATCTCACATACCTAGGAGTCTTCTGACTCTCTGTTCCTCTTCCCTATTCTTCAGTTACTGTAGAATTATTTGATGTTGCCGAAGTAACTAGTTCAACTATTTGTTCCAGTAAATGTGCTACCAGTTCATATATAATCATTTCCACTGTCAGTTCCTTCTCATAAAATATGGTTTGACTTATGTTCAGCTCATCTACTTTGACATTAGCACTCTCCATAATTCTCTGCAATCACTTGTTATAACATCTATATGCTTTTCTTTCATTAGAATAACCAAGAAATATGCCTTCATCACATCTAGGATTAGATTTCTTGATAATATCATCTCTCCTGATATAACATTTACTACCAAAAAATTTGAAATACTTTACTATAGGTGTATTGCCAAACCATAATCCATAAGGTGTTTTACATGTTTCTCCTTTGATATGTACTTTGTTGAATGTATAAACCATTGTTCTCACTACTTCTCTCCAGTAGATATGTAGTAGAATAGTTTCCATCATCATTGTTCTAGCAACATACAAGATAGTTTTGTTCTTCCTTTCCACAACTCCATTCTGCTTAGGTGTCCGGAGAGAAGAAAATTGTCTTCTTATACCATGCTTATCACAAAAGTTATTAAACTCACCGGATGTGAATTCTCCACCATGATCTGATCTCAAACATTTAATCTTCAATCATGTCTCAGTTTCCACTTTAGCCTTAAAGATTCTAAACTTTTCAAATGCTTCAAATTTTTCTCTCAGAAAAGTAACCCACATCTTTCTAGAATAATCATCAATGATTAGCATGAAATATCTATCACCTTGAAAACTTTTAACTCTAGCAGGGCCACACAAATCAGTATGAATAAGATCAAGAACATCATTTGATTTTTCTCGTATACTCCTAAAAGAGGTTTTGACCTATTTACCCATTTGACATTCTTTACATACCAGATTATAGGGCTTCATAATCTTAGGTATATCCCTAACTAACTTAGTTGAACTGATCCTCACAATGCAATAAAAATTCACATGACACAACCTTCTATGCCATAGCCAACTCTCATCAATCTATGTAATCAAACATGTCTTTCCACCAGAGTTTAAGTGAAATATATTACATTTTGTTTGTGTACTAGTTGCAATCTCCAAGCTAGATCTGTTAATGAGTTTGCACTTTCCATCCTTGAAGTGTAATTAAAATCCATTGTCTACCAATTGTCCTACACTCAAAATATTTTGCTTCAAACCTTCAACATAATAAACATTTCCAGTATTGTTCTTACCATCTAGTGATATAGTTCCTTTTCCTTTGATCATGCATGCCTTGTCATCTCCAAATCTAACTAGACCACCATCAAATTTTTGCAAAGACAAAAACTTCCCTTTATCCCTATTCATATGATGTAAACAACCATTGTCAATTACCCATTCATCCTTGTCTTCAATTTTAGTAACAAGTGCCTTTTCTTCGGGTACATTCTCTTCCAGTGTCAGATCCACTAGCAGAGTCTTCTACTAGTTCATCATCTGAATCAGTAATGCCTTCCTCATCCGCTATGTAGCATGATTTGTCTTTGTTTTTCTTGTATCTATACTTCTTCCGATATCTAGGGTTAGGATTAAATGATCTTCTAACTCTTTCTTCAAATCTTGAATTCCTTTCAGGACATCTAGATGCAAAATGACCAATCTTATTACATGCAAAACATTTAAAAGGTGTTTTTCCTTCATACTTACTTCCTATCAGTCCTTTAGGTACTCTTCTAGCAAATAGTGCTTCAAGTTGCTCAAACTCATCATCTTCTCTCTTCATATATTCTAATTACTTTTCATATAAAGCTTTCTAGTCTTTCTTACCGATTGTAGATGTAGATGCATGAAAAGAAGGTTCAGTCTTCATAGCTCCAGAAGGTCCAAATTCCTCAACCTCAAAAGAAGATAGTTTCCCAATCAAGGTATCTTTGTTGACAGATGTACTAGCCATTGTTCTCAATGCATCAATAGCAGTAGCCTTCATTTTGTAAGCCGATGGTAGGGCTCTCAAGACTTTAGAAACAATTTCATCTTTGCTCAGAGTTCCACCATAACATTGAATTCCCATAACAATCTCATTTACCCTTTCCATGAATGCAGTAATCCTTTCATCTTCTTCCATCTTCAAGTTTTCATATCTCACCCGGTAACCATCAAGTTTAGCAATTTTCACTGTGGGGTCACCTTCATTAAGAGTCTCCAACTTATCCCATATAGCCTTTCCAGATGATTTGTCAATTAATCCCCTTATTTGTTGATCAAAAAGAGCACACAAGAGGGATTCTCTTGTTCTACAATCATTCTCAATCTCCTTGTCTAGGTTTGCCAGAGGAGGATTGTCAGATCCCAGATTATAGAGTGTGACACCATTCTGTGTGATCTCCCAAATCTCCTTTCCAAGACATATCAGATGAGTCTCCATCTGAATCTTCCATACTGTGTAATTTGTTCCATCACGCCTCAAAATATCCATTCGAAAGATATCTCTAGAAGAACTGGATGAACTTGAACTGTTAGTCACCATAGTATCTTCCTCAAGTGATTAATCTTTCTACAGAGAGGACCAAAGCTTTGATACCAATTATTAGACAGTTCAAATAACTGGAAGACAACTGAGAGGGGGAGTGAATCAATTGTCACAGATTACAAGAACCATTAGCAATTTATAATTTAAAACCTGAAACCCAAAATAGTAATACCAGAATAGAAGATAAACCAATTAACAATAAATAGCAATCACAGAGTAAAATTTATCCACATAACACCAACATTTGTACATGGAAAACCCTGTAAAGGGAACAACCACGGTGGGAAGCCTGCCCATAGTCAAATAATACTTCTGTAGTAAGTATGTGAATTACAATTGAGGGGCCTACACTTGCAGGAAGGCCAACAGCCTAGAGCACACTGCTCATCACAAAAGGAACCTCACTAACTACATATAAATCCATACTACAATCTGGAGAAGTGTTGAACTGCAAAAGATAGCATCTCCTATGCCTTAGTACAGTTTCGGTTAAGCTCAATTCTAGAGGACTAAATCCTCTTACATAAACCCCATTCGATCTCCAATGATCAACCAAATCCTCTGCCTGAATGATATTACATTATTCGTACATTACATTTCTTGACCATGACCTCTTAAATATGACCATGATGATCTACAATGATATCTTACATCTATTTATACAAAACCCTCGACCATAAACAATCAGGTCGGCCACTAGAAAATAAACCAACTATAGAATTATAAACCATGTTGTCTTTAGACCAAATAAATAATATCAACTCATAATATATCCCATAAATAAAGCCATAGGTCCTATCCACACGTTACATTAAAGTCGGTCCATAACCTAGATCAATCAAGACCAAGTATAGGTCCATACATTACAGCAATGATCTCCAATTTCCAATTCTCAAACATGATCACCAACAACATCCTGGAACTCCACTAGAAGTTGCACCAACACCACTTATACAATTCATCAAAGATCTCCATCAAAAGCTCTGTCAATGAAACTCTCGCCAGAACCAAAAACCAATCTTCTAAGCAAGCAGGATAGTATCTAATCACTAGTCCATAACCAACTGACAAAATATGAGTATAAGTATCATGAATAAGCCAATTCCATCACTAGACTATACTGAATCCTACCGGATCATGTCAGATCCAAGTTAACCTGAAACCATTTAACTTACTAGGTCCAAAAGGGTGCCGGTAAAGCATCCAAATAGATAGTGTTGGCATCAATGACAAAACATCAATGCAACACATAATAAATTCCACCAAATGGCCAACACTTTTGATGCATGTTATAAGTGGTCTTGGTGTGGCTTCTAGATGGCTTTCAACATGATGTTGCTTATCTTGTTCATGATCCAGTTCATCGGTGGTGTTGGATTTGGTTTATGGTGACCTATTTTGGGTCTTGTGTTATCTAGGTTATGGACCAGTTTCTGTAACATGTTGGACGATGATCCTGATGCGTTATCATTGGGATTTAATGATTTGTTTACATTGTTTTCAGCCTAAGACAACCTGGTTGATTATTGGATTATGTGTTTATGTTATGAATTTATTATATTATCTTTTAGGTGGCCGACCTAATTGTTTAGGTCTCAGGCTGGTATAAATAGGATGTAAGATCTCTTTGTAGATCATGGGTATATGGGTTGAGAGAAAAAGGTTATAGAATGATTTGTGTGTGAATAATGTTGTAATCATATGCAGAAGGTTTGGTTGATCATAGGTTATCGAATTGGGTTTGTAAGAGAGGTTTAAGGCCTCTCACATTGATCTTAACCAGAATTGTACTTAGGCATAGGAGATGCTATACTTGCAGTTCACTCTTTTTTCTGGATTGTAGTCTGATGTTTATGCAGTCAATGAGGCTTATTTTTGTGATGAGCAATGCGCTCTAAGATATTGTCCTTCCTACATGTGGAGGCCCCTCATATTGTAATCACATACCTGTTGCAGAAGTATTATCTGACTGTGGATAGGCTTCCCCTCATGATTTTTCCCTTTACTGGGTTTTCCACGTACAATTCTTGGTGTCATGTGTTATGGATGGATGGTAACTATTTTGTGAGTGTTCCTCTATTAAGGATTTAAATGCTTACAGTTCTACAATTTGGTGACAACTGATTCACCCCCCCCCCCCCTCTTAGTTGTCCTCTAGTTATTTGATTTGTCTAACAATTAGTATCAAAGATTGGTCCTCTTTGCAGAAGCTTAACTACTTGAGGAAGATCCTATGGCATCTAGCAGTTCAAGTTCATCTAGTTCATTTGTTGTTGTTTTCTAGAGAGAAAATCCTAGGCTTGATGGAACAAATTACAGGGTATGGAAGATTCGGATGGAGACTCATCTGAGATATGTTGGAAAGGATATTTGGGAGATCATTGAGAATGGTGTTACATCATTTAATTTAGCATCTAGAAATCCTCCTCCAACTGGTCTAGATAAAGAGCTTGAGAATGATTGTAGAGCTAGAGAAGCCCTTTTGTGTGCACTTTTTGATCAACAAATTATGGGACTAAGTGACAAATCAACTGCAAAGGCTATATGGGACAAATTGGAGACTCTAAATAAAGGTGACCCTACTGATAAAATTGCTAAACTTGATGTTTACCAGGTAAGGCATGAAAATCTAAAGATGGAAGAAGATGAAAGGATTACTTCTTTTATGGAAAGAATAACTGAGATTGTTTTGGGAATTCAATGTTGTTATGGATCTCTGAGCGAAGATGAAATATTTTCTAAAGTACTGAGAGCTTTGCCACCAGCTTATAAGATGAAGGCTACTACAATTAATGAGTTGATAACTATGGAAAACACCTCTGTTAATAGGGATACCTTGGTTGGGAAATTACCTGCTTTTGAGCTAGAGGAATTTGGACCTTCTAGAGCTATTAAATCTAAACCTGCTTTTGATGCATCAACATCATGTACTTGCAAGAGTGATTGGAAAGTTTTATATGTGAAGGAACTAGAGGATATGAAGAAAGAAGATGAAGAGTTTGAACAACTTGAATCCTTATTTTCTACAAGAGTACCTAAAGGACCGGCAAGAAGTAAGTATGAAGAAAAATCACCTTTTAAATGCTTTGCATGTAATAAGATAGGTCATTTTGCATCTAGATGCCCTAAAAGGAATTCAAGATTTGAATAAAAAGATAGAAGATCTCTTAGGCCTAACCATGATTATCAGAACAAGCATAAGTATAGGAAAAACAAAGCCAAGTCATGATACTATACAGATGACGAAGGTGTGAGTGATTCTGACGATGAACTGGTAGTAGATTCAACTAGTGGATTCAGTAATGGAAAGGAATGGGTTTTTTTGGCTATCACGGAAGATGATCTAGTACCTAAAGAAAAGGCCCTTGCTACTAAAATTGAAGACAAGAATGAATGGGTAATTGACAATGGATGTTCATATCATATGACTTGAGATAAAAGGAAGTTCTTATCTATGTAAGAATTTGATGGTGGTCTGGTTAGATTTGGAGATGACAAAGCATGTATGATCAAAGGAAAAGACACAATATCATTGGGCTAATAAATCATAACACTGATAATGTTTATTATCGATAAGGGATTTTAGTTACAGTTCAAGGATGGAAAATGCAAGATTATCAACAAATCTGGTTTGGAAATTGCAACCGGTACACAGACTAAAGGCAATATCTTTCACTTAAACTCTGGTGAGAAGACATGTTTGATTACACAAATTGATGAGAGTTGGCTATGGCATAAGAGGTTGTGTCATGTGAATTTTGATTACATTGTGAAGATCAACTCTACTAAGGCAGTTAGAGATATGCCTAAGATTGTAAAGCCCTATAATCTGGTATGTAAGGAATGTCAAATGGGAAAGCAAGTTGGGATTTCTTTTAAGAGTATACAAGAAAAATCTAATGATGTTCTCAATCTTATTCATATTGATTTGTGTGGTCTAGCTAGAATCAAAAGTTTTCAAGGTGATAGATATTTCATGCTAAACATGGATGATTATTCTAGAATGTTGTGGGTTACTTTTTTAAGGGAGAAGTCTGAAGCATTTGCCAAGTTTAAAATATTTAAAGCTAAAGTTGAGACAGAGACAGGATTGAAGATTAAATGTTTAAGGTTAGAACAGGGTGGAGAATTCACATCCAGTGAATTTAACAGTTATTGTGAGAAGAATGGGATAAGGAGACATTTGTTTGCACCTCAGATACCTTAGCAGAATGGAGTTGTGGAAAGGAAGAACAAAACTATCTTGTATGTAGCTAGAACCATGATGATGGAAGCTAATATGCCTCATATCTACTGGAGAGAATCTATAAGCACGATGGTATACACATTGAACAGAGTTCATATCAAAGGAGATACTGATAAGACACCTTATGAGTTATGATTTGGTCATACACCGATAGTTAAGTATTTTAGAATCTTTGGTAGTAAATGCTATATCAAAAGAGATGACTCCATTGGAAAGTTTCATCCTAGATGTGATGAAGGAATATTTCTTGGTTATTCTAATGAAAGAAAAGCATATAGATGTTATAACAAAATATTGCAGAGAATTGTAGAGAGCACAAATGTCAAAGTGGATGAGAAAAACAAAAGTCAAAATAGAACTTATGAAAGAGAACAGGCAGTGGAAATGATCATAACTAAATCGGTAGCACCTATACCAGAATAGAATGTTGAACCAGTTACTCCGACGGTATCATAAAATTCAATAGTAATAGAAGATCAAGACAGAGGAACAGAAAATCAGAAGACTCCTAGGTATGTAAGGTTTAATCATTCTGAAGATCAGATCATTGGAGACAAAGGCAAAGGAGTGATCACAAGAAGAAGGTTGGTAGATGATGAGGTATGTTTTATTTCTCAAGTTGAACCAGCATCAGTAATTGAAGCTTGTAAAGATGAATATTGGATGAGAGCTATGGAAGAAGAATTAGATCAGATAGAAAAGAATAACACATGGACTTTACTTCCCCAGCCTATAAATAAGAATGTTATTGGAACTGAAAGGGTTTTCAAAAATAAATTGAATGAGGATGGAAAATTTGTGAGGAATAAAGCTAGATTGGTTTGTAAAGGTTATTCTCAGAAGGAAGCAATTGATTATGGTGAAACCTTTCCACCAGTAGCTAGGATTGAAGCTGTGAGACTATTTCTTGCTTATGTTGCTCATAAGAATTACAAGGTTTATCAGATGGATGTTAAGTGTGTATTTCTGAATGGAGATCTTGAAGAGGCAATTTATATTGAGCAACCTGATTGATTTTCACTTTCAGATGACAAAAACATTGTTTTTAGGTTAAGGAAAGCTTTATATGGATTGAAACAAGCCCCTAAAGCTTGGTATGCAAGACTGGATAAATATCTTCTAAAGCTTGATTTCACTAAAGGTAATGCAATTGTAATTTATATTATAAGATCACTGGTGATGACATGTGGATTATTGAGGTCTTTGTTGATGATATCATTTTTGCAGGTGAAGAAAAGTTGTGTATGGAATTCTCTAATAATATGAAGAATGAATTTGAGATATTTATGATTGGAGCGATGAGATTTTTCTTAGGTTTTTAGATTACTCAAACTAATAAAGGTATTTTCATATGTCAAACTAAGTATGCTAGAGTGTTGTTGAATAAATTTGGTATGGAAAAATGTAAACCGATTAGTACTCATATGGTTACAAGTGAGAAATTGACAAAGAAAGATGCATCTACATCGGTAAATCCTACTACGTACAAGTCTATGATTGGTGGTTTGTTATATCTGACTTAGACTAAACCAGATATAATGAATGTAGTTTGTATTGTATCTGTTGGCAATTTAGCATTATAATAGACAATGAAGGATTGTTGACATTTCAATAAAGGATAATGAGAAGGTTGTTGATGATGATGGATACAACTGATTAAGGATGTCTATTGTCTTAATATTATTATTTTGTCATTGATGTCAAGAAATTGATTTTCTAATTCAGTATGATGTTGCCATATCTTGAGATATATGTTTTGAAGAGTATAAAGGTGTTGGTAAAAGACATAGAAATTTTATGATGGATAAGGGGATGAATAAGGTATTCAATGGGAAACTATTACCAAGTCAGACAATGATGAGATCATGATGTTTAGATTGTTTCGACATCATACATATGTTATAAATTGTAAGGTTAATACTATACTATGTTACCCAGCAAAGAACCTAGTCAGTAAACCCTAAGGAACCTAGTCGGTAAACCCTAAGGTTATCGCTATCGGTTAATGAAGGCGGAATGTCTACCGAGTGAAGTTTAGTATTTATCGAGTTATAACCAAGTTGTAACTGAGCTATAACAAAATGCATTAAATGTTTACATGCCTTATTTAATGAAGGAAGCTGATGAGCTGGAGTTGCTTAAATGATTGGTATGTCGTAAATAAAGTTTGTTAAGAATCTGTGGCAATGGAAGATCGGCAGGAAGATCTACAATTTAGATTGAACCGCAATACCCTAGCACAAGTTCCAAGAAATGTATGCAAGTTCCAAGGCAGGGTAAAACATTTTCAGACTGAAAGATGCATTGAACCTGGTCAAGTTTGAAAATCTGATGGCTATGATTGATCATGGGAAACGTGATCAAGGAGATTAAGCGGTTAGCTAATTGATTATAAATAGGGAACTGTTGATCAACAATGTATGCAGGCAAGTGTATGCACAGGGATGCTACATAGTGATTATCGAGAACTGAAGCTTGAAGACCTGTTTTGAATAACAGAGTATAGAGCCCAGCAGAGGGACAAGATAAGTCCTATGACTAGATTGTATAGAGCAAATAAGAATCTGCTTTAGCATTTTTAGATGTAAAGTTGCAGATATGTTTTATTACTGTTATTTTGTGAAGTAATAGAAAATCTCTTAACCGAGTGGACTTAATAGTCTTATTTGTAAAACCCTCTAACAAGGTGACATTCTTATTGAGTGTTTGAAATCCTTTAACAAGGTCACTTCTAACAAGGTGAAGATCCTAACAGATCTGAGGGAAATCCCTTAACCAGGTCACATCTAGCTATGTGTTTGTAATCTTTAAGAGGATTTGCTTTTAACCAAGCATACTCTAGAAGAGTATATTTCTTAGTGGGTCTGAAATCCCACAGTGGTTTTTCCCTATTTGGGTTTCCACGTTAAATCTGGTGTTATGAGGTTTATGATGTTTATATGCTTTTGAGTTTGCATGATTAATAGTTTTGGTTATATTACTAAAGTATATGTTACCGAGGTTGAATCTGATGTTTTTATGGAAGATTAAGTTTGTATGATCCACCCCCCACCCCCTCTCATCTTGTTGGCTATTGGATCTATACTTACATTTAGTATCATAACTATCAATTGGTATCAGAGCCTTGGACTCTAGAAGAAAAGTTTAAAGGCACTTGAGTTAAAGATCCAAAGTTGTATAAGAGGGATGCACCGAAGTTGAACAAGTCAAGTTTCTCTACATGTTAGAAAAGAATGAAGATGCATCTATCAAAAGTTGGAGAATATGTTGTATACTATCTAGAGAATGATTTTTTTATACCAAGCACCTATCCATTGACAATGGAAGAGATAAAGGCAAAGCAAGAACATATCCAAGCAATGATTGAAATAACATCTACATTGAACGACTCAGACTTTAATGACCTAGAAGGCTAGAATGATTCAAAGGCAATGTGGGATAAGCTCATATCTGTGTATGGAGGAGATGAACATGTTCAAAGAGAAAAATTAAATAGTCTAAGAGAACAACATGAATCCATGAGGATGAATGAAGGTGAGAACATAACTCAGTACAGTACAAGACTAAAAGAGATTGTCAATCAAATCAAAGGAGTAGATGGGACTATTGAAGAAAAGGATATAACAAGTTGTTAAGAACCCTTCTACCAGCTTATGCAATCCGAGTCTCTGCAATCAATGAATTAAGGTTTGTACCTAATATGCCAGTTTCTTTAGATGCTACCATTGGTAAGCTACATGCATTTGAGTTAAGTAACTTTGATAACAGTGGATCTTCGGTAAATAAAGTTGAATCTCCATTAGTTCTTTTCATCTTGATGAATCTAATGATTACAATGAAAGAAAGTATAAGCACTCTAAAGGAGATCACAGTGGAGCAAGTGAAAGATTTCGTAAGAACATGGAAGAAGTACACAAACTGTATGAGGAAATCAGAAAGCAAGAGGAGTTTGAAACACTATTAGCCAGAAGGTTACCAAGAGGAAAAGGTAAGTATAAAGGAAAAATACCTTTGAAATGTTTCAATTGTGATAAAATAGGACATATAGCTTCTAACTATCCTGACAAAGATTCTACTGAAAAGAGAGATTACCGAGATGACAGACAAAAAGATAATCATTATAGAGGACACTTAGACTTCAGAAGAAGAGATAGAAAGACATGCTTAATAGCCAATGAGGAATCCAATGATGATAAATCAGATGACACTGATATAGAGGAAGTAGTTTATGTGGCTATCAAAGATGGATCAGATGAAGAAAAGTATGAAGAAAAAGACCTAATATCTCACCTAAACACTAATGATTCTTCGATCATAGATAGTGGATTCTCACATCATATGACAGGAGATAAACACAAGTTTGTTATGTTAGAAGATTATGATGGAGGCTATGTTAGATTTGGTAATGATGCACCATGTCCGGTAAGAGGTAAAGGATCCATAACACTTCTTGACAATGCTAAATTTAATGATGTTTATTGGGTTGAATGTTTGAAATACAATTTGCTGAGTGTAGCATAGCTAAACAACACAGGTTACCGAATAGAATTTCAGAAAGGAATTGTCAAAGTTCATGACAAGAATGGAAAGTTAGCTACTACCGGGACACAAACAAAAGGTAATACATTTCATCTTGACTCAACTCGGAATAAATGTCTTTATGCAAAGATAGATGATACCTGGTTATGGCATAAAAGGTTTTGTCATGTAAATTTTGATAATCTGATCAAAATAAGTAAGAAGCACCAAGCAAGAGGTCTATCGAGTCTTGAAAAGCCTGAGAATGCTATGTGTCGAGGATGCTAGATGGGTAAGATGACAAGATCAAGCTTTACAAGTAAGTCTTACAGTTATAAGGGAATTTTAGATCTTGTGCACACTGATCTTTGTGGTCCTATGAAAGTTCAAAGTTATTATGGTGATAAATATTTCATATTATTTGTGGATGACTATTCAAGAATGATGTCAGTAATGTTTTTAAAAGAAAAATCAAAAGCTTTTCAAATGTTTAAATGGTACAAGGCAAGAGTTGAAAATGAAATAGGAAGACAACTGAAATGTCTTACATCAGATAGAGGAGGAGAGTTCACATCTGATGAATTTAACTTATTCTGCAATGATCATGGTATTAAAATACAAGTCTCTGCACCAAGATCTCCACAACAGAATGGAATAGCTGAGAGAAGAAACAGATCTATTGTGGATTGTGCTAGAACACTGATGATTGAAAAGAAAGTGCAACAAACATTTTGGAGAGAAGCAATAAGCACAGCAGTTTACACCCTGAACCGAGTACAATTGAAGAAAGGTACTTTGAAGACACAATATGAAATCTGGTATGATAAGAAACCCAATGTAAGTTATTTTAAAATCTTTGGAAGTAGATGCTATGTTCACAAAGATGATAGAAATGCCAAGTTTGATCAGAAAAGTGAAGAAGGAACATTTCTAGGTTATTCTTCTAGAAGCAAAGCATTTAAATGTCTGATCAAATCATCTAACAAAATAGTAGAAAGAGCAAATGTGAAAATTGATGAACTTGCAGAAAGAAATGATGAAGGAAATTCCAAGGAACCAGAAGACTATGATGAATTTGTCTATGTTCAACCGACAAGTCTTACCGAGAAAACTGTTGAAGAAAATGAAGAGAATATCCAGTTACCGAGTGATGAAGAAGATCATACAGAGCCTACCGAGCTTATATTATCCAAGTATGTCAGAAGACATCATGCACCAAGTCAGATTATAGGAGATAAGGATGATCCAGTGATGACAAGGAACAAACTAAGACAGAACACATGTCTGATATCTGAATTTGAACCGAGAATAGTGAAAGAGGCATTTAATAGTGAAGATTGGATAAATTATATGACATAAGAGATTGATCAAATCAAGAAGAATGACACATGGATGCTATTCCCAAGACTGAAGGACAAAAATGTAATCGGTACAAAGTGGATTTTCAGAAACAAGCTAAATAAAAAAGGAGAGGTCATTTGAAACAAAGCAAGACTAGTTTGCAAAGATCATGCTCAAGAAGATGGAATTGATTATGGTGAAACTTTTGCACCTGTTGCTAGACTTGAAGGAGTAAGAACATTGTTGGCATATGTTGCTTTCAAAAACTTCAAGGTATATCAAATGGATGTCAAATCTACATTTCTAAATGGAATATTAGAAGAAGAAGTTTTTATTGAACAACCTGAAGGATTTGTTGAAGACAAGAATAAAGATCAGGTATGTAAATTGAACAAAGCTTTATATGGTTTGAAACAAGCACCTAGAGCATGGTATGAAAGATTGCACACTTATTTTATTAAGATTGGTTTTATAAGGACAAGTGAGAACAACAATATGTACATGAAGAATGATGAAAGTGGAATACTGATCTTAGCCATATTTGTTGATGATATTATATTTTGTGGAAGTGACTCTTTATGCAAGAATGTTAGAAATGAAATGAGAAAAGAATTTGAGATGTCATTAATCAGTGAGATAAAGTATTTTATAGGTCTATAGATACTGCAAATGAAAAATGAGATTTTAATTACTCAATCCAAGTACATAAAGGAAATCTTGAAGAAATTTGGAATGGAGGATTCAAAACCAGTAAGTACTCCTATCACTACCAACTATAAATTATCAAAGAATGATGAATCTGCATCTGTTGATGAGACACTTTACTGATCCATGATTGGAAAGCTACAATATGTTGTTCACAGTAGACCAGACATAGCACATTCAGTAGGTATAGTTGCAATATTCTCTGCAGATCCTAAGGAAACACACATGACAATAATCAAAGGAATTTTTAGATACTTGAAAGGCACTGAAGATTATGGCTTAGTATATCAGAAAGGAAATGATTTTGATTTAAAAGTTTATACTGATGTTGATTGGGTAGGCAACATTGATGACAGAAAAAGCACAAGTGGAGGAGCTTTCTTTTTAGGAGAAAGACTAGTGAGTTGGCTTAGCAAGAAACAAGGATGTGTTTCACAGTCAACAGCAGAAGTTGAATACGTTGCTGCAGAATTGAATTGTACTAGCATTGCATGGATCAAACAACTGTTGGAAGGTATAAATGAGAAAGTTACTAAGTCAGTAACTATATTCTGTGACAATACTAGTGCCATTAACATTTCAAAAAATCCTGTTATACACTATAAGACAAAGCACATCTCTATCAAATATCATTATCTTAGAGAAGAAGATCAAGAGAAGAAAGTGGTGTTGGAATATGTTAGCACAAAGGAAAAAATAGTAGATATCTTCACCAAACCACTACCAAGGGACACTTTTGAATATCTCAGAAGTAAGTTAGGGGTCCTACCCCTATCTTCTACTCACTGACCGAGTTTGGTGAAAGCATCAATCCGATGACTCTATCGAATATCTTTTAGGATTTGAGCACATTCAGTAGGTATAGTTGCAATATTCTCTGCAGATCCTAAGGAAACGCACATGACAACAATCAAAAGAATTTTTAGATACTTGAAAGGCACTGAAGATTATGGCTTAGTATATCAGAAAGGAAATGATTTTGATTTAAAAGTTTATACTGATGTTGATTGGGTAGGCAACATTGATGACAGAAAAAGCACAAGTGGAGGAGCTTTCTTTTTAGGAGAAAGACTAGTGAGTTGGCTTAGCAAGAAACAAGGATGTGTTTCACAGTCAACAGCAGAAGTTGAATACGTTGCTGCAGCATTGAATTGTACTAACATTGCATGGATCAAACAACTATTGGAAGGTATAAATGAGAAAGTTACTGAGCCAGTAACTATATTCTGTGACAATACTAGTGCCATTAACATTTCAAAAAATTGTGTTATGCACTATAAGACAAAGCACATCTCTATCAAATATCATTATCTTAGAGAAGAAGATCAAGAGAAGAAAGTGGTGTTGGAATATGTTAGCACAAAGGAACAAATAGCAGATATCTTTACCAAACCACTACCAAGGGACACTTTTGAATATCTTGGAAGTAAGTTAGGGGTCCTACCCCTATCTTCTACTCACTGACCGAGTTTGGTGAAAGCATCAATCCGATGACTCTATCGAATATCTTTTAGGATTTGATGCTCATTTACACACTTTAGGATGTTTTCTAGAGGTGTATAGGAAATATTACAGGAAGTATTACAGGAAATAATGCAGGAAACAATACAGGGAACAGAAAATGTAGACAAAATGCTATAACTTAGACTGAATTGACACATTACAATAGGAATTCACTTCATACAGGAAGAAATTATGTTTTAGTTCTTTACTTTTTTGCATTGTTGTCAAAGGGGGAGAAAAATGAGAAAGGGGAGAAGACTAAGATTGGACAGAAAATTGAAGAAAACAAGAGAAGTCTAATATATGGGGGAGAAAATCTATTGACAGCAAGAAAGCATTTCAGCATTTTAGAATCACAGTAGTCCGAATCTTTTAAGGTCAACTCAATTGGTTTTGCCATCAATGCCAAAGGGGGAGATTGTTGGCAATTTAGCATTATAACAGACAATGAAGGATTGTTGACATTTCAATAAAGGATATTGAGAAGGTTGTTGATGATTATGGATACAACTGATTAAGGATGTCTACTGTCTTAATATTATTATTTTGTCATTGATGTCAAGAAATTGATTTTCTAATTCAGTATGATGTTGCCATATCTTGAGATATATGATTTGAAGAGTATAAAGGTGTTGGTAAAAGACATAGAAAGTTTATGATGGATAAGGGGATGAATAAGGTATCCAATGGGCAACTATTACCTAGTCAGACAACGATGAGATCATGATGTTTAGATTGTTTCGACATCATACATATGTTATAAATTGTAAGGTTAATACTATACTATGTTACCAAGCAAAGAACCTAGTTAGTAAACCCTAAGGTTATTGCTATTTGTTAATGAAGGCAGAATGTCTACCGAGTGAAGTTTAGTATTTACTAAGTTATAACCGAGTTGTAACTGAGCTGTAACAGAATGCATTAAATGTTTACATGCCTTATTTAATGAAGGAAGCTGATGAGCTGGAGTTGCTTAAATGATTGGTATGCCATAAATAAAGTTTGTTAAGAATCTGTGGCAATGGAAGATCAGTAGGAATATCTATAGTTCAAATTGAACCGCAATACCTTAGCACAAGTTCCAAGAAATGAATTCAAGTTCTAGGGCAAGGTAAAACATTTTCAAACTGAAAGATGCATTGAACCTGGTCAAGTTTGAAGATCTGATGGCTATGATTGATCATGGGAAATGTGATCAAGGAGATTAAGCGGTTAGCTAATTGATTATAAATAGGGAACTATTGATAAACAATGTATGCGGGCAAGTGTATGCACAGGGATGCTACATAGTGATTACCGAGCACTGAAGCTTGAAGACCTGTTTTGAATAACAGAGTATAGAGCCCAGCAGAGGGACAAGATAAGTCCTATGACTAGATTGTATAGAGCAAATAAGAATCTGCTTTAGCATTTTTAGATGCGAAGTTGCAGATATGTTTTATTACTGTTATTTTGTGAAGTAACAAAAAATCTCTTAACCGAGTGGACTTAACAGTCTTATTTGTAAAACCCTCTAACAAGGTGACATTTTGATTGAGTGTTTGAAATCCTTTAACAAGATCACTTCGAACAAGGTGAAGATCCTAACAGATCTGAGGGAAATCTCTTAACTGGGTCACATCTAGCAATGTGTTTGTAATCTTTAACAAGATTTGATTTTAACTGAGCATACTCTAGAAGAGTATATTTCTTAGTGGTTCCAAAATCCCGCAGTGGTTTTTCCCTATTTGGGTTTCCATGTTAAATCTGGTGTTATGAGGTTTATGATGTTTATATGCTTTTGAGTTTGCAGGATTAATAGTTATGGTTATATTACTAAAGTATATGTTACCGAGGTTGAATCTGATGTTTTTATGGAAGACTGAGTTTGTGTGTTTCACCCCCCCCCCCCTCTCATCTTATTGGCTATTGGATGTGTACTTACATTTAGTATCATAACTATTAGTATCAAGATATCAGAGTGATGCTAGAGAAAATCATGAGTGCAGTGAAAAGGATTTTTAGGTATTTGCAGGGAACAACTAAAAATGGTTTGTGGTATCCTAAAAATGATGACTTTACATTATGTGCATATACAGATGCATATTGGGCTAGAGATGTTGATGACCAGAAGAGCACATCTAGTGGAGCTTTCTTTCTTAGAAAGAAACTTGTTTCATGGATCATAAGGAAGCAATCATGCACTTCTTTATCTATTGCTAAAGCTGAGTATGTTGTTGCTACTACTAAGTGTACACAAGTTCTATGGATGAAGCAAATGTTGAAGGATATAAAGGTGGATTGTAATGAACCAATAGTTATTCACTGTGATAACTCTCTTGCTATTGATATATCAAATAATCAGGCATTTCATTCTAAGACAAAGCACATATCTATCAAGTACAACTTTTTGAAGGAGAAAATGGAAGCAAATGAAGTCAGATTGGTTTATTTGAACACTAAAGAGTAGATTGCAAATATTTTCACTAAACCTTTGCCTAAAGAATCAATTGAGTACATCAGAGATAGATTGGGAGTTATGCCCCTCTGGTAGAGACCTAAGTGATGTTGATTGTCATCAGTCTGGTATTCATTATCTAAGTTATTACTCATTCCGGATTGATGTGGTGGTGCTACTACTCAGGGGGGATAGTCAGTTGTATGTTTCAGAGGGTTTATGATTTTTCTTTGATGTTTTATGCCAAATCTTTGGCATTGATGTCAAAGGGGGAGAGATATATGTGAAAAATAGAGCTTAACAGAATATCAGTCAAAAGTGAGTTTGGTTCAGAACTTCATTGTTATATCATTTTGTGGCATATTGTTGCTTGTCTTCCATTGGGGGAGAGTTGTTTGGCATTTCTTGGCACTTGATGTTTTTTTCACATCTAGTGTTGCCATCAATGTCAAAGGGGGAGATTGTTGGTGATTTGGAGGAATTGATTATGTATTGCATTGATGTTTTGTCATTGATGGCAACACTAGTTGTTTTGGTTGTTTATCACTTTCTGATTGGTTACGGTAGAGTGGTTGATTATGCTATTGATCCGGCATGCTTTGGTTTGTGGAATTAGTTTGGATCTATCATTAATGCTATTTTGATATGTATCATGATCAATTGGTTTGGGATTTGATGACTCGGGAGCTATCATTTGTTCTAGTAAGCCTTTTGGTCACTGGTAAGGGTTTTACTGGCAGAGCTGTGCTAAAGATCTTTTGATGCACATGACAAGTGGTGTTGGTGAGGCTTCTAGATGGCTTTTAGGATGTTGTTGGTTATCTTGTTTGTGTTCTAGCTCATTGGTGGTGTTGGATTTGGTTTATGGTGACCTATTTTTGGGTCCGGTGTTATCTAGGTTATGGACCAGTTTCCATAACGTGCTGGAGGATGTTCCTGATGTGTTATTGGCGGGATTTAATGATTGGTTTACATTGTTTTCAACCTAAGACAACTTGGTTGATCATTGGATTATGGGTTTATATTATGAATTTATTGTATTATCTTTTAGGTGGCCGACCTAATTGTTTACGTCATGGGTTGGTATAAATATGATGTAAGATCTCTTTGTAGCATTAGGCCCAATATGGAAAGCTAATGTACTAAGAGGGGAGGGGTGAATCAGTACTTCAAATACTTTTATCAACAATATCTTTACTGTTATGCATACACCAAAAACTGTTGTAACATAACATAAAGCTAAAACAAATAAATAACAATCATACATGATTCACTCCACAACACATATATTTTGGTTATGCAGAAACTCTTGGCTAGAGAGAAAAACTGCGGTGGGGATGGCACCCACAACTTCACTACTACAATAATAAAGATTGCTTGGTTAGAGCTACATGTTCATCTATTTCTGATAGCTTACCTTGTTAGGAGTATCAAGATCTATTAGATCTACCTTGCTAAAGGATTTTACAACACTTAATCTAAATGTTGCACCTAGTTAAAGGCTTTACAATTTATAGACTTGGTTAAAGTCTTTTACCCTGTTAAAGGTTTCTCTTACAACTTAAATATTACAATGAAATCTTTACAAATATCTGCAACTTTACATCTGGAATGTTATAGTAGATTCTATGTGCTTAAATAAGATTACCTTGCTTATAGCATGCCTCGGTAACCCATAAAGTAACTCAGTAAACCCTTCTATTTACTCTATTCTTTGACTATTCTCTGAAATCCTTCTCGGTGACCTCTGTGTCTCTGTAACAGTCATAACACTTAGTGCTTTCTTATGTACCACACATGTCTTGCCTCATACACCTCTGTATATCTCTGTCTATCACACTTTTATCCTTAATCCATGTTGTATAAATAGATCTCTTATGTCGGTGATCTGATTCATTGATTCGATCTTACAAACATGATTTATCGAATGAATAACTATACAAAATATTTCATTGGATAAATGACCTCGAAATCATACACAATCTTTAAGTGCAATTTCCAATGTGATGATGGTTCTATGTTCCTCGATCTTGTAACACATTTTCATATGTGTGTCCAGGTTCAATGAATCTGGTAACACGTTTCACTCGGTGTATCATCTTTGTTGCTCGATAGACATGGAATGATACTCGGTAGACAGCTCGGTGCATACTGGGCTCTGTGACTACTTTCTTCTATAACCGACTGTTCTGTGCACACCAACTGAATATTTCAGTAGTAGTAACTGACTAGAGTATATAGAATGACTTTGGATATATAAAACTAATGACAACTTGATAAGTAATAACAATCTCCCCTTTTGACATTAGTTGAGATGTTTGACAAAACTACTTTCAAAGTCATAACTCAATAATATATATACTTCCAAAATTTGACTAAACACATAGTATATACTTTAGTCAATGAATTAGTATATTCAGATATACTCCCCTTATCACTATACTCTACAAAACTCTGATTTTGTATGCTCGATGATCAATTTTCTATGATAACTGTTCGATTCACTACTTTGTTCTCTGTATTTGAATACTCTATTTTTCTTGGTATACTCCCCCTGTATACTACACTCCTTTTGTTTGATACTTTGATGTTTTGATGCTATATCACTCCCCCTTTTTGACAAACCTCAAAATTTAGTTACCATTCGGTGGTGGCAACTAGTCAAAAATGGATTTGTACTTTGTTTGGGCATTGATGAGAGCGCCAGAGAGGGAATCTTTAACACTGTCCATGAGTGAATTCTGAGTTGTAATGTCAGCTAACAGTGAAATGAGTCCATCTAATGTGCTTCCCTCTTGTTGAGTGGATCGGGATGTAGCCTTGTTGATTTGTTCTTGGACGGAGGAAAGATGAGGAAGGAATAATGTCTGAAGTGTCATTATGTCCATCCTTACCTTGTGCTCTTCATTCCTTAGTTCCAATTATTGAGCCATGAGCTATTGCAGCTTGGTATAAAAATTCTGAATGGAATTAGGCTCAGTGGTCAACTTATTAGAGAGATCGATGATCTCTTTCTCAATCACTTCAGTTTTATTCTTGATGTATTTAATAAATAAAGAGAATGTACAAAGTTTCTAAAATAAATAAAGAATGTGCTTGAGTTGAGGGGTCAACTCAGCAATAAATTTGACAAGTTTAACTTTGCCAATAGCAATAGCTTTTTGTACTTCTTCAATCATTTTTGCAGTGAGCTCTTTGTCCTTTAATGTGCTCAAATATTTCGATGCATCTACTCTAGATGTCTCTATCTTGGTTAGGAGTTCATCCAGTTGTACATGGATGGCTGCATCTATTGTCACTGTATCTTTAGGTAGCATATCAGTTAAGAGTGCTTTCACCTTCTGAAGTACTTTATTTTTCTTTTGAATAGCCATTTGCTTCTCTTGTTCGGCTTTGGCTTTGCATAGTTCACCAAAATCAATGAGTGCTTGCCCCTTTAATTTGGATATATCAACATTGGGCAACACTATTGGTTTTGACAAATCTACTTTGAAACTGTGTTTTTTCATCTTCTTTTCTTTACCTTTCATTGATTGAACTAAGACAATGGCTTGTGAGGCTTGATGATCCTTGATAGGTTTCTTAGTAGAGGCAACACTTTGGTTGGTTTATTTAGCCTCTGTAGTTTCCTTTGATGTCTCGGTTGCAACATTTTCAGTGCTAGAAGGTGCTTGTGATGACTGTTCTTGAGAAGTACCTTCTTCTATTGTAGACTTGTGACCTTCAATGCCTTTTTTTGTATCCTAAAGGGCCTCAGTCAAGATAGGATGATTGATCAGAGGATAGGGCTGAACTTGTTCCAAAACTGACTCACTGGATACAAGTTGGGCATAAGTGTTCCCTTCTATCATTTCCTGTTCAGGTGCCTCTATATCCATGATATCTACTTGTATGGTGTCAGCAGGGTCTTGCTTGGTGACATCAGGATCTTGCTCAGTGACATCAACTATTTCAACTGCAACTTGCTCACCAGCATCCTTGATGCGAAAGATTTCCTGCCACTTTTCCTTGGTCTCTTTCTCTACTTCTAGATAAAATCCATTCATCAATTTTAGAGCTTTTTGCTTGACTAGGAAGTTTTTCTGGTAGTTTGTCAGATTTTCTTTGATTTCATCTACCGACATGTCTGGAAAGAGATGTACCAGACTTATTTCTCTAATCTATTTTTCTGAGTCCATTGCATATTTCCACCTGTTATCAATATGCACATACAATTCTTTTGGAAGAGAATTAGATACTTCCAATGGGAGCAATCAGAATTTCAGAAGTGTGCAGATGATAGCTTCTTCTATTTATCTCTTTTCGGCATCATTTATGGATTCATACTTAACATATCTGAATGATCCAAATCCACCATATTGCTTCAGATTAGCACAAAAATTTTCAACACTATGTACATTTACCTTCTTGCTCTTGACAATCTAAAATTTGCTTGCATCTTTAGATTCGGTGTCACTAGACTCTTTTGCCAAAATGAGTCTTCGAGTAGATTTATTGTAAGTTTTTGTTACCTTGGGTGCGACAACACTTTTTGTTTTCTTACTTGGTGAAGCTGTTGATGATCTTGTGTAAGGTCGCTTTGCTGTAGGAGTTGGTGAGGCCTTTGATGTATCCTATTTCTTTCTTTTCAGCACTTTTCCCTTAGGCAATTCGGTGCTTAATGTTATAGCTGCCACTTGGACTTCAGATTCCTCTTCGGTAATGGCTATAGTGCCTTTGACAGGTGTGGAGGAAGAATCTTCTCCAAATTTCTCCGTTAATGCCTTTATCATCTTTGTTTCCTTCCTTGTAGCTTTGGGTACTACAATGCTCATTTTTACTTTTTCCTTCACTTCTTCATATGTTCCATACCTTAGCTCAGTAGCATGCCTTGTTAATGTAAGAAATGCATCTATTTGTTGTTGTGTGATGTCAAAATCAATCTCGTAACCTATAGGTGGCAAAGATTGAGTGGAATCCGATACCTGTTATGCATCCTTTCCTGAAACTTGCTGAAATATAAATCCATAATATCATTAAAATTATCACCTAGCTTCTTGATGAAGTCATTGATCTGATGGGTGATTGGTCGGTGTAGTTCCCAAACAACTTTACTGACTGATGGAAAGAATTTTTCAAAATAGAAAAACATGCATATTAACAGTGATCCAAACTTTAGTGTATTGGCCGAATTGTTCTTCTTTGGCTTCCTTATGGTGTTCAGATTCTCAAACAGGTTTTTCAACAACACCTCACATAAATCAATTTTCATACCTTTCTTCACAATTTTATATGTTAAGTCTACTGCTGCACAGGGTACACTATTTTCCCTTGCCGATTGGAAGAAACAGTAACCTATTACTCTAATGGCAAACTTTAGTTCTGCATCAGTGACATTGTTCAATTTCAGTCCTCTGCAATCTGATCCTACTTCGGTCAAATTGATCAATTCCTTCTGTGATATCATTTTCTAAGCTCGAGCATGATCATAAATAGGGTAACTGGTGATCAAATGAATGATTTCCTTGGTGATCTTAAACAGTTACTCTTCTAGCCACATGAAGTCATCATGAACTCTACTCAGAACAAACTTGACCCACTGGGGCTTGAATACATGGAGATAGGTTAGGGCTTCAATCAGCCCCTTGATCTTAATATGCTCATACTTGCTATCCATTTTACCATTGGTACATAATTCACCATATGTATCTTTGATATCAACGTGACCTAGTTCTTCAACTCGACACTTGGTGAAGAATCTCACATCCTCAACTAATAAAACTCTATCTGGGATGAGTGAAAATGTAGTTTTGTCATCTGGTTCAGATGCAGTTTTGGGAGTTAAAGAGTATTTTAGTGAGGGCTTTTGATGTTCTCAACAACAACAAGATTCTAGATCTTAGGTGCCATTGCAGATTTTAGATAAGAATTAACAAAAGATCCTTAGGGTTTTAATATTTTCAAACGGCAGACGCTTTACACTTAGCAAATAATAACAACTTGATATGATCGGTAAACCATCTTAACAATGCATTGAGATTGATGTAAATACCTTGAATTTTTCTTTGGAGGAGGTTTGATTGCCTTTGATTCACTTTGCTCTACTCTCTTGAAAACTTGGTGAGTAAAAAATGACCAGGTAAATGCTTTAAGTACACAATATACCTTATCGAGCTCCGTGCAGGTTAGGTCAAAAACATTAAATGCACTCAGTTCCACTAAACTTTCTTTCCTTTTTGCGCTTTAACCGAGTAACTAGACTTTCTTCATTTACTGACTTGACAGGCTTCCTGTATTCACCGACTTGACAGGCTTCCTGTATTCACCGACTTGACAGTTTTCCTGTATAGTGCTCCAAAAGACTTTGATAGAATTTCAAACTTACGAATACATCTTAGCTATGCAGATTTTGAACTAAGTACATAACAAAATAGGAACTATTAAGATTTGACCTTTGAGAGAATGCAGTCCCTTCATACCTTTACCGATTAATTTGGAATAGGTACACTTAACTCGGTAGGTAAGGTGCTTTCTTCATTTGACACAGTTTCCTTCTTTTTCCCAATCATCTATAATTTTTCTTTTATTTCCTCAGTGTCTCCTCTAAGTTGATCTCTGCAATCTCTAGCCAAGTGTCCAACTTTGTGACAATGAAAACATGCCATACCAGGATTTCTCCATGATCTTTGGTTTTTCATTCCAAACCTTATAAAGCAGTTGGCACTTATATGTCCATATCTTCCACAACATTCACACCATATCCTTGTACTGTAATCCCATGGTACTATAGACTATTGTCGGTAAGGATCTGTGTGAGATCGGTAACCTCTAGTATTTGTTCGGTGTGCAGACTACATATAGTTTTCTTGTTTAAGCTAACACTTCTCGGTACTATGTCCATATCTATTGCAGTTTTTACAAAACCCTTTGAATTTTGCCTTCTAATAATTTCTAGTAGACTTTGTCCTACATTGATTAGATGTGTGACCATATTTATTACAAATCTAACAATAACCATTGGATTTAGTGACATTCGGTTGCTTACCTTTTCTGATTTGGCACATGTTAGCAGTATGACCTTGATTTCCATAGTAGTTACAAATAGGCTTCTTTCTTTTGATGTGCTTCTTATTTCTAGCTTTCTTTGAATATTCTCCTCTCTCGGTTGTATGAATTCCCTTCTCGATAGAGTCTTTTCCTTTGTAACTGAGTCATGCTTCTTTGTTGGGTCTTCTTGTATTCAGCTGTTCATCCAACATCTTTGATGCTTCATACCTCTTCTTCAGTGTTTCCTTGGATTTCTTTTTTGTTTCAAGTTCATTGGTCAACTTTGATATTTCAAGTTTCAATGCTTGATTCTCATCATCTTTCAGATTTGCTTCATGATGTGCATAACCTTAATGATCTGATAGATTTTGTTGAATCCCGGTCAACCTTATGATTTCATCATTCTTTTCAGATACTAATGCTTCAAGCTATTGTTTTTCTCTTTCTACATCTCTTACTTTATCCTTAGCTATTCTTTATGCATCAAGATTTTCAGTCATATGTGTGCTGAAATGTTCATGTCCTCTTTTCATTGCTTTTAGCTGATCAGCCAATGCTTTGTTCTTTTCTTTCAATACTCCAATCATTTCTTCAGTCTCTTCAGATATACTATTCTCAGATGATGTCTCAATTTGTTCCACTAACTCTTAAGAGTCCTACAAATCATCAAATAATCTTCTTCTCACTTTCAATGGTTTTTTGCATTTGTCTTTGCATGTCTGCAATCACTTGATTAGCATGATCCAACTCTTCTTGCTGATACACAATTCTCTGAGATTGTTTATAGCCTTCCATTGATAAGATCTTTCCCTTTAGGTTGTTAAACCCTTTTTCAAGATTCAAGCTCTGATACCAATTGTTAGGCCCAATATGGAAAGCTAATGTACTGAGAGGGGAGGGGTGAACCAATACTTCAAATCTTTTTATCAACAATATCTTTACTGTTATGCATAAACCAAAAACTAATGTAACATAACATAAAGCTAAAACAAATAAATAACAATCATACATGATTCACTCCATAACACATATATTTTGGTTATGCAGAAACTCTTGGTTAGAGAGAAAAACTGTGGTGGGGATGGCACCCACAACTTCACTACTGCAATAATAAAGATTTCTCAGTTAGAGCTACATGTTCAGCTATTTTTGATAGATTACCCTATTAGGAGTATCAAGATCTATTAGATCTACCTTGCTAAAGGATTTTACAACACTTTATCTAAATGTTGCACCTGGTTAAAGGCTTTACAATTTATAGACTTGGTTAGAGTCTTTTACCCTGTTAAAGGTTTTTCTTACAACTTAAATATTACAATGAAATCATTACAAATATCTGCAACTTTACATCTGGAATGTTATAGCAGATTCTATGTACTCAAATACAATTACCTTGCTTATAGCATACCTCAGTAACCCATAAAGTAACTCGGTAAACCCTTCTGTTTACTCTATTCTTTGACTATTTTTTGAAATCCTTCTCGGTGACCTCTGTGTCTCTGTAATAGTCATAACACTTAGTGCTTTCTTATGTACCACACATGTCTTACTTCATACACCTCTGTATATCTCTGTCTATCACACTTTTATCCTTAATCCATGCTGTATAAATAGATCTCTTATGTCGGTGATCTGAATCATTTCTTCAATCTTACAAACATGATTTATCGAATGAATAACTATACAAAATATTTCATTGGATAAATGACATCGAAATCATACACAATCTTTAAGTGCAATTTCCAATGTGATAACGGTTCTATGTTCCTCAATCTTGTAACATGTTTTCATATGTGTGTCCAGGTTCAATGAATCTAGTAACACGTTTCACTCGGTGTATATCAACTCGATGTATCATCTTTGCTACTTGGTAGACATGGAATGATACTCGGTAGATAGCTTAGTGCATACTGGGCTTTGTGATTACTTTCTTCTATAATTGACTGTTTTGTGCATACCGACTAAATATTTCGGTAGTAGTAACCAACTAGAGTATATAGAATGACTTTGGATATATAAAACTAATGACAACTTGATAAGTAGTAACATGTAGATCATGGGTATATGGGTTGAGAAAAAAAGGTTATAAAATTATCTGTGTGTGAATAATGTTGTAATCATATGTAGAAGGTTTGGTCAATCATAGGTGATCAAATTGGGTTTGTAAGAAAGGTTTAAGGCCTCTTGCATTGAGCTTAACCAAAACTATACTCAAGCATAGGAGATGCTATACTTGCAGTTCACTCTTCTTTCTAGATTGTAGTCTGATGTTTATGTAGTCAGTGAGGCTCCTTTTTGTGATGAGCAGTGCGCTCTAGACTGTTGTCCTTCCTACATGTGCAAGCCCCTCATATTATAATCACATACTTGTTGCAAAAGTATTATCTGACTGCACCATGGCCAAGCTTCCCACCGTGGTTTTTCCCTTTACAGGGTTTTCCAAGTACAATTCTTGGTGTCATGTGTTATGGATAGATGGTAACTGTTCTCTGATTTATGTTTATGTTTAAATTATTTATTAGTCATTCTGGTATTAATTTTATGTGTTCCAATATTAAGGATTTAAATGCTTAAAGTTCTATAATCTAGTGACAACTGATTCACCCTTCCTCCCTCTCAGTTGTCCTTTGGTTATCTGAGTTGTCTAACACATTATGCATCTCAATGTAGAATCAAAAAAGAAAGTGAGAATAAATTCAAACTTCCTAAATACAAGAAAGGAAAGAATCGGAAGAGTTTGTATTCCAAAGAAGATAGTGGTACCTCTTACAATGCACCAAACTTGAAAAATAAAGTACATTTATTCATGGCAATTGTTGAGGTTAAAACTAAAAAAGAATGATAATGATGAAGAAGAAGAAGGTATATTTGATTTGGAAGGAGAACTCATTTCTGTCTTAAATGAACTAGACCTTACAAGAGCAAAGAATCAAAAATAGAAAAAGAAGATTGAGGAATATGATGTTAGGTCCCCAAGACAATTGAGAGGGGGGGTGAATCAGTTGTCAAATAAATTTAAACCAAAACAACTTAACCAACTTAATGCTTAATACCGGTAAACTAGTTCAATGTGTCGGTAGACAGATTTAACAGTTAATTGCTATACTGGTAAGGATTAGTCTATGAAACATAAAGACAAAGTCATCCACAACACATAACACCAATATTTGTATGTGGAAACCCTATAAGGGGAAAAACCACGGTGGGAAACCTTACCCACAATCAGATGATACTACTGCAGATAGTAAGTGTACATAAATGGGGTCTGCACATGCAGAAAGGCCAAGCGCCTAGACCTCACTTCTCAATCACAAAATGGGAGTCACACTGACTACAGTTGGATGGTTAAATCCAATAAGAATTTACTGCACAAAATGGCATCTTCATATGCTGGATTCAGTACCGGTGCAGTTTTGATTGTCTTCACAAAAACCCTCCTTCAATATTCAAATGATGTCTGCGTGTATAGCTCTTCTTATTCTCACATATACCTTCACACAATACTTTTTCGTATTCCACATTTGATCTTACAAATAAGATCTTACATTTATACCATAACCTAAGACCAATTTTAGTAGGTCGACTCTACAAGATATTTACAATAAAAGCATTTTACAAACAAAACAAAATCCAATGCAATAACTGATTGAACATGTCGGCTTAATGCATTTACAACAATAATTAATCATCTCCAAAGCATGCCATGCTGATTTGAAAAAGATAAACCTATCGGTGTATACCCTGGACCTATTTGCCGGTAATAGAAAATCTGCAAATGTGAATATACCAATAGCCAATTTTTAAAGACAAGATGTCAAAACGATGTTTTCAACATTACCAAGTGTTTTCCATGTCATTTCAAGTGTCGGTGATCATTATATCCTGCTGATGTACCATATACCGGTGACTGTACAAAAGTTGCTTGTCGATGAATGTTGCTAGATCTCCAAAGTGCTAGAGTTTTAGTAGGTGTTGACATCAATGACAAAACCATACCAAAATACCAACAATCTCCCCCTTTGGCATTGATGGCACACAAGATGGAAAAACCATCAAAGTGCCAAAAACAAAAATGCCAAATACCAAAAACCAACAATCTCCAAATAGAGATCATAACCAAAAATCAAAAATATAGATACAGAGAGTAATAATCTCTCCCAAGCAACAATCTCTCCCCCTAGAAGCAACATGTGTTTTCCTTCTATTTTTCCATACTAATCTCTCCCCCTTTGACATCAGATGCCAAAGTTCTTATCAAGCCAAGTTCATATACAAAATACCAATCAATTTAGTATACCAACTACTCCCCCTAAGAAGTAGCTTCCCATCAAAGCCAGAATAAGGATTTCTCTGTTAATTATGTCAGTTGATGACAATCATCAACTTCCTAAGTCTCTACCAATGTGGGTATGACCCCAAGAAGATCTCTGAGATATTCAAAAGTCTCCTTAGCCAGAGGTTTAGTAAAGATATCTGCAATCTGCTCTTTAGTATTCACATAAACCAGTTTTATTTCCTTTGCTTCAACATTTTCCCTTAGAAAATTCAGTTTGATAGAAACATGTTTGGTTTTAGAATGTAATACCGGATTCTTAGATATATCAATTGCTTCAGTGTTATCACAATAGATAGTAATAGGTTCCTTGCATTTTACCTTTATGTCTTTTAACATTTTCTTAAGTCATAGTACATGTGTACAGTTAGTTGTTGCTGCAACATATTCTGATTCTACTTTTGATAAAGATGTACAACTTTGTTTCTTACTTAACCAAGAAACTAGTCTGTTTCCAAGAAAGAATGCTCTACCAGTGGTGCTTTTTCTATCATCCACATCTCCTACCATACTTGCATCTTTGTATGCACATAATTCAAAGTTTTCATCTCTAGGATACCATAATCCAAGATTTATTAGTGCCTTGTAAGTACCGAAAAATCCTTTTTACTGTTAATTCATGATTTTCTCTAGGATTACTTTGAAATCTTGAAACAGTACATACTGCATTCATAATATCAAGTCTGCTTTGTGTTAAATAAAGTAAACCTCCTATCATAGATTTTTATCTAGTTGGATCAACAGGTGTAGATTCATCCTTTAGTGATAGTTTGTCATTTGTAGTCATAGGTGTGCTTACTAGTTTAGAGTCCTCCATCCCAAATTTCTTTAGTAACTCTTTTAAGTACTTGGATTGACTCAAGAATATACTTTTATTAGTCTATGAAATCTACAAACCTAAAAAGAATTTTATTTATCCAATCATAGACATTTCAAATTATTGTTGCATTTTAATAGAAAATTCTTTACATAATCCAGCTTCTCCTCCAAAGATTATATCATCAACAAATACTTCTATAACCAAGATGTCATCATTAGTCACTTTATAGTATAAATTGTTGTCTGCATTTACTTTAGAAAAACCAATCTTCAAAAGATACTTATCCAATCTTGCATACCAAGCTCTTGGAGCTTGCTTCAATCCATACAAAGCTTTTCTTAACCTGCAAACCATATCTTTGTCATCTGTTAAAGAAAATCCATCAGGTGTTTCAATGTACACTTCTTCTTCAAGATCTCCATTCAAAAATGCACATTTAGTATCCATTTGATAAACTTTTTAGTTCTTGTGTGCTGCAAAAGCCAAGAATAATCTGACTGCCTCTATTCTAGTTACTGGTGCAAAGGTTTCATTATAATCAATTCCTTCTTTCTGAGAATATCCCTTACACACTAGTCTTGCTTTATTTCTGATAACCTTACCATCTTCATTAAGTTTGTTTCTGAATACCCATTTTGTTCCAATTACATTTTTATCTTTAGGTCGGGGAACTAATGTCCAAGTGTTATTCTTCTCAATTTGTTCTAATTCTTCTTCCATAGCTTTAATCCAATGTTTATCTTCACATGCCTCATTAACAGATGATGGTTCAATTTGAGAAATAAGACATACCTCTTCATTTGCCTATATTCCTCTTGTCATAACTCCTTTAAACTTGCTTCCAATTATCTGATCTTCAGAATGATTCAGTCTTACATACCAGGGTGTCTTTGTTTGTTGTTGTTCCTCAGTTACTGTGGAATTCTCAGATGATACCGGGGTAATTGGATCTTCATTCTATACTGGTGGATTCAGTGTAGGTTCATTTGTCAAAATTTCGGTTGTTGGTTCAGTGTCTATATACCTTGAAGTTCCTCTAAATTGTTCATCAATCTTTACATTTTTACTTTCAACAATTTTCTGCAATCTTTTGTTAAAACATCTATATTCCTTGCTTTTAGATGAATAACCAAGAAATATTCCTTTATCACTTCTAGAATCAAATTTGCCAATATACTCATCTCTTCTAATATAACATTTACTTCCAAATATTCTAAAATACTTAAGTGTAGGGGTAATACCAAACCATAGTTCATGAGGGTGTTGGCATATGGACACTCCAATGAGACATTGCGTGTGATTGAAGGTTTTGTCATTGATGGCAACCTTGCAATCCTATGGCACTAGCAAGACATTATACTAGCAAAGCATTACACAGGCAACCTTGCAATCCTATGGCACCGGCAAGACATTATACCGGCAAAGTATTAAACAGGCAACCTCGTAATCCTATGGCACCGGAAAGACATTATACTAGCAAAGCATTACTCAAACAAAATAGTGCTCTAGCATCAACAAAATCAATCTACACCGGCACCAGCACAGAAGATGTACACCGGCACAGAAGGAAATATGTATACTGGCACAAAGGCTGACAGGATTTTTGATATGTAATATTTTGTTTATCATTGTACGCCGACTTGGCAAATTGTAAAATGACTCTTGTATATAAAAGAGATCATTGTAGGCATTTGTAGGATATGGATAGATAGCAATAAATAAATTATAAGGCAGACCTAATGTGTGAATTGTAGGTCAAGGGTATATGTAAAGAATAGAGCAAGAACCGGTACTGAATCTGGCATTGAAGATGCTATTGTAAAGCAGTATAGAATATTGGATTTGTGTAAATCCTCATTGTAAGTCAGTGTGACTTCTTATTGAGCAATGAGCTCTAGGCAGTTGGCCTTCCTGCATGTGCAGGCCCCTATTGTAAGTAATATTCTCTTATTGGCCAGTAAGTGAATATTGTGGGTCACAAATCCCACTAAGGTTTTTCCCACACCGGTCTTCCTTGTTGAACATCTTGTGTTATGGTGTTCTTTTCATGTGGATGCTTTTGATTTTGTTATTTGCATTAATTCTTGCATACCGGTATACTGTTACTTTATATTCTGCATATTCAGTTTTAAGAAAACTTCATTACTGGTCAGATACTGATTCACCCCCCCCCCCTCTCAGTATCTATGGGAACCCTAACAATTGGTATCAGAGCCTGGTCCTCTATTTTCAGAAGCCTAACAGCTTGAGGAAGATCTTGACACCGGTAAAGATGGAAAATCTGATGAAGCAACTTGAAGGAGCTCTTACTGACTATGATGCAGAGAAGTTGAAAAATATCAAATTAGAAGATGATTTAAAAGCAGCTCAGGACATTATTCAGGCACTTCAAGAAAATCTTACTATTACAAGAAACAAGAGAAGAGAACTTTGTGAAAAATTACAAAATGAAAATGATGAAAAGGAATCACTAAATGATATGATAAGCAAATTAAAACAAGAGATCATGACAACAAAAAATGAAATGCAGGATATGACTATGAGATTCTGCAAGGAGATTGAGGACAGAAAGAATAATGAAGAAGAATTGACCAGAAGACTAAGTGATGCAGCAAATGAGAACACAAGACTTAGCTATGAAAATGATATGTTGAAGACAAATCTAATGCATACTCAAAATGACTCAGATGAACTAATGAGACAAAAAGAGATCTTGGAAAGGGAATTGGAAACTGAAAATCAACACAAAGAAAAACTCAAGAAAAGCTCAAAAGAACTTGGTACCTTATTGAAGAATCAAAAACCCAAAGGTGACACTTCTGGAGTTGGATTTGAAGTTGGAGAAAGCTTTAGTACTACAAATACCCAGGATCAAAGCAAACCGGTAAGACCCTCTAATACTTACAAATTCAATGGAAAATGCTTTAACTATAATAAATATGGTCATAGGGCAAATGAATGTAGATCTAGGAATTATCAGAACATCAATCCTCCCACCGGTCAATGCACCAAATGCAACAAAATTGGTCATAACTCTGAAAATTGCAAAATGAATGTAAGATGTTATGTTTGTGGAAGATTTGGTCATTTATCAAATAAATGTAGAACACAAACCAGCATAGGTTATGGGAAAGCTATTCAAAAAAATAATGTAACTTGTTATGCATGTAACAAGATTGGGCATATTGCTAAATTCTGTAGAAGTAAAGGTACACCGGTAGATAACAAAAGTACTAGCTTGAAAGGTAAAGAAAAGGTTGAAGAGGTTAAGCAAGAATTTTCAAAGCAATGGATTAGAAAAGGTGATCTAAATATTGGGGATACTCCTCCACCGGTAGAACCAACAAATGCTTCACCAGCAGGACAATATGATGCTACACCGGCAGGACAGAGCAATGCTCCACCCGCAGGATGTTCTTCATCAAATTGAAGAAAATTATCTTGAGGGTTTGGCAATTCAATGACACATGTGCAATTATTCCCTCGGTTAGAGAAAAGAAGTTCAAAATCCTTCATTACTGGCAAATAAAGTTGAGTTAATACATTACCGGCAAACAATTAATGTGGTAGGTAGCAGAAAAGACTATAAAATAAGGTTTTTGGCTCCATTTCATTTCATCGTGAATTCAAACTTTCAAAGAGCGTGAAGATTTCCGAGCTAAGGCATTCTGAGCAAAGAGGCAAAGCACTTCAGTAATCAATTTATCCAAAGGCAGAAAAAGGTATTTATCATCATGGCATCCTCCTCTGCACCTGAATTCATAGCAAACCCTATAGTAGTCGAGGTTATAAAATGACCTAGGCCCGTGTTTCAGCTAGTTCCTGAGGTAGCTAAGAAAGATGACAACACAGGTGCTTTTTCCCAAATTCCAAAGGGTGTTGTTTATGCAGAAGACCCTAGAATGTATATTCATTGCAACATAGAGGAATTAGGTGATGAAGAAATCAAAAACATGTATAGATCTGTTATATGTGACAATGTCGGAAATGTGAAACCTGAACATAAAATTGTTGAAACCCTAGGATTCACTGAAATCCTCTGCATTCCTGAATTTCCCAAGGAAGTGGTTAGGATAGTTCTTAGCAGGGTACATGGCTCATTCTTTTGGCTTGACTCAGTGCATAAAATTACAAAGGTAGCTGTGAAAGCAGTAACAGGGTTACCTTCCACTGGTACTAGACTCGACAAAACCAAGAAGGTCTCCAATGACCTAGTAATGAAATTAACTGGTGCAACATCCGACAAAAGATCATTGAGGGTTAATGATGTGACCGATACAAATGTGAGATTCATTAGCATGATTCTAGGTTACAAAGCAACTCATGCAAATAGGCTTAACTCTGTTTCCAGTTTATGCATAAAGAGTGCTTATGACATGGTTAAGGACAATGTGAAAATTGATATCTGTGAATGGTTAAAAGATGAGTTAATTGACAATTTGGCAAAAATCAAGAAGGATAAGAAAGGAACCTTTAGATTTGGAAATTTACTTGTATGCTTAATGCTACATATAAGCAAACAAGCTCCTGGTATAGGCAACAAGGATTTTGGATTTGACATACCGGTAGGAAAGCAATTGTCTAACTTATTCAACAACATGGGTGAAAACAAAGAAAAGAATATCAATGAGTATTTTCAAGCACTAAAGGTCAAAATGAATAAGAGGATCAGACTATCACAGGAAATTGTCAACAAATACAAGGATGATATATACTTTGTAATCAAAAAGGATGAGATCTGGATGGAAGATGTCATCCCAAGAACAATCTGGGTTACAGAGATGGGGTATGAAACAGATGACCACATAGTGGAAACTTATGCCAAAGCACTTTTGGAAGCCCCCAATGAACCAAAGGAAGAAGTATTTGGTAGTGTTGAGACCATCGAAAGTCAAATTCAATCTAAAAAGAGGGTAAAGAAAGTTGAGGCATCTGTGAGGAAAGGATCCAGGCAAGCAAAAGCCATAAAAGATGATGTATTAAAGAAAACCAGCATAACTGAAGAAGAGTTGGCAGCCCAACAGCCTGAAACTCATCTATCACCGGTAGATACCTCCTCAGAAGGAGATATGCCAGCAACTTTCAAAAGAGTTGTTACTAAATGAGATCACAAAGGAAGGTAAATTGAAAAACATAGGGAAAATCTATGACACCCTATCAGATGATGAGAAAGGACAAGTTGAGGAAAGTGTTATATTACACATGGACATGTATAAAAAGTTTTTGATGCAAGTCCTAAATGAAATTCCTGATGAATTATATAAAATACTTGAGGCCAGAAGGCAAGGAATAGTTGAGTTGGATAAGAAAATTAAAATAGAAAAATTACTTGTATTATACCTGGTCAACTCACCTAAAGAAATTGATGATTTGATAGCTCAGGCCAACCAGACAATTCTTTCCACTACACACCGGCAAATATCACTAATGGTAGGTAGAGTTACTGAAGTTTCAAATGAAACAGAAGATGGTTGGGATAAATTCTTGGTTGAAAAAGAAAAACAAGAAGAATATTAGAATCCCAAACCCATTCTGGTATATCAAAAGGACAAAGGGAAAGGTAAAGTTGGTGGACCACCAAGTATCAAGATTAGAGACAACTTACCCCCACCTCCTTTAAATACTCCACCGATAAAAACAACAACTGCAGAAGATCAACCGGCAGCTGAGAGCATGGACACAAAGGATAATAATCCTAATCCTGAAGTCCTATATACTGTGAATGTTGATACTCAAAAAATCAACATAGTGGTAGATAAGGATACCACAGATAAATCTGATAACAAAGAGCAACCGGCAACAGGAAACAAAGAGCAACCGGTAGTAGATTCAAAGAAAAAGATGGAATCTGGAACACAAACAGAGCAACCAACAGAGCTAAAGGCTCTAGAATAGATGCCACCGGTAAGAAATGATGCAGGAAAAATTGTGCTTAAAGAGATGGAGACACAAACAGACCTACCAGAGGTCAATACCAGCATGGTCACTTCCACCAGCACGTAGTTTATTGGGTCACCATCAAATGTAACAGAGGTATTGCTCGAATCTATCAAAAAAATAACCAATTATAGCTCACAAGCCTATAAAGCGATAGATGATTCAATTCCAGTTTTGAAATCAATAGCTCCCAATTGTAATATAGCCAACAAAGATTCTTTAGGCCAGTTGGATACACTTTGTAAATATATTTCTGGAAATTTTGAGCAAACAAAGGTAGAAACTGTAAAGGAAAGTGTAGAAAAAGAGAAATAGAAATTCTTTGAGGAAGGAATAAAGAAGTGTAACAGGGAATTTGACACACTTCTACCGAAATTGTGCAATTTATTGAAAGAGTACAAAACTCTGTATAAAGACACCTGTAAGATAAACTTTTTGACCATGGATGTAGACAAAAAGATGAGCAAGGTACAGGAAGAGATCAATAAAATTGCTGATAATTTTGTTAACTCACCCAATACATTATCAGTTTTTGAGGAAAAGATAACAAATTTTGAGGAAGAATTGCTCAAATTAGAAAGAGAAAAAGAGAAAATAATAAACAAGGCAAAATTTTTGAGATCTAAACTAAGTCCAAGATTGGACTATTTAGCATCTCTATGTAAGGAAATCTCAGAGGCACTAACACAGGGTAGAAAAACACCGGTAGAGCACTTGTAGCATCTCACCGGTACAGTATACAGAACTGAGATAGCAATAAAGCAGAGCAAGAAGTTTATGGATGGTATAAACTTAATTTTGGGAGATATTCTTCATATAATAACTACCCAACTACAAGGTTGAGGTTATGAATTGGTACAACTACAAAATCTACTAACCTTTGTCATTGATGGCAAAGGGGGAGTAGTAGATGAGAAAATTCAAAACACAAGGATCACATGCTCAGGGGGAGCTCTCACATTTTTGGTATCATTTTTTTTGGTATACACATTTTTGGATATCTTTTTGAAATTTCTCATGAGTGTTTCCATCAATGTCAAAGGGGGAGATTGTTGGCATATGGACACTCCAATGAGACATTGTGTGTGATTGAAGGTTTTGTCATTGATGGCAACCTTGCAATCTGATGGCACCGGCAAGACATTATACCGGCAAAGCATTGCACAGGCAACCTTGCAATCCTATGGCACTGGCAAGACATTATACCGGCAAAGCATTACACAGGCAACCTTGCAATCCTATGGCACTGGAAAGACATTATACCGGCAAAGCATTACTCAAACAAAACAGTGCTCTGGCATCAACAAAATCAATCTACACCGGCACCGGCACAGAAGATGTACACCGGTACAGAAGGAAATATGTATACTGGCATAGAGGCCGATAGGATTTTTGATATGTAATATTTTGTTTATCATTGTAAGCCGACTTGGCAAATTGTAAAATGACTCTTGTATATAAAAGAGATCATTGTAGGCATTTGTAGGATATGGATAGATAGCAATAAATAAATTATAAGACAGACCTAATGTGCGAATTGTAGGTCAAGGGTATATGTAAAGAACAGAGCAAGAACCGGTACTGAATCTAGCATTGAAGATGCTATTGTAAAGTAGTACAGAATATTGGATTTGTGTAAATCCTCATTGTAAGTCAGTGTGACTTCTTATTGAGTAGTGAGCTCTAGGCAGTTGGCCTTCCTGCATGTGCAGGCCCCTATTGTAAGTAATATTCTCTTATTGGCCAGTAAGTGAATATTGTGGGTCACAAATCCCACCAAGGTTTTTCCCACACCGGGTTTCCTCGTTAAACATCTTGTGTTATAGTGTTCTTTTCATGTGGATTCTTTTGATTCTGTTATTTGCATTAATTCTTGCATACCGGTATAATATTACTTTATATTCTGCATATTCAGTTTTAAGAAAACTTCATTACCAGTCAGATACTGATTCACCCCCCTCTCAGTATCTATGGGAACCCTAACAGAGGGGTCTTACCAGTTTCACCTTTGATGTGAACTTTGTTGAATGTATAGACCATTTTATTGAATGCCTCTCTCCAATATACATGTGGTAGGTTTGCTTCTGATAACATACTTCTTGTTGCATCCAAGATAGTTATGTTTTTCCTTTCAACAACTCCATTCTGTTGTGGTGTCCGGGGTGTTGATAGTTGTCTTTTGATTCCATTTACTTCACAGAATGTATTAAATTCCTCAAATGTAAATTCTCCTCCTTGATCTGATCTTAGACATTTGATTTTCTTACCGGTTTCATTTTCTACCATAGCTTTGAATAGTTTGAACTTTCCAAGTGCTTCTGATTCTTCTCTAAGAAAAGTAACCCAACAAATTCTAGCGTAGTCATCAATGATTAGCATGAAATATCTATCACCTTGTAAGCTTTCAGTTCTAGCTAGACCACATAAATCAGTGTGAATCAAATCAAGAGCATTATTGGATTTTTTTGGAATACTTTTGAAACTAGCTCTAACTTGTTTTCCAAATTGACATTCCTTACATACTATATTGTGAGGTTTGAAAATTTTAGGTAAATCTCTAACTTCCTTAATAGTACTGATCTTCACCATGCAATCAAATTTTACATGACAGGGTCTCTTATGCCATAGCCAACTTTCATCAATATGAGCAATCAAGTATGTCTTTTCATTGTTATTTAGATGAAAGATGTTACCTCTAGTTTGATTACCGGTTGCAATTTCTAAACCAGTTCTATTCATGATTTTGCATTTTCCATTTTTGAATTGTAACTGAAATCCTTTCTCAACTAATTGACCAACACTCAAAAGATTATGCGTTAATCCTTCAACATAGTAAACATTGTCAGTGTTATGCTTACCATCAAGAGATATTGTACCCTTACCTTTGATCAAACAAGTTTTGTCATATCCAAATCTCACTAGGCCTCCATTGTATTCTTGAAAGTTCAAGAATTTACCTTTGTCTCCTATCATATGATGTGAGCATCCTGAATCAATGATCCATTCATGTTTTACTTCAACTTTAGCTGCCAAGGCCTATTCTACCGGTTGAGCAGTAGGTGTCGGTTGATCTTCTATTATAGAAACATAAACCCATCCATTGTCTGTCGGGTCCTCATTAGAATCATCAGTCACACCTTCATCAGCAATGTAACAAGATTTGTCTTTATTCTTCTTAAATCTATATCGCTGATATTCAGGGTTAGGCTTGTATGTCCTTCTAGCTTCTTCTCTTAGTCTAGCATGTCTATCAGGGCATCTTGAAGCCATATGACCAATCTTATTGCAGTTAAAATATTTAAAGGCTTCTTTACCTTCATACTTACTCCCAATTGGACCTTTAGGCATTTTCCTTGCAAATAGTGCTTCAAGTTCTTCAAGTTCTTCATTTTATCTCCTGCTTTCTTCAAGTTCTCTTGCATAAAAGGCTTTCCAATCAGATTTGTCAAATGATGATGTAGATGATAGAGGATACTAAGATTGAAGAAGAAAGAAAGATAGAGGATGATCTCATAGAAAGATTAAAGGACAAAGAAAAGGAATGTGAGCTACTTGAGGCTAGGATAGTAAGCCTAAAGAATATGACAAAAGCACTGAATCCTTAGATGACATTTTGAGTAAACAATGAAAAACTGATATCTTTACTGGGTTAGATCATGAGAAAAGAAAATGTTCTACTGCACTATGATAGATAAGAAGAAAATCTAAGACAAAATCAGTGATGTCTTTGTAAAAACTAAAGATAGGGGGAAAGAAGAAGAGAAGATCCAATCAGTTGTAGAGAAGTGTTGGCAAATGCACACTCCAATGAGATATTGTAGGTGATTGAAGGTTTTGTCATTGATGGCAACCTTACAATCCTATGACACTGGCAAGACAATTTACCGACACCAGCAAGATCAGATTCTACACTGGCACATAGACCACCGGCAGTGAAAGGAAGTATACCGGCACAGAAGCCGACATGAATTTTGTTTATAATATATTTTGTAAATCATTGTAAAATCACTGTAATCTGACTTGGCAAGTTGTAAAATTACACATATATATAAGAGATCATTGTGAAACATTTTAGAGATGGATGAAAGGAAGAAGATAAGCAAAATAAGGTAGACCTATTATGCGAATTATAGGTTAAGGGTTTATGTATATAGCAGAGCTTAAACCACTATTGGATTTGGCATTGTAGATTTTGAAGCAGTACAAGACATTGGATTTATATAATCCATTTTTGTAAGTCAGTGAGACTTCATATTTTGTAATTGAGTAGTGAGCTCTAGGCACATGGCCTTCCTGCATGTGCAGGCCCCTCTTGTAGCAGTAATATTCTCTTATTGGTCAGTAAGTGAATATTGTGGGTCACAAATCCCATCGAGGTTTTTCCCACACCAGGCTTCCTCATTAAACTACTGTGTTATGGTGTGTTTTTCATGTGGTTGTTGTTATCTCTATTTATTGCATTATTTATTGTATACCGGTATACAGTATTGATATGCTTTACATGTTTTATGTTAAGAAAATCTTATAACCGGTTACATAATGATTCACCCCCCCCTCTTAGTATCTTTGGGAATCCTAAAAATTGGTATCAGAGCTTGGTCCTCTATTTTCAGAAGCCTAACAGCTTGAGGAAGATCTTGACACCGGTAGAGATGAAAAACTTGATGAAGCAATTAGAAGGAGCTCTCTCAGACTATGATGCAGAAAAGTTGAAAAATATCAAACTTGAAGATGATCTAAAAGTTGCACAGGATATTATTCAAGCACTTCAAGAAAATCTTACCATTGTAAGAAACAAGAGAAGAGAACTTTGTGAAAAGATGCAAAATGAGAATGATGAAAAGGAAACTCTTAGTGATCTGATGAACAAGCTGAAACAAGAAAACATGACAACAAAGAATGAGATGCAGGATATGACTATGAGATTTTGTAAAGAAATTGAAGATAGAAAGAAGAGTGAAGAAGACTAGACTAGAAGACTGAATGATGCTGGTAATGAAAATACAAGACTTAGTTATGAAAATTATATCTTGAAGATAGATCTGATGCATGCACAAAATAACTCAAATGAACTCATGAGACAGAAAGGTATCTTGGAAAGAGAACTGGATACTGCAAATCAGCACAAAGAAAAATTCAAGAAAAGCTCAGAAGAACTTGGTGACTTGTTGAAGAATCGGAAACCTAATGGTGACACTTGTGGCCTTGGCTTTGAAGCTGGTGAAAGCTCTGCTACTGCAAACACACAGGATCATAGAAAACCAGTAAGACAACCTACTGCTTATAAATTTAATGGCAAATGCTTTAACTGTAACAAGTATGGTCATAAAGTAGATCTAGAAATTTCAAAGCACTAATACACCCACCGGCCAATGTTCCAAATGCAACAAAGTTGGTCATAACTCAGAGAATTGCAGAATGAATGTAAGATGTTATGTTTGTGGAAGATTTGGACACTTATCTAATTAGTGTAGAACACAAACTGGCATAGGATATCGGAAAGCTATTCAGAAAAACAATGTGACTTGTTATGCTTGTAACAAGATTGAGCATATTGTAAAATTTTTCTGAAGTAAGGCATCACCGGTAAATAACAAAGGTCCTAGTTTGAAAGGTAAAGAAAAGGTTGAAGACGTAAAGCAAGAATTCTCAAAACAATGGATCAGAAACTCAGATCTAAATGGTGATAGAAATACTCCTCCACCAACAGAACAGAGTAACACTCCACCGGTAGGAGACTCTTCATCTAACTGAAGAAAATTCCTTTGAGGGTTTGGAAATCAAATGTGAAACATGCTATTATTCCCTCGGTTGATGGTGAGAAGTTGAAATTACTTCTATACCGGCAGATAAGTTAAGTCATTACTTAACCGGCAAGCATTAAATGTGGTGGTTAACAAATAACATTATAAAAAAGTGTTTTGGCTCCATTTTCATTTCACTGAGCATTCAAATCTTTAAGAGCGTGAAAATTCTTGAGCGAAGACATTCCAAGCAAAGAAGAGAAGCAATTCATCAAGAAATCATTCCTAAGGTAGATAGAGGTATTTATATCCATGGCTTCTTTATCTATTCCTGAATTCATTGCAAATCCCACTATTGTCGAAGTAATCAAACACCCTAGACTCGTATTCCAGTTAGTTCTCGAGATTGCCAAGAAAGATGATAATATTGGTGCATTTTCTCAAATCCCCAAGAGAGTGGTTTTTGCTGAAGACCCTAGAATGTATATTCTTCGTCACATAGAAGAATTAGGTGATGAGGAAATCAAGAGTATGTATAAAACAAAAATTTGTGATGAATCCGGCAATATCAAACCTCAACACAAGATAGTGGAAACCCTAGGTTTCACTGAAATTCTCAGTATTACAAATTTTCCCAAGGATGTTATAAGGATAGTACTAAGCAGGGTACATGTTGCATTCTTCTAGTTGGACTCGGTTCACAAAATCACTAAAGAAGTAGTAAAAGTTGTGACAGGGTTATCCTCCACCGGTAATAGACCTGATAAAACAAAGAAAGTCTCAAATGACCTAGTGACTAACCTAACCGGTGCAACAACTGACAAGAGATCTTTAAGGGTAAATGATGTAACAGATATCAATGTCAGATTCATCAATATGATCTTAGGCTACAAAACTACACATGCAAATAGGCTAAACTCAGTCTCGAGCCTATGTATAAAGAATGCCTATGACATGGTTAATAATAATACAAAAATAGATGTCTGTGAATGGCTTAAAGATGATCTAATTGACAATTTTGGAAAGATTAAGAGAGACAAAAAGGGGACATTCAGATTTGGAAACCTACTTGTTTGTCTAATGCTACACATAACCAAACAAGTACCTGGTATCGGTAACAAAAATCTTGGTTTTGATATACCGGTAGGCAAACAGTTGTTATATTTACTAAATAGCATGGGAGAGAATAGAGAAAAGAACATAAATGAGTATTTTTCAGGCATTGAATGCCCGGATGAAGACCAGAGTCAGATTTTCACAACAAATTGTAAACAAGTATATGGATGAAATTTGTTTTTTTATAAAGAAGGATGAAATTTGGATGGAGGCAGTTATCCCAAGAACCATTTGGGTTATTGAAATGGGGTATGAAACTGATCACCACATAATAGAAAGATATGCAAAAGCCCTCCTAGAAGCACCTAAGGAACCTAAAGAAGAGGTATTTGGTAGTGCTGAGACTATTGGAAACCAAATTCAATCAAAGAAAAGGTTTAGAAGGTTGAAGCAATAGTTAGAAGAGGATCGAGGCAACCAAAAGCTATTAAGGATGATGTACTCAAACAATCAAGTATTACTAAAGATGAGTTAGAAGCACTTCAACCGGAAACTCACCTTTCACTGGTTGGAAATTCTTCAGAAAGTGATATACCACCTGCATTCAAAAGAGTTGTGAGAAAAAGGAAATCTTCACCGGTATCGACACCTTCTCCTAGAAGAACCAGACAGAAACAATAGGTAGTAAGGTGCATAGCTAGGAAATTAACTCCAAAGAAGAAGTTAACCCCCAAGAAGAAGACTCAAAAAACCATTGCTCCAATTAACTAACTTATCAATGAAATAATAGAGGATGGAAAGCTGAAAAACATCAACAAATTATATTACTCATTATCAACTGATGACAATGAAAAAGTTGAAAATAGTGTAATCCTACACTTGGATATTTACAAGAAATTTTTGATGCAAGTTGTGGATGAATTACCGACAGAACTCTTCAAAAGACTTGACACTAGAAGGTAAGCTGTTGTAGAGCTTGATAAGAAAATAAAAATTGAAAAACTACTTACTATACATCTTGTCAACACACCTGATGAGATAGATAAATTGATCTCTGAGGCTACCCGGTCAGTATTTTCAACTGCACACTGGCGTGTAGCACTTATGGTTGGTAGAGTGAATGAGGTTGCAGAGGAAATAGCGAACGCATGGGACATATTCCTTGTAGAGAAGGAAAAGCAGGAAGAATATCGAAATCCTAATCCCATCAAAGTATACCAAAAAGATAAGGATAAGGGAAAAGGTAAGGTTGGTGGTCCACCTAGCATAAAAATAACAAATAACTTATCCCCACCACCTCTAGATACTCCACTGGTAGTTACCACTGACAATCAACGGGCTAGTGAAAGTATGGACATACCACATGACGACACAAATCCCGATTCTGAGGTATTATACACAATGAATATTGACAATCAGAAAGTCAATATTATGGTAGATAAGGATTCAATAGGGAAAATAGATATGGCAAATGAGGCACCGGCAATAGATAGCACAGAAGGTAAACCAGCAGGTGACAACACTAAGAAATAGGTAGAGCAATAGGTTCATGCAGAGACAGTGCCACCGACAACAGCTGAGTAATCCAAACCTTTGTTTAAAGAAATGCAAACACAAACTGACCTACCAGAGGTCACCACAAGCAAAGAAATTGCTCCCACCAGCGGAATACAGATTGTTGGTTCTTCCATTGCAGATTTCAAATCAACAAATATGACAAAAGTTCTTTTGGATTCTATCAAGAAGATAACAGAGTGTAGTTCACAAGCATACAAAGCAATTGATGACACAATTCCAATTTTGAAAATGATGGCACCTAAGTGCAATGTAGATAATAATGATTCTTTGAAACAACTTCACACATTGTCTAAGTATATTACTGACAATACTGTGATAGTTGAACAAATAAAAGAGGAAGCATTCAAGGAGAGACTAGAGAAGGAAAAACACAAATTCTTTGAAGAAGAAATAAAGAAGTGTACAAGACAATTTGACACTCTTTTACTGGAACTATGTAGTACATTGAAGTAATTTAAAACCTTGTATAGAGATACATGTAAAACTAACTTTTTGACAGTAGATATAGACTGGAAGATCAGCAAGATACAGGAAGAAATAAATCAACTAGCTGATAATTTCATCAATTCATCTGAACCATTATCAATTTTTTAGCAGAAAATAACAAGTTTCGATGAGGAACTTCTAAAGTTGGAAAGAGAAAATGAGAGAATAAAAGGAAAGGCTAAAGATCTATAATGGAGACTAAACCCAAAATTGGACTACCTCGCCTCCTTTAGAAAATAAATATATGATGCTTTAATTCAAGGACAGAAAACACCGGCAGAGCAAATGCAACACCTCACCAATACAATTTAGAGGACACAGGCTGCGTTAAAAGATAGCAAACGGTTCATTAAGAGCTTGAATCTGGTATTGGCAGACCTCTTTCAGATTGTAACCAACCAGTTACAAGGTTAAATATGGAAACCACACTCAATTGATACCTTGACAACCTTTGTCATTGATGCCAAAGGGGTAGTAGTGCTATGAGAAAAATAATTAGCAAATGGCTCATCAACTCAGGGAGAGCACATATTCTTTTGGTACACAAATTTTTGGCAAGACAATTCTGGTATATTCTTTTTGGATGATATTTTTTGGATTTTTCTCATGAGTGTTGCCATCAATGCCAAAGGGGGAGATTGTTGGCAAATGCACACTCCAATGAGATATTGTAGGTAATTGAAGGTTTTGTCATTGATGGCAACCTTACAAACATATGACACTGGCAAGACATTTTACCAGCACCAGCAAGGTCAGACTCTACATGGGCACATAGACCACCGGCAATGAAAGGAAGTATACCGGCACAAAAGCTGACAAGAATTTTGTTTATAATATATTTTGTAAGTCATTGTAAAATCATTGTAATCCATCTTGGCAAGTTGTAAAATGACTCATATATATCAGAGATCATTGTAGAACATTTTAGAGATGGATGAAAGGAAGAAGATAAGTGAAATAAGGCAGACCTATTATGCGAATTATAGGTTAAGGGTTTATGTATAGAGCAGATCTTAAACCGGTATTGAATCTATCATTGTAGATGCTATTTTGAAGTAGTACAAGACATTGGATTTACATAATCCATTTTTGTAAGTTAGTGAGACTTCCCATTTTGCAATTGAGCAGTGAGCTCTAGGCACTTGGCCTTCCTACATGTGCAGGCCCCTCTTGTAGCAGTAATATTCTCTTATTGGCCAGTAAGTGAATATTGTGGGTCACAAATGCCACCGAGGTTTTTCCCACACCAAGCTTCCTCATTAAACTACTGTGTTATGGTGTGTTTTTCATGTGGTTGTTGTTATCTCTGTTTATTGCATTATTTCTTGTTTAGCGGTATATAGTATTGATATGATTTACATGTTTTAAGTTAAGAAAATCTTATAACTGGTTAAATATTGATTCACCCACCCCTCTTAGTATCTTTGGGAATCCTAAAAATTGGTACCAGTGCTTGGTCCTCTATTTTCAGAAGCCTAACAGCTTGAGGAAGATCTTGACACCGGTAGAGATGGAAAACTTGATGAAGCAATTAGAAGGAGCTCTCTCAGACTATGATGCAGAAAAGTTGAAAAATATCAAACTTGAAGATGATCTAAAAGCTACACAGGATATTATTCAAGCACTTCAAGAAAATCTTACCATTGCAAGAAACAAGAGAAGAGAACTTTGTGAAAAGATGCAAAATGAGAATGATGAAAAGGAAACTCTTAGTGATCTGATGAACAAGCTGAAACAAGAAAACATGACAACAAAGAATGAGATGTAGGATATGACTATGAGATTTTATAAAGAAATTGAAGATAGAAAGAAGAGTGAAGAAGACTAGACTAGAAGACTGAATGATGCTGGTAATGAAAATACAAGACTTAGTTATGAAAATTATATCTTGAAGATAGATCTGATGCATGCACAAAATAACTCAAATGAACTCATGAGACAGAAAGGTATCTTGGAAAGAGAACTGGATACTGCAAATCAGCACAAAGAAAAATTCAAGAAAAGCTCAGAAGAACTTGGTGACTTGTTGAAGAATCGGAAACCTAATGGTGACACTTGTGGCCTTGGCTTTGAAGCTGGTGAAAGCTCTGCTACTGCAAACACACAGGATCATAGAAAACGAGTAAGACAACCTACTACTTATAAATTTAATGGCAAATGCTTTAACTGTAACAAGTATGGTCATAAAGCAAATCAGTGTAGATATAGATATTATCAAAGCACTAATACACCCACTGGCCAATGTTCCAAATGCAACTAAGTTGGTCATAATTCAGAGAATTGTAGAATGAATGTAAGATGTTATGTCTGTGGAAGATTTGGACACTTATCTAATCAGTGTAGAACACAAACCGGCATAGGATATCGGAAAGCTATTCAGAAAAACAATGTGACTTGTTATGCTTCTAACAAGATTGAACATATTGTAAAATTTTGTAGAATTAAGGCATCACCAGTAAATAACAAAGGTCCTAGTTTGAAAGGTAAAGAAAAGGTTGAAGAGGTAAAGCAAGAATTCTCAAAACAATGGATCAAAAAGTCAGATCTAAATGGTGATTGGAATACTCCTCCACCGACAGAACAGAGTAACACTCCACCGGTAGGAGACTCTTTATCTAACTGAAGAAAATTCCTTTCAGTGTTTGGCAATCAAATGTGAAACATGCTATTATTCCCTCGGTTGATGGTGAGAAGTTGAAATTACTTCTATACCGGTAGATAAGTTAAGTTATTACTTAACCGGCAAGCATTAAATGTGGTGGTTGGCAAAATTAACATTATAAAATAGTGTATTGGCTCCATTTTCATTTCACCAAGCATTCAAATCTTTGAGAGCATGAAAATTCTTTAGCAAAAGCATTCCAAGGAAAGAAGAGAAGCAATTCACCAAGCAATCATTCCTAAGGTAGATAGAGGTATTTATATCCATGGCTTCTTCATCTGTTCCCAAATTCATTGCAAATCCCACTATTGTCGAAGTAATCAAACGTTGTAGACCCGTATTCTAGTTAGTTCTCGAGATTGCCAAGAAAGATGATAATATTGGTGCATTTTCTCAAATCCCCAAGGGAGTGGGTTTTGCTGAAGACCCTAGAATGTATATTCATTGTCACATAGAAGAATTAGGTGATGAGGAAATCAAGAGTATTTATAAAACTTGAATTTGTGATGAATTCGGCAATATCAAATCTGAACAAGATAGTGGAAACCCTAGGTTTCACTGAAATTCTCAATATTATAGATTTTCCCAAGGATGTTATAAGGATAGTACTAAGCAGGGTACATGGTTCATTCTTCTGGTTGGACTCAGTTCACAAAATCACTAAAGAAGTAGTAAAATTTGTGACAGGGTTACCCTCCACCAATAACACACCTGATAAAACAAAGAAAGTCTCAAATGGCCTAGTGACTAACCTAACCGACGCAACATCTAACAAGAGATCTTTAAGGGTAAATGATTTAACAGATATCAATGTCAGATTCATCAGTATGATCTTAGGCTACAAAATCACACATGCAAATAGGCTAAACTCAGTCTCGAGCCTATGCATAAAGAGTGCCTATGACATGGTTAATAATAATACAAAAATAGATGTGTGTGAATGGCTTAAAGATGACCTAATTGACAATTTTGGAAAGATTAAGAAAGATAAAAAGGGGACATTCAGATTTGGAAACCTACTTGTTTGTCTAATGCTACACATAACCAAACAAGTACCCGGTATCAGTAATAGAAATCTTGGTTTTGATATACCGGTAGGCAAACAGTTGTTAGATTTATTGAACAAAGTGGGAGAGAACAGAGAAAAGAACATAAATAAGTATTTTCAAGCATTGAAGGCCCGGATGAAGACCAGACTCAGATTTTCACAACAAATTGTAAACAAGTATATCGATGAAATTTGTTTTGTTATAAAGAAGGATGAAATTTGGATGGAGGTAGTTATCCCAAGAACCATTTGGGATACTGAAATGGGATATGAAACTAATGACCACATAATAGAAACATGTGCAAAAGCCCTCTTGGAAGCACCTAAGGAACCTAAAGAAGAGGTATTTGGCATTGCTGAGACTATTGAAAACCAAATTCAATCAAAGAAAAGGGTTAAGAAGGTTGAAGCAATAGTTAGAAGATGATCCAGGCAAGCAAAAGCTATTAAGGATGATGTACTCAAACAAACAAGTATTACTAAAGATGAGTTAGAAGCACTTGAACTGGAAACTCACCTTTCACTGGTTGGAAATTCTTTAGAAAGTGATATACCTGCTACATTCAAAAGAGTTGTGAGAAAAAGGAAACCTTCACTAGTACCGACACCTTCTCCTAGAAGAACCAGATAGAAACAATAGGCAGTAAGGCGCACAACTAGGAAATTAACTCCAAAGAAGAAGACTCAACAAACCATTGCTCCAATTGACAAACTTCTCAATGAAATAACAGAGGATGGGAAGCTGAAAAACATCAACAAATTATATGACCCATTTTCAGCTGATGACAGGGAAAAAGTTGAAAACAGTGTAATCTTACACTTGGATATTTACTAGAAATTTTTGATGCAAGTTGTGGATGAATTACCAACAGAGCTATTCAAAAGACTTGAAGCTAGAAGGCAAGCTATTGTAGACCTTTATAAGAAAATGAAAATTGAAAAACTACTTGTTGTACATCTTGTCAACACACCTGATGAGATAGATAAATTGATCTCTGAGGGTAACCGTTTAGTATTTTCAACTACATATCGACATGTAGCACTTACGATTGGTATAGTGAATGAGGCTACAGAGGAAACAACTAATGCATGGGAAATATTCCTTGTAGAGAAGGAAAAGAAGGAAGAATATCGAAATCCTAAACCCATCAAAGTATACCAAAAAGATAAGGATAAGGGAAAAGGCAAGGTTGGTGGTCCACCCAGGATAAAAATAACAGATAACTTATCCCCACTGCCTCTAGATACTCCACTGGTAGTTACCACTAACAATCAACGGGCTAGTGAGAGTATGAAAATACCACATGAGGACACAAATCCTAATTCTAAGGTATTATACACAATGAATATTGACACTCAGAAAGTCAATATTGTGGTAGATAAGGATTCAATAGGGAAAACTGATGTGGCAAATGATGTACCGGCAATAGATAGCACAAAAGGTAAACCGGCAGGTGACAACACAAAGAAACAAGCAGAGCAACAGGCTCCCTCACAGCAATAGGTTCATGCAAAGACAGTGCCACCAACAACAGCTGAGCAATCCAAACCTTTTTTTAAAGAAATGCAAACACAAATTGACCTACCAGAGGTCACCACAAGCAAAGAAATTGCTCCCACCGGCAGAATACAGATTGTTGGTTCTTCCATTGCAGATTTCAAATCAACAAATGTGACAGAAGTTCTTTTGGATTCTATCAAGAAGATAACATAGTGTAGTTCACAAGCATACAAAGCAATTGATGACACAATGCCAATTTTGAAAATGATAGCACCTAAGTGCAATGTAGATAATAAATATTCTTTGAAACAACTTGACATATTGTCTAAGTATATTACTGACAACACTGTGACAGTTGAACAAATAAAAGAGGAAGCATTCAAGGAGAGAATAGAGAAGGAAAAACACAAATTCTTTGAAGAAGAAATAAAGAAGTGTACAAGACAATTTGACACTCTTTTACTAGAACTATGTAGTACATTGAAGTAATTTAAAACCTTGTACAAAGATACATGTAAAACTAACTTTTTGACAGTAGATATAGACAGGAAGATCAACAAGATATAGGAAGAAATAAATCAACTGGTTGATAATTTCATCAATTCATCTAAACCATTATCAGTTTTTGAGCAAAAAATAATAGGTTTCGAGGAGGAACTTCTAAAGTTGGAAAGAGAAAAGGAGAGAATAAAAGGAAAGGCTAAATATCTAAAATGGAGACTAAATCCAAAACTGGACTACCTCGCCTCCTTAAGAAAAGAAATATATGATGCTTTAATTCAAGGACAAAAAACACCGGTAGAGCAAATGCAACACCTCACTAGTACAATTCAGAAGACAGAGGCCGCATTAAAAGATAGCAAACGGTTCATTAAGAGCATAAATCTGGTATTGGCAGACCTCTTTAAGATTGTAACCAACCAGTTACAAGGTTGAAGATGGAAACCACACTCAATTGACACCTTGACAACCTTTGTCATTGATGCCAAAGGGGAAGTAGTGCTATGAGAAAAATAATCAGCAAATGGCTCATCAGCTCAAGGGGAGCACATATTCTTTTGGTACACAAATTTTTGGCAAGACAATTCTGGCATATTCTTTTTGGATGACATTTTTTGGATTTTTCTCATGAGTGTTGCCATCAATGCCAAAGGGGGAGATTGTTGGAAAATGCACACTCCAATGAGATATTGTAGGTGATTGAAGGTTTTGTCATTGATGGCAACCTTACAATCCTATGACACCGAATGAAAATTTACCGACACCACCAATGTCAGATTCTACATCAGCACACAGACCACGGGCAGTGAAAGGAAGTATACCGGCACAGAAGCCGACAGGAATTTTGTTTATAATATATTTTGCAAATAATTGTAAAATCATTGTAATCCGACTTGGCAAGTTGTAAGATGACTCATATATATAAGATATCATTGTAGAACATTTTAGAGATGGATGAAAGGAAGAAGATAAGTGAAATAAGGCAGACCTATTATGCAAATTATAGGTTAAGGGTTTATGTATAAAGCAGAGCTTAAACCAGTATTGGATCTGGCATAGTAGATGCTATTTTGAAGCAGTACAAGACATTGGATTTATATAATCTATTTTTGTAAGTCAGTGAGACTTCCCATTTTGTAATTGAGGTGTGAGTTGTAGGCACTTGGCCTTCCTGCATGTGCAGGCCCCTCTTGTAGTAGTAATATTTTCTTATTGGCCAATAAGTGAATATTGTGGGTCACAAATCCCATCGAGGTTTTTCCCACACTGGGTTTCCTCGTTAAACTACTGTGTTATGGTGTGTTTTTTATGTGGTTGGTGTTATCTTTGTTTATTGCATTATTTCTTGTTTACTGGTATATAGTATTGATATGCTTTACATGTTTTAAGTTAAGAAAATCTTATAACCAGTTAGATACTGGTTCACCACCCCCTCTCAGTATCTTTGGGAATCCTAACAATTCGTATCAGAGCTTGGTCCTCTATTTTCAGAAGCCTAATAGCTTGAGGAAGATCTTGACATGGGGAGAGATGGAAAACTTGATGAAGCAATTAGAAGGAGCTCTCTCAGACTATGATGCAAAAAAGTTGAAAAATATCAAACTTGAAGATGATCTAAAAGCTGCATAGGATATTATTCAAGCACTTCAAAAAAATCTTGCCATTGCAAGAAACAAGAGAAGAGAACTTTGTGAAAAGATGCAAAATGAGAATGATGAAAAGGAAACTCTTAGTGATCTGATGAATAAGCTGAAACAAGTAAACATGACAACATGACAACAAAGAATGAGATGCGGGATATGACTATGACATTTTGTAGAGAAATTGAAGATAGAAAGAAGAATGAAAAAGACTTGACTAGAAGACTAAATGATGCTGGTAATAAAAATACAAGACTTAGTTATGAAAATGATATGTTGAAGATAGATCTGATGCATGCACAAAATAACTCAAATGAACTCATGAGACAGAAAGGTATCATGGAAAGAGAACTGGATACTGCAAATCAGCACAAAGAAAAATTCAAGAAAAGCTCAGAAGAACTTGGTGACTTGTTGAAGAATCGGAAACCTAATGGTGACACTTGTGGCCTTGGCTTTGAAGCTAGTGAAAGCTCTGCTACTGCAAACACATGGGATCATAGCAAACCGGTAAGACAACCTACTGCTTATAAATTTAATGGCAAATGCTTTAACTGTAACAAGTATGTCATAAACCAAATCAATGTAGATCTAGAAATTATCAAAGCACTACTACACCCACCAGTCAATGTTCCAAATGCAACAAAGTTGGTCATAATTCAGAGAATTGCAGAATGAATGTAAGAAGTTATGTTTGTGGAAGATTTGGACACTTATCTAATCAATGAAGAACACAAACCGGCATAGGATATGGCAAAGCTATTCAGAAAAACAATGTGACCTGTTATGCTTGTAACAAGATTGGACATATTGCAAAATTTGCAGAAGTAAGGCATCACCAGTAAATAACAAAGGTCCTAGTTTGAAAGGTAAAGAAAAGGTTGAAGAGGTAAAGCAAGAATTCTAAAAACAATGGATCAGAAAGTCAGATCTAAACGGTGATAAGAATACTCCTCCACCAGTAGAACAGAGTAACACTCCACTAGTAGGAGATAGAGGTATTTATATCCATGGCTTCTTCATTTGTTCCTGAATTCATTGGAAATCCCACTATTGTCGAAGTAATCAAACACCCTAGACCCGTATTCCAGTTAGTTCCCAAGGTTGCCAAGAAAGATGATAATATTGGTGCATTCTCTCAAATCCCCAAGGGAGTAGTTTTTGCTGAAGACCCTAGAATGTATATTCTTTGTCACATAGAAGAATTAGGTGATGAGGAAATCAAGAGTATGTATAAAACCAAAATTTGTGATGAATCTAGCAATATCAAACCTGAACTAAAGATAGTGGAAACCCTAGGTTTCACTGAAATTATTAGTATTCCAGATTTTCCCAAGGATGTTATAAGGATAGTACTAAGCAGGGTACATGGTGCACTCTTCAGGTTGGACTCAGTTCAAATAATCACTAAAGAAGCAGTAAAAGTTGTGACAGGGTTACCCTCCATTGGTAACAAACCTGATAAAACAAAGAAAGTCTCAAATAACCTAGGGACTAACCTAACCAGTGCAACATCGGACAAGAGATCTTGAAGGGTAAATGATGTAACAGATATCAATGTCAAATTCATCATTATGATCTTACGCTACAAAACCACAAATACAAATAGGCTAAACTCAGTCTCGAGCCTATACATAAAGAGTGCCTATGACATGGTTAATAATAATACAAAAATAGATGTGTGTGAATGGCTTAAAAATGAGCTAATTGACAATTTTGGAAAGATTAAGAAAGACAAAAAGGGGACATTCAGATTTGGAAACCTACTTGTTTGTCTAATGCTACACATAACCAAACAAGTACCTAGTATCGATAACAGAAATCTTGGTTTTGATATACCGGTAGGCAAACAGTTGTCAGATTTACTAAACATCATGGGAGAGAATAGAGAAAACAACATAAATGAGTATTTTAAGGAATTGAAGGCCCTGACGAAGACCAAAGTCAGATTTTCACAACAAATTGTAAACAAGTATATGGATGAAATTTGTTTTGTTATAAAGAAGGATGAAATTTGGATGGAAGCAGTTATCCCAAGAACCATTTGGGTTATTGAAATGGGGTATGAAACTGATGACCACATAATATAAACATATGCAAAATCCCTCCTGGAAGCACCTAAGGAACATGAAGAAGAGGTATTTGGCAATGCTGAGACTATTGAAAACCAAATTCAATCAAAGAAAAGGGTTAAGAAGGTTGAAGCAACAGTTAGAAGAGGATCCAGGCAAGCAAAAGCTATTAAGGATGATGTACTCAAACAAACAAGTATTACTGAAGATGAGTTAGAAGCACTTCAACTGGAAACTCACCTTTCACTAGTTGGAAGTTCTTTGGAAAGTGATATACCTGCCGCATTCAAAAGAGTTGTGAGAAAAGGGAATCCTTCACCGGTATCTACACCTTCTCCTAGAAGAACTAGATAGAAACAATAGGCAGTACGGCCCACAACTAGGAAATTAACTCCAATGAAGAAGTTAACCCCCAAGAAGAAGACTCAACAAACCATTACTCCAATTGACATTTTTCTCAATGAAATAATAGAGGATGGAAATTTGAAAAACATCAACAAATTATATGACTCATTATCAACTGATGACAAGGAAAAAGTCATAAACAGTGTAATCCTACACTTGGATATTTACAAGAAATTTTTGATGCAAGTTGTGGATGAATTACCAGCAGAACTGTTCAAAAGACTCGAAGCTAGAAGGCAAGCTATTGTAGAGCTTGATAAGAAAATAAAAATTGAAAAACTACTTGCTATACATCTTGTTAACTCACCTAATGAGATAGATAAATTGATCTCTAAGGCTAACCGGTTAGTATTTTCAACTGCACACTGGCATGTAGCACTTATGTTTGGTAGAGTGAATGAGGTTGCAGAGGAAACAGCTAATGCATGGGACATATTCCTTGTAGAGAAGGAAAAGTCGAAAGAATATCTAAATCCTAAACCCATCAAAGTATACCAAAAGATAAGGATAAGGGAAAAGGTAAGGTTGGTGGTCCACCCAGCATAAAAATAATAGATAACTTATCCCCACTGCCTCTAGATACTCCACCGGTACTTACCACTGACAATCAATCGACTAGTGAGAGTATGGACATACCACATGAGGACACAAATCCTGATTCTGAGGTATTATACACAATGAATATTGACACTCAGAAAGTCAATATTATTGTAGATAAGGATTCAATAGGGAAAACAGATGTGGAAAATGAGGCACCATCAACAGATAGCACAAAAGGTAAACCGGTAGGTGACAACACTGAGAAACAGGCAGAGCAACAGGCTCCCTCATAGCAACAGGTTCATGGAGAGACAGTGCCACCAACAATAGATGAGCAATCCAAACCTTTGTTTAAAAAAATGCAAACACAAACTGACCTACCAGAGGTCACCACAAGCAAAGAAATTTCTCCCACCGGGGGAATACAGATTGTTTGTTCTTCCATTGCAGATTTCAAATCAACAAATGTGATAGAAGTTCTTTTGGATTCTATCAAGAAAATAACAGAGTGTAGTTCACATGCATACAAATAAATTGATGACACAATTCAAATTTTGAAAATGATAGCACCTAAGTGCAATGTAGATAATAAAGATTCTTTGAAACAACTTGACACATTGTCTAAGTATATTACTGACAACACTTTGATAGTTAAACAAACAAAAGAGGAAGCATTCAAGGAGAGACTAGAGAAGGAAAAACAAAAATTCTTTGAAGAAGAAATAAAGAAGTGTACAAGACAATTTGACACTCTTTTACTGGAACTATGTAGTTCATTGAAGGAATTTAAAACCTTGTATAGAGATACATGTAAAACTAACTTTTTGATAGTAGATATAGACCGGAAGATCAGCAAGATACAGGAATAAATAAATCAACTAGCTAATAATTTCATCAATTTATCTGAACCATTATCAATTTTGAGAAGAAAATAACAGGTTTCAAGGAGGAACTTCTAAATTTGGAAAGAGAAAAGGAGAGAATAAAAGGAAAGGCTAAAGATCTAAAATGGAGACTAAATCCAAAATTGGACTACCTCGCCTCCTTAAGAAAAGAAATATTTGATGCTCTAATTCAAGGACAGAAAACACTGACAGAGCAAATGCAACACCTCACCAATACAATTTAGAGGACAGAGGCCGCATTAAAAGATAGCAAACATTTCATTAAGAGCCTGAATCTAGTATTGGCAGACCTCTTTCAGATTGTAACCAACTGGTTACAAGGTTGAAGATGGAAACCACACTCTATTGACACCTTGACAACCTTTGTCATTGATGCCAAAGGGGGAGTAGTGGTATGAGAAAAATAATCAGCAAATGGCTCATCAGCTTAGGGGGAGCACATATTCTTTTGGTACACAAATCTTTGGCAAGACAATTTTGGCATATTCTTTTTGGATGACATTTTTTTTATTTTTCTCATGAGTGTTGCCATCAATGCCAAAGGGGGAGATTGTTGGCAAATGCACACTCCAATGAGATATTGTAGGTGATTAAAGGTTTTGTCATTGATGGCAACCTTACAATCCTATGACACCAGCAAGACAATTTACCAGCACCAGCAAGGTCAGACTCTACACGGGCACACAGACCACCGGCAGTGAAAGGAAGTATACCGGCACCTAAGCCGGCAGGAATTTTGTTTATAATATATTTTGTAAATCATTGTAAAATCATTGTAATCTGACTTGGCAAGTTGTAAAATAACTCATATATATAAGTGATCATTGTAGAACATTTTAGAGATGAATGAAAGGAAGAAGATAAGTGAAATAAGGCAAACCTATTATGCGAATTATAGGTTAAGGGTTTATGTATAAAGCAGAGCTTAAACCGGTACTGGATCTGTAATAGTAGATGCTATTTTGAAGCAATACAAGACATTGGATTTATATAATCCATTTTTGTAAGTCAGTGAGACTTCCCATTTTGTAATTGAGCAGTGAGCTCTAGGCACTTGGCCTTCCTACATGTGCAGGCCCCTCTTGTAGCAGTATTATTCTCTTATTGGCTAGTAAGTGAATATTGTGGGTCACAAATCCCACCAAGGTTTTTCCCACATCGGGTTTCCTCGTTAAACTACTGTGTTATGGTGTGCTTTTCATGTGGTTGTTGTTATCTCTGATTATTGCATTATTTCTTGTTTACCAGTATACAATAATTATATGCTTTACATGTTTTAAGTTAAGAAGATCTTATAACCGGTTAGATACCGATTCACCCCCCCCTCTCAGTATCTTTGGGAATCCTAAAAGGACATGTTAACTAACAAGAAAACTAAAAACGTTGAAACTGAGGAATTCATTGATGTCAACAGAAAGAAGATCGAAAAGCTTCAGAATATCACCTTCTATCAAACAACAACAAGCATTTAGGTTCAATAATTCTTTTCCTGGTTATTGTTTCTCTTGTAATATGTTTGGTCATAAGGTAGTAAACTATAGACCTAATATGAGGAGAAATACCTTCATAAGTCAAACTCCATTTGTACCTCTCATTGATTTCACTACAATATTGTTTAAATGTAACAACCTTGGTCATATAGAATTTTTTTGTAGAAGTGGGTTTAAGTCTTCCAAACAAGGAATGAAAAATAAATACTTATGGAAAGGGAGAAAAGAAAGCTAAATTTGATATAGATCAGAAGAAAGAAACTAAAAGAGAATGGAAGGTGAAGAAGGAAGAGAAGAATGTAGAGAAGTCTCTCATTTTTCAGGTTGCCTTTCATGCACAAGATTAGAATGAAACATGGTATATTGATAGTGGTTGCTCAAATCATATGATGGGTGATAAGAGTGAACTTGTCTCATTAAAAGAGAACTACAAAGGAACAATAAGGTTTGGTTCAAATGACACTACTACCATAGTCAAAAAAGGATCAATCAATTTTGATAATGGAAGGACAACAACACAAAATGTAATCTATGTTGAGGGGTTTAGACACAATTTTCTCAGCGTCAATTAGATGTGTGATAATGGATACAATGTGGTGCTACATAAGAAAGGATGCGATATCAAGAAAAATAGAAGATTAGTTGTTGATGCACATAGAACATATGGAAATTTATACATACTAAGGAGGCTAAAGGAAAGGAATGGATCCAAATGTCTCATGAGTCAAAAGGATGAAAGTTGGCTATGGCATAAAAGGTTGGGACACAAATTTTGACAATATTGTCAAAATTAGTTCAAAGAAGGTTGTAAGAGGTATGCCTGCTATTACAAAGCCATCAAACACTATATGTAAATATAGTCAAATGGGAAAGCAAACAAAAGTAACTTTTAAGACTAAGAGCACTCAAGTATAAGACCACTTGAGTTAATACACACTGATTTATGTGGACCTATGAGAACAAAAGGTTGGAATGGTGAAAGATTTTTCATGTTGTTCATTATAGGAGTTGAGGAATAAATCAACTCTAAAGCTCCCAAAGACCACCTGCATGCAAACCTGGCATAGAAGGAGAGAAGAAAAAAAGCTATGGAGACAAGAATTCAAAGATCCAAAAAGAGGAGTCATATTGATTGTGCAACAAGAATGCAATTCAATAATTACAGTTGTTATAAAAATACAAAAAGAGAATCCTTATAAAAGGATACTCGAAACCCTAAAGAATTATAAAATTCCTAAGTTTAGCTTAAGGATAGAGTATAATAGACTAACAATTAAATAAATAATTATTAGCTAATAAAAGATAACTCTAACACCCCCCTTAAGATGAACTTAGGGAGTAGCTAAAAAACAACTAAGGACTTAAAAAGCAAGTAAAAATGTAGGAAAGCAATAATGGGTCCTGGCAACTAGGCCTGATGAGGTACCCAAATACAATAAAATCTTTGTAAAGTGGAGAAAAAAGGAGAAAACCCTATGGGAACAAAAATCCTCTCCAAGAAGAGATGAAATCTCAAGTGAAGGACTAAGAAGCCTCCAAACAAGAGTGTTCCAGAAGATAGGAACAAAAAAAGAACATGAAGAACACCACTGAAGCATGAAATAGCTGCAAACATTGTCAAAGAGTAACTGCTGATATGAAGAACCTCCACTTAAATAGAACATGACCAGGTAGACAAAATTGTAATCTACATGAGTGCCCTCAAATGACAGTACTTGAATCAGATGGAAAACAAAGGCAAACAACTAAACTCAATGATATAGATGGCATGAAACACCAAAGCCTGCAGAGCTGATCAATCGAACAAGGGAAGCATTAGAACAATAGGAAAAACCTCCCTATAATGCTGAAAAGGGAGAGGGACGAGTACACTGAAAAGAACGACCAACAAGAACTGTGTAACAAAGAACAAGGAACATCAAAGATGCAAAGAAAGTACATAGTGTCATGGAAGGAATGCTCACTTGACACACATCATGAGGCTAACATTGTGGAAGGAACACTCACGTGACAAAGGTAGATGACAAACTAAGTCAAACATCAACCCCCCATGACACTTTATAAGTAGTGCATGTACAATAAGGCACAAGATGTGCAAGATCCCAAGTATACAATGCATGGTGCCACTTTATTTCAGTGTGTTTGCATAAATAAAATGCTACAATGAACAGAAGAGACAGAAGATTGGAAATAGAAAGAACAGCCAAAGATGAGACATCCTACTCAACAAAAGAGATCCTAGGACCTGAAACAACCAAGATATTCACCAGAGTGCTGAAAAACAACAAATTGAATAAAATATACCTGGAGCAGAATCTGGAAAGAAAACTCATATGAATGGAAAGAAAATAGAATAAACTTTCCAACAATATAAAGTTTTTGAAAAATGGAGTTCGAATGCTCAAGTTATGTCTCCCAGAGTGCAAAAATGAACCACTGTCTTTGACAGAAAAAAAAAAAACACAATCAAAAAATCAAAATCAAAAGTTCAAACCTATATATTTGGATAGAGCTCAGAAAGAGCTTTCTGACAATATAAGATTTGTCGAAAAACACCTCCATATGACTAGGTTACAACCAAAAAAAAAAATCCCTCTTATAGGGAATAAATAGGGTAAAAAAAAAATTGCAGGTACAGTCGTACGAATTTTCAGACGTATTTGCAAACACATTTGTAGGTACAGCCGTATGGATTTTCGTGCCTCAAAAAATGTGTCAATAAAAAATCATGCCCCAGATGCCCCTGTCACCGAAAATAGGCAAATTATATGTTAAAATTCATGAAATCGGCCTTCTGAATCCAACTGTGAGGTCCTTTTGGCACCAAAATGTACTAGAAAATAAGCTACCCCTAGAAATGGGAAAAAACAATTGCACAAACCCCCGAATACATAGATCTAAAGAACAAGACCCAAAATCTCTCATGAAGAGAACAGGGGCATGCAAATCTGGCATTCTAATACCATAGGAGTTGAGGAAAAATCAACTCTACAGCTCCCAAAGATCACCTGTATGCAAACCTGTCACAAAAGGAGAGAAGCAAAAAAGGTATGGAGGCCAAAATTCAGAGATCCAGAAAAGAGGAGTCATAGTGATTGTGCAACAAGAATGCAATTCAATAATTACAGTTGTTATGAAAATACAAAGAGAGAATCCTTATAAAAGGAAACTCGAAACCCTAAAGGAGAAAACCCTAAAGAATTATAAGATTCCTAAGTTTAGCTTAAGAATAGAGTATAATAGACTAATAATAAAATAAATAAATATTTAGCTAATAAAAGACAACTCTAACATTCATAGATGACTTCACTAGAATCACTTGGGTGTGCTTCTTGAAAGAAAGAAAAAAACATTTGAAAAATTCAAAACTTTTAGGCCTATGGTTGAAAATGAGATGAATCTAAATTGAAGTATTTAAGGCCTGACAGAGGTGGAGAGTTCACTTCAAAAGAGGAACTCAATCAAATTGAGAAGAATGAGACATGGAAACTTGTCCCTAGACCTAAGGACAAGAATGTTATTGGGACAAAATGGGTATTCAGAAATAAATTGAATGAATAAGGGAAATTTGTCAAGAACAAAGCTAGACTTTTATGCAAAGGCTATGCACAGGTTGAGAGCATTGACTGTGAAGAAACATTTGCACCTATGACACGTTTGGAAGAAATCGGGATGTTTATTGCATTCTCAGCCTACAAGAATTTTAAAGTATATCAGATGGATGTCAAATATACATTTCTAAATGGAAATCTTGAAGAAGAAGTATACATTGAGAAATCAAAAGTTTGGAGGTTGAAAAAAAATCATAATTTTGTATGTAGACTCAAGAAAGCTCTGTATGGACTAAAACAAGCTCCTAGAGCATGACAAGATTCATATCTACAACAACAAGGATTTAGAAAAGGTGTTAAAAATAGTAATTTATACATTAGAACTAAAGGAGATTATCAATTGATTGTGGTTGTGTATGCTAATGACATATTTCTTGGAGGAAGTAGTGATGAGATGTGTAAAAAGTTTGTTGAAGCTATGAAAAATGAATTTGAAATCTCCATGTTAGGTGATTTTTCATTCTTTCTTGGTTTGCAGAACACTTAGACTAAAAAAGTTATTTTTATTTGCCAAACCAAGTATGTGAAGGAAATGTTGAAGAAGTTTCAGATGGAAGATTGAAATCCAACTAACACCCCAATGGTAATAGGGTGTAAACTAAGAAAAAATGATGAATCTCCATTGACAGATTAGACAAGATATAGATCAATGATTGGAAGTTTGTTGTATATAACTTCTTCTAGCCTTGATATAATGCATGTCGTATGCATGGTTGCTAGGTTCCGGGCTGCTCCAAAGGGAATTCATGTAAAAGAAGTGACAAGGATCTTCAAGTATCTACAACATACAAAAGACTATGGATTGTGGTATCCTAAAGAAAAATATTTTGATTTACATGCCTATATAGATGTTGATTGGGTAAGATGTGTTGATGATAGAAAGAGAACTAGTGGCGATGCATTCTTTCTTGGAAACAAATTGGTTTCTCGACACAACAAGAAACAAGATTGTGTGTCCTTGTCCACTATACAGGAAGAATATATAGTTTTTGCTTCATGTTGCACTCAACTGTTATGGATGAAATAGAGTCTAAGGGACATCAAGGTAGAGTATGAAAAACCAGTACCAATTATTTGTGATAATACCAGTGCTATTAACATATCAAAGAATCATGTGATGCATTCTAAAATGAAGCACATAGCCATCAAGAACCATTTTTTGAGGGAAAAGGTTGCAAATAAAGAAAATTGACTAGAATATGTGGCTACAAAGGATCAGGTTGCTAAAATTCTTACAAAGCCACTTCTTAGGAGAGATGTGTGTTTCTGAGACAAAAGTTAGGGGTTTTACCCCTTTCTTCCTTATGTAGTGTTTCTTCAGAGGGGGCTTTTTCTCAAGGGGGAAGTCTAGAACTTTTTTTAATTTATCATTGTTGCAAGTTTTTAGTTCAAAGGGGGAGTGCAATAAGATGGAGTATCATGTGAAACGCCCTTTTCCATTGTTGTCAAAGGGAGAGAAGATGAGTGTTGGTTGACATCAATGCCAAAGGGGGAGATTGTTGGCATTGTGTTGTCATTAATGTCAACTTGTACAAATGCAGAGTTAACTAGATTAATAGATATGGTGTTGACCCAAGTTGGTAGATGTGAGCAAATTTATGTGTATGTGTGCAAGCTAAACAATCATGAGTTTGTGTTTAGTCACTTGACTCAGAAAGAGTGTTGTTGCAAAATATCATAACACACATGTTAGTCCCATATGAAGATATAGAAGGTAGGCATAGGATGTGTTATTGGGACTTGCAAATTGGACAAGAAGACATAGGTCATTGAGTTGGTAAGGCATTGGGAAAAGTAGTCTAACTCAGAAAAAAGAACAATTACAATTGTGTTAACACACCGTGTTAGTCTCATGTAGTTACAGGTCATGTTAGTCGCGCATAGTTACGGAGAGCGAATAACACATCGTGTTATCATTATCGCTATCTTGTGGTCAATTCTCTGTGTTGACCATAGATAGTTATAAAATTGTGACACGATATGTCAATAATATGACAATTTATGTGGCCCCGCCATCCCACAGCAAGAAATATATTAGACAAAAACCCCTACATGGTAAGATAATGTTGGAGTAGTTGGCAACCCCCACCATCTTGCAACGTTCAAAGTTGGAAAGGGATGACCCCGCATGATAACTTAATAGAAAAGAAGATGGGTCTCCTCACTACCCCACGATGTCAAAAAGGGAAGAGTGTTGGTCGCATGGGGTAACAAAACAATGAAGTAACTGGTGGCCCCTGCTACCCCGCAATGAAGAAAGTTGAAAAGGTATAATTTTGCGAGGTAACTTAACAACAAAGTCATAGACATCCCCGCTATCTTGTGGCACAAAAAATTGGAGAGAGATGGTTCAGTGGGGAAACAAACATAAAGAAATGTGTTTCACCCCACAACAAAGATGATGGTAGACAAAAAGACATTTTCCTTAGTAATTAAATGGTAATCCTGCTAGCCCGCAAGAAGGGAGCATGATCTAAAATGATCTCACAGGATAATGAAATTTTAGATGGTAAGTTTCTTTCCTGCCTTCCCATAGATATATTATGCAATGTTACGATAGACATGAATTGGTGAATAATTGACGTGTTTGGTGATGTGGCACATTGAGTTGTAATGGTAGCAACATTAACCAAGTTTTCTTGGTGAAATCTAGTAGATCGATGGTCCAATTTTAAAGATGTAGAAGAATGTGTTTTGGTGTGTTAATAGGGCATTTTAAGAACTAGTACAAGTTGAATTTGACAGCTATCTAATTGAACGGTTAGAATCTCTATTTTGAGATGATAAGAACAAAGTGCAAACTGACTAAATGGATGATCCATATGCAGCATAGGAAATTGAATAGATCATGTTACATGATAATGATGCAAACTATGTTTGTTTGATCTGTGATGATTTATGATCTAGCCGACCTTATGGACGTGGATATTGAATATATAAAGAGTATGTAAGTTGGAAAAGGTGTAAAGTATGTGTGTGAAGGTTGTAGTAGGTTGATGAATTAAGGTTGGTGAATGTTGAGGAATATTGGACTAAGTAGAGAGAAAGTTACAAAGCTAAAAAACTAAACCTATTTTTTGAAGATGTATAGCAGAACAACAACAAGTTAATACTTATTTATTGTTTTCATCAAGATTGTAGTCTTTCATGATAGTGTAAGGGATTGGTGTCTCTTGAAGGTTGGTGCCTTCAAATATAGTAATTGTAAAGGGATTTGTGTCTCAGATTCCGAAGTAAACTATAGGAGTTGGTGCTCCTTTGGATTGGTGTCTCCTGAAGGTTGGTCCCTTCAAAATAATTGTAAACATTTGATTCATTTGTGAGGCTAGATATGGACAATAGCTTCAAGCAGTATTTTCTCACTGTGGTTTTTCCCATCTTTGGTTTTCTACGTATAATTTAGTGTTGTGTGATGTGTTATTGATCTTTTCATTCTTATGCATTATATGTGTAATTTCTACTGAGATCTGAAAAGTTCTTTTAGAATACACTGATTCAACCCCCCCCCCCCCTTCTCAATGTAGTTGTGTGTTCAACATCCCTCACTTGTTATCTAGAATCTTTTATGAATCAATGAAATCAAGGATTCTTGGTTCATATGTCTTCACTATGTTGTTGAGTTTGAGTAAATTTCTTCTTCTTCTAAAGTAGAGGATTAAATTTGCTAATCTTTATTCAAAGGGGTTCTATGTAGAGAGAAATACTGAGTTGCAATAATGAATTTCATTTTATTGTATGATTGGTATTAGGTATCAATCATGCCAGGAAAAAGATGGTACAGAATATGTATATTTTGTATTGTAATAATGGTTCATCTATCCCAATGGACAAGGTACTGATCATAATATTGTGTTGTTAATTATGGCAAAGAGAAAAATTTATCAAACAATACAATAGCAGTTTTATTTTACCATTTTCTACTTTCAAGCATATAGGATTGTTAGTTCTTAGCGTGATCAAAAATTGTATGAGGATTAAGGTCGCATCCTAGAAGATTTAAAGTTTACTAAATCACATAATAATTTGAGAACATATTTGTTGTAGCACCAAATAGGTTTGAAAATATCAAAGGTTCTATTGTAAGGGATACCTACATAGGTTTTATAGAGCCTAAAGTGTAGAGAGGATGACTATTTCCTTATCCCTAGTCATGATTTTGTTAATTGGTCCATTGATCCAATCCCTTGAATATTGAAATTGACCTCTCATAGAGGGACTTTGGATCAATCGGTTGGAAACACCATCAATCTTTTCAATATTTGAGGAGAATTTGATTTTCCTAATGATGTATTTTGGTTTGTGTACCTATACCATATTAGTAGATTATCATAGTTATATAACTAGTTTTGGTACCAAAGAATTTCAAGTTTGCAACAATGAATTAATACATGGGAGGAATTATTGGACCAAGGGTAGTAGACATTAGAAACAACACGAATTTATTTCTCTTCATTTTCATTTGTTTCAATAAATTAACTACTACTTGTTGATCAAGTGTTTCAAAGACTATTAAACTTTTTGCCACCTTGCAACCAATACAAGTGATTAATAAGGTTAGATGATGATATATACTATCTTTAATAATTATCAAAGGGAGATATGAGACATTTTAGCTAAGGTTGTAGGTCCAAGCATAGGTATGGGGAGGATGGGTGGAGATGGAGTCCAAGGTTAGATGTATTAGTGTAAAGCGGAAAATCGCGATCGAACCCTAGTTGCTCTCCCCTCTTCCAACTCCAAGGAGAGAGAAGGGAGATTCACTAGGGTTGATGGTTTTCACTTAGGGGAGAGACTTTACATTCAAAAGAGGGGTTGAAACCCACAAGATCCAATCCCACGCAATGCAAGATTGGATGCTAAATGAGTTTCAACGGTTATGACAGCAAGGCTACCCTCTTTTGTAAAGAATGTTGATAGAAGAATTAAGCTAGGAATGCATAGAAAGTGACAAAGATTCGCTTATAAACTGAGATAGGGATATAGGATGAAGCTGCGGACCTAGAATTAGTAGTAAAATGTCGATACGGCGCTGTCCTGCAAATTTGAGCAAAAGTTGTCAGGACGATGGCACCCGAGCGCCACAGTCCTCCGAAAAATCCGCGAAACGAAGGGGGATCTGTTCGTCTCTGCACAAGGATTCCAGATCTTCAATTTCAGCCGCGTACCTGCAACCTACACATAGAAAAGCGAAGACGATTGGGGGGTTAGGGATTAGGGGTTTGCCTTTAGGTCAAACCCCGGTTTTGGAATTAACCAAGAAATGAGCGATGCTGTAAATGTCAATGACTGTAATGTAAAACAAGTACTAATACCTTGTTCTAAGGATGTTTGTATCCTTATGTGCGAAGGTTTAGATGTTGTTGTTTGTTGTATGTTGTATGTGATCTCCTCTTCAATGGTTGAATCCTTGTCTTGAATGCAACACTTAGCCTTGAATGGAGACTTGAAATGATCAATTGCTTGAAGGAATGCTTGAATGCTTGAATGCTTGAGTATAGTTTCCACGCTTTTGCACATATAACCTTCCTTTTTCAAATGGGAGAGGACAATGTAGTTTATATACTTGTCATTTAGGGCTGATAGATTGATTTTCCCGACCTTAGGCCGACCAGGAAAGATAATTTTCCAATTTGCAAACATAAAGACCCGAAGTCCAAAAGAGACCGGGCCAAAAATAGGACCCAGGGACCAGGGCGCTGGGCGCCCTGGTCCTTTAGGACCAGCGCGCTGGGCGCTCTGGTCCCACCTCCCGGGACAGCAAGGTGCAAAGGAGGTTCAAGCCAGTGTGCAAGAAAATGCAGTTTTCAGTGTCATAATCAGGTTTCGGGGTCTCCATTCAGGTTGCGTGTTGCGTCGCCATCGTGAAGACCCAAATGTGGTCGGAATTGCAAGTGTCGCAATTTTAGGATGCTACATTTAGCCCCCACTTTAGCGGGAGTATGTATGCTCATACTTCTGGTAAAGTACAAGGAAACAATATTGAAAGACTTTCACTACGTCAAGGAGGCAAGATACACCAAGCCCCCAGTGGACTAAGGATCTTACGACTTCGATTGACAAAGTAAAAGGGAAGATCACGAGGGAGAACCATGACTGTCAGTAGTAAGGTTCCCTCACTATGAGTCATGCAAGAGAAATACCGAAAATTTTCAAGGCAAAGCTAAATTTGTCAAGAAATTTTCAAGTATCTTGAAAAGATATGAACGGGATGTATGCCCCCCTACGTTAAAGCGATCACACATGCCTCACCAGGGGTGATTGCTTTAAGGTAGTGATACATATAAGAAAATGAGAAGGGAAAGGAGCACGTTATCACAAGGATTTAGCCCCCAAGTGTGAGATAAGCCCAAGGATAATAGACACAAAACACAAAGCACAAGGTGACTTCGCTTTCCTCGGGGTCAGTATGTTGTATGATAATTCATGTATATCATATGTATGTATGCATAATTGTTCTTCATTCCCCAATCAAGGAAGGTCACCTAGAAGAAGGGAACACATGTGTCTTTTGAGTCAACATGAGAGAGACCAAAAGAGATCTCAATGCTTTGCATCGTCCTCAAGTAGACAACACTAAGGACAACAAATAGAAGAATGAGAATAACATATAGAAGAAGTAACACAAGAGAGGAGGAGAGAATCTGCTATGCTAATGTAACTAGTCTAGCACGTCATCTACCCCCCGATCTTGCTGATCAATGTTTCGGGAAGGCAGGGAACACGCTAGAGGAGGAACATTCAACACAGCAGATGGAGCTATCACAAGATCCAAACAAGGGTTATGTTCATGTTCCAAGCCACGTTGTTCTTGTCTAGGAGCTAGGATAAGTGCTTTAGAAAATTCATTAGATAAATGGTTATCAATATCAACAAGTTCATATTCACCATCAGAACTAAGAGAAGTAATATTTTCATCATGAATAACATTTTCATCTATATCATCATCAAGATTTATAAAAATAGGATCTTTAACTCGCAGAGGATCAAGACCATCATGCATCTTATGTTTAGGAGATTTTGGAGAAAATGGAATAATGCTTGTTGAAGGTGTTTTTGGAGATTGCAAAGTTTGACAAGCAGCTGCCTGAGCTCTAAGACGACGCTTTCGTCGGCGTTCACATGCAGAACGATTTCATCTAGTCTTAGTAGGAAGTGAAGAAGATTGAGGAGGAGGAATGTTCTCATCCTTATTACTTGGGTGTTTAGGTTGTGGTCTCTTAGGCTGGAAAATAGGAGAAGAAGGAGATCTCTTCTCTCTATAAAAGGAAGGAGGAGGAACTGCTCCATATAAAGGAGGAATATTTGGTTTAGGAAGGAGACCAAGTCCATCATGACGAGGAGGTATAGGTCTACTTTTAGGAAGTTTATTAGATATAGACATAGTCACATCCATAGGGATGGGTTGGGAATCTTCTTGAGGAAAGACATTAGTTTTATCTTTCAAAGGAAGAACTTCCTTCTCAAGAATGATAGGAATGTCAAGTTTGGGTGTTCTAGTTTCACTTAGAGATAGGATCATATCTGTTTTCCACTTTTGATAAGATTTGAAAAGATGATCACTTCGCGGAGGAAGAGATTGGAATTGTTTAGGCCAAAAGTAATCAATAGGAACGCTAGAAGTTCTTTCAGCTGGTTTAAAGAGACTATGATTGACAGTAACAACTTCACCATTATGGGGAAATTTCAAACACTTATGAATAGGAGAAGCAATAGCTTTCATGGAAGATAGCCACGGATAGCCAAGCTTCACACGAAATTGTTCGGAAGATGGAATAATAGCAAAGTTCACATCAAGGGATTTGTTATGGACCTCAATAGGTAATGTAATAGAACCAATTGCAGGAGAAGAAAATGCATCAAATAGTTTCACAATCACATCTGTTTTGTCATATATCACTTGATTCAATTGCAAAGTAAAAAGGAATTCTTCAGTAATGACATTAACCATGCAAGAAAGATCAATAAGAACTCCACGGCAAGGTGTATTCTTGACGTTTGCAGCTATGTATAAAGGACCATCAGGTGCCTTAATGGTTTCACTGGAATCAAATGTGATGGAAGGTTCTTTAGGGTTTTCTTGCTGCTCTACAAAGTTAATCACATTCGGAGTCATAGACACAAGACCATCAGATGAGAGAGAGGAATCATTAGCCTCAATTGCATTGGAGGTATGAGAAGAATGAGAAGGTAATGGATCAGTAAAAATCTGAAGATTTTGGTTAGGAGGAGCTACAGATGTATTGCCTTTATCATTCACTCCAGAAACAGAAATAGTATTATTATCAATCAAATCTTGAATTTTACCCTTTAAAGAAACACATTTTTCAGTATCATGCCCAGGCTGTCGATGAAATTGACAAAAAGATTTGTTATCAAAATAAGGTGAAGTAATCTTTGCAAGATCAATTTGTCTTATAGGAGGAAGAGTAAGCACATTTTGTTCCAATAACTTATTCATAATACTATGCAATGATTCATTCAAAGGAGTATACTTTCTTTCTTTCTTGAAAAATTTAGAAATAGGAGGCACACCTGATGCTGCATTCACATTGTTGTTGATGATGTTTTCATTGAATTTAATGGAATCTCTGTTCGGTTTAAACTTCCCAAATGGTTGTTGACTGCTATCACCCTTATCACTCGGAGCCATAGGATGTGATTGTTCCATTTGACTCACAGTCAGTTGATAATTGTGAAGAGTTGCACACAACTGTTCAGAAAATAGAAGTTTGTCTCGAATATCTTTTTGTAAATTAGAAATAAGGATTCTTTGAATATCATTGTCAGGTACTGGAAAAGAAATTTGAGCATACAAATGCTTATATCTACCAATGAAATCAGTCACTTTTTCTTTAACATCTTGTTTACAATGCATTAAATCAATCAAAGTAACTTTAGGACTTATATTGTTTTGAAATTGTTGAATGAAAGCATTTGCAAGTTGTTCAAAAGAAGTAATAGAATAGGAAGGCAATGAGCAATACCATTGTAGGGCTTTGTCTCTTAATGTTCTAGTAAACAATTTTGCAAGCAACCTTTGGTCATAAGCAAAATCAGTACATATTGTTTGAAAGGTCTTAACATGTGTTAGAGGATCACCCTTACCATTATAAAGCTCCAAATGTGGGATTTCAACATGTTTAGGGGGAATAGCTCGAACAATGTCAAGAGAAAGTGGGCTCGCAACATCAAATGTGGGCACACTAAACTTAGATTGATTCATAGAGGCAATTTGTTGTTGTAAAGAAGAGACAGTTTGTGCAAGATTGTTAATGGTTACTTCAGTCGAAGAGTTCATATTAGATGTGTTAGATTGAGATGGAGGTGTTATGTTATTGAAAGAAGGTAAAGAGTAAGGTGGTGGGACACTATGATAGTTAGTCATAGGAGATGATTGGACAGGAGGAACACTACAAGGAGGAATGGAATGGTTAAATGAATTTCCCCCTTGCATCATGTTCATTTGTGGAGATGTAATAGGGACACTCATTGAAGGAATGAATGAAGGAAGAGGGTTAATTGAAGAAGAAGGATTGCCCCCATGACTGGCGATCATAGGAGGAATGTCTTGTGTAGAAGTAGCCATTATGTTTGATGTAAAGGTAGGTATGCTAGCAATAGAAGTCATCAAAGGAATAGAATGATTGACTTGAGTAGGAGGTTGTGTATAACCCAAATTTTCAGCACAACTCTTCATAGGCATCACATTCGAATCCACAATGTGTGCAATACCACGCAAAATATCAATTCCATTCTTATCACTTTGAAGCATACATTTTAGACCCTCAATTAAAGGAAGAGCTTGACTATCGGGGTATTCTTGAGACATCCATTGTCGAAAATCATCAAATTGGTTATCCAATTTCAAAAGTTGTTCTTCAGAAACCTCATGGAGAGCTTCTTCATCATTAGGAGGATTAGAGGAATTACCCATGTCCTCATTAAAAAGGCTATTCAAATTAGGTTCCATCTCCTCGGTAATTAAACCTCGGAAAGACTTAATTCTACAGCTTCGTCTAACGAGAATAGTGTAAGTAGGGCTTATTGTTGTAAAACTCATGCACTAGAAAGAGAGAGAAGATTTTGAATTTAGAGGTAGCAATTTTCAATAAAATCAGCCAATCTTCTGGATTTAAGCTGTTAAATGCAATCACGACAGTCTCCCGAAATTTTGGAAAAAATGTCCGGGACCGTGGCGCTCGGAGTGCAACACGATCCTTGCAACTTTTTTCGAAATTTGCAGGGATGAAAGGTATGATGATTTTAGAGCTAATCTAAAAAAATTGAGTGATTTTACAATCTGTAGATAGGCCAAATTAAAGTTGCAATCTCGAAATTGAACCCTACCAAGATTGTCGAAAAATGCAAAATTTGAATTTTGAAAAAGAGAGGGAAACTGAAATTTTGAATTTTATGATTTTAGAGGGAATGTCAAAAGCAATGCAAGTTTTGAAATTCAAAAGTTGACTCAATTTCACGCAAAATTCAATTTTGAAAGCGGAAATTAAAGTTGTTGTAATTAAGCACTTAATTTCAAAAGTCACGAATTGCAAGAATTTGAATAAAGTACTGAAATTTCGAATGAATGCAAACACACTTTTCAGATTTAGTACAGTAAGAACACAATTTTGACAGAAAATTTTAGTTTCAATGATTTTTGAATGATTAGAAGCGTTAATCCAAGCAATCCCTAGACCAACTTTGACTTTAATTTTGAAGGTGTTAAAATTGATAAAATCAGCCAAAATTCTGGATTTTAGCAGGAAAATACAGTAAGATCTAGCTCCCGAAATTTCGAAAAAAATGTCGGGGACGATGGCGCTCGGAGTGCACACGGTCCTCGCAACTTTTTTCCAAATTTTCAAGGATGAAAGATATTGTGATTTTATTGCGGAATCCAAAGTTACAGCTGATTTGGAGATGTTTTGATCAGTGAAATTGTCGGACAAAGGTTGAATCAAGAGGGTTTCAAAAATTAGGGTTTTAACACTTAACCACTTAATTTTCAAAATTAAAGCATAGATATGAATTGATAATTTGTAATAGAAGGGTAGATCTGAAACAAGCATTAACATTTAGACATTTCACAAGCTTAATTACTAAAAAGAAAATTTAGGGTTTTTATGCAATCACCTCTAAAATTTTTGCAAAAGATAAAACATGGAAATGTAATCAAAGAATCAAATTTCAGATCTAATCATGAATAATCAGAAAGGATGTTCACGTCGGGTTCACCAAAATGTAAAGCAGAAAATCGCGATCGAACCCTAGTTGCTCTCCCCTCTTCTAACTCCAAGGAGAGAGAAGGGAGATTCACTAGGGTTGATGGTTTTCACTTAGGGGAGAGACTTTACATTCAAAAGAGGGGTTGAAACCCACAAGATCCAATCCCACGCAATGCAAGATTGGATGCTAAATGAGTTTCAACGGTTATGACAGCAAGGCTACCCTCTTTTGTAAAGAATGTTGATAGAAGAATTAAGCTAGGAATGCATAGAAAGTGACAAAGATTCTCTTATAAACTGAGATAGGGATATAGGATGAAGCTGCGGACCTGGAATTAGCAGTAAAATGTCGATACAGCGCTGTCCTGCAAATTTGAGCAAAAGTTGTCGGGACGATGGCGCTCGAGCGCCACGGTCCTCCGAAAAATCCGTGAAACGAAGGGGGATCTGTTCCTCTCTGCACAAGGATTCCAGATCTTCAATTTCAGCCGCGTACCTGCAACCTACACATAGAAAAACGAAGACGATTGGGGGGTTAGGGATTAGGGGTTTGCCTTTAGGTCAAACCCTGGTTTTGGAATTAACCAAGAAATGAGCGATGCTGTAAATGTCAATGACTGTAATGTAAAACAAGTACTAATACCTTGTTCTAAGGATGTTTGTATCCTTATGTGCAAAGGTTTAGATGTTGTTGTTTGTTGTATGTTGTATGTGATCTCCTCTTCAATGGTTGAATCCTTGTCTTGAATGCAACACTTAGCCTTGAATGGAGACTTGAAATGATCAATTGCTTGAAGGAATGCTTGAATGCTTGAATGCTTGAGTATAGTTTCCACGCTTTTGCACATATAACCTTCCTTTTTCAAATGGGAGAGGACAATGTAGTTTATATACTTGTCATTTAGGGTTGATAGACTGATTTTCCCGACCTTAGGCCGACCAGGAAAGATAATTTTCCAATTTGCAAACATAAAGACCCGAAGTCCAAAAGAGACCGGGCCCAAAATAGGACCCAGGGACCAGGGCGCTAGGCGCCATGGTCCCGGGGGACCAGGGCGCTGGGTGCCATGGTCCTGGGGGACCAGGGCGCTGGGCGCCCTGGTCTTGAAGGACCAGGGCGCTGGGCGCTCTGGTCCCACCTCCCGGGACAGCAGGGTGCAAAGGAGGTTCAGGCCAGGGTGCAAGAAAATGCAGTTTTCAGTGTCATAATCAGGTTTCGGGGTCCATTCAGGTTGCGTGTTGCGTCGCCATCGTGAAGACCCAAATGCGGTCAGAATTGCAAGTGTCGCAATTTTAGGACGCTACAATTAGATATATAGTATTTGTTATATGGCTATAACATAAGATATATGTCATTGTGATGAGATTTTAAATTATTTGAAAATTTGATAGTGTAAAAATGAAGCTTTTAGAGGCTTGATTTCTCCATCTTGCTTATGTATGTTTATTAACATTAGTTACATGATTAGATAATCTTACCTTGGACCCTCCTATCATAATTACATTACTAGACAAAGATTAATATTTGCTAGAAAGGACTCACGTGACCTAATTAAGCAAGCAATGTCCATGTTCCACATAATATATTTTCTACATGAGAAAAATAAGGGTGACTATTCCCCATCACCATGCTCAATATTACCAACAAGAAATAAATTATGTGTTTGCATTACAGAACAAATAGTTATAGGAAAAAAAAAAAACAAGTGATCTACTACAAAAAGAGAATCTAAATTTCTATATTTAATATTATAATACCTTGCACTATAATATTTTTGTAAAGGAGGTTCGACAAAACCATACCATTCCATGAAAAATAATTCATAAAAAATGGGATTTTAAGAACATATTGTTGGATTCATACCCTTGAAGAGTGTAATAACTATTTGAAAAAAAACTAACTCTAATTCCTTTATATAAAATGACAAAGTTGAAATGGCTACCACTTGTCTAGCACTTACTCTAATTCCTTCAAGATGTGAGGTTGTATATGACAATGTTTTTTAAAAACCTCGAGAGAAAATTTGTTTGAAAATTACATTTGTTTATTGGAACTCAAATCATCTGAATAAAGAAAAATAGACAGTATCAAAATTTTCCAATTTTCATAAAGGTTTATTGAGTGGACCCTTGATCTGATTGAGTTGGCACTAATTCCTTAGCATTATCAAAGGCTTAAGTAATATAACTATAGTTTGGAGTTTGAATCTTTTCTCAGTGAATCCCTAGTGGCATTTGGTTAATGGTATGTGCAAGAAACATTACAAGTAGCCTTTTGGTCATCATTTGTGGTCCAACTTTCATCTTTTGTTATCAAACGTAAATCGACCAAATAAATTAATGATGGTTTGGTTCTACAAGTACAAAATGAGAAATCTTTAATTGTTAATTATAATATTTGTATTGAAAATAAATATTAAGTTCATGTATAACATACGTTGAACCTGACACTGACACAAATCATAATATCTATCAATTCCTTAAGATTATGAGAGCAATTTTGGCTTGATATGACATGTCACAAATAAAATTATTTAGGGGTTACAATGTAATGGAAGCACTGAAAATTTAATCCAATAGGATCTCAAGGGCTTACTAGTTTGACATGATAAAATTATGGTTCAAGGAGAAAAGACAAGTAACAGAATGAGAAGATACCAAGTTTCACATATAGGGATGGCTTTACATGATCAAGGCTTAAATATAACAAAATAGAAACAACTTTGGTCATGTTTTGAACAACGTTCAATCTATCCTCCTTTAGTGATCCAATTGCTATTAACTAAGTTTCAAAACATATTTTCTAAGGATTTTTTTCTAATAGAATATTATGGCAAATCAAAATGTTCTAACCATTTGAATGCATTGTTAAAGTCACAAATAGACAAAATGACAATAAAAAGATTATCAAAAATCTTATATACAAAAACTTGCAAACAAACTTTTTAAAAAATTCAGTCACTAGAACCACTTTAAAGAACACAAAAACTATAAATTAAATGTCAATAACTCTAATATTTCTCAATCATCCTAATGATGGATTATAGAGTACGTTAATAACTATAATAGATCACTCAATCATTCTAGTGATGGATCATAGAGTGTGATCCAAAACATGATACAAAAACTGCCACACTATCCGATCCAAAAATAACTCTTTTAAATCAATCACTCAACTCAACTAAACAACTCGACTCAATTGAACTACCAAAAAATTGAAATCATAAAGTCTACCCTAAAACAATTAAAAAACCCAACAAAGAAAAACTACCCCAAATGCACAAAATTTCACAGAATCCCAATACGATGAAAGAAGCAATGTAAAAGTGTCCTGACAAGTCTGGTACATTAAAGCCAAGCTAGCTTCCCTTCATTTATTGCTCTACAAACTAGTAATGATATCTCCAATTCAAAAAGTGGGAATATTGAAAGCTGACATAAACATTACAAAGGCATGAAACGAAATTTAGCAGAGTGTCTCGTGACCAAACAACCTCTTGATTTCCTCCATTATTGTCCCCCCAAAATCCAAAATCACCCTGACAAAATGTCATAACGATTCCCTGAAAAATGTCAGAATGAATCTTTTCTGAGAAAATGGTCTTCAACAGAGTTAAAAAGCTGAAGATTTCAGTGAAAGCTGTTCAGTGTTGGCACTTCTTTTGTCAACTTCAATTGAATTCTGTTGTAGTGACTCATAAGTATGTATTTATTTGCATTAAAAGTGAGAATTCTATTGCATCTCCTGCCTTAAGATTGAAGCTCCTGGTTGATTATTGATTATATCATAATGCACTGTACTACGTCATAATCTGTGTAATAAAATATTTCAGGTGAAATATAAACAAAGTACAATCATAGAAGAGCAATAGATTGGCTCTCTTATTGATAAGACAAAGAGAGATTTGTATTAAAAATATATATTTGTTGGCTTCCTCTTGTGAAGGCAGGTGTGTATAGCAAGATAGGGTGATGCAACCAAAATCTATTATTTAAATTTTCATTGCTTGGATCAATGTCTTTTTATGGTCACCTGTTTCGTCTTTGAAAAGAACTGTAATTAAATAATTATTTCTAACAAACTTGAAAGAAATTGCAAATGAAAAGTAATAATATTAAATGAATTTCAAACTTTTAATCTCAAATTAAAAATTAAATCTGGCCTCTATGGGTAGTTAAAGACAGTTATCATTCATTTAGAAATTATTAAGTATAATAAAAATAATCATTAGAAATCATTATGTTATATTTATGACATTCTTATCGATCTTAGCTGATGTGGGTCTCTATTTGTATTTAAAGGCAGTTATCATTCATTTAGAAATCATTAAGTATAATAAAAATGATCATTAGAAATCATTATGTTATATTTATGCCATTCTTATCGATCTTAGCTGATGTGGGTCTCTATTTGTATTTAAAGGCAGTTATCATTCATTTAGAAATCATTAAGTATGACGAAAATGATCATTTGAAATAATTTATGATAATTTATAGGAGTATTATGAAAACATATAGACATACATTAATCTTAGGTATCTTTGTATATATTTTTCTTTTTTTCTCATTTTCAATCTTGGTTCATTAATATTGAATCCATCTATCTAGGAGCTTGATTTAGCAAAACATTCACTTAGTAAGCCCTCCAAAGATGTGTATAGACAATATTCAATTTTAGGCACATCTACAACAAGACGAGTTTAGTCGATTCTGGTTATCATAGTTTTGCATACCAATTCACATGTATAGGCACGTATGAGAATCACATCAAAGATTAGCCATTTTACAAATTTTAAGATGTTTTTTAAACCAAGCCCTAAAAAATTCCAACACATTGACAAACAAATCCCTAACATCTTCAGCAACATAATCCACCATAAAAATTCAAGCTGAGTTTATATTTAATTTATTTAAGTTTCATAATTAATTATATATTTCTTATTCTACAAATAATTTTGTATCCAATGGCTTTAATTATTTGGCATACAATATTTATTTAGGAGTTGTTATTTCCCTCAATTGTGGTGAACCTAACATTCCTACATGGCCTAGGATTTTAGCCTTAGGGTTTATCCTTTTATCACAATTGTAGATCATATTTTCTAATTACATGTTTATATTCGATTCTCTCTTCTTGTGCATATACCTCCTCCAAGGTTTTTCTTTTTCTTGTGTTATCTTCCTTTAATCTCATTTTAGCCACCCCCATTTTTACATCTAGGGTAAATCATTTGCTAATTTGTTTAAATATCTAGTCATTTGCTCAATTTTTGGTTTTCATAAAAAAAATCATCCTTTTTATATCATTTAATCATTGTGGTGAGTTTTTATGTCCCATTCACATCCTCACTTCTCTTGAGAAGAAGCCCTCATTTTATTAGAATTAAGTGTGCTATTCACCTTACAAATAAGTTAGTTGAACAATATGGTAATTTGGTTTAAGAGTAAATTGTTATTGTAATGTGTTAGAAATAGGATTCACTACTCTAAACATGCAAACTAGAAATCAAGCCCAAACCCATCAATCACATTGGAGAAAAACCAATAGGACCAACTGCAAACCCTCGAGAGAGTTGGGCATAATGATTGGTTATTCTCTTTTTTATTTGATTGATTGGATAATGATTGAGATATAAATGCAAGAACTAGTCTAAATAGTACAACAGTAACCAAAACCTACACTGGCATCATGGACAATAATGAGCACACTACAAATCCACACTATACTAGGTGACCAAGAACAAAGGTTCAAAGATTGATAACACTGCCACTTTAGGGGAACGTCAATGAATTACCACAAGAAAAAAGGAGGTTTCACATGCCCCCCTTAAGATGTCAACATACCTCCATGTTGATATCTTAAGGAAGATAAAAATCCACATCGAGGATAAAAGTATTCAACACAAAGGAGATATCCTTAACAAACATGCATGCACTCCAAGCTAGAAAGAAAGATCTTTGTACAGGATGTGTTTCTTTAAGAAAGGAAGAGATAATTGTAAAAGAGGTATCTTGCAACAAGTGTTAAGTATCATTTTCAAGGATACATGAATGTCAAATTTATGAAGTCCAAGAGATTTTGTCCTATATACCTTTGAAAAGAGAGGAGATCTTTAATAAAGATGATATCTTCCAAACTAAGAAAGGGTGACGATATCAATAATATACACCTTCTCTATCACTAGGAAAGGGGATTCTTAATGAAGGATTGCACACTTTCAATCACCAAGGAGAGATCATTATAAAAGACATACACTTTAAAAAAATGAAAAGGTCTTAATCAAGGAATACACACGTCTAGGAAATGAGTAAATTTGAATGAAGGCAAGCCATTATATGCAAGAAAGGATATCAAGTTATAGAATATATAGCTCAACAAAGGGAAAGTGGATCTTAAGGAACTGGGAATAATTGAAAACTATTCTTGTCCCCCAGCATAGAGACAAGAATAACTAGGCTATTATGTTTCTCACCAAGTATGATTACATATGAAATTGTATTTTCATGAATAACAATGAGCCATCAAAAGGTAAGCTAGCAATGTCACATAGCAAAGAACAATATAATAGGAACTTCGATGTTATTTTGAAGGGATAATATGAGGGTGAAACTCATTGTCGCCTATTATTTGAATGATACTAGTTACAATAAGTTGTTGAATTTTACACTCCAAATCATGACATTCATTAATGGAATGATCATGGATTTGATGATATTTGAAAAAAGAAGGATTGGCTTGATTTTTTTTATGATCCTTCCTGCGGTTTTTTTAAGTGAGAATAATCAAATTGTCTTTATTAATCTTAAACAAAATAATCTCTTATTGTGATGAGAAGTTGGGAGAAAAATAAATATGTGTATTAGATAATTGGGGAGGGGATGTTGACAGAGAAGGAGGTTGTAAACCTTAATCCTCTTTATAAAACTATGATGTAGATTTCTCATGGTCCTCAAAACTTTGTTGCACACATGTACTAAACCATGTCCATGGTATCCATGTTTAGAAAGGATTTTAAAACCAACTCCATAATGTTTTTCCAAATCAAGTGTAGCAATTTCAATGGGTTTTGAAATGTTGGGAGGAGAGAGTTGACTCTTATTTTTAATTTATTTGAATTCTACAGAGCTCTAATCATCATTAATACATGTGCTAAAATACGAAGAAGAGGTTGGGAGGTAAGTGCACTAAGATGGTGAACAAGAAAGATTGTCGTACTCTGAATCTAGTTTCCAAACTACTAAGGTTTTTTAAAACTGGATGAGATTAAGTGGGTCAAATCTTCCATGCACACAAAAGTGTTCCTGTTTTTTTCAGCAAACATAACATAGTGTCTAACATGCGCATCAAAAATTGTTGGCATTTTGATGATGTTGTGATTGTCATTGATGGACACACACTTGCTTTGTGTACACTTTCTTGATGTATGAGTTATGCTCAACCGGTATTTGTTCCAACCAGTATTATGTATTATAGTTGTATATGGTGAAAATGGATAACAATAATAACGATATTGAAAGGCTAAATAGATTCAACCACAAAACCCTAGCCTAACAACAACAAAGATCCACCATAACATATGAAGATTACCTAAGACAATGCAAATCAAACGAAATCACAAAGATTATACCTTCACATGTCCAATAGGGTTTGGATCTCCATTCTTCCTATCTCCATTGATCTTTCTTGATATATTTGCTCTCAGATTTTATGTGTGCACAAGAGCTCAACAAAGAACGGAATGTGGTTGCAAGTAGGATCATAGTGTAGTCAATTGCATAAAAATGATTAGAATGCATAGAACGATTAGGGTTTGATAATGAAGGAAGCATCTCCTTATATAGAAGACACTATATGAAATGGAGGGATAAGATTGAGAGGTGTAAAAGGAGGTCGGCTATGATTAGAGGGTCGGTAAAAGAAATAATAAAATAATGAAAGGGGTAGGTAGTGTATGAATTAAGAGATGAATGACATGTGTCATGGGTAGAAAAGGTTAATGAATTAATTAAATAAATAAAGATTTATTTAATTAATAGAAGAAGTGGGATAATTAAATAAATAAGATATTTATTTAATTTAAGAAAAGGATAATTTAAATAAATAAATGTATTTATTTAAATGAGAAATAAGGCTAGAAGAGGATAAATGAATTAATTAAATAAATAAAGATTTATTTAATTAATAGAAGAATTAAGCTTAGATAATTAAATAAATAAAATATTTATTTAATTAGACTGGACAATTTTGGGTGTCTACATTTTGCCCCTCTTTGAAACAATGCGGCTTGTCGCGTTGTTTCAAAGAAGATAAGCTGAACTGATACAAAGTTGCCCCAGGATGGGAATGATATGCCCCCTCTAGAGATTGGATGAAAATGTCTGAAAAGATTGCAGACAATCTCTCGATAAGAAAGAGAGGCTAGAATGGACTGACCGGATAAAGTGACAGAGTCACGGGATAAAGAAGACTGACTCAGGAAACGAGGGCGAGGGCTAGGGTAGTCTATAAGATAGACCACGGGGGAAAATACATCCTCATTGTCATCTACACATCCACGAGAGAACATTGCAGAGAGAGAAAAGAGCAGCAGCAGTTAGTAGCGATGGCCTTCGTTCATAGATTTGACCGCATTCGCCAATTTTAGAGGCCAGCTGAGGCAGGAGAGCTGGTAAGTACCACCAAACCTCCTCGTACTTCGACGCATTTATTATTGTCATTAATGCATGCTAGGTAGAGCAATAAATGTGCTTAGAATAGGATCTAGAAAAAGTCAAAAATGTTTAAGCGTGTCTGTGTTGGTGCCAGGCGCATCTATGCTCGCGAGGCACGTCTGTGTTTATGCCAGGTGCGTTTGCGTTTGAAACCGCGTTTGTGTCAAATGCGGCCGCGTTTGTGATGGTCAGGCACGTCTGTGCCACCTAGGTGCGTCTGTGCAGAGCATAGGCACGTCTGTGTTTTTCAGGCGCATCTGTGCAGTCGTCAAGTGCGTTTATGTCAAAGACATCTTGGAGATAGAATCTCTAGTCAAAAACATCCCAGAAAAGCTAAAAGACATGTCACCAAAATATAAAATCAAAAGAAAACCAAGACTCGACACCAACATCCACTGTAGTCCTCAAGTTTAGTGTCTCTTGTCACTTGTATAAGTCTTATTTGATTGTGGTCACAATGTTTACTTTCACAGAAAGGATGGATAGCACTAAACCATATGTTGTCTGAGTCTGTTGAAAGATTTGATCTGTTGAAGCCCATTGTTGCCGTTGTCTCATCTGAAACTGACTGAATCCATGAAACTGATACTTTATTGCGGAGAAGATGATACTTTATTGCGGATCTATGCGCAGACAGATTGAAGGAAGCTAGAAGCAACTGTACTCCTCGAAACATGTGATGTTCTTAGTTCCACACCCATTACTAGACGTAGGATTTGCCTTAGCCACAGATAGGAGCTGATTTATTATGGATGGAAAGGAGTGAAAAGGGAGGTTTATTATGAATGGCTAACCAATCTTAGGGAGATCAATAACAAGCCATGATGGAATGGGTAAGTTTATTATGAATGAATAGGTTGTGAGTGTGTGCAAAGTGAAAGGATGAAAGTGAATCCTGAAGGAGGGAGGAGAAATGTCTCTACGCATGGCGCTGGTGACCCAATTTTCACCATGGTACTTTCCCAGGGCGCCACCGAAGTGGTTTTCACCGTTGGACGAAATTATTTCTCTTTACTTTTTTTTATTTTTTCAATGTTTTTCTGTGTCACAAGGCGCCTATTTGCCAGGTTTTCACCAAGTAATGATCTTTTTGTTTTATAATTTTTTTTATTTTTTTGTATTTTTGAATTGGGATACTCTTAAGAGCTATGTGTAAAACCTACGAAGGTGCATGTTGTTGATAGGATCCTCCAAAGGTTCACCTTCTATAGTTGAGAGCTGATATGCCCCAGATCCATATGCTGCTGTAATGATGTAAGGACCAAGCCAATTTGGTTCGAACTTGCCCCTCTTCTCTCTGTCTTGTTGATTTTTGGGGTTTTCCCTAAGAACCAAATCACCTACCTCAAATGTGCAAGGCTTGACTTTATGATTGTAGCTGCAACTCATTCATTGTTGATAAGCCTTGAGATGATTAAAAGCAGTTTGTCTTCGTTCATCCAGTAGTTCTAGCTCTTGTAAGCGAGAGACCCTATAGTCTTCATCACTGATGATGTTTTGCAAAGAGACCCGTAAAGAGGGTAGCTTGACCTCAATAGGCAGAATGGCTTCAGCGCCGTAGACAAGTGAATAGGGTGTAGCTCCTGTAGGTGTGCGGACACTTGTGCGGTAGGCCCAAAGTGCAGGATTAAGTTGGATATGCCAATTACGACCAGCATCGTCGACTGTCTTCTTTAGGATTTTAAGGATTGTTTTATTAGACGCCTTAGCTTGGCCATTACCTTGGGGGTAATATGGTGTGGAGAAATGATGGGAAATATGGAAGTGGTCACAGAGTTCACGAACATCTTGATTTTTGAAGGGACGCTCATTATCAGTGATAATGGAAATAGGAATACCGTATCGGCAAATGATATAGTTGAGGATGAATGTAGAAATCTGTTTTCCTATGACTTGTGTGAGAGGCACAGCTTCAATCCATTTTGTAAAATACTCTGTGGCAATGATAATGAATTTATGACCATTGGAAGAAGGAGGGTGAATCTTGCCTATGAGATCGAGTCCCCACTGACAAAAGGGCCAAGGAGACGCAATTGGTTGAAGTTCTTGTGTTGGTGCATGTATGAGGTCGCCATGAATTTGACATTGCTTACATTTCTTGACAAACTAATATGAGTCTTTTTCCATATTAGGCCAGTAATATCCAGTCTTGATGAGTTTCTTGGCCAAGGTAGGACCACTAGCATGTGGACCACATATCCCTTCATGTACTTCACGTAACACAATTTGAGCTTCGTCGCTTTCTAAACATCTAAGAAGAGTGCCATCTAGACCTTGCTGGTATAGGATATCAACTAAAATGACTTATCTAGAGGATTGGCGAATAAAAGTGCGACGTTGGTTATTTGATAGATCAGGAGGTAGAGTATTGTCACGAAGGTATGTGAAAATGGAACCATATAACTGGGACTCGGGACCGACGACACATATCATCTCAGTAGGCATGATCTCATATGAAGGAACCAAAAGGTTATCCACCAAGAACTCATAGTGGGTCTCGTTTGGAGGTAGATCAATCAGTGAAGCAATTGTAGCCATGGCATCTGCGACGCAATTCTGCTCTCTTGGTATCTGCTCAAAGTCTATCTTTGTGAAGTGTTGTTTCAGGTCATCCACCATTTGTTTATAAGGCATTAATTTTTCATCTTTTGTTTGGTAATCATCAGTTACTTGACGGATGACAAGTTGAGAGTCCCCAAAAACATGAAGTTCCTAGATCTTCCATTGAACTGCAATTCGTAATCCTATTGTTAATGCCTCATATTCCGCAATATTGTTAGTGCAAGGAAATGATAAGCAGTATGATTTTGGTATAGAATCCCCTTGAGGAGTTATAAAGAGGATGCTAGCTCCTGCCCCATGCTGTGTGTATGAGTCGTCGAAGTACAGTTGCCATGGCTTTGCATGTGACATTGTCAAAATAGATTCATCTAGAAATTCTGAAATTAGAGGAACATCATCTATCATGGGAGCATCTGCTAATTGATCTATGATGGCTTGTCCTTTTATTTCTTTTATGTCCACATACTCGATGTTGAATTCACTCAGGATCATTACCCATTTGGCCAATCGCCCAATAAGTGTTTCTTTATTGAGAAGGTATTTCAATGGGTCTATCCTTGCAACCAACTTAGTCTTATGAGTGAGCATGTAATGTTGTAATTTCTGTGAAGCAAAGACTACGGTGAGACATGCACGCTCAATTGGTGTGTAATTTAGCTCATATCCCACCAATGTGCGACTGATATAGTATACTGCTTTTTCTTTGCCCTCAGCAATTTGTTGTGCTAAGAGTGCCCCCAGTGCTGTTGAAGTAGCTGATATGTATAGTAACAGAGGTTGATCTGGAACTGGTTGCATCAGAACTGGCGGATTTAGAAGATAATCTTTGAGCATCTGGAAAACCTATTGACAGTTATCATCCCATTTGAATTTGATGTTTTTGTGTAGCAGGTGCTGAAAAGGATTACACTTATCTGCAAGTTGTGCTATGAATCTTCGTATGGACTGGAGTCTGCCTTGTAAAGACCGAAGTTGACTGATATTTCTTGGTGGTTGCATTTCCAAGATGGCCTTGAGTTTTATTGGATCAGCTTCGATTCCTCTTTTGGATACAATGAATCCTAGGAGCTTCCCGGAGGTTACTCCAAAGACACATTTCTTGGGGTTTAATCTTACTTTGTATTTTTCCAACCAATCAAAGACGACTGAAAGAATGTCCAAATGTGTATTTCTATCTATTGATTTGCCCAAGAGGTCGTCGACATAATCTTCCATAGTTATGTGCATGAGATCATGAAAGATAGTAGTCATGGCTCTTTGATATGTAGCACCTGCATTTTTTAGCCCGAAGGGCATAACATTCTAGCAGAAAGTTCCCCACGGACAAGTGAATGATGTTTTGTGTTGATCCTCGAGCGCGATCCTTATTTGATTATAACCAGAGAATCCATCCATCAATGATAACATTTCATGACTTGCTGTGAGATCAACAATCAAGTCAATATTTGGTAATGGGAAGTCATCCTTCGGACAAGCTTTGTTGATGTCTCTGAAATCTGTACATATTATGATGTTGCGATCTAGTTTACTACAGGTACTAAGTTGGAGATCCATTCGTGATAATCAATTGGGTGTATGAATCCGACGTCCAATAATTTCTCAAGTTCTGCTTTGACCAGTAATGCAACTTGTGGATGCATTTTTCTTAATTTTTGTTTCACTAGTTTTGCCCCCGGTTTGACTATCAAATGATGCATTACCAAATCCGGATCCAATCCAGGCATATCAGCGTATGACCAGGCAAAGTTGATTTGTTGTTCTTTGAAGAAACTTATGAATTTTGACCTTTCAAACTCTGTCAACGATTGAGCTAGGAATATGTTGTGTGGAACCTCTTCTATACCAATGTTTGTTTTGATAGTCTCCTCTACCAACATGGATGACTTTTCCTCATATGATGCTAGGAGAATGTCGAGCCTTCCATCTTCGGGTGCCTCAGAGAGGTTTTCACCCTCAGATACGTCCTTTCTTTTACTTTTTTGGGGTCAGACAACGCCACAGTGTGGTTTTTGCCATAAGACCCTTGATTTGTTCTTATTTTCACATTTTTGTGACTGTAAGGTCTGACACCCTCACCAAAATATGCCACGTTGTTGAGTTCTATAGTGTATCCTGCTTTATGGTCCCCAGGAGGAAGATCATCTCATATGCCCAGATAGTCAATAAAAGCTTCATCATTTTGGAATGTGTCAAACTGTGCAGGTCCTTCATGATCCCAGTCAATGAGTTGGTGGTGAACAAGGGGAAGGTCGTTAATGTCTTCGAAGTTAGCAGGGCTAAGAGTGAAGATGTAGTTATATTCAGGTATGTCAAGGTAATTATCGAGGTCATTGATGGCACTCTCCTCATCAGTCTTGATCACGAACAAAGCCAAATTATCATCACTAGTAGCGCGTTCTAGGACAGGTGTTCTCATCCTATGTGATTTCAACCTAGAACCTTGAGACAAGGACTATGTGGAATCCTCATGGGTTGTTTCTTGACCAACTCTGAACTTGTTATAAAATTCCTCTTCTTTTGTTGGTTCATCTGGCTCTCTAAATATCTCGGTGAGCTCGTAGTCACTGGAAGACTTGTCGGAACCCCATTCCCATTCATTGGAATCTATGGAATAGCAATCCTCTTGTTGAATTTTGGCAGCTTTGATTTGCAAGGCTTCTTCTGTCCTTTGGGTGTGGACCTTGGAAGTTAAGAAACCAAGTCCTTTCAAGCGTTCCTTTTTTAAAGTCAATTTAGGTTGTAAAGGTTCAATGATGCCTTCCTTTCGTAACCCAAGAGGGCTTTTTCCATCATACCCAATTTTTTGTAGAATTTTGAAGCCTTTGCCATATTTCTCACATGGTAGACTGATGTGATTTTGTGTGTCATCTTCAATGTCTTTGTAAAGCATTTTGTATAAGTCTTCCTCTTCCAGTTCACCCCATCTTTGAAAGGTAGTAGGGTCCCATTTGAGTATCATGATGGATACTTGCTTGTTAGGATTTGGTCTTCCATATTCTTTTGGGGAACTCATGACTGGTCGTAAGTACATGGTCTGATTTAAAGTGTATTCCCCCATGCCCTTGTCTTGAAACTTGCCCTTAAGCTCACCTTGTTTTGATGTCGAAGGTTTTAATGACTTAGGATCAATGTATGCCGAGGAAGGAACAGCTTCACGATTACTGGGAATGATGGTCTCAGTTCTTGATCTTAGGTTATTGCAGTATATGAACGGATTAGGATCACCGTTAACTATTGTAGCGTCCTAAAATTGTGACACTTGCAATTTCGACTGCATTTCGGTCTTCACGATGGTGATGCAACACGCAACCTGAATGGAGACCCCGAAACCTGATTACGACACTGAAAACTGCATTTTTCAAGCACCCTGGCCTGAACCTCCTTGCACCCTGCTGTCCCGGGAGGTGGGACCAGAGTGCCCAGCGCCCTTGTCCTTCAGGACCAGGGCGCCCAGCACCCTGGTCCCTGGGTCCTATTTTGGGCCCGGTCTCCTTTGGACTTCGGGTCTTTTTGTTTGCAATTTGGAAATTAACTTTCCTGGTCGGCCTAAGGTCGGGAAAATCAGTCTATCAGCCCTAAATGACAAGTATATAAACTACATTTTTCTCTCTCATTTGGCATGAAGAGGATATGTTTACAAAGCGTGGAAACTATACTCAAGCATTCAAGCATTCAAGCATTCCTTCTAAGTCTCCATTCAAGGCTAAGTGTTGCATTCAAGACAAGGATTCAACCATTGAAGAGGAGATCACATACAACATACAACATACAACATCTATACCTTCGCACATAAGGATACAAACATCCTTAGAACAAGGTATTAGTACTTGTTTTACATACATTTACATTTACAGCACTTGCTCATTTCTTGGTTAATTCCAAAACCGGGGTTTGACCTAAAGGCAAACCCCTAATCCCTAACCCCCCAATCGTCTTCGCTTTTCTGTGTGTAGGTTGCAGGTACGCGGCTGAAATTGAAGATCTGGAATCCTTGTGCAGAGACGAACAGATCCCCCTTCGTTTCGCGGATTTTTCGGAGGACCGTGGCGGTCGGGCACCATCGTCCCAGCGACTTTTGCTCAAATTTGCAGGACAACGCCGTATCGACATTTCACTGCTAATTCCAGGTCCGCAGCTTCATACTGTATTCCTATCTCAGTTTATAAGCGAATCTTTGTCACTTTCTATGCATGCTTAGCTTAATTCTTCTATCAACATTCTTTACAAAAGAGGGTAGCCTTGCTTTCTTAACCCTTGAAACACATTTAGCATCCAATCTTGCATTGTGTGGGATTGGATCTTGTGGGTTTCAACCCCTCTTTTGAATGTAAAGTCTCTCCCCTAAGTGAAAACCATCAACCCTAGCGAACCTCCCTTCTCTCTACTCAGAGTTGGAAGAGGGGAGGGCAACTAGGGTTCGATCGCGATTTTCCGCTTTACATTTTGGTGAACCCGACGTGAACATCCTTTCTGATTATTCATGGTTAGATCTAAAAAATTGGATTCCTTGATTACATTTCCATGTTTGATCTTTGGCAAAATTTTAGAGGTTAATTGCATAAAAACCCTAAATTTTCTTTTTAGTAATTGAACTTGCGAAATGTCTAAATGTTAATGCTTGTTTCAGATCTGCCCTTCTATTACAAATTATCAATTCATATCTATGCTTTAAATTTGAAAATTAAGTGGTTAAGTGTCAAAACCCTAATTTTTGAAACCCTCTTGATTCAACCTTTGTCCGACAATTTCACTGATCAAAACATCTCTAAATCAGCTGTAACTTTGGATTCCGCAATAAAATCACAATATCTTTCATCCCTGAAAATTTGGAAAAAAAGTTGCGAGGACTGTGTGCACTCCGAGCGCCATCGTCCCCGACATTTTTTCCAAAATTTCGGGAGCAAGATCTTACTGTATTTTCCTACTAAAATCCAGAATTTTGGCCGATTTTATCAATTATAACACTTTCAAAATTACAGTCAAAGTTGGTCTTGTGATTGCTTGGTTTAAGGCTTCTAAACATTCAAAAATCATTGAAATTGAAATTTTGTGTCAAAATTGTGTTCTTACTGTCCTAAACCTGAAAAGTGTGTTTCCATTCATTCGAAATTTCAGTGCTTTATTCAAATTCTTGCAATTTGTGACTTTTGAAATTAAGTGCTTAATTACAACAACTTTAATTTCCGCCTTCAAAATTGAATTTTGCGTGAAATTGAGTCAACTTTTGAATTTCAAAATTTGCATTGCTCTTGACATTCCCTCTAAAATCATAAAATTCAAAATTTCAGTTTCCCTCTCTTTTTCAAAATTCAAATTTTGCATTTTTCGACAATCTTGGTAGGGTTCAATTTTGAATTTGCAAGTTTAATTTGGCCTATCTACAGATCGTAAAATCACTCAATTTTTTTCAGATTAGCTTCAAAATCATCATACCTTTCATCCCTGCAAATTTTGAAAAAAGTTGCAAGGACTGTGTTGCACTCCGAGCGCCACGGTCCTGGACATTTTTTCCGAAATTTCGGGAGACTGTCGTGATTGCATTTAACAGCTTAAATCCAGAAGATTGGCTGATTTTACTGAAAATTGCTACCTCTAAATTCAAAATCTTCTCTCTCTTTCTAGTGCATGAGTTTTACAACAATAAGCCCTACTTACACTATTCCCGTTAGACGAAGCCGTAGAATTAAGTCTTTCCGAGGTTTAATTACCGAGGAGATGGAACCTAATTTGAATAGCCTTTTTAACGAGGACATGGGTAATTCCTCTAATCCTCCTAATGATGAAGAAGCTCTCCATGAGGTTTCTGAAGAACAACTTTCAAAACTGGATAACCAATTTGACGATTTTCACCATTGGATGTCTCATGAGTATCCCGATAGTCAAGCTCTTCCTTTAATTGAGGGTCTAAAATGTATGCTTCAAAGTGATAAGAATGGAATTGATATTTTGCATGGTATTGCACACATTGTGGATTCAAATGTGATGCCTATGAAAAGTTGTGCCAAAACCTTAGGTTATACACAACCTCCTACTCAAGTCAATCATTCTATTCCTTTGACGACTTCTATTGCTAGCATACCTACCTTTACATCAAACATAATGGCTACTTCTACACAAGACATTCCTCCTGTGATCACCAGTCATGGGGGCAATCCTTCTTCTTCAATTAACCCTCTTCCTTCATTCAATCCGACTTCTTCATTCATTCCTTCAATGAGTGTTCCTATTATATCTCCACAAATGAACATGACGCAAGGGGGCAATTCATTTTACCATTCCATCCCTCCTTTTAGTGTTACTCTTGTCCAATCATCTCCTATGACTGACTATCATAGGGTCCCACCACCTTACTCTCTACCTTCTTTCAATAACATAACACCTCCATCTCAATCTAACACATCTAATATAAATTCTTCGACTGAAGCGACCACTAACAATCTTGCACAAACTGTCTCTTCTTTACAACAACAAATTGCCTCTATGAATCAATCTAAGTTTAGTGTGCCCACATTTGATGTTGCAAGCCCACTTTCTCTTGACATTGTTCGAGCTATCCCTCCTAAACATGTTGAAATTCCGCATTTGGAGCTTTATAATGGTAAAGGTGATCCTCTAACACATGTTAAGACCTTTCAAACAATATGTACTGATTTTGCTTATGACCAAAGGTTGCTTGCAAAACTGTTTACTAGAACATTAAGAGACAAAGCCCTACAATGGTATTGCTCGTTGCCTTCTTATTCTATTACTTCTTTCGAACAACTTGCAAATGCTTTCATTCAACAATTTCAAAACAATATAAGTCCTAAAGTTACTTTGATTGATTTAATGCATTGTAAACAAGGTGTTAAAGAAAAAGTGACTAATTTCATTGGTAGATATAAGCATTTGTATGCTCAAATTTCTTTTCCAGTGCCTGACAATGATATTCAAAGAATCTTTATTTCCAATTTACAAAAAGATATTCAAGACAAACTTCTATTTTCTGAGTTTACTTCTTTCCAACAGTTGTGTGCAACTCTTCACAATTATCAACTGACGGTGAGTCAAATGGAACAATCACATCCTATGGCTCCGAGTGATAAGGGTGATACCAGTCAACAACCATTTGGGAAGTTTAAAACGAACAGAGATTCCATCAAATTCAATGAAAACATCATCAACAACAATGTGAATACAGCATCAGGTGTGCCTCCTATTTCTAAATTTTTCAAGAAAGAAAGAAAGTATACTCCTTTGAATGAATCATTGCATAGTATTATGAATAAGTTATTGGAACAAAATGTGCTTACTCTTCCTCCTATAAGACAAATTGATCCTGCAAAGATTACTTCACCTTATTTTGATAACAAAGCTTTTTGTCACTTTCATCGTCAGCCTGGGCATGATACTGAAAAATGTTTTTCTTTAAAGGGTAAAATTCAAGATTTGATTGATAATAATACTATTTCTATTTCTGGAGTGAATGATAAAGGCAATACATCTGTAGCTCCTCCTAACCAAAATCTTTAGATTTTCACTGATCCATTACCTTCTCATACCTCTAATGCAATTGAGGCTAATGATTCTTCTCTCTCATCTGATGGTCTTGTGTCTATGACTCTGAATGTGATTAACTTTGTAGAGCAGCAAGAAAACCCTAAAGAACCTTCCATCACATTTGATTCTAGTGAAACCATTAGGGCACCTGATGGTCCTTTATACATAGTTGCAAAAGTCAAGAACACACCTTGCCGTGGAGTGCTTATTGATCCTTCGTGCATGATTAATGTTATTACTGAAGAATTTCTTTTTACTTTGCAATTGAATCAAGTGATTTATGACAAAACAGATGTGATTGTGAAATTATTTGATGCATTTTCTTCTCTTGCAATTGGTTCTATTACATTACCTATTGAGGTCTGTAACAAATCCCTTCATGTGGACTTTGCTATTATTCCATCTTCCGAACAATTTCATGTGAAGCTTTGCTATCCTTGGCTATCTTCCATGAAAGCTATTGCTTCTCCTATTCATAAGTGTTTGAAATTTCCCCATAATGGTGAAGTTGTTACTGTCAATCATAGTCTCTTTAAACCAGCTGAAAGAACTTCTAGTGTTCCTATTGATTACTTTTGGCCTAAACAATTTCAATCTCTTCCTCCGCGAAGTGATCATCTTTTCAAATCTTATCAAAAGTGGAAAACAGATATGATCCTATCTCTAAGTGAACCTAGAACACCTAAACTTGATATTCCTATCATTCTTGAGAAGGAAGTTCTTCCTTTGAAAGATAAAACTAATGTCTTTCCTCAAGAAGATTCCCAACCCATCCCTATGGATGTGACTATGTCTATGCCTAATAAACCTTCTAAAAGTAGACCTATACCTCCTCGTCATGATGGACTTGGTCTTCTTCCTAAACCAAATATTCCTCCTTTGTATGGAGCAGTCCCTCCTCCTTTTTATAGAGAGAAGAGACCTTCTTCTTCTCCTATTATCCAGCCTAAGAGACCACAACCTAAACACCCAAGCACTAAGGATGAGAACATTCCTCCTCCTCAATCTTCTCCACTTCCTACTAAGACTAGACGAAATTGTTCTGCACGTGAACGCCGACAAAAGCGTCGTCTTAGAGCTCAAGCAGTTGCTTCTCAAACTTTGCAATCTCCAAAAACACCTTCAACAAGCATTATTCCATTTTCTCCTCAGCCGGACGTTGAGCCTAAATCTCCTAAACATAAGATGCATGATGGTCTTGATCCTGTGCGAGTTAAAGATCCTATTTTTATAAATCTTGATGATGATATAGATGAAAATGTTATTCATGATGAAAATGTTACTCCTCTTGCTTCTGATAGTGAATATGAACTTGTTGATGTTGATAACCATTTATCTAATGAATTTTCTAAAGCACTTATCTTAGCTCCTAGACAAGAATAACGTGGCTTGGAACATGAACATAGCCCTTGTTTGGATCTTGTGATAGCTCCATCTGCTGTGTTGGATGTTCCTCCTCTAGCGTGTTCCCTGCCTTCCCGAAACATTGATCAGCAAGATCGGGGGGTAGATGACGTGCTAGACTAGTTACATTAGCATAGCAGATTCTCTCCCCCTCTCTTTTGTTACTTCTTCTATATGTTATTCTCATTCTTCTATTTGTTGTCCTTAGTGTTGTCTACTTGAGGACGATGCAAAGCATTGATATCTCTCGATCTCTCTCATGTTGACTCAAAAGACACATGTGTTCCCTTCTTCTAGGTGACCTTCCTTGATTGGGGAATGAAGAACAATTATGCATACATACATATGATATACATGAATTATCATACAGCATACTGACCCCAAGGAAAGCGAGGTCACCTCGTGCTTTGTGTTTTGTGTCTATTATCCTTGGGCTTATCTCACACTTGGGGGCTAAATCCTTGTGATAACGTGCTCCTTTCCTTTCTCATTTCTTATATGTATCACTACCTTAAAGCAATCACCTCCAGTGCGGCGTGTGCGATCACTTTAACGTAGGGGGGCATACATCCCGTTCATATCTTTTCAAGATACTTGAAAATTTCTTGGTAAATTTAGCCTTGCCTTGAAAATTTTCGATATCTCTCTTGCATGACTCATAGTGAGGGAACCTTACTACTGACAGTCATGGTTCTCCCTCATGATCTTCCCTTTTACTTTGTCAATCGAAGTCGTAAGATCCTTAGTCCACTGGGGGCTTGGTGTGTCTTGCCTCCTTGACGTGGTGAAAGTCTTTCAATGTTGTTTCCTTGTACTTTACCGGAAGTATGAGCATACATACTCCCGCTAAATTGGGGGCTAAATGTAGCGTCCTAAAATTGTGACACTTGCAATTTCGACTGCATTTCGGTCTTCACGATGGCGACGCAACACGCAACCTGAATGGAGACCCCGAAACCTGATTACGACACTGAAAACTGCATTTTTCAAGCACCCTGGCCTGAACCTCCTTGCACCCTGCTGTCCCGGGAGGTGGGACCAGAGCGCCCAGCGCCCTGGTCCCTGGGTCCTATTTTGGGCCCGGTCTCCTTTGGACTTCGGGTCTTTTTGTTTGCAATTTGGAAATTAACTTTCTTGGTCGGCCTAAGGTTGGGAAAATCAGTCTGTCAGCCCTAAATGACAAGTATATAAACTACATTTTTCTCTCTCATTTGGCATGAAGAGGATATGTGTACAAAGCGTGGAAACTATACTCAAGCATTCAAGCATTCAAGCATTCCTTCAAGCAATTGATCATTTCAAGTCTCCATTCAAGGCTAAGTGTTGCATTCAAGACAAGGATTCAACCATTGAAGAGGAGATCACATACAACATACAACATACAACATCTATACCTTCACACATAAGGATACAAACATCCTTAGAACAAGGTATTAGTACTTGTTTTACATACATTTACATTTACAGCACTTGCTCATTTCTTGGTTAATTCCAAAACAGGGGTTTGACCTAAAGGCAAACCCCTAATCCCTAACCCCCCAATCGTCTTCGCTTTTCTGTGTGTAGGTTGTAGGTACGCGGCTGAAATTGAAGATCTGGAATCCTTGTGCAAAGACGAACAGATCCCCCTTCGTTTCGCGAATTTTTCTGAGGACCGTGGCGGTCGGGCACCATCGTCCCGGCGAATTTTGCTCAAATTTGCAGGACAGCGCCGTATCGACATTTCACTGCTAATTCCAGGTCCACAGCTTCATACTGTATTCCTATCTCAGTTTATAAGCGAATCTTTGTCACTTTCTATGCATGCTTAGCTTAATTCTTCTATCAACATTCTTTACAAAAGAGGGTAGCCTTGCTTTCTTAACCCTTGAAACACATTTAGCATCCAATCTTGCATTGTGTGGGATTGGATCTTGTGGCTGACTTACGGAGGCGTCATCGGCTTCTATGAATGTAAGAGAATGTGGAACGGAAAGGTATCCTACCATGGCTTGAAACTAGTCCACGTTTAGATCAGTAGGAACGGCAGTATCTCTCAAGATTTTGTCAAGAATGGCTTTATGAGCAGGGGATATGTGTAATAGCTCAAGGATGGAGATTAGCGTGGATGTCTTCCCTAACTGTTCTACAAGGTCATACTCAGGTTTGGTTGATGAAGAAGCAGTGTTTTTAGTTGGAGCACCTTGCAAAGTGATTTTACCTCGGTGGGTTGTAACATGACATTCAGAGGTAGGTTCGGAAGAAGATCCAATGCCTGTGTAGGGGAAAAAGTGACACTAAGCAAACATGCCCTAATCTCACTTTCAATCACACACTTGTGGAATACGAAAGAGCCTAGAGGTATCACACAATTGGCTACTTCTTTTTGTGGAAGAGAGAGCCACGGGCTACCTATTAGGATTTCTATTCCTTTGTTGCAAATGATAGATAGAATGATGCAAGTTCAACTATTAACCCTAAAGTGTAAGTATGAACTAGTAACTTTGAGCGCAAGATTGTAAAATTGAGATTTAATGATGAAAAATTGTAAGGATAAGAGGAGAAATGTAAATGTGTACCTTGAATGGATTTGATTCTGCAAGATCTGCCGCTGAAGCCGGAAGCCTGAAATACTGAAGTTGCTACCTCTGAAACTGCTAAAATTCACTAAAATGGAGAGGGACTAGGGCGCCCAGCGCCCCTGTCCCAGGGACCAGGGTGCCCAGCATCCCTGTCCTAGTAGGACCAGGGCACCCCACGCCCCTATCCTAGCTTTCTAGGTTGGAATTTGGTGTGAAGTTCTGTCTCGATCCACTTCCGTCGGATCTGCAACTTGCGGCGTCCTTCGAATTCGGAAATCTGCACTTATATCTAAAAAGGGTTGTAGGTGGCTATATAGGGTTTTGCCTTAGTCAAACCCCCGCTTTGGTGATTTCCACCTCCACAAATAGCTAAGTTGTATAGTAAAAGTTGTGTGTGCAGACCTTGTGTGTGTGCAAGATCCTAAAATGAAAGTAAGCAAACTAGAGCAACCTAGAAAGTAAACCCTAATTGCTTGTAAATGATAATGTAAATGCTCCAAATCAAGATGCAAAGTGATCTAAAGCATGAATACAAATGATATAATGAGGCTTATGCAAAGACATGAAAACAACATGAAATCATACCCAACCCCAAGGGAGGGGTACAAGCCAATCTTCAGTCGGTGATCCCCTATTGCTCTTCAATGTCTTCAAAGCCCTAAATGGATGAATGAAATTGATGAATGTTTGATGGATGGATGTTGAATGTTGTTGAAGTCTTCAAAGATCTGCTCTTTCGCTGCGTAGAAGGCCCCTTAAACCAAAATTTCGGATCCTTTCCAATGAAGAAAGAGAGCTCTTATATATGAAACCCTAGGTCTTAATTTCAACTTTAGGCCAACTTAGAGATTGAAACTCCCACCAATTTCTTGGGGTTAAGCTTTATTTTATGATTGGATCGCGCTCCTAAAATTTTAGGAGAAATGTCTGGGACCGTGTGCACTCCGGGCGCCATGGTCCTGACAACTTTTCACCAAATTTTCAGGGTCGTCGGATATGATGATTTTAGAGAGAATCCCAAAGTTACAGCTGATTTCAAGATGTTTTGACCCCCGAAATCAGGCCTTAAAGTTCAAAATAGGACCTAATTAGGGTTTTAGATTAAATGATGTATTGGAAGAATAAAATGAAAGGGACACACTTTAATGAAAAGGGCCCAACTTTATGATATGGGAGATGATAAAATAGAACCTTAGACCTAATTAATTTAATTAATTAAGTGCTAAAGGGGAAATGCAATGCAAAATGCAAAATGCGCCAAGGCGGGTGCTAAACTAGGTGTGAAATTGTACCACCCTAGAAAGTGCGTACAATTTATGACACTACATTTAGCCCTCACTTTAGCTGTCATATGAACACTACGTGCATATGCAAGCTAAAGTACAGAAAAGTAAACATTATTTGAAAAAGGATATATCCATAAGTTGTCGGATGAAGCCCCGAGCAGCATCTACAGTACTCAGTTAGGAACCACAACCTACAAAACCACATGTTAGATCACAAAATCACCTAATGCTTACTAAGGAAGGTGATGAAAATTCGAGGGTAGCTATATGCCCCCCCCTATTTCGGCTTGCTAATTTTAGTGAGTTGAAACAGGGTATCATGTTTACCACTTCGAATTGTTAAAGAATATTGATGACCAATGCTCACAAGAAGATTTGATATGAGATCAAAAACTAATGGAGAATCATTTGGTAAGAAAGAGGACTAAATCTCAATTCCAACACAACAAAGAGTGTGAGGATTTGAGAGTTCTCTAACACAAGATGAAGGATGTAAATGGAAACAAAATGCAAAGAGAAGAAAAGAAAGGAAAAAAGCATGAATACACACATTGGTGATCCATGAGAAGAATAGTGAGAGAGAAAACATGGACTTCTCGCCCCTAGATCTTGTCTAGGTGATCCATGGGAAAAAGGACATGGAAAACTAGCCCCTAGAGTCTGTCTAGGTGATCCATGTAAGGGAGGAGAGTGAGAAAGTCTAGCCTTATGCCACTAGTTCCACTCAACCTCGTGCATGTGTGTGTAAGTGAGGTTAGAAGCACCTCATAGGAGTCTATGCCCGAGTATGCTACAACTTGTATATGTATAGTACAAAAGCGTGACATCTCACTCTAAGAGTCTGTGCTCTAGTTTCGAGAATAATCACCTTGCATAAAAGAAAAATGGAGACATCTCGCTCTAAGAGTCTGTGCTCTGGTTCCGAGAATGACCCACTACTCAAAAAGTGTAATGTTTATGTCATAAGAAAAATAGAACAAGGATACCTACCTTCATCACAAAAGAAGATACCCCAAAAATGCAACAATGTCATAGATCCAAGCAAGAGAGTTTTGCACTCTTTAAGCAAGGATAAGATAGTTGAAAAGGGATATCTTGTAGTATGCGTAAAGGAGATCCTTAGAGGAGAAGAGATCTTTGTACAAAAGACACCTATCCCTGAGAGGAATTGTCTTAGACAAATATAACATCTTCTAGAATAAGACAAAGAAGAGAATAAGAATGCAATACTTCCTTCTTTTGCGAGGTGAAAGTGATTCTTAATGAAGGATGACACTTTTTTTAACCCAATTGGGAGAGTGAATTCATTATGGATGTATTTTACCAAGTGCAAAAGAGGTTGTAGTCAAGGACTTACACCTCTTGTAAGATAGAATCCTTGAACAAACAACAACAAATGCATACAAGGAATAACATCAAGTAATAAAGTTCACACCATCCATGAAATAGGAAAAAGTGGATCCTTAGATAAAAATAAGGAAAGATCATTGCCTCCCAAGGATAAGGACAATGAGAAGGACTTACACAATCTTCTAGGGAGAGATTTAGACATAAGAAAAATGTACTACATACTCACATGAGTTCATGCAAGCAAGACATTAGTGTATGTAAAATGCTCCTCACAAGAAGTGGGTAGGATAAGAAAGAGAATACACATCTTCTCCCATATCTAGGAAAAGAGGATTCTAAAGAAAAGATGATCAATATTTCCACACTATTACCCCAAAGGGAAATTTTAACCATAAAAAGAAGAGATGTATGAAATCGCTCTTGTCCACATAGGAACAAGAGATAACATAGAAAATTAGGCTATTATGTTGCTTCAAAAATATGATTGCACTTGAAATTGTACCATCATGAATGACAATGAGCCCCCAGTAAATGAGCTACCAATGTCACATAATGATGAGCAACATAATAGCCATTAATGTTATTTAAAGACATGATAGATTGAATGAGGTATTTGAATATGACATGCTCAATGCTCAACTATAAGTGAGATCAAAAACATGTATAAAATGATAAAAATTGAAGAAGAAAAGTCACAAGAAATCTTAGAAGAAGGATGAGTGTAATTTATTAGAGCCTTATCCTTGGAGGAAAGGACTTTATGATGAATAGGAGATAAAGATTCATAAGTGAATTTAGAAATTTGAAGGGATTCATAAAGAGATTTGTTCATCGCCGAGATTTCCTTATGAGGGGAATGAGAGTTGATAGAAGTAGAAGATGATTTAGTTGAAGTGAGATCATCATCACTACTAAATATAGCATTCACATTGAGAGATGGTCTTTTAGATTCTTTGGTGGGCTTAGAAAGATTATATCCAAGTCCAAATGAATATTCATGCATGTTATGTTCTAAAGGAACTTTAATTCCTTGTTCATTTGTGCCACAACCATTTCCACTATAGCCACTCTTAGCCAAAATGTGAAAACCACGACCATAAAGGGATGCTAAATCAGAGAGAGATGGTGATGCCCCATAGGTCTCAGTGCTATTTGTATTAGATGAAGATGTTGAAGAGTTATTTGAATCGGAGGTAGCCACAAAGTTGTTACTGAATTGCTTAGACAATGTGGGCTTCTCTTTAGTTTCTTCCTTAGATTTTCCCTTCTCAATCTTAGGCACTCTATATTCTCCTACAAAAGTAGGGTTAAAGTCTAAAGATCCCCAATCATCATCTAAGAGAGCCTTTTCGGGAGAAAAGATATCTTTGGGAGAAGATTCTGATTGAGTAGAAGGATCAAGAGTACTAGAGGGGACAAAATCCTTAAAGGAAGTAGATGCATTTGAAGTGGTAGAAGGATTGGAAGTATTTGAACAAGAAGATCTAGTTCGTAATGGTTCTTGAAGATTAGTATCAGCTATCAAGGTGTATGTTATATTGTCATAAATGAATTTGACTTGCCCATGCAAAGTTGAGGGGACAGCTTGCATACAATGAAGCCAAGGTCTCCCTAATAGAAGATTGTAAGTCAAATTACTAGAGATGACATGAATAGGTGTAGGTAAAGTAACAGGACCTACTGTAATAGGTAAGGTTATGATACCCAAACATTCTTTACCAACATTATCAAAGCCTCGAATAGAAATAGAAGAAAGTTTAATGAGAGAATGATCCACATTAAGCTTGTCCAATAAATCAATACTACAAACATTAAGGCCAGATCCATTGTCCACAAGGGTTCGTCTTAAAGCACTTTCATTGATAATAACTACAATTATAAGAGGATCATATTGATTTTGAATTTCATGAGAAGGTAACTCATCTTGTGTGAACACAATTTGAGCTTTGGGTTTGCTTGTAGAATCAATCAGGGAAGCCATGTTATTATTATTATTATTATTAGGTATCACTACAGGTGGGACATCTAAATTTTTTAAAGCATCTTGTAACATCCCATGATAGGCAGGTTAAGTTTGAACTAAATCCCAAATAGAAATATTAGCCGAAGTAGTTTTAAGTTGTTCAATAAGATCATAGTCCTTACTAAGCATTTGTGAAATACGAGGAGCTTGAGGAAGAATAGGTTGGGAAGGAGGAAGTGAAGTTGGGATAACTGGAGGAGGATTAGGTTGCCTATTGTTTCTTGTGTTATAGGTATGAGCAACCACATTATAACTCTCTCTAGTCAGTTGCTTAGCATACTCATAAGGGCTCTTAGTAGAATAACCTCCTTGCACAGTAATAATAGGTTTCTTAGGAGTGCAAAAAGAATCATTAGCATAACCACCTTGGACCACTAAGATAGGCTTATTTAAAGGTTGATAATTTTGAGAAGGACAAGCACCTTGGACAGTGAAGAGAGGTTTGTTAGGTGTTTCATTCACATGTATCAAATTGATTGAGGATGGTTTAGAGGAATGAACAAAAGTGTTGGAAGAATTGTTGATAGTCTTCTCTCACACTAAAATCTCATCACGGATCAAATCAATTTTAGGAGAGAGACAAGGGGTAGGCATTGATGTTCTAGTAGGCAGAGTAATACTAGGAAAGGTCATATCATCCTCTATCATCAAAGGATCTACATGGGGAATAAACTCTCTAGGAGAAGGATCAACATTACTCTCTAAAGTCTCACTTGTGAGAGGGAGATCTTTGAAAGAGATTTTAACCATCTTGCTTTGAACTAGGGTATCCTTATGAGTAGAACCAAGTTGAGGAGAGGGAGATGCTTTATTTTTAGAGGGAGAATAATTGAGATTCAAGGAAGGTGAGAAACTATCAAGGGAGTTTTCAATCTTTATTTCATCCCCTTTGGCTAGGGTTCTCTCATGGGGTAGAGAATAATCTACACCTTCACCTAATGGTTCATCCCAAATAGTGAGGTTGTTGAAAGGAATGTTTGAAGTATTGTCAATTTTGGGAGAGGAGATAACATTGTTTATTAATTCCTCATCCTTAGGAGGGAGAGGATCAATAGATGTGTTAAACTCATCCTCTTTCCTCAAAATATGTTCAATATGATCTTTAGGGGAGAGAGAATTAAGGAAATTGCTTATTATTTCATCTTCTTTCTCTAAGGGATGCTTATGGGTAAGACAAACTTTAGGAGAAGGGTAAGCATTTATCATTAATTCATCATCTCTAGTGGGAATTTTGTTGGAAAAGGAAATGCCATCACTAGGAAATGTAGGGATAATGTCATCTTCTTGCACAAAAGGATCCTCATGAAGGGAGTGTTTTTTAGGAGGAACATGAACTTATTTCTCCAAAGATTCATGCTTAGGAAGGAGATATTTGAAAGAAGTGTTCATAACCTCTTGTTGCACTAACATGCCCCCATTGGAAGGACCAACTTTAGGAGAAAATAAGTAAATGTCCATCAACACCTTTTCACTTAGAGAGGCATCATGTAGGGAAGGTGAAGTAACATTAAGAAAGGTGTTTATGATATCATTCTCTTCCTCTAGGATAGCTAAATAGGAAGGGCACATTTTAGGAGAATTGTCAAGATCACTCTTAAAGTCTTCATCCTTAGAGAATGGGAGAGTCTCAAAGGGATTGGTAGCAACGCTTTTAGGCACTAAAATGTTGTTATAGATGGGGGGAGGTTCTTTAGGAGAAGGAAAAATTGAAACAAGGGAAGCTAACCCATTATCACATCTATGAAATGAATGCATCATGACAACAATTTTCCTCTTTCAAATGATAACACATGCAAAATAGAAGGAAATGTTTAATTTTAACCAATGCAAGCACTTAGAATGTAAATTTAGAAAATGAAATTTATGATTCAAATGAGTTCCTAAATCAGATTTGAAATTATTGATCCCAATTAAGCTATCCACAAGTTCAACAAAATTAGGGTTTTAGCAAAAATTTCCTCTAAATTTTTGAATCTTGCAAGAAATTAAAACTTGTAAATACAAATTTGAATTTGAAATAGCATAAACACTCAAATTTGAAAACATAAATCAGAATTAGAGAAGATTGGAATTCACGTCGGGTTCACCAAAATGTGTAGGGGAAAAAGTGACACTAAGCAAACATGCCCTAATATCACTTTCAATCACACACTTGTGGAATACGAAAGAGCCTAGAGGTATCACATAATTGGCTACTTCTTTTTGTGGAAGACAGAGCCACGGGCTACCTATTAGGATTTCTATTCCTTTGTTGCAAATGATAGATAGAATGATGCAAGTTCAACTATTAACCCTAAAGTGTAAGTATGAACTAGTAACTTTGAGAACAAGATTGTAGAATTGAGATTTAATGATGAAAAATTGTAAGGATAAGAGGAGAAATGTAAATGTGTACCTTGAATGGATTTGATTCTGCAAGATCTGCCGCTGAAGCTGGAAGCCTGAAATACTGAAGTTGCTACCTCTGAAACTGCTAAAATTCACTAAAATGGATAGGGACTAGGGCGCCCAGCGCCCCTGTCCTAGGGACCAGGGCGCCCAGCGCCCCTGTCCTAGGGACTAGGGCACCCAGCGCCCCTGTCCTGGCAGGACCAGGGCGCCCCACGCCCCTGTCCTAGCTTTCTAGGTTGGAATTTGGTGTGAAGTTCTGTCTCGGTCCACTTCCATCGGATCTGCAACTTGCGGTGTCCTTCAAATTCGGAAATCTGCACTTATATCTGAAAAGGGTTGTAGGTGGCTATATAGGGTTTTGCCTTAGTCAAACCCCCACTTTGGTGATTTCCACCTCCACAAATAGCCAAGTTGTATAGTAAAAGTTGTGTGTTCAGACCTTGTGTGTGTGCAAGATCCTAAAATGAAAGTAAGCAAACTAGAGCAACCTAGAAAGTAAACCCTAATTGCTTGTAAATGATAATATAAATGCTCCAAATCAAGATGCAAAGTGATCTAAAGCATGAATACAAATGATATAATGAGGCTTATGCAAAGACATGAAAACAACATGAAATCATACCCAACCCCAAGGGAGGGGTACAAGCCAATCTTCAGTCGGTGATCCCCTATTGCTCTTCAATGTCTTCAAAGCCCTAAATGGATGAATGAAATTGATGAATGTTTGATGGATGGATGTTGAATGTTGTTGAAGTCTTCAAAGATCTGCTCTTTCGCTGCGTAGAAGGCCCCTTAAACCAAAATTTTGGATCGTTTCCAATGAAGAAAGAGAGCTCTTATATATGAAACCCTAGGTCTTAATTTCAACTTTAGGCCAACTTAGAGATTGAATCTCCCACCAATTTCTTGGGGTTAAGCTTTATTTTATGATTGGATCGTGCTCCTAAAATTTTAGGAGAAATGTCTGGGACCGTGTGCACTCCGGGCACCATGGTCCCGACAACTTTTCACCAAATTTTTAGGGCCGTCGGATATGATGATTTTAGAGAGAATCCCAAAGTTACAGCTGATTTCAAGATGTTTTGACCCCCGAAATCAGGCCTTAAAGTTCAAAATAGGACCTAATTAGGGTTTTAGATTAAATGATGTATTGGAAGAATAAAATGAAAGGGGCACACTTTAATGAAAAGGGCCCAACTTTATGATATGGGAGATGATAAAATAGAACCTTAGACCTAATTAATTTAATTAATTAAGTGCTAAAGGGGAAATGCAATGCAAAATTCAAAATGCGCCAAGGAAGGTGCTAAACTAGGTGTGAAATTGTACCACCCTAGCAAGTGCGTACAATTTACGATGCTACAAAGGTCATACTCAGGTTTTGTTGATGAAGAAGCAATGTTTTTAGTTGGAGCACCTTGCAAAGTGATTTTACCTCGATGGGTTGTAACATGACATTCAGAGGTAGGTTCGGAAGAAGATCCAACGCCTTTCAGAATGATCTTGGGTCTCTAGGTAGAATTCTCTGACGTTTTGTCCTTGATGATAATGGTAGAGATGTAATTGTCCATTGAAATGTGATTGATGGTTGAATCATAGTTGTAGGATGCTCTGGTATAGTTGGTTTGATCATCTGTGGCTTTAGCTTTTCCCTTGTCATGCTTTGGGAATGGTTCCTTAAACATCTCATGTTCTTGATTAGATGAGTGTCCCTCAATCTCAATGACACCTCTATCAATGAGATCTTGTATGATGTTCTTCAGTCGTTGACAATTTCCTTCTTATGACCCTTGCTCTTATGAAATTCACAATACTCATCATCATTCCACCAATTTGGCTTGACCTTTGGTTCATATGGAGGAAAATCTGGAACTGTGATTACTTTGTTTCCCACTAGCTTCTTGAAAATTGACTCAAGTGGTTCTCCCAATGGAGTGTACTTCCTTCGTGATCTAGAAGTTGTTTGAGTATTCACTCGATTGTTTGTAGAACTTGATCCCGAAAAGATGAATTTGGGTTGCACTATGTTGGCATCAACAACACCATCATTGACTGTGTTCTTGTTTTTATTCCAAAATCTTGGCTTGTCTTTTCCTTTAAAGTCATCTTTGTTTTCTTTGAATATCTTAATGATGCCTTGCTCAATTAGGACCTTCTCTGTTGCTAAGCCTTTTTCAATGACGTCCTTGAAGGTGGACAAACAAGATTTTCTTAGGTCATAACCAATGTCTTTGTTAACATTCTGGGTGAACATCTCTACCATTTGTTTTTGTGGGATTTCACAAGAGCATCTGCTAGCTAGATTTCTCCATCTTTGTAAAAATGATGCAAAAGATTCTCCCTCTTTTTGCTTGGTATTGCACAAAGTAGTGACTGATATGTCTGTCTCTATGTTGTAGGAGAAATGTTGGATAAATGCCTCTGCTAGATCACCCCATGACTTAATACCAGGTGGGAGTTGGGAGAACCATTCCATAGCTTGATCACCTAGGCTTTGTGGGAATAATCTCATCAAATATGTCTCTTCTGCTGCTACCTCAATGCAAGCTATGAAAAACTGTCTTATGTGTGCCTTAGGATCCCCTTTTCCTCTATACTTATCAAATTTAGGTGTCACAAAGTGTGTAGGAAAAGGAGGCATTGGAATGCTCTTGTCAAATGGATAAGGACATATGTCTCTTATTGTGTATGTTGGCTTTGGTGTATTTATGTCCTCCATTTTCTTTTGTAAGTCCCTGATTTGTTGCTCCAAATTGTTCTTAGGTGGAGATCGACTTCTTGGACCATACCCCATGCTTGAGGCACCAATTGGAGGAGGAGCATGTTGCATATATGGATGATATTGATCATACATGTGTTCATATGGAGGAGGTCTATAGTGATGTTGTGTATATAACCACTTGGTATAGATTCATGCTGAGGAACACCATATCTATTTTGTGCATGTATACCATATTCTACAGGCATGTCATGTTCTAATGTGTTGCCCCCAAATTTAACATAGGGTTTCCTTGTGTCCAAATTTTGAGCATGCCTTTGAATATCCAATTGCTTTGGTGGTTGATCCTTGGCATTGATATGTGATTGAGCATATCTGTATGTATAAGACTTCCATAATGGTCTACGAAGGTGAGTATCATATGCTTGACCATGTGTATGTGGGACCTCTAGTTTTTGAAGCAAAGATGATGGTGATTCAGGTACCATATGTGGTCCTCTATTGCCTCCACTATTAGGCCTTCTTTGATCCATGTTGGAGTGAGGTTGTTGCAGAGGTCGATTTTCCATTATTTGAGACATGTCAAAATCATGAGGTATCTTGGCTCCACTTTGTGCCATCATTTGTAAGAAGTATTGTCTATCCCGCCTCATTATTTCCTCAACCAATCGATTGAAATGGGGAATCATAATGGATTCTTCCACATCTGCTGAATGTACGGAAAAGTTGTCCATATTGTCATTGTGTGTAGCATTGTTGTTTGTAGTGTCCATGTTCTCAACATTTGGAACATTTCTATAGGCATCCATGTCAGGTAATGTGGTATGATCAGAATTGAAAAAGATATCATTGTCATACTCATAAGAACTCATGTTTGCAAAATCTTGAGCCTCTTTAGTTTCTCTCCTAGATTTTTGAAGATGGGTTTCAACCATGAACTAGGTATTGACCGAGATGTGTGAGACTAGATGAAAATGGAAAAAGTATGGAAGACCAAGAGTTGGATGAAATTTAAATGAATCTGAAGTGTACTTGCAATGTCCAAAGTGTAAGACCAAGTATGTATGTAGTAGAGTAGGTGGTGTGGCTTCCAAAGAGAGGATAGTTTCTCTTGATGAGGTAAGTTGACCTTGACTCTAAGTATGACCAAATGAGACCCAAAGGTAAGAAACCTTGATGAGGGACCACTTAGCAAAGTGTTGTTGTATGTAGTGTGTTGACAGAGTATGATGAGGACAAGCAAGTGACCTTTTGACTCAAGTTTAGACAATTGTGAATGTAAAGTGAGATGCGAAGCAATGATGGACTTTGTGAGACCCAAAGACAGGTTGATTGCTAAATGAAACCCTGGAGAAATGACCTAGGAAGCTCAAGAATCTCGAAACTGACTATGTTTGTTTGCTGGACTGTAACAGTTTTTCAATTCTGAACACAGACGCGCCTGTATACTTCACAGACGTGGTTTCCTGACATAGACGTTGCTCTGTTCCACACAGATGCGTCTCTGAGATTTTTTGCTAAGTGTAATGTTGATTCTGGGAACACAGACGTTATTCTGCCCTTCATAGACGTGGTTATATAACACAGACGCTATTATGTCCGACACAGACACATTTCTGTAAATTTTGTGCAATTTTTTCCAATCTGTGAAGTTGTTTTGTTGTGACCAAATCTGACTGTTTGACTGTTTTTCGTGACAAGAGGACATAGTGTTGATGAAGACCCAATGTTTGCAAGTGTCTAGACTCAAAATGACTACAAGAAAAGTGTGTTGTTTGATGTAAAAATGTTTTGCATACACTTGAAGACACAAAAGACACAATGTTTTGTTGTTTGGTCTTGAATGTTTTGAATGTTTAAAATAAGTCAAGCACAATTCTTATGGCTGGCCAAGACAATAGTTGTTGATCCCACATGGGGTTTTCCCCCGAGGCTACGTTATTCAGAGAAGATACTTAGATGCTTGACCTCACTAGCTCCACCCTCAACACTCACTTCTCAGGTCAGCCAAGCATCAGTCTCCATGAAAACTCCCCGTGGCGAACTTTGTATCTCTACTAAGAACCGTATGTGTGTGGGCCGCTACCAGAGGTCCGACCTCCTGCCCCAACAACTAGAAGGATTTGGGCTTCTAAAACAAAAAGCTGCTAGTAAGGGCATCCGCTCATGTGGCCATACATGCGGCACTTTCAACTCTATAAATACAGAAGGCTCCCAAGCGGTAGGGGTTACGCCCTACAACTGATCAAATAAATTTTATCAAATGGGTTTATGGGGAGACATAGTGTCGGTATGAACTAATCAGCACACATTATTCATAGTTTTCGCCATGAATACAGCTGTTTATAGTGGTTCGGAAGAGGTGGGTTTTCCTCACTACCACTTGGGCTGTTCTCTTCTCACTAGTAGTCCTAATGACCACACGGGAAGACAGACCCTCTAAAGTTTAAACAAAAAGATCCTATTGCTCAAGACACAAAAGACAATGATTCAATTTTAGTGCACAAATTGAAGTGTTTGCTAGTCTATGAAAACAAGGCACACAATAAAAATCCAAAAACCCTTGCCAAGGACCTACAACAAAAAGTTGTTAGTAGTTTGGATTTGTTTCAAATAATCACCCCTTCCTGCAAGCACACAAGTTAGGTAAATTTTAAATCCAATAGACTTTGTAAAAATAGGGGCCTTCAACCAAACGATTTTGCTTTCAAGACAAGCTGCACCAATTTCGTTAGCTAGATCTGAAAATGTTAGTTCAAAATAAACCAGATCTAAAACCCTAAATGCAAAATCCAAAACTGAATCAATAAACCCAAAATGTGAAACTGGTGAACACAGACGTGATTACCATCAACACAGACGCGCCTTCGTCACACAAATGCGGTTATGTGAGGCACAGACACGGCTACAGAACACAGACGTGACTTTTGGTCACATACGCGGCTAAAAACACCATAGACGTGACTTAATAACACAAATGCGCTTCCCTAGAACTTGCAAAACAAAATACTACCAGTAACACAGACGCGATTCCAGATGTCGCAGACGTGCCAGAAAATCAAAAACGCGATCCGAAAGTGTGCAGACGCGAAAATATCAAAATGCTACCGAAAATGTCAGATCTGTAGCTTCAAAACACAAAATCTGCAACAAGGATGTTAAATGCAAAAGGGACAAGAGTCCCACTGGGCATGCCAAAATGTATATGGTGAAAATGGATAACAATAATAATGATATTGAAAGGCTAAATAGATTCAACCACAAAAACTCTAGTCTAACAACAACAAAGATCCACCATAACATATGAAGATTACCTAAGACAATGCAAATCAAACGAAATCACAAAGATTATACCTTCACATGTCCAATAGGGTTTGGATCTCCATTCTTCCTATCTCCATTGATCTTTCTTGATATATTTGCTCTCAGATTTTATGTGTGCACAAGAGCTCAACAAAGAACGGAATGTGGTTGCAAGTAGGATCGTAGTGTAGTCAATTGCATAAAAATGATTAGAATGCATAGAACGATTAGGGTTTGATAATGAAGGAAGCATCTCCTTATATAGAAGACACTATATGAAATGGAGGGATAAGATTGAGAGGTGTAAAAGGAGGTCGGTTATGATTAGAGGGTAGGTAAAAGAAATAATAAAATAATGAAAGGGGTAGGTAGTGTATGAATTAAGAGATGAATGACATGTGTCATGGGTAGAAAAGGTTAATGAATTAATTAAATAAATAAATATTTATTTAATTAATAGAAGAAGTGGGATAATTAAATAAATAAGATATTTATTTAATTTGAAAAAAGGATAATTTAAATAAATAAATGTATTTATTTAAATGAGAAATAAGGCTAGAAGAGGATAAATGAATTAATTAAATAAATAAAGATTTATTTAATTAATAGAAGAATTAAGCTTAGATAATTAAATAAATAAAATATTTATTTAATTAGACTGGACAATTTTGGGTGTCTACAATAGTCTTCAAACTATCGATGTTTTGCAGAAGATGTTTACCGGTCACAAATTGACTGAAGACCTCAAGTGGTTCGAGGATCTTAAGCGGTACGAAGGAACAATGCAGTAGTTAACATTTTTCCAGTCTTCATTTTTGACAACTGGTAATCGGTAAATTCTATGAACCGATATTACTCTGTGATGAGTTACCAACCGGTATTTATGTGATGAGTTATCATCCACAGACACTTTGGCACTGATTTTGTGTCGTGTTACCAAATGTGTCTAGATGCACTGAACCTAGGAACTTGTAATGCAATCCTATTGGACTGACATGAAATCAGACTCCTTTATAAGGACATCATGTCTAGGGTTTTAAATGTTGATGATGAGGTTTTGTATGTGTGATCATAGAAGAGAAGATTAGGTCTGTGTGAAGAGTAGGAGTGTGGAGATATTGAAGACTGAAGTAATGCTGAAATGCATTAATAGTGAGCTATCAAGGATCTAACCAAGCATACTGTGCTAGTATCTAGATCACTTACTTGTTGATTACTCACATCTTTGACAAGACTGAAACCCTTAACCGGGTAGGCCTAGCAAAGCCTTTGTAAATCCTCTAACAAGGTGGTTCACAACTATGAATCTGAAATCCTCTAACAAGGTAATCTTTAACAGGACTTATCTCCTAACAAAGATCTAGATTCCTAACAGGATTTGTTCTGATGAAGAACATTGTATGACCTTAACCGGTTTGGTTTCTATTCTGCAAATAGTTACTTGTGAGTCTCTTCTCACCATGGTTTTTCCCATTTGGGTTTCCATGTCAAAACATCTTGTGTTATGGTGATTGTGCTTTTGTGGGTGAATGCTTTGTTTGCTATTTGGTTTGCATTTATCTTAACCGGTTTATTTGTAAATCTATCATACCGATTATCTACTAAACTATTTAAGTGTTTGAGTTTAGTATTTTTTGGTATACTAATTCACCCCCACCTCTTAGTATTCATCAATTGGTATTAGAGCCAACCTTTCTATAAGTCTAACCACTTGGAAGGAGATATGGAGGAATACACTCTAAGGGAACTTACTCATCATCTCACTCAGACTGAGAAAGCCTATGATGAACTCAAAGTCAAGTATAAAGCCTCTCTGGCAAAAACAAGAGAGCATGCTAAGAAACTAATGAAGCTTACTGAAAATAGTTCTTCTGATGAAGCAGACATGGATGCCCTAATTGAAGAAGTTGAAAAACTGAATGAATTCAATGCCAACCTAAGAAGGGAACTAGAAGGATTGACTATCTGAATGTGTCAAGAGCTTGAGAACCGAAGGAAAACTAAAGATCTGGTAAAAGACAAAGATCATGAGATCTTCAAGCTGAAGCAAGAAATCAGTGCCCTTACCGCTCATCTCCAAGAGAGTAAAGTGGAAAAAGAAGAAATTCAAGGTGAACTAAACATGGCTATTTATGAGAATGCAACCTTGAAGGAATCCAATGCTTCTATTACCAATGAACTTACTGAGACAAAGGAGATACTTGCCAAATTCTATCAGAGTACTGCTAAGCTAGAGCAAAAGCTTGAATCAGCAAAACTGGTAAAGAATACCACTGGACTTGGTTTTTCTAGTTATGAGGAAGGTGAGACCTCTAGAACAAAAGATGTAGCATCAAGGAAGCAACCAAATCAAAGGATAAAGGTAAGCAAAAGTTTAAACCTGTTTGCTTTAATTATCTCAAGGAAGGACATACTGCTAATGTGTGTAGAAATAAGGCCTACAATAATTTTCCTTATTTTCTAAACAATAAGCATAGATCCAATAAATTCAATGGAAACTATTATGCATGAAACAAGTTTGGGCATAGAGCATTTGAATGTAGGTCTATTTTGCACAACACTGGGAGATACCCTCCAAGGACTCAAGGAGTTATCCTGGAACCCACTGTGAACCAGAATCCAAAATGGTATAATGTCTATGACCATCAGCCAGGTGGTGGTGGCTATCAAGCGACAACTGGTTGGAGAGCAACCTATTTGATCTGTCATGGTAGTGGTCACACTGCTACAACATGCAGAAGGAAGAATGATAGAATGAACAATGGACCATGGAGAACACCTGGAATGGTATGCTATCATTGCAACAAACTGGGACACACTGCCAGAACCTGCAGAATGAGAAAGAACCTATCAGATGATATACCAATCACTCCAGAAGGGAAGATTCATGTTGAAACCATTCAAGCGGGAATGAATAAAACATGGAAAAAGAAACCTAAAGAAGTGTCACAAGATGAACCGGTTTCTGTACCTAGTGTGGAAGTCTCTGAACCAGCAAACTGAGCTTTAGAAAAGCTTAGGGGGAGCATATCGGTGAAATATTTGAACCCCCGGTTTATATCAATAAATACCTTAACCGGTATATGTTACCTGTCAATCAACAGAAGATTTTGAAGCAGTAAAAGGCAAAATTAGGGTTTGTACCCTAGCGATGGAGCATTTATTATGGTAGGTGAAAGATCATTTAAAAGGGATTTTTGATGCCATTTTCACTTATTTGTTTTTGAGCGAAGAATTTTCAAGTGTAGAGCGATAAAGAGCAATTCGTCAAGCGATTCAAAGTGAATTCAAAAACTTGCAGAAGAATCCAGAAGATCATTTTCAATCAATCAGTTGAAGAACATCAAAGCGGTAATCCAGCAACCGAAGTGGTGTGTTGTGAGTGACATTACAAAAACCCTAGATTTCAAAGCGTGAAGGTATTTCTCAAAAAATTTGTCTAGCATTTAATCATGGCTTTTGCATTGCACTCCAGTCCTAGTGCACCAGTAGACTCAGTGAATTTTATTCAAAAGAAGATGAAATACAATGCCCTATCCCAAATACCCACTAGAGTCATAGTTGAGGAAGATGTTTCAGCTTATATTTATTGTAAATTGGAAGACCTAGGATCCCTAGTGATCCATTCTCAGCTAGGTCTATTATGTGGGGATGACAAGAAAATTAAACCGAAATATAGCATCCTAGAGAGGAAGAAACTACACAATGCAGTTTATTTTCTTGAAGAGTTTAGGGAAGATCACATTCGTATCATCTTGAGTAGAGTAAAGGGTGATAAAATGTACCTGGAGCAGACGCATGATATCACACCGGAAGCAATTCATGCCATCACCAATTTCTGTAACATTGGTGAGGTGCTAGCTTTAAGGAAGGTCATCAAGACTAAAATGACTAATCTCATTGGATCTCTGAGCGACTAACAAGGAATGACTATCAACCCCATAAAAGATGACTTGGTTAAGTATGCTTGCATGGTGATTAGCTACCAAGTGTTTTATGCCAGCAGAATAAACTTTGTCCCCGCTGCTGCAGTGAATGCTGCCTACAAAATGATTCAGGAAGACACCTCTTTTGATTTGTGTACCTGTTTGTAGAAGCAATTGCTATTAAACCTGAAGTCCATTAAACAAGATAATGCCTAAAGGTTCAGCTTCGGATAACTTTTGGTCAGTCTATTTTTCTACTTTCAACTCTATTTTCCTGGAGTAGGTGATATTCAATGGTTTGCTGACCAACCGGTTACTAAGAAAATTAGGGAAAGTCTCCAAGCAGTAGGAACTGGATATCCTGAGGTTTTGAATAAATATTTTAATGAATTCGGATGGAAAATGAGCCAAAGGATGAGGATTTCTGGAGATATTGTAAAGAAATATGAAGATGACATCTACTTTATCATAAAGGTAGATGAATGCATAATGGAAGTGGTAGAGCCGAGAAAGGAAGCAGTAGAACCTATGAGGTATGAAGTAATAAATGACATGTTGGATGGTATGCCTCTACCCTGATTGCCTCTCCTTTAGATACAAAGAAGAAGCGAACCGACACCTACTTGGAAAGGGTAACACCGGTTGAAGATCCTTCAGTGAAAAAGGGAAAGGCAGTGCCATCAGTATCGGCACCGGTTACCTCAACCAGCCCAAAAGTGACCAAGCGGTCACCTGCCAAGAAGAAACCAAAAGTTGCACCCACTAAAGTATTTGAGAGGAAGCAGAAGACAAAAAACAACTCTTCGGAGTCAAAGGATACCGAACTGGAAGTGCAACCTAAGAAAACCAAGTAATCAAGCAAGAAGGCTAAATCTACCGGTAATGCACCTGCACCGTCAGCACTGGTAAATATAGACATCTCTTCTTATAAGCCTCTGACACATTATCAAATGACTATAAAGAATATTAAGAGAAAGGTTCTTGATGACCTAAAAGAATATTTTGATGATTAATCTGATAATGAGAAAGAAGAAGTAGAGCAGGAAATGATAAAATATCTATGTAAATGACCGGTCGCCATCTAAAATTAGATCAGTGACACCTGATTCCTTATACAATTCTTTGGACAAAAAATGGTGGATTGCCATTAAGAAAGAATAGGAAATAAGGGAGAAAATATTTGCTCAATAATTTCCTAATGCCTCCAATTCTGAATTATTTGAAATTATGGACAAGAATAAAGGTCTCTTCTTCATGAGAAGAAGAAGACTCAGGCTACTAGAAGGAAGAACCTCTGAAGTGGAGAAGGACACTCATCTACATGCCAAAGTTGATGTCCAGTTACATCAAGTGTCTGAGGCCAACAAGAAGGCCGAACAAGAACCTGACCTATCCTCAGCCAAACCGGATGAGGTATTTGATGGTGAAGGAGAAAGAGTTACAGAACAGGTTGACACTATTGATGTTGATGCATTGGATGTTGAAGATGTCACTCCAGAGAAGGAAAAGGCTGATAAGGAAAAAGAAGAGAAAGAGAAATAGGATAAGGAAAAAGCAGAAAAGGAGAAACTAGACAAGGAAAAGGCTGATAAGGAGAAAGCGGAGAAAGAGGAAGAGAAAAAGAAAGAGGAAGGGAAAAAGAAAGAGGAAGAGAAAAGGAAAGAGGAAGAGAAAAAGAAAGAGGAAGAGAAAATGAAAGAGGAAGAGAAAAAGAAAGAGGAGGAGAAAAAGAAAGCGGAAGATAAGAGGAAACAAGAAGAAGAGAAGAGAAAAGAAGAGAAGAAGAGGAAAGAAGAGGAGAAGAAGAAAGAAGGGGAGAAGAAGAAAGAAGGGGAGAAAAAGGAGGAAGAAGATAAGAAGAAGGAAGAATTGAAGGAAAAACAAGGAAAGGAACAAAAGAAGAAAGAAGAAGAAAAGAGAAAAGCAGCAGAGGAGAAGGAAGCAGAACAAGCCAAACAAGCGAAGACTCCCAAGGCAACTAGTGGTCAAGACAAACCGGTTGACATCACCAATCCTATTGATCTCCAATCTGCAAATGAATCAGAGCTGCTCCAAAGCATAAAGGTTGCACAGGAACAATTGGAAGCATTCAGGAGGAAGAAGGAGCAAGATGTTATTCAAATTGCGGTTGACACTCTCACCAGTTTGCTTCCCGGTACTAGCCTTCCCAGTACCGATTCCTCTCTATCAAAGCTTAAACTTCTATGTACTATTGTAGAGGACTAGGTTCAATTTCTGGAAGATGTTGCTGAAGTAAATGCCAAGAAGAAGCATGAAAAGGAACTCAACACTGCCTTAGTCAAGAAACTAAATGAGCTCTGATCTCAACTTTAGAAACAACAGAAGGATATAAGTGTTGTTATGGATGAGGGCAAACTCCTGTTGAGCAAAATCAGCCAACCTCATCTATTTTGCGATGATGTGCTCACTCAAAAAGAGAAACTCCAATCAGATTTGCAGGCATACATAAACAACTTCAAGACGCCATATGATTCCTTCACTACATATGGGCAAATAGTTCATCGTTATCAGCTTCAGTCTGCCAGGATAGAAGTGGAGATCAGCAACTGGTCAAGAGATTTGCAGGAGCTTCAACTGGTCTTATTACCTAGACTGCAAATTCTTCAGAAGTGCTTTCTCAATCTAGAATCCCTAATGGTGACTCAAGAGATGAGTACCATTGATGCCATGGAAGAACAGGTATCTCAGATGCAGACCAAAAGTGAGGTTGCTACCTCATTACTTGAGTCATGGTCATTAGACATGAAGACTTTTTTGTAGGATTTTAAATCGATTTTTGACAAGTTTGATTGTCATAAACATTTACTCAATTTTAATGATAATGAGAAACAAGGGTTATTTTGTAGTACTTTTTCATTGTTGGCAAAGGGGGAGTAGTATTTAAAATTTTGGTGAATGTTATGTATACTTTCATGTTACCACTTTAAGGGAGTAGTATACATTGTAATTTCTACAAAAGGGATAGTGTATATGCTTAGGGGGAGTAATTTTGCATATGGCATATTTTTGTTGTGAAAACACTTAGATGCCAAAATTTTTGAAGTGTTGCTATCAATGCCAAAGGGGGAGATTGTTGGCATTTTGATGATGTTGTGATTGTCATTGATGGACACACACTTTCTTTGTGTACACTTTCTTGATGTATGAGTTATGCTCAACCAGTATTTGTTACAACTGGTATTATGTATTATAGTCTTTAGACTATCGGTGTTTTGCAGAAGATGTTTACTGGTCACAAATTGACTGAAGACCTCAAGCAGTATGAAGACCTCAAGTGGTTCAAGGATCTCAAGCGGTATGAAGGAACAAAGTGGTAGTTAACATTTTTCTAGTCTTCATTTTTGACAACTGGTAATCGGTAAATTCTATGAACCGGTACTACTCTATGATGAGTTACCAATTGATATTTCTGTGATGAGTTATCATCCACTGACACTTTGGCGGTGATTTTGTACCATGTTACCAAATGTGTCTAGATGCACTAAACCTAGGAACTTGTAATGTAATCCTATTGGACCGACATGAAATCAGACTCCTTTATAAGGACATCATGTCGAGGGTTTCAAATGTTGATGATGAGGTTTTGTATGTGCGATCATAAAAGAGAAGATTAGGTCTGTGTGATGAGTAGGAGTGTGGAGATATTGAAGACTGAAGTAATGCTGAAACGCATTAATAGTGAGCTATCAAGGATCTAACCAAGCATATTGTGCTAATATCTAGATCACTTACTTGTTGATTACTCACATCTTCGACAAGACTGAAACCCTTAACTGGGTAGGCCTAGCAAAGCCTTTGTAAATCCTCTAACAAGGTGGTTCACAACTATGAATCTGAAATCCTCTCACAAGGTAGTCTTTAACAAGACTTATCTCCTAACAGAGATCTAGATTCCTAACAGGATCTATCCTGGTGAAGAACATTGTATGACCTTAACCGGTCTAGTTTCTATTCTACAGATAGTTACTTGTGAGTCTCTGCTCACTGTGGTTTTTCCCATTTGGGTTTCCACGTCAAAACATCTTGTGTTATGTTGATTATGCTTTTTGTGGGTGAATGCTTTGTTTTCTATTTGGTTTACATTTATCCTAACCAGTATATTTGTAAATATGTCATACCGGTTATCTGCTAAATTGTTGAAGTGTTTGAGTTCAGTGTTTTTTGGTATACTAATTCACCCCCCCCCCCCTCTTAGTATTCATCAAAAAATTTATAGTTTCATTTAGTATTTTAAAAAACCCTTTGGTAGAAAGATAGTTAAGAGAGAGAAATAGAAGTTGTGTATTTTTTTGTTGATTTTTCATAGTGAATGCATCATGAAAATCAAGAACCTATTTGTGTGCATCACATAACTTACACCAAAAAAAAAAAAAAAAATTAAGTGTAGAACAATAATATATTATTTTTTTCAAATTTGGACAAGTACTTAAAAAGTTATTAAAAAAATGGTACACGTCTATCTCTAAGAACTCTGGAGACACTAGTAAAATGAATTCAAGATTAATATGTTAACATTGTTCAAATTTTTAAAAAAATATATAGCCAGAAAGCCCAAAAGATGGGTGAAATTATGGTGGCAATTTTATAAATACCCACTTGGTAACGTGTAAACCTAATGGTGATGAAGTTGAGAAATCAAATTGGAAGAAGAAAACATGTAAAAAAAGGAGAGAAATAAGGCTCCCAAGCCTCAACCTTCTTATCCAAGGCTAAGTACAAGCCAAAACGCGCATGGGTTATTAATATTCAAATAACGCATACGGGTTATTGTACATAATAATAACCTGTATGCAGTTTTATTTCCATAATAATGCATATGGGTTATGTTCTTTAAAAATCACATATGTTAACATAAAATATACTCATATATAATTTAATATAATTACACATACATATATTAATATATCTAGATAGATAAGGAGGGAGAGAGATAGCGAAAGAGGGGGAATGAGCATTGAGAGAGAGAGAGAGAGAAGGGGGTGGAGGGAGGTTGTATTTGTGAGAGAGAGGGAGTGGGATAGTGAGGGAGAGATAGAGAAAGAGCAAGAATGAAGGTTGAGAGAGAGAGAGAGAGAAATAGGGAGAGAGGGAGAGTGAGGGAGAGAGATGGAGAAAGAGGGGGAATGGAGGTTGAGAGAGAGAGAGAGATCGAGGAAGAGAGATATAGAAAGAGGGGGAAAGGATGTTGAGAGAGATAGAGGGAGAGATATAGAAAGAGGGAGAGAGGAAGTGTGAGGGAGAGAGATGGAGAAAGAGGGAGAAGGGAGGTTGAGAGAGAGAGAGAGAAGGGGGTAGAGGGAAGGAGAGTGAGGGAGAGATATAGATAGAAAAAGAGGGGAAGAGAGAGAGAGGGGGGAGAGAGAGAGAGGGAGAGAGGGAGAGAGGTAGATAGAGGAAGAGGGAGAGAGAGAGAGAGGAAGAGGGAGAGAGATAGAGAGAGAGGGAGAGAGAGAGAGAGAGAGAGAAGGAGAGGGAGGGAGTGTTGGCATTTTTAGATTGTTGGCATTTTGCATATAGATTGCATTAATGATATGTTGTCATTGATGTCAATTGAACTGGTGAATGATATTCATGATATTGTTGATGTTATTGTTTTTATTTCTATTGTCTTGTAACTGGTATGATAAACTTTTTGGAAGATGTTGTAAATCGGTATATGGTAGTTTGTAAGTTGAACCGGTGTAAAGGGTTAAACCTATCTATGTTTTGTAAACCGGTACCCAACCGTTTATTTGTTGTTAAACCCTAATCGGCCAAGTTTGTTGGTTTAAGATCTAATGATGAGCGGTAATGATGGAGACACGTGTGATCATTGTATGAGGATAAGTTCAAATTATTTTTTCACGTTTGTTTGTCATCTTAGAAAGGAGCAAAGTGGATTGCATCAAATGCATAGTGCGTGATGAGTTACAAGTCCGATGAAGTAGTGATCATGGAGCAAATGGAATTTTCTTGAAGAATGTGAAGAGATTGTAATGATTTCTAATGGTCAAGATTGTACTAACTTTTTTGTAATCTCGATGATGAGAATTAGGTTTTTGTTGTGTTACCAACCTAGTTGATTTTGTTTTTAAGGTCGATGATATTGTTTTTTTAAGTGTTGGCAAAGTTGGAAAAGTTGGTAGAAAACCAGTTGAGTGTGTGGTTGCCAAACCGATGGATGGATCTGCACTTTGAGTAAAGGAAGATTGAAGCTTAAGAAGGATCTGATCAAGCAGATGTAGTGCTATTCAGACAGATCAAGAAAACCTGTTGTTTTCTAACAATTACAACAAAATAGAAATCCCCTAACCGGGTAAGCTCTAACAAGCTTGGTTACTTGTTAAATCCTCTAACAAGGTGGTCCATTAGTTTGGATTCTCAAATCCTCCAGCGAGGTTACTCCTAATAGGGTATTGTGTTTTTCATCAAGGCATATTTGTAAATCCCCTAACCGGGTGATTCCTAACCGGAATTAGTTCTTAACAGGACTTATTGTAAAGCTTTAATAGGCTTGGCTCCTAACAGGGTGAACTTCAGAAGAGTTCAAATAGCTATCCTTGTGAGTCTCATCTCACCATGGTTTTTATCTATTTGGGTTTTCCACGTATAAATATTTATGTCAAGTGGTGAATGCTTTTATGGTTATGATCTTATTTGTTAATTTGATTAACTACTTAACTATTCTGATAAGGCATGATAACTAGAAGCATTAAGAGATGAATATGTTGATATTTGATTAAGCATTGTTGATGTTTACAAGATTGAAGTTATTTGTTGTTAAGTTGTCATAATAGTCAAATCGATTGATGTTGAGTATTGATCTTGATAGTGAAAGTTTACTTTGTGAGTTTGAATTTGAGTTTGGGAGTTTGTATCAGTTTTTCAGTATACTGATTCACCTCCCCCTCTCAGTATTCTACCGGATACTTATTCTTTCATCATACCATCAGGGAGAGAAAGAGGGAGAGATGGAGAGATGGAGAGATATAGAGAGAGAGAGAGAGATCTCAACCTCCCTTCCTCCTCTTTCTCTATCTCTCTCCCTCGCTCTCTCTCTCTCCCCCTTTATCTATCTCTCTCCATCAGAGAGAAAGAGGGAGAGAGGAAGAGATGGAGAGATAGATAAAGAGGGAGAGAGAGAGTGTGTGAGGGAGAGAGATAGGGAAAGAGGGAGAAGGGTGGTTGAGAGAGAGAGGGAGAGAGATAGAGAAAGAGGGGGAAGGGAGGTTGAGAGAGAGAGGGGGAGAATCTCCCTCTCTCTCTCACTCTCTATCTCTCTCCATCTTTCTCTATCTCTCTTCCCCTCTCTCCCTCTCTTCATGTTTCTCTATCTCTCTCCCTCTTTCTCTATCTCTCTTCCTCACTCTCCCTCTTTCTCTATCTCTCTCCCTCATTCTCTATATCCTTCTCTCCCTCTTTCTCTGTCTCTCTCCCTCAATCTCTCTCTCACTCCCTATTTCTCTATCTCTCTCTCCATCTTTCTCCCCCTCTCTCTCTCAACCTCCCTTCCCTCTCTCTCTCTCCATCTTTATCTCCCTCACTCTCCTTCCCTCCACCCACCCTCTCTCTCTCTCTCTCTCTCTCTCACTCTCTCTCTCTCTCTCTCTCTCTCTCTCTCCCTCCCTCTCTCTCTCTCTCTCTCTCTCTCTCTCTCTCTCCCTCTCTCCTTATTTCTCTATCTCTCTTCCTCACTCTCTATCTCTCCCTCTTTATTTATCTTTGTCCCTCTCTCCCTCATTTCCTATCTCCTTCTCCCTCTCTCTCTCTCTCTCTCTCTCTCTCTCTCTCTCTCTCTCTCTCTCTCTCTCCCTCCCCCCTCCCTCTCTCCCTTGTTCTCTATCTCCTTCTCTCCCTCTTTCTCTATCTCCTCCTCTCCATCTTTCTCTATCTCTCTTCCTTGCTCTCCCTCTCTCCCTCTTTCTCTATCTCTCTCTCTCTCAACCCCCCTTCCCCCTCTTTCTCTATCTCTCTCCCTCAATCTCCCTCTCACCCTATTTCTCTATCTCCCTCCTTCTCCCTCTCTCTCTCTCCATCTTTCTCTCCCTCTTTCTTTATCTCTCCCTCTCTCCCTCATTCTCTATCTCCTTCTCTCTCTCTCTCTCTCTCTCTCTCTCTCTCTCTCTCTCTCTCTCTCTCTCTCTCTCTCTCTCTCTCTCTCTCTCTCTCTCTCTCTCTCTCTCTCTCTCCTTTTCTCCCTCTTTCTCTATCTCCTCCTCTCCATCTTTCTCTATCTCTCTTCCTTGCTCTCCCTCTTTCTCTATCTCTCTCTCTCTCAACCTCCCTTCCCCCTCTTTCTCTATCTCTCTCCCTCAATCTCCCTCTCACCCTATTTCTCTATCTCCCTCCTTCTCCCTCTCTCTCTCTCCATCTTTCTCTCCCTCTTTATTTATCTCTCCCTCTCTCCCTCATTCTCTATCTCCTTCTCTCCCTCTTTCTCTATCTCTCTCTCAACCTCCCTTCACCCCTCTCTCTCTCTCTCTCTCTATCTATCTCCTCTCCCTATTTCTCTATCTCCTCCTCTCCATCTTTATCTATCGCTCTCCCTCTTTCTCTATCTCTCTCTCTCTCCAAACCTCCCTTCCCCCTCTTTCTCTATCTCTCTCCCTCTCTCTCTATTTCTCTATCTCTCTCCCTCTCCCTCTCCCTCTCTCTGTTGGCATATGATGATATGATGATAATGTATGTTCTCATTGATGTCAATAAGTACAGGTGAACCGGTATGAAGATTGGAAGAAGTTGTTATTCATTTTCAAGTAGGAGAACTGGCATGAAGAGATGAAGCGAACTGGTGTCAAGGTTTCACTAAGTGTGACTATCAGTTGGTAGTCTCAGCTCTAGGGTTTTTAGTTTGGCAATCTAGCTTGTGTAATGCAACCGGTGACATTCTTTGATGAGTTAGCTAAGAGATAAGGATGATATCGAGATGCCACGACAGTTTTGTGCATGTGAAGGATTTCTTTGAGAATCTTGCATGTGAAGATCGATTGCATTAAATGTCTACCTTGGGAATGAACATTCTTCTTAGCATATGTGAAAAGAGCGTGATGGGTTACTGATTTCTATATGCAGTGAAGAATGGACAATGTAGAATGACTTGTGATCTGTTTAAGATTGTTTTATTCTATGCAATGTGTGTGAACGATCAGGATTGGGCCGCTTGTAATTGTAAACCTAAAATGTTTAGGGTTTAGGGTTTATGCTACCGACCTAATTGTTTTCTATAAGGTCGATGAGTTTTGATATTGTAAGTGTTGGCAAATATTGTGTTTGTATCCGAGTGATGAGATACTTGCCAAACCAATGAGTGGAAAACTATAGAGTGTGATTGCAGAGTAGAGGAGCTGAAAAGGATCTGTCTTAGCATGTAATGATGTTATCATATCAAAGCTTTACCTATTACCTTCTAACCATTTCAACAGTAGGAAAATCCCTTTACCAGGTAGCTTTAACAGGCTTATTGCAAGTTCTCTAACTAGGTGACTCAAGATAATTGAGTTCTTCAAATCCTCTAGCAAGGTAACCTTTAACAGGGTTTCTGTTAGGTCCCAGAGACAACTAAGAGGGGGGGGTGAATTAGTTGTCTAACAAATTCAAACTAAAAACAACTTAACCAACTTAATGCTTAATATCGGTAAACCAGTCTAATATGTCGATAGATAGTTTTAACAATTAATTGCAATACCGGTAAGGATTAATGCATGAAACAAAAAGACAAAGTCATCCACAAAACATAACACCAATATTTGTACGTGGAAACCCTGTAAGGGGAAAAAGCATGGTAGGAAACCTTACCCACAATCCAATGATACTACAGCAGATAGTAAGTGTATACAAATGGGGTCTGCACATGCAGAAAGGCCAAGTGCTTAGAGCTCACTGCTCAATCATAAAATAGGAGTCACACTAACTACAATTGGATGGTTAAATCCAATAAGAATGTACTGCTCAAAATAGCATATTCATATGCTAGATTCAGTAACGGTGTAGTTCTAATTGTCTTCACAAAAACCCTCCTTCAATCTTCAAATGATGTCTACATGTATAGCTCTACTTATTCTCGCATATACCTTCACAAAATCCTTTTTTGCATTCCACATTCTATCTTACAAATAAGATCTTACATTTATACCATACCCTAAGACCAATTTTAGTAGGTCGGCTCTAAAGGATAATACAATAAAATTAATTTAAAAATCAATTAATACCCGATGCAATAACTGATTCACCATGTCAGCTTAATGCATTTACAACAATAATAAGTCATCTTCATAGCATGCCATGCTGAACTAGAAAAGAAAAACCTGTCGGTGTATAACCTCGACCTATTTGTCGGTAACAGCAAATATGTAAATATGAATATGCCAATTAACAAAACTCCAAGACACGGTGTCCACATGATGTCTTCGACATAACCAAGTGTTTTCCATGCCCTTCCAAGTGTCAATGATCATTATATCCTGCCAGTGTACCAGATACCAATGACTGTGCATAAGTCACTTGCTTGCCGGTGAATGTTGTTGATTCTCCAAAGTGCCAGAATTGATAAGTTTTTAGTAGGTGTTGACATCAATGACAAAAAAATACCAAAATACCAACAATCTCCCCCTTTGGCATTGATGGCAACACAAGATGGAAAAACAATCAAAGTGCCAAAATAGAAATGCCAAATACCAAAAACCAACAACCTCCCAAAAAGAGATTATAACCAGAAATCAAAATATAGATACAGAGAGTAATAATCTCTCCCAAACAACAATCTCTCCCCCTAGGAGCAACATGTGTTTTCCTTATGTTTTTCCATACCAATCTCTCCCCCTTTGACATCAAATTCCAAAGTAAAAAATATACCAACCAATTCAGTATACCAACTACTCCCCCTGAGAAGTAGCTTCCTCATCAAAGCCGGAGTAAAAGATTTCTCTGTTAATTCTGCCAGTTGATGACAAACATCAACTTCCTAAGTCTCTACCACTGGGGGTATGACCCCAAGCTGGTCTCTGAGATATTCAAAAGTCTCCTTAGGCACAGGTTTAGTGAAGATATTTGCAATCTGCTCTTTAGTATTCACATAAACCAGTTTTATCTCTTTTGCTTCAACATTTTCCCTTAGAAAATTCAGTTTGATAGAAACATGTTTGGTTTTAGAATGTAATACCGGATTCTTAGATATATCAATTGCTACAGTGTTATCACAATAGATAGTAATAGGTTCCTTACATTTTACCTTTATGTCTTTCAACATTTTCTTAAGCCATAGTACCTATGTACAGTTAGTTGCTGCTGCAACATATTTTGATTCTACTGTTGATAAAGATGTACAACTTTGTGTCTTACTCAGCCAAGAAACTAGTCTGCTTCCAAGAAAGAATGCACCACCAGTGGTGCTTTTTCTATCATCCACATCTCCTACCCAATTTGCATCTGTGTATGCACATAATTCAAAGTTTTCACCTCTAGGATACCATAATCCAAGATTTATAGTGCCTTGTAAGTACCAAAAAATCCTTTTTACTACTAATTCATGATTTTCTCTAGGATTACTCTGAAATATTGAAATAATACATACTGGATTCATAATATCAAGTCTGGTTTGTGTCAAATACAGTAAACCTCCTATCATAGATTTGTATCTAGTTGGATTAACACGTGTAGATTCATCCCTTAGTGATAGTTTGCCATTTGTAGTCATAGGTGTGCTTACCGGTTTAGAGTTCTCCATCCCAAATTTCTTTAGTAACTCCTTTAAGTATTTGGATTGACTCAAGAATATACCTTTATCAGTCTATGAAATCTACAATCCTGAAAAGAATTTTATTTCTCCAATCATAGACATTTCAAATTCCTGCTTCATTTTAATAGAAAATTCTTTACATAATCCATCTTCTCCTCCAAAGATTATGTCATCAACAAAAACTTCTATAACCGAGATGTCATCATTAGTCACTTTATAATATAAATTGTTGTTTGCATTACCTTTAGAAAAACTAATCTTCAAAAGATACTTATCCAATCTTGCATACCAAGCTCTTGGAGCTTGTTTCAATCCATACAAAGCTTTTCTTAACCTACAAACCATATCTTTGTTATCTATCAAAGAAAATCCATCAGCTTGTTCAATGTAAACTTCTTCTTCAAGATCTCCATTCAAAAATGCACATTTAATATCCATTTGATATACTTTGTAGTTCTTATGTGCTGCAAAAGCCAAAAATAATCTAACTACCTCAATTCTAGCTACCAGTGCAAAGGTTTCATTGTAATCAATTCCTTCTTTCTGAGAATATCCCTTACACACTAGTCTTGCTTTATTTTTGATAACCTTACCATCTTCATTAAGTTTGTTTCTGAATACCCATTTGGTTCCAATTACATTTTTATCTTTAGGTCGGGGTACTAATGTCCAAGTGTTATTCTTCTCAATTTGTTCTAATTCTTCTTCCATAGCTTTAATCCAGTAATTATCTTCATGTGCCTCATTAACTGATGATGGTTCAATTTGAGAAATAAGACATACCTCTTCATTTGCCAATCTTCCTCTTGTCATAACTCCTTTATACTTGTTTCCAATTATTTGATCTTCATAATGATTCAGTCTTACATACCGAGGCGTCTTTGTTTGTTGTTGTTCCTCAATTACTGTGGAATTTTCAGATGATACCGGTGTAACTGGATCTTCATTTTGTATCGGTGGATTCAGTGTAGGTTCATTTGTCAAAAATTTTGTTGCCAGTTCAAAGTCTATATACCTTGAAGTTCCTCTGAATTGTTCATCAATCTTTACATTTGTACTCTCAACAATTTTCTGCAATCTTTTGTTAAAACATCTATATGCCTTGCTCTTAGATGAATAACCAAGAAATATTCCTTCATCACTTCTATGATCAAATTTGCCAATATAATCATCTCTTCTGATATAGCATTTACTTCCAAAAATTCTAAAATATTTAAGAGTAGGAGTAATGCCAAACCATAGTTCATGAGGGGTCTTACCGATTTCACCTTTGATGTGAACTTTGTTGAATGTATATACCGTTGTACTTACTGCCTCTCTCCAATATACATGTGGTAGGTTTGCTTCTGATAACATACTGTTGGCATTATGTGAACCGATATGAGGACATAATGACATTGTATGTTGTCATTGATGTCAATATGCTGAAGAAGTGAGAACCGGCATATGAGAGAACCAGTAGAACACTGTGAACCGGCATTTGTGCCAAAGTGAAGCGGTGTGTTTATTCATGATGAACCGGCATATAGTTATGAGAACTGGCACATGGAAGTATTGTATGACTACAGGTTGGTAGTCTCAACTTCAGGGTTTCCGGTTTAAGTGTTTTAAGTCTGTGTAGCTCAACTAGTGACTTTGTGTGATGAGTTAGCATGGTAACAAAGAATAGATCATGTTGCCACGTAAGCCTTATGCGCGTGAAGGATCTTGCATGAAGGAGATTGTTCCTATCTACCTTAGGAATGTGAGTGTTGGCATTTTTTATGTTTATGTTGTGATTGTCATTGATGGACACACACTTGTATTGAGATCCCCTTTATATGTATGAGCTAGAGCTCAACCGGTATTTGTTTCAACCGGTATGTTGTATTCTAGTCTTTAGACTATTGGTGATTTTGCAGAATGTGTTTCTCGGTCTGAAGTGGCATGTCGACCCCAAGAAGCTCGTAGATCTCAAGCAGTACGAGGGAGAAAAGCGGCATAACACATTCTTACCAGTCTTCATTTTTGTCAAACCAGCAACCGGTATTTTGTATGAACTGGTAATACTCTTTGATGAGTTACCAACTGGCATTTTGTGATGAGTTACCAATCCACCGATTGATTGACGGTGTTGACACACTAACGGTGCTTTTTGTGTCATGTTACTGAGTATGTCTAGATTCATTGAACCTAGGAAATTGTAATGTAATCCTATTGGACCGACATGAAATCAAATTCCTTTAAAAGGATATCATGTTTAGGGTTTTAGGTTGTTGCTGAAAGGGTTTATGTTGTGACTAGGGTTTAAGGTGGTTGTTGAGTTGTTGTAAGAGAGATCTTATCTGAGAAGATCAAGTTGTAACTAAGAGAGAGATAGAGAACACTGAAGTAATGCTGGAATGCATTAGCAGTGAGCTATACTGGATCTAACCAAGCAGTTTGTGCTATTAGATAGATCAAACACTTGTTGATTACTCACATCTTTGACAAGTCTGTAGCCCTTAACCGAGTAGGCCCAAAAGCCTATTCTAAAATCCTCTAACAAGGTGGTTCACTTCTGTGAATCTAAAATCCTCTAACAAGGTAGTCTTTAATCGGACTTATCTCCTAACAGAGATTGAGATTCCTAACAGGATCTGTTCTGGTGAAGAACATTGTAAGACCTTAACCGGTCTGGTTTCTATTCTATAGATAGTGACTTGTGAGTTCCATCTGATCGTGGTTTTTCCCATTTGGGTTTCCATGTCAAATATCTTGTGTTATGGTTGTATTGCTTTTGTGGGTGAATGCTCTATTTGCATTTTGGTTTGCATGTGTGATAACCGGTCTGTCTGTTAAACTGTTTTACCGATTTATCTTCAGATTGTTAAGTGTCTAAGTACAGAAATTTTTGGCATACTAATTCACCCCCCCTCTTAGTATTCATCAATTGGTATCATAGCCTACCTTTCTATAAGTTTAACCACTTGGAAAGAGATATGGGGGAATACACCTTGAGGGAACTTACTCAATGGCTCACTCAGTCTGAGCAAGCCTATGATGATCTTATGGTCAAATACAAGGCATCTCAAGCAAAAAGGAGAGAACATGCAGAGAAGCTGATGGAGCTATCTGAAAATAGTTTTGAAGATGAAGAAAATATGGAAGTCATGATTGCAGAAGTAAATAAGTTGAATGATTCAAACTCCAATCTGAGAAAGGAGTTGCAAGGACTGACTATCCAGTTTAGTCAAGAGCTTGAGAACCGGAGGAAAGCTGAAGATCTGGTAAAGGAAAGAGATCATGAGATCTCCAAGTTGAAACAAGAGATTAGTGCACTGACTGCTCGCCTTCATGAGAGCAGAATGGAAAAAGAAGGAGTACAAGATGAACTGAATGTAGCCATCTCTGAAAATGCAAGCCTAATGGAGACAAATACTACTATTTCCAAAGAACTCTCTGAGTCAAAGGAAATACTTGCTAAGTTTAGCAAAAGTACTATTAAGCTAGAGCAAAAGCTTGAGTCATCTAGACCGGTAAAGAATACCAATGGACTTGGTTTCTCTGGACATGAGGAAGGAGAATCCTTAGGAACAAATACTGAAGCATCAAAGAAGCAACCGGCACTCAAAGGAAAAGGTAAGCAAAAATTCAAACCTGTTTGCTTTAAATATCTTAAAGAAGGACACACTGTCAATGTATGTAGGAGCAAAGCCTACAATAATTTTCCTTATTTTATCAACAATGTACCTAGATCCAATAAGTTCAATGGTCATTGTTATGCATGCAACAAGTTTGGGCATAGAGCATCTAAATGTAGGTCTGTCATGAACAATACCGGAAGGTATCCTCAGAGGACCCAAGGAGCTGGTCCGAAATCTTTTGTGAACCGGAACCCTAACTGGTTTAATGCTTACAATTATCAGTCAGGCAACAATGGTTATCAACCGGCAACCGGATGGAGAGAAAACTATTGGATTTGTCATGGACATGGTCACACTGCTGCTACATGTAGAAGGAAGAATGGAAACATGAACAATGGACCTTGGAGAGCACCTGGATTGGTTTGCTATCACTACAACAAACCGGGTCACATTGCAAGATTTTGCAGAAGTAGAAAGAGTATATCTGATGATATACCAGTCACTCAGAAAGGAGAAATTGATGTTGAAATAGTTCAAGTGGACATGAACAAAACCTAGAGGAAGAAACCAACAATGTTGGAAGAGGAACCGGTTTCTGCACCTAGTGTGGAAATATCGGAATCGGCAAACTAAGCTCCAAAAAGGCTTAGGGGGAGAAAATGGCGAAATGTTTTCGAACCCCCAATTTACACCAGTAAAAGACCTTAACCGGTGTATGATACCTATCGCTTGGCAGAAGACCAGAAATGGTAAAAAGGCAAATTAGGGTTTATGCCCTAATAGAGGAGCATTAATTGCGGTAGTTGAGAGATATGTATAAAAGCATATTTCAAATCATTTCTCTCTATCTGTTTTCGAGCGAAGTAAAGTTTTTCAAAATGCAGAGCAAAGAAAAGGTGATTTGAGCTAAGATTTCAAGAAATTGACAAGTCTTGAAGGAGATTCAAATTAAGTTTGCAAATAGTCATGGAGAACACAAAGCCGTGATTTGGCAACCGACGAAGAGTGGAGTGAAGCAGAATTAGGAAGCCCTAAATTTGCATTTTAAAGGTATTTTTTGTGTTCTTGAAATACTTTACAATGGCTTCCACATCTCATACCAATTCTAGCACATCCATTGAGTCAGAAAGTTTCATTCAAAGGAAGTCCAAATATAATGCCTTATCACAAGTTCCGGCTGGAGTCATAGTAGAAGAGGGAATTTCAGACTATATTGATTGCAAAATAGAAGACCTAAGGTCTTTATCTATTCACACCCAGTTAGGTTTATTTTGCGGCAAGGACAAGAAAATCAAACCGGAATTCAGTATCCTAGAGAAGAAGAAACTCCATAATGTAGTATACTTTCTAGAAGACTTTTCAGAGGATCATATTAGAATCATTTTGACCAGAGTCCATGGTGACGAGATGTACCTGGAGAGGACGCATGATATCATGCCTCGAGCAATTCATGCAGTCACCAGTTTCTGTAACACAAGGGAAGTGCCCGCCCTAAGAACGATAAGCAAAACGGAAATGGCCAAGCTCACTAGTTCAACAAGTGACTCACGAGGTATGACAGTTAATCCTATCAAGGATGATCTGGTGAAATACGCCTGCATGGTGATAGGCTACAAAACATTCTCAGCCAACAGGATTAATTCTATATCTGTTGCAGCGGTAAATGCTGCTTACCGGATGGTTAAAGAGGATGCATCATTTGACCTATGCACCGATATGTAGAGGCAACTCCTGTCTAATCTGAAGTCGATTAAATAGGATAATACACTGAGATTCAATTTCAGACAACTACTGGTTGGGTTGTTTTTCTATTTCCAAGGCTACTTTCCTAGAGTAGGATATGTCCAGTGGTCTACTGACCAACTGGTGACCAAGTAGATCAAGGAAAGCATACAAGCCATTAGAACCGGTTACCCTGATGTGCTGAACAAATATTTTGATGAGTTCAGAAGGAAGATGAGTCAAAGGGTAAGGATCTCAGGTGACATCATTAAGAAATATGAAGATGACATTTGTTTCACCATCCAAGTGGACAAATGCTTAAAGGAGGCTGTTGAGCCTAGAATGGAAGAAGTGGAGCCAATGGGCTATGAGGTGATATATGATATGCTGGAAGGGTATGCCTCAACCCTTATTGCCTAGCCTCTTGATCCTAAGGCTAAGAGGACCGGAACCTATTTGGAGAGGATTGCACCACCAAGGAACCCTCTGTTAAGAAAGGAAAAGAATCTGCTACAAAGAAAGCAAAGGCAGTGCCTGCAGCATCGGCACCTGCTACTATTGCAACTCCAAGAGTGACCAAGCGATCACCTGCCTAGAAGAAACTGGAAGTGACAACAACAAAAGTCTTTGAAAGAAAAAGGAAGACTAAGTCAAATGAACCGGACTCTGAAGAGACCAAGTCTGATGAAAAGCCAAAGAAGGCCAGACAGACAAAGAAAATGAAGAAGAATGAACCGGCAGCATCCACACCTATAAATATTGATATCTCCTCATACAAACCTTTGACACATTATCAAAGTACAATAAAGAATATTAGGAGAAAATTACTTCATGATTTAGTAGATTATTATGATGATTTTAGTGATGAGGAGAAAGAAGAAGTATTAAAGGAAATCATTATTTATTTGTGTAAAAATGACCAGTCGCCATCAGAGATTAAAACTCAGACACCAGATTCTTTATATAAAGCATTAGATAATAAATGGCGCATTGCCATTGAAAAATAACAAGAGATTACGGAGAAAGTCTTTGCACAGTACTTTCCCGACCTCTCAAATTCAGAATTATTTTATGTTTTGGACCAAAATAAAGGACTCTTCTTCACAAGGAGAAGAAGACTCTGGCTGTTGGAGGGAAGAGTTGATGACGTTGAAAAAGACACTCATCAGCATATGAATCATGCTATTCAAGCTCACAAAGCACGAATGGTCAACCTGCAAGTAGAAAAAGAACCAGTCATATCCAAACCGGATGAAGTTTTTGATGAAGAAGGAAACCCAGTTGAAGAACCAATCAACACTATTGATGTCGATACCCTAGACGTAGAAGATGTCACTTAGGACATACCTTCTGAGGGAACAGAATAGGGGCAACAAGCCGAACAGGGCAGTGAGCAAGCCAAGGACACAAAGGAAGTGGCTGAGGAATAGGTAGAGAAGAAGAAGAGGGATGAAGATGAGAAAAAAAAGAAAGAGGAAGAGAAGAGAAAAGAGGAAGAGGAGAAAATAAAAGATGAAGATGAGAAAAAGCGGAAAGAGGAAGATAAGAGGAAAAAGAAAGAAGAAGAGGATAAGGAAGAAAAGAAGAAGAAGGAAGAGGAAGAAAAGAAGAAGAAGAAAGAGGAAGAAAAGAAGAAGAAGGAAGAGGAAGAAAAGAAGGAGAAAGAAGAGGATAAGAGGAAGGAAGCAGAGAGGAAAAAGAAAGAAGAGGAAGACAAGGAACAAGAATAGAAGAAAGAAGTAGAGAAAAGGAAGAAGGAAGAAGCAGACAAGGCAGCGGAAGCGATGAAGAGCACACAGATGGAGACTTCGAAGGCAATCGGGAGTCAAGCCAAACCGGCTGATATCTCCAGTCCTATCGATCTCCAGTCTGCAAGTGAGTCGGAGCTTCTACAGAGCATCAAGGTTGCTCAAGAGCGCCTTGAAATCATTCGAAGAAAAAAGGAGCAAGACATAATTCAGGTGATTGTAGACACACTTATCGGTTTGATCCTCAGTACCAATCTTCCTAGCACTGAATCATCACTAGCACAGCTCAAACTACTATGTACTGTAGTGGATGATCAGGTGCAGAGCCTGGAAGAAGCAGCTAAGGCAAATGTCAAGAAAGAGCATCAAAAGGCTCTTAACATTGCTCTGGTGAAAAAGTTGAATGAGCTCTGGTCTGAACTTCTGAAAGACCAAAAGGATATAAGGGACACTTTGGATAAGGGAAACTTGCTATAAGCAAAATCTGTCAACCCCATCTATTTTGCGATGATGTGCTAACTCAGAAGCAAAAGCTTCAAATGGACTTACAGTCCTACTTGAGCACATTTAAGCCACCCTATGATTCCTTTGCAACTTATGGGCAAACCGTTCACCGGTTCCAGATCCAGTCAGCCAAAATGGAGCAAGAGATCAGTACACGATCTAGAGATTTGGAGGAGCTACAACTGGTTTTACTTCCACGTCTACAAATTCTTCAGAAGTGTTATCTGAACCTGGATGCCTTGACAGTTACGCAGGAGCTGAGCACAGTTGATGCCATGGAGGAACAGGTATCCCAGATGCAAACAGAGAAAGAAGTGGCCACCTCCCTACTTGAGTCCTGGTCTCTATCCATGAAACAATTTTTGCAGGACTATAAATCAATTTTTGACAAGTATTATTCATTATTGTCATAAAATTTTATTATTTCAATATCAAATGGAAACAGGGTTGTTCAGCGGTACTTTGTCATTGTTGGAAAAGGGGGAGAAGTACTCTATCTATTTTGGAGACAAATAGGGAGAAGTATCTGGTTTTAAAATTTTGATATATGTTTTGATATATGCTTTATGCTCTGATATCTCAATGTTTATGCTCTATATGCAAAATTGCTATACATTGTGTTGATTAAGGGATAGTGTATATGCTTAGGGGGAGCAATTTTGTTAATGGCATGTTTTTGTTGTAAAACACTTAGATGTCAAAATTTTATTTTCCTAAGTGTTGCCATCAATGCCAAAGGGGGAGATTGTTTGCATTTTTTATTTTTATGTTGTGATTGTCATTGATGGACACACACTTGTATTGAGATCCCCTTTATATGTATGAGCTAGAGCTCAACCGGTATTTGTTTTAACTGGTATGTTGTATTCTAGTCTTTAGACTATTGGTGATTTTGCAGAATGTGTTTCCCAGTCTGAAGCGGCATGTCAACCCCAAGTGGCTTGTAGATCTCAAGCGGTATGAGGGAGAAAAGTGGCATAACACATTCTTACCAGTCTTCATTTTTGTCAAACCGGCAACCGGTATTTTGTATGAACTGGTAATACTCTGTGATGAGTTACCAATCGACATTTTGTGATGGGTTACCAATCCACCGATTGATTGACGGTGCCGACACACTAACGGTGCTTTTTGTGTCGTGTTACTAAGTATGTCTAGATTCATTGAACCTAGGAAATTGTAATGTAATCCTATTGGACCAACATGAAATCAAATTCCTTTAAAAGGACATCATGTCTAGGGTTTTAGGTTGTTGCTAAAAGGGTTTATGTTGTGACTAGGGTTTAAGGTGGTTGTTGAGTTGTTGTAAGAGAAATCTTATCTGAGAAGATCAAGTTGTAACTGAGAGAGAGATAGAGAAGACTGAAGTAATGCTGGAATGCATTAGCAGTGAGTTATACTGGATCTAACCAAGCAGTTTGTACTATTAGATAGATCAAACACTTGTTGATTACTCACATCTTTGACAAGTCTGTAACCCTTAACCGGGTAGGCCCAAAAGCCTATTGTAAAATCCTCTAACAAAGAGGTTCACTTCTGTGAATCTAAAATCCTCTAACAAGGTAGTCTTTAATCGGACTTATCTCCTAACAGAGATTAAGATTCCTAACAGGATCTGTTCTGGTGAAGAACATTCTAAGACCTTAACCAGTCTAGTTTCTATTCTACAGATAGTGACTTGTGAGTTCCATCTCACCATGGTTTTTCTCATTTGGGTTTCCATGTCAAATATCTTGTGTTATAGTTGTATTGCTTTTGTGGGTGAATGCTTTATTTGCATTTTGGTTTGCATGTGTGATAACCGTTCTATCTGTTAAACTATTTTATCGGTTTATCTTCAGACTGTTTAAGTGTCTAAGTACAGAAATTTTTGGCATACTAATTCACCCCCCCCTCTTAGTATTCATCAGTGAGAAGTCTATAAAATGGTGATAACATGTGATGGGTTATCAGCCACCATAAAATTGGTGGAAATTGATGATGGAGAATGTCTTGAGATTGGATCAAGAACTGTTGCATTTAATGCAGTGTGCTCAACGATCAGGATTGAACCATTTGAATTCCTTAACCTAACAAGTTTAGGGTTTAGGGTTGATGCTACCAATCTATCTATTTTCCTATAAGGTCGATGTTGTGTCTCTTTCTGAGGTTGTTGGCAAAAGTTGTGTGTGTGTATCCAAGAGAAGGGATACATGATTCTTGCCAGACCAAAAGGAGAGAAGTGATACCTACAGAGTGTAAGTGTAGAAGGTGAAGAGGATCTTGAGCAGATCTGCATGGCATTGAGTACTGTTACCAAATCATTGTAATTCTTGTTGATCTCTAACCACCTCAACAGTTGGAAAATCCCTTAATAGGGTAGCCTTAACTGGCTTATTGTAAATCCTTTAACAGGGTAATTCAAAGCTATTGAGTTTGAAATCCTTTAGCTATTGAGTTCTTGAAATCCTCTAACAAGGTAACCTTTAACAGGGTTTAACCCTTAACCGAGTATTCTAGCCATCCCTTAACCAGGTGATCCCTAACAGGATTGGTTCCTAGCAAAACCTATTGTAATGTCTCTAACCGGACAAGGCTCCTAACATAGCAGACTTCTAAAGAGTTCAAAAACAACTTGTGGGTATTCATCCCCACTGTGGTTTTTCCCAGTTGGGTTTCCACGTGAAAAATATGTGTGTCATGTGTGATGCTTTTATCTTGTGATGCTTTGCAATTGTCTGTCAATCATATGATGGTTCTGTGTTTTATGTCTGTCAATAAAACATGTTGAACTCGTTGTTATTATGATTTGATGATAGATTACATGTCTATGCATAAGGGTGAAATGGTAGTGTAGTCTTGAGTTAAGTGAAAAGCTAAGTGAGTAATCGGTTAATGCTTGTCTCAGTCATTCTTAGCTTTACCGGTTGCACTCTGTTTCAAACTGGTGTCACTGTTTGCCAGTCATTTGAAGTGTATGTTGTCAAACCAGTTTAGGACTGTATTTTTGTCTATACTAGTTCACCCCCCCACTCTCAGTACCAAGTTAGTACTATCCATTCATCATTGAGTTATCAATTGGTATCAGAGCATCCTCCAGGTCCTCTATGCTATAAGCTTAACCGCTTGATGTAAAGATCCCAGTCTAATGATGAAGAGGGAAGGTCCAAAGTTTAACAAAGACAATTTCAGTATATGGAAAGACAGAATGAAGATATACATCAGAAGCATGGGTGCTCAACACTGGAGCTATGTTGAGACTACCTATGTTGCTCCTACCAGTACTCTCACTGATGACCAAAAGAGAGAGATGTAGGAGAATGGGCAAGTTATGGAAGCCCTAATTAGTAGTTTATCTAACATTGAGTATAGCGATGTTCAAGATAAGGTAAATCCCAAAGAGGTATGGGATACTCTTGAAAATATCTATGGCAGTGATGAGCATGTATAATAGGCTAAGGAAGAAAGCCTTAGAGGGAAGTTTGAAGATATGTGGATGGTTGGAGGTGAGACCATTCAATAGTATGGAATAAGAATCAAAACCGTTGTTGGAGATATCAAGAGTGCAGGTGGTAAAATAGAAGATTTCACTATGGTAAGCAAAGTCCTGAGATCCCTATTGCCGGTCTATGCAATAAGGGTTGCTGCTATTCAGGAGCTAAGATCAATAGACAAGACTAAGGTATCCCTAGACTCCATCATTGCAAAGTTGATAGCCTATGAGCTAAATAGTTTCGATGGCAGTGTTCAAAAGACTGAATTAGCTTTTAAAGCTTTTACAGTACCATCCAGAAAAGGAAAAGAAGTTAGCACTAGTGGTGAACCAAGATAGGGCAAAGAAATGGATGATGAGGAGATTCTGATGGCATTTGAAGCTCTCCTTTCCATGAAACTTCCTAAAGGAACCGGCAAATACAAAGGTAAGCTACCTTTGAAATACTTTTCTTGTAACCAGATAGGACATATTGCTGTAAACTGTCCTAATGGCGACAACAAGGACAAACCGGAAAGGTTCAAGAAATTCAAAGGAGGAAACCGGAGAAACTATTTTGTGGTAGTTGATGAAGGTGTCATAGATGAAGAAACAGAGGATGAAGAAAATGAAGATATTGTGTTTGTTGCTGTCAAGGAAGATGTCTCAAACAAGAAGGCTCTTGTCTCCCTGTTTGATAATTCCAATGAGTGGATCATTGACAGTGGCTATTCTCACCATATGACTAGTGACCAGAGCAAGTTTCTATCCTTGGAGGAGTATGATGGTGGTGTGGTTCGCTTTGGAAATGATGCACCATGCATGGTCAAAGGCAGAGGGTCTATCTCTCTAAATGGAAAGAGTAGTGTTGACAATGTGCATTGGGTTGATGGTCTTAGACACAACCTTCTAAGTGTTGCCCAGCTGAATGATAGTGGCCTCACTCTAGAATTCAAGAATGGAGTTTGCAGAATCAAAGGAAAGAATGGTGAATTGGTGGCCACTGGCATGCAGACCAAAGGTAACCTATTTCAGCTGAATGCAAATATAAGTACATGTCTTATGGCTAAATTTGATGATAATTGGATATGGCATAGGAGACTCTGCCATGTAAACTTTGATAACATTGTGAAGGTTAGTAAGATCAAGGCAATTAGAGGGTTGTTGGTGCTAAAAAAACCAGATAATACCTTGTGCAGAGAGTGTCAATTGGGGAAAATGTCTTCCTCAACCTTTAAAGGTAAATCTTTCACTGCTGACAACTTGCTTGACCTTGTGCATACTAATTTGTGTGGTCTTATGAAAACTAGAAGTGTGCAGGGTGATAGGTACTTCATGATTCTCATTGATGATTGCTCAAGAATGATGTGGGTCACATTCTTGAAAGACAAGTCTAAAGCCTTTGTAAAGTTCAAAGCTTTCAAAGCATTAGTGGAGAAGGAAAGTGATAAAGGGATCAAGTGCCTAAGAACTGATCAAGGAGGGGAATTCACTTCCAGTGAATTCAACAAGTACTGTGAAGAACATGGCATCAAGAGGCAATTATCTGCCCCCCGGACTCCACAGCAGAACGGCCTAGCAGAGAGGAATAACTGACCTATGGTTGAAGCAGCTAGAACCATGTTGATTCAAGGAAAGGTAGCTCACACCTTTTGGAGAGAAGCGGTGAGCACTGCAATCTACACAATGAACCAGGTACTCATCAAGAAAGGTAAGGATAAAACTCCTTATGAGTATTGGACTGGTAAGACACCTATGGTTAGCTACTTTAGAGTCTTTGGTAGCAAATGTTACATAAAGAGGAGTGAACACCAGAGCAAATTTGATGTGAAATGTGATGAGGGAATATTCCTAGGATATTCCACCAAGAGCAAAGCTCTCAAGTGTTTCAACAATAGAACTCACTGAATTATGGAAAGCATCAATGTTAGAGTTGATGAAACCTTTGAGAAAACTGAGGAAACCGGCAGTGAGAAAGTTGTAAACGAACTGGTTGCAACCTTCTGGGAACCGGTTGACAGCCAACTGAGTACCAGTAACAATGTTCCTACACTAGCAAATGTAGATGCTGATACTAATGGAGATGAGGATGAAGAAGAAAAGAAAGAGGAATATATCAAGACCATTCCTCGATATGTCAAGATGAATCATGATCCTAAGCAAATCATAGGAGATAAGGATGTCGGAATCCTTACAAGAAGAAAGGTCAGAGAAAACTCATGTATGACCTCTGAATTTGAGCCTAAATCATTCAAAGAGGCACATAAGGATGAAGACTGGATCAAGGCAATGGAAGAGGAACTTGACCAGATAGAGATAAATGGTACATGGTCTTTGGTACCCAGACCGGAGCACAAAAATGTCATTGGTACTAAATGGGTTTTCATAAATAAGCTGAATGAGGATGGCATAGTGATTAGGAACAAAGCCAGATTAGTGTGCAAAGGATATGCTCAAGAAGAAGGAGAAGACTATGAAGAAACCTTTGCTCCCGTAGCCAGATTGGAAGGAGTCCATATGCTTCTTGCATATGCAGCTTTTAAAGGTTTCAAAGTATATCAAATGGATGTAAAATCTGCATTCCTAAATGGTGTACTTGAAGAGGAGGTGTATATTGAGCAACCAAATGGGTTTGCCTTATATGGACTAAAGTAGGCACCTAGAGCATGGTATGAACGTCTGCATTCCCATCTTGTGAAGATTGGATTTGAGAGAACAAGTGAAGATATTAATATCTACTTGAAGTCTGAAGGAGATCAGATCCTAATCTGTGAGGTATTTGTTGATGATATTACCTTTGGTGGAGATGACAAGATGAGTCATGAGTTTGCAGATGAGATGAAGAAAGAGTTTGAAATGTCACTCATAGGGGAGATTAAATTCTTCATTGGAATATTTATCACTTAGTCCAAGTATGTCAAAGAGGTGTTGAAGACCTTTGGCATGGAAGATAGCAAACCGGTTGGTACTCCGATGGTGACCGGTTCTAAACTATCTAAAGAAGATGACTCAGAATTGGTTGATGAGAAGGAATACTGATCAATGATTGGGAAGTTGCATTATGTAGTGCATAGCAGACCGGATATTACACATGCAGCTGGCATTATTGCAAGATTCCAGAAAAGCCCAAGAGAATCTCACTTGGTTGCAGTCAAGCGGATTCTTACGTATCTGAAGGGAGCTGTTGACTATGGATAGTGGTATCCTTATAGCAAGGATTTCAACTTGAAAGTATACACTGATGTTGATTGGGCAAGCAATATAGATGACCGGAAAAGCACAACCAATGGTGCATTCTTTCTCGGTGGTAGACTAGTCTCATGGATGAGTAAGAAGCAAAATTGTCTCTCTCAATCTACAGCAGAAGCAAAGTATGTTGCAGCTTTCATGAACTGCACTCAAACAATCTGGATAAAGCATGTATTAAATGGCTTCAAAGTTCCTGTATCTGAACCGGTAAGTATATTTTATGATAACACAAGTGCTATCAATATCTCAAAGAATCTGGTTTTACACTCTAGAACCAAGCATTTTGAACTTAAGTATCATTTCTTGAGGGAAAAGGTTCAGAACAAAGAGATTACACTGGAACATGTTTCCAGTCAGGAGCAATCAACAGATATATTCACCAAGCCTCTCCCAAAGGCTACATTTATGTACTTAAGAGGTGAATTAGGGGTGTTGCCCCTTCAGGAGGTAAACTAAAGATATATGCTCCACATCAGTCGGGTATTGCATAGTCAAAATTTTCTTCAGGATTGATGTGTTGAAGGATGCTACTCCTCAAGGGGAGCAGCATAATGGAACAAGGAAGCTTGTGCCTCCACTTTGGCATTGTTGTCAAAGGGGGAGAAGATGTGAAGTGGAGAAGATATCTATAGAAAATGGGGAGAATATGTGAAGCAGAGAAGATATCTTTGTTTATTGCCATCAATGCCAAAGGGGGAGATTGTTGGCATTATGTGAATCAGTATGAGGACATAATGACATTATATGTTGTCATTGATGTCAATATGTTGAAGAAGTGAGAACTGGCATATGAGAGAACTGGTAGAACACTATGAACCGGCATTTGTGCCAAAGTGAAGTGGTGTGTTTGTTCATGATGAACCAACATATAGTTATAAGAACTAGCACATGGAAGTATTGTATGACTACCGGTTGGTAGTCTCAACTTCAGGGTTTCCGGTTTAAGTGCTTCAAGTCTGTGTGGCTCAACTAGTGACTTTGTGCAATGAGTTAGCATGGTAACAAAGAACAGATCGTGTTGCCATGTAAGCCTTGTGCGCATGAAGGACCGTGCATGAAGGAGATTGTTCTTATCTACCTCGAGAATGTGAGAAGTTTGTAAAATGGTGATAACGTGTGATGGGTTATCAGCCACCATAAAATCGGTGGAAATGGACGATGGAGAATGTCTTGAGATTGGATCAAGAGCTGTTGCATTTAATGCAGTGTGCTCAATGGTCAGAATTGAACCATTTGAATTCGTTAACCTAACCGGTTTAGGGTTTAGGGTTTATACTACTGACCTATCTGTTTTCCTATAAGGTCGATGTTGTGTCTCTTTCTGAGGTTATTGGCAAAAGTTGTGTGTGTGTATCCAAGAGAAGGGATACATGATTCTTGCCAGACCAAAAGGAGAGAAGTGATACCGATAGAGTGCAAGTGCAGAAGGTGAAGAGGAGCTTGAGCGGATCTACATTGGCATTGAGTATTGTTACCAGATCATTGTAATACCTGTTGATCTCTAACCACCTCAACAGTTGGAAAATCCCTAAATAGGGTAGCCTTAACCGGCTTGTTGTAAATCCTTTAACAGGGTAATTCAAAGATGTTGAGTTTGAAATCATTTAGCTATTGAGTTCTTGAAATCCTCTAACAAGGTAACCTTTAACAGGGTTTAACCCTTATCCAGATATTCTAGCCATCCCTTAACCAGGTGATCCCTAACAAGATCGGTTCCTAGCAGAACCTATTGTAATGTCTCTAACTGGACAAGGCTCCTAACAGAGTGGACTTCTAAAGAGTTCAAAAACAACTTGTGGGTATTCATCCCCACCGTGGTTTTTCCCAATTGGGTTTCCATGTGAAAAATATGTGTGTCATGTGTGATGCTTTTATCTTGTGATGCTTTTATCTTATGTGTCATGTGTGATGCTTTTATCTTGTGATGCTTTTCTATTGTCTGTCATCTCTAAATCTTACTAAACCTCCATTGTATTCTTGAAAGTTCAAGAATTTACCTTTGTCTCCTATCATATGATGTGAGCATCTTGAATCAATGATCCATTCATCCTTTACTTCAACTTTAGCTGCTAGGGCTTGTTCTATCGGTTGAGCAGTAGGTGCCAGTTGATCTTCTGTTATAGCAACAAAAACCTATCCATTGTCTGTTGGATCCTCATCAGAATCATTCGTCACTCCTTCATCAGCAATGTAACAAGATTTGTCTTTATTCTTCTTAAATCTGTATTTTTGATATTCAGGGTTAGGCTTGTATGTTCTTCTAGCTTCTTCTCTTAGTCTATCATGTCTATCAGGGCATCTTGAAGCCATATGACCAATCTTATTGTAGTTAAAACATTTAAAGGGTACTTTACCTTCATACTTACTTCCAACTGGACCTTTAGGCATTTTCCTTGCAAATAGTGCTTCAGGTTCTTCATTTTCTTTCCTGCTTTCTTCAAGTTCTCTTGCATAAAAGGATTTCCAATCTGATTTGTAAAATGATGGTGTAGATGATGTAGATGCTTTAAAGGCTAAATCTGTCTTTATAGTAGCAACAGGACCAAATTCTTCAATTTCAAAAGCTGAAAGTTTTCCAATCAATGTATCCCTAGTTACTGATGTATTAGACATTGTTCTTAACTCATTTATAGCAGTGACTTTCATTTTATATGTCAGTGGCAATCCTCTTATAACTTTTGAAACAATTTCATCGTCACTTAAGGTTCCTCCACAACATTTAATACCCAAAACAATCTCATTTAATCTTTCCATAAAAGCAGAAATCCTTTCATCTTCTTCCATTTTCAAATGTTCATACCTAACCCGGAAGCTTTCAAGTTTTGCAATTTTGAATGTGGAATCTCCTTCATTTAGTGTTTCCAAATGATCCCAAATATCTTTAGTAGTAGACCTATATGATAGTCCCATGATTTGTTGATCAGATAATACGCTCAAAAGTGCTTCTCTTGCTTTGCAATCCTTTTCCCAAGGTAGGTGGATTAGGCTGACCATGAGTAGCAGCAATATAACCATTCTTTGTAACATCCCAGATGTCCTTTCCAATGCAATTTAGATGTGTCTCCATTCTGATCTTCCATATGCCATAGTTGGTTCCATCAAGTTTAGGATTGTCCTTCCTGAAATAGTTAGTAGACATTGGATCACCTCAAGTTGTTTAACTTCTACAAAAGAGGATGAAGCTCTGATACCAATTGTTAGGTCCCGGAGACAACTGAGAGGGGGGGGGGGGGTGAATCAGTTGTCTAACAAATTCAAACTAAAAAAAACTTAACCAACTTAATGCTTAATACCGGTAAACCAGTCTAATATGTCGATAGATAGTTTTAATAGTTAATTGCAATACCGGTAAGGATTAATGCATGAAACAAAAAGACAAAGTCATCCACAACACATAACACCAATATTTGTACGTGGAAACCCTGTAAGGGGAAAAACCATGGTGGGAAACCTTACCCACTATCAGATGATACTACTGTAGATAGTAAGTGTATACAAATGGGGTCTACACATGCAGAAAGGCCAAGCGCCTAGAGCTCACTGCTCAATCATAAAATAAGAGTCACATTGACTACAATTGGATGGTTAAATCCAATAAGAATGTACTACTCAAAATAGCATCTTCATATGCTAGATTCAGTACTGGTGTAGTTCTGATTATCTTCACAAAAATCCTCCTTCAATATTCAAATGATGTATACGTGTATAGCTCTACTTATTCTCATATATACCTTCACACAATCCTTTTTCGCATTCCACATTCGATCTTACAAATAAGATCTTACATTTATACCATACCCTAAGACCAATTTTAGTAGGTCAGCTCTAAAGGATAATACAATAAAATTAATTTACAAATCAATTAATACCCGATGCAATAACCGATTCACCATGTCAATTTAATGCATTTACAACAATAATAAGTCATCTTCATAGTGTGCCATGTTGATCTGGAAAAGATAAACCTGCCGGTGTATAACCTGGACCTATTTGTCGGTAACAACAAATATGTAAATACGAATATGCCAATTAACAAAACTCCAAGACAAGGTGTCCACATGATGTCTTTGACATAACCAAGTGTTTTCCATGCCCTTCCAAGTGTTGGTGATCATTATATCATGTCGGTGTACCAGATACCGGTGACTGTGCATAAGTCACTTGCTTGTCAGTGAATGTTGTTGATTCTCCAAAGTACCAGAGTTGATAAGTGTTTAGTAGGTGTTGACATCAATGACAAAAACCTACCAAAATACCAACAGTTTTAACCTTTAACATGGTATATAGCCATCCCTTAACCGAGTGATCTTTAACAGGATCGGTTCCTAACATAACCTTATTGTAAAGTGTTTAACTAGACTAGGCTCCTAACAGAGTGAGCTTCAAAAGAGTTCAAAAACAAGCTTGTGGGTATTCATCCCCACCGTGGTTTTTCCCATTTGGGTTTTCACATGAAAAATCTGTGTGACTTGAGTTGTGCATTTTTTATGTGATGATTGTGCAGTCTTTGTTAAGTGATTATGCATGCAAAGCTAATGGATATGGTATTATTGATACAACACATGCATGAGTATATTACTGAAGTAGTCATCAAGTGTTGAATGTTATTTTAAGTATTTGGTTTTACTAGTTTAGTTGTCTGAAGTCTTACTGTGTTTAACTAGTATTGTCATGGTTAAGTTCAGTGATGAAGACAATCGGTTAGCATTGTTTTAACTTGATAAGTTGTGGAGAAATTTTTGTATGTACTGATTCACCTCCCCCTCTTAGTACTGATTAGGGTTTGTTGTTCATCATTATTCATCAATTGGTATCAGAGAAACTCCAGGTGCTCGGTGATATAAGCTTAACCGCTTGAGGTAAAAGATCCTGCTTTAATGATGAAGAGGGAAGGTCCTAAGTTCAATAGAGATAATTTCAAAATATGGAAGGACAGAATGAAGATTTATATCAAGATTTTGGGTGCTCAACACTAGAGCTATGTTGAGAATGCCTATGTAATCCCCACTGGCACTCTAATCGATGATCAGAAAAGAGAGATTCAAGAAAATGGGCAAGTCATGGAAGCCCTTATTAGCAGCCTATTTGATATTGAGTTCATTGATGTACAAGATAAGGACACTCCTAAGGATGTATGGGACACAATGGAAACCATTTATCACGGTGATGAGCATGTCAAGCAGGCTAAGGAAGAAAGCCTTAGAGGAAAATTTGAAGACATGAGGATGGGTGAAGGAGAGACCATTCAACAATATGGCATAAGGATCAAGACTATGGTTGGAGATATCAAGAGCACTGGTGGAACAATTGATGATGCCACCGTTGTCAGTAAAGTTTTGAGATCATTGTTACCGATCTATGCAATCAGATTTGCTACTATTTAAGTGCTAAGGTGTATCGACAAATCAAGGTATCCTTAGACTCTATCATTGCAAAGTTGACTGCATATGAGTTGAATAGCTATGATGGCAGTGTTCAGAAGACTGAGTCAACCTTTAGAGCATCTGCTGCACCAACCAGAAAAGTAAAAGAAGTAAGTACCAGTTATGAATCTAGGCAATGCAGAGATATGGATGATGAAGAGATTCTAATGGAGATTGAAGCTCTTCTTGCCAAGAGACTTCCAAAAGGCACCAGAAAATACAGAGGTAAGCTTCCTTTAAAATGTTTTTCCTACAATAAGATAGGACATATAGCTATTAACTGTCCTAACAATGACAATAAGTTATAAACCGGAGAGGTTTAGAAAGTATAAAGGAGGAGGTAGGAGAAATTGTCTTGTTGTAGTGGATGAAGGTGTTACTGATGAAGAATCTAAGGATGAAGAGAATGAGGACATAGTGTTTGTAGCTATAAAGGAAGAAGTGTCTGACAAGAAAGCCCTTGTCTCTTGCATTGACAAATCTAAGGAGTGGATTATTGATAGTGGGTGTTCTCACCACATGACTGGTGACCAGAGAAAGTTTCTGTCTTTGGAAGAATATGATGGAGGTGATGTCCGGTTTGGCAATGATGCACCATGCTTGGTGAAAGCTAAAGGATCCATCTCATTGAATGGAAAGAGCAGTGCGGATGATGTCTACTGGGTAGAAGGCCTTAAGCACAACCTTTTGAGTGTTGCTCAGCTAAATGACAAAGGACTCATTCCAGAGTTCAAAGGTGGAGTTTGCAGTATACTTGGAAAGAGTGGTGAACTTATTACCACCAGTAAGCAGACCAGAGGTAACTTGGTTCAGTAGAATGCCAAGATTAGTCAGTGCTTGATGGCGAAGTTTGATGACAGTTGGATATGGCATAGGATACTTTGTCATATGAATTTTGACAATATTGTAAAAGCCAATAAGATCAAGGTCGTAAGAGGATTGCCTTTGCTAAACAAACTGGAGAATTATTTGTGCAAAGAATGCCAACTTGGGAAGATGTCTTCCTCAACGTTCAAAAGGTAAGTTTTTTTAAGAAGAGAACTTACTTGATCTTGTGCACACCAATCTATGTGGTCCAATGAAAACTAGAAGTATTCAGGGAGATAGGTATTTCATGATTCTTACTGATGATTTCTCAAGAATGATGTGGGTCACATTCTTGAAAGGCAAGTTTGAGTCATTTGGAAAGTTCAAATCCTTTAGAGAATTAGTAGAGAAGGAAAGTGGTCAAAGGATAAAATGCCTAAAAACTGATCAAGGAAGTGAATTCACTTCTGATAAATTCAACAAGTACTGTGAAGAGAATGGTATCAAGAGGCAGTTGTCTTCCCCAAGAACACCACAACAAAATGGTGTAGTAGAAAGGAATAATAGGACTGTAGTTGAAGCGGCTAGAACAATGATGATCTAAGGAAAGGTTAATCACACTTTTTGGAGAGAAGCGATGAGCACTGCAGTCTATACTATGAACTAGGTACTCATCAAGAAAGGTAAAGATAAAACCCCTTATGAGTACTAGACCGGGAAGACTCCCGCTATGAGTTATTTTAAAGTATTTGGAAGTAAATGTTATATCAAGAGAGGTGAGCATCTAAGCAAGTTTGATGCTAAATGTGATGAAAGAATATTTATAGGATATTCCACTAAGAGAAAAGCTCTCAAGTGCTACAATAATAGGACTCAGAAAATTGTTGAGAGTATCAATGTTAGGGTTGATGAATCCCCCGAGGAGCCTAAGGAAACCTGCAGTGAGCAAGTGGAAGATGAACTGGGTGTAGCCTTCTAGGAATCTGTTAAGAAAGAAACAAGCAAAGATCTCAGTGTTCCTGTATTGGTAGAAGCTACAGTAGGTGAAGAAGAAGATGGAGAAGAAGAAGAAGAAGAGGAAAAGCAAGCAGAACTAGCTAGAGTCATTCCTAGATATGTGAAACTACATCATGATCCGAAGCAGATCATAGGAGATAAAGATGCAGGGATACTCACAAGAAGAAAGGTGAAAGAAAACTCTTGCATAATTTCTAAATTTGAGCCTAAGACCACTAGAGAGGCACTTACAGATGAAGATTGGATTAAGGCAATGGAAGAAGAGCTGGACAAGATAGAAAAGAATGCAACATGGTCTTTGGTACCCAGACCGGAACACAAGAATGTCATAGGTACCAAATGGGTCTTCAAAAATAAATTGAATGAAAAAGGCATAGTTGTAAGGAACAAGGCAAGACTTGTATGTAAGGGATATGCTCAAGAAAAGGGAGAAGACTATGGAGAAACATTTTCCCCAGTGGCTAGACTGGAAGGTGTTCGAATGCTACTTGCATTTGCAGAATTTAAGGGATTCAAGGTTTACCAGATGGATGTGAAGTCTACATTCTTGAATAGAATCCTAGAAGAGGAAGTGTATATTGAGCAACTGGATGGGTTTGCCTTATCAGAAGATAGTAACATGGTGTGTAGATTACACAAGGCCCTGTATGGATTGAAACAAGCACCAAGGGCATGGTATGAACGGTTACACTCTCATCTTGTGAAGATAGGATTTCAGAGAACAAGTGAGGACAACAACATCAACCTGAAATCTGAAGGTGATCAGATTTTTATCTGTGAAGTGTTTGTAGATGACATAATCTTTGGAGGAGATGATGAAATGAGCCATTCATTTGCAGATGAAATGAAGAAAGAGTTTGAGATGTCTTTGATTGGAGAGATAAATTTCTTTATTGGTCTACAGATTCAGCAGATGAAAGAGGGTATCTTTATTACCCAGTCCAAGTATGTCAAAGAGGTATTGAAGACCTTTGGCATGGAGGAGAGCAAACTGGTTGGTACATCGATGGTGACCGACTGCAAATTGACTAAGGAAGATGATTCAGTGTTGGTGAATGAGAAGGAGTATCGGTCAATGATTGGTAAGCTACACTGCGGTACACAGCAGACCAGATATTGCTCATGCAGTGGGCATTGTGGCCCGTTTTCAGAAAAGTCCAAGAGAATCCCACTTGGTAGCATTCAAGAGGATTCTTAGATACCTGAAAGGGATAGTTGATTATGGATTGTGGTATCCATACAATGGTGATTTTAATCTCAAAGTATTTACCGATGTAGATTGGGTAGGTAATGTGGACGATCGAAAGAGCACAACCGATGGAGTGTTCTTTCTTGGTGGAAGACTAGTCTCATGGATGAGTAAGAAGTAGAGTTGTACTTCCCAGTCTACAGCTAAAGGGGAGTATGTGGCAGCATTTATGAATTGCACTCAAGCAATCTAGATGAAACATGTATTGGATGGTTTCAAAGTACCTATATCTGAACTGGTGAGTATATTTTGTGACAACACAAGTGCAATCAATATTTCCAAGAATCCGGTATTGCATGCTAGGACAAAGCACATTGAGCTCAAGTATCATTTCTTGAGAGAGAAGGTTCAAAACAAAGAGGTTGTATTAGAACATATTTCCAGTAAGGAATAGCTAGTAGACATATTCACTAAGCCCTTACCGAAGACTACATTTACCTATTTGAGAGGTGAATTAGGGGTTCTGTCCCTTCATGAAGTAAACTAAATTTTTGTGCTCCACATCAGTAAAGTACTACAATGACAAATCTTTCAGGATTGATGTGTTGAAGGATGCTACTCCATAGGGGGAGAAACATAGTGGAGAATGGAAGCTTGTGCCTCCATTTTGGCATTGATGTCAAAGGGGGAGATGATATCTGATGTATGATATGGGAGAAGATATATGATGATGAAGATATATGTTATAGTTGCAGTGGTCTATGATGTTTATAGTTGCAATGCTACACTGAGTATTGCCTTCAATGCCAAAGGGGGAGATTGTTAGCATATGATGATATGATGATAATGTATGTTGTCATTGATGTCAATAAGTACAAGTGAACTGGTATGAAGATTGGAAGAAGTTGTTATTGATGTTCAAGTAGGAGAACTGGTATGAAGAGATGAAGTGAACCGGTGTCAGGGTTTCACTAAGTGTGACTACCAGTTAATAGTCTCAGCTTTAGGGTTTCCGGTTTGGCAATCTAGCTTGTGTGATGCAACCAATGACATTTTGTGATGAGTTAGCTAAGAGATAAGGATGAGATCGAGATGCCACACCATTTTTGTGCATGTGAAGGATTTCCTTGAGGATCTTGCATGTGAAGATCGATTGCATTAAATGTCTACCTCAGGAATGAACATTATTCTTAGCGGTATGTGAAGAGAGTGTGATGGGTTACTGATTTCTATATGCGGTGAAGAATGGATGATGCAGAATGACTTGTGATCTATTTGAGATTATTCTAATCTATGCAAAGTGTGTGAATGGTCAGGATTGGACCACTTGTAATTGTAAGCCTAAAATGTTTAGGGTTTAGGGTTTATGCTACCAACCTAATTGTTGTCTATAAGGTCGATGAGTTTTGATATTGTAACTGTTGGCAAATGTTGTGTTTGTATCCGAGTGATAAGATACTTGTCGGACCAGTGAGTGGAAAATTGTAGAGTGTGATTGCAAAGTAGAGGAGCTGAAAAGGATCTGCCTTAGCATGTAGTGTTGTTATTAGTTCAGAGCTTTACCTGTTGTCTTCTAACCATTTCAATAGTAGGAAAATCCCTTTACCAGATAGCTTTAATAGGCTTATTGCAAATCCTCTAACCAGGTGACTCAAGATCATTGAGCTCTTCAAATCCTCTAGCAAGGTAACCTTTAATAGGGTTTCAACCTTTAACGGGGCATATAGCCATCCTTAACCAAGTGATCTTTAACAGGATCAATTCCTGACATAACCTTATTGTAAAACTTCTTTAACCGGACTAGGCTCCTAATAGAGTGAGCTTCAAAAGAGTTCAAAAACAAGCTTGTGGGTATTCATCCCCATCGTGGTTTTTCCCATTTGGGTTTCCACGTGAAAAAATTGTGTGTCATGAGTTGTGCATTTTTCATGTGATGATTGTGTAGTCTTTGTTTAAGTGATTATGCATGCAAAGCTAATGGTTATGGTATTACTGATACAACACATGCATGAGTATATTGGTGAAGTAGGTATCAATTGTTGAATGTTATTTGTAGTATTTAGTTTTACTGGTTTAACTATCTAAAGTCTTAATGTGTTTAACCGGTATTTCCATGGTTAAGTTCAGTGATGAAGACAACCGGTTAGCATTGTTTTAACTTGATAATTTGTGGAGAAGTTTTTGTATGTACTGATTCACCCCCCCCTCTCAGTATCTATTAGGGTATTTCTTGTTCATCATTATTCATCACTCTCTATCTCTCTCCATATTTCTCTCCCTCTTTCTTTATCTCTCTCCCTCATTCTCTATCTCCTTCCCTCCCTCTTTCGCTCTCTCTCTCTCTCTCTCTCTCTCTCTCTCTCTCTCTCTCTCTCTCCCTCTTTTTATATATATCTCTCTCTCCCTCACTCTCCTTCCCTCCACCCCCCTCCTCTCTCTCTATCTCTCTCTCAACCTCCCTTCCGTATCTTTCTCTCTTTTCTCTTTGTGTATTGGGTCAACAACCCCTACAGGTTTTTGTGACTAAAGATGTTGCACTACTCTCCCTTCTTATATAGTGTCAAAACCTCGTACAATTTTATTTCACTATAGACTTATTTCTTTAGTGTCAAAACCATGTACGGGTTATTGCAACTATAGGCGTTGCAAAATTCCCCCTCCCTTTGTCTATAGTGTCAATACCCCATACATGTTGAGAAAATGGTGTCTCAACCTTCCATTTATATGAGGTTACTATTTATAGTAAGTTTTAGTTTCAGCACAAAATAGTGCAAAATTCTCCGTGAAGCTTTTGGTTGGCTAGATAAGCATGCCGGTAAATTTTCTTCGCAAGATCATTGCTAGTTTTGAAGATATTAAAATTTTCATTTTTGGAGGGTGCGATGAAAGGTTTAAATTTAATTTTGAGGACTTTAGAGTCTCTGAAATGCCCTAAAAATTGGACACAAATGACATATCATTTACAAGGTGATAGAGAACTTCGCGATATTTCCCACACTTCAAACGGTTCATCAATCGGACACACAGTTTACAAGTTATGGCCTCCAAAAGTTTGGACTCCTAAAATAGGAAATATAAAATGCATCAAACACATAAATGATCTATAAAAGGGGGGAACACATGTTGATGTTTTTTTTGACATGTCATAGGGCATCTATAATGGAGATAAGGTCGACTTTAGTTTATTAGGTGGTTTTAGCCCATGATTTTGTAATACCATTTGATGGTTTCTTGTATTGTATCTCTTATATATGAGGTGCATGAGATAGGGGGTGTGTGTAAGAGTCTTATGGTGATTGAGTTAACTTTGAGTCTCTGATTAGTGGTACTCCTACGAAGAGCTTGTTCTGCAAGTATATTGTAATATGTTATTGATTGTTGAATAATATATTGAGCTTCTTTTGGAGTGTGAGGTTTTTCTTCTGAAAGGGTTTTCCCCATGTAAATCATTGTGTTGTTGTGTTGTGGTATGCATGATATTATGTTGTTTCTATAACTGTTGTAATGATCTATAAAAATTTTGCATTGCCCTCATCTCAATATTAGTGTAGGAAGTTGTTCTACTACTTAACTTCCTTACAAGTGGTATCAGAGCCTAATCATCTTTGGTTTCAGTTGTGGATTGTTGGGTTTTTTGAACTAATCCAAATTTGAGTGGGAACTTGTGTAGAAAACTCTTTTTTATCTTGTTGCAGGAATTTTTAGATGGCAAGTTTGTCAGGGAGAATAGAGGTGGAGAAATATATTGGAAGTAATTTTGAGATGTGGAAGCTAAAGATGGAAGATCTGCTAATAGATCAAGATCTATGAGATGTTGTTGATGTGAATGTCTCAAGACTTACAGATCCTATTCCAGCTACAAAGTATGATGTTATGGACCAAAAAGCTAAGGGTTTAATCAGATTGTGCCTATCAGACTCTGTTCTAGTCAATTTCCATGAAGAGAACACTGCAAAGAAGTTATGGACTAAGCTTGGTTAGATGTATCAAGCCATTTTTTTATTAAATCATAGTTTCTTGAGGAATAAATTGTATTCCTTGAAGATGGAAGAGAGTGGATTAATTACAGACCACCTGGAAGCATTTAATATGTTGGTGGGTCAATTGGTATCTGTTAGTGTTAAGATGGATGAAGAGGAGAAATGTCAGATCTTGCTTTGTTCTTTGCCTGATTCATGGGATTCTCTTATTATGGCTATTAGTAGTACTTCTATTGTTTTGAAATCTAAAGATATGGTGGGTGCTTTACTTGGTTAAGAGCTGTGGAGGAAGGTATCCATCAGTTTGAAGGAATCCCTAACTATTCGTGGAAGACCTAAGGAAAAGGGAAAGAAGAATGAGAAGCGTAATAAGTCCAAATCCAAAGGGAGATCAAAATCTCCTAAAAAGTCCAAAGTCATTTGCTAGAATTGCGGTAATTCAGGTCACATCCATAAGGACTGCAAAGAAGAAAAGAAGAAGAAAAATAAGTTTGATTGTGATTTTGAGTCTGAGAAGGAAGATGGTGATGCATTCATTGCAATTTTGGCTACTCATGTAGGTAATTATGCATGTTAATTGACTCGGGTGCATCTTGTCATATGACTTCCAATAAAGATTAGTTTTCTGAATATGAAGAATTTAATGGAGGTAAGGTGTACTTGGATGATGATTCACATTTAGACATTGTTGGTTAAGGTAAAGTTAGAATAAGGTTTCCTGATGGTACAATAAAAAGGATTAGCAGTGTGTTGCATATTCTTGGTTTAAAACAAAATTTATTATTTGTGAGCAAACTGATAGATGTGGGTGTGCAAGTAGTATTTTCTGATGCAGGATGTAAGATGATTAAGGGTGCTATGGTGATTGCTAGAGGTGTCAAGTTTGACACTTTATATAAGCTAGAGGCATACATGGTTGAGTGTAATAGCATTTCTATAAAATGTAAATTTTTGGATACTCCATCAGAGGACTAGAGGGTTTCACCTTCAGCAAATGGACATGGCTTTTGGGTACCTAAGGGTTCTCTTTCTTCTGAAGAAAATTTACCTGCAAAGAAGACTATGTTATGGCACCTGAGGCTTGGCCACATTGGAGAAAAAGGTCTAAGGAACTTGAAAAATTAAAACCTTGTTGAAGGTTTGAATGATTGTAATCTTTACTTTGATTTCTATGAGCATTACATTTATGGAAAACAAAACCATGTTCAATTTTACTTGAGTTCTCATAAATCTTGTGGTGTTTTGGATCTTATTCATTCTGATGTGTTTGGTCCTGTAGATGTTCCTTCAATTGGAAAATCCACATATTATGTTTCATTTATTGATGACTTTAGTAGAAGGACATGGGTATACTTTCTAAAGAGTAAATCTGAAGTTTTCAATCATTTTAAATAATTTAAAGCAATGGTTGAGTTGTAGACTAGAAAGAAAATTAAATTTTTCAGGAGTGATAATGGCGATGGATTTTTCTCTAATAATTTTGATAGATTATGTAAAAATTGTGGCATTAACAGATAGAAGACAACTTCGTGTTCTCCATAGCAGAATCGAGTTGTAGAAAGAATGAGCAGGACACTGATGGAGAAGGCTAAGAGTATGTTGAGTGGTTTTGATCTAGAATAAAAAATTTGGGTTGAAGATGTTGCCATTGCTTGCTACCTAATTAGCAGGTCTCCTACATCAGCTCTTGTTGATAAAGTGCCTATGGAAGCATGGTCGGGTCATAATCCTTCATTGAGACATCTTAGAGTTTTTGGTTGTGAGGAATATACACATGTGCCAAAGGAGAAGCGAACAAAGTTGGAGAACAAGGTTGTGAAATGTATCTTCATTTATTACAGTTATGGTGTGAAAGGATACAAGCTTTGGGACCCTATTGCACAAAAGGTAATTCATAATAGAAGTGTTATTTTTAGAGAAACTAAATCTCCTTTTGTTATATTGCAGCCAAAACAAACTAAACAGGAAGATGTGATTCAATTCCCTTCTACGCCTAGAAGAGTTGAATTGAGTTCGCTTGATAGGCAAGAAGTTGAGGAGAGCTCATCTAGTTCTGACTCTTTAAAAGAAGAGGAAGAACCTCCAACTCAGCTTTTTCGAAGGTCTACAAGACATAGACAATCACCTAAAAGGTATTCACCTGATGATTGGAAATCTATTTTTTCTTTGAATACTAATGTGGATGAACCTAGATTTGTAGAAGAGACATTAGGTATGAATGATGTAGAATCCTAGAAGATTGCTATGGAAGAAGAAATGGTAGCTTTGAAAAAGAATTATACATGGGATCTTGTACCATTGCCTAAAGGACAAAAGCTTGTTGGTTGTAAATGGGTGTTCAAGAAAAAGATTGGTTCATATGGAAGCAGTGAGAAGTATAATGCAAGGTTGGTTGTGAAAGACTACTCTCAGGTTGAGGTTGTTGATTATGGTGAGATATTTTCTCTTGTTGCAAAAATGACATCCATTAGATTTTTGCTTTCTATTGTTGTTGGTTATGATTTAGAGGGTGAGCAAATGGATGTGAAAATTGTTTTCCTTCATGGTGATTTGGAGGAGGATATTTATATGACACAGCCAGAGCAATATGTGGTGAAAGGTAAAAGTACTTTGGTTTGTAAATTGAAGAAATATTTGTATGGCCTCAAACAGAGTCCAAGGATGTGGTGCCAAAAATTTGATACTGTGGACACATAAAATTGTCCTAGCTTAATTAAATAAATATTTTATTTATTTAATTATTTTATCCTAAGTCTTCATTAATTAAATAAATTTTATTTATTTAATTAATTCATTTATCCTCTTCTAGCCTTTCCTTATTTAAATAAATGTTTTTATTTATTTAAATTATTTTTCTCTAAATTAAATAAAAAATTTATCTATTTAATTGGTCCCACTTCCTCTATTATTTAAGTAATTATTTATTTATTTAATTAATTCATTATCTTTTTGTCTTCACGACACATGTCATCTATCTCTTAATTTTCCTCTACCTACCCCCTTCATTATTTATTTCTTTTACCTACCCTTTAATCCTAGTTGACCATTTATTTATTTTCACCTCTTAATCTTATCCCTCCATTTTCTAAAGTGTCTTTTATATAAGAGGATACTCTCATCATTATCAACTCTAATCAATCAATTAGTTAGCTAGTGCATCTATCAAAGCCTTCTTGCAATCAAGCAACTTCACAACTACAATCCATCCTTTGTTGAGCTCTTGTGCACATATAAAATCTAAGAGAAAAAATATATAACAACATCAATGGAGATAGGAGACAATGGAGATAAAACCCTACTTGGCATGTGAATGGTATTATTGTTTCAATTTGTTAATTTGCATGTTCTTAGGTTTCTTCATTGGTGTATGGTGAATGTTTTATTGTAGGACTAAGATTGTTTGTGGTTGGACCTTTGGGGTTTTACAATAGTTTGTCATTATCATTTTTCACCTCACATAGGTACATATGTATTGAGTTTGGGATTTGAGCATTCTAAATCAGATCATTGTGTTCATTATAAATTTGATGGTGATCATTTCCTATACATTTCATCATATGTTGATGATAGGTTATTCATTGGTAAAGGGAAAGGTATGATTTTAGAATTAAAGTCTCAACTTGCTGCTAAATTTGAAATGAAAGATCTTGGTGCAGCGAAACACATTCTTGGGATGGAAATTAGAAGAGATAGAGTGAATAGAAAGCTATGGCTAGGCCAAAGTAAGTATATGAATTCAGTATTATATAGGATCAACATGTAGGATTATTGACCATTATGTGTTCCCTTCACAGTTGGAACAAAATTATCTATTTCAGATTGTCCTACATCTCCATCAGAGATGGAAGACATAAGTAGAGTGCCTTACCAAAGTGTAGTTGGAAGTTTGATGTATGTTATGGTCTATACTAGACCAAACATTGCCCAAGCAGTGGGATTCTTTTCATATATATGTCTAATCCTGGTAGAGTACATTGGGATGTAGTCAAAAGAGTTTTAGATATTTGAAGGGTACCTCAAATTATTCTTTGTGTTATCATGGTAATTTGGTTGAAGACATGACTTCCCTTGATATTCATGGCTATGTGGATTCAGATTGGGTAGGTGATATTGATAGTAGAAGATCCACTAGTGCTTGTGTTTACTTTATTTGGTGGTGCAATTAGTTGGATGAGTAAGGGACAAGTTGTGGTTGTTTTGTCCACTACAAAAGCAGAGTATATGGTAGCTACTCATGCTTGTAAAGAAGTCATTTGGATTAAGAGACTATGCTCAGATATTGGAATAAAACAAGGTGTAGTGACAATTTATTATGACAGTCCGAGTATGATCTATGTTGGTGTAATTAATTATTCATGTTGGATATTATTACACCTTACTTAAGTTTACTTAGGATAATGAATTTCATAGTAGTTTGGGTATGATACACTTGGGTGTTTGTTCCACATTGGGATAGTGTGTTGTAGGAGATTTCCACCTTTTATGGTGTGATCTTGTTATTACTTTATAATTTCCACTTATTGTGGAGTGATAATTCCATCTTCGGTGGGTGATCCACCTCACATGGAATATTGTATTGTTTCTCCTACCTACCACACATATTTCTTACCTACCCTTGTTTCTTATTGAACCACATGTCATGTTTGTGTACTCACATATCCATATAGTCTTGCCTATATAAGCAGGCTTATCTACATTGTATGTAACAAATTTTGATAATCCAGATGATCAGTAGTTCATCTCGATAGAATACCATTTATTCCTATCAATATTTTGTCTCTATTTTGTACTTTTCATTGAGCTCTTGATATTGGCAAAATATCACATGGTATCAGAGCCTAAAGGGCTTCATTGATTAGTCTTTTGGAGACATTTTGGATGCTTCAATTTTCAGCTTTGGGGATCTTCATTTTTGGGGGGTGCCACACAGCGATTTGGACATCATAGTTGAGTCCAGGAGGCCATTTCCATAAAAATCTATTATAAACTCAGCCATATTTGGTGAAGGAAAAAAATTCACCTATTCTGGTATATTGTACGAATTTTGTAAAAAAAAGAATATATTTTTTAATTTCTGCAATTTTTATTTTCAAATCTATTATTTAAATTTGCAGAAAAAAAATTTCAAGGCTTATTGAAAAGTTTTACTATATATTTTTTTAAAATTACTTTTAAGGGGACGTCCCCCCTCCCCCCGACACCCTCGTACTTTGTGCTTTTCGCAGAGTTCGTACTTTGCACTCGAGCCCACCGGTCTATTGTCATTTGTACTCCTCTGTCGGGATGCCTCCTTCCCATCGGGTCACCTCTCCCTACTCCAGTGTCTGATGATCCACTTCAGGCCCTGTGCTCTGGCTCCATGTGACTCTGTGTCGTTGTAAGGAAAGCACGGCGCGGAAACGCCTTCCTAATGTCAGCTAACAAGGGAAATCATACAAGAATGCAGTTTAAAACTTTTGTAGAACATTAACAATAGCATCATAACATATAGAATCAACATAGAGACAGAACACCAAGAATTACATGGGAAATAACTTTCGGGAAAAAACCCACCACCAACAGTTGAAACACTTTATTCCAGTAAATAAATTTACAATAAAGTTTTAGTCTACAACTACAAGCATTCAGTCTCAGATTCTCATGGACTGGACACTACAATCGGCTCTCAGATATCAATCACACACCATACCACCATAATTATCCAATGGCTTCATATACCAGATTGTCGATAGTTCATCTAAGCAATTGCACCAATGGTTTGAAGTCTAACCGTCTACCTGTGTTGGTCTGCATTCATGGGAAACACAATCTCCCACATGCACCAGGAAGTCGGGTCGGTTTGTATTCATATACACCGGCAGGAACTTCTAATGTGACCATGAGCTCATCTTTTGGACTTCGGTTCGAAGTAAGCATCTGTGGTCGGTCTCTACTCCATCGGCCATCAGACAAACCACAAATATGTTGCTCTGATCTCCCAATGTATCAGTAGACGACTCCACTAATGCGGCTCCGAAATAGGTTGGCTCCATTGGCTCATCGAAATAACACTCCAACAGATAGACCCGAGCTCCCGATGATACCCGATCATCAAAGGCGACTCCATCAAGTCATCAGCAAGACAACCAAATTGGCTACCCCGATCCCCAATACCAATGAAGGCGGACTCATCAGGTATCGATGTAACAACCAACCGTGTCACCCCGATCACCAATAGCACTTAGTCGGTTTCATCAGGTCATCAGAAACACACTCGAACTAGTTACCCCAATCCCCAATAACACCAAAGTCGACCAAAGCAGATCCGTTGAATATTGACATAACTCCTCACAGACTCCTCCCGATAGCCGATGTTAACCCGACAGCCTAAGGCGACTTCATCGAGTATTGGCATAACACTGAACAAGTCCACCTGATAGCCGATGCTACCCCAATGACCGAAGATGGCTTCGTCGGGTCATCGGGATGACTTCAACCCTGGTTCTCTGAGCACCAGATGAAGGAGGATACATCGGCAAAGGTTATATCGATAGAGCTCATAGATTTTCTTCACACTGTTTCATCGGCCAGAGTCAACCCAATCAGTATGAACAAAGGGTCAAGTGAATTAGAGGCACATTTCCAACAGTCACCTCGATGACAAACTCCTCCTAGCGGCTTCCACTATTCTTTTCAACTCCCGTTGCTCCGATGTTGACTTGCTCCCATCGTCATACTTTCTCTGACATTGGCTTCCAATTCCATGACCTCCGACACTCGATCTCTCTCCCATCAGCGATCACCTTCCCATCGGTGCCCGATCTCTTTCCTGTCGATTCTGCACACTGGGCCACCACGTGGAACCGTATTATTTGCCTGGAGAGACATGTCATATTGCACCGTCAACCGAACCATACGACTGCCACGTCAACTACCACATAAGTCTATGGATCACAGTCACCTTCCACACATGAGACACGTCATCATTCTGTACAGTATGGAACCACTCGCAGGCCGCCACGTGCCATTTTCGTACGGTAAGCCAAAGGGGAGTGACAACCAATTTGATGAGTAGACGTTTGTCAATTTTAAGCCCGTCCAATGCTGACATCAGCCTGCATCGGCAATTTTTGAAAAATTTTGGACCCCCTCTCATCTTGCTTAGTTTTGCTCCTTAATCGGTGCAATTTTTTTTGAAATGGGGTAAAATTTGGTGCTCTTTGTAGTGGTGTAGGTGGTTTTTGACTTTGATGCATGGAGTTTTCAAAAAATGTAGATTTTCACTGTTGTAGCTGAGTAATCCTCAATTTTGCAACTTTAGAGGCTTCATTTGGGGTCATACGACCTCCTTTTCAGGTGCCATTTTTTTTTGAAAGTGCATAATTTTTTCATCTACTTTCATAATCTACCATTAGTTTGCAGTGATTTTGAGTAGAAATTGTACTTTCAGTATTTGGTCATTTTTGGCCTATTTGGTACTTGTATTTTTCTTGGATCTTAGTTTAGATCACTTTTAGTATTTGTTGAAGTCTCTTATATCTCATTTTGATAAGTTGTAAAGTTGAAATCAGAAGTCCACCTTGCCTTGTTTTGCAAGTGGCCCATTGTATACGCACTAAGTATAAAATGCCAAATCATCATTTTGGGGGGGGGGGGTTCTTGATTGAGTAATTTGGGGGGGTATCTTGTGTGATTGTGCCTCTCTATATCTTATATTTTTTCATTTTGGTGCTATGGTTTCTCCTAAATTTCCACTTTTAACTCCTCATAATTATGCATCATGGAAGATAAAGGCTTTGAGTAAACTAATGGAAAAAGGACTCATTCATTATGTAAATAGAACTATAATAGCACCACCTGATCCTAAGGTTGATCCTAATGTTCAAATTGAATGGCTCACTAAGAATGCTATAGCACTTGGAACATTAAGAAAGTATGTAGCAGATGACCTTATTTTTCACATTGATAAGTGTACTAGAATTAAAGAGGCTTGGGATATTTATGACAAGTTGTATGGTCAAGTTGATGAGATTAAGGGCTACAAGCTTGGTAGTGAACTCACAACATTGGATCCCAAGGATTTTGATACAATCCAGGATTATGTCACAAAATCAAATGAGCTAAGAGCAAAGCTAAAGGATTGTGGAATTGACAAAAAGGATGCTCAATTGGTTTATAACTTGTTGGACAAGCTTCCTTAAGAGTATGCAGCCTTTGTGTCTAGCTTTCACACCCATAGGTTAGCTCAAGGTTCCTCATACACTTCTCCCTCATTTGATGCATTCACGAAGATGTTGATACTTGAGAAATCTAAGTTGGCCAAGATGGGGATTCTCAAATCTTCAAAGTCATAAGCATTGGTGACTAACAAAGGGAATCAAAGAAATCAAGGAAAATGCAAGAATCAAAAGCAACCTAATTCAAAACCACAACAAGATGGAGCACAACCATCCTCTCCACAACAAGGTGATTCTACATCCTCACCTAAGAGAAAATCATATAAGGACAATTTTTTTGTGCATATTGCAAGAAGTCGGGACATGATGAACAATATTGTTACAAGAAGGATATTGATGAGTTGAAGAATTTTCTTGAGAAGAACAAAATCAGTTTACCTTCTAGAATTTCTACATCGGCTTCTTCTTCTAAAGGAAAGGATCACTCTTTTAGGATAGATAAAGGAAAGGGACAAGCTCTTTTTGCTACTACAAGTCATGATTTAGGGAGATGGCTTCTAGATTCAGGGGCTTCTCATCATATGACATCTTCGCAGTCTATGTTCTCTTCATTTAAGCCATGCACCATGCCATATATTTTGCTGGGCAATCATACATACATGGATGTAACTAGAAAAGGATCTATTGCCATTGGGGATAACTCCTCCAATGATGTGTTGTGTGTACCCTATTTGACTAACAATCTTTTTTCCATCTATCAAATCACACATGGGGCAACTAGGGAAACTATGGAGTTCACACCTAATTTAGTTATCATTAGAGACTTGGAGACTAGAGCTATCATTGCGACAGGGATGGTTGATCATGCATCTCAGTTGTACTCTTTTTCACATTTTGGTCCTATTGATGATGTTGATTCTTCCTATGTTGATGATTCGGATTTTGAGGAGAACTTTGGGTACTTGAACTTGGGGATTCTCACATGTGACCCCATTCTTGAGCCTTGCATTTCATCTCCTCCTATTGATATCACATCACCTATTGCACCTAATGATGCAACTAGTGCGACAGTTTTGCCTTCTTGTGATTCAGTGCAGCAGGATATTCCATGTCTTCCAGCTTCAGTTGATTGGGATGCCTACTTGACAAACATTGCAGGTTTGTTTGTGGAGTCCTTCATTGAAGATTTGAGAGACATCATTGATGACATTCATCTTCTCTTTGATGAAGATGATCCTTCTTTGATTGTTGTGAGGGAACACTCTGACCCTCTTGTGCATTCTCTACATGATCATTCTCTAGAGGTTGACATGATTGTGGATACTTTTGTACAACAGTTTTAGGAGGTCTCTTTATCCTTAGAGGAGACATGTGAGTCTTTGGATATTGTTCTACATTCTTCTCCACTAGATCTTGGAGTGCCTTTTTCAGCAGTGTGGAGTAGTTCACCACCTTTGGAGGGGGTAACTTTCACCATCAACATGGGGACACTTGAGCAGTTTTCAGAGATTTCATTCATCGTGAGTTTTTTTCCTACATCTTCCCTTCATCATTGGGGAGACTTCATGGATACACCTTTGGTTTTGTTTCTTCCCAAGGGGAGGAACATTGTTCGACGTTCATGGAGCAGTTTTTTCATTCATCTTCGAGCTTCTACCATTGGTGCAGATTATACATTGAGGGGGGGCTACCTAGTCTCTCTTCTTCTCTCATATGGGGGGGACTTTTTCCTCACATGGGGTTTTGTCCTTCACATACTTCTATGAGAGTTCTTTGTATATAGTTTTCATCTCTCTTTTTGGGGGAGGGTTTTTTCCCATTGGTTTTTCTCTATTTCCCTACTTTATGAGAGAATGCATTGGTTTGCATGCATTTGCATTTGTACAAGGGTACCTAACATGGCCTAGTAGCTGAGACCCATCTTGCATTGTTTAGTTGCATTGTAGACTTAAGTGCATTCCCCTAAGTTGCACTTAAGGGGGGGTGTTGGTGTAATTAATTATTCATGTTGGATATTATTACACCTTACTTAAGTTTACTTAGGATAATGCATTTCCTAGTAGTTTGAGTATGAGACACTTAGGTGTTTGTGCCACATTGGGATAGTGTGTTGTAGGAGATTTCCACCTTTTATGGTGTGATCTTGTTATTACTTTATAAGTTCCACTTATTGTGGAGTGATAATTCCACCTTCGGTGGGTGATCCACCTCATGTGGAATATTATATTGTTTCTCCTACCTACCACACCTATTTCCTACCTACCCTTGTTTCTTATTGAGAGACATGTCATGTTTGTGTGATCACATATCCATATAGCCTTGCCTATATAAGAAGACTCGTCTACATTGTATGTAACAAATTTTGATGATCCAGTTGATCAGTATTTCATCTTGATAGAATATAGTTTATTCATATCAATGTTTTGTCTCTATTTTGTACTTTTTATTAAGATCTTGATCTTGGCAAAATATCACAATCTACCTAGCTAAGAACCCTACATTTCATGCCCAGACCAAGCACATTGATGTTTAGTATTATTTTGTCATAGATATGGTCGAAGATGGCAGGGTGAAGCTGGTTAAGGTGGAGGATTTGATGAATGTAGTAGATTATTTAACTAAGGTTGTGAGCACAAAGAAGTTCAGCTGGTGTTCGAAGTCTATGAGCCTCATGCCCCCTAGCAATTAATTTATTGTGTTGGTATCGCCTTTTCTCTTGCAAGGTGTTTGACAAGTGGGAGAATATTGGGAAAATGGTGTCTCAACCTTGCATTTATATGAGGTTACCATTCATAGTAAGTTTTTGTTTGATCATGAAATGGTAAGAAATTCTCCTCAAAGCTTTTGGTTGGCTAGATAAGCATGTTGGTAAATTTTCATCGCAAGATCATAGCTAGTTTTGAAGATATTAAAGTTTATTTGTTTTTGGAGGGTGCGATGAAAGTTTTAAATTTAGTTGTGAGGACTTTAGAGGCTCCAAAACACCCTAAAAAGTGGTTTTAAATGACATAGCATTTACAAGGTGATAGAGGACTTCACGAGCTTTTTGACGCTTCAAACGATTTATCAATTGGACACACGGTTCACAAGTTATGGCCTCTGGAAGTTTGGACTCCTGAAATAGGAAATATAAAATGCATCGGGCACATAAATGAGTTGTAAAAGGGAGGAACATGTTTCAATGTGTGTTTTGACATGTCATAGGACATCTAGAATGGAGATAAGGTCGGCTCTACTTTATTGGGTGGTTTTAGCCCATGATTTTGTAATACCGTTTGACGGTTTCTTGTATTGTATCTCCTATATATTAGGTGTGTGAGATAGGGGGTGTGTGTAAGAGTCTTATGGTGATTGAGTTACCTTTGAGTCTTTGATTAGTGGTACTCTTGTGAAGAGCTTTCTCTGCAAGTATATTGTAATTTGTTATTTATTGTTGAATAATATATTGAGCTTCTTTTGGAGTGTGGTGTTTTTCTCCCGAAAGGGTTTTCCCCACATAAATCATTATTTTTTTGTGTTCTAGTATGCATGATATTATGTTGTTTTTGTTAAGTTTTTGTAACTGTTGTAACAATTTGTAAAAGTTTTGCATTATCCTCCTCTCAAGATTAGTGTAGGAAGTTGTTTTGCTACTTAACTTCCTTACAATACGGGTTTCTTTCACTATACACTCATGTCTCTAGTGACAAAACCATGTATGGGTTATTGCCACTATAGTTGCTGCAATGCTCCGCCTCCTTTTGTCTATATTGTCAATAACCTGGATGGGTTTTGTTTATAATAATAACGCAAACAGGTTTTTGACACTATAGGTGGTTTCATAATGGCCAAAAACACACATTTTTTGTTGAAGGACCCACTGAAACTCTCTTCACCTATGACATTCTTGGGCAGTGTATGATTGCTTTTGTTTTATATGATCTCAAATGATTGAAATGCATTATTAGTTCGATATTTTCAATTATTTTTTTTGTTTCATTGTTCGATATTTTCAATTATTTTTTTTGTTTTATTTATGTTTTTGATTTCCAAATTCATTAATTTACATTGTTTAATGAAATGTTTTGTTTCTTTAATTTGTATAATATTTACTAACATATATGATTTTATTTAGAACAATTCATAATCACAATGGGAAGGAACAAGCGAGGAACCATTGATTCACAAGAGGCAGCAAAGGAAAGACAAAGGGAACGCATGAAAAGACTACGTGAAATGAGAAAATTGAGAGGAGAAGGTATGCCATCTAAACCAACTCAATTACATGGATCAAATGAATCCAATGCAAACCAAGAAGGAGTGTTAACCAATGATCAAATAAATTTACTTAATGCAAGCTAAGAACATGCAATTTATTTGCAAGCCAAGAACATGCAACAATATTAACACCTCCTAGAATTATTTGTAGAAAACCAAAGTATGTAATTGACATTGATGATAATACATTGAAGCCAATGCCCGATCAAATTTCCCATTGCACTTGTCGAAGAATGACTAAAAAATATGGAAAATTTATTTTGAGAGCTTAAATCAAACTGCAAGATGCCAATTAATTGTTGAAATGATAAGAAATATGAATTTTAAAAAGAGAATGGAAATCATTGGCTTAAGATCATCTAAAAATGATGGTGAAAAAACTATAGTAAGAAATCTATTTGATGTGTATCAAACAATTGGTTCAACATCACGCTCTAAAGATGCAAATGTTACTCAACATGTTCTTACGTCAACCATAATGGGCAACCAAACTAAAAAATCTCATTTAATAAGAAAAACAAGTAAGTCATTAAAGATAAGTAGAACAACACTACACCATGTCTTAGGGAGGTGTGACAAACTTGAGGATCCCAACAATGATTCTCTTTGGGCATTTTTTAGTAGACTTCCACGAAAAGACAAAGTTGTTGTTGATGCATTAAGACAATTAATTGAAAATTTTTGGCATCACAACACAAGAGTTTCACCCAATCAAAGAGATGTTGTTAGAAGGAGAATTGAATCATGAGCCACATCCAAAGCACTTTTTGGATATGACTCACACATTTTTTCAAGAACTTCATTCAAACATATCCTCAAATAAGAATTAGCCAAAGGTTTTTTGAAATGGCAAAACCCTTTTATGTTAAGAGAAATCATGCACACACTACGTCTTGTTGTAGAATGCATATTGAATTTCTCATGTATTATGATATATGTCATCATATATGTTGTACTTTGCACACTAACTATGTTTTGCAGGAATGTCGTATACAAGCATCTCCAAAGTCATCAAGAGAATTTATTTCAAATGTATTATGTCAAAGAGATGATGGCTGCACCTTTTATAAGATTTATGGAAGCGGATTTTATTGAAGACATAATTAGTTTTCATATTAATTTATTACGATGGCTATAATATTGTTGAAAGTCATTCAAACAAAAAGAAAATATTAATAAAGTTAGCATTTGATCTTTAAATTGATGTTTGAATATGTTGATGTGATCGTAGTACTTTATCTAATTCCTTTGACTTTAAGATCTAATCCAACCTTAATCTTAAGCTTAATTAGGTAGTTTTTTTCCTTTTGTCTCAATTTATAAAATTAAGCGAATTGACATAATCTTAGTAGCATTAGGGATTTTTTCCTTTAAAAAAAAAGTTATTTTCTTTCATAGTGTTATTAAGTAACTACTTTTGGAGGGACATGACGATAATTTTTGTGTAGCTCTCAATTGTGGAAGGTTTTTTACTTTTGTTGGTAAATTGTTGCACTTGGAACTTATCAATTCTTGGACAAAATAAGACTTGCATATTGATATGGTTGAAATTTTATTACGAGATTTTAAAGCATTATAAATATAATAAAAATTAAATAATAATTTCATTTATACATTGACTATTTCCAATATGAACCAGTAAAAAAAGGGAATTATACTCTTAAAGTTAAATTAAATAATTATTAATATAATAGTTAAATAGAGACTTTGATATTCATACACCTCCTTTAACAAAAATCTAGAGCCTCTCTAATAATTAAATTCCAATACCTTATAATTAATAGCAAGAAAGCACATTTGAGTATCTTATAAAACCACAACTTGGACATTATTGCTGCACCATCCAAAATGAGTGATAAAGAATAAAAGCTAATTCAATAAGCTAAGAGTGTCCTTTAAACTTTGAAAAGGCTACATTTTTTTTTTTAGCATGTCCCACTTATTATAATTAGGTGAGGTGCGCCTAATTATTTTTATTTTATTTTATTTTATTATATTGGGGATTAGGCCATTTAAAACTTAATTTAAAAGGGTGGGGGTGATATTCTTTACGAATTGTGCGCTCTATAGTGAGTGGAATAAAATGTGAGATTCACACCATCTAAATATCTAGAAAATAGGAAATGTTTATGTAATTTTGGACATTAAGTATGATTTTATATATTTATTGGTTAGTGGAATACAACATAAGAATTTGAAAATATAATTAATTTTAATGTTTCTTAATTATTAATATTATTTAATTATTATTTTAAAGTAATTTTTGGTTTATTTAAAAAGTTGAATGATTGATTAAAAATATATCAAAAATAAATTATATTAAATATGAAAAATTAACATCTAAAGAATTAAAACAGATATTATATGTCAAAGCAAATTTAAGGACAAACTTTTTTTTTTTGCTAAAAACATATCATTTGTTTTTTATTTTTGTATTGACGAGATTTGAACTCAACACCATCTAAGTGCCTACAACATAGCTATGCCACTACATGAAGTATCCTTTGGCAATGAATTATGATGGATAATATCAAGCTTCCCCAATCTATAGTGTTGTTCAATATTGTTTATGGAATTGATTGTGTTCGATTTTTTCATCAAGGTTTCCGATCACATTCTTGATTCATCATCATGATAATAGAGTTAGAGGGGAAAACGATGAACATTTCATGATCCATCATCATGCTAATAGAGTTGCAGGAAAAATAATGAACATTTTGTGATCCATCATTATGATAATAGAACTAGAGAAAAAAACATTATTTTAAAAACCCGTACAAAATAAAATCTCCAAACAATATTGAACAAATTATAAGATATTAAAAATTCTTCAAAAAAGCGAGAAACTATAGAACCTTTTAAAATAAGGAATGTCCACACAATTTTAGAAAATCCTCACCCACAATAAATAATTCGTCAATGAAATATGATAAGGTGACTTGACATGACTTAACGACCATAACAAAGTGTAATCCAAAACATCGATATAAATATTTAAGAAATTATTAAATAAAAATTCCAAAAAATAAGACACCATAGAACCTTTTAAAATAAAATAAGCAATGTCCACACAATTTTGAAAAGTCTCCACCACTAAAAATAATCCGGCCAGGAGGTGCCCTGACGTGACTTAACGGGAACCGGGAAATTTCGCGGCAACAGTCAATACAAAAATGAGGGAACGTTTTACCGTCGTGGTGGGCCCATTACATACAACTGCAAGATGCCGTGGTGGAGCCCACGTGGTATTCACGAAGACCCCGCTGGACCCACCGGCGACGAATCCGTTTAGGAAGGCCTCTTTGTGTCACTTTCTCGACAACACCACGATGTATGTCAGAGACTGTATATATATTATTATTTTAATTGTAATAATTGTGGAGGGGATAAAAAATGTTTTAGAAAAAGGACAAAAAAATATAGTATTGAGTTGAAGGTCAATAATTCCTTTAAACTGTGGTCGTGGTGGTTTGGACAGGCTAGGGCAAGTGTTTTGCATCCATAGGGAAACCAATGGGCAAAATTGAAAGTTGTGGGCTTCAATAATATGGGTCGTAATTTCCCAACAACTATGAAGGAAGGACACTTGGCATGATCTTGTTAGTTTCCATTAACATATCTCTAAAGTCATGTAAAATAAGAGGGAAAAGAATATGGGACTACAAGTGATTTATAGAAATATGGGACTACCTCATATTTCTTACAAGAGGCATCTAATTATGCTACAACAAGACATACAGACGGTGTATATATGGATCTACAAATGGCTTATAGCAATATGGGACTACCTCGTACTCCTTACAAGAGGCACCTTACTATGCTCCAAATAAGGCATACATATACCTTACCCTATTGAGATACGAACTTGTGACATCTCTTTGAAGAGCACAAGTTCTCCACCACTAGGCCAACTTAGGCTATATATTATGCCAACTCAGGCTATATGTGGTCATTTCATTTCAATAATATTATAAAAGAGAAAATATCTTGTATAAGTTAATATAGATAAGAGTTTTTTTTTTTTGTATTGATTGAATCAATGCAGATTATAAAGACTAGAAGCTAGCAACAGGTAGTTGAAGGAAAAAGAACATTGTCTAACCATGAGTAAATATAGATGGTAAGGAATATAAATATTAAATGGTTCTAGGATTCTTCTGTTGATGTAGGTTTTTTATAAGATAAGTAGGAAAAGGGTCTTGAACTTGATTAAAAGTAACAAAACATAACAGTTTGAATGAAAAAACAACACAAATCTATCACTAAATTAAAACCTACTATGGATTAGGTAATCTAGAGACCTCTATACGATGTGATAATCATGTCAATTTTGGTTTTGAGTTATTCAATTTCATGATAGTGATTTTCATATGATTGATGAGGGTTATTAAATTGTAGGCAACATTATAGAGTGTTTTCCCCTTATTTCATCCATTGCAAAGCATCTCACACAAGGTATCCCAACCATATTGGACAATTACATAGTTCAAGGTCATACACATGTTGGATGTCTCACTATATTTTTTTTCAATTTTTTGAGTAAGGTCATGCATTTCTAAAGTGTGATTAATTAGTCAAGGACAGGGCCATTGCAAAGACTAATAAGAGATTTCCTTTAGTGAGTGAGATTAGATGGTATTGCACAAATGGAGGTAGCTCCATGTAGATTTTATCCATTCAAGAAAATAAAGATAGACCAAGAGTGAGATATTACTTAATGGGAGGCCTAATGATCTATGCTTGTACCACCTAGTGATGCATTAGTTACACATTTGACATAAGAGATGGATATTGCATGCATTACTATTTGGAAGTGATAAGTCTAAGATAAGTAGATTGCAACATGAGGATTTAGATAACTTCATGTGGTTACATCCTTGCTATAGGATAAATATTGATCAATATCATAATCAAGGATGAAGAGTCATGATAGTCACTTTATGATGGTATTGAATTTGCTTGTTTGTTATATTATGAGACATTTGTACTATGATTTGTGTTTGATTATCGATTTATTTTGTATTTTCAATAGTATATATGATGGTATATAGTTAGATGATGTATGTGATGGTTTATATTAGTATCTATGTGCATTTTTTTATTTCTTTGTGTTTTAAAGTTCATGCATGTATGTATGTGATAATGTAATGCATGCCATGGATCATGATAACACATATTATCTAGGGTAATTAATGAACCCCAATAAGGTAGTGGAGTCCTACAAAGATGTAATGGATGGAAAATTAGGGTTTCACCAATTAAGATAATAAAAAACACTAATTTTACCTTAGGGATCACTACATTGAAAAGGGTGAATCCAATTGATCTGGCCGCAATCCAAATAGGAAAAGGGTTGAAATTATGATTAGATTCATTGGTTTATAGTTTTCCCCCTCTTTCTAGTTGAAAATTGAATTTGAATTGTGAAACTAGAGCAAAACGAGGGATAATTGAAGAGAGACAGTGAAAACTAACTACTACAGATGTCCCACGGAGCCACAAACTGGGATCTGGGCAAAAGAAGATGTTTAGAATTTGATCTAAAAGTTCGGTCTGATTTTTCGGGACAAGGTAGTACATATTCATCCTAGTCCTTGGACTTTCACTCCGTCGAAAGCTGGACCTGTTCATAGTCGTTAACGTTGTTGGAATCTCTGACTACAACTCCTGAGTCAATTCCATGCACACAGAAAGAGAGAAAAAAAGTGTTGTGGATAGGGGCTTGCCTTGGGTTAAACATTGGTTTAGGAATTACCCTTGAATTGAATAATGCCAATGCCGAAGTAAAAGCTATGAGATATACCTCAGATCTCCAATGGTTGATGATGAAATTATCTTTGAATGTAATCACAAATGTTGAATGTAATGGCATGACAAACACATGAACATGGAAACCCTAATCAAACACACAAGATCGCATAAAGATTGATGTAACTTTGCTCCATAATTTTTGAAGGATAAAATGTTGTCTTTAATCTTTGAAAATGCTTGCTGATGAATGCTTCACAGATGCATGAATATTATAGATGGAGTCTTATATCTAAAATGAATTGATAATATGTCTTTATATAGGGTTCCCTATGTAAATTACTGATTAGGTCGACCTCTAACGGTCAAGTGTAGCCACGGGGACCAAATTCCATCGGGGGGGGGGGAGTGCCTACCAACATTCAAATTGGGTCCACATTAAGGGGGGGTGAGGCATTTTGGGGCACTCTAGTCCTCCAAAAACAAGATTAGCAGATGGGAAATTAGGAACAAGTAACCTCAAGGGGTGAATTCACAATAATGGTTCCCATTTTTTTGCCACTTTTGACAATGAGATAAACATTTATAAAATAATCTTCAACTTCCGACAACTATAACTTTTAAACTTTTAAGAATTTGAAGATGATGTAAATTATTGATTTGTAGAATTTTGTCTGTAGATTCTAAATTTTTTTTTTCAATTTTTTTTAAAGTTTTTTATTTTTATTTTTCCATTTCCTTCGAAAAGTAATTTTTTACAACAAACCATTTTTTAAGAGTGATGTACCTCCCGAAATGCATAACTTTTTATTCTATATATGATAAAAACTCAATTCTTTCGAATTTTGGTTTGTAACATCAATATCCAAGGCTTGTTGTTGGTTTGATCGTGATATGTTGAATATTTTTCATTTTATTAAGTTTTGAAGTCCGACTAGTTATAATTCAAACATAGGTTTAAGTTTGAACACATAACTTGTTCTATATATATCGAAATTTTATTTTATTTTGTTAGAAAGAAGACATCAATACCTAGGGCATAGATAATTTTCAGAATTTTTTGTGAATTAGTTTCCTATTTTTTCCAATGCGTTGAACAAAGAAGTTCGTGTTCGGTGAAAAACCAATATTCCATAAAATTAAAAAAATAAGAACATAATAAATTCACAATGCAATAAAATTATACTCATTGGAAAGCTTGCTCCGAGCACTGCCATCTTATATTTTTGGGTTATCAAGATTCTTTCATTTGTGCCTTGAACTAGAGGTCCGAAGGCAAAAGTTTCTTAGAACTCTGAAAATTTTGAGGAGAGGTCTCTAAAAAACGGGTTAGAATGAATAGTGGTTCGAGCAAAGGGGGGTTCAATCGAACCATAAGAGGTTCGATCGAAACCCCCTTCGCTCGAACCCCTTAGGAAAAATAATGACGCGTACTTTCATGTAACGACCGGGTTCGAACGAGCCCGACCTTTTGTAACTTCAGCGTTCGTTTGAACCTTGACCGACCCAAATTTTTTTTTTTTACATTTTAGTACAGTCATATAAATATACATAATTTTTTTCATTTTTTTACACACATGATTAAAACAATTCGCATTTTGGGATGAAAGATGATATTTGAAAGTTATTCTGAGGGCAATAATTTGAAGATATTTGAAGGTTATTTTAAAAGCATGGGGAACAAGAAGAGAAGGCAAAATAAGACTTCAAGGAATTGTTCTCCCAAAATAGAACAAAGATATCGAGAACAAAGCAGGCAAAGATATCATGATGCAAGTATGTATTTTTATTTTTATTTCCATTTAATTTTATATGTATTACATACCAAAAATTGTGTTTATTTGTTAATATGTTAAAAAAAAATTACTAATATTTTTTATGAAAATTATTTTAAATAATATTAATTAAATTAAATTAATTTAATTTATATAATAATTCTATCTTAATTAATTCTAAATGTTATTTTTATTAAATTAATTGGAAATAGTAGGCTTAAAAATATTCTCGTTTTAATTAAAAATAATTATGTTTTAATTTGAAATAATATGTGTATTTTGCATTTCAATTTCAATTTCCATTAACTTGCTTTGTTGTGTAATTGACATTTTCTCCCCCCCCCCCTTAAGTCCATTTATAATAGATCATGGTTTTAATTTAAAATTTAGATCTTTAGGACCCCTCTCTTTTTCATTTATTATTTATAATTAATAATTTAATTTAGATAGTCCATAAATATATTAATTTAATTTAGATTTTGAAACCATGTCTCTTTATAGCTTAGCAAACACCTCAATTGGTGCTCTAAAATTAACAAACTTGTCGTTTGTGTCTTCAACAATAGGCTCTTTTTGTTTTATCCTTAGAAAGGGGCATGCCCCCCGAGTAGCCCTTAAGGCTCGGTGAGAGGGAACGACCCAAAGTGGTAAAAGCTAAAGCCAAGCTCTTCCAAGCCATTATAAATAGATGTGTTTGTGATGAAAGTTGTAAGCAACGTACATGCTGCTATAACGACGTAATGACTCCCCATAAACCCTATAGAGCGCAACCTCTATAGGCTGGGAGGCCTTCCATTTAACAAAGTGTAACACACTGTTGATTATAGCCACCCCAACGGATGCCCTTACTAGACACCTTTTGTGTTAGAAGCCAAAAACCTTCTAGTTGTTGGCGCAGGAGGTCAGACCTCTGAAGCAGCTCACATTCTTACGGTTCTTAGTAGAGATACAAAGTTCGCCACAAGGAGTTTTCGTGGGGACTGGTGCTTGGCTGCCCCAGAGAAGTGAGAGTCGTGGAGGGGAGCCAGTGGCATCAAGCACCTAAGTATCCACTCTGAATTGCGTAGCTCGAGGTAACCCCCCAAGTGAGATTCAACAACTATTGTCTCGTCCATCCCTAGGATTTGTGCTTGCATGATCAAAACAATCAAACACTTTCAAACAAGCAAACATTGTGTCTTCTTTGTTTTCAAGTGTATGCAAAAATATTTCACACTATACTTGAGTCCCCTTAAAACCTATATTATGTGATACTAGGACCTATTATTTGATTGATTAAAACCTATTATATGAGATAATACCTATCTTAAATATGACATAATAGAACCTATTATGACATAATAGGTCTTATTGTGACCTAATAACATGACCACGTATGCAAAAACATTTCACATTATATACTTGAGTCTGGGCCTTGAGACCTATATTTATGAGATATTAGGGCCTATTATGTACATGTGATAAATTAATGACCTATTATCGCATAATTTAGGTCCTAATATCACATACATAATACGTCCTAATATTTGCATAATATAGGTCTTAAGGGGAGTCAAGTATAATGTGAAATGTTTTTACATACGTGGTCATGTATTAAGTCATAATTAATAAGAGCTATTATGTCATAATAGGTTCTAACTTATATCATATTTAAGACCTACTTAATTGCATGTGATAGGTCCTTTAATATCACATTATATATATGTCTTAAGGGGAGTCAAGTTATTAATGTGAAATGTTTTTGCATACGTGGTCATATTAAGTAATAATAAGGCCTATTATGTGATATTAGAACTTATTATGTGATTATAGGTCTTAAATATGACATAAATTTAGAACCTATTATGTCATAAGAGGTTCTATTTATATGACTGGACGTATGCAAAAACATTTCACATTATATTCAAGAGTTCCCTTAAGACCTATATTTGCAGATATTAGGACCTATTACATCTGATATTAGGAGGTCTATTATGCAATAATAGGTCTTAAATATGACATAATAGCCCATTTGTTATGACATAATATTTAGGTCTTACTAAATGACTTGAAAATTTGGTTTCAAATTAAACTTGGAATTTCATTGCATTAAAAATATTCTTTGTCATCTTAAATTATGTGCAGAACGGGCTCGAGGAAAACAAACCTGTTGAAGAAAAAAATATAGTTGATGAACATAGGGAGGAGCTTGCCCAAGTTGAACCAATGGAGGTTGAAGGAGAGGGGCCAGGCTCCTTACCTCCTACCACTGATATGGATGAACATATTGTGGATCTAGCTAAACAGGTGAAGAGAAATATTTCTTATAAAAATTTGGATCATTTACTTGAAATGGATGTGGATGAGTTGAAACGTCTCAATGAAGAACCTAGACATACTAAAAGGAGGTCAATGAATAAAAGTGCAAATGAAATAATGTCTCATTTCAACAATCTTGATACTACACTAGAGAAAGCTCAATTGTTATCAATTGTACTTACTCGTAAAGACTTAATAGATCCACTGAAATTGTTGGGTATAGATACAACAATTCAAAAGAGGAAAACTTCTCAGCTACAAAAATCTATTGTTGATAATGTTAAGAAAGGTTTGGTGAACATTGGTAAAAAATCTTGAACAGTAGATAAGACCATTTCAAGAAGAGTGATGTTGGCATCTTTAGTAAATGAAAGATTGCCTCAAAAAAGACAAATCTCTTCACTGTCATTTGAGTTTGGTTTTAGTAGAAGGACAATATCAAAATATGTGAAAAGGAGAAAGAGTTTGGATGATACTACCTCAGAAGGGAATTGGGCAATTATGTGTAGAGCTCTTCGTTCTGATAGAATTGAAGATGTTGTTAGGAACTTCGTGACAAGTTTTTGGAATGATAATACTTGTCCTTCATCAAATAGTAGAGATGTTATCAAGCAAAGGATTGGCCCTGATCGTTATGATCTTCATGTAAAACATTGGTTAGACACAACAAAACATGAATTGTATGTGTTGTTTACTAAAACAAACCCTCATATAAAGATTGGACAAACCATGTTTGAATGGTTAAGGCCATATTATGTGAAGGTAAACAAAGTCTTCAAAACTTGTTGTTGTCATTATCACATCTAATTTGATCTATACTATTAGGTGTTTCGAAAGATTAGAGAAGATAGTGATGTTTATGAAAAAGCTCCTCCTAAACGGACAAGTCAATTCATACCATCCATCTTATGTGATAAATCAGATGATAATGCAACCAGTCAAATAAATTGCATAAAAGGAATTTGTGGAACATGCGGGGAGTTGGCTAAATTGCCTTTGAGAGATGAAGATACTGACATGAGGAAGATGGTAAATTACAAGAGTTACAAGTACAAAAAATTTGATACAAAATTTGGAAAGGAATCTACAAGGTTAGATTATGTAGAAGAGGAAATACCTATTGGAACATTTATGGAAATTTTTCGTAAGTTGATAAAACCATACATACGCCATGTTTTTTTTGCCGAGTGGAAAGAAGAACAATTTAAAATATTAAGAGACACTTTCCCACTTGGAACTATTCTGTCCGAAGTGGACTTTGGAGAAAATTACTCTTTTGCACATCAAAAAGAGATTCAATCAAAGTATTACTTTTCAAAGCAAATCACTATTATGGTGCATGTGTGTTATCGACATGCACAAATGAATTTGGATGGTGTTGATAGTACATTTGAAAATCGTGTCATTAAGAAAGAGTACCATTTCTATATCAGTAATGATAAGAAGCATGACACACTTTTTGTACTTGCTTTAAGAAGTTTTTTGAATATTTGAAAGAGAGAGGCATAACAATAGTTAAACATTTTGTTTGGTTTGATGGATGTGTGGCACAATTCAAATCTTCGAGGCCATTTTATGCATTATGTAGATATCATCAAAATGACAAAATACCACATGTTTGGAGTTTTTTTTAGAGTGTTCATGGAAAGGGTGAACATGATGGTGCAGGAGCTTGTATCAAACTTTCTCTAAGAAAGCATCAAATAAATTATACAGGAGATCGTATAGACGATGCACATGATGTTGTTGAATGGTGTAAGAAACACTTTGTGCAACCTAATTATCCTGGTGAATCACATCGAGAACATACAGGCCCATTCCATATAGAGTGTTTTGGGAGATAACCGGTACGTGTTCTCTTTTAGTGTTTTATTTAAATGTTTTTTTAATTTTTTTAAATGTTCCTAGTTCAAATGTTTTAATTTAACAACTTGACTTACATGTATGTTCATGTACACACATGTACATTTTGTAGATGTGGATAGAAGATCAATGCATGGATGCAAGAGCATGGAGAGGACAAGATCTTTGCATTGTGTCATGAGTACAGATAATTGCCCATGGACATTGTACACTAGGGATTATTCGTGTTTTTGTTCTGATTGCATTTTGGAAAACTATGTTGATTGCAAGAACCAAGAGCTTGGATATGTTAGTGAATGGAAATTGGTGCCACTAGATGTTTCTGAGGATTCAAATGAGGATGAAATCTTTGAAGATATTCCTTTGATTTCTGCTGATTATGACCGTATTTCATAATTGATTAAAAAAGGTACATATGTCACACACACACACACACACACACACACACACACACACACATATATTTCCTTTAAAAATGTTGCATAAGTAAATAAATTATATAAGTTTTAAATCGAGTACATACATTTTAAATTTATTTAACTTGTTTCAAATTGCAGGAGATATTTTTGCAATCATAGCAGAAGATGGAAATATAGAAGGTGTTAGTTATTATTTATTGCGTTGCACAAAAGAGAGAAAGAAGTTAACAAAATATGAAATGAGTGATGGAATGTCCTTTCCCACAGGTTTGAACTGATTTGAACGTTTAAATTATTTTAAATAAATTTATTTTAAACATGCACATCTGCACATGTTTTAATTTTTATATGTACACAGCTCGCTCACGTGCAAATTTTTAATTTCTCATTTCTTATATACATGTACATGCAGACTCAGTTGTAATGCAAGGGACATATTTCAAACAAGTTAAAATTGTTCAACATGGGATTCATTTCACTAAAGACCAAATTGACAACAAGGTATATCAGTATAGCCACTTGGTCATTGTTGTTGGCCTAATTATTCATACAATTCCACATCACGGGCGGTCTCAAAAGTGGAGACTAGATAGTGAATATCATGAGAAAATATTAAGTGTTATTGAAGAGCAGTCTAAACCACTTGATGTGGTATGAACTATTTAGTAAACCAAAGTACATGTGTTTCAACCCATGAATTGAATTAATACTTGATAAATTAGAACTTAACTTGTTTTCAAACTTGGATAAATTATTAAATACATTAAAGTGTTTGAATTTAATATTTCATATATATATATATATGGCTTGTGTGGACCATATATTGTTTTGTTTTTTTTAATAAAAGTGGGAAAGCCACTAAACTTTTTATTATATTTAAAAATGTTTACAATGGGTTCAAAAGGCATACCGGCAGGAAAGAACCCACAAGAAAACCTCTGGTTATTGCCTTAAATATAAACCAAAAAACTAAACTACCCTTACAAAAAAGTTGTTGGATATCCAGATGATCCATAGACCCACCCAAATCCATACAAAAGAAGTCCCATAGGACATATCTAGATACAAAGTTCATCAACTGATTATACTTCTCAGCTGGCTATAAAAGAGGAGCTGGATAGCAAAGAATGTCTCCTCGAGAAGATCATGCAGAGACACCCAGGAGCCCATAGTCATTTACCAAGTGGGGAGCATCAACTGGTTACAAAATGAAGGGCTGAATATCAAAAAATATGTCCTTGAGAAGATCATGCCGAGACACCCAGAAGCCCATATATGTGTACCAAAAGGGGAGCATAGAAATGACAATCCATTATGTCAAAACTGAATTAGACCAATATTATCCAAAATCAAGAAAGCTGAGCCAAATGGAGCCGCCCAAAAAACCTGCACCACAAGTGCAAAGTGGCATCCAATTCCACCCTCCCATAGACCACCTACAAAAAAGAGTAAGAGACACTTGCGAAAAGCATGTGACCAGTCAGCCATATACCAATTACTAGAACTCTCAATTGGTGGAGAAGGCCGAACTTCGTGAGGAACAAGAGCCTGTATAGGAACAATAGGGAGAGGAGAAGCAGATGAAATAAAACATAAGTTAATCAAAGCATGTAGACCGATTAACACATCCCGTGCCCTACTCACAATCTAGGGCGATACAAAATCAAGCAACCTTTCCAAAGCATTTAATACATCATCAATAGTGTCACAAATCAGGCCCATTCGAATTTCAAAAAGCAATTCTCCATGGTATCCATTTTCCAAGAGATCTTGGACCATAGATTGTTTAGTTAAATATGAAAATTTTAATTATATTAAATTAGGATGTATGACTAATGTACATGTTAAATAATACTTACGTGCACGTATGTAAAGTAAATTGGGACATGTGGATGAGTTGAAAATGTGTTAAGGCCTGATGCATGCACTTGATTACGATGTATATATATCTAATTCTAAATGCATGTATGCATATATGTAATTTGTAAGTTGTTAAAATAATTTAGCATGCATGTAAAGTAAATTAGGACATGTATTTATTTAATTAAAAGTGCATGTTTACATTTAATTAAAAATGCATATTAAATTAGGATGTATGTGTAAATTTGATATTAAATTAGGACATGTACATGTAATAATTGAAGAGCGGTCTGAACCACTTGATGTGGTGTGAACTATTTAGTACACCTAGAAGTACATGTGTTTGAACCTACAGTATGAATTTTTAATTTTCAATACTTTAGAATGTTCACTTCTACTTAACTTGTTCTAGATGAAACTTCTAGAATTTAAATTATTGAATAGGTTCATTAACTTGAGTTTTTTCATTTGATATGAACAAGTGTGATTTTTAAATTGTTCATGGCTTGCACAGTGGAGTGGATAAATTGTTCACAAATTCATTTAAATTCAATGCATATCTACATATACATGTTACATGTAGTAAAATTTAAAATATAGATATACATATCAATCATTTTTTAATCTATCTACATGTACACAAATTCAATCACAAATATATAAATTTGAAAGTTTTAGAGTTCTTAAAAACATTTTTTAAATTAAACATTTACACCAATTGAATCTAGATGATCCTATACAATATAATTTAAAAGAATAATCAAACATGCACATACATATACACATGTGATCTAATAAGTTACATATAATCAAACACATCATTTAACTTAAATAAATATTAAAAGTATATATATCAAATGTGCAAATATGATCAAACACAAACTATACATATATAATCAAACGTGCAATTATGATCATATATAATCTGAATGCAAATGATGTGATATATAATCCAGGATCAAATGTACAAACTATACATATAAAGTCTAATCTAACCATACATGCACATGATATATATAATCTAGGATCGAACACAAACTATATAAAGTATAATCTAACATACATGCATGCAATATATAATCTGATCAAACACAAATTGTATAAAGTATAATCTAGAAACTTCATACATGAATGAATATATAATATGAAAGTCTAAAATGTACATATATAAAAAGATAAATAAATGAGCTATAAAGTATAGCAAATCAACATGCTTCATGTCGGCCACGAACAAAGTGACTATTTGAGGGAGAGTCTTGGTGAGAGTCTGGATGTCCAATAGACCCCTGCAAAAGTAGAATCTATTTAAATATTAGATATAGATCTCTACACATATACATATGTGCATATTTTTAAATATAATCAAATCCGAAGTTAGTTAAATTTAAATTTAAATATAAATTGTAACGCACATGTACATGTACATATATACAAAAAACCATAACTAACCTGTCCACTAACAACCCATGTAGTATCAAAAGAATCTCTCCTACGCACACGCTTAGAGCTCAAGCTAGGAGTGACATGAGCTAACTGTTATACATATGTATACATATATTTTAGGATTAGTCCAGGATCAATTTAAATGTTCTACAAGTTAACGTATATTATTTATTAAATGATTTATATAGATTTATCGTACATTATAACATATACATCTTTTAAAAATTTAAATGCACATGTACATACCTATGTATCAGGAATAGGTTGTATGGTCTGATCATGTCCTGTGATCATATCAACCACATCACTCATGTCTGCATATCTCTCTTTGGTTGTACGTATGACTGAGGAGTGTAAGGGGCTAACTAGATGACTAGGCATCATGGATGAAGTATCTGACTGTAGTAGCATACCCATAAACCCAGTATGGCTCAAACCTCGCAGCTATTCCTCAAATGAATCCAGCCCTCATCTGTGATATGGACCTGATCAACTCGTATCTCCTCCTCTGCAGCAACAAAGTGATCTATAGGTGGGTCAGTTCCCAGAGCATGCGTAGAGTGATGAGAATGCTATGACTGCCTCAGGGTATGCGTCAATGCAGTGATAGCCTGCCCGTCTCTGAGAATCTCCTCTCTAACAACAGCTAATGGTATCCCAAGTCGAGATGAAATAAAACAGTAAGAATGTAGCAAGTCCTTGGCTAAATACTGTGACATCTGTACATGTCTACCACCTCCTACTATATCTGCTACCTCATCTAGGGAGGGGATGCCAACAGTAATATACTAATCATCTGAATCTGAAGCCACCCTATGACTAGAAGATGCATGATCTGTGGATGATCTCGAACGTGGTCAGCTCATCATATATCTGCCCAGCCTGTCAAATGATATGGTGGTTGTTATTGATGCAATATGTCTAATCCTATCAGTTTCTTCTCTCTGAGAAGCAATCACAACATGATCCGCTATGGGGGTGAGGGCTGGGACTACTGCCAAAAATCTCTCACCAACAAGGTCCCTATGTCTAGGCAGATCTCTATCACGCCTACAATATGCATCTTTGTCAGCAATCTTGTCACTCCCCTGTCCATAATATGCTGGAATATCAAGGAAGTTTGGTTTCATCTGACAGTGAACCTCAACAAATACCTTTTGTTCAAAGTATAATGGTATCTGGTCATTATTAGGATAACGACCATGGGCAGCTAAGAAGTGTGGGTAAATCAACGATGCAACCTATGGGTCAATACATCTCGTGACCTGATATCCTCTCACCTTACTCTTCTCCTGATATTATGGAAAACATATCTCCTTGGTGGTCTCCTTCGAGACCACCCTCACCACATCAACAAAAGAATCACGATCCCTCACCTCACTCCTCAACTATCTATAAATATCAGCTATAACCTCAGGTGAAAATGAGGTGTGACTAACTAGGTGGTCCCTCAATGTCTACAAACTATCAAAAATGGATTCACATGTACTCTTGTACATGCCATCAATCCATGGGTCATCTAATATGACCCTCAACCTCTATAGCTCACGGTCACTGTACTAAAAATGTACTAAAAATGGTAGCAATATCAGGCAATGGGGGATCATGGTGTGGAGGATCTATATCAACATGTGGCTCCTGATCAGGAGCTTGTGCAAGTGGATCCTGATCAAGAGCCTGTGCAGGTGGATCCAGATCGAGTACATGATCATGGACTGGATCCTGGGATGCCATCTATCTAGGTAGGTCATAAAGTTACAATAAATATGTAAGCACACACACATGAAGTGCATTCAATTTAAAACATTAAAAATTAAATTCAGTTAAATTCTAGAGAGAGAGAGAGAGAGAGAGAGAGAGAGAGAGAGAGAGAGAGAGAGAGAGATCGTTAATCTTGAGCTCATTACAAATTAAAATATACACATGTGAAGTTAATTTCAGAGAGAGAGAGAGATCATTAAAGATATATACATACATTTACTAAATTAAAATATATATAAATTTATATATATAGATCGCATACATACATTTTAAATTATTAAAACATTAATGAGAGAGAGAGGGAGATCATTTAAATCATGACATCTAGAGAGAGATATCATTAATTTCAGAGAGAGAGAGAGAGATCATTAAACATATGTACATACAGTTACTAAATTAAAACATATATAAATTTATTTATATAGATCGCATACATACATTTTAAATTATTAAAACATTAATTCAAGAGAGAGGGAGATCATTTTCATGAAAGAGAGAGATAACATTAATTTCAGAGAGAGAGAGAGAGAGAGAGAGAGAGAGAGAGATCATTAAAGATATATAGATCATCTACTAAATTAAAACAATTTTTAAAAATTAAAACACATGCCAACAAAGCAAATTAAAGGACTAGAGAGATTTTATAAGGGGGCATATGCAGTTCTAAGGGGTCATGCATGTGTTAGAACACATGTGTGACCCCTTAGGACACTAATGTATGTGATCTTAAGGGATCGATATGTCGTACACACTAAGATTTTATAAGGGGTCATATGCGGTTCTAAGGGGTCAAACATGTGCTAGAACACACACGTGACCTCTTAGGACCACATATGACCCCTTAGGACACTATGTGATCCTAAGGGGAATGTCGTATGTACACTAGGATGTTATAAGGGGTCATATGTGGTCCTAAGGGGTCACACATGTGTTAGAACACATGCATGACCCCTTAGGACCACATATTCTTGACCCCTTAGGATACTTTAATATATGTGATCTTGAGGGACCGTATGTCGTACACACTAGGATGTTATAAGGGGTCATATGTGGTCCTAAGGGGCCACACATGTGTTAGAACACATGCATGACCCCTTAGGACCACATATTCAACCCCTTAGGACATTGTACATGTGATCTTAAGGGACTGTATGTCTTAGACACTAGCATGTTATAAGGGGTCATATGTGGTCCTAAGGGGTCACACATGTATAGTGTTAGAACACACATGCATGACCCCTTATGACCCCTTCTAGGACACTATATGATCCTAAGGGGTACATGTTGTATACAATAAGATGTTATAAGGGGTCATATGTGGTCCCAACTGGTCACACATGTGTTAACACATGCGTGGCCCCTTAGGACCACATATGACCCCTTAGGACACTATGTGATGGACTAAGGGGTATGTCATTCATACTAGGATTTTATAAGGGTCATATGTGGTTCTAAGGGGTCACACGTGTTAGAACACATGTGTGACCCCTTAGAACCACATATGACCCCTTAGGACACTATGTGATCCTAAGGGGTATGTCGTATGTACACTAGGATGTTATAAAGGGTTATATGTGGTCCTAAGGGGTCACACATTTGTTAACACATGTGTGACCCCTTAGAACCACATATGACCCCTTAGGACACCATGTGATGGACTAAGGGGTATGTCATACACACTAAGATTTTATAAGGGGTCACATGTAGTCCTAAGGGGCCACGCATGTGTTAGAACACATGCGTGACCCCTTAGGACCACATATGACCCCTTAGGGTCCACTATGTGATCCTCTATGGTCCTAAGGGGACATATAGTGTCGTCAGGGGCATATGTGGTCTTAAGGGGTTCTAAGGGGTCATGTTGTGTGTGTAATAGGATGTGAAAAGGGGTCAAAGAGGTTTTATTTTGTCTAATTTGTTTAAATTTGTTATCTAAGTTTTATAATGTTTTTTTAAATTTAAACTAATTATTTAATTTTTCTAACGTTTTAATTTATTATATTTAGTTTTGTAACATTTTTTTAATTTTTAATTTTGCTAATGTTTTTCTAAGTTTTAATTTACTACCTTAGTTTCGTAAGCTTTTCATAACATTTTTTTTTAAAGTTGAAAAAAAAATACATATACAATTATTTAATTTTTTTAAAAAATTGACGTTAAATCAAAACATTAAATTAAGTTTTCTAACATTTTTCTAAGTTTAAATTTTGCTAATGTTTTTCTAAAAAATTTTCAAATGTTTTTCTAAAATGCTGAAAAACAATAAATATACAATTATTTAATTAAAAAAATAAATTAACAAACAAATTATTTATTAATTTTTAAATAAATTTAATAAAAAAATATTATTAAACAAAAAAAAAGGTTATTTTGTGCACTTGAAATAATGTAGGTCAGAAGCTGAAAGGTGAAAAGCATTGGCTGTTGTTGATAGGGCACAATGATGTAGTGCTAACGTAGGGTTCGCTCTAACTCCCTCTGGACACAGAAAACTCCAAACTTGAAAATGCTACTTAAACTATAATTTTCAGTTTTTATAGCAATTTAAAAAATAATAATTTAAAACCGGGTTTGATCAAATTGGGGGTTTGATCGAACCCATTAGAAATAAATATTTTAATGGGTTCGATCAAACCCCCAAACCCACCCACCTGGGGTTTGATCGAACCCATGTCCGATGGCGGGTTCGATTGAATCCTACGGGGAGGGGGGGGGTTCACTCGAAAACCCCTAGTTCGTTCGAACCCCCCCCCCAAAAATTTCCCCACCTCCGCCAATTTTCTTCGTTGGCAAAAGTGGGAACCACTATTGTGGGATGACCCCAAGATGGGGGCCCACATAATAGTGTCAACGGGTGACATAAAGGTTGGAGTAAAATGGGGCCAAAATAGACCTAGGGGGAATGAAAATGGGACACGCTAAAGTAGGAGCACAAACATGAGGTGTAAATTGTACTTGTTACAATTTACAATGCTGCAAAAGATAACTCAAATTTAAAGGAATACAAGGGATTCCATAATTATTATCATGTGCAATGAATAAACAAGAAACCTATTTAGGATTAGGTTTAGACATACCTTGAGAAAATTATTTCACATTACATTTATAATGAACTCTAACCATTGGGTTAGTTCTCTATGTTGACAAGATACTATATGGTGTCTTGTAGCTTCTTTTGATTCAACAAAACAACATTATTCTTGTTTGCTCTTGCCTAGTCGTATCCTTTTATACCCTAGCTTTTGTATGAGACTACATTCGAGACCATAGATTTTTTCTGAAATATAGTTTTAGGAGTCCAAGTGGTTATTTTTTTGTAGATGTGTCACTTTTAGGATAATTTGACATATACATGCCTACTTTGTATCATTATATGCTTCAATAATTTTCTATAGATATATGGATCCATGTAAAGAGATAAAATACCATAAGCTTTTGGATCAATTTGATAATTGACCAACACCATAAAGCATGAAGTCTAATGAACCCCAAGCATCACCTTGTAAAGTCTTATAGTCATGGCTTAGAGGATGATTTTGTGTAGTAATTTATTTTTTGGATTTATTCATTGTTTTAAAAAATATGGTTAAAGATTGATTGTAAAGGGATCAATTTTCATGGCATGTAACCATAGAACAAGTTGAATTTTTAGGCATAAAATGAAACAATTTACCTAAATTATATGGTCCAACATGATTGGAAGAATTTTGGCACCAATGCAAGATCCAGACATATTATTAAATCCTCTAATAATAAGGTTTGCTAATTGTATTTTTGACATGCCTATTTTTAATTATCATAAACAACTTTCAATGTATATGTTAAGGTTATATCCATTGTCAAATAAAGATCATTTGATGGATGTGTTTTGTATGCCACCATCATGTGTAATATTATTACTTCTCTTTCTCAAATGTAATCTTATTTATATCAATGATATATAATGAATGTTCAAATCAAGTTGCGTAACAAATTTATGGGGATGGGTGCATGGATAGGCATATTAAATGCATAATCTTGGTAAAAATATTAAAATATGATCGAATATAAATAACATGAGGGATTAGTGAGTGGTAATGTGTCTAAATGGGTGAATAATGACATGTAGGAAGAAGACCAACTTTATACAAGCATGCATCATTTATTGACATGTAAATGTATTAAGACATTCCTCAAAATAGGCACACAAGTAAATGGGAAGTGGCATCTATATGCAAATTTTACAATGATGATTTTATATTAATAAATATTAAACATACACCTTTTCATGTGTGCATATATGTACATGTATGTGTATATGTATTTTGTATGCATATGTATGTGTGTACACATATATAATAGATGGCAAAAGTGCATACCTTACATTTTTATCTCTTCATTTTACACTACTTCCATATGTTGTAAATGCATAATTTGTACAAAAAATATCTTTTTGATGTATCAATTAAGCCTAATTTTGAAATGTCATTCTAACATCTCTGTTTTATCACTTTATATCAACACTAGCTTACTTCTTACGATTACTACATACTTGGACGAAGTCACACTCATATTTTAGTTTCCTAAAAAAAGACTACACATTTCGTACATTCCTTTAATTTGAAATTCAAAATTTACCACTTGTAAGGCCAATAATCCTAAAATATGATAAATCTTTATAAACATACATGTAAAAGGCCTTGATTTGTGTGTCTTAAGATTTATATTAAATTAATCACTTTTAAGGCCAACAATCCTAAAATATGATAGATCTTTATAAGCTTACATGTAAAAGGTCTTGATTTGTGTGTCTAAGATTTATATTTATGCTAATTCATATATGACATTTAAGTACTTCGAATCTCTTAACACCTAATATATATTTCATGGTGTCATTATTCCGTCTAATTGAGTGTATGTACGAATGGCTTGGATAAAATTAACCTCTATTTTGTACTATAGACGTTGGCCAAATAATAGGGATTGAATTACTCATGTAGACCATAAGAGCACTCCTAAACCACATCTAGATAATCAAGATAAATTTATAAGGATAAAAGCTCATATCCCATCATTTTACTAAATAGATCATGGCTAAATTTGACCTAATATTTTAATAGGAAAATTTAATTAATCTAAATATATTAATTATGATATATAAGATGAAAAATAATGTCTGATTTTGATTTGATAAATAATTTTAATAGTGATATTTAATTTTTTATTAATTACGGTTTATAAAATGATAGTAATTACAAGATTTTGTATAAGATTGATTGAGTGATTATTTTCATTTAAATTGTTAAAAAGTCATTTCTTATTTATATTGATGATACAAAAAATATTTAGCATATAAGATTTTTTTTTTTTCAAAATATTAGATAGTATAGACTAAAGGATTGAAGATTATCAAATCATGCACACCAAAGAAGTAAACAAATCTACAAATTAGATTTAAAGTGAATTTATATTTATAGAAGAATTAGTCCAACTCTTACACTAGTATGTTCTATATGAAGTCAAACTATTTTTATTTATTTAAAAGATATTAAGCACCACGTAAATAAATCTTTTAGTATAAGTTTACATTACACAAGAATAATTCATATATAAAAATTGTTCTACTTCATTTAATTTATAATTCTAATAAATTACTTGTTAATTATTTAATAATAAATACATATGTTTTATGTGTAATTTGTTGTAGGGATAATAAACAAACTCCTACAAGTAATGTTGATTAATTGAGCACTAACAATTAATAAGTAAAAACATAAATAATTAGACCTAAATAATCACATGGGATGATATTAATAAATATAAATAGACTATTATAAGGTGTTTAGCTATTTGATAATCAATGTTGATTTGATTTTGTTAACGTATTTGAAGATTAGATTTAAAACACTACTAAAAAAATTGAGTTTTTTACCTAATATGCTTTCAATTTATATTTTATAGTTAAATGTGGGCATATTAATTTATTTTTCTATGGTGCAATTTTGTTGATCGTGACATAATTTTATCTCTTATTATTGCATGCATCAATAGTTAGTTGGTATTTTCCCATAACAAGTTTTATATTTTGACACTTGGCACCAAATGACATGGTATTGCCATTAGCCCCTATAATTTGAAAATAGTTGGTGGCATGAACATAACAATGGATTTGGTTAGTAAATTTCCTACTAATATTTATTTGTATTGTCACCATTGATCATGATCAACACTTTGGTATTTGATACATAACCAACAAATTTAAGGGTTTGAGAGGAATAAAATTGAGACAAGAGCATGAATAGAAATGGGAGCATCCTTAATGAAATCACTTCTCAATAAGCTAACCTCTTCTTCATCTTCTAAATATTACTTCAAATCATTAGGAACACTTTGATACTCTATAAGATACAATAATAAAATGTTTCCTATATTTGTTGACCCTTTTCCTACTTTTGATCACAATTGAAACATATCCCCTTGGCTTTTCCTTGGCCTCGACTCTCCTTTAGATAACTTGTAAATGATGGTAGATTTATCATCTTCAACCTATCATATCTCTTTTCTACTTGAAGAATAAAAAAGAGAATCCTAATTTTTTTTTCTCATATTAAAAAATTATTATTAGATAAATGGATTAAACCAAAGAGCATCTCAATGTGACCATTTTAAAAATTTGAAACTTGGACACAGTATCTTCTTTATGATCATCAATAAAACAACTTTAAACAAACAAGAGATACTTAATTTGTTAATTTCTCAAACTTTATTAATGTTCCTAAACTAAATGTGTTTATGCAAGTTTGTGGGTTTTTTTTTGAAGTCTTTGCATGAACTTAGACCAAAGCAATTGAGAATTTATTTAAAAAAGTATACCAACACACAAGGGGTAAAAGAACAATTAAGAAATTATTTAAAAAAATATACCCATGTGAAAAATAACACATAACCATAGCGTTTACCCTTCTTTTTTGGAAAAATAAATAAAGAGAAAAAATCTGAAGATAATGCTTTTTAACATATATATGCCGGCGATAAGGCCGTACTGGCCAAGCGCGTATATGCCGCGACGGCATACGCCCATTGGAACGTTGAATCTGCCAATATCGGTGTGCCAGCCAAGAATTTACCCACAGAAAAGTTGTTCTCTCATTCGATTAAAAAAAAAACAACGAGGAAGGACGGTTGGAGAAAATAGTTAGAAAGTTACTATTAACTAGGTAACCTATCACATGGCCACATATGTAACCTCAATCCCAATATATTCCCAATTTCAATTATTTGGATCTGTTGAGGTGTCCCCATTTTAGCCTATAAAATGCCCTCTACTTAGCTCTTATCAGGGAAAGAAGAAAGAAATATCTCTGAGGTTTCAGTGATTCTTCCTTTATTAGCTCTCTCTCTCTACTGAGTGTGCTCACGAGAAACCTCTCGAAGCTGTTGGGTGCTCTTACTGAATATATCACTGCCGATTCCGTTGGGCACTGAGTATCTCTCAAGTTGTGAGTATTGAGGGGGTATATTCATTGTGTATTACTCAAGTTGTGAGTATTGAGGGGGTATACTCATTGTGTATATGCAATGCTATAAGAGATGTTGGTGGGGAATGCTCGGGTTCAATCCCCAGCTCTAGCGCTCCAGGAGCTGGAAGGGAAGAGTGATGGGGGTCGGAGCAGGAAGAGGAACATTTGCTGCTGTTCTTGGAATGGCGTGCATATTGGCGAGCAAGGTCTCGGGTTCGAGACCTTCTATGATGATGGTTGAGAGACTGTAAGAAGAGATAAAGAAGGAAAGGGAAAGGGAACTGCTTATTTTTTTGTATATTGAATTCCTTTGTGTTGCGGAAAAGTTTTCCGTAGGAGGAGAGGTAGTGTGATCTTGCTAGCTCTACCTTTTTTTGTTTGAAAGGAAGTTTGTTAGATCGGTGTTAGGCATTCGATCCATTTGGGAAAAATGGAGATTAAGTCTAATGTTCTTATGGGACGCTACGAATTAGGGCGTCTGTTAGGGCAAGGAACCTTCGCCAAGGTCTATCAGGCAAGAAATCTGAAGACCGGCGAAAGCGTTGCCATTAAGGCCATGGAGAAAGAAAAGATTTTGAAGGTCGGCATGATTGAGCAAATAAAGCGAGAGATTTCTGTGATGAAGCTAGTGCGACACCCTAATGTAGTGCAGCTTTACGAAGTGATGGCCTCCAAGACGAAGATTTACTTCGCCATGGAGTACGTCAAAGGAGGGGAGCTCTTCGCCAAGGTCGCCAAGGGAAAACTGAAGGAAGATGAGGCGAGAAAATATTTCCAGCAGTTGATTAGCGCTGTAGATTTCTGTCACAGCCGCGGCGTCTATCACAGAGATCTCAAGCCTGAGAATCTGTTACTTGACGACAACGGCAATCTCAAGGTCTCCGATTTTGGCCTCAGCGCTGTGCCTGAGCAATTTCGGCAGGACGGACTGCTCCATACGACCTGCGGAACTCCGGCTTATGTAGCCCCCGAGGTCATCCTCAAGAAAGGCTACGATGGAGCAAAGGCAGACATCTGGTCATGCGGAGTCATTCTGTTCGTGCTCATGGCGGGGTATTTGCCGTTTCATGACGCCAATTTGATGGCCATGTACAAGAAGATCTACAAAGGGGACTTCCGATGCCCTCCCTGGTTTTCTTCAGAGGCAAGGCGCCTGATTTTGAAGCTCCTGGAGCCAAACCCTAAGGCGCGGATCACCATACCTCAGCTCATGGAAAACGCCTGGTTCAAGCGCGGTTTCAAGCGCGAGAAACCGCCTACCGAGGAAGACGACATAAGCAGCAGCATCAGCCCCGCCGACGTCGAAACTGCCTTCAGCGGCGAAACTACTCCGACGTTGCGGGATCAAACCCCAGCGGCTGCAAAGCCGGCGACTTTGAACGCTTTCGACATAATATCGCTGTCCCCGGGGTTTAATCTCTCTGGTCTCTTCGAAGAGAAGCAGAAGGTGAAGCATGAGTCCAGATTCACTTCTACGCAGCCGGCATCCAACATAATTTCCAAGCTGGAGGAGATTGCAAAGCTGGAGAGCTTCAGTATTAAGAAGAGGGACTGTAAGGTGAAATTGGAGGGCTCGGAACAGGGGCGAAAAGGCCATTTGGCTATTGCTGCTGAGGTTTTCGAAGTGACGCCGTCTTTGTTCGTTGTGGAGCTTCGGAAGGCAGGGGGAGATACACTGGAGTATAACAAGTTCTGTAATCAGCAGCTCAGGCCCGGCCTTAAGGACATCGTCTGGACCTGGCACGAAGACTCGCGGTAAATGAATCCAGGGGTTTCTATGCCAGTCCAGGGTTTCTCACCGAAAAATTGTACATATTGTTGTGCCTAAAGATTCTCAGATTTCTGTTTTCTATTGTAGATTATCTGCCCTAAATTTGAGTGCATTGTAACCTATGTCTTTCTCAAGATCTATGAAGATTTCATGATTTTCTTCATTATTTTCGCAGTTACTATTTATTGCTGTATGAGTGCACCGGAATCTGTGGATGTGTTTATTGAGTTTCGATCTTCACGCCTTGGTTGCTTACATACATGCAGATAGAGATATTTTTCTTCACCTTCAACAAATAACAATGAATACATGTTCATAACTTTATGATTACTAATTAAGATGTCAGGCTTCTGCAGTAGAAATTACAGTCGCACAGGAAGTTGCTTATCATAGTATTATTATTTAAAATGTCAGGCTTCTGCAGTAGAAGTTACAGTCGCACAGGAATCAGATTTTTTTGTCGTTACTAGTATGCTTTGTCATGGGACTAGGTTTTTTCGTGCGGCACCGACTATCTTTTAGGTACTTGTCTGTGAGATCCAAGCACTTCAAGAACTCGGACTACGCTTGTAAGCACTCCCAAGCTCCAGAACCTGCACACACACACTTGCACAACACGTACAAACTTGCACAGTGGAATTCTTATACAATAACACAATGTTGGGGCAATAAGATAGCTTTATTGATTTGAAGAATGGCCCCTGGCCCGGTCTAAAAACAATTCCAATTATATCGTTGGTCACTACCTCGAGTACTTACCCAGCACTTGATTACAAGTCCCCGCCCCGATTACAAGTTCCCGCCCACCACTGCACCTTGCCCTTGGTTGTAGCTTCTCACGTAAACTCCTGATCCACAAAGACCCTGTCTCCTTTGGAGGCGCACCACTGACTCTCTCGTGAGCCCGCGACGACTTACCCAGTACAAGACCCAGGCCCCCTCCCTAAACGGGGACTCCAAGTCACTCTGCTACTCTGCTGTTGCTCCTACTTCACCTTTGCTCTGCAATCGCTCTGAACACCTTTGCTCGCTGGAATGCTGTTTTGGTCCTCCTTGGATTTCTCCACCATGAACCTTCGCCTGTGGGAAAGTAAAGCACAATGTAGATACGTTCTCTCGTGAACGGTCGGGGTACTCTGCTTCCCCCTATATAAGTTTTTTGTCTAGTTCTCACACATCTGTAGCTTGGCAATAAACATATGTCCGTCACCACAACTTCCACCTGCTGAGAATAACAAGAGACTTACAACCCCAGAAGCATACTGGTCTCCGAGACAGCAGCCCCTTACATGCTTAATGACATCAAGTTTTTACATTTTTTTACTGTTCCATTTTACATCAATAATGACGATCAGTTTTTTTTTTTGTCATTACAAGTAGTATGATTAATGACATCAAGTTTTTACAATTTTTTACTGTTTCATTTTACATCAAGATTTCAAAATACACTCTCCAATCCTTCATCAAAATGAAAAAAGATTATCAAATTTAAATTCTCATCATCAGACTTCTGTGCGACGAAATTTCACGTTTATCCTTTGGTCATCTTGAGTGCTACGACTGTTTTTAAAGCCAGTCAATTCATAAGCTATTTACTGTCAGAGTGATCCCATGTGCCCAGTCAAATTTCCTATGAATCTTTTTTTGAGCCAGTGGTTTTTTGAACTATTTTATTCTGTTTTAGTGGTTTTCTGACGTGAAGCACACCCCTAACTGTTATGGGAAATTTTAAAATTTTAAGTAGTTTAAACTTGGAAAAATATGAAGGAAAATTTTATAAAGAGAAGAAAAGTAAAACAATTTTTTTATTATTAAATAGTGATTTCAAGAAAAGTTTCAAATTTCAAATTATTATAAAAGAAGATTTCAAATTATTTTTATGTTTAATTTTTTTTGGTATAGAATTATTCGTGAGGATCATTTTGTATAATAAATATATATTTATTCACATAATTTCATTTGAATGACTACTTTTAAAGCTAAAGGCAAGGGTCCCACCCACTTGCACTCACTTGTTTAGGAAGTGGTCCCTTAGCCTAGAAGAACTGCTTTAGTGGAGTAAGAGGTGGCTGCATAAGAAGGAAAAAATATTCTATGATAAATTCAAACCTTGTGTAACAAAACAAGAGCACCTACTTTATATATATATATATATATATATATGAATCAAAATAAAATTACAAATTATAATAGTTACAACAAATTATTGTAGAGGTTTTCTTTCTATCTTCTTAAAATTTTGTTGTCATACGTCATTCATCTATAATTGTCAATAATGTTTTAGATTTAATTATATAGTTGTAGATTTAACTATATGTTTAATATTGATTGTTTCTAAAATACAATCATGAGATCACATTTTCGAATTTAAAGTTGTAAGTTTACTCATTACAAAATTCTTAAGATCTCTTGCTTACGAAAAAACCTTAATATTTCTTAGCTACACCTAAAAAGATATTTATGAAGCACCCTCCTCTCCATGAGACCATTACCTTAATTTATTTTATTGATAGCTCATGTTTTTTAAAGAAGCCTTTTGTGAAACTAATGATCTCACAAATCTTTATTTTTTATACCCATTTTACGTAGTTGTTGTAAGATACATTTTTTAACCTTATTAAAAAACACAAAAAATATTTAAATCTGTATTTATTTTTGTCAATAAAGAAAACTTTTCAAGTAAAATTTGGAAGAAAATGTAAAAAAAAGGAAAGAAATGCTTGCAATCTTGTTAGATATATTCCAAACCCCCTCCTATTAGCAACTTCTTATTATATAATAAGATTTCAACTTATTCTTAAATATTTAATTCAAAATTGACATGGGCCTATTTGTGTTACTTAATTGTAAGCAACAAATCTAGATAATTTGTTGTGTAGGGCCACCCTATAAGAAAATCATAAATGATTTCCTATCTCATTCTATATTTATGCTCTCCTTGCCTTAGAGGGCAGCCTTTTAAATAGGACTTTGTATAGTAGAGTGTTTCCATGATGTACTGTTAGTAGCAACAAATTATAACATACAACTAAGATGAAATTGTTTAGATTTAATTTATTATAGTTAATATTCATTCACCTAATATTATTATTTTATTAATATAAAATAATATGAAGCAACTTGTAAATTCACTAAAGGAGATGAAATGCTAGATATTGAGGTTTTGTTAGATTTTAGAAAAATAAATGAATTAGGATTGAAGAAGGCATCTTTGATTTCATAATTGCAATAAGTAAAGCTAGTTAAATGTTAATTGTTTTGGACTTTTGAAAACACATTTGAAAGCTTTTTTAGTGACAACAATTGGTAGTGTTTTGAGGTGTGTAGTCTTGTTTTCTATTATATGCTTTTGTTTATAGGACTTGCTAGTGTTTGTATATAATAAATTGTTTCCTTTTAAAGATGTTTCTCCAAACTTGTAGCCTAATTTTGTAGGAGAAATGGGTATTCAATGGCTATTTATGGGATCTACCTCAATTAGATCCCAAAGTTGATTTAACATTTTTGTTCTTAAAGCTTGAAGTCTTTAAGGCTAGGTTCTAGTGTGACAGTTATTGCATGCAACATAGGAAGGGATCTAATGGATATTTTGATGGCTTTGGATATTTTAATAGTAGCTTGATAGAATGCATAGAGTAAAGTGTGCAAATGTTTCTTCCTAGGTCTTAAAAGATCTCCTTTTATAAAAATGTAATATATTTTCTAAATGTTAGAGATGTGTTATGTAATGTACTGGACAAGTTTTTTACCTTTAGATGGTTGCTTCAACATTGTGTTTTTGACTATAAATTAGGGGATGCATAGTTTGTGGTTATGCATGTTACTTTGAGTTCCTAATCAATGTTCCAACTCCACTATTTTTATGGATAGTTTTGTTGTGGTTGTTGTTTTCTTACATTAAAATGTGTAGTTAGTAGTGTGCTAAGTTCCTTGGCAGACTCAAGATTCATTTTTTTATATGTTGTTTCTTTCAATATGCTTTTGTTATACCTATTTTGATAGGATCATAAATATGACAATCGTATGATCTCAATATCACATTTAATTGATTTTCATAATTTCATGCTTATGTGATATACGTGACATTGAACCCCACTAGATGTTTTTCATTTTGTTAAGCTATTATAAGCATGAAATTATAAAAAAACATTAAATACAATATATAGAGATCAAACAATCACCATATTTATGATTTTATTAGAAAAGGTATTGTTGACTCTAAATTTTACTTTGGGGACAAACAGCCTTATGGGAAATTCAGTGTTGGGGGACCAGATTGCGCAAAGGGACACCGAATGACCTCCGGGATTGAGAAGCCGGCTCTTCCTTGGGTTTTGAGGAAAGGGAAAAGAAACAAATACCTTTTCAAAATGAGACACTAAAATACTTAGGCGATGTGCCAGATCATTAAGAGACAATGAACTAACATAAATCAAGAAATATGCGTAACTTCTGTAAGCTCATTCAATAATCCATAAATCCAAGTCAAGGACATAATCGAAATTACAACCCAATTTGCTTGAAAACATAGGGGAAACATTCATTACGCATTCACTAGATAACAAGTATAGAAAACATAGTTTAATCAGTGAAGTTTTAGATAAAATACTCCCAAAGTTTATCGGAAATTTTAACAACAAAAGCACAGAAAACACTATTAACAGTAAGCCAAGAGAGACATCATAAAGGCCGCAGGCACAATCTGAATAATCTTCTTATAGCAAAACCAAAATAGTTTTTTAAGGCTGGAAACAAAAGAAAACTCCTCAGCAAATTAGACTGTTTTTCTCAAAATCCTTCCTTCCTCCTCCTTCCTTTTTTGGGCGGAAAAGAGCACTGCCTTTAAGTAAGCTACTGCTCTTACAAAAGGCTTCCCAAAATGCCAAAATAGAACAACCCTCCTCGAACAAAAAACATGGCGTGTCGCTATGGGGTCCGCACCCAACAAAACAAACCCTGCAACGCGACCTTCTACTCGCAACGGATTGATGGTTACTAAGAAATGAAAAGATTCTGCCAGAAGAGCACGGTCTGCGGGCAAGGGCATAACCACTAGAAATCGTTCGCAAACTGCACCAACGAGTGGGCCCGCCAAGAAGGACAGTCAACAATTTTACCATTTGTCACCCCCGCGCTACTTCAAAAACTGGATGCCAAAGATGGAACGAGGGAGCAACGCCGGGCCACCAAGTGTCTCGTGCATTCTGCCCTGCTGGCAAAAGACAATCACAACTGGGCCCACCGAAAAACTCAAACCAGGGAAAATAAAGGTGAACATTTCCTGGCGATTAACAGGGGCGATTCTGCCTGCGGAATAGAAGAACCCAAAATTACTGGTTCACAGACCAGACTTCAAGCTACAACGGGATGGAAAAGATCAAAAACCTACTGCAAAGGCAACCACTCATCCTCGGAGAGTGTGACTTGCGCATCCAAATCTTGAAAATATTGTTCCAGGCAAATTACTTCATCCAGGGGCAGAGGTACTGGTTCATCTTGGACTTGGTTTAGGAGGGCAGAAAGCTGGTCTAGAGGATGCAAAAGACATTCCACCTCATTCACTGAAATAGAGCTTCCCAACCGCTACAGGAAAACTTTATCCTGTTGCATATTCTCGATCTACTGCAATACTTGTTTAATCCGTAGCACAGAACCATCCGCAGGGAAAGGAGAAGGTAAGCCTAGAGAAACAAATTTCTCGGCACGCCATTTAATGTCTGGTATTGAAAATTGCAAAGGCGCCAGAGCAATTGATACCTGCATAATTATCCTGTGGCTATTTATGAAGACATTAGTCCTTTTGATTTAATTGCCGGTGATCTGCAATCTCTTTCTCCCTAAGCTCCTCCTCTTAAACAACATAAAGCAATTGAATGAGATTCTGGGCTATTGGGAACTTCAGACCAATGATAAGCATGGAGTTATTAATAAGGTGCCCAACCTCAACACAGAGGGATTGCGCGTCACTGAGAAATCGTAACACCGGTTGTAGGGATGGGCAATACTGCTTTACTTTTTCCCAATGGGAAACATACAACTCCGTCAGCATGGCAGAGAAGTCTGGAGCAATTGGCTGCGGGGGTGGGAGACTCATCAATCGAGATATCTCATTATCTTTCCTAACCATTTCTTGCTAGAGCTACTAGATTTTGCTTTGCTCGATAGCCACTTGATTTTCCAGGGCTAAGATTTTTTCTTCTCCAGCCTTGATGGCTTGTTGCAACTGCAATGTATGATTCTATTCCTACTACAGAAAAGTCTCCAATTTTGAAACACATTTACCGGATTGCTCGAGACTAACTTCTTTTGCTTTCAGCTCGGCTTTGAAATTCATCTTCTCGTCCGACTGTGACACCTGGGCACACCTAGGCTTCACTCAGTTGACGGGCATAACCTTCTTTGAGAAGGATTTCTTCGCGCAATTGCATTTGAACCTGGGCAACATCCCTGGAAGCAGCTTTCAATCGTTGTATTTCAGAATCTTTATCTTGTAGCTCCTTCAGAGCTGCATTTCTTGTCACTTCCTAACCTTTTAGCTAGGAACCGACGCTGTTAAGGGCCAACTGCAACTTTCCTTTCTTGGAATTAGCTTGAGTTAGCAAGCTTTGTAGACAATTGATCTCTGATACCCGAGCCTTATCCTCCTTCCTTTGCTGGGAAAGGGAATCGTGGAGGCTAACGTTTTCTGTCTGGAGCTTTTCTAAACGATGACTCTTTTTAATAAAGTTCGTGGATACTACCTTAGAAGTTTCTTCCATCATTTCGACCTTGTCGGAGGCCGTGGCACTTTGGAGACTAACGCCCATTGCTTGTAGCTTATAATCATCGGGTCTCATCTGAGATTCCGGCTTGTCCACCTTGGGAATTAGATTTGCAAAGTAAAGGCAATCTCTTTGCTCGCTGAAATGGGTTTGCAGGCGAGGGCGAGCGCAGCGAGCACTTTCCTTCTCCTTCCGCTTACTGGCTTTGTTCGAACTGACAGTTCTATCATAAACAACCTACTGTTGGAAACTATCCGGACAATCGATGGCTTGACCTGCAAACACTACACTAGGAGGGACAACGAAAGGGAAATGCGAAAAAAGAGCAATGCAAAAAGATTAGACCGGATGAGTTACTGCCAGCAGGGAAAATAGTGGGACAAAAGGGGAGCCCACTAGTGGGAAGGAACTAGTGGACGCTGCAGCCATATCCTGGGGGGAAGATTCTTCAAAACCTAGCCTACGTGACACAGGGACTTTTTTTGATGTGGGTGATTGAAAAGTTGTAGATATGGGGATCGTGCCCAGGAAAGGAATGGAAGCCTGTGTGAGGATGTCTTGAGGATTAACTGTCATACCCGTCGGGGCCAAAGTAAGAGTAGTAGGGACTGAGGTTTGCATGATAGGTGTGAGGGCAGTTGTAAGAACATTAGGAGAATCGGAAGAGGGGAAAAAATGATGTACCTGGTCAACTGAAAGATGTAGCGACTGTAAATCTGAAGGTGCTACCGCTGATGCATTAAGTGCAACCCCTTTTGACCCACTAAGGTATGGTTTCTTCTTTGGGGGGCCCTCAGAAGACTGTTTCTCGGACTGCCTCTTACTAGGCTGCAAACGAGGTCTGCGAGTTGCATTGTTTAAAGAAAGAGAGATTTCTGGCTCTGGCTCGTGCCCTTTAGTATTTATGATCCCAACTTCCTACTGAGCAACTATCTCAGGAGACGAGTCTCTGCGCGAGGAACTGTCACCTGTCTCATCGTCAGATTTATTTTCCTTGCTCCATTCCTGCTCGAAACGCTCATCCAGGGGTGCATTCCCAAGGCTAGATCTAAGTTGATTTACTTCCTGACGATAGACCCAAAAATTTTCCCTTTTCTTTCTGGGCCAAGATAAGGTTTTCATGCCTTCCAACAATGCCTGAAGAATAGGCTTTGCGGGGTTGAACCTTTGTATTAGGGCATAAAACTTTAACCACGAGGGGCGCTCCAAAATAGGGAAATCATCAGGACCCACATATTTGTTTGGGTCATCAATCCGGGGGTTTGTATGTTCCACCCATGAATCTTGAGGCTCATGCCTCACAACATTTTTCCTCATGCTTAAGCAGCCATCAGGGTCATAACTCCATGAGTCATCAATTACCACGAGACCCAGCTGCACCATTTTTGAGGTTTGGGTTTCCTCAATTGCTTTTCTTTTTATTAGGGTAATTGGGCCAATGGCCTTGTTATCTTCTGTAATGGAGGTATCATGTTTCCCAGCGCCAATCGCCTGCTCGACTATTGCCAACTACCTTACCATTTCCAGAGCTAGGGTTCTGTCAGTTACGTAAGTAGGAAGCCGGAATGGCTCCTTAGAGAAACCATGCATGCGGATGAAAGAGAAATCAGGGCCCACGAACCAGTCGCAAGGGGGGCATTCATTCTGCATCCAGTTCATTTGAACTTGGGAGAAATAGGCTAGAGGCTCGTTGGGAATCACTTTGAAATCTTTGAGCACGGGAGCCAAGAACAAATCTAAAAACTGGTAAGAATCATAAGAAGCTAACAACAGAGGCATCCAACAAGACACCGACATTACATTTCCCGCCTCATCGAAAGTGGCCAAGCACATAAATTGTGCGAAGAAAGCTTCATTTTGATGCAGGAGCAGATGCACTAATATTGAAGAGAACCTAAAAAGTCGCAACTGTTGAAACTCGGATAATTTCTTGACCATGGCCTTAGCGATAGTCATGGAGAAGTCAAAGTGGAAAGGTTCCCTTTGCTTCTTGCATTTAAAGAGAAAGCCCATCATGGAAGCAGTAATATTTCGGTCGTTATCATGGCCACACAGCCGTGCCAGGGTAGATGAGATATCTCTAAGGTCATCTTGCTTCAGATCACTGTAAGATAAAGGGAACTTTGGAAACCCTGCTGACAAACTCCGATTGAGAGCATTTTGATAGAAAGATAACGCATCTCTCCTGGTGTTCTAGAATTCTTCCATGGATTTCTCCGAGAAAACCTTAGTATTTTCAAAGATTGGGAAGCATAGCATTTCCCTAATGGCCTCTGGAGATATGATCAATTTTAGGTGCGAGCCGTTGACAGAAAATGAGGTGGGGTCAAAAATCTCCACACAGGCGGCCACGAGCTCAAGACAATAGGGAACTGCGGGGACCAAAGATTGGGGAGCACCACTCTTCTAGAAACTCATCACGACAGAAAGAGGATCATTTCGGTGATGCAGCATCCTCGAACAAGCGGCCTCTCTAAGGCTTTTGGGCTGCTTTCAAACCTCAGGATCATATAGATGTTTTCTAGAGAATCCAGAACAACCGACGAGTTCTGGGTCGTTGTTTTCTTTTTGGCCTTTGTCTTTGGATATTCCTTCTTTTGTGGAATGGCATGAGAGGAATAAGACAGTTCATTGAAAAGATTAACCCAGAAACCTCTAGGGGCAGCCTTTGTGGACGAAGCTTTTGAATCCATCAAGGTAGACAATCATCTTCTCAAGTTTTGCCAAAGATAAGAGATGAAAACCTATACTTCTTCCTTTAGCCTCCCAGCATTGCAACAAAATGAACCGATAGATGGCCAGGAGAAACTTGGAACTTTTAAATGCCTGTCATGCCTTGTTTTTCGCGAAAGCTAAGGCTTGACTTACACGCGCGCCAACTCAAAATGCTGCAACGATCAACCTCCACGAATGAGGGGAGCCATCATTCCCACTTTCCAAAGAAACTACTTGGTTGATCTGGCATTCCTCGGGAATAGTTCTTTAGGAAAAATCTTTCTTTAATCAAGAGGATCAGTTAGGAATAATGACCGCATGAGCTGAAATAGGCTGGCGGAGCTTTCGCATTTAGGGGCGACGTACCATGAAGTACGTATGGCTATTTGTTTCCATCCATTCCTCTTTTCGATGTGATTGACGAGATGCTGATTTCTTGGAAATAATCCCATTCGCGTGATGCGAATTAAAAGAGGTGTGACAGGGGCATTGAAATGGGAAAAGGGGAAGCTCAAGTTGTGGATTGCTTACTTGCCAAGATTTTTGCTATAAATATGTCTTTTCAGACATTCTTTCATCACAAATCGAGCTATAACGGTGAAGTTTCTAAAGAAAAGGATACTCCAGTTCGGCTTGTCAGCTAAAGGGCGCAAGTTGCTTTCCTGGGGAATATATTAGACCGGAGACTGCAAGGGATGACAAGAAGGAAAAATCCATTAATAATTGCTGCCATCAAATGGATACTTGGGGAAGATTTCATTGGCAATCCAGACCGATACTGGGTGAATACAGATATTTGCTCGCATTTTGTGGCTTCTCTGCTGGATTGCGACCAATCTGGGCTACTGACAACACAACTGACTCAAGCACTCTTCCCTTTAGACTACCTGGGGGGCCTTGAAGATGTAGTCGCATATGATGTACCTTTCCTCTGATTCCCTATGACATCTGACCTAGAGCGCTTCATCTTACAGAATGAAGAAGTGAGGTGGCATCCACTCGTCAATGGCCTAAAAATCATGTCATTGTCTTCCCATAGATATCGCGCTGAGCTAGCTGCTAAGTTTCTCTTGTGAGTACATATGATGGTCCCTATTCTGGAAGGCATGGAATGGTATACTGGCTTTAGGGACTATATCTTCCCAAGAGTTCTGGTACCGGATCAGCCTCCTAACCTGGTGGTTATATTCATGCGCGGGGAGCCTAAGAGTTCTTCTGGTTCGAAATGGCTAGGAGAAGAAGGGGACTCCGACACTAAAGAGGAAGATACTAAAACTAGCCACTGAGAAGAGTGGCAAAGCATGACTTGCGCTTGAAACTACAAGATGTAAACAAGAGAGAGGCCGAGGGCCTGCACATTTTGTAACAATAATGAGAAAGACTTAATATAATGATTTTGCTTTTTCTTTATCTAGTCTCTCTTTCCCGATGCTTGCTGAGCTGGAAATAATTAAAATAAATACACACCACACATATGCACATAATATACACTATTTACATGGAAAAGGGGAAGGGGCCCTTATTAAAAAGGCTTAAAATGAAAACCGTTAACTGGGATGGAGAGGGAGTCTCCATTCATGTCTTCTAACTCAAAGGCGTTGAAACCTTTACATCCTACGATGCGAAAAGGACCCTCCCATAGGTAGTCGAATTTGGTGTGCTGACCTGGCTTCGCCATCCTCTCATTGTACTTTAGAACAAGGTCTCTGAGGGCAAATATAACATCATAACTCCTTTTACTATCGAACCACCTTTTTACGACTTCTTGCCTATCCCGGAGAGCTGTGAAGGTGGTCTCCCTCACTTCCAATAACTCCATAATCTCTACTAGCCTTACGGCCATTGGGTCATTTTCAGTGATATCCATAGATTTTAGCAACTGTAATGCCAGAATTTCTAGTGATAGAGGAAAAAATGCATCTTTCCCATATACCAGCTTGTACGGAGAGGTTTTGAGAATTTTCTTGGGTGTTATGCGGTCGACCCATAATGCACTCCTTAGGTGATGGTGCCACTCCCTCTTATATTCTGCACCTATCCTCTTGATAAGTCGGATCAGGTTCTTGTTAGTAGATTCTGCCAGATCGTTCCCCTGGGGGTAGTAGTTAGAGGAGGTTTTGAGATAAATACCTCTGCTAAGAGCGAACTGTGTGATTCACGTTCCCATGAAGGCACACACGTTATCTGATATAACAGTTTTTGGAGGGCCATACCAACAAGTCAATTCTTCTAGGAAAGCTAGCACTTCATTTTCAGATGAATTCCGTAGGGGAATGACTTCAGACCATCTGGTGAAATAATCGGTGGCGGTCAGGATCCATTTATGTCCGGCTGAACTTGGAGGGTTGATCATCCTAACAAAATCGAGGCCCCATTGAGCAAAGGGCTCCTCCACTGACACAGGCCTGAGCGGCATGGCCACTTTTGTACCCCTCCCCATGTAATATTGGCATTCTTTACATCCTCTTACTAGAGTGTGTACATCTTTGAACATGGATGGCCAAAAGTATCCGGCTTGAGTAATTTTGATCGCAGTTGTAGGTGCGGAGAAATGACCTCCTTAGGGGCCATAGTGAAATTCTTGGAGAATTTTATCAGCTTGGCCTTAGTCTACACATTGGAGTAGAACTCCGTCGAAATTTCTTTTGAAAAGAATTTCATTTATGAGGCGAAAACCGCTGTTTTGGAGTCGATAGAATCTCCTCTTGGCTGGGGGAAGATTTTCGGGAAAGGTCTCTGTCTTCATGAAATTTTTTCTTTTGTCAATCTTTTTTTCACTAGGGGTGTCGGGCATAAACATAACCGTCTCTTCCGAGATGGCTTCAAAACCGTGGGATTCATTGTCCTACACTATATACTCACACAAACCTCTCCCGCAGACCAGCTTTGTGGGCCTGATGTCAACATCATATTCTAGGATCTTAGTGATCCAATTCGCTCTTTTTCCTATGATGTCGCCCTCCATAATGTATTCTCTTACTGCGGGATGAGCTACATACACTGTGGTCTTGTTGCAGGCAATGAAATGCCGGAATTTCTTTAGTCCTTTTATGGCAGCTAAGGCTTGCTTTTCAACAAAGTTATAACGGAGCTCATAATTTTTGAGAGTTTTTGAATGGAAAGCTATAGGACGCTCTCCTCCCTTTTGGATGTCCTTTTGAGTTAGCACCATGGTGACGCTATGCTGACCGGAATAGACATACATGATGAAATCCTTCGACATGTCTGAGTTAGATAACACTGGTGCTGAATAGATGGCATGCTTTATTTGGTCGAAGGCATTTTTGGCTTCAACAGTCCATTTAAAATGTATATCTTTCTTAAGCATGAGAGTGATAGGTCTAATTATCTCGGTGAAGTTGGAGATGAAACGACTAACAAAATTTACCTTTCCCAAGAAGGATTGCACTCCCTTTTTGTTGACTAGAAGGGGAAGCTCCTTAATAGCCTTGACCCGGTGTGGATCAATAGAGATGCCTTCTTTAGAAACTATATGCCCCAGCAGCTTCCCCTAGGGAACCCCCAAAATATATATTCTTGGGTTCAAAGAGATCCCAAATTCAAGACATTTTTGCAGGACTAACTCAAGATGATCAAAATGATCCTCTCTGTGTTTAGAAAACATGGTTAGGTCATCTAAATATATCAAGATAATCTTATTTATTATCTCTTTGAAAGCTAAATCCATGGCCCTTTGGAAAGTGGCCCCAGCGTTTGACAAGCCAAAGGGCATCTTTTGATATGCAAACGTCCCCCACTTGGTGGTGAAAGTGGTCTTGTGTTGATCCTCTATTTTGACACTTACCTGATTATATCCTGAGAAACCATTGAGCATAGATGTAATATCCCTTGGCTAATCTGACCCTGTTTTTGCTTATTGAACCCCAAGGAATATTGTCAAACATTTGGCATACAATGTTTGAAGCCGCTGTAGTGAATTCTTTCTTTGTCTTCTTTGGGTTTGTAGGCTGCAAATGAAGTTATGGAAAGCTTCTAACAATGCAAAGTTGTTATAGAAATGATATACTAGCTGTTTTAGACCTTTCCACACATATGTAATGACTGAAATTAACTAGTACAGCTAGTTGACATTAAGACAAACACTTGTCATGCATCCCAAAGTACACCTACAGCCATTAGACATTTAAGCAAACAATTGGCATGAAAGTTAAATGGCTGATCAATGTTGAATGTGGAATATGCAAATTATATCTCCATTAAACATATGCAACCTCCAAATATTTCATGATATAATCATAATAGAAAATGATGCAATGAAGTAATGATTTTCTAATACAATGACCATAGATAGAAAACCTGGTATTTCAATGGCTGCCTTGATATATTGGTTTGATTCTCCTCATATGCAAATCCCTTGTCACATATATATAGCTGCTCAACCTCTCTAAATCCCCTTCTATAGAACACCAACTAGTGTAGCGCACTGTTCATCGCACTGTTCACGGCACTGTAGCGCACTATTCACGACACTGTTCACGGCACTGTAGTGCACTGTTCACGGCACTGTTCATGCGCATTGTTCACGGGGGTACTGTAGACGCGGGTACTGTAGCAGCTCACAAAATAAATAATGACAATGCATTGGCAATGTTTCCTCCAATATGGTCTTTCAACTTCCAGATGAAATTCATTAACCAGCTCAACATTCCATGGATTCTTCTTCAATTTGTGCATAAATAGTGACCCTGAATGAAGTCACTCCCAATGGCAAATATCAGTGATTATTTCAGCACCTCAGATGCCCTAAACTTCGAAGAATTTACGCTCTCCAAAGTGCAAAGGTTGAAACCTTGGTTTCTTCCTCTCTCAAACTACTCCCATTTCAAAAATTACAATTCATCAATTGGATGGCGAGAATGAACTCCTGCCTTTCCTTTTATTCTTTCCTTAAGAGAGCTCAAACACCTTCCTGGCCAATGTGGGATAAAAGATTTATTCCCACATTAAATTATTCACTTAATGCACTTTATTATATTAAACTGACTTTATTATTATAAAGTTACTTTAGAACTTTATAATAATATTAAAATATTAAATAAATCACTTAAGTCACTTAAACTTTAATATCTCTTGATGTACTTGTCTGATTGCTAAGCCGTCTGAGCCAGGAGTCGACTCTCCCTATTCTCCATGTGATTGGATGCCTGTCTAAAAATAGAAACCCTGAATAGTGACTTACTATAAATAGTAAGTATGTGGAACTGAGTCTAGAAATAGCTGCAAAGGCCCAATCAAGGTTGACACTGCCAATAAGCTCTGCTCAGGTGTCTTTCTATTAATAGGAACCCTGACTCTCCCAAAATAGTAACTTACTATAAATAGTAAGTGTGCCAATCTGAGTCAAAAAACCTGTGCAAAGGCCAAAACCTGAATCCAGTTGAAGAGTAATGTCTCAAATCACCAAGTAACTGCCACACGAGGCCCTCTATCAATAATTATTAGCCTACGAGGGTCAAATGATAGGCTAATTCTTACAAACTCTGATGCTCGCAAAATGGGGACATTACAATAGAAAACATTTCCGATCCAGCTATAGTGCTTAATAACTGCTCCATTAATGGCAAGGGATAATGATCTTTGAGCAATGCTCGATTCAGGTCCTGAAAATCCACACAGAGTCGAATATCCCCACTCTTTTTCCTCACAGGGACCAGATTTGACACCCATGTACTGTGTTTTATAGGGTAAATAATCCTTGACTTGATCAGTTTCTTCAACTCCTGAGCCATGAGGGATTCGATCTTGGGATTAACAGGTCTTTGTTTTTGTCGGAATGGCTTAGCTTCATTTGTGAGTTCGATGGTGTGCTGAATGACACTGGGATCATAACCTTTCAAATTATCATAAGACCAAGCCATGACGCCTTCATACTCATCATAATATCGAGCCAATTTTGCCCTGTCTTCAGAAGAAACACCTTTGCCCACTTTGAGGATTCTTCCGCTTCCCATTGACATTTTAGCGTAATCTCCTTTGTCTGCTGTGAGCTTCCACTTATCCTTCTTAACATCCTCATGATCAAACAAATTCTCCAAGGTGATCAACCCGTTAGGGAGCTTGTTGGATTTTAGCTGGATAATTTGGTTTCCGTAAGCCTCTTTAACCCCGGGTTGCAGGTAGTCAGCAAATTCTCCCGAGCTTTGAATAAACAAAGCAATCTGCTCATCACTTTCAAAGACCTGCCAATATGTATCATTATCAGGAATAGCCGGATGGACCACCATGTTGACTCCTGAATGGCCGGCCAAGAGGCCAATAGCTGGATCAAAATGAGCTCCTATGGTCGCCATGTGATCTGCTTCAGTATTTAGTGTCTGGGGAATGCTTGTGATATTGAAAACATCAAAACTTTCTATTAAATCCAAGACTCTGGAGCGGTAGGATCTCATACAGACATGCTTGGCACTGGATATCCCTCAGACTTGGTGTACTACTAATTTGGAATCACTGAAGACCTTAAGCTTCCTGATGCCCATTTTTTATGCCATGTTCAGACCTTGAATTAGCCCTTCGTACTCTGCTTCATTATTCGAACACGTGAACTGTAGGCGGAAAGACCTTCGGATTTGGTCGGCCACCGGAGGGGTGAGACAAATTCCAGCTCCGGAGCCCATTTTGCATTTGGCACCGTCGAAGTGTAGGGTCCAAAGTGTCGAAGACAGCTGATCTTTGGAGAGCAGATCTTTAGTGAGTTTTGGGATCAGCTGATCCTCTTAAAAAATGCAATAAGTTCCTAGGCCGGTGGCATGGTAATTAGAGAAGGGATCAGGGTCTATGAACTCATTTAGGAAAGCTTCTTGTTTGGGTGGGATTTCCCCAGTTACTTCTTCATCTTCTAAGAGTTCTACCACCTTTCGCTCATCATGGGTTATATAGGTGTGGGTAGGCTCAAAATTGATCAAGGCTTGGTCAGCTATATGCTCAGTGTGAAGGGGTTCTGAAAGGATCTTCATCTTGGCGCCATGTCGAGTACAGAGAATCAAGTGGGACCAATCCAGGGACATATATCCTCCTATTTTAGCGGTGAAGTCTCAAGACAGACAGAGCCCAAAGACAGGAGGGATGTCGATGACCACTACTTCTTGGGATACTGTTATACTCGGGCATGCAAATAAGGTCAAAGGGAGGCTTTTGATGAGACCTATCATCTGGACTTTATTTCCATCGAGCTGCATTACACCCTTGCTTAAGGGGTCATACTTAATGTTTAATACTTCAATAATTTGCTTAGGCATGACCGTAGTACTAGCACCAGAATCTATCATGGAGTTATGTAAAATCTTATTTCCAACTATAAGGGTAAGGTAAAAAGGATTTGGCTTAGGTTTACCTTCTCCTTGTGCAGTGGAAGGGGAGCCCTCATTCGTCAAAGTGATAGGGGAACGTGTCTTGCTAACTGCTAGGTGGCGATCTATTCCATTCATCTAAGAGGGCGATGGAGTTGCCGTGCCTATATCCTTTTGATCATGAGACAATGCCTCCCTTAACTGGCTCTTTTGTCCTGGGATACTCAGGAGATCCCATAGAGAGATCCCATAGAGAGACATGAGCCGAAGCTTTCTTCAACTGCTCTACTACGTCCAATGCCAGGGGCGTGAAAGCCTTTGGCTCTTTTGGTTTGTAAGGGGTGAACTCCTTGCTGGGATAGGCAGAATTGATGACTGGTTGTTCCAGGGACCTATTCACGGGTATCGACCTTATATTGCTGGCGTCTTCACTAGTCAAATGTCTTTTAGAGCGAAGGTTGTAGTCTGAATGTACCATAGGGGTTCCATCTTTCAGATTTACTCCATCGATAGTTAGCATTGTATCATCATCCTCCATCTAGGAAAAAAGCGCATGATCAGGGGCAATTTCCACTTCTTGTTGTAACGACATTCCTTGTATCTGGGCAACAAAAGCCACATTATCCATGCCTGGGGATGTGTACGCAGATTCATCGGCTATTATACCTGAGTTCCTTTGTTCTGTGACCTTTTGCTGGAAATTCCCCCTTGGGCAATTCCTCGGAGCATGAGCATTATTGCATGGAAAACACCAAGAATTGGTATCTTCCGCCAAATTATTCTGACCTACAACCAATTCTCTACCACCGTTTGGGTGTATGGCCTACAATGGATTAGGGACGGGGACTATTTGGCCATTTGGCGGGGGATTTTTCTCAGCCTAATAATTTGGATGTTGATAGGGAGGTCGGTTTCTTTGAAAGTTTTGCTGAAAAGGAGGCTTGGTGGGAGAGACTTGGGCCTTTTTAGGTTGACAATTTCATTAGAGAAGGATCTTAAGAGGTTCTTCATATCATTGACCTCAGCAGCCAGAGAGGCAGCTTGGGGAGCAATTTGAGGAGTGGGGAACGAATATATAGACTATGGAGCAGAGGTGCTCGGGGTGGCTTCCTCTATTACTTGGGTAGATATTTCAGGGAACATTGGCATTGTAGGGCGAGGTGCGAGCTTTCCAGCATCGATAAGGTTATTTTTAGCCTGAACTACTAAGTCAAATGCTTGCGGAAGAGTATTACCCCCTAGAGCTTGAATCATTACTGATATGTCAGAATTGAAAGCTTTTAGATAAAATACGAAGGCCATATCCGCCGAGGGACGGGCGGACAATGGTATCCTTTGCCAAGTTCGCTAGAATCTCAGGTTGAAATCAGTTAATGCCTCCGTAGGAGCTCTTTTGATCGTAATGAGTTGGTGCATTAGGGAAGATCTATTAGCTTTGTCTGAGAATCTTTGAAAGAAGCAGTCTCCCAAATGATCCCAGTCCCCTATAGTACTAGGACCTAGAGATCTAAATCAATCCAGAGCTTTTCCTTTGAAGGACGCTATGAGCAACCGCAAAGCTACAATCTTCTCGGTGATGCCATGTATAGTACAAACTGTAGCCACATCTTGTAGATGTTCCCCAGGGGTTTTATGACATTCTCCTGTGAATTTGGGAACTGCCTTTAGCGTGGTTGCCGGAATGGCTCCCCAAACTATGAGTGGAACTGGAGGAATGAGAGGGCTACCATTGTCCCATGTCACAAAATTTCTGGGAGGGACTTGAGCCATTGCAGCGTTTATGATAGGGGGGAGACTCTATGGAGATACGACTGAGGCAGAATGGACAGTCACCAATGGAGGAAAAAGAAGATGGGGATGTAGGGTCGTTTGACTCCTAGTAACGGGCCTTTGACTCATAAACTAGCTAGTATACGGGTTTTACCCTTTCTCTTTTAAAATATCGGTCCCACTGGGCGTGCTAGAAAAAGAACTGTTGACTCTAAATTTTACTTTGGGGACAAACAACCTTATGGGAAATTCAGTGTTGGGGGACTAGATTGCGCAAAGGGACACCGAATGACCTCTGGGATTGAGAAGCCGACTCTTCCTTGGGTTTTGAGGAAAGGGAAAAGAAACAAATACCTTTTCAAAATGAGACACTAAAATACTTAGGCGATGCACCAGATCATTAAGAGACAATGAACTAACAGAAATCAAGAAATATGCGTAACTTCTGTAAGCTCATTCAACAATCCATAAATCCAGGTCAAGGACATAATCGAAATTACAACCCAATTTGCTTGAAAACATAGGGAAAACATTCATCACGCATTCACTAGATAACAAGTATAGAAAACATAGTTTAACCAATGAAGTCTTAGATAAAATACTCCCAAAGTTTATCAAAAATTCTAACAACAATAGCACAAAAAACACTATTAACAGTAAGCCAAGGGAGACATCATAAAGGCCATAGGCACAATCTGAATAATCTTCTTATAGCAAGACCAAAATAGTTTTTTAAGGCTGGAAACAAAAGAAAACTCCTCCTTAGCAAATTAGACTGTTTTTCTCAAAATCCTTCCTTCCTCCTCCTTCCTTTTTTGGGTGGAAAAGAGCACTGCTTTTAAGTAAGCTACTGCTCCTACAAACGGCTTCCCAAAATGCCAAAATATCACAACCCTCCTCGAACAGAAAACATGGCGTGTCGCTATGGGGTTCGCACCCAGCAAAACAAACCCTGCAACGCGACCTTCTACCCGCAACTGATTGGCGGTTACGAAGAACTGAAAAGATTCTACCAAAAGAGCACGGTTTGCAGGCAAGGGCACAACCACCAGAAACTGTAAGCAAACTGCACCAACGAGTGGGCCCGCCAAGAAGGACAGTCAGCAATCATTGCCATTTGTCACCCCCGTGCTACTTCAAAAACTGGATGCCAAATATGGAATGAGGGAGCAATGTCGGGCCACCAAGTGTCCCACACGTTCTGCCTTGCTGGCAAAAGGCAATCACAACCGGGCCCGCCGGAAAAATCAAACTAGGGAAAATAAAGGTGAACAGGTATAACATAAGCATCTCAAGATACAACATATAATAAAATGCATCAAGTCCTCCAAGGAACTTGGCACACTACTAATTATACATATCAATGCAAGCAAACAACAACCACAACAAGACTAGTAATGAAAATAGTGGAGCTGAAACATTGACAAAAACTCAAAGCAACATGCACAACCACAAACTATGCATCCCCTTCCACTTGATTATGTATGTTTGAATTATTTTTCCAATAGTGGTTTTTTTAGAGATGTCACTTTGTGTCAGTGTGCTTTTTAACCCCTCTCAAACTCGATTTGAATGCAAAATGAGGTTGTTTTCTCTTATGGTTTTGGATATGAGTTAGTGGTGATTTTGGACTTCATGTGTGGTAGAAAATTATTAAATTATAATTGATATTGTAGTTATTTATTTACTTTTTGCATGCAATTATAATTCATAGGTTAAATCTTGTGTGCTAATCATGCCTAATGCATTAGAAATTGAAAATTTTGGGAAAGAAAAAGAAAATGCTATTAAAAATGCATTAGAAGAAATATTTAGTTTATTGCTATTAGTTTAATTGTTATTTGAAAAATATTTCATTTTCTTAGAAAAGTTCAATTGAACTATTTTAATGGTGTGGAAAACTAACATCTGGAATTATTTCATTTGCTTTTGGAAATGAGAAAATGATTGAGATATTTTATCTAAATTGTGAAAGGAAAACAAAGAAATATAAATATATGAAAAAGAGAAACAAGGAAATAGAAGAAAAAAATAGGCATAAAGTGAAAATAAATGAAAATAGAAAAAGGCATAAAGAGGAAAAATTATATAGTTTCATTTTCATTCTTATGTTGTTGAAGAAAAAGCTCTCAAAGCCTTCCCTGTTCAAAAAATTTAAAAAGGTATGGAATTGCTTGAGTTTGGATTGTTCGTATTTGGAGTGGGATTGCACAAGAAGGATTGAAGGTTATTTAATTATATTTAAGACTTGCCTCTCAATTTAGGGAATTTGGAAAGAAAATTTATATTTAATGAGCTTCAAACTTGAGGTAATCCTCCTCCATTATCCACTTTTTTGAATACTTAATTTTTTCATGCACACCTTAGTAGTGGCATATGGCCTAGATTATAGGTTGAATTCCATGCCTTTTTATTGGATTTAATTATATGTTATAGATTTTAAAAATATGTAGAGTGTAGTAAATTATAACCCTTAACAAATTCACACTCTATTTGGGCTTGTACTTTATTGTGCCTTCTCTTGGGTCATTTCAAGCTTATTTGAGCTTCCTACTTGTTGGGAGTATCATTTTTTGCTTTTGAATGGTCATACTATTAGGGTTTTCATAGGGTTTAAGTCTTCTAATATGGCTTGTGTTTTGTCCTCAACTCTCTTCTACTTCTCCATTGACTGCTTGTAGCCGGTATGCATATTTTAAGTTGCACTAGGAAAGGTCCAACGCCATGTGTTTACCAGCCCCTTGTGTTGGGTCTAGCTAGTCGGACTAGTCATTTTGATTGAGAAATATTAATCTGTTATTTTTGCGTGAACGTAAAAAATCCCTAAGTCTCTAAGTCCTAGTGTATGCCTTGGCCATGACCCCTTTTACCCTATATAAGTCACCACATGCATAATTGTCCCACTCAAGTGATGGCCGAAACATTCTAGAAGGTTGTGGGATAGCAGGGTCAACACTTAGCAACAAAGAAATCTTGCTCCACAATGGTTGTGTGTCCTAGTTTGGAGCCATGCAAGATAGCAGGAAGTGTTATTACCAAGGGATACACTTATCTCGCATGACCTTTGTGCTTGAAAAATTGCCCGTATGAGCTAGGAAATTGGTTAGCGGGAACAAAGGTGCTTACCTTGCATGATATCATATGCTCTACAATTGTGAAGAAGAAAAAGAGACAAAGGTTCCTTGTGGGATAGCGGGGACTGCTATGTTGTATTGGAAAGTCTACCTCGTAGGGTTCACGATTTGCATCAAGGAGTGTTGCGGGCTAAGAATACACTATGAAGGGCAGTTGTCCTCGCCGCCCCACGTGGTTGTGAAAAGAAGTGAAAGTTATAAGTGCTGCGGAGTAACAAGGTATTGCAAAGAACAAGGAGATCCTTGCCCTGCAAGGGTAAAAAGGGGAAGCAATGAATGTTATGGGCTAAGCGGCCTAAGTGGTTGGAAGGAATTAAGAGGTCCTTGCTATCCACGCGACCAAGAAAGATGTATCTGCCATAATGAAGGAGACATGGGAGCTCTATGCGGGACAACAAGAAAGGTGATGTATCAAGGATGTTCTTATCCCATAGAGTTGGAAAGTGCTAACAATGAGCGGTGCGAAGAGAATAGAAACCGATAGGTTCATTCTTCCCACCATCCTGCAATAATGGAGAAAATAAACAACAAGGAATCCCTTAAGGTTAAAAGAAAACGTCCTACGGGCTAGTGGGAACAATGACAACCAAGAGAGAATCATACCCTGTAGGGTTCAAAGGCATAGAAAAGAAGCAATGCAAGGAGAAGAGGGCTAAAGGAGTTCAATACTCCCCACCATCCTCGCATCTATTAATGTATAAGCAATACGAAGAAAGAAAAAAGCTAGAGTATGCAAAGCTAAGGAAATCTTTGTGGGATAGTGGAAACATGTGAAGGATAAGTAGATGTTTACCCCATAGGGGTAATATGAGTGTGCGAAGGGTGATGCAAGATAAGAGAAAGAAGGGAGATAGTATTCCCTGCTATCCCGTAATGGCAGAGCCCAGGGTAGAGTGGATGAGAAGCGGTTCTCTGCAGTAGTAAAATGAATGTTTATGGGACAACGAGATGTATTGAGATGCATAGAATTATTTACCCTACATGGAAACAAATGAGTCTTATATGGTGATTCTTGATGATAATGGATGAGGAATAAAGCATTCCTCGCTATTCCATGGGGTTAGAATTTTGACAAATGACGAAATTCTTAGAATAAAGGGTATTCAAAAGGTGATTTATTTTCTGCCTTGTCAGCAGTCAAGGGAGGATGAAAAATAATCTCAGTCGTTCATCTATGAATTGATGGTCAAGTTCAAATGTCGAAGCCACTAGCCCACTGCATCGTGCATGTAGGAATTAATGGCGACCAACCTATGCACCATAAAAGAAAAATTCAAGGGCATTTTTGTGCACCCTACATTCAAAGAGCAAACAAAGAGATTGAAGAGAAATTGAAGGTGAACCAGTGCATCTCCCAAGAGTTCAGAGCGATCAAATTGTGTTGCTAAAAATGGGTAAGTTGATTTGTAGCCATCCCTTTGCATTTTGAAGAAGAATTGTTATTGTGTGCGGGGTTTTAGGGAGAAACTTCACATTTCTTGCCTTAGTAGTGTGGGAAGGGTTTGTTCTTGTGAGCTTGTTGCATCTCGTCATTTCAAAGGAATTACAATGGCATCATCTATTGATAATACTTCCTCCTCATCCACTGCAAAGACCTTCGATGCAGGAATAGGCTATTCTATGCCTGAAATTACCCATGCCATCCCATTAAACACAACCCGTCCCATGCCAGAAATTGTAAATGCACCTACTACTGTATCCATCCTTGCAACCACTCCTTGTGTATCCCCAGAAGCTAAACTGAGTTCCCCATCCAAGGAAAACCATCCTCAACCCAAAAGAAAGAGGATTTCCAAGAAAGTAACTATTGTAACAATTGATGAGGAATCATCTGATGACCCTAGCCTTCCCCCAAAGGCTAGGAAGCCAAATAAAAAAAAGGAAGGGGGTTACTACAAAAACCTCCACCAAAAAAACATCCACATAAGCTTCCCCCATAGAGGATCCACAAATTGAGGGGTTAAACACACAAGTGGAGTCCTCAGAACCTAAGAAGAAAATGAATCCTACCAAGAAGGTCACGCCTAGAGCTGCAAAGAAGACCAAATAGGCTTCTGCAAAAGAGGATCAAGCTCCTACTCAATCCAAGTAGCCCGCACAGGCTTCAACTCCACTTGCCCCATCAAAAACAATAGAAGAAATTGATAAAGAAGTGGAGGAACAACTAGAAGAGATGGATCAAAAGAAAAAGAGGGAAGTGAGAGGTCTCCACCAGGATCTCCTTGAATTGTTCCATGGTTCAAATATGTAGGATAATTTCAAGATTGCATTCAATGATCACAAGTCTGGATGCAGAGATGCCCATACAAATGACCATGGGTGGGACACATTTTATTACTTCTATGGAAACAAAGATAAATCAGTCCTAGTATCAAACCCATGGAGGCTCAATTTGGGAAAATTGGTGGTCCCAAATGTATTTGTGGAGCCAATGTTGATTAGACAACTTGGTAAAAGGTATCACCCTCATAGCATGATTATCAAAAGAACCAGTGGTCATGTCTTAGTAGATATAACTAAAGAGGCAATAGTTGAATGTTTTTATTTGGACATGAGTGCTCTTAAAGACATTAATAAAGACAAGCTGACAAGGGAATATTATACCAAAAAGGATTTCTATAGGAGGAAGGTGTTGCCTCTTTTCTTGAAGAAATTGTATCAAAGGGGGAAAACTACCTCTTGGAATCAAAGAAGGAGCCCTTCAATTTAACCCTCTTCCAGGATTATTTTTCAAAGACCTATTATGATTTATGTCAAGTCTTGGGTGAGGATTGTGGATTAACAATAATGTCTATGGAATATATGATGATGGCCATGAAGATACAACATTTAGATACTAATGAATTATATGATTTTGCCACAATCATACAAGAAAAACTGCATGAGGGGTTAATTAAAGCAAAGAACCCCAAGGAGGGATTAAATTTCAAACATTATTCTTTGTTGTGCCATTTAATCCTTTTTCAAAAAAAAATAGGATGGGAGGAGTTTCTGAAGGTGAACATTTTTGATCTGAGGACTGATGCAGGGTGGTCGACTTGGCCAGTACAAAGATGGACCCAGGTATGGGACAAGGGGTCCAAATATTCAAACTACAAGGCACTCTTTGATTGTTTTGTCATGAGGATTCTAATGATGATGGGGGTTAAATTGCCTAGGCTCCCAAAGGATATAATAATTTTTTTGAGAGTTAGAAGTGCTGGGGTGGATAACACTAAATATGCCGAAGGAGCTTTGGTGCAGAGCACCTAGCTCAAAGTTGTCTTTTCTTGCATTTTAGAGTTTTTGTGTGATTTCAAGTTGTTTTATGTTGTAATAAGGTGGAAGAAATCCTATGATGATTTTTGAAGCCATAGTTTGGTTGTCCACACTTTTGTTGTGCTCAAGATCCAAAATTGTCATTATCCTGAAATGTTGTCAAAATGTCAATTTTTGGTTTGTACTAGGTGGATGCCTAGAAACTTGCTAGAATGTTTGGAAATGGTTGAAATATATTGTGGGATTCCATTTGAGTGATGTTTCAGGCCTTGAGAGCTTTGGAGTGTGTTTTTGAACTCATAGGTAAAAGTTGTCAAAAATTGGTCATGACAACTTTTGCATTTTTAGGCAAAAGTTGTCCATAAAGGAAATGGTGCTGGAAGTTAGTTGGAACCAAATTAAAATGGTGTATAAAACCTTCTAAGGATCTCCAATAACATGTTAACCAACTTTTGGTTTGCATTCAATTCATTTGCCAAGGGTTTCCTATGCTTTTTCTCACGTTTGGACTGTTTTTTCTTTGAATTTCTGATTTTGTATGACCTGTATGGTCTGGTACGGTGCTCATACTAGTAGTGGAATTTAGGAATTTTTTTTAATCTTTCCAACAAGTATAATATGAAGGTCTGAAGTGCTTTGGATCAAAAGTTATCACTATTTTTTAAAAAGTTGCTCACAAACCCTTGAAACATGGGGTTTTGGTTGTAAAAATGCATTTTACCTGAGCATCCATGAATGGCACAAGTTTCAATCTAGTGGATGGCTTGGGTAGGCTCTGTAAATAGTTTTAGATTAGGCATTTTGTGTTTTTTTAGGCCATAAGGAGGAGAATGGGTGAGATGAATAACACACAAGCTTGTAGCTAGTGTGTAAGGGCAACAGAGATTGCTCATTTTCAGAGCCATGGAGAAGTGATACCCCAGCAACCCATAGTGTTTTGGAAAGGTCTATGGGTGTACTAAAATAATTAAATATTTTTTTGGGTTTGGTGGTTTTGACCGGTGAAGAGTTTGGAGCACATCTTCCAAAACTGCCTGGAAGCCCTAAGCCCCTTAAAAATAGCTCTTTTTCAGTTACCCTAGTTGTATGACAAATACATATGGGAAACTTTGTGATCTTGTTTAACTTCCAAATGGGTATCTGAATATTTAAAGATATCTTGGGGTTGTTAGGAAATTTTGGGGAAAAAGACCAAAAAACAATCTAAGAAGGGCTAGTCAATTAGGCCTAATAGCAGCCGGTAGAAGCAAGTTGAAAGCCTAGGGTTTGGGAGGAAGGTGCTGACCTTGTCAATGCATAAAATGACCTTGAACATACCTACACAATATAACCACAACATTTAAACATGTTGTTAGAGTGAAGATCCTTGGTGGAGGTCTTTGGAGCCTAGTTGGAGCTTTGGGAACCTAGTAGGAGACCATCTCAAAATCAGAGATTTGGGTCAAAACCAACAAGAAACCTCAAGAGGCTATACCTAGGAGGAAAGCTAGTAGATTTTAGGCCTTGGAGGTCTAAGGAGTGTACCCTAAAAAGTTACCTTGGAGGAGCTTGAGTAGAAGGTTGAGTAGAGGAGTTGGGGTGAGTAAGGGTGAATTGGAGAGCTAGGCACAAGACCTCTGCATCAGAGTAGTATCAAAGACATTATTTGAAAGATTTGGTATATGTCAGATTGTGAAGAATTAAAAGCAAGTTCAATTCCTCCAAAGACAATGACTCCAGAATTCATTCAACAGATGGTGGCAGAGATGATAGAAGGATTGAAGGATACAGAGGGAAGCAGAGGAACCAGAGAGGCAAAAAAGGATAAGGCTAAGGTTAAGATAGAATGGGGTGATGCGACTGATGAAGAAGTGGAAGATGGAGAGGAACCAACAACACTAGCTATGCCTCAAGACCAAAAGTTATTCCTAGATGTAGTCAAATCCATTTCTAAGGACAATCTGGATGGATTACCCACATATGGAGGAAACCTCAATGGAGAAGAGTTGCTAGATTGGATATAAGCTCTCAATAATCATTTTGATTACAAAGAGGTAGCAAAAGAGAAAAGAGTTAATGTGGCCAAATCAAGAATGAGAGGATCAACATTGGTTTGGTGGAATATGATGCAAGAATAAAGGATACAAGAAAGCAAAAAAAAGATAACTTCATGGGAGTGTATGAAGATCAGACTTAAGGAACAATTCCTTCCAGGAGATTATGAAGTTCAAATTCATAAGAGACTACAAAATCTGAAACAAAGGGAGCTAGATGTCAATGCCTACATGGAGGAATTCCATAAACTAAGCCTCAGAGCTAAGAAGCATGAGAATGAGATGGAGAAATTGGCTAGATACATGAATGGATTGAGACAAAATATACAAGATGAAATCAATATCCTTACTCCTGATACCGTTCATAAGTGTTTTCAGTTAGCATTAAGGGTAGAAGACAAAATCAAGAGGAGGAGTGAACAAAATCAAAAGTTTAGAGGTGGCAGATCCTTTAGAGGAAGGGGGGCACTTTTAGTAGAGGACAACAAACATCAAGGAATGAAGAAAAATCAAGGCAAGAAGGTGGTGGAGACTCTTCAAGGGGGCCATTTAGAGGATCCTTTAGAGGAAGAAACAATTCTAGGGGTAGATTTGGAAGCTCAGGAAGAGGAAATTTAGTTATCACTGGTAGATGTTACAATTGTAATCAAGTTGGCCACACAATGGGAAGGTGTTCGGAGAAAGAAACCAGCTCTACACACTCATACATGGGTGAGAGAAGAACACAATTAGTGTAGGAAGAAGACAATGAAAGTGTGTCTTCCCCTCTTAGCAAGGCAGGCCCAATGACAGATGGTGAAAGTCTAATGCTAAGAAGGTCTGTGTTGAAGATTCCTCAATCTCAAGAGCCACCACAAAGGAAGAGTTTGTTTAGAAAAAATTGTAAGTCTCGAGGAAAGATTTGCAAAGTGATTGTAGACTCAGGTTCAATTGAGAATATAGTTTCAACTAAAATGGTGGATAAACTCAAGTTAAAGAGGCTACAACATCTCACTCCCTACAAGGTGTCATGGCTCAACCGAGGCCAACATGTCTTAGTTGATGAACAAGCATGGGTAGACTATGAGATTGGTGAGTATAAGGAAAAGATTTTATGTGATATATTGCCTATGGATGCTTGCCATTTGTTGTTGGGACATCCATGGCAATTTGATGTAAAGGCTCAACATGATGGAGAGAAGAATAGCTATGTCATTATCAAGAATGGTAAGAGGTATTGAATGGATCCATTACCTGATCCAAAAGAGGAAAAAAAAGTGGGATCAAGTGTGATGATGATGAGTGGGAAAGAGTTTCTTAAGGTGATGAAACAAGAAGGTGATCAAGGGTATGCTATTGTGCTCAAACCTAGTGAAGAAGGTAAGGCAGATCCAATGGAAGAAGTGCCACAAGAGGTGAAGGGTCTACTCAAACAATATGTAGAAGTAATAGGAGAAGATCTACCTGATTCTTTTCCACCAATGAGGGATGTAAATCACCAAACATACCTAATTCTAGGGGCAAGTTTGCCTAACAAGGCTGCCTACAAAATGACACTTAGTCAAAATGAAGAAATTGCCAAACAAGTGCAGGAGCTCTTGGACAAAGGATTCATCAAAAAGAGTTTGATTCCATGTGCTGTACCTACTATCTTAGCACCCAAGAAAGGGGGCAAATGGAGAATGTGTATAGATTCCAGAGCAATCAATAAGATTACTATAAGGTATCGGTTCCCTATGCCAAGGATAGAAGACTTGTTGGACAATCTTGGGGGTGCAAGCTACTTCACAAAGGTGGATTTAAAATTAGGTTATCATTAGATATGAATCAGAATAGGGGATGAATGGAAGAAAACCTTTAGGACCAATGCTAGCCTCTATGAGAGGTTGGTCATGCCATTTGGCCTTACCAATGCACCTAGCACCTTTCAAAGACTCATAAATGAAGTCTTGGTTGAGTTCATAGGTAAATTTGTGATTGTATATCTTGATGACATTCTAATCTTTAGCAGGTCCAAATAAGAACATCTCAAGGATGTGGAGATGGTCTTGAAGAAGTTGAAAAAGATACAACTCAAAATCAACCTTGAAAAGTGTGAGTTTCTCAAGACTGAACTTGTATATCTTGGTTTTGTCATTTCACAAGGTTGTCTAAAAATGGATCCTAGTAAGGTTGAGGCAATCCTTAGATGGCCTACACCTAAGAATATCAGTGATGTTAGGAGCTTTCATGGGTTAGCATCCTTTTATAGGAAGTTTGTAAGAAACTTTAGTCATGTGTGTGCTCCTATGCTCAATACTATCAAAGGGGGAGTCAAGTGTCAGTTTAGGTAGATTGAGGAGGCCCAAAAGGGATTTGAGTTGAAAAAGAAGATAGCTGAGCTACCTACCCTTAGGTTACCTGATTTCAATTAGTTATTTACAGTTGAGTGTGATGCTAGTCAAAGAGCAATAGGGGCTGTTTTGAGTCAAGAGGGTCTTCCCATAGCCTTTTTCTCTGAAAAGTTGAATGAAGCAAAACAAAAGTACTCTATGTATGACTTGGAGTTGTATTCCATGATGCAAGCCTTGAAGAAGTGGCATCATTACTTTCTACCCAAAGAGTTTGTGGTCTATAATAACAACCATGCCCTTAGTTTTCTTAATGGACAAGAGAAGTTGAATCAGAAGCACTTCAAGTGGGTAGAATACCTACAATCTTATACCTTCACTATCAAGCATAAGAAGGGAACCTCAAATAAAGTTGCTGATTCACTTAGTAGGAGAGTCATGACCATACAAGAGGTTAAATTGCACAGTGTGGGGTTGGAGGAGTTGAGAGACCTCTACAAAGAAGACAAAGAATTTGCTGATATATATGCTACATGTTCTGATTTTTCTAACACTTCTCATGTTTCCTACTCAGAGTATATGATACAAGAAGGTTCGTTGTTTACAGGATATCTCCTTTGTATACCCCAATGCTCTATGAGACAAAACATCATTCAAGAGAAACATCAAGGGGGTCTAGGAGGTCATTTTGGCAATGATAAAACAATGGACCAGGTTAGTCGGTTCTACTATTGGCCCAAGTTGCAATCAGAAGTAAGGAGATTTGTTGAACAATGTGCCATATGTTAGAGAGCAAAAGGATCAACAAGTAATGCAGGTTTATATCACCCCTTGGTCATACCCCAAAGGCCTTGGGAATATTTGAGCATGGACTTTGTGTTGGGTTCACCAAGAACACCAAGAGGATTTGATAGTGTTTATGTGGTGGTAGATAGGTTCAGAAAAATGGCTCACTTCATCCCTTGTAAGACTACCAATGCTGCCACCTATATTGTAGGTCTTTTCTTCAAAGAAATAGTAAGAATCCATGGACTTCCAGTTAGCATTGTGAGTGATAGGGATGTTAAGTTTTTGAGTCACTTCTGGAGAACCTTATGGAAGAAGTTGGGTACTAGACTCTCAATCCTATCTGACTACCATCCACAATCAGATGGTTAGACTAAGGTGGTCAATAGGTCCTTGGGTAATCTCCTAAGGTGTCTCACTAAGCAACATGGTTAGACTTGGGACTTGGTGATCAGCCAAGAAGAGTATGCATATAATGATTTAGACAACCAGAGCACAGCCAAAATTCCTTTTGAAATTGTTTATGGAATGCATCCTAGAGGTGTCTTAGAACTTAGTGATATTAGCACAATGACCCACAAGAGTGCTCAAGGAGAGAGTTTTGTTTAAGGTATTAAGGAAATTCATGATAAAGTATGACAGTCCTTGCAACAAAAATCAGAAAAATATAAGGAACAAGCTGATTAGGAGGAACTTGCAATTTAAGGTTGGAGACTTAGTTTTGGCTTATCTCAAAAAGGAAAAACTTCTAAAAGGATAAACAACCAAGTTGATGATGAAGAAGATTGGGCAACTCAAGATTGTGCATAAGTTTGGCCAAAATGCATATGAGGTTGAACTACCTCCTTCTTTAGCCATATCTCCTATTTTCAATATTTGTGACTTGTATCCCTATAAAGGAGAATCTCATACCTCTCAGATGGATACCACATTGCAATCTGAAGAGGATTGGGTGAAGGATTTACCAGTTGGTCAACTGGTTCAGTTGGAAAGCATCTTGGATACCAAGGTGATCAAGAAGACAAGAAAGGGCATCTACAAACATTATCTTGTGAAATGGCTAGGTATACTTGATTTAGAGGCTATGTGGATGTCAGAAGCTGACAAAATTCATCATGGAGTGCAACTAGCAGACCTGATAACTCAAGGGACTTGAGTTCCTTGCCGCAAGGCAGTATGGTGCAGAGCACCTAGCTCAAAGTTGTATTTTCTTGCATTTTAGAGTTTTTTTGTGATTTCAAGTTATTTTATGTTGTAATAAGGTGGAAGAAATCCTATGATGCTTTTTGAAGCCATAGTTTGGTTGTCCACACTTTTGTTGTGCTTAGGATCCAAAATTGTCATTATCCTGAACTGTTGTCAAAATGTCAATTTTTGGTTTGTACCAGGTGGATGTATGGAAACTTGCTAGAATGTTTGGAAATGGTTGAAATAAATTGTGTGATTCTATTTTAGTTATGTTTCAGGCCTTGAGAGCCTTAGAGTGTGTTTTTGCACTCATAGGTAAAAGTTGTCAAAAATTGGTCATGACAACTTTTGCATTTTTAGGCAAAAGTTGTCCATAAAGGAAATGGTGTTGGAAATTGGTTGGAACCAAATTAAAATGATGTATAAAACCTTATAAGAATCTCCAATAACATCTTAATCAACTTTTGGTTTGCATTCAATTCATTTGCCAAGGGTTTCCTATGCTTTTTCTCACGTTTGGACTGTTTTTGCTTTGAATTTCTGATTTTGTACACAACCTCTATGGTATGGTACGATGCTCATAGTAGCAGAAGAAGTTAGGAATTTGTTTTATATTTCCAACAAGTATAATATGAAGGTCTAAAGTGCTTTGGATAAAAAATTATCATTGTTTTTGTAAAAGTTGCTCACAAACCCTTGAAACTTGGGGTTTTGGTTGTAAAAATGCATTTTACCTGAGCATCCACGAATGGAAAAAGTTGCAATCTAGTGGATGGATTGGGTAGGCTCTATAAATATTTATAGAGTAGGCATTTTGTGTTTTTTCAGGCTGCAAGGAGGAGAATGGGTGAGATGAATAACACACAAGCTTGTAGCTAGTGTGTGAGGGCAACAGAGATTGCTCATTTTCAGAGCCATGGAGAAGTGATACCTTAGCAAACCATAGTGTTTTGGAAAGGTATATGGTGTAATAAAAGAATAAAATATTTTTTTGGTTGGTGATTTTGACTGGTGAATATTTTGGAGCACATCTTCCAAAGATGCCTGGAAACCCTAAACCCCTTAAAAATAGCTCTTTTTCAGTTACCCTAGTTGTACAACAAACCCAGATGGGAAACTTTGTGATATTGTTTAACTTCCAAATGGGTATCTGAATATTTAAAGATATCTTGGGGTTGTTAGGAAATTTTGGGAAAAAAGACCAAAAAACAATTTAAGAAGGGCTAGTCAATTAGGCCTAATAGCAGCTGGTAGAAGCAAGTTGAAAGCCTAGGGTTTGGGAGGAAGGTGAAAACCTTGTCAATGCATAAAATGACCTTGAAAATACATACAAAACATAACCACAAACTTTAAACATGTTATTAGAGTGAAGATCCTTGGTGGAGGTCTTTGGAGCCTAGTTGGAGCTTTGGGAGCCTAGTAGGAGACCATCTCAAAATCAGAGATTTGGGTCAAAACCAACAAGAAAACTCAAGAAGCTATACCTAGGAGGAAAGAAATTAGATTTTAGGCCTTGGAGGTCTAAGGAGTGTACCCTAAAAAGTTACCTTGGAGGAGCTTGAGTAGAAGGGTGAGTAAAGGAGTTGGGGTGAGTAAGGGTGAATTGGAGAGCTAGGCACAAGACCTCTGCATCAAGCATTCACCCACAATTTTGGGGATTTTTTATTCTGTTCTAATTGTACACTGATTAGAGTATATGGGTGTAATCAGGCACCTCACATGCTTCCCATCATAGTCTCTCCTAGGCTTGCATTCATTGAATTCATATGGAAAATATTGTGGTTAGAGAAGGACCAAATAAGGATGGAAAAGAAGGGGCAACACCTCCCTCGAGTAACAAAATTCAATGAATTCTCTATGGGGTGTGACACCCTTGATAAAGTGTAGGATTTCCTTGTGAATAATTATAGACTCAAGGTCAGCCAGGTAAGGCATTTTGATCCAGAGGGATACATAAATGATGAAAGGGTAAACAAGATGAAAGTGAGGGGTTTTACCCATCCATTTGATGAAAGAGAAGACTTAATCAGAAATGCTAACCCCTCTGAGGCCCTACAAAGAAGGAAAAAATGGGATTATTTAAATAAATTGGAGAGGGAGAGAAGAGAAGAGGACCCTAAATTCCAAGGATTTTTGGCAAACCTTCATAATGACTTTGCAAGAATATTGTGCAAAGTCAAGTCTTTTGATGAACTGATTGCAAGCGAGTTAGCTCAAAGGCAGGCTAAGCAGCCTGACAGAGTCCCTAAGGAAAGGCCCGTGTTTACTCCCTCTATAAGATACAAAGGGAAAGAAGTTATAACAAAGAGATCTTCACAAGAAGCTCCCCAACAGAGTCCCCAAGGAGCAAAGCAGCCAAGTGTCAGGACAATAAGAAAAATTGAAAGGGGAAAGGCTAAATTTTCCGATTTTGCTGATATTGTTAGTGAAGAAATAGATTCTAGTGTGCCACCCCCCTCCCCTCCCCATGATGATTTTAGGGAGGATGAGGATGCAGAGGTGCTGATGGATTTGGATAGGGAAATTATCGCTAGTGTCATCCTTGAGGATGAGGTTATAGATGAAAGGGTAATTGCCTCAAGACAATTTATGTCAGATGACAATTTCATCCATACAAATGAATTCAAATCTTTTTGGTTGTGAGAGAAGCTAAAGGAATTGTTTGAGGAGGAGATACAAAATTTTGATAAGAATATTAATATCGGTATAACTTAATACATGAAACAAAAAGAAAAACAATATCTACAACACATAACATAAAGATTTTGATGTGGAAAACCTGTAAGGGGAAAAACCATGGTGGGAAACCTTACCCACAATCAGATGATACTACTGTAGATAGTAAGTGAATACAATAATGGGGTTTGCACATGCAGAAAGGCCAACCGCCTAGAGCTCAGTGTTCAATCACAAAATAGGAGTCACATTGACTACAATTGGATGGATAAATCCAATAACAATGTACTGCTTCAATATAGCATATGCAATGCTGGATTCAGTATCGGTTTAAGCTCTGACCATGAGTGTCAAACACCTTCATAACCTTTCCTTCAACCTTCAGATAATATTTGCGTGATTCGCACAAGGATTTGCTTATTTTTTCTCTTCATAATGATCTTCAATATTTGCACACACTCATAATATGATCTTCAATATTCACACACACTCATAATATAATCTTCAAATAAGATCTTACAATTATTTATACAAAACCTAAGACCTTATGATGAGGTCGTCTCACTAAAAATATTACAATTACAAAATAAGTCTTGATGCAATACAGTATGTCGGCCTCAATACATTTACACATTATTCAATCAATAAACCATTTCCAAAACATGCTGTGCTGATTTGGAACATGATATCTTGTAGCAGTCCATAACCTAGACCTATCTGCCAATAAAGGCAAATATGTGAACCCGATTAATCCAATAAGAAAAACACCAAATGTAAACATCCAATCCATGTCTTCAACATAACCAAATGATCTCCAGATGATAATAAGTCATCATCAACATCTTGAGCTGTCGGTGAAACATATACTAGTGACTATGCATAAGCCAATATCCATGGTCTCCCAGACCACAATGTGCTGGTTCAACAACAAACCAATATAACCAGAGTGCCAAATCAACAATGTAAACCTCCAGAAAGATAAGTGTTGACATCAATGAAAAAATTGATGCAACACATGATGGAGTCATCCATAATACCAACAATCTCCCCCTTTGGCATTGATGGCAACACTAGATGGAAAAACATCTAAGTGCCAAAAACAGAATGCCAAAAACCAACAATCTCCCAAAATAGATCAATACAAAGTTCTGTACCAAAAATAGAAACCAAAACCAAAATACATCCCTCCAAGTACAATGTTTTTCCATAGATATCTCTCCCCCTTTGACATCAAATGCCAAAGTAGTCAAGAATCAAAACATAACATACAACTAACTACTCTCCCCGAGCAGTAGCTCTCCTTCATCAAAGCCGGAAAAATATCTTTCTATTAGTCCCTGTCGGTTTGATGCCAATCTTCATCATTCAAGTCTCTATCGGTGGGGAAATTACCCCAAGCTTCTCTCTGAGATATTCAAATGTTTCCTTAGGCAAAGGCTTTGTAAAGATATTTTCAATTTGCTCTTTAGTATTCACATAAACCAATCTCACTTCATTTGCTTTAACATTCTCTTTCAGAAAATTGTACTTAATAGAAACATGCTTTTTTTAAGAGTGAAATACCAGATTCTTTGATATATCTATTGCTGCTGAATTATCACAATGAATAATTACTGGTTCTTTACATTTTACCTTGACATCCTTCAACATTTTCTTTATCCATAATACCTGAGTGCAATTAGTTGCCATTGCAACATATTCTACTTCTGCTATAGATAATGATGTACAAGTCTGCTTCTTGCTGATCCAAAAAATTAATCTTCTGCCAAGAAAGAATGCACCGCCAATGGTACTCTTTCTGTCATCCACATCTCCTGCCCAATTTGCATCTGTATATGCACATAACTCAAAATTGTCATTCTTAGGATACCATAAACCAAGATTTGCTGTGCCTTGTAGGTACTAGAAAATCCTTTTTACTGCACTTTCATGATTTTATTTAGGATTGCTTTGAAATCTTGAAACAATACACACTACATTCATTATATCAGGTCTGGTTTGTGTCAAATACAATAATCCTCCAATCATAGATTTGTACCTTGTTGGATTTATAGGAGTTGAATCATCCTTTAATGTCAATTTATCTGTTGTACTCATAGGAGCTCTTATTAGTTTGGAGTTTTCCATACCAAATTTCTTCAAAAGTTCCTTCAAGTATTTTATTTGACATATGAATATACCTTTATCTGTTTGAGAAATATGCAAACCTAGAAATTTTTTTATCTCTCCAATCATAGACATTTCAAATTCTTCCTGCATCTTGTTAGCAAAGTCTTTACATAACTCTTCTTCTCCTCCAAAAATGATATCATCCACAAATACTTCAATAACCAAAATAACATCATTGGTAACTTTGTAATACAAATTACTATCAACATTGCCTTTTGTGTATCCAAGCTTTAGAAGATATTTATCTAGTCTAGCATACCAAGCTCTGGGAGCTTGTTTCAATCTATATAAAGCTTTCCTTAACTTGCAAACCATATCCTTAACATCTGTTAATGAAAATCCATCAAGATGCTCAATGTAAACTTCTTCTTTAAGATATCCATTCAAAAATGCACATTTTACATCCATCTGATAAACTTTATAGTTCTTGTGAGCTGCAAATGCAAGAAATAGTCTAGCTGCTTCAATTCTGGCTACCAGTGCAAAAGTTTCATTATAATCAATTCCTTCTTTCTGAGAATAACCTTTACAAACTAATCTTGCTTTGTTTCTGATTACTTCACCATCCTCATTAAGTTTTTTTCTAAATACCCATTTAGTTCCAATTACATTTTTGTCTTTAGGATGGGGAACTAATGTCCAAGTATTATTCTTTTCAATCTGTTCTAATTCATCTTCCATTGCTTTTATCCAATGTTTATCCTGACATGCTTCAACAATTGATGCTGGTTCAACTTGAGAAATTAAACATACCTCTTCATTTTCCAATCTTCCTCTTGTCATAACACCTTGTTTTTTATTTCCAATTATCTGATTTTTTGAATGATTCAATCTTACATACCTGGGTTTATTCTAATTTCCACTTATACGTTGTTGTTCTTTAGTCACAGTTGAGTTCTCTAATGATTCGGGTGTGACTAGTTCTTCATTCTGTTCTGGTGCAATCTATGCCAGTTCATTTATAATCATTTCTACTGCCAGTTCTATAGATCTCGATTCTCCTCTAAACTGTTCATCTATCTTCACATTAGTACTCTCAATGATTTTCTACAGTCTATTATTATAACATCTATATGACTTTCTTCTAGTTGAATAACCAAGAAATATTCCTTCATCACTTCTAGGATCAAATTTGCCAATAAACTCATCTCTCCTAATATAGCATTTGCTTCCAAATATTCTGAAGTATTTAAGAGTAGGAGTATGACCAAACCATAGTTCATAAGGGGTCTTACCAGTTTCACCTTTGATGTGAACTCTGTTGAAAGTATAAACTGCTATATTCACTGCTTCTCTTTAGTACATATGAGGTAGATTTGCTTCCATCATCATGGTTCTTGCTGCATCTAGTATAGTTATGTTCTTCCTTTCCACAACTCCATTCTACTGAAGTGTCTGGGGTGCTGATAGTTGTCTTTTGATTCCATTCTCTTCATAGAATGCATTGAATTCCCTAGATGTAAATTCTCCTCCTTGATCAGATCTCAAACATTTGATTTTCTTGCCGGTTTCATTCTCTACCATTGCCTTGCATATCTTGAATCTTCCAAAAGCTTTTGATTTCTCCTCGAGAAAAGTCACCCAAGACATTCTAGAATAATCATCAATTATTAGCATAAAGTATCTATCACCCTAAAGACTTCTGGTTCTTGCTAGACCACATAAATCAGTATGAATTAAATCAAGAATATTATTGGATTTCTTAGAAGTTCTCTTAAATGTTGTTCTAACTTGCTTTCCCATTTGACATTCCTTACATACTGGATTATGAGGTTTCACAATCTTTGGTAAATCCCTTACTACCTTGGTTGAACTGATCTTTATAATGCAGTCAAAATTCACATGACAGTCTTTTATGTCATAACCAACTTTCATCAATGTGAGCAATCAAACATGTCTTATCACTGGTATTCAAATGAAAGATATTACCTTTAGTTTGATTACTGGTTGCAATCTCCAATCCAGTTTTGTTCATGATTTTCCATTTTCCATTCTTGAATTGTAATCAGAGAAAACTATCAGACTAGTATCAGTCATCAGTGAAAGAATTTGGGACAACACACCTATCCACAACATTGAAAGAATTTGGGACAACACTTTTGAGACTGGTTCAAATGACTATGAATGGGGCAGTTGTTCAAATGTTACTGAAGATATTCCTGAAAATACTAGTCATATACCCCTTTCTCAAGAAGGACAAGGCACAAAGTCTAGACTACTTGAATTTGGTCCACAAAATATCTATGACGCCAAAGAAAATAAGAAGCGACATTACGAGCTAGTCTACACAGAAGATGATACCATCGAAGACCTCGACAAAATCATTAACTTATTCAATATCCTAGCTAACCTTGATGATATCTCCATCATGACACTTACCGTAGCTGAACTTGACCCACCCAATGACTCTTTGCCACTTGCCTTTCCTGATCTCATAGACTGGGATGAACCTGAAAACCATGACATACCTATTTTCCCAGATGATGATTATGTTATCCATTACCTATGTACTGTTAACCTGGAAATAGACTCTACCAGCAAACAAGGTAATGACATCTGCAATTAGGAGAGTGCCAAGTCTCTTAGTTGCAAAAATGAAAGAAATAAAGGATCTACTACTGAAAACTAGTCAATGGCAGCACTAGATTACAAAAAAGTAAAAATAAAGGATGCATCTGTGGGTGAAAACCTTTTTAAGGCACCTCAAGATGGGAGACTTGACACTCTTCCTGAACATTATCAGGAGCAATCACCCATATTGATTGAGCCCACTCAATCAATCAACATTGGTACAACAGAAGCAGCCAAAAACATACACCTAGCAGAATCTGACAGAGGAAGAAACACTAGAGTTTATCAAATTCTTCAAAGAAAAGCAAATCAATTTTGCTTGGTCCTATATAGATATGCCCAGGATTGATCCACACTTAATCATGCATCACTTATCTATTGCTCCAGGAGCTAAGCCAGTTAAGAAAAAATTGAGAAAGATGAATCCGCATGTAGCACTCATGGTCAAAGCTGAACTAAAGAAATTATTAGACGTCGGATTTACTCAACCTATAGACTATGCTGAATGGATTTCAAACATCGTGCTAGTTTCAAAACTAGATGGCAGCATCATGATATGCACCGATTTTAGGGATGTTAATAAAGCCTATCCAAAGGATGACTTTCCTTTGCCCAACATCGACATAATTGTAGACCTCACAGTAGGCCATGCAATGCTATCATTAATGGACGGTTTTTCTGGCTATAATCAAATCAAGATAGCTCTAGAGGATCAAGATAAAACAACGTTCACCTATCCTTGGGGAACGTATTGTTGGAATGTCATGCCTTTTGACTTAAAGAATGTTGGGCAACTTATCAAAGAGCAATGGCAACAATATTTCATGATATGATGCATACCTTCGTGGAGGACTATGTGGATGATTTACTAGCTAAGTCATTTACCCAGGCAGAACATTTGGGCATATTAGAGAAAATATTTGAAAGATTGGAGAAATTCCAAGTCAGGTTCAACCCTAAGAAGTGTGTCTTTGGGGTAACATCAGGCAAGTTATTAGGCTACATTGTGTTAGCAAAAGGCATTGAAGTAGATCCAACAAAGGTACATGCCATCATGGAGATGCCACCTCCTAAGAACATTATCCAACTCAGATCTCTACAAGGATGACTCCAATCAATCAGGTGATTCATCGCCCAAATAGCAGATAAAAGTCTACCATTCAATCATTTGCTACATAATAATGTACCAATCAGATGGGAAGCCAAATGTGCAGAATCATTCTATCAAATCAAGCAATATCTAATGAACCCACTAGTTCTGGTACCCCCAATAGAAGGAAAGCCACTTATTCTCTACATATCAACAATAGACATATCATTGGGGGCACTATTAGCACAAGAAGACAAAGAAGGAAAGGAACTAGCTATCTATTACATCAATAGAACTTTGAATGGATATGAGCTGAATTATACATTCATTGAGAAGGCTTGTTTAGCAGTGGTATTCGCTTCTCAAAAGTTCTGAAACTACATGCTAGCTCACAGGATCAAGCTAGTAGCAAAAATTGATCCTCTAAAGTAACTCAACAAAGCAACTCTCATAGGCAGATTGGCTAAATGGGTCATGATTCTTAGCAAATTTGATATCCACTACATAGAGCATCGGGCTATCAAAGAATACGTAGTTGCAGGTCAATTAGCTGAAGCACCACTACCAGATAAAAAACCAATGGAGGTTGAATTTCCAGATAGGGATGTCCTTACTATTACCACCAAACAATGGACACTGTACTTTGATGGTTCCTTCACTCAACATGGTTCAGGTGCCGGCATTTTGTTCGTCACTCCCGAAGGACACACCATACCAAGATCATATAGACCATGTTTCAATGCACAAATAACATTGCTGAGTATGAAGCACTATTCACAAGAATCAAAATGGCCGTGGAATGGAGAATCACGAAACTGAAAGTCTATGGAAATTCCCAACTAGTCATAAATTAGATCAACAATGACTACCAGACAAAAAGATGACAAGCTGTTTCCATACAACTGAATGATGGATGACTTCAAACATTATGTACAAATCACCTTCGAGAAAATACCAAGGTTGGACAACAAAGCAACCGATGCAATGGCTACTATCGCTTCACTGCTACAAATTCCAAAGTAACAAAGTCGTTATGAGTTTCTGGTAGAGCAACTATTTTCCCCAGCCTATGACAATTCTGCATCCCATGTTATCTATTCCTTAACTGGTTCAGACTCCTTTATATGGAACAATATATGAGTATCTTAAAACCAATACCCTACCCATTGACCTATCTCAGAACCAAAAACACAACTTTATCCGGTAAGCTGCCCATTATACCCTAACTGTTGATACTCTTTACCGTCGAGGTTTAGATGGTACTCTTCTTCGCTACCTTGATTGTAATAAATCTGACTCTTCTTTACATGAGCTTCACTAAGGTATCTATGGCACACATTCAAGTGGTTCTACTCTTGCTAAAAAACTTCTAAGAATGGGATATTACTGGCCGACGATGAAAAAAGACTCTTATCAATTTGCAAAGAAATGTCCTAAGTGCGAAATCCATGGCAATCTTATACATGCACCAACACAGGAATTACAATCATTTACAACATCTTGGCCCTTCTGTCAGTGGGGATTTGACTTAGTAGGCAAAATACACCCTTCATCTTCAAATGGACACAAGTTCATTATCACTGCAACAGAGTATATTACAAAATGAATTAAAGCAGTCCCAATGACCATAGTAACTGGAAAACAAATTTCCTCTTTTATTCTCAATTATCTGATTTGCAGATATGACATTCCTAGTTCTAACATCATAGATAACGAACGTCCATTCAAAAACCAAGATGTATGAGAACTATGTGAACAATTCAAAATCCAACATCATTTCTCTACACCTTACTACCCACAGGGGAATGGTCAAGCCGAGGCATCGAATAAAACAATATTGAAAATCCTCAAGAAAACAGTAAATGATGCAGGAAAGGATTGGCATGTGAAACTCAATCTGGCACTTTGGGCATACAGAACTAGCATCCAGACACCTACAGGAGCTATGCCATATTCATTGGTGTATGGATCAAAAGCCATTTTACCTCTTGAGGTATAAATTCCATCACTCAAAGTATCTTTGAAAGGTCTCATTCCAGATGAGGAGTATCACTGAAACAAATTGCAAGAACTAAAGCTTCTGGATGAAAAATGACAACATGGCTATAATCACCTCAAAGCATACCAATAATGCATGTGCAGAAGCTACAACCACAGAGTCATCCCATGACATTTTAAAGTCGATGATCTTGTGCTCAAAGAAAATCCCAGAAATCAATAGGATCAAGAAAATAAGGGGAAGTTTGAACCTAACTGGTTGGGTCCCTATGTCATCATCTCAGCCTATGGATCAGACTCCTATCAGCTAACCACTTCAAAAGGATATGTGCTTGACGAACCAACCAACAACATCCATCTGAAGAAATACTATACTTGAGTGGTCTAATGCACGGAAAAAGTGAAAAATACAAAAAAATCAAAACAAGAAAAAGGTGCAATAAAAACAAATGGTGAAAACCTCGCAACAAGTGCTACTTGTGAGGGAACATCTCCCCTATCTATCTTTGCTCATATATTTTTATCAAAAGTCAAAAACCCCTGGCCATCGCTCAACACTTTATCAAAATAACATTATCCAGGACATACTTAGCGTAGTCACTATCCTTGCTTATCTGAATATTAGTTCGTCATATCCCACCATGGCTTGGTAATCACTGTATATATCCACATCAATCAATATCTATAAATAGGGGCACCATTATTCTAACTTCAAGGAAATTTCAGCAAACAAGCAAGCAACAATCACAACATGCCAAGAAAATCCTGTCAAGCAAAAACTCCAGTAGCCAAGAAAACAACAACTGATCCAATTAACAACTTCAAAACACATGATGGATGATTTTTTCAAGTATAATTTGTTTACATCTGGCATGAAGTTTTAACTTTTCTGGCTCTTAAACTTTTTGAATTATTGGATCTCCTAAATTTTCTCAACAATGCATTGAGCTAGAGAAAGTGGTTGGGGACTCCAATATTTTTTTAGTTTTTTGTCTGTAAGGCAATCATTTATACTATGCAAAGACTTGTCTCGAGACGTGATTCAAAACATATCAATGAAGACATTGTTCCACTTTTCCCATACAAATGGTTAAATCTTGTCTGTTTATACGCAAGCAACACTCATGATGTCTTGGTTCAAATATACCTCGACGCTTGTGCCATCTTGCAATATAAAAAATTATGTAAAATTTTCTTAGGTCATTATGGTTGAATTATACCATTATGCTTGTATAAATTTTCAACATATCAATAGCTCAATGATGATCAACACAAAGAAAGAAAAAACATGTGACTATTCAGGAATGACAAACAACAAAATGAGGATGATCAATTAGTTGTATATCATTTTACCAATTAGTTGCATATCATGAAAAAATTGCATTTCATCACAACATATCATTATCATACATCTCATTTTCATGATACATCTCATAGCATATCATTATCATACATCTCATTTTCAAGATATATCTCACAACATATTATTATCATACATCTCATTTTCAAGATACATCTCATAGCGTATCATTATCATACATCTCATTTTCAAGATACATCTCACAACATATCATTATCATACATCTCATTTTCAAGATACATTTCACAACATATCATTATCATACATCTCATTTTCAAGATACATCTCATAGCATATCATTATCATACATCTCATTTTCAAGATACATCTCACAGCATATCATTATCATACATCTCATTTTCAAGATACATCTCACAACATATCATTATCATACATCTCACAAATCACATTGCATTGCATCATGAATCATACAATCATATCTATCAAAATCAAATCAAATGCATTTATCTAAGCATTGCATCATCATCATAAAACCATCACATCAATGCATACATCATCATCTGTAAGAAAACACATCACATGTGGATCAAAAAATCGGTGTCGTTTATATATCTCAAAAGTGATCAAAATATACAAAAGATGTCATGTCTGTCCAAATACAACACAATGATCAAAATACAATGGAGACAAAGTCTCTCAGGTATGACTATCTCCTGAGGCTGATGGTCTCGTGATAGATGTCTCAGCACCTAGATCTCCTGGTGGATCATGTGAGATGACCCAGTCACACCTCTGCTCTCTATCCCTGAATGAGTCTGCCTGGATCGACTGGATCTCACCGCAGTATAGCCCGGAGCTCTGTGATCTCTAGGAACCACCTCCTCATATAGACGCCTATAGTACTCAGCCTCCTTGGCTGCATACTACATCTCTCTCAATGTGTCCCTCATAGAACCACTAGCCACCACTCTCTCTAGGCTATCTTCTTGAGCCTCTGCTCGACCTAAGTGCTCCATCACTGTATCCTGCTCTACGGTAACCAACATAATCTGACGCTACTACGCTAGTACTTGTGCCTGAAGTTGCTGCATTGACAACTGTAAGGATCTAATTTGTGCATCCTCTCGATGGGTGGGTACCCACATCTGAATAGGTACCTGTGTCATGGTACCCCCTATCCCTGTCCCTGTCCTAGGTGCTGGTGGAGGTAGCACCTCTTATCTCCTCCTCTGGGTCAGATGCATAAACTCATCCATCCCATCCATAATTGCTATAACCTCGCCTTCTTGGCCAACTCCACCAACTCCAACCACCAAAGATCCCCTCCCTCCCTCACCAACTTCTTATCTGACTACTCCAACCTTCCCTCCATCTCCACCTCCTTGCCTCCCTCCATCTCCACCTCCTCTCCTCCCTCTATCTCCTCTATCTCCTCCATCTCCTCCTCTATCTCCTTGTCTCCCTCTACTACCTCCCCTACCATCTCCCCAGTCATCCCCTCCACCATCCCCAAATCCCTCCTCAAGATCCTCTCCCTCCTCTCTTTGTCTCGCTAGCCTCTCAGGCTGCTTATCCTCATCATCATCAAAAGCGAGAATCATCTCCAATAGATCAGATATCCATGCTACAACATGAGCCATGAAGAGCACTGCAAACTCCTCTGTCATCCCTGCATCTACCATCCCATACCCATAGTCCCATATCTGTCTGGCCAAATGCATATACTCCTCCACTACCATTGCACTATCAATAGTCGGACCCCAATCTGGCACATCTTGCCTCTGACAATCATATAAGCACGCTCCCTATGGTATGCCCTACTGTCAACCATACTGTAGACATCTAAAAATGGTCAACGCTTGTGGAATCATACTTTAACATTTGTGCATTGCCTCATTTTAGGTTTTTGCATCGCATTAACATTTCTCCTATGTCACGCACTTGGTTTTTATCATTTGCGAGCATCGAGTCATTCTTCTACATTCTTCATTCATCTCGCTCTCAAATTTGGTCTTGTCGACAACACTCTCCAGTCATAATTTTGATCGATCTTATCCTATCGCATCAATGTGCATGCTCATTTGTCATCATTTTTGCTCGTCAATCCTAATTAGGGTTTTGTCCTCTTATCAATCTTATCATCTGGTGATCGATTTGTCATCAATCCTTATCATTTTCAATCTTGTCGTTTTGCAATCGATTTGTCATCGATCGTTGTCATGTTCGATCTTGTCATTTTGCGATCGATTTGTCATTGATCATGGTCATTTTCAATCTTGTCGTCTTGCAATCTATTTTGTCATCGATCCTTGTCCTCTTGTCAATTTCATCATTTTGCGATCAATTTGCCATCGATCATTGTCTGTATCAATTATGTCAATTTGGATCAATTAGTCATTGTTCCTCGTCAATTGGCGCATATATCAATCAAATCATTTATCACATTGGTCCTTTGTTAATCAGAATCATGATCGAGTCAATTATCTTTCATCAAGACCTAATTGTCATCCTTGCATTGCTAATTCATCTTCTAGGGTTTCGTGATTTAATCATTTAACCTTGTTTGTCATTTCTCCCTTTAGGATTAATAAATTATTTATTTATCCTAAGTCTTCTCATTGCAATTAAATGTTCATTTAATTGGCTAATTATTCCTCTTTTTGTGAATTAATTAATAAATGACAAATTATTAATTAATTCACCTAATTTCTCTTAATTCCTAATTTTCCTCTTTTTCTAATTTTCTATTTTTCTAATTCCTAATTTCAATTCTCTCCTATTTTTCTCCTAATTTCATGGGAATGACATTTCTATTTGTCATAATTTGTCATAATTGACAATCAATCAATTTTGACATAGAAATTTGTCATAATTTTGTCATAATTATCAATCAATCAATTTTTGCATAGAAAGTGCATAATTTGTCATAAATTTGTCATAATTGACATTTTTGATTTACAATTTCCATTTGAATTGAATCATGCTAATTTGATCATTTCTCCAATTTGTCTATAAATTGGATGAATTTCTTCAATCTCGGCTAATAATCACTTGTTTGAATTACTTTGTCGAATCAATCATGCTTTGAGTATTCTTGTGCCAATGTCAATCTTGCTTTCACATTAGGTTTATGCACTTGAAGGTGAGATCCACAAATAAAGGCTATTTGAAGAAGAAAGAAGGACAATGGAGCCGCATGAAGGAGACATTTAGATCTGCATCTGGTTTGCTTAGTTTTTAGTTTTGAATGTTTTTCTTTTCATGTCTTTATTGAGTGTGTTAGGATTGATCATTGCAATCTGCTTTTGTGATTGAGCTATGACTAATATTGATTTGCTTTGATGATTTTCAATTTCCTAGCTACATTAATTGGTGAAACCGACGTGAACTAACCACTTAACCATGCTTTTGAGTGCCTTTGAGTGCCTTTGAGTTGATTTGCAGGTTAAAAACCCAAGAAACAGGGTAATGCAGGGCTTTTTGGGAACTTCTGCGCCTGTGTCAAGCATTCTGCGCCTGTGTTAAGCATTCTATGCCTATGTCAAAGGCATTCTATGCTCGTGTCAAGACTTCTACGCCTATGTCAGACATTCTACGCCTGTGTAGGGCCTGAAACAGAGGTAAAAGACAGTGTTTTTCACTTGCAAATTGTTTTCTTTTGCATTCTATTTCTGCTTTTTTTTTTGGTTTTTTGGTACTGGTTCTCTATGCAGAACCTTGGCATACACATGAAAAAGACAAAAAATGAAACTACTAACACATTTTATGCAGGTTTGATAGTCAAAGACTAAACATATCAAACTTCTGACTTGGGTTTTTGTAGGTTGCCTTGGACTACAACTAAACTTTGTGTTTGCAATTAATATTTAGGCACCTAGTGATTTCTAAATAGGATGGAATGAATGTATGTTTGCTTTGAGTGTTGAGTTTGACATTGGAGTAGGAGAGTATGATCTCATCCTTCTTAGGGTGATAAAAAATCTAGATCTTCGATACCATGCTCATGTTTTTGATTGTGTGTCACCTTTAGAGGGCATGCCTTCCTGACCATTTGCTTTTGCAAGCAAGTGACAATCATGAGAAGGGAATGACCCAAAGTGAGTATGGCTAGAATACCTTGGCATTATAACTCACTATAAACAAATACCTGATGGGCGAAATCTTTGAAGAAAGGGTTACGTGGGAATTGTAGTTACTTGGGAAGTGATGATCCTTGAACTCTTTCTCATATCAACATCTAATTAGGACCTCATGGTCTAAATTGTGCTTGCACGACTACATTTGTTTGGTATCTTGGTGGGCTTAATGTCTCAATCATGCTTGCATGACACCAAGGAGTAACACTTAATAGAAATCTTGACTAAACACCTTGTATTTAGAGGCCAAAAATCCTTCTAGTTACTTGAGAAGGACAAGTTTGGATACTTGGAAGAGATACTAAGTTCACCATGGGGAGATATCCATGGGGACTGATGCTTCACTGCCCTGAGAAGTGAGTGCCATGGAGGGGAGCCCATGGGGTGAAGCATCTATGTATTCTCCTTGAATCTCATAACGAGTCTACCTCTCAAGTACCTACTATCCTTGCCATCCATAAGAAATGTGTGAATGAGCATGATTGTATTGAGTCAAATTTAAAATATCTTATCTTCTTTGCTTGTCAAAAGTTGAGTTGTGTCTCATTTCAAAAACAAGACAAATTGATTCAAAACAAGGTTAAACACAAGAGCATTTCATCCAACAAAGTTCAAAACACATCTTCAAACATGGTTGTCAAATATTGTTCAAAATCTTGTCTCAACATGCATGTCACATAGATTTAGGTTCATCTTAGGTTTGCATTTTGCAAAGTCATTTTTGACTATCAAGGTTAAGTTTCATCTAGGTCATACTCCTTTGCATATCAATAAGAGTCATCCATTTGCATATGTCCTCTTGCATTAGAGTAATACCATTGTCATTCATTCATATTTGCATACCCTAGGTCTCGTCATTAAGCTTAGGTCATTATCATATCATATTAGGGTAATTTGCATATTAATTGTCCCTTTGCATATAGTGTCAAACTAGGTTTTTTCATACTTGAGTAATCCAAATCTTTGATAAACCCTAAGTCATTGTTAGGAAGTCTAGACATTATCAAACCTTTTGTACTTTTGTCATCAATGTCATTTCGTCAAACCTAGCTTAGTATCCAAGCATATAGGGGAGACATTGTCATCTTGTCCTTTTGTCACTTGGTCCTTTTGTCCTTTGAGGTCTAGACATCATTCCAATTTCCTAAGGGGCTCTCTTTTAGATTTGCATTCAAAAGTTTGTCAAAATCTTCAAAAACAACCAAAAACATAGATTGCATTCTTGCCATAGATTGCATTTTCATCTATTTAGTTTGCATTTAGTTGCATATCATACATTATCTTTGAAAAATTCCAAAAAAACAAACATTGCATTTGCATAAGTGACATGCCTATTGAGACAAGATCAAAATCTAAAAAGATGGGTGAACCAACGTATCAACCCATTGACAACATAGCAAATTCACAATTTCAAACCAGTCAAACAATACAAATTCAAGGTTCATCAAACACATCTTTACCACCATACGGAATGGTTCAACTCGGACCACCTCCATTATATGAACCAGTATTTGTACCCATGAAACCAGGACATGGGAGTGTTCCACCAACACCAAGAGGAAATGCACCTTTCAATTGGAATCAACCAAACCTACAACATGACATTCAAACTCAAACATTGCATGAGGAACAAAATCTTTCACAAGGATTTGGTTCAGATCAAGGCATTCAACAAGAGACAAATCCAAATGTCCAACCAGATTCTTCATCAGATTCTGATGCTTTTGATGATGTTGATATGTTCCTTCAAGATCCAAAGTTGACAAAAAAGATGGATAAATTCTTGAACAAGGTCTTTAAGATGTTCCCACAAAAATATCTTAACATGATGAGTAATGTGGCTTCCTCAAATGAGAAAATTAATGTGCAAACACAACAAGGCAGTGAGCTATTAAGTTTCTCTTCGCATCCAAATGAAGAAAATGTGCAACAGGAAATTCAACCTACCTTGATGAGTAAACGTGCTTCAAAGGCATTGACAGTGACTATTCCTCAAAAGTCACCATTTGAGACAATAAATAATCCATTATTCAACACAACACCTGTAACAAAGGATCAAATGAAGACCATGCAAATATTGACAACTATCCCTCAACAAGAAATAGTTCCTTACATACATAAAAGTGGATCAAAATCTAAGATGCAGGAAAGCTTCATGACTGGAATGCCTGATATCACCAATGTCCAAAACAATTCCATGATGCAACAAAGTTCCTATGTCCCGTTAAGCTCAATATATTTGCCAAACACTATTGCAACAAATCCTTCGATAATGGTGACACAAAGAACTACGGATAGTGGTTTGCACCAACAACAATTGTTGCAATAATTGAGTAATACACAAAAGGTACAATCGAATGTGCAAACAAGCAATGTACAACAACAACAATATCGCATTCGACAACAAATTGCAATGCCTTTTGCCTCATTACAAGTTATTGCAAACTTGCAACCATCACAATGGATTGGACAAACAACACAACAAGTTAATGCAAGTGCCATACCCCATCTTAAGGAGAAACAACAAAAACCATCTAAACAAAGTTTTTTGCAAATGATGGGATATACACTGCGACAACAATTGGCACAAAGTCAACAAATTCCGATTCGTCAGCATCAACAACATGTGCCTCAATATGTGCCAAGGCAAACAAGCTATCATACTTCACAACCACAATTGGCACCTGTGCAATATCAACAACACCCTAAATTGCAATATCAACCTAGGCTACAAGAAGCACAGCAACAAGGTCAATATCAAGGCATGGCACAACCACAACAACAAGAGATGTACCAAGAACATTATATGCCGGAGACACCAAAAATGGCCATTTCAGAGCATCAACAACCGATCGGAAACATGATGTATCGACAAAGAGTACCCTCTAGGATTAATAATAGACCTCCAAAATCTGATACAATTGTGCAACAACTTGAGAAGCTGCAACAAAAAGTTGACGCATTAGAAACTAAAGGAACAAAGAAGTTGTATACAGATCAGGATTTATGCCCTAATCCATTTGATAAGAGCTTATACATGCCTCCATTCCCTAAACATTTTGAGGCACCTAATTTTGAGAAATATAAAGGGAATGACAACCCAAAAGATCACATTCGAGCATTTTTCATGGCATGTACTGAAGTGAGTTATGAAGAAACATATTTAATGCGCTTATTTGCATGAAGTCTCACTGGACAAGCCATGGATTGGTATTCGCATCTGCCAAGAAATATAAAGACTTGGTCTGAATTGGCTCAAAAGTTTATATCTCACTTCACATTCAACATCAACAGTGACGTGACCATGTCAGATTTATGCAATACCAAGCAAAAGCAAGGCGGGCCATTAGTGACTTTCTTGCAACGATGGCGAAGCTTGTATAGTCGTTCTTCCCTAGATATACTTGAAGAACAACAAGTGAATCTGTTTATCCAAAATTTGGTCCCAGAAATGATGTATGAACTAAAATTGAAAAGTCCCAGTACTATTGAGAAACTCATTAAGAAAGGGATGAATATTGAAACTACTCTTGTAGCTAAGGGAATCATTAAGCTAAATAAAGACAGTGACAACAGGAACAATTCAGGGGACAGAAATAGATTTTGGTATAAGAACAAGAATGTCACCAATGATGGAGTTGTTGATGCAAGAGCGGTGAATGCAAATCAACCCCCATTCACAATCAAGAAATTGAGTGTTCCTAATATGTCAACTATGGAACAAAATCAAACACCAATGAGCAATGTTACTCAACAGCCGCAATACCAATAACATGCTCAACAATATAATCAACAACAAGGCCAACAACAAAATCAGCAACGCAAACCTTTTTGATCGAGGGATGGACCTCCTCGACAATTTACACCATTGGGAGAGCCTATTGAATCAGTAATGAAATAATTAATACAAGCAAAATTTATTAAGCTACCAGATATCAAGGCAGAACCAGTGGCAAAACCGCATTGGTGGAATGATAATGCATATTGTGAGTACCATCGGTCAAAAGGACATAAAACCGCATCATGTTTTCAATTGAAACATATGATCCAAGACTTGTTAGAGCAAGGAGTAATTGAGGTAGATCCACCCCACACAACCTCTAACACTGATCATACCATTTTCAAAACTCCTTTGCTTGATCATGACAAGGGTAAAGCATGTTCTTCAACCTCTACCCAAACAGCAAATTATGCAAACACTGGTTATAACAATGTCATCAATTGTTTCCAAGCGTCAAATGAGTATGTTTCTACCATAAGAATAAAGGAACAAGATCCTTCTTGCGTAGTCAGCACTCATCGATCCAAAATAGTCTTGAAAGTAGCTCCTGTAGCTCCTCCCAAACCAACTCCTGCAAGTCAGTATAATCTCTTGGATCATCTAGGAAAGACACCTGCACAAATATCAATCCTTGAGTTGTTGAAAATGTCCCCCATGCATTGTGCAGTCCTAGATAAAGCTTTAATTGAGTCCACTGTCCCGACAGACATTGATGTTGATCAGTTTCAAGCCCCCGAATTGGACATCTAGCTGTTTCCCAAAATGTCGCATTTTCTGATAATGATATCTCACCTGATAAGCTCCCTCATATTGATCCTTAACACCTTGAAGTCTTTGTCCATAATTGCAAAATCCGACGAGTCTTGATAGATGGCGGAGCAGGTCTTAATATTTGTACCTTGAGAGTGGTCATTGGCCTTGGATATACAGAAAATGACATTGATGCTTCCAGAAGAATAACAATCAAAGCATATGATGATGCTGAGTGCCCATCCAAAGGGATAATTACATTGCCTATCAAAGTTGGTCCAGTGATAGAAAACACTTTCCTGCAGGTCCTAGACCTTGATCTCCCTTATAATATGATTCTTGGCCGTCCATGGATCCACGCAATGAAAGCAGTTCCATCCACTTATCATCAATGTTTAAAATATCCTTACAATGGAACTGAGATAACAATTCAAGGAGATCCTAATCCATTTCAATTTTGTGCTGCCCTAAAGGATTCTCCGTAGCAACAAGTCCCAGTCAATAGAGAGGCCAAACCACATAGTTATGTGGATCCTAATGAATTGTTAGATGCTGTCAAAGGAAAATTGAAGATACAGGACCAAGGATGCGGAGAATATTCAATGGATCAAACATTCCTCATCGAGAATTTACCAATATCTCCAAAATCATATGGCAAACCACATTTATTGCAAAAGGAACCTAAGGTCATTATTGAATATCAGCCTCCCACTACATTTACAAGATGGGGTGAACTTGACAAAGAAACTTTAGATGATGATGTCATAGATTGGCTTTATAAGGATCCAACTGAGACCCCACCTGTCAGGTTGCCAGTGGAATGGTATGGCAAAGGATTTACTATGCTGCAAAAGAAAGGATATGATGGTTGTAGTGGCTTAGGCCTGAACAACAATGGAAGGCTAGAACCTGTTATACCCAAGATGCGACCTCCAACTTTAGGGTTAGGTTTTGTATCATTGCGAATTGGACCCTCATCTTCCAAAGTGACCACGTGTGGAAAAGGGCGTGACTCTGATGATGGAATAACACTTGAGGATACCCGACCCGAAACTGATTCCAATGAATGGGAGTGGAGTTCTTTTTCTTCTAGCTCCTATGCCCTTGACAATATTTTCCTTGACCCTGATAATTTGCCTATGGAAGACAAACATGAAATAACTCCTCTTCCTAAAACATGTCCTAATGCTTGGATAGAGTCATTCTGGGACCCAAGCTCCAAATCAGATACAAGCAGTTCGGATAGTGATACCACAGAAGTTTACATCTTTACCATATCAGCCCTCTCTTTCCTTACAACCGATGATGACATGCCCCTCATCTATCCCCAGCTTATCCAACATGACCAACAAGAACCACTCACATTGGACTATTTTCAAAATGACGAAGCAATTGTAGAATTCCTTGGACTACGGGAAGGCATACCACAAGGTGATCATAAGGCAGGATTTGCTATTGATCTAGATTCCACAACATATTTTGGGGAGTCAACTCCCTCTTCCAGTCATCAAAATGAAAAAAGAAAAGAAAAAGGAAAAAATCAAAAGAATAGATCTTTGAGTGAAAACCGTAAGGCACTCTCTGATCATACAAAAGTAAAAATAAAAGACATACCTGTGGGTGAAAACCTCTCTAAGGCGCCCAAAGGTGGAAGAGTGGACATACCCCTATCAAGACAGGACAAATCAACATTGCTTGTGGAAATGACCGAGGAAATCAATCTGGGTACACCTGACAACCCTAAGGTCATTCATTTTGCTGCTTCTTTATCAAAATAGGAAAAGATAGATTTTGTCAATTTCTTTCTTGAGAAGAAGATCAGCTTTGCATGGTCCTATGCAGACATGCCTGACCTCGATCTAGAATTAGTCCTTCATCACTTACCATTGAAAGTAGATGCCAAGCCTATCAAACAGAAACCTAGAAAGATGCATCCCCAGGTGGCTCTTTTGGTCAAGGTGGAATTGAAAAAATTACTAGATGTGGGCTTCATTAGACCCATTGATTATGCAGACTGGATTTCAAATTTAGTACCAGTTAGCAAGGTAACTGGGGGCATTAGAATCTGTACAGATTTTAGGGATCTCAATAAAGCATGCCCTAAAGATGATTTTCCACTACCAAACATAGACATCATAGTGGACATGACTGCTGGATATGAGATGCTTTCATTGATGGATGGTTTCTCTGGCTATAACCAAATTCACATTGCTCCTGAAGATCAACATAAGACAACATTCACCTATGCTTGGGGTACCTATTGCTGGAATGTGATGCCCTTTGGTCTTAAAAATGGAGGCGCTACATATCAAAGAGCAATGACGACAATTTTTCATGATTTCATGCATACTTTGATGGAGGACTATGCTGATGACTTGTTATGCAAATCTATCACAAGAGATAGTCATTTAGCCATCCTGGGCCCAATCTTTGACCAAATGGAGACCTACAAGCTCAGACTCAATCCAAAGAAGTGTGTCTTTGATGTCACAACCGACAAATTACTAGGGTACATTGTTTCTCATAGAGGCATTGAAGTCGACCCTGCCAAGGTTTAAGCAATAATGGATAGGCCTCCTCCTTCTAATCTTCGTCAACTACGCAGTCTGCAAGGAAAGCTCCAGTCCATCCACCGGTTTATAGCTCAGTTGGCCAACAAATGTCATCCATTCCAGCGTCTACTACATAAAGGTGTCGCTTTTAAATGGACTGAACAATGTCAATCAGCCTTTCAAGCTCTTAAAGACTATTTGCTATTGCCACCTATCCTAATGCCTCCTATAGAAGGAAAGCCATTTTTATTGTATATTTCTACAACTAAAATGGCACTAGGAGTTCTCTTAGCCCAACAAGATGAGAACAGCAAAGAGCGAGCTATTTATTATATCAGCCGGACACTAGTAGGCTATGAGCTAAATTATTCAACTATTGAAAGGGCATGCTTAGCAGTGGTATTTGAAACACAAAAGCTTTGACATTAAATGTTAAATCACCAAACATTGTTGGTTGCAAAATTTAATCCCCTAAAATACTTGCTTAGCAGAGCAGCTTTGATGGGTCGCCTAGCAAAGTGGGTTATGATTCTCAGTGAATTTGACATTGAGTATATGGAGTGAAAGGCGATAAAAGGACAAGTCATAGCAGATCAACTTGCAGAGGCTCCTATTTATGATGATCATCCCATGTTGACAGATTTTCTAGATGAATCAGTCTTTGCTCTTACATCTTCTAATGAATGGAAGTTATACTTTGATGGGTCCCATACCAAGTTCGGGTCCAGAGCAGGCATATTGTTTGTCACCCCTCAAGGTGATGCTATTCCCAAGTCCTACAGAATCACTTTCCATTGTACCAATAAAATTGCAGAGTATGAAGCACTGGTCACAGGACTCCGAGTAGCAGTCCACTGGAATATCACACATTTACAAGTCTATGGAGATTCTCAATTAGTCATCCGACAAGTGAATGATGACTATGACAGAAAAGATGAAAAGCTTATTCCTTATAAGCATATGGTAGATTTCTTCAAGACAAAATTCATGGCTATCCATTTCAGTCAAGTTCCAAGAATGCAAAACAAGTCGACAGATGCAATGGCTACGATCGCTTCCATGTTAAATATGCCCCACAATATGGATAAATGTGAATTTTTGGTCGAACAGTTGCTTGTTCCTTCTTTTGACATTCTGACAACAGATGTGATGTGCATTCTTGTTGGTCCCAACTCCCTGTGGTACAATGATGTATATCAATATTTGAAATCCCAAACCTTACCACCTAACCTTTCCGCTAACCAACATTGAGCCTTTATCCGACAGATAGCCAAATATGTCATCATCACCGACACCCTTTACCATCGTTCCTTTGACCATACCCTCCTCAGGTGTTTGGATTCTGACGAGGCACAAACGACTTTACACGAGGTTCACGATGGTATATGTGGGGGGCCATTTCAATGGTCTAAGCTTAGCGAAAAAGTTGATTCGTGCTGGGTATTATTGGCCCACTCTGGAAAAGGATGTTCACGATTTTGTTAAGAAGTGCTACAAGTGCCAGATCCATGGAAATTACATTCATGCACCAGCCTAAGAGCTTCATTCTAACATATCTCCGTGGCCCTTTTCTCAATGGGGATTGGATCTTATTGGCAAGATTCACCCAACATCTGCAAATGGACACAAGTTCATCATTACAGCCACAGAGTATTTTACAAAATGGATCGAGGCTATCCCCATGACCTATATCACTGGTGTCCAAATTTCAAAATTCTTGCTGAATTATATCATATGCAGATATGGGGTACCCCTTGCCACAGTCACAGATAATGGTCAACCCTTCAAGAATAAAGATGTCAAGGAACTCTATGAAAAGTTTCGTATCCAACACCATTTCTCCAGTCCATACTATCCACAGGGTAATGGTCAAGCTGAAGCATCAAATAAAACCATTATCAAGATCCTGAAAAAGGTTGTCAATGACGTTGGTCGAGATTGGCATGTACAGTTGAATCCAGCGCTATGGGCCTATCACACTTCTATCCGCACACCTATTGGTGCAACACCTTATTCCTTGGTGTATGGTGCGGAGGCCATTTTACCTTTGGAGGTGGAGATTCCTTCCTTGTGTGTTTCCTTGCAACATCTGATTGATGATGAGACACATAGAGTCTCTCGGTTGCATCAGCTTGAGATGTTAGATGAGAAACGTCAGACAGCCCTGACACATTTGCAAGCATATCAAAACTGTCTCCGTCGCTCTTATAATAAGAAGGTCAAAGGGCGACACTTCAAAGTGGGAGATCTGGTTTTAAAGGCAAATCCCAAGAATGCACAATCTACTGACATCATCAAAGGCAAGTTTGAACCTAATTGGGTTGGGCCTTTCATAGTGACTACAGCATATGGTTCGGGGGCATAACAGCTTGCCACCCCAGAAGGTGAACCTTTGTCCGATCCTGTAAATAGCATGCACCTTCGCAAGTACTGGGCATAATATTCTATCAGCACTTCTTCAAGTATGATCCTGAAAAAATACAAAAAAAAAAAATTCAAAAAAGCAAAAAAATACAAAAAAATCAAGAAATACAAAAAAATACAAAAAAAAAAGTGAACAAAGAAGGCAAAAGAGAAAAAGAGCAAAAAAAAAAAAAAAAAAAAAGTAAAGAAAAATGATTCGCCCTCTGGTGAAAACCTGGCAAACAGGTGCTTTGGGCAAGTACCATGGTGAAAACCTAGCAAATAGGCGCCATGAGTAATGAGATCATTGCTCCGTCATCTGTCATGACCTCTAGCTATGCTTTCTCTTGGCCGGTTTATCATGTCTATCTTTGTCTTGACCCAATGTTCTATTCTAGGCCTGATATTGGTCAGCATCATTGTCTTGCATACTCTGGTTTCTTGTACATATGTTTTGATCCCGGTCTATGTATGTCTTTCAGATGTGCATTGGGTGCGTTCCCCTTGTCATGATCAATCACTGGAACTTTTGCATCTAAAAATGTCCTGAAATAATCCAAAAAAATTGAAAAATGTCTTAAAAAAGATCATAAAAATCTAAAAATGTCCTGAAATAATCCAAAAAATTGAAAAGTGTCCTGAAAAAGATCATAAAAATCGAAAAATGTCCTGAAATAATTCAAAAAAATTGAAAAGTGTCCTGAAAAAGATCATAAAAATTGAAAAATGTCCTGAAATAATCCAAAAAAATCAAATAATGTCCTGAAAAAATCTCTTAAAAAATTGAAAAATGTCCTGAAAAAAATCCCTAAAAAATCAAATAAAGTTCTGAAAAAAATGAACACAAAAATATTGTAAAAGATCGAAAAGCAAAACAAAAACATAAATAACCCCTATGTGCATAGACAGCTCACTGAGTATACATCCAACGACTCGCAATCCAACGCTGTGCTTTAATGAAATCATGCGTAAACAGATGAACTCTTTCAATCAAACCAGACATTCAAACTGATCAGAATTGTCATATCAATCAACCTCAACTATCATTCGTCCTTGGCACACTATCATGGGTCTTATGCAGGGTGTGGTATGCTCGAAACCAAACTGTGTCCTATCTTAGATGGGGTACCGCATGTCCTGAAACTAGACAGCATGATCGTCCTATCAACACTTTCAACTTTTGACAACGAAGATCAAGGTGTTTGTTTGATTTGTTGGAATTTGTGCATCTTATCTTTTTACTAATTTATTTTTGGCTTTGATCATGTTCCTATGTTGCTCGATGATGTCACTGAGTGATTTAGAGTGACCGGGATGGTTCATGGTCCCTTTCTTTTTTGTTGTGATTGTTGTTTGTTCGTGATGTGTCTATCTTTTGCAAAAAGGGTTGCATTTCAGCTCTGGCCTTCAATGCCATGATGCTACGCATCCATTTTGCTACATTAAAATAAAGGTTCTCACCTACAAAGTGCATTATTGAAAGCAAGTTTTTCTTCGTCTCTAACTGTCCTCTGTTTCATTTTCTTCTTACTAACATTTCTTCCGTCTGTTCGGATAGTCAGTTCGGTCTAGTGCTCCAATTTCCCCAAACATACATACTGCATCCTGCATCCATTTGGTTAGTACATTTGCATTACATCGAGCATCACATCAAGCATTTTATCCATTTCATATTATAAATGCATCAAAAACACATAAAAATGCATCCATACATGTTCCACAATAAACAGTGCATAAGTCATCCATACATGGTAAATAACATCAGTCATAACATATTGCATCCCATCATATCGATGCATATCATATCATATATCAACATAATATCAGAGTACAAAATTGGACTGTCTGTCCTAAGTATGGCCCGCAGGCTGACTATATAATATCATACTACATAATGTCCACTATCTATCATATGAAGCATGTGCCTCTGTCACTGGGTGCTCCCTCTATCCTCCTCATCCCTGCCATGTCTCAAGGATGATGTCCCTCCTATCCCAAGTCCTACTAATGTATCTCTGTCCGTGCTCCTGAGTCTATGTCGTAACATGAAGTAGTCTGGTCGGTTCTCCCGCGTGATCAATGGATACTGTCGACTCTGCATCACAATTGGGGCACATTTTGTCAGTTTTAGGGTTTGCTCCTACGGGTTGCATTTCCTCTTTTTCATGTCCACATCAGGGTGTTCTTTATCTATTTTGACCTATCCTACCCTTATCCCCCCTTTCCGGATCATTTGCATGCTGTTTTTGACTTAAATTGAGTTCGCAGGGCACAACTGCACCTGTGTTGTGTATCCTACGCCTGTGTCACATATCCTGTGCCTGTGTCTCCCTACACAAGCGTAAAAGACATTACACAAGCGCAGAAGTCAGTTTCGGCATCCCCTGTGGGCCCCGCAATGTCCCGCCAGCAAGTCAAATTCATGAAATTGAAAATATGGGTTTTTGAGATACATACCGCTGCTCCTGCGTCGTCCGATCATCTGTACATGCATACACGTTCTCTGAGGTGATATGCCATTGGAATGCTCATCATCTCTCTGCAAGTGTCCTTTTCCATAGCAACAAAGTCTCCTTTTTGGCTAGTGCGAATGAGCACTTTTCACTCTCTTGGTCTCATTTATAGATCTTTGTCAGTGCATAGATGGACATGCACCCTCTCCATCTTATGTTGGTCACGGTCTTTTGTGTCTTTTATTGCTTGTCCTTCATGCATCCGATCTTCGATTGTCCGTCCGTTCGCTCCTATCATTTTTATCGATCAATTGGCCTCTTTTTTGCATGTTTCCGGCCAATTCCTCGAGGGGGCATGCATATGTCATTATCAGTTGTCTAGGGCATTTTCATTTAAGTTCTTTGAAACAACGCGTAGAATCGCATTGTCTCAAAGAGGGGTAAAATGTAGACGTCTAAAAATGGTCAACGCTTGCGGAATCATACTTTAACATTTGTGCATTGCCTCATTTTAGGTTTTTGCATCGCATTAACATTTCTCCTATGTCACGCACTTGGTTTTTATCATTTGCGAGCATCGAGTCATTCTTCTACATTCTTCATTCATCTCGCTCTCAAATTTGGTCTTGTCGACAACACTCTCCAGTCATAATTTTGATCGATCTTATCCTATCGCATCAATGTGCGTGCTCATTTGTCATCATTTTGGACATCGTCAATCCTAATTAGGGTTTTGTCCTCTTATCAATCTTATCATCTGGTGATCGATTTGTCATCAATCCTTATCATTTTCAATCTTGTCGTTTTGCGATCGATTTGTCATCAATCGTTGTCATGTTCGATCTTGTCATTTTGCGATCGATTTGTCATCGATCGTGGTCATTTTCAATCTTGTCATCTTGCAATCTATTTTGTCATCGATCCTTGTCCTCTTGTCAATTTCGTCATTTTGTGATCAATTTGCCATCGATCATTGTCTGTCTCAATTATGTCAATTTGGATCAATTAGTCATTGTTCCTCATCAATTGGTGCATTTATCAATCAAATCATTTATCACATTGGTCCTTTGTTAATCAGAATCATGATCGAGTCAATTATCTTTCATCAAGACCTAATTGTCATCCTTGCATTGCTAATTCATCTTCTAGGGTTTCGTGATTTAATCATTTAACCTTGTTTGTCATTTCTCCCTTTAGGATTAATAAATTATTTATTTGTCCTAAGTCTTCTCATCGTAATTAAATGTTCATTTAATTGGCTAATTATTCCTCTTTTTGTGAATTAAATGACAAATTATTAATTAATTCACCTGATTTCTCTTAATTCCTAATTTTCCTCTTTTTCTAATTTTCTAATTTTCTAGTTCCTAATTTCAATTCTCTCCTATTTTTCTCCTAATTTCATGAGAATGACATTTCAATTTGTCATAATTTGTCATAATTGACAATCAATGAATTTTGACATAGAAATTTGTCATAATTTTGTCATAATTATCAATCAATCAATTTTGCATAGAAAGTGCATAATTTGTCATAAATTTGTCATAATTGACATTTTTGATTTACAATTTTCATTTGAATTGAATCATGCTAATTTGATCATTTCTCCAATTTGTCTATAAATTGGATGAATTTCTTCAATCTCGGCTAATAATCACTTGTTTGAATTACTTTGTCGAATCAATCCCGCTTTGAGTATTCTTGTGCAATGTCAATCTTGCTTTCACATTAGGTTTATGCACTTGAAGGTGAGATCCACAAATAAAGGCTATTTGAAGAAGAAAGAAGGACAATGGAGCCACATGAAGGAGACATTCAGATCTGCATCTAGTTTGCTTAGTTTTTAGTTTTGAATGTTTTGCTTTTCATGTCTTTATTGAGTGTGTTAGGATTGATCATTGCAATCTGCTTTTGTGATTGAGCTATGACTAATATTGATTTTCTTTGATGACTTCCGATTTCCTAGCTACACATACTACCACTGAACTTGGCTGTGCAAGAACCTCTCAATGATAAAAGGCATCTGCCCTATCAAAAATCTTGACATGTATATATAGGGCATCTCTAGCCCATCCTCCGCGCACACCTTGCACTCCATATACGTTTAACCATATCAATGTCATCCAACATGCTCCTCCAATGCTATAGGTTGCCTAGCTTACGTTGGACAACTATTCCTATGTATCCATATACATAAGCCTAACCAACTGGCCTATCCTTGTCTGCAAGTGGCCTCACTGCAGGAATGTGCTCCCAAGCCCACACCTGTAACAATGTGACCTCGACCAATAAACTGATGTATCCTAAGTATACCACTTGATGCAAATCTCTATACAGATGGGCCAACATGCATGACCCCCAAGCAAATTGGCGACCCTGTGTCACCATATCCTCCAGAACCAACCCCATCCCACTACCAGTCCCTTCGACCTACGATCGAGACACTGAAAGCCACCTACAAAACCTACCAATACTGATGGTAGTGGGGCATAATCAAAGTCTATGAACTCTTGCCAAGGGATCTCATATCCGCAAATATGCTCATCATGGAAAATTCAGTGAAGTGCCTCTGTCCCATCCTCTCGGTCTTCTCATAAGGCAATAATGCCCCTACCACAGGAATCCGTATAATCCAATAACAGTCCTCTGGAGTGACTGTGATCTCGCCCGTAGCTAAGTGAAAGGTGTTGGTGTTACTGGGCCACCTCTCTGCCAATGCTATCAGTAAACCCCGGTTAATGATATACCGAGGCATCTCTATCCACCTATTTCAATCACGGAATCAAAGACCATGACCTTGGAATTCGCTCTCGCGACTAAAGAACACCAAGCCATTCTTGTAACAAACAAAATAGATCCAAATATCAGGTCCCACATCTATTTGATATATCCAATCACAATTTCATATCAACTTGAAATAAATACATATTAAATCAAGTTTCATATCAAACATCAAATCCATATCGAAAGTAAACATCCCATATCAACTTGAAACAACAAAAATGAAATCAAGTTTCATATCAAAAATCAAATCCATATCAAAATCAACATCCCATATCAACTTGAAACAACGAAAATTAAATCAAGTTTCATATCGAAAATCAAATCCACAACAAAATCAAAATTCAATCAACTTGAAAGAACAACAATCAAAACAAGTTTCATATTGAATATCAAATCCATATCGAGAAATCAAATAAAAAATCCATATCGCACGACTCATTTCAGGAACCATATCAGAAATCATAGATCGGAACTCACAGAAATAAAAAATCCAAATCAATAAAAAATTAGGATCATCATTCAAATCAATTAGCTTGGAACTTCAACAGCAAAAGCAAATTCAAACATCTATCAAAAAATCATGCATCAGCACAATAGACACAAAATTGGCTAAACAACCCATCCAAAAACACTTGGCAGAAACCTACCCACCCCAACCCATCTTCCTTCATCTATTTTTCCCCCGCAACATCAGCTTTTCTTTCTTTTCTAGCTATGTTTTCTAGCCACATGCTAAGAAATTTCCCCCACGTGCTACGCTGCCACCTATGCACTAGCTAAACTCAGCTATGTGCTAAATCTTTTACCCTATGCGCTACCTTGTTCCCTGCATGCACTACCCTATTCCTTGCATGCGCTACCCTATTGGCCCTATGCGCTAACCTACCCTATGCATTACCCTACACTTGTGATGCACTATCCGACATCACCTAGATGCTGCCCTAGTTTTAAAACCCTACGTGCTAATGGTTTTATCGTATACGCTATGCGAGAGACCCGATGCACTAAACCGCGAGAATCTGACCCAAAAAATCAAAAACATGATCAGAATCGACAAAACAAAAAGCAAAAGGGGCAAAATTTAGATGACTTACAGGTGGACCATACATGGTGGGCCTCTAGTATCGACGAACATGCTCGAATCGGTGCGAAGCATAGGGAACCGACATTTTGTCACTCTCCAAATGTCGCTCTCACCAAAAGTCAAAAGGCACAAATGATCCAAATAAAATCACTTTTCACCTTTTTATAGGGTAAAAGTAAATTAGGGTTTGTAGGTGGGGCATGTATTTTTCTCATGCTCTCGCTTCTAACCCTAGCAAACATCACTTTTTGGGAGATGAATCAATTGGCATGCATTAAACACAAACAAATTTTTTAAAATGTGATCAAATCTACAAACTATAAACAAATCAACAAATTTTTCAAAATCCTTGATTCATCTCCCGTGGGGGCATTATCAACACCATTTATCAAATCTAGGGTACGACATCGACATCTTAACACACGACATCACATCAATCAAATTTTGGTGACACATCAATTTTCTTTGAATCAACATGTGCACACACGTCACTTCAAAGAGGGGCAAAATGTAGACGTATAAAAATGACCACTTTCCTAAATGAATATTTAATGTTCATTTTATTCTCATTCCTCTATTTAACTAAATTCAATTTAATTAAATCATCCATATTCATCTATTTGATTAAATAAGTTATTTAATTTATTTAATTAAATTCACCCAGACCTTTCATATCATTTAATTGAATAAATCACTTTATTTAATTAAATCCCCTTTCTACTCTTTTTAATTAAATTTACATTTAATTAAATGGTTCACTTCAAATAAATAAATCTAATTTATTTAAATCCTCCACTTGCATCTATTTTGTTGAAATAAATCAATTTATTTTAAATGAGATTACCCTCCACCCACTTGCATTTTCCTACATCTCCCACTTGCCTCCCTAAACCCCCTTCTAGATTCTTCTAATCACTTCTAATTTAACCTAATCCATCTCCTAAAAATTGTCACATCCTTAAACAAAGGGAAGTCACTTCTCAAACCTTTAAAGTCTTCAATAACCATTAAAAGGCTTTATGTCCTCAACAAGTTAACCTTGAAAGTCTTCCATAACTATTAATGGTTAACTCAACCTTCTTACATGGTTGGAGACTTTTTGCCCAACTCAACCCTCATCTAACCCTAGGATCTCATCAAGCATTTATTGCTTTGACCATGGTTATTCCTTTAACCCTTGCACAAGAGTTTATCCTTTAGGTAAAATATTTATCCAATGGGTTTTCTTAACCTAACCTTAACCTTTACCTTCTAAGGTAACCATGAGGTCTTCTCAAGCATTTAATGCTTCTTGCATCTCCTCTCAAGTAGTCTCTTGTTGACAATTGTCACCATTTCATTGGTGAGAGTTGAGTGCATGGATTGATAACTTTCAATCCTAGCCCTTGATAAGATCATCCAATCTTGACCATCCATTGCCCTATTTTTCCTATAAATAGAGCCCTCATTCTCTCATTCTAAAAAAAGTCTTTAGCATCACACTTATACTCATTTTTATCAAGCATTTCAATTTCTCTTTGAATAGAAATAATCTAATAAGCATTTTAGAAGTATTTCTCTTTATCATAATAATCATATTAAGCTAGTATATCATGTTAGGATTGTTCTTTTACTAATATTTCCATCTTATCATCATATACATACTAGTTTAATTCATATTTGTTAATATCATGCATATTTAGGATTGCATTCATGTTAGATTGATCAAAACATCCCTCATTCTCATGATTGTCATCCCTAAGTCACTTTGCTCAGTGATCTGAGAGCAAAGGCATTGGCTTAAGGGGTCTTGTAAGATAGAGAACAATGGAACATCCCTTGGGAAGTTGATCTATTCCATACAGCTCCATAACATGCACCAAGAGTCTCATTGGTGTGTGGACTAGTACCAAATTCATAATTTGCGTTTCATAGAGCCACTTTTCCCACATACAATTTCATCTTCACTTAAAGATCCTCCACAACATTGTATTCCTAAAACAATTTCATTAACTCTTTCCATAAATGCAAAAATTCTTTCATCTTGTTCCATTTTTAAATTTTCATACCTGACCCAGTAACATTCTAATTTTGCAATTTTGACAGTGGTATCTCCTTCATTCAATGTTTCCAGTTTATCCCAAATATCTTTTGCATAAGATCTGTCTGATAATCCCTTGATTTGTTGATCTGATAATGCACTTAGAAGTGCTTCTCTTTCTTTGCAATCATTCTCCAAGTGTTTAGCCAATGTTGGTGGATGAGGGTTATTTGGAGTAGGACTAACATAGCCATTCTTTGTAACATCCCATATATCTCTTCCAATGCAGCTCATATGTGTTTCCATTCTGATCTTCCATATACCATAGTTAGTTCCATCAAGTTTAGGACTGTCCTTCCTATAAATATTTGCTGCCATAGGATCTCCTCAAGCTTTTAGGCTTCTGCAAAAAGAGGACTAGGCTCTAATACCAATTATTAGGAACTGGGAAGGACAACTGAGAGGGGGGGGGGGGGGTGAATCAGTTGTCAATAAATTATAACCCAAAACATATTATACCAACTTAAAACTCAGTGCCGGTAAAATAGATTATCAGTTATATTAATATTGGTATAACTTAATGCATGAAACAAAAAGCAAAACAACATCCACAACACATGACACAAAGATTTTGATGTGGAAAACCTGTAAGGGGAAAACCACAGTGGAAAAACTTACCCACAATCAGATGATACTACTACAGATAGTAAGTGAATACAATAGTGGGGTCTACACATGCAGAAAGGCCAACCACCTAGAGCTCACTGCTCAATCACAAAATAGGACTCATAGTGACTACAATTGGATGGTTAAATCCAATAACAATGTACTGCTTCAATATAGCATCTACAATGCTAGATTCAGTACCGGTTTAAGATCTGACCATGAGTGCCAAACACCTTCATAACCTTTCCTTCAAGCTTCAGATAATATCTGCATGATTCACACAAGGATCTACCTATTTTTGCTCTTCACAATGATCTTCAATATTCACACACTCATAATATGATCTTCAATATTTGCACACACTCATAATATGATCTTCAAATAAGATCTTACAATTATTCATACAAAACCTAAGACCTTATGATAAGGTCAACTCACTAAAGATAGTACAATTACAAAATAAGTCTTGATGCAATACAATATGTCGGCCTCAATACATTTACACATTATTCAATCAATAAACCATTTCCAAAACGTGTCGTGCTGATCTAGAAAATGATATCTTGTATTGGTCCATAACCTAGACCTATCTGTCGGTAAAGGCAAATATGTGAACCCGATTAGTCCAATAAGCAAAACACCAAATGTAAACATCCAATCCATGTCTTCGACATAACCAAATGATCTCCAGATGATAACAAGTCATCATCAACTTCCTGAGCTGCCGGTGAAACATATACCGGTGACTGTGCATAAGCCAATATCCATGCCGGGACCACAATGTGCCGGTTCAACAACAAACCAATATAACCAAAGTGCCAAATCAACAATGTAAACCTCTAGAAAGATAAGTGTTGACATCAGTGACAAAACCAATGTAACACATGACAAAGTCATCCATAATACCAACAGAATAGTATTAAAATGCAGTCCTCAAGAGGCTAGGGAATTAGTAAAAAAGAGTGGCATCCTCTTCGTACTGGGATGGGACCTTGAGAAGATTTTTATTTTGGACCAAATAATGAGGCAAGAGGACCCCATGTATACACAAGAATTTGGAGAACATGGATCCAGGGTAAATCCAAGTATAAAAGCATTTGCATTATGGTCCAAGGCTGCAAACACAAATAAGCCCATGGTATTGCAATGGGTGGAGCATAAAGGAGGTCATGCAGTCATTAGGACTTTGGTAGACACAACCACATCTAAGGATGCTGCAATATCAATGCACGCTGCTCAGTTCACTAAATTGGTTATGGGAGAAGGAAAAGAAGCATGTGTTGGACACAATGGATCACTGAGAGGGGGGTGAATAAGTGATTTAAACACTTCTTTCCTAATCAAGGATATACTAGTACAATATAAAATAAACAAAGTGCTGACCAGTAAACCAAACAATGCAAACTAAGTGTGTGAAAGGATTTTCTATAACATCAATATTGCACATACACAAGAACACATCACATAACACCAGATATACGAGGAAAACCCAATGTGGGAAAAACCTCGGTGAGAATAGATGCTGGAGATCTTCTGCTCCAATCCAACCTCACAATGAAAATGATCTAATTACAATTTTAGGGCACCAACCTAAGGAGCACCAACCCCTGATTTATGAGCACAGACTCAAAGGAGCACCAACCCCTGAACAATTTATAGGCTACAACCTAAAGAAGCTACAACCCCTGCACTAAGAACCTACTTAGTGAAGACAATATGAAGATTCAAATACACAAATAAATTCCATGTTACAAATGAAGTTTTGCAACCCTTCTATACTCCACTCTACCAGTTTCAATCTTACCAGTATGTGAACACTCCACACACCCTGCAACACTACCTTTATGCAGATTCTTACTCTGCTAAAAGCTTCTCTCCCTCTGACTGCTGAATTCACTTCACACTTGACCACACTTGAATTCTTTCTTGATCAATCACACATCACCGATTAGCTTAACTATTAGATCTGCAATAGTTTACCGGTTCCTTTATCTCTGCCAGTTAAACCTTCTCACCGGTTCGCCTGCTAACTCACTCTGCAACTTTCTTAGAATAAATTCTAAGGAAGATGGTCTTTTTCTTTTCTCAAGCTCACTTCACTCTCCTTCTTCATTTCAAGCATCCATAATTTTTGTCTCGAGCTCACATATTTATCATCTAAGGTTCCCACCAAAAACCATATTCAAACAGTGTCATGTTAGGTTTTTCCTTAACCAAATCGATCTATATTTGATTTGATTCGATCTGCTTTTCCAGGGAGATGATCTTCATGTCATCGATCAACACCACCAATGCCTCGCATTTCAATGCACATTTTCTAAAACTGGAGGTTTGCACCATGCTTTTTTACTTTTCTCTTTCATACACCATTAATTGCTTGGTTGTTTCCTTCAGTAAATGTGTACAAAGATCAAATCTTATTGCAGGGAAAGTTCAATCTCTTGCCAACTTATCTTCCTCAAGCTGCAATCCTCTGGCATCTTGCGTGACTTGCGGGGTTCTTCATAAAAGTCGACCTTCTTGCTGACTTGTTACATCAATGTTGTTGGTATTGTGTTGTCATTGATGTCAACCGATATAGGATGGGTACTGGTATAAGAGATGTATGTGCAACACTGTCATGAATGCATACAGGTTGAGATGTCTTTGATATCACCTTGTGTTGCTGAACACCGACAAGGTAAGGAAGAGAATGTCATTTAGAGGAATGACCATTGGAGTCACCAGTACATTGTGTGGATGTAGAACAATAGGACTCCCACCAGATAAAGATGCATTCACCATGTGAAGAGATGACTTATAGTAAGTGTGCCTGTTTGAAGATATGTTACACAAATAGGGAAGCCACATGAGTGCATTGCAAGATGTAGATGACAAGGATCCACTACCACCGGTAAGTGGAGCTTATCTCCTATTATGCAAAGTATGCATCTTAATTGTGTGAGATAAGACAAAAGTAGAAGGCAGGTGATTGCAGGCTCACACCAGATCTACCAGTGAAACAAAAGGATGCCTCAGGTGCATGTAATCAGAGATGTGCACCGCATCAGAAAGGGTTGGCATATTGTGCCATCGGGACAAAAAAGGAAGAGTAAAGAAGTGATGGGTTTGTCACCTTGACATACTGGCTGAGATGATGTTCGATTTGATGATGAAGAAGGCAAAGTTGAGTAGTTGTAGATAGAGAGTGCAACTGGCATGCAGATGCCTCAGATGGAAACAACTGAAGGTTGATGACATGGTGTCATCAAGGTGCCTACCGATAAGTATGAGAACCGGTAAGAGAGCAAAGAGGCTAATTAATGTGCTCCTACCTGATGAGAATGTGCATGCTATGGATAGGCATGTCTATCAATCAGTTAAGATGTTCCACTGACAGATCAACAAAGTGTAGACATGATGGTTAATCGGTAAAGTGTGAGATACCGACAGGGTTAGTGAATTGGCAGAAAAGAAGGACTGGTTGTGTGTTGATTGTCAGTGACCAAGTCTAGCCGACACAAAGATATTTGCTGAGGTGGATATCGACAAGGATGCCACATAGAGTTGAAGGGGCAAGCTCACAGAGGTTGGTGAAGTGTCGTGTCGGTGAGGTAGCTGGCAGTTGGTCAACATTAAATGTTGACTACGATAATCATGAAGGAGTTGCAGAGGGTTTGCGGCTCGATGAAAACCAAAGATCTGGGTGTTGCCATGATCGATGAAAGACATTCAAGTACAGATTGGATTTGGTAAAGGCAATTGCGAGATCACTAAATGTGATTGACAGAAGTAGGTTGAGGAATAGGGTCGTGTTTGCTAAACATAGAAAACATGTATTGGAAGCCACAAGATTGATGGTGGTTGATTGATCCATTATAGGTGGTCGATCTCTAGAAGGAGGTATGATTGGATTTGATGTGCCTTGTGATCAGTGGAAGAAACCCTAAGGCACCAAGTTTGAATGTTCTTTTGGTGGGAAAGTCTGATTATAACTATGCAGGCTGGAGACAGAATTTGATGATGCCTCAGAGGGAGATGCTATGAAGTAATGCCAAAGGCCAAATAGAGAAGTAGATGAAGAGTGATATCTATAGAGGATCATAGAGATCGAGCAGAAGGGAGATGACCTATAATAGGCTTTAGCAAAGGTTTAATTGATAAGGTTAAAGCAACCAACAAGCTGCAAGAGAGTATTAGTGAAGCCAACCGATAATGCTAGAACCTGCTAGAAGACAGTAGAGAGTGTTGAAGTACTAAGCAAGTGAAAAGGAGATTCGATAGAGCAGAAGCAGAAGAAAGGTAACTGGTAGAATTGATCTAGTAAGGCATCAGTAGAAGAGTGTAGCAAAGTGCATAAGATAGTGATCCAACAGAAAGCTGAAGAGAGGCAGAGTGATAGGAAGAGTAGAGAACCGGTAAGGAAGAGAAGGGGTGATATCGGTAGAGAGATTATATGCAGTGGTTGAAAGATTCACTTGTAACAGGTTATTACTTTTTTAATTGATGATTTACTTTGTATATTACTGAGTTGTAGCTCAGTGCAGGGTTTGGTGGTCCTTGGGTTGGTGCCCTAAATCAGGGGTTGGTGCTCCTTGGGTTGGTGCCCTAAACATTGTAATCAGAGATTCATTGTGAGGCTAGATTGGAGCAGTAGTCTCCAACAACATTTCTCACTGAGGTTTTTCCCATATTGGGTTTTCCTCATATATGCTGGTGTTATGTGATGTCCCTTTTATGTGTGAGTGCATTTGAGTTAGTCCCCCATCTAACCGGTAAGTATGCTTTCAGTTAGATCTGTTAACCAGTATACACACATCGGATAGTTAAAGATAAAACTTTGCAAACCACTGATTCACCCCCCTCTCAATGGTACATTTTGTCTAATAGATGCACACTTCATTGACTTGTGCATTATCACCACCTGGCTTCCAACTATCATCTTTGTCGACATCGACCTCTGCTTGGTTTTCTATGTCGGTTTGACATTCTTCATTGACCAAGATTGACTACCAGTCCAATTCACCTTACTGGTATAGTCAACACACTGAAAAATCATTCTTACCGACAACACATTCTCCTGACAATTCATCTTGCCTTCTGATATATCTTCATGCCATTCTTTCTGTTCTTCTCACTAGGTGTTTTTGTGATTCATTTAAATTCTGCCTCTTCATCACAAACAACTAGCCAACCATCATACCAGTTTATGCCTTATCAGTTATCACTCAAGCATGCCAACACACTCTTGCATCTCACCTCATACCGGTGATAACATCTATCAACTTAGAACATACATCTCTTCACTCCTGCATCTCACCTCATACTGATGATAATATCTATCAACTTAGAACATACATCTCTTCTTTATGCCAGTTCAATCTTCTTCATACCAGTTGACACACTCTATTGGTAACCTACAATACCGGTTGACATCAATGACAACTCAATGCCAACAATCTCCCCCTTTGGCACTGATGCCAACACTTTCTATACCAGTTTATCACCCCTTTGACAACAATGACAAAGGGAATCTTAATCTGATACATTCTCCCCCTATGTAGGACACATTCTCCCCCTATGTCCATGCTTCATGATTCAAGAGTCATAAGATAATAATAATTGTTGATTCCTCCTGAACCATACATCCATCTACACATTTAAGTGTTGCATGATGGTGGGAGAACTCTCAACATTTGTCTCAAGTACTCAAATGTGCCCAAAGGAAGTGGCTTGGTAAATATGTCAGCAATCTACTCACCGTTGGAACATACTCTACTGTGACCGTCTTGTTTGCTACCTTCTCCCTTAGGAAGTGATACTTGATTGCAATTTGTTTTGTTCTTGAGTGCATTACTAGATTCTTGGAGATGTTGACTGCACTGGAGTTATCACACCAGATTGGAATAGGTTCTGGTATCTCCACTTGTATGTCCTTTAGTTGTCTGCTTCATCCACAATACCTGTGAACAACATGTAGCAGCATCTATATAATCAACCTCAGCAATAGATAATAATACTAATCTTGCTTCTTGCTGTACCATGAGACTAACTGATCTCCTAAGTAGAAAGTACCTCCACTTGTACTCTTTCAGTCATCAATACATCCTACCCAGTTAGCATCAGTATAAGCCTGTAAAGTGAAGTCCCCTTTCTTTGGATACCACAGGCCATAACTGATTGTTCCTTGTAAGTACCTGAAGATTCTATTGACTGCATTTAAGTGAGAATGTTGTTAGATATAATAGACTACCAATCATAGACCTATACAGTGTCTTCTCTACTTTTGGTGACTCGTCTAGTTTTCTCAATTTACAATCAGTAACCATGGGAGTACTTACTGGTTTGCTATCCTCCATTTGAAAAATTTTCAACATGTCTTTGACATACTAGGTTTGTGAGATGAAAAATCCTTTCTCCTACTGTGAGATCTACAAACCAAGAAAATAGGACAACTCACCCAACATGGACATCTCAAATTTTGTGCTCATCCGATCTACAAATAATTTGCACATGATGTCCTTGTCTCCACCAAAGATAATGCCATCCACATATACAATAACTATAATCATATGATCTTCATTTACCTTGATATACAAGTTGCTATTTGTATTCCCTTTCCAAAATCCTTGCTCTTTCAAGTATTTGCCTAACCAAGAATTGATGGACTTGAAAAGCACTGAGAGAGGGGGGTGAATCAGTGACTCCAAAACAAACACTACTTTAAACATTGGATGATAAATAAATTTAACCAAGCAGCTAAACAAAATACATGCTATCCAAAATGAAATAACAACATCCACATAAAGTAGAACATCCACCATAACACAAGTGTTTATATGTGGAAAACCCAAATAGGTAAAAACCATAGTGAGATGGAACTCACAAGTTAACTATCCACAGTAATAGAAAATTGACCGGTTAAGGTCTTACAAAGAGATCTGCTAGGAGCAAATCTTGTTAGAGATTCCAATCTTGATTAGAAGCTTATACCCTGTTAAGAGTACTACCCTGTTAGGAGTAACCTCGCTGGAGGATTTGAGAATCCAAACTAATGAATCACCTTGTTAGAGGATTTGTACAATGAAGCTTGTTAGAGCTTACCCTTTTAAGGGATTTGTATCCATTGTAATGGTTAGAAAACAACAAGAGTAGTTTGATCTATTCTGAGTAGCACAAAACTTGCTTGATCAGATCCTTCTAAGTACATTCAACACTGCTCTACATCTTAACACTTATCACTTCTCAACAAATTTTTTTTCACTCTTTTCACATAACAACTCTCTATATCTCAACAACATCAAAAATGATTCTCTACGATGTCTTTAAATAGACACACAAACCTTATGTCGGCCATAGGAACACAATTTCCTAGGTGCAGTGAATCTAGTCATATAATCATAACTCATCACAAAAATGACCGCCAAACAAACGGTGTTGGTAACTCATCACAAGAAATAGATACCGGTTAGAGAAGTTTAATACCGGTTGAAATAAAACTAGTGAGTCGTCATTATGGAATCTTCCACTTGATCTTCTTCTTCATCTTCATTCTGATTCTGATGCTGACTTAGAGTTAACACAGGTTATCTCAAAGGCACATACCGGTTGTCACAAGGTACCGGTTAGAGATAGACCTTAAACATACCGATTGGTAGTGTAAACCAATTGAAGTTACACTGGTAGTCAATATTATCATATATGTTTGAGAGTGTTTCATCAATGACAACAAGTGATGAATACATTACAATCATCATCAAGCCAATAATCTCCCCCTTTGGCATTGATTGCAACACTAGAAAATTTTGAGTAATTTACAATACTGCTAAGTGTGCATACACATATCTACATATATATACACATACTCCCTTTGAATGTAATGCTCCTCCTTAATGCTATAAAACTCCCCCTTAATGTATGTATAAATACAAATTTTCAAAAACACACATACATATTATTACTCCCGCTTTGAGAACAATGCCAAAATGATAAAGTAAAATATATACATATATATAGAAAAAGCTATATCAAAGAGTTCAACATATATTAAATTTTGAAACAAATTCATGCATTAGCAATTCTCATGAAAATATTGTTGAAATTCTGCTTCATCTGAGATAGAGCATTCTGCCATGATTTCAGTATGTGATTTGTATACTCTGAGGTAGACAAAAAATGAGAATAGAATTCTTCCATTAAGTCAAGCGAGCATGTTTCAGGAGTAGTAAGAATAGCTTTTGCACTGGAGTAGGCTCTCTAAAGAATGTCGATCTATGAGGTGAGCTGACTCTTGAGCTCTCTTAGAGATTGAAATCTCTTAGCTCTCTCATTATCATTCGTGATCAATCTGTCATGTAGTTTGTCTATAGACTAGTTAAAGACATGAATGGAGTCTTGGAGTGGGACATATGCCTTGCATAACCTTTCTATTTCCTGTTCAGTTTAAAATTGATTCTTAGAAACATCAGAAAAGAAGAAAGTAACATTGGAGGTAGAGGCAAGATACTTTCCTCCAGATTCAATAGATTTCTTCAACAGACTGCAATTATAAGATAAAGCCATTTTGCCATTCTTAATGTGCTTTGCTAGCTTATCTCCATATGCCTTCTTATGTCTCTTCTCAATAGACATTTGAGTAACATCTTCAAGTGTTTTGAATTGATTAGATGCCTCTACAACTAACTAACCAAGTTTGCTGATAGGAGTAGGAAGAGGTGCGACAAAGGTTTCCAGTAGTAATCCAGACAAGATTTCTACTACATTCAAAATTGTCTCTACCTCAATTCTTTGTTCTTTCATCCTCTTCTTATGTGCATGAGCTTCCATAATATGAGCAAACTTCATCATTTCAGAAGCACTTAGGGTATCCATATCGATAGGTCCTGAAATACTTAAAGAGTCTTCATCATCATCATCATCATCATCATCAAGCAGTTTTTGATTTCCCTTTTCAGAGGATATACACTTAATGATGGCTCTTTCTGTATCTGCATCTGTTTTATCTTCTACTTTCTGAGTAACAACTTCCTCAGTGGTCTCCTTTTGAGTGATCTCAATGACCAGTGGAGATTGGGGTTTCTCCAGTTGTTCAGTTCCTGGTTGGGGTTTCTCTAGTTGTTCAGTTGCCAATATACTGACTTCCTCTAGTTGAGTAGTTGGTTGATCACCTATTGTATCCTGTACTTATATGATTGAAGGAGGATCCATATCTGGTGTAGTAGTATCTTCAGATATGTTTACTGAATCCTCAATGTCCTCATCAACATGAATAAATGAGTCATCCTTCTTCTTGGTTGAGTAGACTATATCGACTGGAACAATTTCCTCTTCATCCATTTTTTGTCGAGGAACATCTTCAGTGGTATCACCCTTACTGCTTGAGTGGATGACATCTTCCCTATTTTTGATTATACAGGCTAGCTGATGTGTCTCGGACTGAACAACTGACCTTTTTTCATTTAGAAGCTTCAGTCTTCTTACTGTGAAATCAAAATATGCTTTTTATTTCTTAGTTAAAGCACTAATTCCATTCGATGATAGCTTGGGGAAGTATTGCACAAATACTTCATCAAACATCTTCTTTTCTATTTGAGTTGCTTCTTCCCATTTATTTAACAAAGTATTAGACAAAGAGACTGAAATATCGTTCTCCAATTCATGTGGAGATCTAATGTAATGACCCAAATTGGTTAGTACCTATTGAAGTACTTGCTTCTGCTCATCTACAGGAAAAGAATTGTAATGTTCTTTGAAATTGTCAAACCTATTTCTTCCCAATGACTTCATTGTTCTTTCAAATGTTGTTGCAGGTTTGTAGGTGGCAATATCTAGTGGTTTAGTTGCCTTTGGTACTACCTTTGCCTTCTTAGATGTTCTGCCAGTTGCCTTTTCATTTTTAGGTTCTTCTTCTGATTCTGTACCCTCAGACTCTGATTGCAAAATTAGTTTCCTATTCCTCATCTTCTTTGGTACACTCTCTTTCTCAATTATTTTAGGTGTTAGTTCCTTCTTGCTTAGGACACTCTGAGTCACCCTTTTAGTTTTCTTCATAGGAGATTTTTCTTCACTTTTTTTTTGCTTTCCTTTAGGTTTAGCTACAGATGTAGTATTGGTTTCAACAGGTGCAGATTGGATTGCTAGAATATCTAATTTTGCCTTCTTTTTGTCTATAGGCGATGCTAACAGGGTATTAGCATAGCCAACTAGTAAGTCATGATTGACTTCGTAGCTCATATCTTCCATCTCTTCCTCTCTGGGTTCTCTTGCTTGTATTAAGCAAAAGTTAGTAGTAACCATGAAGATTATGTCTTTTTCAAAGTGTCTTACTACATCCTCAGGTATCCTCATTCTCAGACTTATTTTCTTTTTAAATTCATTAAAATACCTATTGGTGGCAGCCGAAAAGGTATTCTTTACAACCTTAATGTTGTTTCTTATCTGAGCATTGACCGGTTGTTCTTTGGACCATTCAATGTCACCTATACCTAGTAGAAAATTCTGAAAGTAGAAAAATAACCCAGCATATTGCTAACCAAACTTGAACTTCTGAGTATTGTCCTTTTTGATGGACTTCAAATTTAGAAATAGTTGAACTCTGATAGCTTCACAGATATCATAGTCTTCATTTTCAATAATCATACAATGTGCTATATGAATTGCTGCGGATGGAACACTGTTAAGTCTACTGAAGTAAAATACTCTATATCCTATCACCATTGGTGCAAGTTTCACCACAGGATCTTTGATATTGTTAATAGAGAAAGCACGCCCATCAGAGGTAGAACCGGTTAGCTTGAAGACAGTGTCTTTAGTGATTTTCCTCAACTTAGGAACTTTACTGGTTGAGAAATAACCCGTTACAACCCTAATGGCTTCCTTGGTAATTGTGTGAGTCCTTTCCAGATACATATTCTCTCCATGTACTTGACTCAGAATTTTTCTTATGTGCTCTTCTTCAAAATCTTCAAGAGGGTAGGCGGCATTATGAAATCCTTTCTCAAAAACACTAGAATATTTAGCTTCAATCTTTCCTTCCTTGTCATAGAGTGATTTCAGCTAAGTATAGATGTGAAGAGTTCCCATATCTTCAATTTTATAGTCTATATAGCTGGACAAATCACCTTGTATAACAACTCCACTTGGGACTTGTGACAATACATTATAAGATATAATTTTCTTTGCCTTTATAGCTTCCTTAGGCTCAATAGTGATCATCAACCTCCCTATAGATTTAGAAGTAGATGCCATTCTAGATAAACAAGTTTCAAGGCGGTAAGCAAGGAAATACCTAGAATTTAGCACGTTGCTTCGATTCCCGATTTGATTGTTCAAATGCACTCCTGTTCGCTTCTCTGTAGCTTCCTATTCTACTTGATTTCTCTTAATCTCAAAGAAATTTGCTAATTCACACCAAGATTATCTTGCTCTGCTCTGCAATAGCTTCAATTGTTTTTCGAAAGGATTAGGGTAAAAATGATAAGGTAAAACTTGTTTTTATCCTTTTTATCGACTATAATAAATCCTCATACTTTTAGGTTAAAAACCCTAATTTCACCACTTAAGTGAAATACTAGTTGATTGACACATCAACACAAAAAGTCATCAAAATTCAAAATTCAAAAAGATTCTTTCTCGCTTACAAAAGGTGTCTGAATTATGTTTTACCTTATGCTCCCCTTAGCCATTTTAGACAGGCTTAAGTCACCGGTGCTGGACTCTCTTCACTGGGCGAAGGAGTGACTTCTTCTATAAACACTTCTTTGCTCTTCTTTTTCCATGTCTGATTCATATCTTCTCTTGTTTCCTCAACATCAACCTTCTGCTTTCCTTTCTGATCATTAGTAGAGTTGACCAGTTTACAGTTTCTGGCTCTGCAAAAATTTGCCAGGTGCCCCGGTTTGTTGCAATGATAACAGACCATACCAGATGATCTTCAGGGTCTTGCATTTCCTCTTCCTGCTCTTTATCTATAGTTCATAGCCACATGACCAATTTTATTAAAAAAGGTACACACAACATTTGTTACCTTTTTCATGTCAAACGGACTAAACCAATTGTCATAGGATCTTTGCCAGTTCCTGTTCACCTGATTATCAAAATTTCTTGTCCGGTCACCATATCGTCTAGGATGCATGTGTAGTACAGGATTGTTTGCACCATATATGCACTCAATATGTTTATGCCCATACATTCCACAAGTGTAGAAATGTCCTTCAAAATTTCTAGATACATACCTAGCATTGGTATTATAACTTGCATTTCGGCTAGGTTTGTTCCTACAAACATTTACAGTATGACCAGGATTGTGACTAGCAAAGCAGACATATTTAAAAGCTTTCTTACCGGTAGTCTTATTGACTTTAGAAATATTTTTATTCTTTGGATAGTTGCTCTTGGTACCAGAGGATTCACCTTTTTCAGTTGTATGAAAGCCAAGTCTAGAGATATCACCCTCCATTATCTGTGACTGAATTTGTTCTTCCAGCATGGTAGAACTTTTGACAAACTTTTCTAGTTTCTCATTGGCTTCATAAATCTTAGTGACAAGATCTTCATTATGCTTAGATAGTTTCTCTTTCAGAGATGATGCCAACTCGAGGTCTAGTTTTAAGTTCTCCTTTTCTTTTGTTTCAGCAATTAAGTCGTCATGCATGGTGTCTCTTTCCCATTTGATTTTTAGAATCTCTTGATCTCTTGCTTTGATAAGATCTTCAACAACTCTCCTGGATTATAGCTCCTGACTCATGCGAATAGTGAGACCTTCCAGTTCTCTTTTTAGATTCAGTTTCTCACCCAACAAAATTTCAACTTCTTCTGATAAGGCATCAATATTAGCTTCGTCTGAAGAATGATTGTTAGATATTTCTAACAGTTTTTTAGAGAGCTCTCTCCTCTTGACTTGAGAAGCTTTCAGTTTACCCCTAAGGGTTTCAACTTCATTTCTACTAGCTTCTAGTTCTCTAACCATCTCAAAGTAGCTTCTGTCCCCCATGGTGGTTTCAAGATTCCCTTCTAAGAGATTAGGCTTCAAATAAGTTAGGCTCTGATACCAATTGATGGACTTGAAAAGCACTGAGAGGGGGGGGGGGGGGTGAATCAGTGACTCCAAAACAAACACTACTTTAAACATAGACCGATAGATAAATTTAACCAAGTAGTTAAACAAAATACATGCTATCCAAAATGAAATAACAACATCCACATAAAGTAGAACATCCACCATAACACAAGTGTTTATACGTAGAAAACCCAAATAGGTAGAAAACACGGTGAGATGGAACTCACAAGTTAACTATCTGCAATAATAGAAAACTGACCGGTTAAGGTCTTACAAAGAGCTCTGCTAGGAATGAATCTTGTTAAAGATTCCAAGCTTGATTAGAAGCTTATACCTTGTTAAGAGTACTACCTTGTTAGGAGTAAACTCGCTAGAGGATTTGAGAATCCAAACTAATGGATCACCTTGTTAGAGGATTTGTACAATGAAGCTTGTTAGAGCTTACTCATTTAAGGGATTTGTATCCATTGTAATGGTTAGAAAACAACAAGAGTAGTTTGATCTATTCTGAGTAGCACAAAACTTGCTTGATCAGATCCTTCTAAGTACATTCAACACTGCTCTGCATCTTAACACTTATCACTTCTCAACAATTTTTTTTTCACTCTTTTCACATAACAACTCTTTATATCTCAACAACATAAAAAATGATTCTCTATGATGTCTTTAAATAGACACACAAATCTTATGGCTGCCATAGGAACATAACTTCCTAGGTGCAGTGAATCTAGTCATATAATCATAACTCATCACAAAAATGACCACCAAACAAATGGTGCTGGTAACTCATCACAAGAAATAGATACTGGTTAGAGAAGTTTAATATCGATTGAAATAAAACTAGTGAATCGTTATTATGGAATCTTCCACTTGATCTTCTTCTTCATCTTCATTCTGGTTCTGATGTCGACTTAGTGTTAACACAGGCACATACCGGTTGTCATAAGGTATCGGTTAGAGATAGACCTTAAACATACAGGTTGGTAGTGTAAACCAATTGAAGTTACACTGGTAGTCAATATTATCATATATGTGTGTGAGAGTGTTTTATCAATGACAACAAGTGATGAATATATTACAATCATCATCAAGCCAACAAGAATACCATGCTCTAGGAGCCTGCTTGAAACCATACAAGGCTTTCTTCAACTGACATACAAAACTCTCATCATGATGTAATAGATATCCTTCCGGTTGTTCCATACACACTTCTTCTTCTAGATTACCATTCAGAAATGTAGATTTGACATCCATTTGGTAAACCTTCTATCCTTTATAGGTAGAGGAAGATAAAAACATTCTTATTGCTTCTAACCTAGCGATTGGTGCAAAGGTTTCTTCAAAGTCAATACCTTCCACTTGAGCATACCCTTTGCAAACTGACCTTTCTTTATGTCAGATTATCTTGCCTTCTTCATTCATTTTGTTCTGGTATACCCACTTGGTACCTATGACATTCTTGTTTGCCAGTCTAGGAACTATTTGCATTCTGATGCAGTTTTGTATGAACAGTGAATGATATGGTTGTCATTGTTGGCAAAATCATCTCTTAAGTCTTCACAGTCTATCGATAGTAAGTAGACTAGGATATTGAGGTCAACCGGCAAAGCAATAAGTAAATGGGATAAATAGTGAGAGTCTGACAAGCAACAAGTAGACTGACAAGCAACAAGTAGACCGACAAGAAGTGAGTAGACTAACAAGTAGTAAGTAGACCAGGTAACGGTGAGTAGATTGGTACAGAAGAAGTCCACCAGCTAAGCAAAGAACATACCGCTATACAGGAGGAAACCGACTGGACAAATTTTGATCGGTACACTAGAAGAGTCTGTAACCGATAGACTGGTAACGTTCAGTTAAACCAGGAGTCTTCTCCAGTCAATCGATGGACTTATCGACATGTGTGACTGTCTTGACAAAGATTCTTGCAATGATTGTAGGGGCGTGATTTAATGCATGATAATGAAATTTTGAATGGGAGGTTTTTGAGGGAAAATTGGTGACAGACTGAAGGGTCAATAAATTCTCATATCTCATTCTTGAGATGGTTATTGTCAAGGTGAATTGAGATAATATGAAAGTGTACACAGGGGAAGTTTAAGAGAGTGCAAAGCTGAGTGACAGAGCACCAACAGAGTGGAGTTCAATAGAGTTGTGACCCAAGTGACAGAGGACAGGTAGTGTGGAATCCAAGGATCAACAAATTATCAGAGGACATAGTTGAAGGTGCATTCAAGAAATTATTGTTGTGCAGAAAAGACACAATCAATGCAGACATAGTGTAATTCTTCAGTGTGATCTGATCAAGCTATTGGCATATGATGAACTGACATGATGATATGATGATAATGTATATTGTCATTGATGTCAATAAGTGCAAGTGAACCGATATGAAGATTGGAAGAAGTTGGTGAACCGGTATGAAGAGATGTAGTGAACCGGTGTCAAGGTTTCACTAAGTGTGACTACTGGTTGGTAGTCTCAACTCTAGGGTTTTCGGTTTGGGAATCTAGCTTGTGCGATGCAACTGGTGACATTCTATGATGAGTTAGCTAAGAGATGAGGATGAGATCGATACACAACGTTAGTTTTGTACATGTGAAGGATTTCCTTGAGGATCTTGCATGTGAAGAGTGATTGCATTAAATGTCTACCTCAGGAATGATCATTCTTCTTAGCAGTATGAGAAGAGAGCATGATGGGTTACTAATTCCCCTATGTGGTGAAGAATGGATGATGCAGATTGACTTGTGATATGTTTGATATTGTATTATTCTATGCAAAGTGTTTGGACGGTCAGGATTGGACCGCTTGTATTGTAAACCTAAAATGCTTAGGGTTTAGGGTTTATGCCATCGACCTAATTGTTGTCTATAAGGTCGATGATGTTTGTTATTGTTCATGTAGGAAAATTTTGTGTGTGTATCCAAGTGATGATATACTTGCCAGACCAGTAAGTGGAAAACTGTAGAGTGTGATTGCAAAGTAGAGGAACATAAAAGGATCTACCTTGGCATGTAGTGCTATTATCAGATCAGAGTTTTAATTGTTGTCTTCTAACCATTTCAACAGTTGGAAAATCCCTTTACTAGGTAGCTTTAACAGGCTTATTGTAAATCCTCTAACCAGTTGACTCAAGATCATTGAGTTCTTCAAATCCTCTAGCGAGTAACCTTTAACAGGGTATATAGCCATCTGTTAATCAGGTGATTTTTAACATGATCGGTTCCTAACATAACCTTATTGTAAAGTCTTTAAATGGACCAGGTTCCTAATAGAGAGAGCTTCAAAAGAGTTCAAAAACAAGCTTGTGGGTATTCATTGTTAGGATTCCCAAAGATACTGAGAGGGGAGGGGGGTGAATCAGTATCTAGCCAGTATATAAATTTACTTGACTTAAAACATGAAAAACATATTAAAACTCTGTACCGGTAAACCAAAAATAATGTAGTAAACAAGAATAATAGTAACCACATGAGAAGCACACCATAACACAGTATTTTAACAAGGAAACCCGGTGTGGGAAAAACCTCGGTGGGATTTGTGACCCACAATATTTGCTTACTGGCCAATAACGGAATATTACTCTTACAATAGGGGCCTGCACATGCAAGAAGGCCAAGTGACTAGAGCTCACTGCTCAATTACAAAAGAAGTCACACTGACTTACAAAATGGATTATACTAATACAATGTCTTGTATTGCTTCAGATCAGCATCTGCTATGCTAGATTCAGTACTGGTTTAAGCTCTGCTACAACATAAATCCTTAACCAATATTTTGCATATTAGGTCTGCTTATCTCGCATCCTATCACATATTTTCTATTACAAAATGGTCTCATACCTATATGAGTCATATTACAACTCTCCATGTTGGCTTACAATGATTTTACAATTAATTACAAAATTCATTTTAAACAAAATAGAAGTTGGCCAAGGTGCTGGTATCCTTCCTTTCACTGTCGGTGTCCTGTGTGCCGGTGTAGAGTCTGTCTGTCGATTCCGGTGCCGGTATCATATGATTGCAAGGTTGCCATCAACGAAAAAACCTACAATCACCTACAATTTCTCATTGGAGTGTGCATTTGCCAGCAATCTCCCCCTTTGGCATTGATGGCAACACTCATGAGAAAATTCAAAAGTGTCCAAAATGATATCCAAAAAAAGTCTGCCAAAAAATTGTCTTTCCAAAATTGGCTCAAAACTGTATGCTCCCGTTGAGCAGATGAAGTCCCTTCCTTCTGACCATTTTTCTCATCCCACTACTCCCCATTTGACATCAATGACAAAGGTTGTCATTCGCTATCAGTGGAGTCCTATCGGGATTCTTGTAACTGGTGCATTACAATTTGAAAGATATTTGTCCAAACTAAGTTGATACCATTGCTGAAAGTTTTGCTATCATTTATTGGCTCTTGTGTTCTCTGCACTGTATCAGTGAGTATGTGCATTTTCTCTTCTAGTGTCTTCAGTCTAGGAACTGGAGCTTCAGATATTTCTTTTCTCAAAGAAGTAAGGTATTCAAGTCTTGGAGTAAGTCTACATTTCAAGTCCTTTGCCTTATCCTTTATTCCCTGTTTGTCATTTTCTATCTTCTTGATTTTCTCTTCCTGTTCTACAATATTCTTTTCTAACTCCAAAAATGAATTTGATGTTCCAATCAGATTGTCAGCAATATTATTCATCTTATCTTGTGCTTTGCTGATCTCCTTGTCAAGATCCTCTATTAGGACTGTAAAGCGGAAAATCGCGATCGAACCCTAGTTGCTCTCCCCTCTTCCAACTCCAAGGAGAGAGAAGGGAGGTCACTAGGGTTGATGGTTTTCACTTAGGGGAGAGACTTTACATTCAAAAGAGGGGTTGAAACCCACAAGATCCAATCCCATGCAATGCAAGATTGGATGCTAAATGTGTTTCAAGGGTTAAGACAGCAAGGCTACCCTCTTTTGTAAAGAATGTTGATAGAAGAATTAAGCTAAGCATGCATAGAAAGTGATAAAGATTCACTTATAAACTGAGATAGGAATACAGTATGAAGCTACGGACCTGGTATTAGCAGTAAAATGTCGATACGGCGCTGTCCTGCAAATTTGAGCAAAAGTTGTCGGGACGATGGCGCCCGGCGCCATGGTCCTCCGAAAAATCCGCGAAACGAAGGGGGATCTGTTCGTCTCTGCACAAGGATTCCAGATCTTCAATTTCAGCCGCGTACCTACAATCTACACACAGAAAAGTGAAGATGATTGGGGGGTTAGGGATTAGGGGTTTGCCTTTAGGTCAAACCCCGGTTTTGGAATTAACCAAGAAATGAGCAAGAGCTGTAAATGTAAATGTATGTAAAACAAGTACTAATACCTTGTTCTAAGGATATTGGTATCCTTATGTGCGAAGGTTTAGATGTTGTTGTTTGTTGTAGTAGTATGTTGCATGTAGCATGTAGTAAGTGATCTCCTCTTCAATGGTTGAATCCTTGTCTTGAATGCAACACTTAGCCTTGAATGGAGACTTGAAATGATCAATTGCTTGAAGGAATGCTTGAATGCTTGAGTATAATTTCCACGCTTTTTCCATCATGTCGAATGAAAGAGGAAAATGTAGTTTATATACTTGTCATTTAGGCCTGATAGACTGATTTTCCCGACCTTAGGCCGACCAGGAAAGTTAATTTCCAAATTGCAAACAAAAAGACCCGAGACCCCTTAGGAGACCGGGCCCAAAATAGGACCCAGGGACCAGGGCGTTGGGCACCCTGGTCCTGAAGGACCAGGGCGCTGGGCGCTCTGGTCCCACCTCCTGGGACAGCAGGGTGCAAGGAGGTTCAGGCCAGGGTGCTTGAAAAATGGAGTTTTAAGTGTCGTGAGCAAGTTTCGGGGTCTCCATTCAGGTTGCGTGTTGCATCGCCATCGTGAAGACCGAAATGCAGTCGAAATTGCAAGTGTCGCAATTTTAGGACGCTACATTTAGCCCCCACTTTAGCGGGAGTATGTATGCTCATACTTCCGATAAAGTACAAGGAAACAATATTGAAAGACTTTCACCACGTCAAGGAGGCAAGATATACCAAGCCCCCAGTGGACTAAGGATCTTACGACTTCGATTGACAAAGTAAAAGGGAAGATCATGAGGGAGAACCATGACTGTCAGTAGTAAGGTTCCCTCACTATGAGTCATGCAAGAAAGATATCAAAAATTTTCAAGGCAAGGCTAAATTTACCAAGAAATTTTCAAGTATCTTGAAAAGATATGAACGGGATGTATGCCCCCCTACGTTAAAGCGATCACACACGCCTCACCAGGGGTGATTGTTTTAACGTAGTGATACACATAAGAAATGAGAAAGGAAAGGAGCACGTTATCGCAAGGATTTAGCCCCCAGTGTGAGATAAACCCAAGGATAATAGACACAAAACACAAAGCACGAGGTGACTTCGCTTTCCTCGGGGTCAGTATGCTGTATGATAATTCATGTATATATATCATATGTATGTATGCATAATTGTTCTTCATTCCCCAATCAAGGAAGGTCACCTAGAAGAAGGGAACACATGTGTCTTTTGAGTCAACATGAGAGAGATCGAGAGATCTCAATACTTTGCATCGTCCTCAAGTAAACAACACTAAGGACAACAAATAGAAGAATGAGAATAACATATAGAAGAAGTAACGAAAGAGAGGGGGAGAGAATCTGCTATGCTAATGAAACTAGTCTAGCACGTCATCTACCCCCCCGATCTTGCTGATCAATGTTTCGGGAAGGCAGGGAACACGCTAGAGGAGGAACATCCAACACAGCAGATGGAGCTATCACAAGATCCAAACAAGGGCTATGTTCATGTTCCGAGCCACATTGTTCTTGTCTAGGAGCTAGGATAAGTGCTTTAGAAAATTCATTAGATAAATGGTTATCAACATCAACAAGTTCATATTCACTATCAGAAGTAAGAGGAGTAACATTTTCATCATGAATAACATTTTCATCCATATCATCATCAAGATTTATAAAAATAGGATCTTTAACTCGCACAGGATCAAGATCATCATGCATCTTATGTTTAGGAGATTTAGGCTCAATGTCCGACTGAGGAGAAAATGGAATAATGCTTGTTGAAGGTGTTTTTGGAGATTGCAAAGTTTGAACTCTAAGACGATGCTTTCGCCGACGTTCACGTGCAGAACGATTTCATCTAGTCTTAGTAGGAAGTGGAGAAGATTGAGGAGGAGGAATGTTCTCATCCTTAGCACTTGGGTGTTTAGGTTGTGGTCTCTTAGGCTGGATAATAGGAGAAGAAGAAGGTCTCTTCTCTCTATAAAAGGACGAAGGAGGAATTGCTCCATATAAAGGAGGAATTTTTGGTTTAGGAAGGAGACCAAGTCCATCATGACGAGGAGGGATAGGTCTATTTTTAGAAGGTTTATTAGGCATAGACATAGTCACATCCATAGGGATGGGTTGGGAATCTTCTTGAGGAAAGACATTAGTTTTATCTTTCAAAGGAAGAACTTCCTTCTCAGGAATGATAGGAATATCAAGTTTAGGTGTTCTAGGTTCACTTAGAGATAGGATCATATCTGTTTTCCACTTTTGATAAGATTTGAAAAGATGATCACTTCGCGGAGGAAGAGATTGGAATTGTTTAGGCCAAAAGTAATCAATAGGAACACTAGAAGTTCTTTCAGCTGGTTTAAAGAGACTATGATTGATAGTAACAACTTCACCATTATGGGGAAATTTCAAACACTTATGAAGAGGACAAGCAATAGCTTTCATGGAAGACAGCCAAGGATAGCCAAGCTTCACACGAAATTGTTCGGATGAAGGAATAATAGCAAAGTTCACATCAAGGGATTTGTTATGGACCTCAATAGGCAATGTAATGGAACCAATTGTAGGAGAAGAAAATGCATCAAATAGTTTCACAATCACATCTATTTTGTCGTATATCACTTGATTCAATTGCAAAGTAAAAAGAAATTCTTCAGTAATAACATTAACCATGCACGAAGGATCAATAAGCACTCCACGGCAAGGTGTATTCTTGACTTTTGCAACTATGTATAAAGGACCATCAGGTGCCCTAATGGTTTCACTGGAATCAAATGTGATGGAAGGTTCTTTAGGGATTTCTTGCTGCTCTACAAAGTTAATCACATTCGGAGCCATAGACACAAGACCAGCAGATGAGAGAGAGGAATCATTAGCCTCAATCGCATTAGAGGTATGGGAAGGTAATGGATCAGTAAAAATCTGAAGATTTTGGTTAGGAGGAGCTACAGATGTGTTGCCTTTATCATTCACTCCAGAAACAGAGATAGTATTATTATCAATCAAATCTTGAATTTTACCCTTTAAAGAAAAACATTTTTCAGTATCATGCCCAAGCTGACGGTGAAATTGACAAAAAGATTTGCTATCAAAATAAGGTGAAGTAATCTTTGCAGGATCAATTTGTCTTATAGGAGGAAGAGTAAGCACATTTTGTTCCAATAACTTATTCATAATACTATGCAATGATTCATTCAAAGGAGTATACCTTCTTTCTTTCTTGAAAAATTTAGAAATAGGAGGCACACCTGATGCTGCATTCACATTGTTGTTGATGATGTTTTCATTGAATTTGATGGAATCTCTATTCAGTTTAAACTTCCCAAATGGTTGTTGACTGCTATCACTCTTATCACTCGGAGCCATAGGATGTGATTGTTCCATTTGACTCACAGTCAGTTGATAATTGTGAAGAGTTGCACACAACTGTTGGAAAGAAGTAAACTCAAAAAATAGAAGTTTGTCTCGAATATCTTTTTGTAAATTAGAAATAAAGATTCTTTGAATATCATTGTCAGGCACTGGAAAAGAAATTTGAGCATACAAATGCTTATATCTACCAATGAAATCAGTCACTTTTTCTTTAACACCTTGTTTACAATGCATTACATCAATCAAAGTAACTTTAGGACTTATATTGTTTTGAAATTGTTGAATGAAAGCATTTGCAAGTTGTTCGAAAGAAGTAATAGAATAGGAAGGCAAGGAGCAATACCATTGTAAGGCTTTGTCTCTTAATGTTCTAGTGAACAATTTTGCAAGCAACCTTTGGTCATGAGCAAAATCGGTACATATTGTTTGAAAAGTCTTAACATGTGTTAGAGGATCACCTTTACCATTATACAGCTCCAAATGCGGGATTTCAACATGTTTAGGAGGGATAGCTCGAACAATGTCAAGAGAAAGTGGGCTCGCAACGTCAAATGTGGGCACACTAAACTTAGATTGATTCATAGAGGCAATTTGTTGCTGTAAAGAAGAGACAGTTTGTGCTAGATTGTTAATGGTTGCTTCAGTCGAAGAATTCATATTGGATGTGTTAGATTGAGATGGAGGTGTTATGTTATTGAAAGAAGGTAAAGAGTAAGGTGGTGGGACTCTATGATAATTAGTCATAGGAGATGAGTGGGCAGGAGGAACACTACAAGGAGGAATGGAATGGTTAAATGAATTGCCCACTTGCATCATGTTCATTTGTGGTGATATAATAGGCACACTCATTGAAGGAATGAATGAAGAAGTCAAATTGAATGAAGGAAGAGGGTTAATTGAAGAAGAAGGGTTGCCCCCATGACTGGTGATCATAGGAGGAATGTCTTGTGTAGAAGTAGCCATTATGTTTGATGTAAAAGTAGGTACACTAGCAATAGAAGTCGTCAAAGGAATAGAATGATTGACTTGAGTAGGAGGTTGTGTATAACCTAAAGATTCGGCACAACTCTTCATAGGCATCACATTTGAATCCACAATGTGTGCAATACCATGCAAAATATCAATTCCATTCTTATCACTTTGAAGCATACATTTTAGACCCTCAATTAAAGGAAGAGCTTGACTATTAGGGTATTCTTGAGACATCCATTGTTGAAAATCGTCAAATTGGTTATCCAATTTTGAAAGTTGTTCTACGGAAACCTCATGGAGAGCTTCTTCATCATTAGGAGGATTAGAGGAATTACCCATGTCCTCATTAAAAAGGCTATTCAAATTAGGTTCCATCTCCTCAGTAGTTAAACCTCGGAAAGACTTAATTCTACGGCTTTGTCTAACGGGAATAGTGTAAGTAGGGCTTATTGTTGTAAAACTCATGCACTAGAAAGAGAGAGAAGATTTTGAATTTAGAGGTAGCAATTTTCAGTAAAAGCAGCCAATCTTCTGGATTTAAGCTGTTAAATGCAATCACGACAGTCTCCCGAAATTTCAGAAAAAATGTCCGGGACCGTGGCGCCCGGAGTGCAACACGGTCCTTGCAACTTTTTTCGAAATTTGTAGGGATGAAAGGTATGATGATTTTAGAGCTAATCTGAAAAAATTGAGTGATTTTACGATCTGTAGATAGGCCAAATTAAAGTTGCAATCTCGAAATTGAACCCTACCAAGATTGTCGAAAAATGCAAAATTTGAATTTTGAAAAAGAGAGGGAAACTGAAATTTTGAATTTTATGATTTTAGAGGGAATGTCAAGAGCAATGCAAATTTTGAAATTTGAAAATTGACTCAATTTCACGCAAAATTCAATTTTGAAAGCGGAAATTAAAGTTGTTGTAATTAAGCACTTAATTTCAAAAGTCACAAATTGCAAGAATTTGAATAAAGCACTGAAATTTTTAATGAATGATAACACACTTTTCAGATTTAGGACAGTAAGAACACAATTTTGACACAAAATTTCAATTTCAATGATTTTTAAATGTTTAGAAGCCTTAATCCAAGCAATCACAAGACCAACTTTGACTGTAATTTTGAAGGTGTTATAATTGATAAAATCAGCCAAAATTCTGAATTTTAGCAGAAAAATACAGTAAGATCTCGCTCCCGAAATTTCGGAAAAAATGTCGGGGACGATGGCGCTCGGCGCCACGGTCCTCGCAACTTTTTTCCAGATTTTTAGGGATGAAAGATATTGTGATTTTATTGTGGAATCCAAAGTTACAGCTGATTTGGAGATGTTTTGATCAGTGAAATTGTCGGACAAACGTTGAATCAAGAGGGTTTCAAAAATTAGGGTTTTGACACTTAACCACTTAATTTTCAAAATTAAAGCACAAATATGAATTGATAATTTGTAATAGAAGGGAAGATCTGAAACAAGCATTAATATTTAGACATTTCGCAAGTTCAATTACTAAAAAGAAAATTTAGGGTTTTTATGCAATCACCTCTAAAATTTTACAAAAGATCAAACATGGAAATGTAATCAATTTTTTCAGATCTAAGCATGAAAAATCAGAAAGGATGTTCACGTCGAGTTCACCAAAATGTAAAGTGGAAAATCGCGATCGAACCCTAGTTGCTCTCCCCTCTTCCAACTCCAAGGAGAGAGAAGGGAGGTCGCTAGGGTTGATGGTTTTCACTTAGGGGAGAGACTTTACATTCAAAAGAGGGGTTGAAACCCACAAGATCCAATCCCACGCAATGCAAGATTGGATGCTAAATGTGTTTCAAGGGTTAAGACAACAAGGCTACCCTCTTTTGTAAAGAATGTTGATAGAAGAATTAAGCTAAGCATGCATAGAAAGTGATAGAGATTCGCTTATAAACTGAGATAGGAATACAGTATGAAGCTGCGGACCTGGTATTAGCAGTAAAATGTCGATACGGCGCTGTCCTGCAAATTTGAGCAAAAGTTGTCGGGACGATGGCGCCCGGCGCCACGGTCCTCCGAAAAATCTGCGAAACGAAGGGGGATCTGTTCGTCTCTGCACAAGGATTCCAGATCTTCAATTTCAGCCGCGTACCTGCAATCTACACACAGAAAAGCGAAGATGATTGGGGGGTTAGGGATTAGGGGTTTGCCTTTAGGTCAAACCCCGGTTTTGGAATTAACCAAGAAATGAGCAAGAGCTGTAAATGTAAATGTATGTAAAACAAGTACTAATACCTTGTTCTGAGGATGTTGGTATCCTTATGTGCGAAGGTTTAGATGTTGTTGTTTGTTGTAGTAGTATGTTGCATGTAGCATGTAGTAAGTGATCTCCTCTTCAATGGTTGAATCCTTGTCTTGAATGCAACACTTAGCCTTGAATGGAGACTTGAAATGATCAATTGCTTGAAGGAATGCTTGAATGCTTGAATGCTTGAGTATAATTTCCACGCTTTTTCCATCATGTCGAATGAAAGAGGAAAATGTAGTTTATATACTTGTCATTTAGGGCTGATAGACTGATTTTCCTGACCTTAGGCCGACTAGGAAAGTTAATTTCCAAATTGCAAACAAAAAGACCCGAGACCCCTTAGGAGACCGGGCTCAAAATAGGACCCAGGGACCAGGGCGTTGGGCGTCATGGTCCTGGGGACCAGGGTGCTGGGTGCCCTGGTCCTGAAGGACCAGGGCGCTGGGCGCTCTGGTCCCACCTCTCGGGACAGCAGGGTGCAAGGAGGTTCAGGCCAGGGTGCTTGAAAAATGCAGTTTTCAGTGTCGTGAGCAAGTTTCGGGGTCTCCATTCAGGTTGCGTGTTGCGTCGCCATCGTGAAGACCGAAATGCAGTCGAAATTGCAAGTGTCGCAATTTTAGGACGCTACAAGGACATTCATTTTGCAAGTAACCCTATACAGTTTCTTGAAGTCAAAGATTATTTCTCCAAGTTCTGGTAAAAGGGTGTCCATTTCTTCCTTGTTCTCCTTTACAATATCCTCAAATAATTTCTCTTTTTCTTTTATCATTCTCTCCTTAAATGTATTCTCATTTATTTGATCAATAGTTAGTAGGTTACTGGTAATGAACTTAGACAATGTGTCTAGTTGACCTAAAGAATCTTTATTCTCAACATTGCACTTTGGTGCTATCAATTTAAGAATTGGTATTGTATCATCAATAGCCTTATAGGCTTGTGCATTGCATTCTGTGATCTTCTTTATTCAATCTAACAAGACCTCTGTTACATTAGTAGGTCTGAATTCTGTCATAGCTGTACTAGATGTTTGTCCAACAGTCTTTATAATAGCCATGCTACCAGTTGTGGTTATTACCTTGCTTGATTCGACCTCTCATAGGTCTATTTGTGTTTGCATTTCTACAAACAAAGGTTTATGATTTTTCAGTTTGGGCCAGTGGTACTGTGTCTGTCTGAACCTATGCTTCAACCTGTACCGGTTTTGGTTTCTCTATCTGTGTCTCAGAGCATTTCTCAGAGCTTTTAACTGCTGGTTTCTTAGATGTAATCTCAGTTTGTACCTCTGAACTCTCTTTAGTTGGTTCTTCAGATGGTTTATTTGTTGTTTCTACAAGTTTCTCAGTGGCATCCTCTACCGGTTGCTCTATCTGTGCTGGATTTTTTGTGTTCATCTCAACCTCTATAGCCGGTGACTCAATAGTCACATTTTTTACCTTATCCTCAGTGGTTTCTCTATCAACCACAACGTTAACTTACTAAGTGTCTACATTTACTTTATACAAAATTTCTAATTTAGGGTTTGTATCTTCTACCGGAGTCCCCATACTCTTAGTGGCCGGTTGATTTTCAGTAGTGTCTACCGACGGAGTATCTGAAATTGGTGGGGGCACATTGTCAGTTATTTTTAGGCTTGGTGGTCCACCTAACTTACCTTTCCCCTTATCTCTATCCTTTTGATATACTTTGATAGTTTTTGGCCTAAGTAATTCTTCCTCTTTTTCTTTTTCCACAAAGAATATATCCCATCCATCTGTTGTTTCCTCAGATACTTCAGTTACTCTACCAACCATTAGTGCTACATGTTGGTGAGTAGTAGAAAATACTGTCCGGTTAGCCTCACTGATTAATTTGTCTATTTCATCAGGTGAGTTAACTGGATGCACTACCAGTAATTTTTCAATCTTAATCTTTTTATCCAGTTCAACAATGGCTAATCTTATAGCTTCTAATCTAATATACAAGTCATTTGGAATTTCATCAACAATTTGCATCAAAAATTTCTTGTATATATCTAAGTGTAGAATTACACTGTTTTCTATGCTTTCCTTGTCATCAAGTGATAGTGTATTGTACATTTTATTGATGTTCTTCAGCTTACCATCCTTTGTAATTTTGCTAAGAAGTTTGTCTAGAGGAGCAATAGTCTGTTTCACCTTCCTCTTAGGAGTCATTTTCTTCACCAGAGGCCTTACTGCCTATTGCATCTGTCTTGTGCTTTTTGGTGTAGGAGAAGGTACTGGTGAGGGTTTTCTTTTCCTTTCAACCCTTTTAAATACAACAGGTATATCACTCTCAGAAGAAGTTCCAATCGGTGAAAGATGAGTTTCTGGTTGAGGTGCTTCCAACTCACTTTCACTTATACCAGTTTGTCTCGAAATATCTTCGTTGATTGCCTTTGCCTGCCAGGTTCCTTTTCTTACAATTGCTTCAACTTTCTTAACCCTTTTCCTAGATTGAATAGTACTTTCTATTGTTTCAGCACTACCAAACACTTTCTCTTCTAGTTCCTTTGGAGCTTCAAGGAGGGCTTTTGCATAAGTTTCTATTATGTTGTCATCTATTTCATAGCCCATTTCAGTTACCCAAATAGTTCTAGGGATAATTGCCTCCATCCAGATTTCATCTTTCTTGGTCACAAAACGTATTTCTTTTTGATACTTATCCACAATATCTTGTGATAGTCTTACTTTAGTCTTCATTCGAGCCTTCAATGCTTGAAAATGCTCATTTATGTTTTTCTCCCTGTTCTCTCCCATATTGTTCAACAGATATGATAGTTGTTTTCCTACCAGTATGTCAAAGCCAAAATCTCTAGCACCAATACCGGGTACTTGTTTGGTTATGTACAACATCAGACAAGCAAGTAAGTTTCCGAATCTGAATGTTCATTTCTTATCTCCTTTAATCTTTCCCAAATTGTCTATCAGCTCATCTTTAAGCCATTCACATATATCTATTCTTGCATTATCATTGATCACATCATAGGCACTCTTGATACATTGGCTAGAAACTTAATTTACCCTATTTGCATGTGTAGCCTTATAACCTAAGATCATACTGATAAATCTGAGATTTATATCCTTTACATCATTTACCCTTAGAGATGTTTTATCAAATGTTGCACCAGTTAGGTTTATCACTATGTCATTTGAGACCTTCTTTGTTTTGTTCGGTCTGTTACTGGTGGAGGGTAACCTTGTTACAACTTTTACTGCTTCTTTTGTGATTTTATGAATAGAGTCTAACTAGAAAAATTCACCATGTACTCTGCTTAACACAATCCTTATGATATCCTTGGGAAAATCTAGGATACGAAGAATTTTAGTGAAACCTAGGGTTTCTACTATCTTATGTTTAGGTTTGACATTTCTGGATTCATCACAAATCATAGTTTTAAACATGTTATTAATCTCATCATCACCTAATTCATAAATATGACAATGTATATATATCCTAGTGTCTTCAACATATACTACTCCTTTAGGGATTTGAGAAAATGCACCTATGCTATCATCTTTCTTTGCAATTTCGGGAACCAGTTTGAAAATGGGTCTAGGGTGCTTAATAACCTCAACAACAATAGGGTTTGCAATAAATTTAGGAGTGGATGAAGATGCCATAGCTATAAATACCTCAATCTGCCTTAGGGATGAATATTTTGATGGATTGCTTCACTTCTTCGCTTAGAATACCTTCGCTCGAGAATTTTCGCGCTCTCGAGGATTTGAATGCTTGGTGAATAAAAAAGGAGCCAAAACACTTGCTTTATAATGTTATTTTTATCAACTACCACATTTAATGCTTGCCTATTAAGTCACAACTTAAGTCATCTGCTGGTATAGAAGCAATTTCAACTTCTCACCATTAATCAAGGGAATAATAGCAAGTTTTTCATTTTGTTGATAAACCCCCAAAGGATTTTTCTTTAGTTAGATGAAGTGTCTCCTGCCGGTGGAGTGTTACTCTGTTCTACTGGTGGAGGAGTATTCCCATCAACATTCAGATCTGACTTTTTGATCCATTGTTTTGAGAATTCTTGCTTTACCTCTTCAACCTTTTCTTTACCTTTCAAACTAGGACCTTTGTTATTTGCCAGTGATGCCTTCTACAAAATTTTGCAATATGCCCTATTTTTTTATAGGCATAACAAGTCACATTGTTTTTCTGAATATCTTTCCCATATCCTATACCGGTATGTGTTTTGCATTGATTAGATGTTGGTGAACAGATTGTCCTCTTACTTAATTTCTTTTAATTTACTCTATGCCCAATGTTATGAAGAGAACATAATCATTCACTACAGTTGAGAAAGTATTAATTTTACTTTAACTTCCTCTCTGAATTTTTCTACAGGTACAGCTCCCTTATCTGATTTACAATGAATTCAACTTTTATAATTACACTTTTTTCCTGAAAGTGCATAAGGTTCTCTCAACTACTCTTAGGTAGTGAGGTAATTACAAAATACAGATCGCAAATGAAAAGATTCACATACATATAATCAACAAAATCTATCTCAAAGAATGGATTTTCTGCTAGATTTTCAACATATATCAAAACAGGAAATAGATGAACTTACGACTAACCAACAGCAATAAGGAAATTTTGAATCGCCGAATTATCTCCACAAAGTGATAATAATTCAAGACTCAGAACGCAAAGTTTCAAAGCATAACCCAAAATTTTTCATATATGTATATCCAACTTCAATGCACAAAGTCTTTGGAAGCTAAAACATGCATATACTATCCTTGATCACTGTACTTCAAAAAAATCTATCTTAAAACTATATTTAACTTGCTATTCTTTTCTCCTCTATTGCTCATCCCCTAAGACCGTTTTATGCCCCAGCATTTATAGTCATTTTTAAAATCCCGAAGGGCCTCCCTTAAAACCCAGCCCTATCGGGTTAATACAAGAAACCGTTATGAAACTAGAAAGCAGTTATCAAAAAGATAGAACGCCAGCGGGTGACGATTCAGTTCCCACTATATTCGCCGGCTTCCTCCTCATTTCCGATGGTTTGTCATACCAGCTTCCAGCTTTGGAAAGTAGACATGAATTCCTGCGTGGCCTGTGAGTGCGGGTTCTTTAAACTCATCAGCCGGGCTCTACATGCATCCTTCTGCCACCTGTACTCCTTCATCTTTACGCTCTGACATGGCATCAGCTTCTCATTGAGGCGCAACATGGATTCTATACCTGCCAACGAAGTGAAATCATCGACCTTGGGCGTTTCTTTATCTCTAATCTGTTCAACTGCTTCGGTGAAACTTTTGGTTAACACTTCAATGTCCATGCTACCTTCATCCAATTGTAAGATGCCTGTGGGGTTGACAATCTTCATGTCTTTAACCAGTTCCTTATGCATGTCTGTGATTTGATTCTTGACGCCTTGGACCTCTTTGATGGCTTCTTTGTAGATGGACTCCTTCCAGCTCATATTACTTTTCAGGATAAATAATGTGCACGGGTCCACGGATTTCATGGGGTTTTCTCCTAAGAATTTGAGAACTCCAAACTTTTCAACCTTAGTTACCCGGGAAACTATGGTTTGGCACCGTGACAATTCTGTCTCCCATACTAGTATCAAAGTTTGAATCTCCCCGAGCAATGCTTCACCCTCGGAATAGATACTAGTAATTTCGGAAATAAACTTATTCCCTTGCTCTAAAATGCTATTTACCCAACTAACCATAGCGTCAGACAACAATTTTCCCCTCTGCATCTGTTTCATCAATTGCTGGCTTTCGGCGGAATTTGGATCGAATGGCTGAGGCAGCTGGATTATTGGGTTAGGCCCTAAATTAATCAGTGAATTGATGTATGTGGCCATCGTCACCACCATTGCTTTCAATTCTTTCTTCTCTTTAGAATCTTTTTCTGATTGAGTGAGCATGTGATCAGCAGAAAATTTAAAGAAATTATTACCAGTACTCCTATTAAGGGTACCTAGTTCAATAGAAGTGACTTTGAATCCTTCCTCATCAATTTCCCCTGATTCCCTTTTCTGTTTATAATTAGCCACCTCCTCTATGATTTTCCCCGTTACTAGATCTTTAGTGAGACAAGCATCCATTTTCATTTTCTTTGCTTTAGATCCTCTAGCCGCATACCTAGTGACAATATCTTTTACTGGCGAGGCCACTGGTTGTAAACTCCGTTTCTTATTGATTGAATTTGACAACCATAAAGGAACAGTGGGAGTGGTTGATATCATCTGAGTATCTTTAATCGGAGTCAAGAAATTGGGTTGATCTGTCTTTGGTGTTTCAATGAATTGGACTTCATCGTCTGCTTCATCTTGAAAAGGGGACTTATCACTTGAATCCTGCTCTGGTGATGTCATTTCCTGCTTCTGGGAACTAGGCTGCTTCAAAGCTTTGTTCCTGGAATGGGATCTCGTCCTAGGAGCCGTGACTTGGGAAGGAAACTTTATTTTCTTATCTGAGGCCAATGTATCACCTGCAACATGAGAAAGTGGAATGTCAGATTGAAGCGGTTCCCAGAGAGAAATCACCTTAGGAGAAGACTCATTGATGTTTCCATTTCTTTTCCTTTGCAGCCAGTCATCCGTATAAGTTAATATGGATCTGGCTCTCAAATTAATATCGTCATCTTCCTCCTTGCTCCAATCAACTGTCAAGAATTTTGCTTCGTTTGATCCTTCCCATCTGGGTTCAACTAAAAATGAACCATCTTCGACGATTCCCTGTGTTTTGAACTTCAATTTGAAAGAGCTAATTTGCTGCAAGGTGAGTCTAGAATGATCCCTTTTCAAGACTTCTTCTTCATTTTCACAGTCTTCCCATAGATCTTCTAGCTGCGGAGCAACTGATGAGTAGATTTCAAGGCCGAGGGTCAGAGCTGCATATCCTTTACTATCGAAGTTTCTCCTGCTGCGGTAGAAACCAAGATTGAATCCCAGCAAATTGCTTCCGATGATGGAAGCGTCATTCATGTTATTACAGACCAAAGAGTGCAGCTTAATAGGGAAAGCCATCTCCCATTTCTCCTGAGGGAGATTATCCTTAATGACAGCAGAAAGTTGCCTGCACAATTCGGCTAAAATGAAACAATCAAGGGCATATCAAGGCAACCTCACAGGTTCTTCCTCAAACCCTCCGACTCTCAAATATGTGAACCTAGGAAACTGAATAAAAGAACTCCCATAATGTTGAACCAGCCTCAGTGATTCAGAAGAGAGTCGCGGCATCTGAACACCTTCTAGAGCCAAATAAATGTTTTCAAACAATATATCATGCACCTTACGGAAATCCTCCAGAACTCTGTCTTTTTGCAACAACGGACAATATTGGAAGATGGTCATTTCCTCATTCCATACCTCATGCAGAAGAGCGGCGAGATCACATGTGCAGGCAATACAATAAGTCAAATATGAGGCCATACAAAAATCTTCTCTAGACTCTTTGGCGTGTTTGAGCTGGCTTCTCAGGGAAGTGGCAATAATCTCCGCCCAGTCCATCCATTGTTCACCTTTTAAGATAATTTCAATGTACCTATACATCCATTCTTCGAACAAACATACATCAGCTGAACCTTTCACCCTGTGTAATAATACCACCAGGTCGTGTATGTGGGGTTTCATGTGGCTTCTAGTAATGACCTTCGGGAGTCTAGACCCACCTCCATAGTTAACCTTGGTCCATTTCCTGGCAAGGGTGTTTCGATACACACTAGGGTTTTCCCGATACTCAGCTTCAGCTTGAATGGGTGAGAAAGCGGCAAAGGTACTTGCTGTTAATTTCAAAACAGAAGAAATGGTTTCCTTGGAGACTGGAAGTATGACATTACCATTTTTGCTTACTATGCTCTTGCTTCTTACATCATAATGGTCAATGCAAAGTTGTAGGAGTTCAGGGTTTACAAAGGTGGGGGGAAACGCAGCAGCTTCAATTAACCCGCTCGTTAATATTTCCATACATCCCTTAACCTCTTCTGTATTCGCAAGAAAATTTGCTTGAAGACTTTCCACATTTACCTCTTCTAAATTGATATCACAAATCACTGGTCTTTTACATTCAAGGCTAGAAACATTACCGAGAAAATGCATAACTGACTTCATTCTCAACTTAAACAATCAAGACCTCTTTCAGACAAACCTTTGAAAATAACAGTTTTGCAGAACAGAACAAAGGTTGCTAAACTCTCACCTGTTTTCCATTGAAAAGCAAATAATCTCCTCTAGCTTCCCTAACTGCTCCTTCTCTCCGAAATCAGACCTCCTCTCCTTTATCCTTTTTCTTTGTATTTTGGATAACTTACCAGGCAACTGAATGAAAATTTATCACAGGGGAACTTTATACATGGGAAGATCGGATAATGATAGTTCATCACCTTACATCAGGATTGACATGCTCGAGGCGTCGATGCATAAATGCCTCGATTAATGATTTACCCTTTCGCATGAGTTAATAATAATTGATTTCATGCGATATCCAGTCATTCATAAAATGAAGGTCTACTCACACTCATAACAATGATACCCTTTACCTTGAAAAAGAAATAAAATCTTTTGATTTGACATGCTGACGGGACCATTGATTGCTTTGAGAGAAAGGCGGCGCATCGTACTCCAAAAATAAACTCCCGCCGTCAATACTTGCCAAAAACCACTTTGAATAGGCTTAAACCGAGCTTCAAAATGGTTCAAAGTATTTCAAAGAAGACTGCCGCGATAAAAGATACTTCCTGCCAAAGAAAGAGTATTAGTATGAAAAATTTGGTCGAACCACTTTGAACTACTTCGAACCGAGGTTCGAAATGATTCGAAGCGATTCAAAAGGGAGGGGAGGAATGACCGTGGAAGCTTGCGAACTTGACCAAATTTCTTCAAAGGATGATAGAGACTTAGATGATGAAGGGGAGACCTCGAATAAGATAGGTGTGGTTTTTAAAGGGGAACCCTTGAATTAATATGGTGACTCTAAACACAACTAACATTAGATAAGTGTCCAAATCTTCCACAAATATAACATCTTACATTCATTCTGCAATTCTCTGAATTATGACCAACTTTGTTGCATTTAGAACATTGACCGGTGGGTGTATTAGTATTATGAAAATTTCTAGATCTACACTGATTTTCTCTATGACCATACTTGTTATAGTTAAAGCATTTTCCATTAAATTTGTAAGCAGTAGGTTGTCTTACCGATTTTCTATGATCATTATTGTTTGTAGTACCGGAGCTTTCACCAACTTCAAGGCCAAGGCCATTTGTATCACCATTAGGTTTCTGATTCTTCAACATGTCACCAAGTTCTTTTGAATTTTTCTTGAATTTCTCCTTGTGTTGATTTGCAACAATCAATTCACTCTCCAAGATTCCTTTCTGTCTTATGAGTTCAGTTCTGTCATTTTGTGTGTGCATAAGATCTATCTTCAACATATCATTTTCATGACTGAGTCTTGTGTTCTCATTTCCCACATCATTTAGTCTTCTAACCAGGTCTTCTTCATTCTTATTTTTGTCTTCAATTTCTTTACACAATCTCATAGTCATATCTTGCATCTCATTCTTTGTTGTGCTGATTTCTTGTCTTAGCTTGTTTATCAAATCATTAAGAGTTTCCTTTTCATTTTCCTCATTCTGTATCTTTTCACAAAGTTCTCTCCTCTTGTTCCTTGCAATAGTAAAATTCTCTTGAAGTGCTTGAATAATATCCTAAGCAGCCTTTATATCATCTTCAAGTTTGATATTCTTCACTTTTTTTGTATCATAGTCTGTAAGAGCTGTTTCCAATTGTTTTCTCAAGTTTTCCATCTCTACCAGTGACAAGATCTTCCTCCAGTTGTTAAACTTATGCAAAAAGAGGACTAGGCTCTAATACCAATTGTTAGGATTCCCAAAGATACTAAGAGGGGGGGGGGGGCGTGAATCAGTATCTAACCGGTATATAAATGTACTTGACTTAAAACATGAAAAACATATTAAAACTGTGTACCAGTAAACCAGAAATAATGCAGTAAGCAACAATAATAGTAACCACATGAGAAGCACACCATAGCACAACATTTTAATGAGGAAACCTGGTGTGGGAAAAACCTCAGTGGGATTTGTGACCCACAATATTTTCTTACTGGCCAATAAGGGAATATTACTCTTAAAATAGGGCCCTACACATGTAGGAAGGCCAAGTGCCTAGAGCTCACTGCTCAATTACAAAAGAAGTCACACTGACTTACAAAATGGATTATACTAATCCAATGTCTTGTACTGCTTCAGATCAGCATCTGCTATGCCAGATTCAATACAGGTTTAAGCTCTGCTACAACATAAATCCTTAACCAATATTTCATATATTAGGTCTACTTATCTCACATCCTATCACATATTTCCTATTACAAAATGATCTCATACATATATGAGTCATATTACAACTCGCCATGTTGGCTTACAATAATTTTACAATTAATTACAAAATTCATTTTAAACAAAATTGAAGTCGGCCAAGGTGTTGGTATCCTTCCTTTCACTGTCGATGTCCTATGTGCCGGTGTAGAGTTTGTCTGTCAGTGGCGGTGCCAGTATCATATGATTGAAAGGTTGCCATCAATGACAAAACCTACAATCACGTACAATTTCTTGTTGGAGTGTGCATTTTCCAACAATCCCCACCATGTTTTTTCCATTTGGGTTTCCACATGAAAAATCTATGTGTTATGAGATGTGAATTTTCATGTCATGATTAAGCAACATTTGCTTAGTTGAATTTACATGCAAAGCTAATGTCTATGGTATTTCTGATACTATACATGAATGATTATATTTGTGAAGTATTTTTCAAGTGTTGAATGTTACTTGAAGTATTCAACTTTACTGGTTTTGCTGACTGAAGTCTTACTGTGTTTAACTGGTATTGCCATGATTAAGTTCAGTGATGAAGACAACCGATTAATATTGTTTTAACTTGATAAGTTGTGGAGAGAAGTTTTTGTCTGTACTGATTCAGCCCCCCCTCTTAGTACCGATTAGGGTATTTGTTGTTCATCATTATTCATCAATTGGTATCAGAGCTATGCTAGGTCCTCAGTGATATAACTTAACCGCTTGAGGTAAGAGATCTTGCTGTAATGATGAAGAGGGAAGGCCCTAAGTTCAATAGAGACAACTTCCAAATATGGAAGGATAGAATGAACATTTACATCAAGAGTAAGGGTGCTCAACATTGGAGCTATGTTGAGAATGCCTATGTGATCCCCATTGGCACTCTGACCGATGATCAGAAAAGAGAGATTTAGGAAAATGGGCAAGTCATGGAAGCTCTTATCAACAACTTGTCCAATATTGAGTTCATTGATGTACAAGATAAGGACACTCCTAAAAATGTATGGGATGCACTGGAAACCATTTATGGTGGTGATGAGCACGTAAAGAAAGCTAAGGAAGAGAGCCTTAGAGGAAAATTTGAAGACATGAGGATGGTTGAAGAGACCATTCAACAATATGACAAGGATTAAGACTGTGGTTGGAGATATCATGAGCAATGGTGGAACGATTGAGGATGCCATTGTTAGTAAAGTTTTTAGATCATTGTTACCGGTCTATGGAATCAGAGTTGCTGCTATTCAGGAACTAAGGCTATTGACAAAACAAAGGTATCCTTGCACTCTATCATTGCAAAATTGACTACATATGAGTTGAATAGCTATGATGGTAGTGTTCAGAAGACTAAGTCAGCCTTTAAACCATCTGCTACACCATCCAAAAAAGGAAAAGAAGTAGGTACCAATTATGAATCTAGGCAATGCAGAGATATGGGTGATGAAGAGATTCTGATGGAGTTTGAAGCTCTTCTTGCTAAAAGACTTCCGAAAGGAACCGGTAAATATAGAGGTAAGCTTCCTCTAAAATGTTTCTCCTACAATAAGATAGGACATATAGCTGTTAACTATCCTAACAATGATAAATTGAAGAGGTTTAGAAAGTATAAAGGAGGAAGTAGAAGAAATTGTCTTGTTGTAGTGGATGAAGGTGTTACTAATGAAGAATCTAAGGATGAAGAGAATGAAGACATAGTGTTTGTGGCTGTAAAGGAAGAAGTGTTTGACAAGAAAGCCCTTGTCTCTCGCATTGACAACTCTAATGAGTGGATTATTGATAGTGGGTTTTCTCACCACATGACTGGTGGCTGGAGAAAGTTTCCGTCTTTGGAAGAATATGATGGAGGTGTTGTCTGATTTGAAATTGATGCACCATGCTTGGTGAAAGGTAAAGGATCCATCTCACTAAATGGAAAGAGCAGTGCAAATGATGTCTACTAGGTAGAAGGTCTTAAGCATAACCTTTTGAGTGTTGCTCAGCTAAATGACAAATGACTCACTCTAGAGTTCAAAGGTGGAGTCTGCAGTATAATTGGAAAGAGTGGTGAACTTATTGCCACCGGTAAGTAGGCTAGAGGTAACTTATTGTGTCTAATGGCTAAGTTTGATGATAGTTGGATATGGCATAGGAGACTTTTTCATATAAACTTTGACAATATTGTTAAAGCCAGTAAGATCAAGGCAGTAAGAGGATTGCCTTTGCTGAACAAACCAAAAAATTCTTTGTGTAGAGAATGTCAACTGGGAAGATGTCTTCCTCAACTTTTAAAGGTAAGTCTTTTTCAAATGAGAACTTACTTGATCTTGTGTACACCGATCTGTGTGATCTAATGAAAACTAGAAGTATTTAGGGAGATAGGTATTTTATGATTCTTACTAATGATTGCTCAAGAATGATGTGGGTTACATTCTTGAAAGACAAGTCTGAGGCAATTAGAAAGTTCAAAGCCTTCAGAGCATTAGTAGAGAAGGAAAGTGGCCAAAGGATAAAATGCCTAAGAACTGATCAAGGAGGTGAATTCACTTCTGATGAATTCAACAAGTACTATGAAGAGAACAACAACAAGAGGCAATTGTTCGCCCCTAGGACACCAGAATAGAATGATGTAGCAGAAAGGAATAACAGGACTGTAGTTGAAGTGGCCAGAACAATGCTGATCCAAGGAAAGGTTGCTCACACTTTTTGGAGAGAAGCAGTGAATACTGCAGTCTATACTATAAATAGGGTACTCATTAAGAAAGGTAAAGATAAAACCCCTTATGAGTACTAGACCAGGAAGACTCCCACTATGAGTTATTTTAAAGTATTTGGAAGTAAGTGCTATATCAAGAGAGGTGAGCATCTGAGCAAGTTTGATGCTAAATGTGATGAAGGAGTATTTCTGGGATATTCTACTAAGAGAAAAGATCTCAAGTGCTACAACAATAGAACTCAAAAAATTGTTAAGAGCATCAATATCAAGGTTGATGAATCCCCTGAGAAACTTGAGGAAACCAACAACAAGCAAATGGAAGGTGAACCAGGTGTAGCTTTCTAGGAACCAGTTAAGAAATAATCAAACAAAGATCTCAGTGTTCCTATATCGGTAGAAGCTGTTGTAGGTGAAGAAGAAGATGGAGATGAAGAAGAAGAGGAAAAACAAGAAGAATTAGCTAGAGTCATTCCTAGATATGTGAAACTACATCATGATCTGAAGCAGATCATAGGAGATAAAGATACAGGGATACTCACAAGAAGAAAGGTGAAAGAGAACTCTTACTTGATCTCTAAATTGGATCCTAAGACTACTAGAGAGGCACTTACAGATGAAGACAAGATTAAGGCAATGGAAGAGGAGCTAGATCAGATTGAGAAGAATGCAAAATGGTCTTTGGTACCCAGACCAAAACATAGGAATGTCATAGGTACCAAATGGGTCTTTAAAAATAAGATGAATGAAGGAGGCACAATTATAAGGAACAAGGAAAGGCTTTCATGCAAGGGATACACTGAGGAAGAAGGAGAAGACTATGGGGAAACCTTTGCCCCAGTGGCTAGACTGGAAGGTGTTCGAATGCCACTTGCATTTGCAACATTTAAGAGATTCAAGGTATATTATATGGATGTGAAGTCTACATTCTTGAATGGAATCCTTGAAGAGGAAGTGTATATAGAGCAGCCAGATGGGTTTGCTTTATTAGAAGATAGTGACATGGTGTGTAGATTACACAAGACCCTATATGGTTTAAAACAAGCACCAAGGGCATGGTATGAACAATTACACTCTCATCTTGTGAAGATAGGATTTGAGAGAACAAGTGAGGACAACAACATCTACCTGAAATCAGAAAGTGATCAGATTCTGATCTATGAAGTGCTTGTAGATGACATAATCTTTGGAGGAGATGATGAAATGAGCCATGCATTTGTAGATGTAATGAAGAAATAGTTTGAGATGTCTCTGATTAGAGAGATAAAAATTTTCATTGGTCTACAAATTCAGCAAATGAAAGAGGGTATCTTTATTACCCAGTCCAAGTATGTCAAATAGGTATTGAAGACTTTTGGCATGCAGGAGAGAAAACCGGTTGGTACACTGATGGTGACCGACTGTAAATTGACTAAGGAAGATGATTCAACATTGGTGAATGAGAAAAAGTACCAGTCAATGATCGGTAAGATGCACTACGTGGTATACAACAAACCGGATATTGCTCATGCAGTGGGCATAGTAGCTTATTTTCAGAAAAGTCTAAAAGACTCCCACTTGGTAGCTGTCAAGATGATTCTTAGATACCTGAAAGGAACAGTTGACTATGGATTGTGGTATCCATATAATGGTGACTTTAATCTCAAAGTATATACCGATGCCAATTGGGCAGGGAATATGGACAACCGAAAGTGCACAACCGGTGGAGCGTTCTTTCTTGGTGGAAGACTAGTCTCATGGATGAGTAAGAAGCAGAGCTATGTTTCCTAGTCTACAGCTAAAGAAGAATATGTGGTAGCATTTATGAACTGCACTCAAGCAATCTGGATGAAACATGTATTGGAAGGTTTCAAAGTACCTATATCTGAATTGGTGAATATATTTTGTGACAACACAAGTGCAATAAATATTTACAAGAATCTAGTATTGCATGCTAGAACTAAGCACATTGAGCTTAAGTATCACTTCTTGAGAGAGAAGGTTTAGAACAAAGAGGTTGTATTAGAACATGTTCCCAGTAAGGAGTAGCTAGCAGACATATTCACTAAGCCCTTACCAAAGACTACATTTACCTATTTGAGAGGTGAATTAGGGGTTTTGCCCCTTCATGAAGTCAACTAAAGTTGTGTGCTCCACATCAGTCAGGTACTACAGTGTCAAATCTTTTAGGATTGATGTGTTGAAGGATGCTACTCCATAGGGGGAGCAGCATAGTGGAGAATGGAAGCTTGTGCCTCCACTTTGGCATTGTTGTCAAAGGGGGAGAAGATATCTGATATATGGGGGAGAAGATATCTGATGATGAAGACACACTGGTCTATGTTGTTTATAGCTCCAAGCTACACTAAGTATTGCCATCAATGCCAAAGGGGGAGATTATTGGCATATGATGAGCTGACATGATGATATAATGATAATGTATGTTGTCATAGATGTTGATAAGTGCAAGTGAACCAATATGAAGATTGGAAAAAGTTGGTGAACCGGTATGAAGAGTTGTAGTGAACCGATGTCAGGGTTTCACTAAGTGTGACTACCGGTTGGTAGTCTCAGCTCTAGGATTTTTGATTTGGCAATATAGCTTGTGCGATGCAACCAGTGACATTTTGTGATGAGTTAGCTAAGAGATAAGGATGAGATCGAGATGCCATGTCAGTTTTGTATGCGTGAAGGATTTCCTTGAGGATCTTGCATGTGAAGATTGATTGCATTAAATGTCTACCTCAGGAATAATCATTCTTCTTAGCGGTATGAGAAGAGCGCGTGATGGGTTACTGATTCCCATGTGCATTGAAGAATGGACGATGTAGATTGACTTGTGATCTATTCGAGATTGTATTATTCTATGCAAAGTGTTTGGACGGTCAGGATTGGACCTCTTGTATTGTAAACTTAAAATGCGCAGGGTTTAGGGTTTATGCTACCGACCTAACTGTTGTCTATAAGGTCGATGATGTTTGTTATTGTTCGTGTTGGCAAATGTTTCATGTGTATCTGAGTGACGAGATACTTGCTAGACCAGTGAGTAGAAAACTACAGAGTGTGATTGCAGAGTAAAGGAACTAAAATAGATCTGCCTTGGTATGTGGTGCTCTTATCAGATCAAAGTTTTACCTATTGTATTTTAACCATTTCAACAGTTGGAAAATCCCTTTACCACATAGCTTTAACAGGCTTATTGTAAATCCTCTAACCAGGTGACTCAAGATCATTGAGTTCTGTAGCATCGTAAATTGTACGCACTTGCTAGGGTGGTACAATTTCACACCTAGTTTAGCACCCGCCTTGGCGCACTTTGCATTTTGCATTGCATTTCCCCTTTAGCACTTAATTAATCAAATTAATTAGGTCTAAGGCTCTATTTCATCATCTCCCATATCATAAAGTTGGGCCCTTTCATTAAAGTGTGCCCTTTTCATTTTATTCCTCCAATACATCATTTAATCTAAAACCCTAATTAGGTCCTATTTTGAACTTGGGGGCTTGATTTCAGGGGTCAAAACATCTCGAAATCAGCTGTAACTTCGGGATTCTCTCTAAAATCATCATATCCGACGGCCCTGAAAATTTGGTGAAAAGTTGTCGGGACCATGGCGCCCGGAGTGCAACATGGTCCCGGACATTTTTCCCAAAATTTTAGGAGCGCAATCCAATCATAAAATAAAGCTTAACCCCAAGAAATTGGCAGGATATTCAATCTCTAGGTCAGCCAAAAGTCGAAATTAAGACCTAGGGTTTCATATATAAGAGCTCTCTTTCTTCATTTGAAAGGATCCGAATTTTGGTTTTCAGGAACCTCATATGCAGCGAAAGAGCAGATCTTTGAAGACTTCAACAACATTCAACATCCTTCTATCAAGCATTTATCAATTTCATTCATCCATTTAGGGCTTGGAAGACATTGAAGAACAATAGGAGATTACCGACTGAAGATTGGCTTGTACTCCTCCCTTGAGGGTTGGGTATGATTTCATGTTGTTTTCATGTCTTTGCATAAGCTTCAATATATCCTTTATTCATGCTTTAGATCACTTTGCATCTTGATTTAGAGCATTTACATTATCATTTACAAGCGATTAGGGTTTACTTTCTAGGTTGCTCTAGTTTGCTTTCTTGCATTTAAGGACCTTGCACACACACTAGGTCTGCACACACAATACATTTTACAATACAACTTGGCTATTCGTGGAGGTGGAAATCACCGAAGTGGGGGTTTGACTAAGGCAAAACCCTATATAGCCGCCCAAACACCTTTTCAGATATAAGTGTAGGTTTCGGGACTCGGACGACGCCGCAAGTTACAGATCTGGAAGAAGTAGAGGGAGACCGAACTTCACACCAAATCTCAGAGAAAAAGACCAGGACAGGGGCGTGGGGCTCCCTGGTCCTGCTAGGATAGGGGCGCTGGGTGCCCTCGTCCCTAGGATAGGGGCGCTGGGCGCCCTGGTCCTCATGACAGCAGCTCTCAGCATTTTTGACAGCTTTGCAAAACAGCAGTTTCCGGAGCAGTTTCAGGGGCAGAATCAGGACAGTGGCGCCTGCGCCCCCGTCCCGAACATTTTCAGTCAGATTTTAACTCTGGGTACGCATTTGCATTCTTGTCTTGTCCTTGTGTTTACAGCTTTCCATTATTTAAGTTCAATTCTGCAATCTCGTTATTAGTTTATACTTGCACTTTGGGGTTAGGGATTGAACTTGCATCATTTCATCTTTCAATTACAACAAAGGAATAGAAATCCTAATAGGTAGCCTGTGGCTCTCTCTTCCACAAGAAGAAGTAGCCAATTGTGTAATACCTCTAGGCTCTTTCGTATTCCACAAGTGTGTGGTTGAAAGTGAGATTAGGGCATGTTTGCTTAGTTTCACTTTTTCTCCCACACATTTTGGTGAACCCGACGTGAATCTATCATTGCTTCCTCTTGCATTGCATTTGTTAGATCTAGATCTAGATTTAGTGTGTTTTCATTTCATTTTCATTAAAAAGAAAAAAAAAAAGTGTGTTTCTTTGCATTGTGTGTTTAAAATTTTATGCGATTTCAAAATGTCAGATTTTTATTTGCAAGATGTTCATATTTGTTATGATTATGAGTTAGATGAAGCTTTAGATTAATTTTTGAAACCTCAATATACCAAACCTTCATTTTACCAAAAACTCATAAACATTGTTACTATGCCATTTCGTTGTGATGAGAAAGATAAGTCGAATGATTCCTCTCAAGGGTACATTCCTATCAGCTCTTCCACTAAATCTAGTAACATGGTTGTTTTCAATGATCCCCTCTATGAAGAGATATCTCCTTTTGAATCAAAAGATAAACCTTTTAATAGATATGATCATGCTTTGTTGGATGATGCCCTTGATGCCTTTGTGTCTCCTAAAAAACACTCCCTTCATGAGGATCCTTTTGTGCAAGAAGATGACATTATCCCTACATTTCCTAGTGATGGCCTTTCCTTTTCCAACAAAATTCCCACTAGAGATGATGAATTAATGGTAAATGCTTACCCTTCTCCTAAAGTTGGTCTTACCCATAAGAATCCCTTAGAGAAAGAAGATGAAATAATAAGCAATTTCCTTAATTCTCTCTCCCCTAAAGATCATATTGAACATATTTTGAGGAAAGAGGATGAGTTTAACACATCTATTGATGCTCTCCCTCCTAAGGATGAGGAATTAATAAACAATGTTATCTCCTCTCCCGAAATTGACAATACTTCAAACATTCCTTTCAACAACCTCACTATTTGGGATGAACCATTAGAAGAAGGTATAGATTATTCTCTACCCCTAGCCAAAGGGGATGAAATCAAGATTGGAAACTCCCTTGATAGTTTCTCCCCTTCCTTGAATCTCAATTATTCTCCCTCTAAAAATAAAGCATCTCCCCCTCCTCAACTTGGTTCTACTCATAAGGAAACCCTAGTTCAAAGCAAAATGGTTAACATCTCTTTCAAAGATCTCCCTCTCAAAAGTGAGACTTTAGAGAGTAATGTTGATCCTTCTCCTAGAGAGTTTATTCCCCATGTAGATCCTTTGAAGATAGAGGATGATATAACCTTTCCTAGTATTACTCTTCCTACTAGAACATGAATGCCTACCCCTTGTCTCTCTCCTAAAATTGATTTAATCTGTGATAAGATTTTAGTGCAAGAGAAGACTATCAATAATTCTTCCAACACTTTTGTTCATTCCTCTAAACCATCCTCAATCAATTTGATACATGTGAATGAAACACCTAACAAACCTCTCTTCACTGTCCAAGGTGCTTGTCCTTCTCAAAATTCTCAACCTTTAAATAAGCCTATCTTGGTGGTTCGAGGTGGTTATGCTAATGATTCTTTTTTCACTCCTAAGAAACCTATTATTACTATGCAAGGAGGTTATTCTACTAAGAGCGATTATGAGTATGCTAAGCAACTGACTAGAGAGAGTTATCATGCGGTTGCTCATACCTATAACACAAGAAATAATAGGCAACCTAATCCTCCTCCAGTTATCCCAACTTCACTTCCTCCTTCCCAACCTATTCTTCCCCAAGCTCCACGTATTTCACAAGTTCTTGGTAAGGAATATGATCTCATAGAACAACTTAAAGCTACTCCTACTAAGATATCCCTTTGGGATTTCATCCAAACTTCTTCCACTCATCATGGAATGTTACAAGATGCCTTGAAAGATTTGAATGTTCCTCGACCTAATACATCTATTAATATAGTGTCTTTGGTTAACTCTGTGATGAATCCTAAAGCTCAAATTGTGTTTACTCAAGATGAGTTGCCTACTAGTGAAATTCAACATCAATATGATCCCTTGATGATTGTGGTTATCATAAATGACACTGCTATAAGACAAGCACTGGTAGATAATGGCTCTGGCCTTAATGTGTGTAGCATTAATCTATTGCATAAAATGAATGTGGATACATCTCTCATTGAGCCTAACTCTCGTCCCATTCGAGGCTTTGATAATGTTGCTAAGTCTTTATTAGGTATTATCACCTTACTCGTCATAGTGGGACCTGTTACTTTGCCTACTCCTATCCATGTTATGTCGGGAAATCTAACATTCAACTTGTTATTAGGGAGACCTTGGATTCACAGTATGCAAGCTGTCCCCTCTACATTGCACAGACAAGTTAAATTCATTTATAACAATAAGACATATACCTTGATAGGTGACACTAATCTTCAAGCTTGTTTGCAAACATCTAAGCCTTCCTCTTCTAGTAATGACTCTTTGAACAAGATACCTATGGATGAATCATCACCCTCTAATAATCAAAATTCTTTGGATGAGTCTGAAGCTCCTGAAGAAGATCCTTCTTGACTTGAATATACGCATGAAAAGGCTTTTGATCCTGAGAAGGTTCTTGCAGAAGACGATTGGGGATCTCTTGATTTTAGTCCCACCTTTGTAGGTGAGTATAGGGTTCCTCCTAGAGAGTTTAAAGTTAAAAATAAGGAAGACACTAAAAATCAATCAATCTTACCTGAACCTATGAGCAATAATTTTGTGGCCGCTTCTCAAACTTCTTCTCCTCACACCTCTAATTATGAAGAGTTTGATTCTTTGTCTTATGAAAAACCACCTTCTCTTCCTGAAATGGCTAATCGTTATGGTCGTGGTTTTCGCATTTTTGCTAAGCATGGGTATCATGGAAATGGTTGTGGTGCTCATGAACAAGGGATAAAAGTTCCTCTAGAGACTAATTTTCACAATTATGCCTTTGGACTCGGCTATAATCCCTGCAAACGTACCAAAGCATCTAAAAGACCATCTCTCAATGTGAATGCTATATTTAGTAGTGATGATGATCTCACTTCAACTAAATCATCTTCTACTTCTATCAACTCTCATTCCCCTCATAAGGAAATCTTGGCAATGAACAAATCTCTTTATGAATCCCCTCAAATTTCTAAATCCACTTATGAATCTTTATCTCCTATTCATCATAAAGTCCTTTCCTCTAGGGATAAGGCTCTAATAAATTACACTCATCCCTCTTCTAAGATTTCATGTGACTTTTCTTCTTCAATCTTTATCATTTTATACATGTTCTTGATCTCACTTATAGTTTAGCATTTAACATGTCATATTCAAATACCTCATTTAGTCTATCATGTCTTTAAATAACATTAATGGCTATTATGTTGCTCATCATTATGTGACATTGGTAGCTCATTTACTGGGGGCTCATTGTCATTCATGATGGTACAATTTCAAGTGCAATCATATTTTTTGAAGCAACATAATAGCCTAATTTTCTTGTTCCTATGGGGACAAGAATGATTTCATACATCTCTTCTTTTGCTTATGTCCAAATCTCTCCCTAGAAGATTGTGTAAGTCCTTCTCATTGACCTTATCCGTGGGAGGCAATGATCTTTCCTTATTTTTATCTAAGGATCCACTTTTTCCTATTTCGTGGATGGTGTGAACTTTATTACTTGATGTTATTCCTTGTATGCATTTGTTGTTGTTTGTTCAAGGATTCCCTCTTACAAGAGGTGTAAGTTCTTGACTACAACCTCTTTTGCACTTGGTAAAATACATCCATAATGAATTCACTCTCCCGATTGGGTTAAAAAGAGCGTCATCCTTCATTAAGAATCACTTTCACCTCGCAAAAGAAGGAAGTATTGCATTCTTATTCTCTTCTTTGTCTTATTCTAGAAGATGTTATATTTGTCTAAGACAATTCCTCTCGGGGATAGGTGTCTTTTGTACAAAGATCTCTTCTCCTCTAAGGATCTCCTTTACACATACTACAAGATATCCCTTTTCAACTATCTTATCCTTTCTTAAAGAGTGTAAAACTCTCTTTCTTGGATCTATGACATTGTTGCATTTTTGGGGTATCTTCTTTTGTGATGAAGGTAGGTATCCTTGTTCTACTTTTCTTATAACATAAAACTTACACTTTTTGAGCAATGGGTTATTCTTGGAACTAGAGCACAGACTCTTAGAGCGAGATGTCACACTTTTGTATTATGCATATACAGGTTGTAGCATACTTGGGCATAGACTCCTATGAGGTGCTTCTAACCTCCCTTACACACACATGCACGAGGTTGAGTGGAACTAGCGGCATAAGGCTAGACTTTCTCACTCTCCTCCCTTACATGGATCACCTAGACAGACTCTAGGGGCTAGTTTTCCATGTCCTTTGTCCCATGGATCACCTAGACAAGATCTAGGGGCGAGAAGTCCATGTTTTCTCTCTCACTATTCTTCTCATGGATCACCAATGTGTGTATTCATGCTTTTTTCCTTTCTTTTCTTCTCTTTGCATTTTGTTTCCATTTACATCTTTCATCTTGTGTTACAGAGCTCTCAAATCCTCACACTCTTTGTTGTGTTGGAATTGAGATTTAGTCCTCTTTCTTACCAAATGATTCTCCATTAGTTTTTGATCTCATATCAAATCTTCTTGTGAGCATTTGTCATCAATATTCTTTAACAATTCGAAGTGGTAAACATGATACCCTGTTTCAACTCACTAAAATTAGCAAGCCGAAACAGGGGGGGGCATATAGCTACCCTCGAATTTTCATCACCTTCCTTAGTAAGCATTAGGTGAGTTTGTGATCTAACGTGTGTTTTGTAGGGTGCGGTTCCTAACTGTGTATGGCAGATACCGCTGGGGGCTTCATTCGACAGACTTATGGATATATCCTTTTTCAAATAATGTTTACTTTTCTGTACTTTAGCTTGCATATGCACGTAGTGTTCATATGACCGCTAAAGTGGGGGCTAAATGTAGCGTCGTAAATTGTACGCACTTGCTAGGGTGGTACAATTTCACACCTAGTTTAGCACCCGCCTTGGCACACTTTGCATTTTGCATTGCATTTCCCCTTTAGCAATTAATTAATCAAATTAATTAGGTCTAAGGCTCTATTTCATCATCTCCCATATCATAAAGTTGGGCCCTTTCATTAAAGTGTGCCCTTTTCATTTTATTCCTCCAATACATCATTTAATCTAAAACCCTAATTAGGTCCTATTTTGAACTTGGGGGCTTGATTTCGGGGGTCAAAACATCTCGAAATCAGCTGTAACTTTGGGATTCTCTCTAAAATCATCATATCCAACTGCCCTGAAAATTTGGTGAAAAGTTGTCGGGACCATGGCGCCCGGAGTGCAACATGGTCCCGAACATTTTTCCCGAAATCTTAGGAGCGCAATCCAATCATAAAATAAAGCTTAACCCCAAGAAATTGGCGGAATATTCAATGTCTAGGTCGGCCAAAAGTCGAAATTAAGACCTAGGGTTTCATATATAAGAGCTCTCTTTCTTCATTTGAAAGGATCCGAATTTTGGTTTTCAGGAACCTCATATGCAGCGAAAGAGAAGATCTTTGAAGACTTCAACAACATTCAACATCCTTCTATCAAGCATTTATCAATTTCATTCATCCATTTAGGGCTTGGAAGACATTGAAGAACAATAGGAGATTACCGACTGAAGATTGGCTTGTACTCCTCCCTTGAGGGTTGGGTATGATTTCATGTTGTTTTCATGTCTTTGTATAAGCTTCAATATATCCTTTATTCATGCTTTATATCACTTTGCATCTTGATTTAGAGCATTTACATTATCATTTACAAGCGATTAGGGTTTACTTTCTAGGTTGCTCTAGTTTGCTTTCTTGCATTTAAGGACCTTGCACACACACTAGGTCTACACACACAATACATTTTACAATACAACTTGGCTATTCGTGGAGGTGGAAATCACCGAAGCGGGGGTTTGACTAAGGCAAAACCCTATATAGCTGCCCAAACACCTTTTCAGATATAAGTGCAGGTTTCGGGACTCGGACGATGCCGCAAGTTACAAATCCGGAAGAAGTAGACGGAGACCGAACTTCACACCAAATCTCAGAGAAAAAGTCCAAGATAGGGGCGTGGGGTGCCCTAGTCCTGCCAGGATAGGGGTGCTGGGTGCCCTGGTCCTCCTGACAGCAGCTTTCAGCATTTTTGACAGGTTTGCAAAACAGCAGTTTCCGGAGCAGTTTCAGGGGCAGAATCAGGACAGTGGCGCCCGCGCCCCTGTCCTGAACATTTTCAGTCAGATTTTAACTCCGGGTATGCATTTGCATTCTTGTCTTGTCCTTGTGTTTACAGCTTTCCATTATTTAAGTTCAATTCTGCAATCTCGTTATTAGTTTATACTTGCACTTTGGGGTTAGGGATTGAACTTGCATCATTTCATCTTTCAATTACAACAAAGGAATAGAAATCCTAATAGGTAGCCCGTGGCTCTCTCTTCCACAAGAAGAAGTAGCCAATTGTGTGATACCTCTAGGCTCTTTCGTATTCCACAAGTGTGTGGTTGAAAGTGAGATTAGGGCATGTTTGCTTAGTGTCACTTTTTCTCCCACACAAGTTCTTCAAATCCTCTAGCGAGGTAACATTTAACAGAGTTTCAACCTTTAACATGGTATATAGCCATCCCTGAACTGGGTGATCTTTAATAGGATCAGTTCCTAACAAAACCTTATTGTAGTCTTTAACCAGACTAGGCTCCTAACAAAGCAAGCTTCAAAAGTGTTCAAAAACAAGCTTTTGGGTATTCATCCCCATTGTGGTTTTTCCCATTTGGGTTTCCACGTGAAAAATCTACGTGTTATGAGTTGTGCATTTTTCATGTGATGATTAAGAAACATTTGGTTAGTTGAATATGCATGCAAAGCTAATGTCTATTGTATTATTGATACTACACATGCATGAGTATATTTGTGAAGTAGTTGTCAAGTATTCAATGATACTTGAAGTATTCAACTTTACTGGTTTTACTGACTGAAGTCTTACTGTGTTTAACCTGTATTGCCATGGTTAAGTTTAGTGATGAAGATAACCGGTTAGTATTGTTTTAACTTGATAAGTTATGGAGAGAAGTTTTTGTCTGTACTAATTCATCCCCCCTCTCATTTCCGATTAGGGTATTTGTTGTTCATCATTATTAATCACAAGCTAATTGGTAGCCATTCTAGCAGATCATCTTTATGTTTCTCTCTTAACCATTGCAACTAAAATCCCTTAATAGGGTGGACTTTAACAAGTCCCATTGTAAAAATCTCTTAACCGGGTGTCATCTTAATTGATGATTTAAGACCTTTTGATAAGGCTACCTTTAACAGGGTAAAGGCACTAACAAGCCTTAAACAAAATCCCTTAATCGAGTGGCACCTAATAGTGCCTTTGTAATCTCCTAATAGGGATGGCTCTTCATTGGGCGTACTCCAGAAGAGTACAAATTTTGTGAGTTCCTACTCACACCGTGGTTTTCTCCCATTTGGGTTTCCACAAGATAAATCTTGGTATCATTGTGTTTCTTTTCATGCATGGTTATTCTTTTGCAATAGTTATTTATATTGATGAATGTTAAGTTAGTGATAACTTAAGTTAAAAGTTTTGAGAAAAACCAGTAAAGTGCTGATTCACCCCTCCCCTCTCAACACCAATTGGGACTAACAATTGGTATTAGATCCATATTCCTCTAGAGTGAAGCTTGACAATTTGAGGATAAAGATCATGGAAGAATATCGATATTAGAAGAAAATTGATGAAGCAAACAAAATTATTGCTTAGTTGAAAGATAGACTGAGAAAATATCTTGCAAAAAGAAAGGAATTAGCTCAACAACTAAATGAGAGTCAGGACATCATAGATCAACTCTTTGAACAGAGTGGATCTAAAGAAGCTAAAGAAGTAGTCTCAAAACTTTTGGAAAAGAACAAGATGTTGACCGAAGAAGTCACACATCTCAAAATAGAACATGAAGGTCAGCTCCTAAGAATGACTGAGATATTGGAAACCAACAGAAGTGCTGATGAAATAAAAAGGGAAGCAAAAGAAGAACTGTCAAAGGTTGAAAGAGCCAAGAGGCTTGCTGAAGATGCTCTAAGAGAAACTGATGCTATCATGATTGAGAAAGATGAAGAAATCCGAATTCTCACTCAGGAGAATGAATATATACATAAGCATGTGAATGACAACACAAAAGAAAAAGAGAAGATGATGAAAGTAATTGAACAACTCCAGAGTGAGTTGAAACTTGAAAATGAGAGAAATGAGAAGTTGAGGAAATTCAATGAAAGCTCTGAGAAGGTAGACAAATAGTTGAAGGCTCAGAGAAGAGAAAAGGATACAACTGGTCTTGGTTTCCCTGGTTCAGGTCCTATGGAAATTGGAGAATCATCTAAATCCAAAAAGATGAAGGATGATAAAAGGAACCATTCAGAAGTTAAAGGTATGAAGTTCTCTAAATCCTCCTGTAATCATTGTGGTAAATCAATTCATAAGACTAATGATTGTAGAAATAAATCGGTTAGTCAAAAGAAGAATTTCACATTTGATGGTTACTACCATAATTGTCATAAGTATGGCCACATTGCTTATGAATGTAGATCTCAATCTAGCACTATGCCAAATAGAAGAATTTTAAATGGCTATTTCTTCACATACAATAAGTTTGGACACAAATCTGAAGAATGCAAGCTCAAGTCAAATGTATCGAGAAAACCATTCAAACCCGTTAATCCTAATAAAAGGAATAATCAGTTCAAAGCCACCTATTTCACTTGTGGTAATATTGCTCATGTTGCAACAAATTATAGAGTGAGAATGGGGTAGAGAAATAATGTAGGACCATGGAGGACAACTGGTATGGCATGTTTCAATTGCCATAAGATCGATCACTTAGCTAGAGAATGTAGGAATCAATCCTATAACTGGTCTGGAGACAAGAACTAGTTTGGCAAGAAGAATAGACAAAATGAACTAAAAGGGAAGAAGACAATTGAAGAGGTGGAGAATGAAATGAAAAAAACACGGATCAAGAGAAAAGAAAGCAAAGAAGGAGAAAATCTCCTAGAAACCAAGTCATCATCCATTGGTCATGATAGTTCCTCTTCTAACTAGACACACTGATGCTCAAGAGGAGCACATATGGTAAGATTACTTTTGAATCCCCTTAAAAAATATAAGGATATGTCTATCTACATAGTCATGATGTATAAAAGCATTGTATTATAACACCAATAAATCTCAACAGATAAATAAGGAATGTCAACACATTTTCATTTATCCCACCTTTCTTGTGAATCCCTTGAGCTCCTGTGCGATCAAAGGCGATTTGAATCTTGCTAAGCTTTATTTGTGTAGAAAATTAAAGCAGAGAGATAGTGGTGTTTGGTACTCCCAAGGAAAAGGTATTCAACCTCATCTAAGAAAATAATGTTTGAAGGTCATCATGGTAGCGCCGATATCGGCTCCTATGTTAGTTGAAGCTATCAAAGAATCCCAACCCGAGTTCAAGCTGCACTCGATGAAAGCTGGTGAAATCGACATGACCGATGCTTTATCATCTATGCCCTCTGGTGTATTGTTGGTAGAAGATATTTTACCCTACATTCATTGCAAGCTCGAAGAACTTGGAGACAAGTTCATTTGAAATGAGTTTAAAGGGTTCTATGATAATGATCAATTGAAGCTAGAATTTCTACCTCTGAAGACAAAGGGTTTGGCTAATGTTGTTGATTTTCCTGATCAGTTTCATGATGACTCAGTTAGATATGTAATGAGAAGGGTTCATGATCAATTTTTGTGGTTGGAAGCTCATGTACCGATCAAGATTACAAAGGAGGTGATTCAAAGAGTGACAAGGTTCAGTGCAACCGGTGAAGCATTAACCCTAAGAATGATTTCATCAATTGAAGTCATCCGGTTAACCAAATCCTGATGTGATAGTAGAGTAATGACAATCACCCATATTGAGGATGCTGAAGTAAGATTTGCCTCTGCAGTGCTGGGTTATAGGGTTTATCAATCAAGTAGGATGAATAGTGTGCCAAGCGGTGCCATACATGCTGTATATTGAATTATCAAAGAGGGTGCAACCTATGATATATGTGAGATGATTCAAAGTCAATTTATAGTGAATATGGAAAGAATTAAGAAGGACAAGAAGTAATCTTTCAAATATGGCTCACTATTGGTATGTATATTTTTCTATGTGCAAAACTTTTTCCTCGGTAAGGGTAATGTAGTATGGTCATAGGAGAAACCTATCATGGTTCAGATAGATGAAATGATTAGGGATCTAGGAAATAAATTTGGTGAAACAATATGGGGATACTTTAAGGAATTCCAAATTAGGATGCACAAGAGGGAAAGAATTCCAACTGGAATAGTACAAAAATACAAAGACAACATTTGTTTCTTGTAGACACAGATTGTTGTATCATTCAAGCAGTTCAACCTAGAACATTTTGGATTCCACCTACAGGCTATGAGGTTGCAGAAGATCTTGTTAAAATTCATGTCAATATGCTTCCATCTAAATTGGTAGACTCGAAGGCAAACATATTTGGAACATATGAGGAGGCAAGCTCCAAAATAAAATAGGAACTTCAGGTGCCAATCATGAAAAGAAGAGTAAGAAAAATGATTGATACCCTTGATAAGAAATATGAAAGTGAAGCATTTGGTGCCACTATCTCCACTGGTGCTAGTGAGAAAATAGGGGTCACACCTGCTAAAGATGAAGAATTAACAGGTGGAAAGAAGAAAGTGTCAAAGACAAAACCTAAGGGGACTGCAGCAACCAAGCCCCAACAGTTGATGAGTTGGTGCATGGGATCAAAGAATTTGGATGTCTGTCTAGTGTCGGGAGAAGATATTCCCTCAGTAACAAAGAAGACAAAAGGAAAATTGAGGCAGCCTTGATCTGGAACTTACACAAGTTTTTTAGGACTCATAGTGAATTATATGGCATAATCCCATCATATTTGTAAGATCTAATTGAAGGGAGATGGAAAATAACTCTAGCTATTAAAAAAGAACTCAGAATAAAAGCACTCATGGAAGTGTAGCATGACTTAGACCTTGATCAAGCTTCACTAGTGGCTGAAGCATGAATTCAACATTTCAAAATAAGGAATAGAACTAGGAGAGTGGCAGTAGGTGAAGTTGGAGCAGTGCACACTGAAGGTGTTGTCTTGTGGAAGAAAATTATGGACCAACAAAAGGAAGTTGAAGAAGAAATTTAAAAGGAAACGAAATAGGACCAAGGTGCAGCTGCCCTTGACAAAGGAAAAGCTAAGGAAAAAGACTCCACTGAAGACTTTGATACTTTCACAATTGAAGACATCATAGGAAATGTTGTGTTAGACATCCCCAATCTGACAAAGGATATCAAACAACCGGTTCACACTTCACTGGTGAAGGAAGCTGATCAAATTAAGCTTCCCAGTCAAGATGAAGTGTTAGTTGAAGACATTCCTTATGAGGATACACCTCATAGAACCTTATTGACACCAAATCCTATTCTCTCTGAAGAAGGAGAAAAGGAAGAGAATAAAAAAAAGGAAGGAAAAGAGGAAGATAAGAAAGCAGTGGAAGGAAAAGAGGAAGAGAAGAAAGCACATGATAACAAAGCAATGTTGGATACTCCTCCGACAAAGATGAAGTTAGACTTAGAATATGAAAGTGCAAAGAAGAAGGTAAAAATCATCATAGCATCTAGTTCAGCAGTTGAGACTGCAGATAAGGAAGATGAAACAAAGGAGGAAGAAGAAGGAGAATCGGTCATTGATACAAAGAAGATGACACACAAGCAGCTGATGAAGGTTTCAAAAAAACTAAAAAATTCAAGCTGAAAAGGCTAATTTAAGAGCAAAGAAAAAGAAGGCAAGAATTCTCAATTCTACCAAGACAATTCTCTCTGGCCTAATCCCAGATATTGCAGTTTATGATACTGCATCAATCATTGATCAGTTAAATGCTCTTGTTACAACAATCAATTCAGAGGAAACCAATCTAGAGAAGGTTGCAGTAAGGCAACATGAAACGAAGAGAGGAGATAACTTAATGGAACAAATATCAGTTGGAAAAGTTGCCCTTGACACCCGAACAAAAGAAGTTAGAAATATACTGCAGCAAGTTGGTCAATTACTGGTGAAATATTCAAGTTTTCCTACTTTAATCAAAGATTTAGAAGACAAAAGAAATTCAAGATCTGATAAGCTCTTTTGATCCTCTTACCAGTTTAGCATCAAATTTTACTGGAAAATTCCAAATGCTAAATCATGAAATCAAAAGGTTGAAAGAAGAAGAAAGAAAGTCTTAGTTTGTTAGAGCTCCAGTGCTATTTAGCACCAATTATTGATTTAATGCAACTGAATATTAAAGAAGAAGACCACTTAATCAGTGAACTTGACTGCAAGACTATTGATGATATGGAGGTCTTCATTGCAGTCTTACATGGCCACTTCACCACCATGAAATAGAAACAATCTTCATGGGAATATTCTTTGAAAGTGGCTAAAGAAAACTTCAAAGAGATTTTTTCTTTATTTTGATAGAATTCTTTTGGATAGTCTTTGCCATTAATGGAAAAAGGGGGAATTTTTGGAGTCTTGTATAGTGTGAGCTATGAGTTACAAGGGTCAGTTACAGGGGCTAGGATAGACATAGTTTTGTAGTGTTTTGTAATATTTGCGACCAATGCCAAAGGGGGAGTTTGTTGGCATTCTAATGCAGTTTTGTATGACCATTGAATGATATGGTTATCATTATTGGAAACATCATCTCTTAAGTCTTCACAGTATATTGGTAGTAAGTAGAATAGGATACTGAGGTCAACCAGATAAGCAATAAGTAAACATGATACATAGTGAGAGACCGACAAGCAACAAGTAGACCGACAAGTAGCAAGTAGACCGGCAAGCAGTGAGTAGACCAGCAAACAGTAAGTAGAATGAAAAGCAATAAGTAGACTGGGTAGTAGTAAGTAGATCGACATAGAAGAGGTCCACCGACTAAGAAAGGAACAAACTGATATACAAGAGGAAAGCGGCTAGACAGATAATGATTGGTACATTGGAAGAGTCTGTAACTGACAGACTGGTAACGTTCAGTTAAACCAGGAGTGTTCTCTAGTCAACCGGTAGACTTATTGGCATGTTCAACTATCTTGACAAAGAATCCTACAATAATTTTAGTGGTGTGATTTAAGGCATGATAACAGAATTTTGAATGAGATGTTTTGGAGGGAAAGTTGGCGATAGGCTGAAGGGTTAATAAATTCACATATCTCATTCTTGAGATGGTTGTTGTCAAGGTGGATTGAGATAATTTGAAAGTGTACATAGAGTGTAGAGCCAAGTGAAAGAGCACCAATAGAGTGGAGTTCAATAGAGTGGCAACCCAAGTGACAGAGGACCAACAGTGTGGAATCCAAGGATAAACAAATCGACAGAGGGCAGAGTTGAAGGTGCATTCAGGAAATCAATGTTGTGCAGAACAGACACAACCAATGCAAACATACTGTAATTCTTCAGTGTGATTTGATCAAGCTAATAAGTAGCCACTCTAGTAGATAATATTTATGTTGCTCTCTAACCATTGCAACTAAAATCCCTTAATAGGGTGGACTTTAACAGGTCCCATTGTAAAAATCCCTTAATCGGGTGTCATCTTAATTGATGATTTAAGACCTTTTGATAAGGCTACCTTTAACAAGGTAAAGGCACTAACAAGCCATAAACAAAATCCCTTAACCAGGTGGCACCTAACAATGTATTTGTAATCTCCTAACAAGGATGGCTCTTCACCAGGCGTAGTCCAAAAGAGTACACATTTTGTGAGTTCCTACTCACACAATGGTTTTATCCCATTTGGGTTTCCACGAGATAAATCTTGGTGTCACTGTGTTTCTTTTCATGCATGGTTATTCTTCTGCAATAGTTAGTTATATTCATGAATGTTAAGTTAGTGATAAATTAAGTTAAAAGTTTTAATAGAGCAAAACTGGTAAAGTGTTGATTCACCCCTCCTCTTTCATCACCGGTTGGGACTAATAGGAACAAGTTCCCAAGCTTGATTTTTCTCAATATTTTTAAGCTCTTCATCCATGGCATGTACCCACTTTTCACTTTTACTAGCTTCATTAAAATTTTTGGGCTCAAGTTCTGTCATGAGGCAAAAATTTACCTGTTCATCATTCCGGGCTAGTCTCCTTCTGGTCTGCACACCTTCTTTTTTATCTCCTATGATCTATTCTTCTAGATGGTTCTTATGCACATACCAGTTGTGGTTCTTGCTTGGTTCTTCTTCTTTTGGTCCATTGTCAGATTGCTCTTCATATTCTACATCTGAATAATCAATGTAGGGTGTCGAAGCAAATATTCTCTTATGTAGGTCTTCATCTATTCTCACATTTATACTATCAACCATTTTTTTTAATCTCTTGTTGTATCATTTGTAGGCTTTGTTATTGGTTGAGTAACCCAAGAATATTCCTTCATCACTCCGGGAATCAAAACTTCCTAATCCATCAGCTTCTCTTTTGATGAAATACTTACTTCCAAACACTCTAAAATGCTTGAGTGATGGTTTCTGGTCATACCATAACTCATAAGGAGTCATTCTACTATTCACTCTTAGCTATACCCAGTTTAATGTATAGACAACAATATGAACTACTTCCTTCCAGTATGTATCTGGTATGCTGGTATCATTCAGCATAGTTCTAGCCATCTCCTTCACTGTCCTATTCTTCCTTTCTGCCACACCATTATGTTGTGGTGTTCTTGTTGCTGAATACTATCTCTAGATTCTATGTTTCTCATAGTAGTCAATAAACTCATTTGAAGAATATTCTCCACCCTAGTTTGACCTTAAGCATTTTAAATGGCATCCACTATCATTTTGAACCATTCTTTTGAAAAACATTGAATCTTTCAAATGCCTATGATTTGTCATGTAGAAATGTCACCCAAGTCATCCTTGAGTAGTCATCAATGAATATCATGAAGTATATCTCATCGATCAGAGCCCTTGTCCTTGTTGGTCCACACAAATCCATATGTACTAACTCCAGAGGTCTTGAGGTATTGTACTCTTTTGTTTTGCAACTCACTTTGATTTGCTTTCCTTTGATGCATTCATCACAAAAAGTACTTGCCGGTTTAGTTATTTGTGGAATATTTCTTACATACTGGCTTTTTCTTATCTTCACCAGATTATCAAAGTTCAAGTGGCCTAATCTCTGGTGCCACAACTAGCTTTCATCAACCTATCCCATCATGCATTAGGACTCATAACATTCTTCAGATTGTAGACATTTCCATCTGTCATCTTTCCTTCTGCGACAACCTGATCGGTACTCTGCTTGCTTATCTGACAATCGGTAGAGTCAAAAGTGAACTTGTACCCTTTGTCACACATCTGACTTACACTCATCAAATTATTCTTTAGTCCTTCCATATAGTACACATCATGAGCCTTGAGCTTCCCATCAATATTCAATGTACCATGACCCTTAATCTTGATTTAGGATTTGACACTAAACTGGACAGAACCACCATTCCAATCATCAAGCTTGATAAAGTTTTTGTTGTCTCCAGTCATGTGATTTGATCAACCACTATCTACTACCCATAGATTCCTCCTTTTAGCATGTAGAGCATTCTCTACAATCAAGCTTGACTCTGTCTTGTTCTTCTCCTTCTCTATCCAAGCCTGTTTCTCTTCTTTCTTCTCCTCTTCTGTCATCTTGTGTTCCGGTTTTGTCTCTATCTTCTGATCCAATACTATTTTCTTTTTCTCGTTAGTTCTCATCCTACAATGCCTTGGTAAGTGACCAAAATTTTGATGCTTGTAACATTTTACATTAGCATTGAAAGATGTATCCAAAGCATTCTTGTAGGACATCTTCACATTTCTCCTACACTGATAACTCTTATGACCAAACTCATTGAAATTATAACATGTGACATTTGTACTTTATAATGCAGCAAATGAGTTTCTACTCTCAAAACTGGGGTTTACATTCATTTTCTTACAATCTACCATTCTATGACCAAACTTATTACACCGGTGACAATAACCATGAAAGTTTGGAACATACCGGTTAGGTTGCCTTGGTCCTGCAAATGATTGCCTCATCAGGGGTCTTCCTTTCATGCTGCCAACTTTGGGGAATCCTTCATGATCAACTCTTGCATTTCTCCTTAGATCTGTGTGTTGGTACATTGAGTGTGGCTTCTGGTTCATTGATTGTGTATACCCATTTGTGTGATGGTTTCTAACAACATCTGCATATGTCTTCTTATCGGTATGCTTACTTACCATGAATTTCTTCTTCTCTTCACCTTCATTTGAAGAAGTGAACTGTATTTCCTTATTGGATGTGTCCTTTCTATTTTAACTTTGTCCTTCTTCAAATCCTAAGCCACCGGTATCTTTAGATGGCTTCTGTTTGCTCAACATCTTGTCCAAGGCTTCGGTGCTACCTTCATATTTGCTTCTCACTTTCATTTCTTCCTTACTTTTTTCAAGCTCCTTTCTGAGCTTCACTATTTGAGCCTTGAGATCTTGATGCTCCTTTTCCTTTTCACTCAAGCCAGTACTAGTAACTTCATAGATCCTCTTGGCCTCTTCCAATTGAAGTTTTAGATCTACAATTGTTTTCTTGGATTCTTCAAGAGTGCTCCAACATCTCTTGTTCTTTAGCTGTAGCCTTTTTCACCTTCATCAGATCTCTTATTGTTTTCTTCAACTCTTCCAAGGCACTGATGAGCTCTGCTTCAAGATCTACTTCTCCTTCTTTCTCTTCTTCTTCTCCATCTTTTGGTACCGGAACCTCTTGGGCCATAAAAAGGTTTTCTCTGATTCATCTTCACTGCAATAGTCATTTGAGGCACTCTCCTCATCTGTGGTATCATTTTTATGTGTGTAAAGACTGCTCTACTTCTGGTTGCCTCTTCTACCATGCTGGGAGACATTCTTCTTCCTATCCTTATCGTATGATCTACTACCACTTGATTGATCATCTTCATTCTTATCACCATAGGGACATTTAGCAGTAAAATGTCCAATCTTTCCACAATTGAAACATTTCAAGGGCAACTTGCCTTTGTATTTGTTGGAACCCGTCTTGAGTCTTCTAACAAAGTTTGCCATGATATCATTATAATCTTCACCGGTTCCATCTTGAGTAGAATATTCTTTTCCTTTCCTTGATGTTTTGAAGGTAGCTTTTTTCTTCACGGCCTCAGTACTGACAGTCCTCATCTCATAAGCAGTCAGAGAACCATATAGCTCATCCATTGTAAAGGTTTTTTAGATCTTTTGCTTCTTCTATTTATGAAACCTTTGTATCATACTTAGATGTGAGAGATCTAAGTACTTTCTTCACTACCATGTCATCTTTAAATTCTTCTCCAAGCCCTCTAATGGTGTTTTTTGTTTCATCAATCCTTTGAAGATAGTCAACAATCTTCTCCTCATCTCTCATCTTCAAACCCTCAAGTTGTGCTCTTAATGTTTGTAACTTGGCTTCCTTGAATTTAGCATAGCCTTCAAATATTTTTTGTAACTTATCCCAAGTTTCTTTGGCAGATGAGAAGTGCATGACCTTCACAAACTCATTATCAGATAACCCACTAAGAATGGAATTTTTAGCTTTAGCATTGTTCTCATATTCCTTCTTAGCATCTGGATCAGTAGGGGGATTATTAGGGACAGTATACACATTCACAACTGACATCCATACATCAAAACCTAGAGAGGACAAATAGGTTTCCATTTTTCTACTCCAAAAGACATAGTTGACACCATCAAACATAGAGCTTTTGAGGAGGCAGATTCATTTCTTTCCAGTGTGAACACTTGACATGATCTACCCAAGCTAGAGAATTCTTTGACAAAATAGGGAACTTGGCTCTGATACCAATTGTTGGACACAATGGATCACTGAGAGGGGGGGTGAATCAATGTTTTAAACACTTCTTTCCTAATCAGGGATATACCAGTACAATATCAAACAAGGAGAGTGCTGACCGATAAACCAAACAATGCAAACTAAGTGTGTGAAAGCATTTTCTATAACATCAATATTACACATACACATGAATGCATCACATAACACCAGATATACGAGGAAAATCCAATGTGGGAAAAACCTCGATGAGAATAGCTGCTAGAGATCTTTTGTTCCAATCCAGCCTCACAATGAAAATGATATGATTACAATTTTAGGGCACCAACCCAAGGAGCACCAACCCCTAATTTATGAGCACCGACTCAAAGGAGCACCAACCCCTGAACAATTTATAGGCTACAACCTAAAGGAGCTACAACCCCTGCACTAAGAACCTACTTAGTGAAGACAATATGAAGATTCAAATACATAAATAAATTCCCTGTTACAAATGAAGTTTTGCAACCCTTCTATACTCTGCTCTATCGGTTTCAATCTTACCGGTTTGTGAACACTCCACACACCCTGCAACAATGCCTTTATGCAAATTCTTACCCTACTAAAAGCCTCTCTCCCTCTGACTGCTGAATTCATTTTGTTGGAACCCAAATTTTTTCAAATTTTAGAGTTCCAAGTTCACACTTGAAAGCAATTTTCTCCATTCGAGTGTGTGTATTACCTATGATCAACTCTCAGGAACCTATGATGTGAGGTATGTATGTGCTTCATAAATTCAGATCTCTCTAGGTGCACCCTCTCAAACCCTAATTCTTTCGTTTGAAAGTAAGATGCCTTTTCATTTATATTTACATGCAAGTATTATTATGTCAAATTTTAGTATTATATTATTATTTTATATATCTTGTAAAAAAAATCCAAATGCAATTTACTATGTGCAATGTTAAATTTTTCTCAAAATCATGTTATCTAGACATTGAGCAGTTTTCTCCTATAGGGACATTACACTAATTGAATTCCATCACAGTATTTTTATTTATTTTACAATCAGTCTTAATTATATTAATTGGAGAGTGTTTAAGTTTAAAAATATTATTTTTTATCCTCCAATTAATATTATAGCATTTAAATTATTTGTGTTATGAAACTATATGATGTTTTAAAAACTAACACACTTTGAGCTCGTGTAATGTACAGGAAATAAAATATTTTGTGTTTGATCAAATAAAATGATCAAACACTATGTAGTCTATTGAAGGAAATAAAGAGTTTATTTTCAAAAGCAATATATAAATACTCTAATTTCCAGATATATTTAAATCATTTAAATAAATGATTTAAGGGCACATTATGAAGAGCGTACTTTGAATCTTTTAAATAAAAGATTTAAAGTATTTAAGGGAGGTAAAAGGTTTTTATCTCATAAGGTAAAGTAATTATGAATTTTTCTCCGAAGGCATTATTATGGGGACTTTTTGATCTTGAAATTTTATTTATTTTAGGTGATTTCCATTTTATAGATCATTCTTGAAAATCTCCTAAATATTCAGAGAATTTTGTGAGGGTTTTATTGCAATAAAATAGCTTTGCCCTAAAGGTTGAGTTTTGGTAAAATACATTTCTTAGGGTAAATTATTTTTATTAATGGTTTTATGATTCTACAAAAATAAGTAAGTCATCGAGGATCCACATCTCACTCGATAGAGTAAGCTACCCCGATGAAAGATTTGGAGGTAATATTATTATTTTCATTTTGCCATGAGGTGAGTGTATTTTAAATAGTTTATTTATTAAGGGTGAAAATGATTTTGTTTTTCCAAAAGCATTATTAAGTATCATTTTTTACTCTTGAAAATTTTAAAAGTAAATATTCTTAAATGTTGTAAATTTTGAGAAGGATTTCTTAAAGTGATTTTTATTATTAAAGTTTATTTAAAGAAGAAAAATCACTTCATTATTAAAATAAAATGTTTGGGAATATTTCACATTATATTTTTGCCCTAAATTTAAAAGTGTTATATTATAAAGAAATGATACATATACCTCTTTTAAGGCAGATTTATTGTTTTTAAATATTTTGCCTTAGGGATTACATTATTAAAGATTCTATTTTTGATGTATCCCTAATGTAAATATTTTTATTTATCAATAAACTAACTTTGTCATTTTTTGTGCAGGATGTTACACATGGGAAAAATTAAATTTCTAGGCACATTAAGGAGCACGGAGTATTCCTTATCCAAGAATAATAAATTTTAGTAGTCTATTTTGAGATGTAATGTTTTTTATTATTTGAGGCATTTTGAAAGTAAATTTATTATATTTTGATGAATAGTATTCTTTACTTTGCCTTTTGAGAAATTTCAAATAAATATATTTTGTTAAAAGAGAGAAATACATTATATTAGCAAAAGTTTTAAATGCATATTGAAAATCATTGAAATAATTTTATTACCAAAGTGGATTTTTTTTATTTTTATTTTTTTTGATCGGTAATTGGCCGAAGCCTGAATAGCTTTTGACTGGAGCTATGAACCAGTGGGGACACAGTAGGGGGCCCCATCCCCATTACATATCTTTGAATTATTATTATTATTCTGTTTGATTAGATTGACTCCAAGACCTTCCCCATCCTATGGAAGGCCAAGAGTCACAACTTAGAATTCCACTTCAGATGTCCCTATTGGGAATTGAACTTGGGTCTCCACAGTGAGAACCCAGTGTTTTAACCAGTTAAGCTCAACCCCTTGGACATTACCAAAGTGGATATTATATTGTATTCTTATAAATATTTTTACCCCTAAAAACACTTAATTGAATACAATGTTAGGGTAAATATTTATAATGTATATGAAGAATCAAAGTGTGATTATTATTTTGTTAAAAGAGAAAATGCATCTTATTTTCTTTTTACCCAAGGTAAAATGACGAGTAGCATTTATTAAAATGGATTTTGGTGTTATGAGGAAATCTATTCATACGCTATTTACCCTAAGTCAATGTATTTAAAATGTTCTTTAGGGTAAATTATTTATATCCTATGAATAAGAGTTTGATTGATTTTGCAAATAATATTTTCTAACTTAATTGAAGGTGAGATATATTTAATGTTCAAACCAAGGGATTTGATTGGTTTATCTTATGTGCAGGAGATTTTGGGAAGATAATAAATATTTAAAGATTTACAGAGGAACTTCATCAAGGAAGAAAATAAAGGAACATTATTAAAGCATTTCCTTAGTTTGATTTTAGGGTTATTACTTGTAATTCTTTTTCAAACCAAAGGGTGTGTCCTTTGGGAATGGAACTGTCTGTAACTCCCTCTTGTGTATGAAAGAGTGTGTCCTTTCATATATGTCTTTTCATGGGCATACTTAGAGGGAGTAATTTTGTTTTGGATTGAAGAGAGGGGGATAGAACATCAGGTTGCTGTAAGGACTGAAAGTCATTTGTATTAGGGAAGTCTATAGGAAGAAGAAGTATCATTATGTGCAAGCAAATTGTAATGAAGTATCTACAAGTGTAACTTTTGTGTGTTGTCATTTCTCAGAGATTAATATACAAGGTTCATTGTTTCTACTTCAAATATAGTGTATACTTCTGTGTTGATGAAATATTCTTTGTCCTCTTGATAAATTTGTTTAAGGATTTGTTATAATGTGAATCATATGTTGTTACATTAAATGTGAGATTGGGTTCTTATTATCTATGTGACACATATTGAACCTTTATAGTGATGATTAACATTGTCTCCTGAGTTGATAAAGTTATTTGTCCACAAAGTACCATATATATTCTTGGATAGAGGCACTGGTCTGTTATTCATTCTCTTAGATTTTGATTTGATATGCATAAGGTCCTTGAGAGAGAAACATTATTTTAAAGCCTTTTGAACTAATCTATTGCATATTTCTTGTATGTCCTGAAAGCATTTTATTTCCAAAATACAATAATTTTTAGACACAATTATCTTTACATTCAGTTTTCAATTTCAAAAGCATTCAAATAAAAGAACTCAGTAGTAGCAAGAAATTATTGCCATTCTTGCAAAGAGCTGTCTTAGAAAAGTTTAAGTCCACTTTAAATAACTCTTGTTGTGTTTGAGAGGGGGCGGTATACCCACCTAGGTTCAGTGGAGCCTAAAGTGCAGAGGGATTTAGTCTTTGACTATCCCTGTTCGTTGGCCAAGGCTGATTGGATTGCTTGAGGATTTGGCAAATATTTGGGTTTTCCAGTTTGTGGTTTTGGGCACCAACACACTTCACACTTGACCACACTTGAATTATTTCTTGATAAATCACACATCACCAGTTAGCTTAACTGTTAGATCTGCAATAATTTACCGGTTCCTCTGTCTCTGTCGGTTATACCCTTTCACCGGTTCGCCTACTAACTCACTCTGCAACTTTCTTAGAATAAATTCTAAGGAAGATGATCTTTTACTTTTCTCAAGCTCACTTCTCTCTCCTTATTTACTTCAAGCATCCATAATTTTTGTCTCAAGCTCACATATTTATCATCTAAGGTTCCTGCCAAAAACTACATTCAAACAGTGTCGTGCTAGGTTTTTCCTTAACCAACCCGATCCATATTTGATTTGATTCAATCTACTTTTCTAGGGAGATGATCTTCATGTCATCAATCAACACCACCAATGCCTCACATTCCAATGTGCGTTTTCTAAAACTGGAGGTCTGCACCATGCTTTTTTGCTTTTCTCTACCATATGCCATTAATGACTCAGATGTTTCCTTCTGCAAATGGGTACGAAGATCAAATATTATTGCAAGGTAAGTTCAATCACTTGCCAGGTTGTCTTCCTCAAGCTGCAATCCTCTGGCATCCTCCATGACTTGCGTGTTCTTCATAAAAGTCGACTTGCTTGCTGACTTGTTATGTGGATGCACACTTCACCGACCTGTGCAATATCACCACCTAGCTTCCATCTATCATCTTTGTCAACATCCACCTCTGCTTGGTTTTCTATGTTAGTTTGACATTCTTCATTTGCCAATATTGACTACCGATTCAATTCACCTTACTGGTATAGTCAACACACTGAACAATCACTCTTACCGACAACACATTCTCTTGACAATTCATCTTGCCTTCTGGTATATCTTCATGCCATTCTTTCTGTTCTTCTCACCGGGTGTTGTTGTGATTCATTTAACATTTCGCCTCTTCATCACAAACAACCATCTAGCCAACATACCGATTATCACTCAAGCATGCCAACACACTCCTGCATCTCACCTCATACCGGTGATAACATCTGTCAACATAGAACATACATCTCTTCACTCCTGCATCTCACCTCATACCGGTGATAACATCTGTCAACTTAGAACATACATCTCTTCTTTATGCTTGTTCAATCTTCTTCATACCGGTTGACACACTCTATTGGTAACCTGCAATACCGATTGACATCAATGACAACTCAATGCCAACAACATGAAAGGCTCAAGGCCTTGCACATGGCCCTTAATGTTTATCATAGGTGACTCTTTATTGAAAATGCAAAGTTAAAGGGTGACTTAGTTACAAGAGACTCAACATCCACAATTGGTCCCAAACAAGAAGAGTGATAAAAAGAAAGAAGATTTGCAAAGAACAAAAGAAGAGGATGAAAATAATTATTTTGAAATCATAAAATCAACAATTTTTCAGATTTCAAAAAAGTTTTAGATAATTTAGATGAGGTGCATGCCTCTTATTATTTGATGTCAAAGTTAAGTTATCAGCTCGATCAAATTCTTGACTATTTTTTTAACCAATTAAGGTGACTTGGCTACCCAAGGCACAACAATTGAAAGAAATTCTTTTAGAAATCAAGAATGATCCCAAAGCACTCCAAAATGTGGGGGTGACATGGAATAATTACAATTTATTAATCAAAGAATTCCCCCATGTGGAGGATGAAAGAAAGGCCTTGAATGAGAGAATGGAGTCATTCAAGGGCCTACAAAAGTGGGATATCCCCACGATTTTGACTGAAGACAAGCAGGTGAAAAATCTTGTCAGATGGAGGGATGACTTCAGAGGAGTAGTAAATGCAATTCTATATACATTGACAAAGGAGCTCAATCAGAAGAAAGCATATCATTTTATTATTGATAAGATCTTGGATGCTGATTGTTTGTACCATAAGTTGACATTGGAGGCTGTATATGGTGAGAATGGATAACAATAATAACGATATTGAAAGGCTAAATGAATTCAACCACAAAACCCTAGCCTAACAACAACAAAGATCCACCATAACATATGAAGATTACCTAAGACAATGCAAATCAAATGAAATCACAAAGATTATACCATCACATGTCCAATAGGGTTTGGAGCTCCATTCTTCCTATCTCCATTGATCTTGCTTGATATATTTTCTCTCAGATTTTATGTGCACAAGAGCTCAACAAAGAACAGAATGTGGTTGCAAGTAGGATCGTAGTATAGTCAAGTGCATAAAAGATGATTAGAATGCATAGAATGATTAGAATGATTGATTAGGGTTTGATAATGAAGGAAGCATCTCCTTATATAGAAGACACTATATGAAATGGAGGGATAAGATTGAGAGGTGTAAAAGGAGGTCAACTATGATTAGAGGGTAGGTAAAAGAAAGAATAAAATAATGAAAAGGGTAGGTAGTGTATGAATTAAGAGATGAATGACATGTGTCATGGGTAGAAAAGGCTAATGAATTAATTAAATAAATAAAGATTTATTTAATTAATAGAAGAAGTGGGATAATTAAATAAATAAGATATTTATTTAATTTAGAAAAAGGAAAATTTAAATAAATAAATGTATTTATTTAAATGAGAAATAAGGCTAGAAGAGGATAAATGAATTAATTAAATAAATAAAGATTTATTTAATTAATAGAAGAATTAGGCTTAGATAATTAAATAAATAAAATATTTATTTAATCAGACTGGACAATTTTGGGTGTCTACATTTTGCCCCTCTTTGAGACAATGTGGCTTGTCGCGTTGTTTCAAAGAAGATAATATGAACTGATACAGAGTTGCCCCAAGATGGGAATGATATGCCCCCTCGAGAGATTGGATGAAAAATATTGCAGACAATCTCTCGATAAGAAAGAAAGGGTAGAACGGACTAACCAGATAAAGTGATAGAGTCATGGGTTAATGAAGACTGACTCGGGAGGTGAGGGCTAGGGCTAGGGTAGTCTATAAGATAGACCACGGGGGAAAATACATCCTCATTGTCATCTACACATCCACGAGATTAGAGTGCAGAGAGAGAAAAGAGCAGCAACAGTCAGCAGCGATGACTTTTGTTCACAGATTTGACCGCGTTCGCCGATTCCAGAGGCCAACAGAGGCAGGAGAGCCGGTGAGTACCACAAAACCTCCTCATACTTTGTTGCATTTATTGTTGTCATTAATGCATGCTAGATAGGGTAATAAATGCATGTTTATGTCAGAAAAATGCGTTTGTGTGAAGTTTTGTCTTCTAGGTCAAATCGACAGTTCTGTGATGAACATATGCTGTTGATTGGATAAGCTACTGAGAGGATACACTCAAGCAGGTCCTCTAGGAAGACTAAGATAGATCAAGGCACTTTGTGATGAATAGTGAGTACCAAGATAGAGTACTTTTTGATGAACAGGGAGTACTAAGAAATGAGCAATACTTTGTGATGAACAGTGAGTGCGAGTGTGAGCAACACTTTGTGATGAACAGTGAGTGTCACACACGTAGTACTTTGTGATAAACATGGAGTACTACTAGTGATAAAAGCAACACTTTGTGATGAATAGTGAGTGTCACTAGGATAGATAGCCATATGCATTTAGATAAAAAGTAGCATTTTGTGATAAATAGGGAATGCCACTATGACTAACATGAGTGATTTGCTTGACTGCAGGAGTATTTGCCGATGCCGGAGTCACAGGAGAGATTTTTATCAACTTAGAGGTTGCGACTTGAGCTAACCTTCGAGGACCGAGCAGCTATTGAGGAGATGGGATTGAGACATGTTCTATATGTGCCTGATTTTTGGGTGAACATGGGACTATTGACTGTGCTGGCAGAGAGATGGCACTCCGAGACATGTACTTTTCATTTGCCGATGGGGGAGATGATAGTCACCCTTGAGGATGTATACAAGATTCTACAGATACCGATCAATGGGGAGCTAATCCCATATGATCGAGATGGAGATAGGGAGGCCCTAAGATGAGTATTCCAGGACCCAAGACTGGAGATGAGGGCAGGACATGTGGCATGGGACACTATGATAGCCACAGGGCTAGCGCTGCCAGTAGTGGTAGGAGGAGCGATTAGTGGGTTCTTGTGTCCGGATAGGGTGACACGGGGGTTGGCTGTGGGTTGGGGAGGAGCACTGGAGACACTGGTGACACAACACACCAGATATGCTTGGGGACCGTGTGTGCTGGCACACCTCTACTATGAGCTGCATAAGTATGTGTACCATAGATCAGTGGGATTGGGCTGCGGGGTGACATTGCTACAGGTGTGGGCTTATGAGCATCTACCAGTGACGAGGCCGATACACTTCAGAGGTAGGGGTCATGGACGTAGTTTTGTTCACTTGTATGATATGATCACGTCACAGCCATGGATTGGTAGGTTGGAGCACTGGCGGCGAGTGATAAATGACATTGACATGGTCATATGGAGACCATACCTGGGATGCGAGCAGTGGGAGGATGATGCAGTTGAGCTTCCCTACACTTTTCAGAGTAGGTACTTGATTGGGCGGACACCCTATGTGCTGGAGAGGCAGCTAGTGGATAGGGTTGGCCGACAGTTTGGCAGGATCCAGAGGATGCCCCGAGGCTCAGCCATGTATGCACAGACTGTCAGAGATCAGGCATAGTTTGGGCCCCTATTGTCATATGATCAAGCAGTTACGTAGCTGGTAGAGATGATGCCCCTACCCTAGGAAATGTGGCCAGAGATTGAGGATGCCAGCATAGATGTTGAGTACATAGCATACTGGGCAGAGCATCCATTCCCATGCCTGATGGATCTGAGAGAGCCATTAGATGGGGATGGTGGTGGGGATGATGATGATGATGGTGGAGGTGATGGGGGTAGAGGCCGACAGAGGAGGAGGGGAGCAGTTGGAGAGAGGAGGGAGGGTGGAGAGGAGAGACAAGCTCGGGTGGTGAGGGGTTGCGGTGGATTGCCACTATAGGTGCTAGCAGCACAGGGTCCCAGACAAGTACAGGTACAAGGACAGGGATAGATACAGGGAGAGGTACTAGTATAGGCACCCATATAGGTATAGGCACAGGCACAGGAGAAGGCACCCATATAGGGGGAGCCACAGGCATAGCCAGAGGGGGCTGATGCAGAGGAGGATGAGCTGATAGAGATGAGGGAGATCTGCCAGGGGTAGGCAAATGAGATCCAGCAGTTGGAGAGGGAGAGGGATCGGCTCAGGAGGAGGCTCAGAGATACTGAGCGGGAGCGGGATCAGGCTATTCAGCGTTATATAGAGGCTGAGACAACACTGAGGGCGGGGAGACATGCAGCAGAGGACATAGGGGCAGGATATGCTTATGTCCTACGAGTAGGAGAGGAGATTGCCTACTAGCGGGATCTCTATTATGGTGCAATGCCAGTAGATCAGCGGGCGAGGAGCTTCTATAGACTGTCGCGTAAAACGACAGCTATGGGAAGGAGCCGGAGGAGACAGGCATCGAGTGGTGGGGTTATGGGTCCTCCACCACCACCAGATAGAGGAGATAGGAGGAATGATCCTGGGGTGGGTCCTTCAAGGGCTCAGATTCCATCGAGGCCAGGAAGCTCCAAGGGAGGGAGTTCATCATAGCCATAGAGGGCTCCCTATGTATCAGTATTGTACCATTTTTGTATGATGATGTAGACACCTGCGAGTGTTTTTGTAGCCATATGATTTTGACATCATTGTATCATGACACTTTATATATATATATGAGATGATTCATCTTTGCGGCAGCTATATGCATGTGTACCTATGTGATGAGATGTTCTTATGTGATGCTTATGATATGGATGCAAATATGTATATGATGCAATGCAATATATTTTTTTCTTTTATGTTTTTATATGTTATGCTAATGCAAATGTGAATGTATGTAATGCAGATGAATATGATAATGCAAATGATTATTTACATGATGAAAATGTAAAATGTGCTAATATGTGTTGTGTGCAGGATGTGATGCAATTGTGATATCTATATGTATGTATGAAACACTTATATGTGGTAATGCAGGTGCAACTACATGAAATACAAATGTTTTTGGCATGTCATTATACTCAGTCATGTGATATCAGGCTATGTGGACTCGTGAAGGATGATGGAAGTCAATCAAGAAAGGGGGATGGAAGATAGAAGATATGAAAGTGAAAGAGCTTCTTGTGCGTTATCATCATTGAGCTTTATTATGGCAAGATAGGTTATGACAATCGAGGCATATGTTTGACCCAGAAAGTCATTGTACCCATTTGCATGGAGATAAGACAGTCACAAACAAGGAATGCCCCAGTTCACACTAGACTCTCAGTGTCCTCATATCCTTGGACAAGTCATAGCATTACTAAGAGACAATCCATAGACAACAAATACAAATAGGTGATGATACCTCATCCTCGCCTTTCTAGTCAAAGACATCCTGGAGATAGAATCTCTAGTCAGAGACATCCTGGAAAAGCTAAAAGACATGTCACCAAAAGATAAAATCAAAAGAAAACCAAGACTCGACACCAACATCCACTGTAGTCCTCAAGTTTAGTGTCTCTTGTCACTTGTATAAGTCTTATTTGATTGTGGTCACAATGTTTACTTTCACAGAAAGGATAGATAGCACTGAACCATAATGTTGTCTGAGTCTGTTGAAAGATTTGATTTGTTGAAGCCCATTGTTGCTACTGTGTCTCATCTAAAACTGACTGAATCCATGAAACTGATACTTTATTGTGGAGAAGATGAAACTTTAATTGTGGATCTATGATGCAAATGTTGCTTTATTGTGGATTGTGCGTGGATAGATTGAAGGAAGCTAGAAGAAACTGTACTCCTCAAAACATGTGATGTTCTCAGTTCCACACCCATCACTAGACGTAAGATTTGCCTTAGCCATAGATAGGAGCTAATTTATTATGGATGCAAAGGGAGTGAAAAGGGAGGTTTATTATGAATGGCTCCCCAATCTTAGGTAGATCAATAACAAGGCATGATGGGAATGGGTAAGTTTATTATGGATGAATTGGTCGTGAGTGTGTGCAAAGTGAAAGGATGAAAGTGAATCCTGAAGGAGGGAGGAGCAATGTCTCTACACATGGCCCTGGTGACCTAGTTTTCACCATGGTACTTGCCTAGGGCGCCACCGAAGTGGTTTTCACCATTGGACGAAATTATTTCTCTTTTCCAATTTTTTTTGTGTCACAAGGTGCCTGTTTGCCAGGTTTTCACCAAGTAACGATTTTTATGTTTTATAATTTTTATTTGTATTTTTGAATTTTTTGATTTTTTTTGTATTTCTGAAATTTTTGATTTTTTTTTTGTATTTTTGAATTTAGGATATTCCAAAGAAGTATGTGTAGAACCTGCAAAGGTGCATGTTGTTGATAGGATCCTCTGAAGGTTCACCTTCTATAGTTGAGAGCTGATATGCCCCAGATCCATATGCTGCTGTGATGATGTAAGGACCAAGCCAGTTTGGTTCGAACTTGCCCTTCTTCTCTTTGTCTTGCTGATTTTTGGGATTTTCTCTGAGAATTGAGTCACCCACCTCAAATGTGCGAGGCTTTACCTTGTGATTGTAGATGCAATGTTCCTTGACTGAATTATGTGTAGCTTGAGTGACTGTCTTCCTTGATAAAGGAACTGAGATAGAATTACTAGTGTGTGGACTACATAGGCCTGTATGCATGTCACCTGAAGAAGTTTGGGCATCCCTGATAACAAAGTCCTTCGAGGAAGTTCCATTAAAGGTCCATGATGTATCACCAGAAGGGAAAGGATGTGTGGAACAAGTGGATGAGTTATGAAGGCTTATGACTATGAAAAGAAGTGAAAGTAGGATAGCATGATGGAGACTTAGGATCAACAAGTATGCTTTTTGGCTTGAAATTGTAGAATTTTTGCCCCCAGTTATTTTGGTATTAGGGGAGATCAACTCTTGCTCTTTTTCATTTATAGGATTTTTATCCTTGACTTTGATTTTTGCAGAGTCCAATAGCTTTTGATTTTGATTTGGACTAAAGGACTTCTCTTTAGTTTTGACTTTTAGTTTTTTCTTTTCAAAGCTTGATTTTTGATCCCCAATGAGTAAGGGCTTTTGTAATTCTTGTTGATCCAAGTTTGGAAGTGGAGTGGAAATGGAAGGAGTGGATGAAATAGTAAGTCTATGTGAGTTCTCAAGAGGGCTGGTGATGCACTCAATAGATTCTTCGCTGGAACCACTCTTAGGACTATTGATATCAAGAGATGCTTGCACCACTAGAGGAGATTTGCATTTAGATTCAGTAGCCACAACACTAGGTGGTTCGCACCCAATTCCTTGGCATTGCAAATTTTTTGTAGGTCGTTCTTGTCGACTAAATACCTTAGGAGATAGTGGGAGTTGCTCAACATGAAAGATATACTCACCACATCCTAGGTCTTTAATCTTGAACTTTTCTTTTAGCTCTACTTGTTTTGATGTAGAATCTTTCAAGGATTCTGGATCCACATATGCTGAAGATGGAACAACTTCTTGATTGACTGGTATTGTTATTTTTGATCTAGGTCGCATATTGTTGCAATATATGAATGGATTTGGGTCAGCTTTGATGGTCACTTCAACTCCATTGTGAGGAAACTTAATGCATTGGTGATATGTAGACGGGACTACCCTCATTCCATGAATCCAAGGATGTCCTAGCAATATGTTGTATGTGAGATCCAGATCAAGTACTTGACAAACCACATCCTTTGTAACTGGCCCAACTCTGAGAGGTAAGGTGACTGTGCCCTTGGATGAATGCTCTTCATCGTCATATGCCTTGATGGTGATTTTGTTTGTAGAATTCACAACTTTATCAGAATATCCCAATTGTTTAATTGTGCTCAATGTACAAATGTTTAGACCTGCTCCTCCATCTATCAGGACTCGTTTTATGTGGTGTTTGTGTATGAGGGTTTCAATGTGTAAAGGTGTGTTATGTGGCTGACTTATGGAGGCGTCATCGGCTTCTATGAAAGTAAGGGAGTGTGGAATGGAAAGGTATCCCACCATGGCTTGAAACTGGTCCACATTTAGATTAGTAGGAATGAGAGTTTCTCTCAAGATTTTGTCAAGAATGGATTTATGTGCGGGGGATATGCGTAGGAGCTCAAGAATGGAGATGAGTGCGGGTGTCTTCCCTAATTGTTCTACAAGGTAATACTCAAGTTTGGTTGATGAGGAAGTGGTGTTCTTGGCTAGAGTACCTTGTAAAGTGATTTTACCTCGATGGGTTGTAACATGACATTCAGAGCTAGGTTTGGAAGAAGATCCAACACCTTATAGGACAATCTTGGGTCTCTGGGTAGAATTCTCAAGGTTTTTGTCCTTGATGATAATGGTAGAGACGTAATTGTCCATCGAGATGTGATTGATAGTTGAATCACAGTTATAGGATGCTCTAGTATAGTTAGTTTGATCATCTATGGCTTTAGCTTTTCCCTTGTCATGTTTTGGGAATGGTTCCTTAAACATTTCATGTTCTTGATTGGATGAGTGTCCTTCAATCTCAATGTCACCCCTATCAATGAGATCTTGTATGATGTTCTTCAGTCGATGACAATTTCCTGTCTTATGACCCTTACTCTTATGAAATTCACAATATTAATCATCATTCCACCAATTTGGTTTAACCTTTGGTTCATATGGAGGAAAATATGGAACTGTGATTACCTTGTTTGCCACTAGCTTCTTGAAGACTGACTCAAGTGGTTCTCCCAATGGGGTGTACTTCCTTCATGATCTGGAAGTTGTTTGAGTATTCACTTGATTATTTGTAGAACTTGATCTAGAAAAAATGAATTTGGGTCGCACTGTATTGGCATCAACAACACCATCATTGACTGTGTTCTTGTTTTTATTCCAAAATCTTGGCATGTCTTTCCCTTTAAAGTCATCTTTGTTTTCCTTGAATATCTCAATGACTCCTTGTTCAATTAGGACCTTTTCTATCGCTAAGCCTTTTTCAATAACGTCCTTGAAGGTGGACAAACAAGCTTTCCTTAGATCATGGCCAATGTCTTTGTTAACATTTTGTGTGAACATCTCTACCATTTGTTTTTGTGGAATTTCACAAGAGTATCTGCTGGCTAGATTTCTCCATCTTTGTAAAAATGATGCAAAAGACTCTCCCTCTTTTTGCTTGGTTTTGCACAAAGTAGTGACTCATATGTCTGTCTCTATATTGTAGGAGAAATGTTGAATAAATGCCTCTGCTAAGTCACCCCATGACTTAATTCGAGGTGGAAGTTGGGAGAACCATTCTATAGCTTGATCACCTAGGCTTTGTGGGAATAATCTCATCAAATATGTCTCTTCTGCTGCTACCTCAATGCAAGCCGTGAAAAACTATCTTATGTGTGCCTTAGGATCCCCTTTTCCTCTATACTTATCAAACTTAGGTGTCATAAAGTGTGTAGGAAAAGGAGGCATTGGAATGCTCTTGTCAAATGGATAAGGACATATGTCTCTCATTGTGTATGTTGGCTTTGGTGTATTTATGTCCTCCATTTTATTTTGTAAGTCCCTGATTTGTTGTTCCAAATTGCTCTTAGGTGGAGATCGACTTCTTGGACCATACCCCATGCTTGAGGCACCAATTGGAGGAGGAGCATGTTGCATAAATGGATGATATTGATCATACACATGTTCATATGGAGGAGGTCTATAGTGATGTTATGTATATGGACCACTTGGTATAGATTCATGTTGAGGAACACCATATCTATTTTGTGCATGTATACCATACTCTATAGGCATGTCATGTTCTAATCTGTTGCCCCCAAATTTGACACGGGGTTTCCTTGTGTCCAAATTTTGAGCATGCCTTTGAATATCCAATTGCTTTGGTGGTTGATCCTTAGCATTGGTATGTGATTGAGCATATTTCTCTGCTTAAGACTTCCATAATGGTCTGCGAAGGTGAGTATCATATGCTTGACCATGTGTATGTGGGACCTCTAGTTTTTGAAACAAAGATGATGGTGATTCAGGCGCCATATGTGGTCCTCTATTGCCTCCACTATTAGGCCTCCTTTGATCCATGTTGGAGTGAGTTTGTTGCAAAGGTCGATTTTCCATTATTTGAGACATGCCAAAATCATGAGGTATCTTGGCTCCACTTTGTGCCATCATTTGTAAAAAGTATTGTCTATCCCTCCTCATTATTTCCTCAACCAATTGATTGAAATGGGGATTCATAATGGATTCTTCCACATCTGCTAAATGTACTGAAAAGTTGTCCATATTGTGATTATGTGTATCATTGTTGTTTGTAGTGTCCATGTTCTCAACATTTGGAATGTTTCTATAGGCATCCATGTTAGGTAATGTGTTATGATCAGAATTTAAAAAGACATCATTGTCATACTCATAGACACTCATGTTTGCGGACTCTTGAGCCTCTTTAGTTTCTCTCCTAGATTTTTGAAGATGGGTTTCAACCATGAACTAGGTATTGACCAAGATGTGTGAGACTAGATGAAAATGAAAAAAAGTATGGAAGACCAAGAGTTGGATGGGATGTAAATGAATTTGAAGTGTACTTGCAATGTCCAAAGTGTAAGACCAAGTATGTATGTAGTAGAGTAGGTGTGACTTCCAAAGAGAGGATAGTTTCTCTTGATGAGGTAAGTTGACCTTGACTCTAAGTAAGACCAAATGAGACCCAAAGGTAAGAAATCTTGATGAGGGACCACTTAGCAAAGTGTTGTTGTATGTAGTGTGTTGACAATGTATGATGAGGACAAGCAAGTGACCTTTTGACTCAAGTTTAGACAATTGTGAATGTAATGTAAGGTGTAAAGCAATGATGGACTTTGTGGGACCCAAAGACAAGTTGACTGCTAAATGAACCCTGGAGAAGTGACCTAGGAAGCTCAAGAATTCTGAAACTGACTATGTTTGTTTGCTGGACTGTAACAGTTTTTCAATTCTGAACACAGACGCACCTGTATACTTCACAGACGTGGTTTCTTGACACAGACATGGCTCTGTTCAACACAGATGCGTTTCTGAGATTTTTTGCAAAGGGTAATGTTTATTCTAGGGACACAGACATGATTCTGCCCTTCAGAGACATGGTTATACAACACAGACGCTATTATGTCAGACACAGACGCGTTTCTGCAAAATTTGTGCAATTTTTTCCAATCTGTGAAGTTTTTTTTTTTTTTTTTTGTGACCAAATCTGACTGTTTGACTATTTTTCGTGACAAAAGGACACAGTGTTGATGAGGACTCAATGCTTCCAAGTGTCTAGACTCAAAATGACTCCAATAAAAGTGTGTTGTTTGATGTAAAAATGTTTTGCATACACTTGAAGACACAAAAGACACAATGTTTTGTTGTTTGATCTTGAATGTTTCGAATGTTTAAAATAAGTCAAGCACAATTCTTATGGCTGGCCAAGACAATAGTTATTGATCCCACATGGGGTTTTACCCCCGAGGCTATGCTATTCAGAGCGGATACTTAGATGCTTGACCTCATTGGCTCCACCCTCGACACTTACTTCTCGGGTCAGCCAAGCATCAGTCCCCACAAAAACTCCCCGTGGCGAATTTTGTTTCTCTACTAAGAACCGTATGTGTGTGGGCCGCTACCAGAGGTCCGACCTCCTACCCCAACAACTAGAAGGATTTGAGCTTCTAAAACAAAAAGGTGCTAGTAAGGGCATCCGCTCGTGTGGCCATACATGCGGCACTTTCAACTCTATAAATACAGAAGGCTCCCAGCCGACAGGGGTTACGCCCTACAACTGATCAAATAAATTTGATCAAATGGGTTTATGGGGAGACATAGTGTCAGAATGAACTAATCAGCACACGTTATCCATAGTTTTCACTATGAATACATTTGTTTATAGTGGTTCGGAAGAGGTGGGTTTTCCTCGCTACCACTTGGGTTGTTCTCTTCTCACTAGTAGTCCTAATGACCACACGGGAAGATAGGCCCTCTAAAGATTTAAACAAAAAGAGCCTATTTCTGAAGACACAAAAGACAATGATTCAATTTTAGTGCACCAATTGAAGTGTTTGCTAGTCTATGAAAACAAGGCACACAATTAAAATCCAAAAACCCTTGCCAAGGACTTGCAACAAAGATTTATTAGTAGTTTGGATTGTTTGAAATAATCACCCCTTCCTGCAATCGCACAAGTTAGGTAAACTTTAGATCTAAAAGACTTTGTGAAAATAGGGGCCTTCAACCAAACGATTTAGCTTTTAAGACAAGTTGCACCAATTTCCTTAGTTAGATCTGAAAATGTTAGCCCAAAATAAACCAAATCTAAAACCCTAAATGCAAAATCCAAAAATTGAATCAATAAAAACCCAAAATTTGAAACTAGTGAACATAGACATGATTACCCTCAACACAGATGCGACTTCATGACACAGACATGGTTCTGTGAGACATAGACAAGGCTACAGAATGCAGACGCGACTTCTGGACACAGATGCGGCTAAAAACACCGCAGACGCGACTTAATAACACAAACACGCTTTCCTGGAACCTGAAAAATAAAATTTTGCCAATAACACAGACATGACTCTAGATGTCGCAGACGCGCCAGAAAATCAAAAACGCAGTCCGAAAGTGCGCAGACGCGAAAATATCAAAATGATGCCGAAAACGTCAGATTTGCAACTTCAACATACAAAATCTGCAACAAGGATGTTAAATGCAAAAGGGACAAGAGTCCCACCGGGCATGCCAAAATGTATATGGTGAAAATCGATAACAATAATAACGATATTGAAAGGCTAAATGAATTCAACCACAAAACCCTAGCCTAACAACAACAAAGATCCACCATAACATATGAAGATTACCTAAGACAATGTAAATCAAATGAAATCACAAAGATTATACCATCACATGTCCAATAGGGTTTGGATCTCCATTCTTCCTATCTCCATTGATCTTGCTTGATATATTTGCTCTCAGATTTTATGTGCACAAAAGCTCAACAAAGAACGGAATGTGGTTGCCAGTAGGATCGTAGTGTAGTCAAGTGCATAAAAGATGATTAGAATGAATAGAACGATTAGAATGATTGATTAGGGTTTGATAATGAAGGAAGCATCTCCTTATATAGAAGACACTATATGAAATGGAGGGATAAGATTGAGAGGTGTAAAAGGAGGTCGGCTATGATAAGAGGGTAGGTAAAAGAAATAATAAAATAATGAAAAGGGTAGGTAGTGTATGAATTAAGAGATGAATGACATGTGTCATGGGTAGAAAAGGCTAATGAATTAATTAAATAAATAAAGATTTATTTAATTAATAGAAGAAGTGGGATAATTAAATAAATAAGATATTTATTTAATTTAGAAAAAGGAAAATTTAAATAAATAAATGTATTTATTTAAATGAGAAATAAGGCTAGAAGAGGATAAATGAATTAATTAAATAAATAAAGATTTATTTAATTAATAGAAGAATTAGACTTAGATAATTAAATAAATAAAATATTTATTTAATTAGACTAGACAATTTTGGGTGTCTACAAAGGCTACAACTTTGTCGGCTCACAGGACAAAATATGCCATGAACAAGTTACATAATTTGAAATCTTTTATTTGGCCAATTGATGATATTGATGTTTGGCACAAGAAGTACTTTTCTCTAGAGGAAGAACAACCCGAGGAAGAAGAGTAGTCAACTCTTTATTCCATTTTTGCATCTCCTACATTTTTGAACAGGTTTCCTATTTTGGATGGGGTGATAAGAGCACTCATCCTTCACTCATCAGCTTCCAATGTACTTGACAGAGCTAGTGCCAAAGTATAGTTTGACTCTGACAAAGGATGTTGCAGTAGGACATCCCTACACCAGTCGCATCAAGCCTGCAGATTTAGCTTCCAGAAGTCGTCAGGTCTGTCGTCCCCATTAATGATCTCTGGAAGATTTTTGAAATGTGCATGTAAAGATGCCTTAGGGAATAATCTAGCTAGTAGGCAATATAATTTGAAAAGTGTCTTACTTGGCCTGGATCTTTTTTTGCTCCCTTGTTCTATAAAAGGGAAATCAGGCCAAGTAAGGAGGATTTTGAAATTGTGTGCAAAAAATTATGTATTAGGTGTTGAAAGTATTTAAAAAAGCAAGATTTTCTCTGCAAGTTTTTTGAGAACAAGTTTATGTAATGTATCTCATATATTTTTTAATATTAATACAATAAATGCATTTTGTTTGCTCCTATTTATTGTGTTTGTGCTGTATGAATTGTAGTGTTAATAATACTATAAGTTGTCTTCTCTAATGGAGAATGTATGTTCTTGTTGATGGGTTTCATTTCGAGTAAATGAGTTAAATTATGTGTTGAGAATGTTTCAGCATATGTGTGTGTTGGTGTGAGGAGATGTTTTGTGATTTCTATTGAATTTTGTATGCAAGGCATATGAGGTTCACTAAGTAAATGCAAAACTAAGATGCTGCATTTGTTGTTCTTAACAAGTTTGTAGTTTGACTCTGTTATCCCAGGATAGGCACTGATCATATTTTCACACTCATAATCATTCTTATTTCATCTTTTACATTCTTATTTAACCTTTTTATATTCCTGTAGTAGGATTAGTATTAGCATAGGGAATCGATCTCAATGTATGCATAAATTCTATAACCTGAGGTTAAAGCCATAACCAGGAGTTTATCCATCTTTCCTTGGTATATTTTTATTGAGAAAATATTCTTTAATGTACAATGTCTAAGTTTGAAATTGTTATAGGTCATTAGGACATTGTAAGGGAAACCCACCTAGGTTTTGTAGAGCCTAAAGTGTAGAATATCTTATTCTTTGACTGAATCTTGTTCGTTGGCCAAGTCTTGTTCTAGGTTTGTTGATAAGTTAGTGGCTCTTTCTTTAGAACTTAGAATTTGTTGATTTGGGAACCAACACTACTATTGTCATATGATAATATTGAGACTAGGTCCTATGCCTTGGGTCTTGATACTATACCACCACTTTCTCTAATTCCTAATTGAGAGGACTAGGGTGCCCAACACCCTAGTTTGAGTGGATTAGGGTGCCTATGCCTGAGTCCCTCCAAAAGGAGCCCAAATTTAAACATGTGTGAGTGTTGGCCTCCATCATTTGTGATCTAATTGTAATATTTTTATTTGAATGTTAGATGTCGACTTAAATTCGTAAATACCTTAAGAACCCTATATATAACAATCTATTAGACTTGCATGAATAATATTGTCATTGATGTCAAACCAGTCTTCTAGTTCTATATCAGATAGTGCTTGTAGGCTCATATATCAGTTTGGAAATTATGGACATTATGGGTGATATATGCAAAGGTGTTGTGGTTATGTATGTGTAGTTCAGGTGTTGTGGTTTTTGGTTAGAAGTGACTATGCAACATGAACAAGTTTGTATGATGATATTTTTGAGATTTTATTGAGTTCTCATTGACCTTGGTATCTTGGAGTTAGGAATTATGGTTGATCCTAGTATCAGTCATGTGTCCTGATGTCAGCAGTTTGCAACATTGGTATCTATCAGAAGTATCTCTTCAAGTTTTGTGATTGCGGTTTCCTTGGTACGTGTGAAGCCTACATTTTGGAGATAGTAGCACAATAGTCCTTTATCGGATCTGCCATAGAATAGTAGTGTAGAGATCTCTAATCAGATCTTTTGTAAAGTTTGAGTTTTGAATTTGAGCTTAAACTTGGAATTGATATCATGCATTTGTAGATGCAAACTTTCTTAATTCAATCCCTTCTATTGCAGTGAGCATTCCAACAATTAGCCGTTTCTATCTTTTTGTATATGTAGTGAGCAGTCTGGTAGTGAGCCACCCGATAGTGAGTCACCTATTTGTAAACACAACTATAACTAGTTATATTTTCCTAAGAGCTAACACTCTCCATGGTTTTTTCCATTTTAGGTTTTCCACGTACGTAATTCTAGTGTTCATCTTGTTGTTGTGTTGTTCTTGTTTGATCAACATTAACTATTTTTCTTCAGTCAAGTCAGTGTGATGTTTTGAGAATAAATTCAATTGGTAAAAGGTTTATTGTTTTTACCTTAAGTGGGAATACCTGATTCACCCCCCCCCCCTCCCTCTCAATATTCTGGTGCTTTCAACCTGATCAACACAATATTCTATCATTCATACAATTAAGTTCTAATATCAAGCATTCCTAATTCCCACAATTCTTGATAAAATATAAGGAACAACAATTTACATCAACCTATCTTCAAGTATGATTTCATATGGATTATGTTAGGTTTTCTCATGTTATTGCATCAACTTGGAAGACTTGTCTAAAGAGAATTGCATCATGACCAATATCAATCCTAAGGTATACTATTTTAAATTTAGTATTTCAATTATGATTTAGGCTCTTTTTTTTTTGAGGAAACACTCTCTTTTCATCAAACATTGTTGTAGTAAAGGTGGGAACACCAACAAAGGGATTGAATTAGGCAAGCCCCTACACAACACAACCATTTTTCCTCTTTTCATATGTGTAGGTCTAGATTCAACCATAAAAAAGGCTATAGGAGTGTAGAGAACACTGAGATAGATAATCCTAGCTTTTGAACAAGTATTAAGTCTTCGACTAAACTTTCCTATTTTGGTGTATGACACTTTTTGATTGATTTTAGAGACACATTTATAGAGCCTTTTGATCTAGAATCTAGAACTTTAAGTTGATGAAGATAACCTTAGAATAGGGTGTCCTGCTCCATAGTCCAACATATTCTACTCTAGATTCAAGCTATAGGTTCCTCTCTATGTCTCATTTCTAGATTTGGCTTTTTGTGTTAATTTTGAGTTCTATATCTTACTATTGAAGCTGAAAGTTATAATTTTACTATCACTTAGTTCACACACACACACACTTCACAATCTCAAACCTATTGCAACAAAAGGATCATAAACACCCAAGTGTTTAACTCTCCTATTAGGACTTTAGCTAAACCTACTTATGATTCTAATGAGATGCCATGGAGATTTGAGATATTAGTTTAAATTTATAGGATATGATCTCATTTCCCACATATCATTTTGGTGAACTTCATTTGTCTTACATATTCTATAAATTCTAATTTTCAATTTCAGATTTGATTTTGCATGAAATTTTTAGATTTAGATGCAACCATTTATGAAATTGATGTAGCCAATCAAAACGTAAATAATATCATTAAAGAAAGCATACAAAAATGATATAAGTTTGGATCAATTTTATTCAATATTATTCTTCTAAAAACTCCAACCATTCTACCATTACAATGAAAAAAGGACCTATTTTAAAAGAAAACTAAAAATTTCCTTTTTGGGTAGATTTTTACAAAATCCAAAATTTGCCATTTATGGAAATTTTCAAATCTATCCCAAAAATCTTGAAATCTTCTAGAAATAAAAAAAATTATTTTGGCACAAATTGCCAAATTTCTAAACCCATAAAGATTACAAGTTCAAAAATAACTAAAAAGCCAACTTTCTAAAAACCCGAAAAAATAAAAAAAATCTCTTTTTGAAGCCTCAAACGAAAGAATCCGGCCCTGAAAAGTTGATTAATCTGAGGTCCAACCAAACTAGGTTGTTGGAAATCCAAACAACTACTCACAATACACCTCCACATTAAATTTAAGCCCAAATGGACAATCGAGTCAAAAGTTATGACCCCACGAAGTCCCTACATGAAAAAATTATTGCTTATGTACTTGCATTGGTTAATTAATCACAAAATTGCTATTTCATATTGCTTAATTGATGTCATCATTATTGAATAATTGCATATATTCGTATTTAGAAAGAAAATTTATTTCTTAAATCTAATTGCGTGCTTAATCTATTGCTTAAGTTATTTTGACAATGAAGCTATTTCATGGATGCGATAGTTTCTTACCTCTTCTTATGACCCTCTCCGAAAGATCCTCCTATCCATAAGGACATTCTATTGGCATTGCATGAAGATTGCAGTGATGAAGTATAGTGTTGTCATTGATGTCAATTGCAACTAGTAATGAAGCAGTAAAGGCAACCGATATTATTATTGAAGCAGAGAGATCAACTGGTAACCCTAACCAGTTGATAACAAGAACCCTAACAGATGGAGCTTGGAGAATTTGTTGTGATGATCTATGACCAAATGGTGATTGAAGATGAAGACGTGACATATGCATGTTGCACATGAAGAGTTTTGGAGTGGATTTGGTGCATAGAGATAACCATTTATCTTGGGAATGATCAAATGCATAGCATGAAGTGAAAAACGCGTGATGAGCTACAAGATCCAATGTGTGGTGATCCAGGAGTGGTTGAGGTTGTCTAGAAGAATGTGTAGTTGATTGCTATGTAATCTAATGGTCAAGATTGAAACAATATGTTTGTAATCTCTATGAGATTTGTAGGTTTTGTGTTGTGTTACCGACCTATTGTATTTGTTTTTAAGGTCAATGAGTTGTTTGTAATTGTGCTGGAAAATTTGGTTGTATGTGAGTGATTGTTGCCGAACCAGAAGGTGTGTTTGCAGAATGTTGTGAAGGTAGATTGGAGCAGAAAATGATCTGATTAAGAAAGGAAGTGCTATTACCAGATCAGCAAAGAACCTGTTGTTCTCTAACCATTACAATAGTCAAATCCCTTAATCGAGTAGGCTTTATCATGCTTGTTGTTGAAATCCTCTAACAAGGTGATCCATTAGCTTAGATTTGAAATCCTCCATTGAGGTTACTTCTAATAGGGTATTACCTTTAACAGGGTATTGTAGTCAATCCCATAACTGGATCTGTTCTTAACAGGACATTATTGTATAATCTTCTAACAAGGCTTGGCTCCTAACAGACTTCAGAAGAGTTCAAAATACTTGTGGGTATTCATCCCCACCATAGTTTTTTCCATTTAGGTTTCCACATGAAAAATCATTGTGTTAAGTGGTGAATGATTTTGTGGATGTGTTTTGATATGGTTGATTTGAATGGCTGGTAAATCTGCATAGATATATTTGAATGACTGGAAATGAACCGAAACATGTTTTTACTAGTATTAGTGAAGTGGTTTAAGGATTTGTCAAATGATATTTAAGTTTCAAGATCTGTTGCATTGTATCATTGATGTTTTGGTCAATCGGTAAAGTTTGATAGTGCAATTGTAGTTTTTGATATAGTGACTAAACCAGTTAGTTTAGTGATTGGATTCAGAGTTGAAAGTTTATTTGATGAAAGTTTAGTTTATTTTCTATGTATTGATTCACCCCCCCTCTTAGTAGTTGACCGTGTTGGCAATTGACACTCTATTGGTTGGTTTCACTATGTTGTCATTGATGGTAACATGATTTTGGGTTCCTTCTTCATATGGTGTATCGACAGGCACTTCACAGACTCTTCACTGACATTGGCACTGACACTGATAGGATAGAAGATTTCTTTGGTCACCGACAATGCAGGCCGACATGGTATGATAAAGGATATCGGTATTGGAGGCTAACACATCTTGGATCCAATATTGACAACTTGTTTTAATGCTTATTCATTTATGTTATATGGCCAACATGAAATATGATATTGTATATATCTTTGTAAGTCGACATAAGGCATAAAATTGTATAGGGTATATAGGAGAGATTGATTAGATCATTTTGTAAGAATAAGAAAATAAGGATAGACATGTGGAATGGATATATGGATGTAATGTAATTCAAAATATATAAGAGAGACTATGTATATGAGGAATTCATTGTAAGGGTTATTCCGGTACTGAGGTTTAGGGTTTTAACCGGAACATACAGAGCTTAAACCAGATTTGTATTCTGGCATAAGAGATGCTATATTAAGAAGTTCACACTTCTCTAGATTGTTGTCTGGATTATTATGTAGTCAGTGAGGCTCCTATTGTGTTGAGTAGTGTGCTCTAGGCTGTAAGCCTTCCTACAAGTGCAGGCCCATTATATATTATAATATCTCTTCATATGGCCAGTGAATTGATATTGTGGGTCACAAATCCCACCATGGTTTTTCCTCTTTGAGGTTTTCCACATATAAATTTGTGTGTTATGGTTCTCATTTTTTGTGTTTGGCTTATTGGTTGCATTACTTCTTTCAATTCTGTTTATACCGGTTTACCGGTTGGTGTATAACCGTTTTGTTAAGGCTAAAATATTATATAATGGTATAACACTGATTCACCCCCCCTCTCAGTGTTATTGGTTTCCAACAGACCGGATCCTTATAGTTTCATCATATTATCACATTCCTGGAGCAAGAGGATTATTCAACACTAGAGCCTTTCTTAATGCTCTCCCTTATAAACATGAAGCATTGATGAATCATTCTTGTCCCTCTTCCAATATTGGTCCTAGGTAAGAGGATATTTTAATGAAAGATGATGATATCATTAACAATTCCCTTAGTGACACTTTACATTCTATTCACTTTAATGAAATCTCTTTTAGAGATGAAGTATTGATGAATCATGCTTGCACCTCTCTCAACATCTGTCCCACCCCTAAGGATATTTTGGTAGAAGAGGAGGATATCACTAGCAACATTTCCAATGCTCTCTCTTCTAAAGATGAAGCTTTAGTGAATAAAGAGCCCAATTAAGGTCTATTGAACACAATTTACATTCCTCAACCTCAAAACAAACATGTTCTTACCACTAGAGGAATACAAATCCCCAACCACAAACTAAACTAGTTATTGTTGTTAAAGGTATTAAAGATCCACCTAGTCCTCCCAATAAATACTTAAAATATACAAAAAAACACTCAAAGTAGTAGTCAAAAAGTGTCACAACAACCTCATTATCACGCAATGGCTCAGACATATAGCACTTGAAACAACAAATAAGATTCAAATGTCCTTCCTTCTTGTTGCTATAAAACCATGGTTATCGATTTTTTTTTTAAATAAAAAATGTGAATTTTATTTCAAAATAGTGATTTTGTTCAGATTTGAAACCAAAGGGTATATTTTGATTTTAAAAATTTTAATTTAAAAACTTTGAGCATTCAATATCGGAGTTTTGGGAAAAATTTATGGTTTTTCATTGAAAATAATTTAATAAATTTTGGAATTGGAAATGATTTATGATGATTTTGAATGAAAGAAAAGAAGTCCCCTTAATTTTTTTGATATAGAATCTGCTAAGAGCATATTAAATTTTGTATCCCAATATTATGCATTAAAATCCATGCCATACCCAAATTGGTAACTTCAAGATTATAACATACACAATTATATAATCGAGTGATAATTAAACTCATGGGGTAATTAAAATGAACGAAGATATCAATCAATGACATACTTAGAGTGCTTGCATAGGCTTTGAATGCAATTTAGGGACATGCCACAACTAGGTAAGGTTGGTGGATGCCACCTGAGTCCTTTCATATAATTGTAATAATTTATAATAGAACCTACTTTTAGATATAATACAAACAAGCCACATAAATAATATTTTGCATGCTCCTGAATCCAAAAGGGCATGTTTAAATTTTTTAAATTAGATGTTTGAAAATTTGGTAAAATTTGCATTAAAATCTTCAAATTGTGAAAAAACTTATGTGTACTTGTTTTTGAAAATAAAATATATTTAATATGTTATGTGGGAATGTGGGTTATCATGGAGATGGGATGGGGAAACCAGATAGTCTTATGTGTGCCTTTTTGGGACCCCATTCTTTATACAACATGTTCATGTGTCTTTGTCCATAAAGTCATAGGATTAAAAAACCCTAGACTAGAATGTAGTGGAATCTCTCTCACATTTGCTTATATGTTGAATGATATTGAGGTAATAAGATGTTAATATATGAAAAAATAAAAATAAAAGGGGAACCAAACATGTAAACATTAATTAAGATATCCACAAAACACTTTTATATGCCCTTGCGGATATGAGGAAAGGACCATGAAGGATAGATAGGTTAATTTGGCAATTTTGGGACCATAGATCCTAGGATAGAATTATACTCTCCATGTAACAAGACATGATCCTTAACCTTTGTGAGGTTTGCACTTGCGATGGAGCTCCATTGTTAGTACGTAGGTTAGCCATCTCTTCCTTTTTATGACTAGACTACATATCTAATGTGTGATTATGATCTCTTTATTTATGTGTGATAGGTGTGTCCTTCCCAATCTTGTGTGTAGGTGTATCTTATGCCTTGTATGTTGTTTCATGTGCATGCTTGATGGTGTTGAATGTTATCCTCATGAATTTTTACTTTGTGTAATTTGTGAATATGAATTTTGCATGTGTACACATTGAATTTTATTTATTTACTCCTCATATATACTTACTTGATGAAATGATTTTGGAGTTGGTGCACTTGTCCAACCCCATGTGTGGTGTGAGATTTTTCGGACTACTTGAGTTGGTTGTCTCCAAAGTCAAAACATTAGGGTTATGTATAGCTAGGTGGCATTGAACCACCATTGTGGGTTTGTAGATTCCTTAGAGCATCACATCTAGAGCAAGTATGGCCTCATCTATCTTTTTCTATGATAACATGTTCTTTCCATGTTTTTGTAGAAGAATATGGATTTAGGAAAGATAGAAAGTTGTTTCAAGATTTAGGAAACTTAAATGTACTTATATGTAAATTGTATACTTGATCATGGATAATGGTGTAATGAATTTTATTCTACCCTTGAAAGTGATGTAACTCTATTATTTATTATGATGAACCTAATCTAGAAGTCAATTTATGGATGGTTGTCCCAATCATTTTCTCATTGTATATTAACTTAGAAAATATGATTATTATGGATTCTTTCTTTATCTTCTGGGGCTAATCTTTTCATATCCTTGTTAGGGAATCAATCTCCCTCTCTCACTCTCCTCTCTCTCTCTAAAATATGACCAATAAAATCCAATATCCGATTTAATCGGATATCGGATTTCTGCCATGTGGCAGTTTACTTCATAAATGGCGGCAAAGGGAAATTCTTTGGGGACAACAAATTTTTGTACTCAAATTTTCAAATTTCAAAATTCGGCTTGGGAATGCTTTGGTATTAGGCTTGGAAGTGACAAGCCTGGAAAGTCAACTGAAAAAACGTGTTTTTCAGTATTCCTTGATTTTCCAGACTTTACACTGGTGGTTGATGACTTTTTTCATAGCCAAATTTGATAAAATGAAAAGGGTTTTTTAAGGATGTTCCCAACTTTCCAACAATATAAGGCTTGTCTTATTTTGACTTTAGTAAATAATTATTATTTATTTTCTAATTGAATTCTGACAATAGTCCTGATTGATATACTGATTGAAAAACACTCATAACTTTCAAATGGTATAACATTTTTTGAAACCGAAACATGCTTCACATCCTATGTTTTGTCTACTATAGGGAAAAATTAAAAAAAAAAAAATTTCATAAGGTTTTGACCAAGTTAAGGTGGTCAGACGTAGGAGTTTTTGAATTTCTGAAAATTTGAAGTAAAAAAATCATAAATAATTATTTAATTCATAAAAAATTAAAAAAAAAAATGTGTCACATCCGGACATGAGTCTAATAATTATATTATAAATATTATAAAAAATTATTAAGATTTGATTCTGATTAGGGTGGTTAGACATATGTCTACTTCTTATTTTTTTCCTGAAATTTTAGTACCACTGCATTGAAATTTGAAATTTTCATCAAATAGTCATCAAATAGGATTTTTTTTTTTCCAAAAAACAACTAGTAGCTTAGAAACTACATTCAATTTTCTATATATTCTCTTCTTACATATTTTAAAAATAATATTCACAACTTATTCAAATTTTCATGTCAAGTTGCATAACTCTGATTTTTTTGAAATTTCATTGCCACTTAAGGGCCTATTTTGGCACACCATGATCCTGCACATACCCTCAATATAAAATTACCTTGCTCATAGAATTCCTCGGTAATGATAAATAAACTCAGTAACCACTTCTATATACTTTGTCCCTTAAACTGTTCTTTTAAACCTTCTCGGTGACCTCTAAATATCTCTGTCAATCTTGTTTCTTCACTATATCATCACTTCGTATCTTCTCTCTTGATTTTCCATGTCATCTATCAAGTACTCAAATCATTCTATTTATAAATCTCTGAGATGGTGATCTGTTCATGCTTCGATCATACAAACATGTTTTATTGAATGAATAAACATAGAAATTATTTCATTGGATGTTCTTCCTCAAAATCATACAAAATCTTTAAATGCAATTTCCTATGTAATAACGGTTTCATCTTCTCGAATCTTGTAACACGTTTCACATGTGTGTCCAGGTTCATTGAATTTGGTAACACGTTTCCAATCAGTATACCTTCTTTGCTTCTCGGTAGACATATGAACCTTACTTCGTAGACATTCTGTATTCGTCTCGGTACATAGCTCAGTGTTGTAGCGTCGTAAATTGTACGCACTTGCTAGGGTGGTACAAATTCACACCTAGTTTAGCACCCGCCTTGGCGCATTTTGCATTTTGCACTGCATTTCCCCTTTAGCACTTAATTAATTAAATTAATTAGGTCTAAGGTCCTATTTCATCATCTCCCATATCATAAAGTTGGGCCCTTTTCATTAAAGTGTGCCCCTTTCATTTTATTCCTCTAATACATCATTTAATCAAAAACCCTAATTAGGTCCTATTTTGAACTTGGGGGCTTGATTTCGGGGGTCAAAACGTCTCGAAATCACCTGTAACTTTGGGATTCTCTCTAAAATCATCATATCCGACGGTCCTGAAAATTTGGTGAAAAGTTGTCGGGACCATGGCGCCCGGAGTGCACATGGTCCCGGACATTTTTCTCGAAATTTTAGGAGCACGATCCAATCATAAAATAAATCTTAACCCCAAGAAATTGGCGGGAGATTCAATCTCTAGGTCGGCCAAAAGTTGAAATTACGATCTAGGGTTTCCTACATAAGAGCTCTCTTTCTTCATTTGAAAGGATTGAGATTTTTGGTTTTCAAGGGCCTTCTAGGCAGCGAAAGAGCAGATCTTTGAAGACTTCAACAACATTCAACATCCATTCATCAAGCATTCATCAATTTCATTCATCCATTTAGGGCTTTGAAGACATTGAAGAGCAATAAGGGATCACCGACTGAAGATTGGCTTGTACCCCTCCCTTGGGGTTGGGTATGATTTCATGTTGTTTTCATGTCTTTGCATAAGTCTCATTATATCACTTGTATTCATGCTTTAGATCTCTTTACATCTTGATTTGGAGCATTTACATTATCATTTACAAGCAATTAGGGTTTACTTTCTAGGTTGCTCTAGTTTGCTTACTTGCATTTTAGGATCTTGCACACACACAAGGTCTGCACACACACTACTTTTACAATACAACTTGGCTATTCATGGAGGTGGAAATCACCAAAGCAGGGGTTTGACTAAGGCAAAACCCTATATAGCCACCCACCATACCCTTTTCAGATATAAGTGCAGGTTTCGGGATTCGGACGACGCCGCAAGTTGCAGATCCGGAAGAAGCAGACCGAGACAGAACTTCACACCAAAGTGCAGAGAAAAAGACCAGGACAGGGGTGTGAGGTGCCCTGGTCTTGCCAGGACAGGGGCGCTGGGCGCCCTGGTCCCTGGGACAGGGGCGCTGGGTGCCCTGGTCCTTCTGTCAGACAACAACTTTCAGCAACTTTCTGACAGCTTTTCAGGTTGCAAAAACAGCAGTTTCAGGAGCAGAATCAGGACAGTGGCGCCCGCGCCCCCGTCCCAAACATTTTCACTCATATTTTAACACCAGGTACGCATTTACATTCTTGTTTTGTCCTTGTGTTTACAGCTTTCCATTATTCAAGTTCAATTCTGCAATCTTGTTATTAGTTCATACTTGCACTTTGGGGTTAGGGATTGAACTTGCATCATTTTATCTATCATTTGCAACAAAGGAATAGAAATCCTAATAGGTAGCCCGTGGCTCTCTCTTCCACAAAAAGAAGTAGCCAATTGTGTGATACCTCTAGGCTCTTTCGTATTCCACAAATGTGTGATTGAAAGTGAGATTAGGGCATGTTTGCTTAGTGTCACTTTTTCTCCCACACATTTTGGTGAACCCGACGTGAACTCCAAACTTCTCTAATTCTGATTTATGTTTTCAAATTTGAGTGTTTATGCTATTTCAAAATCAAATTTGTATTTACAAGTTTTAATTTCTTGCAAGATTCAAAAATCTAGAGGAAATTTTTGCTAAAACCCTAATTTTTCAATTCAAAGTTGAACTTGTGGATAGCTTAATTGGGATCAATAATTTCAAATCTGATTTAGGAACTCATTTGAATCATAAATTTCATTTTCTAAATCTAAATTCTAAGTGCTTGCATTGAACATTTCCTTCTATTTTGCATGTGTTATCATTTGAAAAAAGGAAAATTGATGTCATGATGCATTCATTTCATAGATGTGATAATGGGTTAGCTTCCCTTGTTTCAATTTTTCCTTCTCGTAAAGAACCTCCCCTCATCTATAACAACATTTTAGTGCCTAAAAGAGTTGCTACCGATCCCTTTGAGACTCTCCCATGCTCTAAGGATGAAGACTTTAAGAGTGATCTTGACAATTCTCCTAAAATGTGCCCTTCCTATTTAGCTATCCTAGAGGAAGAGAATGATATCATAAACACCTTTCTTAATGTTACTTCACCTTCCCTACATGATGCCTCTCTAAGTGAAAAGGTATTGATGGACATTGACTTATTTTCTCCTAAAGTTGGTCCTTCCAATGGGGGCATGTTAGTGCAACAAGAGGTTATGAACACTTCTTTCAAAGATCTCCTTCCTAAGCATGAATCTTTGGAGACATATGTTCATGTTCCTCCTAAAAAACACTCCCTTCATAAGGATCCTTTTGTGCAAGAAGATGACATTATCCCTACATTTCCTAGTGATGACATTTCCAACAAAATTCCCACTAGAGATGATGAATTAATGATAAATGCTTACCCTTCTCCTAAAGTTTGTCTTACCCATAAGCATCCCTTGGAGAAAGAAGATGAAATAATAAGCAATTTCCTTAATTCTCTCTCCCCTAAAGATCATATTGAATATATTTTGAGGAAAGAGGATGAGTTTAACACATCTATTGATGCTCTCCCTCCTAAGGATGAGGAATTAATAAACAATGTTATCTCCTCTCCCGAAATTGACAATACTTCAAACATTCCTTTCAACAACTTCACTATTTGGGATGAACCATTAGAAGAAGGTGTAGATTATTCTCTACCCCTAGCCAAAGGGGATGAAATCAAGATTGAAAACTCCCTTGATAGTTTCTCACCTTCCTTGAATCTCAATCATTCTCCCTCTAAAAATAAAGCATCTCCTTCTCCTCAACTTGGTTTTACTCATAAGGAGACCCTAGTTCAAAGCAAGTTGGTTAACATCTCTTTCAAAGATCTCCCTCTCAAAAGTGAGACTTTAGAGAGTAATGTTGATCCTTCTCCTAGAGAGTTTATTCCCCATGTAGATCCTCTGATGATAGAGGATGATATGACCTTTCCTAGTACTACTTTTCCTACTAGAACATCAATGCCTACCCCTTGTCTCTCTCCTAAAATTGATTTAATCCGTGATAAGATTTTAGTGCAAGAGAAGACTATCAATAATTCTTCCAACACTTTTGTTCATTCCTCTAAATCATCCTCAATCAATTTGATACATGTGAATGAAACACCTCACAAACCTCTCTTCACTATCCAAGGTGCTTGTCCTTCTCAAAATTCTCAACCGTTAAATAAGCCTATCTTAGTGGTTCAAGGTGGTTATGGTAATGATTCTTTTTGCACTCCTAAGAAACCTATTATTACTGTGCAAGGAGGTTATTCTTCTAAGAGCCCTTATGAGTATGCTAAGCAACTGACTAGAGAGAGTTATCATGCGGTTGCTCATACCTATAACACAAGAAACAATAGGCAACCTAATCCTCCTCTAGTTAGCCCAACTTCACTTCCTCCTTCTCAACCTATTCTTCCGCAAGCTCCTTGTATTTCACAAATGCTTAGTAAGGACTATGATCTCATAGAACAACTTAAAGCTACCCCTGCTAAGATATCCCTTTGGGATTTGATCCAAACTTCTTCCGTTCATCATGGAATGTTACAAGATGCCTTGAAAGATTTGAATGTTCCTCCACCTAATACATCTAGTAATATAGTATCTTTGGTTAACTCTGTGATGAATCCTAAAGCTCAAATTGTGTTTACTCAAGATGAGTTGCCTACTAGTGAAATTCAACATCAATGTGATCCCTTGATTATTGTGGTTATCATAAATGACACTGCTATAAGATGAACACCGGTAGATAATGGTTCTGGCCTTAATGTGTGTAGCATTAATCTATTGCATAAGATGAATGTGGATACATCCCTTATTGAGCCTGACTCTCATCCCATTCGAGGCTTTGATAATGTGGCTAAGTCTTCGTTAGGTATTATCACCTTACCCATCAAAGTGGGACCTGTTACTTTGCCTACTCCTATCCATGTTATGTCGGGAAATCTAACATACAACTTGTTATTAGGGAGACCTTGGATTCATAGTATGCAAGCTGTCCCCTCTACATTGCATAGACAAGTTAAATTTATTTATAATAATAAGACATATACCTTGATAAGTGATACTAATTTTCAAGCTTGTTTGCAAACATCTACTTCCAAAGGGAGTTCTTCTAAGCCTTCCTCTTCCAATGATGACTCGTTAAACAAGATACCTATGGATGAATCATCACCCTCTGATAATCAAAATTCTTTGGATGAGTCTAAAGTTCCTGAAGAAGATTCTCCTCAACTTTAATCTACACATGAAAAGGCTTTTGATCCTGAGAAGGTTCTCACAGAAGACGATTGGGGATCTCTTGATTTCAATCCCAGCTTTGTAGGTGAGTATAGGGTTCCTCCTAGAGAGCTTAAAGTTAAAAAGAAAGAAGAAACTAGAGATCAATCAGTCTTACCTGAACCTATGAGCAATAATTTTGTGGCCGCTTCTCAAACTTCTTCTCCTCACACGTCTAATTCTGGAGAATTTGATTCTTTGTCTTATGAAAAACCACCTTTTCTTTCTGAAATGGCTAATCGATATGGTCGTGGTTTTCACATTCTAGCTAAGAGTGGCTATAGTGGAAATGGTTGTGGCACAAATGAACAAGGAATTAAAGTTCCTTTAGAACATAACACACATGAATATTCATTTGGACTTGGATATAATCTTTCTAAGCCCACCAAAGCATCTAAAAGACCATCTCTCAATGTGAATGCTATATTTAGTAGTGATGATGATCTCATTTCAACTAAATCATCTTCTACTTCTATCAACTCTTATTCCCCTCATAAGGAAATCTTGGCGATGAACAAATCTCTTTATGACTCCCCTCAAATTTCTAAATCCACTTATGAATATTTATCTCCTATTCATCATCAAGTCCTTTCCTCCAGGGATAAGGCTCTAATAAATTACAGTCATCCCTCTTCTAAGATTTCTTGTGACTTTTCTTCTTCAATTTTTATCATTTTATACATGTTTTTGATCTCACTTATAGTTGAGTATTTAGCATGTCATATTCAAATACCTCATTCAGTCTATCATGTCTTTAAATAACATTAATGGCTATTATGTTGCTCACCATTATGTGACATTGGTAGCTCATTTACTGGGGGCTCATTGTCATTCATGATGGTACAATTTCAAGTGCAATCATATTTTCGAAGCAACATAATAGCCTAATTTTTCTCTATGTTATCTCTTGTTCCTATAGGGTAATAATGTGGAAATATTGATCATCTTTTCTTTAGAATCCTCTTTTCCTAGATATGGGAGAAGATGTGTATTCTCTTTCTTACCTTACCCACTTCTTGTGAGGAGCATTTTACATACACTAATGTCTTGCTTGCATGAACTCATGTGAGTATGTAGTACATTTTGCTTATGTCTAAATCTCTCCCTAGAAGATTGTGTAAGTCCTTCTCATTGTCCTTATCCTTGGGAGGCAATGATCTTTCCTTATTTTTATCTAAGGATCCACTTTTTCCTATTTCGTGGATGGTGTGAACTTTATTACTTGATGTTATTCCTTGTATGCATTTGTTGTTGTTTGTTCAAGGATTCTCTCTTACAAGAGGTGTAGGTCCTTGACTACAACCTCTTTTGCACTTGGTAAAATACATCCATAATGAATTCACTCTCCCGATTGGGTTAAAAAGAGCGTCATCCTTCATTAAGAATCACTTTCACCTCGCAAAAGAAGGAAGTATTGCATTCTTATTCTCTTCTTTGTCTTATTCTAGAAGATGTTATATTTGTCTAAGACAATTCCTCTCGGGGATAAGTGTCTTTTGTACAAAGATCTCTTCTCCTCTAAGGATCTCCTTTACACATACTACAAGATATCCGTTTTCAACTATCTTATCCTTTCTTAAAGAGTGTAAAACTCTCTTGCTTGGATCTATGACATTGTTGCATTTTTGGGGTATCTTCTTTTGTGATGAAGGTAGGTATCCTTGTTCTACTTTGCTTATGAGACAAACATTACACTTTTTGAGCAATGGGTCATTCTCGGAACAAGAGCACAGACTCTTAGAGTGAGATGTCTCCATTTTTCTTTTATGCAAGGTGATTATTCTTGGAACCAGAGCATAGACTCTTAGAGCGAGATGTCATGCTTTTGTACTATACATATATGGGTTGTAGCATACTCGGGCATAGACTCCTATGAGGTGCTTCTAACCTCCCTTACACACACATGCACGAGGTTGAGTGGAACTAGCGGCATAAGGCTAGACTTTCTCACTCTCCTCCCTTACATGGATCACCTAGACAGACTCTAGGGGGTAGTTTTCCATGTCCTTTTTCCCATGGATCACCTAGACAAGATCTAGGGGCGAGAAGTCCATGTTTTCTCTCTCACTATTCTTCTCATGGATCACCAATGTGTGTATTCATGCTTTTTTCCTTTCCTTTCTTCTCTTTGCATTTTGTTTCCATTTACATCCTTCATCTTGTGTTAGAAAACTCTCAAATCCTCACACTCTTTGTTGTGTTGGAATTGATATTTAGTCCTCTTTCTTACCAAATGATTCTCCATTAGTTTTTGATCTCATATCAAATCTTCTTGTGAGCATTTGTCATATATTCTTTAACAATTCGAAGTGGTAAACATGATACCCTGTTTCAACTCACTAAAATTAGCAAGCCAAAATAGGGGGGGGCATATAGCTACCCTCGAATTTTCATCACCCTCCTTAGTAAGCATTAGGTGATTTTGTGATCTAACGTGTGTTTTGTAGGGTGCGGTTCCTAACTATGTACTGTAGATACCGCTGGGGGCTTCGTCCGACAACTTATGGATATATCCTCTTTCAAATAATGTTTACTTTCCTGTACTTTAGCTTGCATATGCACGTAGTGTTCATATGACCGCTAAAGTGGGGGCTAAATGTAGTGTCGTAAATTGTACGCACTTGCTAGGGTGGTACAATTTCACACCTAGTTTAGCACCCGCCTTGGCGCATTTTGCATTTTGCATTGCATTTCCCGTTTAGCACTCAATTAATTAAATTAATTAGGTCTAAGGTCCTATTTCATCATCTCCCATATCATAAAGTTGGGCCCTTTTCATTAAAGTGTGCCCCTTTCATTTTATTCCTCTAATACATCATTTAATCAAAAACCCTAATTAGGTCCTATTTTGAACTTGGGGGCTTGATTTCGGGGGTCAAAACATCTCGAAATCAGCTGTAACTTCAGGATTCTCTCTAAAATCATCATATCCGACGGTCCTGAAAATTTGGTGAAAAGTTGTCAGGACCATGGCGCCCGGAGTGCACATGGTCCTGGACATTTTTCCCAAAATTTTAGGAGCACGATCCAATCATAAAATAAAGCTTAACCCCAAGAAATTGGCGGGAGATTCAATCTCTAGGTCGGCCAAAAGTTGAAATTACGATCTAGGGTTTCCTACATAAGAGCTCTCTTTCTTCATTTGAAAGGATCGGGATTTTTGGTTTTCAAGGGCCTTCTAGGCAGCGAAAGAGCAGATCTTTGAAGACTTCAACAACATTCAACATCCATTCATCAAGAATTCATCAATTTCATTCATCCATTTAGGGCTTTGAAGACATTGAAGAGCAATAAGGGATCACCGACTGAAGATTGGCTTGTACCCCTCCCTTGGGGTTGGGTATGATTTCATGTTGTTTTCATGTCTTTGCATAAGTCTCATTATATCACTTGTATTCATGCTTTAGATCTCTTTACATCTTGATTTGGAGCATTTACATTATCATTTACAAGCAATTAGGGTTTACTTTCTAGGTTGCTCTAGTTTGCTTACTTGCATTTTAGGATCTTGCACACACACAAGGTCTGCACACACACTACTTTTACAATACAACTTGGCTATTCGTGGAGGTGGAAATCACCAAAGTGGGGGTTTGACTAAGGCAAAACCCTATATAGCCACCCACCATACCCTTTTCAGATATAAGTGCAGGTTTCAGGATTCGGATGACACCGCAAGTTGTAGATCTGGAAGAAGCAGACCGAGACAGAACTTCACACCAAATTGCAGAGAAAAAGACCAGGACAGGGGCGTGGGGCACCCTGGTCCTGCCAGGACAGGGGCGCTGGGCGCCCTGGTCCCTGGGACAGGGGCGTTGGGCGCCCTGGTCCTTCTGTCAGACAACAACTTTCAGCAACTTTCTGACAGCTTTTCAGGTTGCAAAAACAGCAGTTTCAGGAGCAGAATCAGGACAGTGGCACCCGTGTCCCCGTCCCAAACATTTTCACTCATATTTTAACACCGGGTACGCATTTACTTTCTTGTTTTTTCCTTGTGTTTACAGCTTTCCATTATTCAAGTTCAATTCTGCAATCTTGTTATTAGTTCATACTTGCACTTTGGGGTTAGGGATTGAACTTGCATCATTTTATCTATCATTTGCAACAAAGGAATAGAAATCCTAATAGGTAGCCCATGGCTCTCTCTTCCACAAAAAGAAGTAGCCAATTGTGTGATACCTCTAGGCTCTTTCGTATTCCACAAATGTGTGATTGAAAGTGAGATTAGGGCATGTTTGCTTAGTGTCACTTTTTCTTCCACACAAGTGTATATCATCACGGTGACTTGTCTCTCTTCAGTAACCAACACCAGTAGCCTTGGTATTTACCGACTGGACTTTTCAGTAGTATAAACTGACTAGTGTATATAGGATGACTTTGGGCATAAAACTAATGACAACTTAGTAAATAGTAACAGTAAACATTAATTAAGATATCCACGAAAGACTTTATATGCCCTTGAGGATATGAGGAAAGGACCATGAAGGATAGGTAGGTTAATTTGGCAATTTTGGGACCATAGATCTTATAATAGAATTATACTCTCCATGTAATAGGACATGATCCTTAACCTTTGTGAGGTTTGCACTTGTGGTGGAGCTCCATTGTTAGTACTTAGGTTAGCCATCTCTTCCTTTTTATGACTAGACTACATATCTAATGTGTGATTATGATCTCTTTACTTATGTGTGATAGGTGTGTCCTTCCCAATCTTGTGTGTAGGTGTATCTTATGCCTTGTATGTTGTTTCATGTGCATGCTTGATGGTGTTGAATGTTATCCTCATGAATTTTTACTTTTTGTAATTTGTGAATATGAATTTTGCATGTGTACACATTGAATTTTATTAATTTACTCCTCATATATACTTACTTGGTGAAATGATTTTGGAGTTGGTGCACTTGTCCAACCCCATGTGTGGTGTGAGATTTTTTGGACTACTTGAGTTGGTTGTCTCCAAAGTCAAAACATTAGGGTTCTGTATAGCTAGGTGGCATTGAACCACCATTGGGGGTTTGTGGATTCCCTAGAGCATCATATCTAGAGCAAGTATGGCCTCATCTATCTTTTTCTATGATATCATGTTATTTTCATGTTTTTGTAGAAGAATATAGATTTAGGAAAGATAGAAAGTTGTTTCAAGATTTAGGAAACTTAAATGTACTTATATGTAAATTGTATACTTGATCATGGATAATGGTGTAATGAATTTTATTCCATCCTTGAAAGTGATGTAACTCTATTATTTATTATGATGAACCTAATCTAGAAGTTAGTTTATGGATGGTTGTCCCAATCATTTTCTCATTGTATATTAACTTAGAAAATATGATTATTATGGATGCTTTCTTTATCTTCTGGGGCTAATCTTGTCATATCCTTGTTAGGGAATCAATCTCTCTTATTATATAAGAATGTATGATGCTATGATATTTGACAATGTTTCCCTCATCTCTTTTGATTATTTCCTTGTGAAATTTGTCATTTTCTTTTACTTTTAGGGTGTTTGACAACTCTACTCTTGGACAAGGTGGGGTCCACTAGTGATCAAGTGACTTATGCTCTTGGATTATAAATTATTGCACAACATACAAAAAAAAGGAGTTATGCTCTAGTGAACAAAAAGTAGAAGTTTATTGCACCTACTTTGATAAATTTTTCATAGCTGTAAATTGTTCCTTGAACCTAAAAGTTTGAGTTATAAGGTGTAGGGAGTATTGCCTTAGCATCAAGAAATGTAGGCTGAAGATTGCATTTTTAACCTTGAAGTCTGAAATGCAAGTCAACTTCTATTTGGTCCTACCACAAAAAATTACAGAGTTGTTAGTTGTGATTTGTTTCATACTAAATAAAATGTGAACTAATAGAATAATGACACATGGGATTCTTGGAGATTTATATTGATTCTTCAAAATGGACATTTGTTTTCTAGTGAAGGCAAAATTTAGAGCAGAAGAGGGTAGGTGGGTGGGGAAGGTAGGGAGGGTGGGAGAATAAGTCTATGCTTTATGTCACTTTGTGTGCATGCCTTTAATGCATACATGACATGGTTCCTTCTAGAACCACATAACTTAAGTGTCTAGATCCCCAAAATCCTCAAATTGTATATCTAGGATCATCCATATTTGATCGTACAACTTTAAAGATCATCAACATCAATTCCAATTACATTAGATACAACTACATCAAGAAATCAATGCTCAAAATTGTTTACTTCTTGTTTTTGAATATGTTAAATCATTCTTAAGATCCTAATTATCATTGAGTTTCCATGATTCTGAAAACGCTTCTTTAACATTGTCCTATTTTCTTTTTATAAATATATCCCTAATTATCATATTTTCTGAGCAACGTGGCAATTCTAAGAAAAAATATCAATCTCAATCATGCAGGAGTCATATGATTTTGTCACCAGGCAAGAGATTCATCTCCACATGCACATGAAAAATCCAAAGAATGTGCTGTGAATTCTTCATTAAATATTGTAAGAGAGTTGAAATTGTCTATTACGCAGAGAATGGGTCATAAATGCACATTGCTTTCAAATTTTGCACGTATTATAATTAGTAGCCAACTATCTCACAAATAATTATAATTATTTCTCTGTATTATAATTACCATTGGTTGAAATTTCTTTGAAATAGACATTTTATTAGAAATGGTCTTTGTGAGGAAGTGAATTCATGTTAGAAGTATGTTGTATATTATATGGTCCAAATATAATGGATAAGGGTTTTTTTTGTTTTTTTCAATGGTTTTAAAGTATTTATGCAAATTGCAAAACTACTTTTTCAAATGTGTATGTTGTACAAATACAAGGGATAAGATTCTTTTTCTGTTTTGTTCATGGGATAAGATTCTTCTTCTGTTTTGTTCATGGTTTTAAAATTATTCGTGCAAATTGCAAAACAACTTTTTCATATGTATATATTGCACAAACACAAGGGTTAAGTAAAGTTTATTATTGTATGAAGAATGGTTGAATTTTAAATCTTAAAAAATTCTCAAATGAAATACTCATTATTTTTTTATTCTTCAAATCCTAAGTAACACTTTAGAATTTGTTTGTATTATAATAAGCAACCATGAATAAAAGTACTGATTGAAACTTCCTCACCAAACTAAAGTCATGGTCTACAATAGTTGGTGGGTCTAACTTGGTTTCTAAGAGAAGGTGGGTCTAGTTTTTGGAAACAATTATACTATATAGCTAATGATGTTTTTGTTTTTTTTAGAAATAGTTATTTTATTAGAAATGGTCTTGTGAGGAAGAGAATTCATGTCAGAAGTATGTTGTATATTTTCTATATCGCATGGTCCAAATACAATGGATAAGAATTTTTTTTGTTTTGTTCATAGTTTTAAAAGTATTCTTACAAATTGCAAAATAGCTTTTTCATATGCTATATTGCACAAACACAAGAATTAAGCAAGTTTTATTATTGTATGATAAATGATTGAATTATTATGTAATAGTAAAACAAATCACTCTACTAAATTTTAAATCTATAAATATATTTTCAAACGAAATCATTTTCTTAGAATTCTATATACATTATTTTATTATACAAATTTATTGCACTTCTTTTTTTTAATAAAATTATTTAAAATTTTAATTTTAATAAATAATAAATCTAATCTCAATAAAAATAAATAAAATAATTAAAAAATAAATAAAATTAATTTATTTGATCTACCTTCCCTTTTCTCTCTTTTAAAAGAATAAAATAAAAACATAAATCTTATACTTCCTTTCTAAATCTAATATCTTAAAATAGCATATCTTAGAATAGATTTTATAACTAAAATTCTTCCTATCATATCTCATAGCCATGTCTTAATATAGTTTTATTATAACTTACACCGTAAAGGTTTACAAATATTTATGGAGATTTTTCCTTTTAATGATTGCATATCTTTCATTTTTATTATTAGAATTGTAATGGTAAAATTTATATATTTGTACTAATTTTTCATTTAATTATATATATATATTTTAATAAAATAATTTATTATATATTGATAAATAGTGTAATCTTATGTGAAATTGGATTTATTATTTAAGTCTTTATTTATCTATGCACACTATTTATATGCACTTAGTTCCCATTTTATTATAAAATATATATTATGGCATATTTATCTTATTTATATAGTTATTATATTTACTTTCAACATCTATCTTAATATAGGCATTAGCCACTTAGTTTTGATTCTTTTTTTTTTTTTGATAGGTAATTGGTCGAAGCTTGAATAGCTATGGAAGGCCAAGAGTCACAACTTAGAATTCCTCTTTAGATGTCCCTATTGGGAGTTGAACTTGGATCTCCACCATGAGAACCCAATGTTTTAACCAGTTAAGCTCAACCCCTTGGACTAGTTTTGATTCTTTATTAACCTAGGGTCATTTCTATAATTGTGCGGTTGACCGCATGGTTGTAGAATTGACTCTTTCTTTCAAAAATTCAAATTTAAATTCATTTTTTTATATAAATTAATAATAGTTTATCAAAATAAAGAGTACATTATGACGAGTGGTAGCTCTAGATAGTATCAACAAGTATCACCTAGAAAAATATGATAAGATTAAGTATACATAATTAGATTCAGAGAAAACTTTAGTGGTGAATAATCGCCAATTGGTGAATATTTTGTCTCGGGCATTTCAAAAATGGCGAATAAGTTGGACTGATATAGGTGTTGGCAATTTGGAGGAATTGATTATGTGTTGCATTGATGTTTTGTCATTGATGTCAACACTAGCTGCTTTGGCTATTTATTAGGTATTCAGTTGGTCTCGGTAGGATGATTGGTTTCTGGTTGGTAAGATCATGTTGATCCGGTACTTCAGTATGTTTTGGCTTATGGAATTGGCTTAGATCTGCTATTCATGCTACTCAGATATATGTTAGTCAGTTGGTATTGATTTGGTGATCGGATGCTATCTTATATGCTGGTAAGTCTGGTTTACTGATCTAGTGAGGGTTTCACCGATAGAGCTTTGTTGAAGATCTTTTGATATTATGCATAAGTGGTGTTGGTACGGCTTCTAGAAGGGATTCAGGATGCTGATGGTGATCGTGTTCAAGCCTTGACTGATTGGGATCATTTTTTTAGCGTGTGGACCTAAATTGGGTCCAGTTGTATCTAGGTTATGGATCGACTTAATGTAACATGTTTTTGGAACTTCTCGATGTGTTTCCGGGATGACTTATGGGTTGGATGATATTTGTTTAGCCTCAGGCCGCCATGGTTTATAATTATGTAATAGGTTTTATTGTTTGGGTGGCTGACTGAATTGTTCAAGGTCTTTGTATATATGCGTACGATCTCATTGTAGATCATAGTATACAAGCTAATAATGTAATAATCATTCATGCAAAGGATTTGGTCGATCATAGGTGATAGAGTTGGGTTTATGCAAGAGGTTTAAGTCCTCAAGTGTTGAGATTAATTGGAATTGTATTCAGGCATAGGAGATGCTATTATTGCAGTTCATTCTTCCATCCAAATTGTAGTTTAGATTTCTTATTTAGTCAGTGAGACTCTTTTTGTAATGAGCAGTGTTCTCTAGGCTGTTGGTCTTCTTGCAAGTGTAGGCCCCTCAATTTCTAATCACATACTTACTGCAGAAGTATTATCTGACTGTGGGTAGGCTTCCCACCGTGGTTTTTCCCTTTACCGGGTTTTCCACGTACAAATCTTGGTGTCACATGGATAGTAACTATTCTCTAATTGTTGCTTGTGCTTAATTGGTATATCGACTATTTCGGTAATTGGTTTATGTATTTTGGTATTGATCTTATGTGTTCCAATAATAAAGTTTTAAATGGTTAAGGTTTCGGTAATCCAGTGACAACTGATTCACCCCCCTCTCAGTTGTCCTCCGGTTATTTGAAGTGTCTAAAAAATGGTATCATAGCTCTGGTCCTCTCTACAAAAGCTTAACTACTTGAGGAAGATCCTATGGCATCTAACAGTTCAAGTTCATCTAGTTCATCTGCAACTATCTTCTAGAGAGAAATTCCTATGCTTGATGGAACAAATTACAGAGTATAGAACATTCAGATAGAGACTCATCTAAGATGTCTTGGTAAGGAAATCTGGAGATCACTGAGAATGGTGTAACCCCATTTAATCTAGCATCTAGCAATCCTCCTCTGACAAACTTATATAAGGAGCTTGTGAATGATTGTAGAGTTAGAGAATCCCTCTTGTGTGCACTTTATGGTCAACAAATAATGAGATTGACTAACAAATCAATAGAAAAAGCTATATGGGACAAGTTGGAGACTATAAATGAAGGTGACGCTATTGTTAAGATTGCTAAACTTGATGGTTATCGGGTGAGATATGAAAATTTGAAGATGGAAGAAGATGAAAGGATTACTGCATTTATGGAAAGGGTAAATGAAATTGTCATGGGAATTCAATGTTGTGGTGGATTTATGAGTGAAGATAAAATAGTTTTTAAAGTTCTGATAGCTTTACCACCAACTTATAAGATGAAGGCTACTACAATTAATGAATTGAGAACAATGGCTAATACTTCTATCAATAGGGATACCTTGGTTGGGAAATTATCTGCTTTTGATCTTGAAGATTTCAGACCTTCTGGAACCGTGAAGTCTAAACCTTCTTTTCATGCATTTACATCATCAACCAACAGGAAAGATTGGAAAGCTTTGTCTGCAAAGGAATTGGAAGATATGAAGAGGGAAGATGAATAATTTGAGCAACTTGAAGCCCTATTTGATAGAAGAGTACCTAAAGGACCGATAGGAAGTAAGTATGAAGGAAAATCACCCTTTAAATGTTTTGCATGTAAGATAGGTCATTTTGCATCTAGATGTCCTAAAAAGAATGCAAGATTTGAAGAAAGAGCTAGAAGATATTTTAAACCTAACCCTGAATATCAGATCAAGAATAAGTACATGAGAAACATAGATAAATCATGTTACTTTTCTGATGAGGAAGGTATGACTAATTCTGATGATGAACTGGCAAAAGACTATGCTAGTGGTTTCGACAATAGAAAGGAATGCATGTTCCTGGCTATCAAGGAAGATGATCTGGTACTAGAAGAGAATGTACCTAAAGAAAAGGCCCTTGCTTCTAAAATTGAAGATAAAGATGAATGGGTAATAGACAATGGATGTTCATATCATATGACTAGATATAAAAGGAAGTTTTTATCTTTGCAAGAATTTGATGGCAGTCTAGTTATATTTGAAGATGACAAAGCATGCAAGATCAAAGGAAGAGGAACTATATCATTAGATGTATTGAATATTAAGTGCTTAAGGTCAAATCATGATGGAGAATTCACATCTTGTGAGTTTAATAACTTTTGTGAGAAGGATGGCATAAGGAGACAATTTTCTTCTCCCTGGACACCTCAACAAAATGGAGTTGTGGAAAGAAGGAACAAAACTATCTTGGATGCTGCTAGAACCATGATGATGGAAGCTAATCTACCTCATATCTACTGGAGAGAAGCAGTGAGCACAATAGTTTATACATTCAATAGAGTTCATATCAAAGGAGAAACTGGTAAGATACCTTATGAGTTATGGTTTGGCAATACACCTATAGTTAAGTACTTAAGAATCTTTGGTAGTAAATGTTATATCAAGAGAGATGATTTCATTGGCAAGTTTGATCCTAGATGTGACGAAGGAATATTTCTTGGTTATTTTAATGAAAGCAAAGCATATAGACGTTATAACAAAACATTGCAGAGAATTATGGAGAGCACTAATGTCAAGGTGGATGAGCATAATAGAAGTCAAATCAGAATTTATGAGCAAGAACCGGTAGTGGAAATGATCATAACTAAACTAGTAACACATTTACCAAAACAAAATGTTGAACCAGTTACTCCAAGTGTATCAAAAAATTCAATAGTAACTGAAGATTAGGGAAGAGGAACATAAAGTCAAAAGACTCCTAGGTATGTAAGGTTGAATCATTCAGAAGATCAGATCATTGGGGATAAGAACAAATGAGTGATGACAAGAAGAAGATTGGCAGCTGAAGAGGTATGTTTAATTTATCAAGTTGAACAGATATCAGTAACTGAAGCATGTAACGATGAATGTTGGATGAAAGTTTTAGAAGAAGAATTAGATCAAATAGAAAAGAATAACACATGGATTTTAGTTCCCCAGCCTAAAAATAAGAATGTTATTGGAACTAAAGGGGTTTCCAGGAATAAATTAAATGAAGTTGGAAAAGTTGTGAGGAATAAAGCTAGATTGGTTTGTAAAGGATATTCTCAGAAGGAAGGAATTGATTGTGGTGAAACCTTTGCACGAGTAGCTAGGATTGAAGCTGTAAGATTATGTCTTGCCTATGTTGCACATAAAAATTACAAGGTTTATCAGATGGATGTTAAGTGTTCTTTTCTGAATGGGGAACTTGATGAGGAAGTTTACATTGAGCAAACTGATTGCTTTTCACTTTCAGATGATATAAACATCGTTTGCAGGTTAAAGAAAGTCTTATATGGATTGAAATAGGAACCTAGAGCTTGGTATGCAAAGTTGGAAAAATATCTTTTAAAACTTGGTTTCACTAAAGGTAATACTGACAATAATCTATATTATAAAGTCACTGATGATGATATACTTATTATTGAGGTCTTTGTTGATGACCATCTTTGGAGGTGAAGATAAGTTGTGCATGGAATTTTCTAATAATATGGCAAATGAATTTGAGATGTCTATGATTGGGGAAATGAAATTTTTCTTAGGTTTATGAATTACTCAGACTAATAAAGGTATTTTCATCTATCAAACTAAGTATGATAGAGAGTTATTGAATAAATTTGGTATGGAAAATTCTAAACCGGTTAGTACTCCTATGGTTACAAGTAAGAAATTGACAAAAGAAAGATGAATCAAAACTGGTAAATCCTACAAGATACAAGTCTATGATTGGAGGTCTTCTATATTTGACTCAGACTAGAATAGATATAATGAACACAATTTGCATTGCATAAAGATATCAAAGTGATACTAGAGAAAATTGTGAGAGTGTGGTGAAAAGGATTTTTAGGTACTTACAAGGAACATTTGAATATTTTTTGTGGTATCCTAAAAATGATGACTTTACTCTATGTGCATATACATATGAAAATTGGGTAGGTGATGTTGATGACTGGAAGAGTACTTCCGGTGGAGATTTCTTTCTTGGAAAGAAACTTATTTCATGGATCAGCGAGAAACAGTCATGGACTTCCTTATCTACTGTTGAAGCTGAGAATGTTGCTACTGCTACTAAGTGTACACAAGTTCTATGGATGAAGAAAATGTTAAAGGACATAAAAGTGCATTGCAATGAACTTGTAGTTATTCACTGTGATAACTTTGTTGCTATAGACATATCAAAGAATCCGATATTCCACTCTAAGACAAAGCACATATCTATCAAGTATAGCTTTTTGAAAGAAAATGTAGAATAAAATGAAGTTAGATTGGTTTATGTGAACACTAAAGAGCAGATTGTAGACATCTTCACTAAACCTTTTGCCAACGAATCATTTGAGTACCTCAGAGACAGATTAGGGGTTTGAGCCCCTCCGGTAGAAAATTGATTGATTCTATTTGGCATTACTCCGATATGCATTATCAGAGCTATTATTCATTCCGAATTGATGTGGTGATGCTACTACTCAGGGGGAGTAGTTATTCTTGTGATTCAATGGTTTATTATTTTCCTTTGATATTTATGTCAAATATTTGGTATTGATGGCAAAGGGGGAGAGATATTCATGTGAAAAACTTGAGTTATATACATTAGGGGGAGAAATTTGTAGAACTTAACAGTGATATCATCTACAGGGAGTATGGATCAAAAATTCATTGCTACATTCTTGTGTGGGAGATTTGTTTGGCATTTCTTAGAACTTGGATGTTTTTCACATCTAGTGTTGCCAGAAATTCCAAAGGGGGAGATTGTTAGCAATTTAAAGGAATTGATTATGTTTTGCATTGATGTTTTGTCATTAATGTCAACACTAGCTACTTTGGCTGTTTACTAGTATTCGGTTGGTCTTAGTAGGATGATTGGTTTCAAGTTGGTAAGATCATGTTGATCCGGTACTCCGATATGTTTTGGCTTATGGAATTGGCTTAGATATGCTATTCATGCTACTCACATATATGTTCAGTCAGTTGGTATTGATTTGGTGATCGAATGCTATCTTATATGCTGGTAATCCTGGTTTACTACTCCAGTGAGGGTTTCATTGGTAGAGCTTTGTTGAAGATCTTTTGATATTATGCATAAGTGGCATTGGTATGACTTCTAGAAGGAATTCAAGATGCTGATGGTGATCATGTTCAATCCTTGACTTATTGGGATCATTTCTTTAGCATGTGTTAACCTAAATTGGGTACGGTGCTATCTAGGCTATGGACCAGCTTAATGTAACGTGTTGATGGAAGTTCTTGATGTGTTTCTGGGATGACTTATGGGTTGGATGATATTTGTTTGGCCTCAGGCCGACATGTTTTATAGTTACATAATAGGTTTTATTATCTAGGTGGCTGACCTAATTTTTTAAGGTCTAGGGTTTGTATATATATGTGTATGATCTTATTGTAGATCACATTATGCAAGCGAATAATGTAATAATAATTCATGCAGAGGATTTGGTCGATCCTAGGTGATTGAGTTGGGTTTATGCAAGAGTTTTAAGTCCTCCAGTATTGAGCTTAATCAGAACTATATTCAGGCATAGGAGATGCTATTATTGCAATTCATTCTTCCTTTCGGATTGTACTCTGGATTTATTATGAAGTTAGTGAGACTCTTTTTGTAATGAGCAGTGTGCTCTAGGCTGTTGGCCTTTCTACAGGTGTAGGCCCCTCAATTTGTAATCACATACTTATTGCATTAGTATTATCTAACTGTGGGTAGGCTTCTCATCATGGTTTTTCATTTTACTTGGTTTTCCACGTACAAATCTTGGTGCCATGTGGATAGTAACTATTCTCTAATTGTTGCTTGTGCTTAATTGGTATATCTGCTATTTTGGTAATTGGTTTATGTATTTCGGTATTGATCTTATGTGTTTTGGTAATAAATTTATTAATGCTTCACATTCTGGTAATTTGGTGACAACCGATTCACACCCCCCTCTCAGTTGTCCTCCGTTTATTTGAACTGTCTAATAATAGGTGGCCGAATCACCCCGACTTAATAAATTTCTGGTCAAATGCATTTCAATTTGCCTTTATTTTTATTAATTTTTGATAACAATTTAAATATTTCGCCAATAGAGTCTATGTTATCACATCAGTCTATTTAATATTTTCGGCTGAGTTTTCGGAAGTGTGCCTCAATGCACCGACGTAATTTGCCAATAGCCACCTATAGTTTAATTTGAATGAGGGCCCAATTTGCCCGACATTTTTCTAAAGAGTGTCTTAATTCTCCCCAATATTTTCCAATAGCATTAATCGTTCAATGTTGGGGGAGGATTGATTTCATCAGTTTTATTATGAGTCCATCCCAATGGACGGTCCATAATCGCCTAGTAAATTACATCGTATATATTTTGTCGATGTTTCATTCGCCCAATGTTTTCATAAGATGTGTTATAATGAAGTAACATTCACCAAATTTTTGGTATACCATTTTAAAATTCCTGCAATATTCGCACAAATATAGATTGGTATAAGATTGTATGAAAGATCAAATTTTTATTTACACAATTTGGTCGGTTCAGAGCTCTCAATTCCGATCAATAGCCAAGTTACAAACATGAGCAACCATTGTTGCATTGCCATCCACTAGCTCTTTGTGCTACTCTCTAAGAATCTAAAGGTAAGTGATCATTTCTTTGAAGTGTTATAATACCATTCATTTCAATCTGTTAGCAACTTTTAGATCATTCTTATTGAGTAGGGAGACCTCAAATATCTAGATTCTAGGCCTTAGGGGTAATGAATCTTATAGTCTATTATTGCTTCTTAAATAGGTAAATAGTTTTTTGCACTTGCAGCCTTTATTTCATCAGAGATGTCAAACAGGAGGAAGGGTAAGACTCTTGAATGTGGTGGAGGCCAAGTGAGGTCAACAAAATGCAGAACCTTAAATTTGTACTTTATCAATATTTATGGTACAAATGATGATCTCATGAAGGTACATCGTCACAACTACCACATTCACAACTTACACCGAATATTGAATAAGGTGGCAAATGCGATATCTCAAATGACAAAGAAGAAGAAGATTTGGTAGATACCTAGGGTAGCGGGAATGTGATAATCAACTCGGTTGACAATGTCATAGATGATGGTGATGCAGGAAAGGGGAGAATGAAATCCAAATAAAAAATGGGTCGAGAGTGGGATATGGCGAGGCATTTTCAAATTGATTGGGTGTCAAAGTATCCATTCATTGAACCCGTGGAGAATCCAAACAAAGGTGACCCTCCAATAGAAGCCAAGTGTAAGATTTTTAGTTGGAAATATAAAAAGGATAATAGGTTGCAGTTGAATCTTGGCACAATTGACAACCCTATAGGAAAAGTTTTAAAAAAGAAAATCATAGATGGAATTGAAAAAATAGTGATAAGATGGAAAACAAAGGAGAAATGTTAGCATGTTAAGTGTGTTGAGGAATATGATGTGCATTTGAAAAGATAGGCAAAACTCGCTAAATCTGGAGGTTCTCTTGAAGCTGTTTTTGGAAAAGCAATGGCAGTCGCACAATTGGGAGAAATTGTTTAGTTAAGTGTTGTTTTTCATATTTTGACCAGAGTGCGTCCTATGATAGACTACCTAGAAATTAGTACTTTATTATCCTTTTTGGGAGTTCCAAACTTTCCTAACAGTCACTGGTCAGTAAACAGTGGTTGGGAATGGGAAAGTTGTCTTGTTGGGATTGAAAAACAAGATATAAATGAAAGAATTACAGAGTCAAACTTTATTGTATTATCTTTGGATGAAGTTACAACAATAGATAATATGTCTTGGGTATGTATGAATGTTTATACCATGAAGAATCATGTCGCCAACCTCATCTACTGCATGTTTCTAAATTGAAGGAGAGTGCGACAACGGAAACTCTATTTCAATTAGTTAAGAATTCATTAATTGAATATGGAGGTATGGATGACTTGACAATTGTAAAAAAGTTGGTGTGTGTAGGAGCGCATGTAACTTTAGTAATGCAAGGTCATAAGAACGGTCTTTACATAAAGCTACAAACTTCTTGTTCACCCTACATGAATTCCATTCACTGCATGGCCCACAAAATGAATCTAGCTTTCAAAATTGTGAGCAAGTATCCTATAGTAACAAATGTTGAAAATTTAATCAAAGAGCTCTACTCATACTTCTGTCAAAGTCCTAAATGGTTTTTGAAATTTTAAAATTTTGCCGATGGAATAACCGATGGTAACAAGCTTCTAAAGGAGGTTGATACCATATGGATCTCCTTGCATCGTCGAACACATCGAGTTTATTCAGAATATCGATCCTTGATTGGAGTAATGTATGAGCATCGCCACATAGTAGACAAATATCCTAACCTGCTTTGTAAGTTATCTGATATAGAGACAATCCTAACTTTAGCAGGTCTTCTCCCCATGCTAGAAGAAACAAACCATCTTGTCAAAAAAGCCCAAGAAAGAGCTATGTATATTGCTGAATATGCTAAGCTACGTAGAATGAAATGCTTGAGCCTCAATAATCTTTATCAGAACAAATATTTTTACATTTAAAATTTGCTAGCTGACAGACATTGACAGATTTGAACAATCCTAACAATGTTTTTCAGTTTAATGCAAATGGGGAGTTATGTGTCAGTGTATATGGATTTGAGATTGTAATGGAGGGAATTTGCCACCTCAAGGATGATGTATCCTTGAGGGAAAATTTTCTTCCCGATTACCTCTGCAAACTGGAACTGAGATGAGCCAGGGGATAAAATAACAAACAAGGAAAATTACCCATGATCAGGGACTCACAAACAACTCTATCAAGCCTCTATCCCGAGGACGACCATGCGGAGGTGGGACACCAGTGCAACACGCTACCATCCTATACGGATGAAGTAAAAAGTGCGTACATAAATCTCCAGATACGTGAATAATACAAAGAAGTACAAAAAACAAATGAACTAAGTAAAAGTTGCGAGATGTGAAATGATTGAAATAAAACAAAAGGAAGGGAGAAGGATGAGAACACTCACAATTGGTTCATGATTGAAGCCTCCCGCTAAATGATGATCCTCTCACCTCTGTAAACCTACACACAAGTAAGAAGGGAAAATGTTGGGGTTGTGTTTTGGAGCTTGACTAAGTTAAACCCTCTTTTTGGTGTTTCCACATCCATAGACAATCAAAAAAACCCATGGGAAAGATGAATGATAAAGATAATAACAATTTAATGTGAAATTTGAAATAAAGTTGATAGATATGCAAGAGAGAGGATTAAGATAACTCCTCTATCATGAACACAGATTGTAATGCTTGGAAGTTCTTGGAATGATGTACTTGGAATACTTGGTAATGCTACAACAATGTGTTATTATGAGGATCTAGTTATTACTGAGAGGGGGGGGGGGGAATCAGTTAAAAAAAAATCTGCAACACTTCACAAAACTATACTGGTAACTGTAGCATAGGAAATAGGAAATCATCAAAGCAATATAAAAACTAATACTAATCACAAGTGCATTCATTGCAATGAATCTATCCTAAGACACATTCAATAGAGACATGAAAACAAAGCATACAAAACTAGAAATTAAGCAAACCAGATGACGATTTGAATGCTCCTTCCATGCGGCTCCATTGTTCTTCTTTCCTCTCCAAATAGTTGTGGATCTCACCTACAAGTGCACACACAATTGAAAGCAAGTAGACGGGATTCTTGATCAAGAGTACTAGAAGCTTAGATTCGATAGCCTGATTATCAATTACCAATTACCAATTAGCCTTGATTGATGAAGATCATCCAATTTATAGAAGAATTGGAGAGATGAACAAATTAGCATGATAGTGATTCGAATGGAAATTCAAATCAAGAATAGCAAAATTATATTGCTATGCAAAGATTTATGACAATTTATGACAAATTCTATGTCAAGAATTTATGACAATTTATGACAAATTTCTATGTCAAGAATTGATTGATTGTCAATTATGACAAATTATGACAAATTTCTATGTCATTTCCATGAATTTAGGAGAGAAATAGGAGGAATTTGAAATTAGGAAATTAGAAAATTAAGAAATTAGAAAATGAGGAATTAAGAAATTAGGAATTAGGTAAATAATGAAATTAGAAATTAGGTAAATTAACTAATAATTTGTCATTTATTAATTAATTCACAAAGAGGAATAATTAGCCAATTAAATGAACATTTAATTGCAATGAGAAGACTTAGGATAAATAAACAATTTATTAATCCTAAAGGAAGAAATGACACACACAAGGTTAAATGATTAAATCATGAAACCCTAGAAGATGAATTAGGTCTTGATGAAAGATAATTGACTCAATTATGATTTGATTTTGGATTGATAAATGACCAATGTGATAAATGATTTAATTGATAAAATGCGCCAATTGACGAGGAACAATGACAAATTGATCCAAATTGACATATTTGAGACAGACAACGATTGATGACAAATCGATCGCAAAATGACAAGATTGAACAAGATGACAAGAGTTGATGATAAATAGATTGCAAAATGACAGGATCGAACATGACAACGAGAGTTGATGATAAATATATTGCAAAATGACAGGATCGAACATGACAACGACCGATGACAAATCGATTGTTAAACGACAAGATTGAAAATGATAAGGATTGATGATAAATCGATCGCTAGATGACAAGATTGATAAGAGGACAACGATTGATGACAAATTGATCACAAGATTGACAGGAGGACAAAACCCTAACTAGGATTGACGATGTCCAAAATGATAACAAATTAGCACGCACATTGATGCGATAGGATAAAATCGATCAAAATCATGATTGGATAGTGTTGTCGACAAGACCAAATTTGAAAGCGAGATAGAATGAAGAATATAGAAGAATGACTCGATGCTCGCAAATGATAAAAACCAAGTGCGTGACATAGGAGAAATGTTAATGCGATGCAAAAACCTAAAATGAGGCAATGCGCAAATGTTAAAGTATGACCTCGCAAGCGTTGACCATTTTTAGGTGTCTACATTTTGCCCCTCTTTGAGACAATGCGATTTTAAGTGTTGTTTCAAAGAACAATAATGAAAATGCCCTGGACACTGACAATGACATATGAAATCGCCCCAGACAATAACAATGATACATGCATGCCCCCTCGAGGAATTGGCCGGAAACATGCAGAAAAGAGGCCAATTGATCGATAAAAATGATAGGATTGAACGGACTGACAATCGGAGATCGGATGCATGAAGGACAAGCACTTGAAGATGCAAAAGACCACGACCAACATAAGATGGAGAAGATGCACGTCCATCTATGCAATGACAAAGAGCTACAAATAAGACCAAGAGGTGGAAAATTGCTCATTTGCACTAGCTAAAGAGGAGGATTTGTTGCTCTGGACAAGGACACTTGCAGAGAGATGGTGAACATTCCAATGGTGGATCACCTTGGAGAACATGTACGCACATTCAGACGACCAGACGATGCAGGAGCCGCGGTATGGATCTCAAAAACCCATGTTTTCAATTTCATGACTTTTGATTGCTTGCGGGACATTGCGGGGCCCACAAGGGATGTAGAAACTGACTCTTGCGCTTGTGTAGGGTGAATCCTGTGCTTGTGTAGCGTCTTCTACGCTTGTGTAGGGAGACACAGGCGCAGGTTACCTGACACAGGTGCAAGTTCCTTGACACAGGCGCAAGTGTGCATTGGAAACCCTAATTTTGGTCAAAATGACATGCAAATGCTCTGGAAAGGGGGGACAAGGATAGGATAGGTCAAATTAGATGAAAAACACCCTGATTAGACATGAAAATGAGGAAATGCAACCCGTAGGAGCAAACCCTAAAACTGACAAAATTTGCCCCAATTGTGATGCAGAGTCGACAGTATTTGTTGATCACACGGGAGAACCGACCGGATTGCTTCATGCTACGACATAGACTCAGGAGCATAGAGAGAGATACCTTAGTAGGAATAGGGATATACTATGTCACATTCATGCCCGAGATTAGGGCAAACACAAGACTGCTTACCACATTGGTAGAGCGATGGCATTCAGAGACCTCCTCATTCCATCTGGCGACCGAAGAGGCGACGGTGACACTGGAGGATGTATGGCGTATCCTCCGCATTCTGATTCATGGAGAGATGATAGAGTATGACCCAGTGACAGGGAGAGAGGCATTGTGTAGATTGTTTGAGTGCGACGTAGATGAGTTGGATATCATCGAGAGGGAGATTGGCTGGGAGACTATGGCATCAGAGTATGATCGACGATATGTGGTGATAGCCGTGGTGATAGCATGTCTATTGGCAGGAGACAAACAAGGACATGTATTCCCTATTGGATGGGGAAGAGTGCTAGAGCGGATGGCGACAGAGGGGACAGTGTACACATGGGGACCATGTGTACTAGCTATGCTGTATTTTCAGCTGCATCAGATAGCATATCAGGGAGTGCAGACATTGAGCTGTGGAGTTACACTGCTACAGGTATGGGCATTTTAGCACATAGCCATATGTCGACCGATTACAGAGAGACAGGTTGTACCACACCGACCATATGTGTATTGCTATGGTGGAGCATTGAGATAGGGTCCATTTGGATACATATTATACTGGCGACATGAGCTAGATAGACTGAGAGAGTTCATATGGAGGCCATATCATGATTGTCCGGGATGGTCAGATGATAGTGATGAGCTACCCTATTGTAGACAGGAGAGGTACCTGATTGGGCGACCAGTGAATTGCCAGAGAGTGATTGAGATGTACCTGCCAGAGAGAGTCAGATGACAGTTTGGAGAGAGGCAGGATGTACCTAGGAGGACTGCATGCTTTGCCTGATCTCACAGAGAGATGAGTCAGTGGGGGAGTATGATTCAGCCACACATAGCATATGCCGACTTTGTAGAGCTACAACAGAGATAGTGGGATTGGAGGTCAGATGTGGCAGACACCAGGACGACAGATGAGTATGATAGATGGTTTGCATGACGACGGCTAGTGCCATTGACAGATCTGTGTATTCCAGTACCGAGGAGACAGGAGGACTTCCCACTCACAGGAGAGGAGGGAGATGATGAGGACGAGGAGGATGAGGACAGGGATGAAGATAGAGACGAGGATGAGGATAGAGATGAGGAAGGCGGGGATGAGGATGATGAGGAGCAGGAGAATGAGCCAGATTCAGGTGAGCATGAGGCATTACAGGACATACCCATAGAGCCAGAGACAGCTAGGACAGAGGAGATGGAGATATTCAGGCCTACCATAGCGAGTCAGCAGGACTATATTGCAACATTGGAGAGACAGAATGCCAGCTTGAGGACAGAACGAGATACAACAATAGCTCAGGCACAGTGAGAGGGACAGAGAGTCACTGAGTTCATTGGGTCAATTAGGGATGCCAGTGCACGGGAGATGGCACAGATGCTGGTAGAGACCAGAGAGGAGAGACTGTATTGGAGGACACTATATGAGAGTGCAGTTCCACCGGAGCAGAGAGCACCTTCATACCGGGCACGATCGAGGATAGAGAGCAGGTCACGCTCTCGGAGGTCATTGAGCAGCATGGGGGTGAGTGGACCTATGAGACCACCACAGCCAGGACTAGGAGGGACATCATCCGCGAGACATGGCAGGGATGAGGAGGATAGAGGGAGCACCCAGTGATAGAGGCACTTGCTCCTTATGACAGATAGTGGACATTATGTAGTTTGACATGTTGTAGTCAGCCTGCGGGCCATACTTAGGATAGACAGTCTGATTTTGTACTCCGATATTATTATGATATGTGATATGAAATGCATTGATATGATGGGATGCAATGTGTTATGATTTGTAGTTATTTTGCTATGTATGGATGACTTATGCACTGTGTATGTACCATTGTGGAACATGTATGGATGTATTTTTTTTATGTATTTTTGATGCATTTATAATATGGAATGGATAAAATGCTTGATGTGATGCTTGATGTGATGCAAATGTACTAACCAAATGGATGCTAGATGCAGCATATGTGTGCAGGGAAATCAAAGCACTAGACCGAACTAACTATCCGAACTGACGGAAGAAATGTTAGTAAGAAGTGATGAGACAGAAGACAGTTAGAGATGAAGAAAAACTTGCTTTCAGTAATGCACTTTGTAGGTGAGAACCTTTATTTTTATGTAGCAAAACGGATGTGTAGCATCATGGCATTGAAGGCCAGAGCTAAAATGCAACCCTTTTTGCAAAAGACAGACACATCACAGACAAACAACAATCACAATCAAGAAAAGGACCATGAGCCATCCCGGTCACTCTAAATCACTCAGTGACATCATCGAGCAACATAGGAACATGATCGAAGCCAAAGATAAATCAATTAAAAAGATAAGATGCACAAATTCCAACAAATCAAACAAACATCTTGATCTTCATTGTCAAAAGTTGAAAGTGCTGATAGGACAATCATGCTGTCTGGTTTCAGGACATGTGGTACCCCGTCTAAGACAGGACACAGTCTGGTTTCAAGTATACCACACCCTGTATAAGACCCATGATAATGTGCCAAGGACAAATTGATTTGGAGGTTGATTGATATGACAACTCAGATCAGTTTGAATGTCTGGTTTGAATAAAAAGTTCATCTGTTAACCCATGATTTCATTAAAAGAGTAGTGTGCGATTGATTGCGAGGGATTGGATGGATGCTCAGTGATCTGTCTATGCACCAAGGGATCCTTTATTGACAAAATGCTTATTTTTGGATTTTAATGTTTTTGCAATGTTTTTGTGTTCATTTTTTCAGGACTTTTTATGATTTTTAGGGATTTTCATTTTTTTCAGTTTTTTAGATGCTTTTTAGAGGACTTTATTCGATTTTTTTTGCTTGAAGATTTTTTCAGGACTTTTTTCAATTTTTTTTTTTCAGGACATTTTACAATTTTTATGAGATTTTCTCAGGACATTTTGAAATTTTTATGATCTTTTTCTAGGACATTTTCAATTTTTAGGATTATTTCAGGACTTTTTTCAATTTTTATAATTATTTCAGGACATTTTTGGATTCAAAATTTCTAGTGATTGATCATGACAAGGGGAAGGCACCCAATGCGCAGCTGAAAGACACATAGACCTGGGACCAAAACATATGTACAAGAAACTGGAGTAGGCAATACAGTGATGTTGACCAATAATAGGCCTGGAACTGAACATTGGGTCGAGACAAAGATAGGCATGATAAACCGGCCGAGAGAAAGTATAGCTAAAAGTCATGATAGATGGTGGAGCAATGATCTCATTACTCATGGCGCCTGATTGCCAGGTTTTCACCATGGTACTTGCCCAAAGCGCCTGTTTTCCAGGTTTTCACTAGAGGACGAATCATTTTTTTCTCTTTACTTTTTTTTTTTTTGCTCTTGTTTCTTTTTTCTCTTTTTCATTTTTTTGTATTTTTCATTTTTTTCATTTTTTTGTATTTTTCATTTTTTTCATTTTTTTGTATTTTTCATTTTTTTCATTTTTTTGTATTTTTCATTTTTTTCATTTTTTTGTATTTTTCATTTTTTTCATTTTTTTGTGTTTTTTCAGGATCATATTTGAATAAGTACTGATAGAGAATTATGCCCAGTACTTGCGAAGATGCATGCTATTGATAGGATCAGACAGAGGTTCACCTTCCGGGGTAGCCAGCTGATATGCCCCCGACCCATATGCTGCAGTTACTATGAAAGGACCAACCCAATTAGGTTCAAATTTACCTTTGATGATGTCAGTAGACTGTGCATTCTTAGGGTTTGACTTTAAAACCAGGTCTCCCACTTCGAAGTGTCACCCTTTGACTTTCTTATTATAAGAGCGACAGAGACGGTTTTGATATGCTTGCAAATGTGTCAGAGCTGTTTGACGCTTTTCATCTAACATCTCAAGCTGATGCAGCTGAGAGACTCTGTGTGTCTCATCATCAATCAGGTGTTGCAAGGAAACTCGCAAGGAAGGAATCTCAACTTCCAAAGGTAAAATGGCTTCCGCACCATACACCAAGGAATAAGGTGTTGCGCCAGTAGGTGTGCGGATAGAAGTGCGATAGGCCCATAGTGCTGGATTTAACTGTACGTGCCAATCTCGACCAGCATCATTGACAACTTTCTTCAGGATCTTGATAATGGTTTTATTTGATGCTTCAGCTTGCCCATTACCTTGTGGATAATACGGACTGGAAAAACGATGTTGAATATGAAACTTGTCATAGAGTTCTTTGACATCTTTATTCTTAAAAGATCGACCATTATTTGTGACTATGGCAAGGGGTACCCCATATCTGCATATGATATAGTTCAGCAAGAATTTTGAAATTTGGACACCGGTGATATAAGTCATGGGGATAGCCTCGATCCATTTGGTAAAATATTCTATAGCTGTAATAATGAACTTGTGTCCATTTGCAGATGTTGGGTGAATCTTGCCGATAAGATCCAATCCCCACTGAGAAAAGGGCCATGGAGATATGAAAGAATGAAGCTCTTGGGCTGGTGCATGAATATAATTTCCATGGATCTGGCACTTGTAACACTTTTTAACAAAATCATGAACATCTTTTTCCAAAGTGGGCCAATAATACCCAGCACGAATCAACTTTTTGGCTAAGCTAAGACCATTGAAATGACCCCCGCATATACCATCGTGAACCTCATGTAAAGCCGTTTGTGCTTTGTCAGAATCCAAACACGTGAGGAGGGTATGGTCAAAGGAACGACGGTAAAGGGTGTCGGCAATGATGACATACTTGGCTGTTTTTCAGATAAAGGCTCAGCGTTGGTTCGCAGAAAGGTTAGGTGGTAAGGTCTGGGACTTCAAATATTGATATATGTCATTGTACCATGGGGAGTTGGGACCAACAAGAACGCACATCACATCAGCTGTCGAAATGTCAAAAGAGGGGACCAGCAATTGTTCGACCAAGAATTCACACTTGTCCATATTATGAGGCATATTAAACATGGAAGCGATTGTAGCCATTGCATCTGCCGACTTGTTTTGCATTCTTGGCACTTGATTGAAATGGATAGCTGTGAATTTTGTCTTGAAGAAATCTACCATGTGCTTATAGGGAATAAGCTTTTCATCTTTTGTTTTGTAGTCATCATTCACTTGTTGGATGACTAATTGAGAACTCCATAGACTTGCAAATGCTTGACATTCCAGTGGACTGCTACTCGGAGTCCTGTAACCAGTGCTTCATACTCTGCAATGTTATTGGTGCAGGGGAAAGTTATTCTATAAGACTTTGGAATAGCATCACCTTGAGGGGTGACAAACAAGATGCCTGCTCCGGACCCGAACTTGGTATGGGACCCATCAAAGTATAACTTCCATTCATTAGATGACGTGAAAGCAAAGACTGATTCATCTCAAAAATTGGTCAACATGGGATGATCATCAGAAATAGGAGCCTCTGCAAGTTGATCTGCTATGACTTGTCCTTTTATGGCCTTTCGCTCCATATACTCAATGTCAAATTCACTGAGAATCATGACCCATTTTGCTAGGCGACCCGTCAAAGCTACTCGGCTAAGCAAATATTTTAAGGGATCAATTTTTGCAACCAACAATGTTTGGTGGCTTAGCATATAATGCCGGAGCTTTTGTGTTGCAAATACCACTGCTAAGCATGCCCTCTCAATAGTTGAATAATTTAATTCATAACCAACCAGTGTCCGACTGATATAGTAAATAGCTCTTTCTTTGCCATTCTCATCTTGTTGAGCCAAGAGAACTCCTAATGCTGTTTCATTTGCAGAGATATAGAATAAAAAGGGCTTTCCTTCTATAGGAGGCATTAGAATAGGCGGTGATAGCAAATAGTCTTTGAGAGCTTGAAAAGCTGATTGACATTGCTCAATCCATTTTAAAGCGACACCTTTTTGCAATAGATGTTGGAATGGATGACATTTGTTGGCCAACTGAGCTATGAAGCAACGAATTGACTGGAGCTTTCCTTGCAGACTTCTTAATTGCCGGAGATTTGAAGGTGGAGGCATATCCATTATTGCTTTGACCTTGGTGGGGTCGACCTCAATGCCTCGGTGAGAATCAATGTATCTGAGTAATTTGCCAGCTGTAACACCAAAGACACACTTTTTTGGATTAAGCCTGAGTTTGTAGGTCTCCATTCTGTCAAAGATTGGGCCCAAGATGGCTAGATGACTATCTCTGGTAACAGATTTACATAACAAGTCATCAACATAATCCTCCATCAAAGTATGCATGAAATCATCAAAAATTATCGTCATTGCTCTTTGATATGTTGCACCTGCATTTTTGAGACCGAAGGGCATCACATTCCAGCAATAGGTGCCCCAAGCACAGGTGAATGCGGTCTTATGTTGATCTTCAGGAGCAATGTGAATTTGGTTATAGCCGGAGAAACCATCCATTAATGAAAGCATCTCATATCCAGCCATCATGTCCACTATGATGTCTATGTTTGGCAATGGAAAATCATCTTTAGGGCATGCTTTATTGAGATCCCTAAAATCTGTGCAGATTCTGATGCCCCCAGTTACTTTGCTAACTGGCACTAAATTTGAAATCTAGTCTGCATAATCAATGGGTCTGATGAAGCCCACATCTAGCAATTTTTTTAATTCCACTTTGACCAAAAGAGCCACCTGAGGATGCATCTTTCTAAGTTTCTGTTTGACAGGCTTGGCATCCGCTTTTAGTGGCAAATGATGAAGAACCAATTCTGGATCAAGGCCAGGCATATCTGCATAGGACCATGCAAAGCTGATCTTCTTCTCTAGAAAGAAATTGACAAAATCTATCTTTTCTTGTTTTGATAGAGAAACAACAAAATGAATGACCTTAGGGTTGTCAGGTGTACCCAAATTGATTTCCTCAGTCATCTCCACAAGCAGTGTTGATTTATCCTAAATTGATAGGGGTACGTCCACTCTTCCACCTTTGGGCGCCTCAGAAAGGTTTTCACCCGCAGGTACATCTTTTATTTTTACTTTTGTATGATCAAAGAGTGCCTTACGGTTTTCACTCAAAGATCTATTCTTTTGATTTTTTTCTTTTTCTTTTTCTTTTTTATGACTGGAAGAGGGAGTTGACTCCCCAAAATATGCTATGGAATCTAGGTCGATAGCAAAGCCTGCCTTATGATCGCCTTGTGGTATGCCTTCCCGTAGTCCCAGGAATTCTGCAATTGCTTCGTCATTTTGAAAACAGTCCAATGTGAGCGGTTCTTGTTGGTCATGTTGGATAAGCTGGGGATAAATGGGGGGCATGTCATCATCGATTGTAAGGATAGAGAGGGCTGATATGGTAAAAATGTGAACATCTATGGTGTCACTATCCGAACTACTTGTATCGGATTCGGAGCTTGGATGCCAAAATGACTCTATCCAAGCATGAGGACATGTTTTAGGAAGAGGGGTTATTTCATGTTTGTCTTCCATAGGAAAATTATCAGGGTCAATGAAGATATTGTCAAGGGCATAGGAGCTAGAAGAAAAAGAACTCCACTCCCATTTATTAGAATCAATCTGGGGTTGGGTATCCTCAAGTGTTATTTCATCGTCAGAATCACGCCCTTTTCGACACGTGGACATTTTGGTAGATGTGGATCCAATTTGTAATGGTACAAAACCTAACCCTAAAGTTGGGGGTCGCCTCTTGGGTATGACAGGTTCTAGCCTTCCATTGTTGTTCAGGCCTAAGCCACTGCAGCCATCATATCCTTTCTTCTGCAGCATAGTAAATCCTTTGCCATATCGTTCCACTGGCAATCTGATAGGTGGGGTCTCAATTGGTTCTTTATAAATCCAATCTATGACATTGTCATCTACAGTTTCCTTGTCAAGTTCTCCCCATCTTGTAAATGTAGTAGGAGGCTGATATTGAATAATGACCTTAGGTTCCTTTTGCAATAAATGTGGTTTGCCATATGATTTTGGAGATATTGGAAAATTCCCGATGAGGAATGTCTGATCCATTGAATATTCTCCACACCCTTGGTCTTGTATCTTCAATTTACCTTTGACAGCCTCTAACAATTGATTGGGATCCACATAGCTATGTGATTTGGCCTCTCTGTTGATTGGGACCTACCGCTGAGGGGTATCCTTTAGAGTAGCACAAAATTGAAATGGATTAGGATCTCCAGGAATTGTTATCTCAGTTCCATTGTAAGGATATTTTAGACATTGATGATAGGTGGATGGAACTGCTTTCATTGCATGAATCCATGGATGACCAAGGATCATATTATAAGGGAGATCAAGGTTGAGGACTTGCAGGAAAGTGTTTTCTGTCACTGGACCAACTCTGATAGGCAATGTAATTATCCCTTTTGATGGGCGCTCAACATCATCATATGCTTTGATTGTTATTCTTTTAGAAGCGTCAATGTCATTTTCTGTATACCCAAGGCCAATAACAACTCTCAAAGTACAAATATTAAGACTTGCTCCACCATCTACCAAGACTCATTGGATTTTGCAGTTATGAACAAAGACTTCAAGGTGTAAAGGATCATTGTGAGGGAGCTTGTCGGGTGAGATATCATTGTCAGAAAATGTGACATTTTGGGAAACGGCTAAATGTCCAATCCGGGCTTGAAACTGGTCAACATCAATATCTGTTGGAACAGTGGACTCAACTAAGGCTTTATCTAGGATTGCACGATGCATGGGAGACATTTTCAACAACTCTAGAATGGATATTTGTGCAGGTGTTTTTCCTAGATGATCCAAAAGATTATACTGACTTGCAGGAGTTGGTTTGGGAGGAGCTGCAGGAGCTCCTTTCAAGACTATTTTGGATCGACGAGTGGTGACCGCACAAGAAGGATCTTGTCCTTTTATTCTCAAGGTGGATACATACTCATTTGATGCATGAAAACAATTAATAACATTGTGATAACCGACATTTGCATAATTGGCCGTTTGAGCAGAGGTGGAAGAAGACGCTTTACCCTTGTCATGATCAAGCAAAGGAGTTTTGAAAATGGTATGATCAATGTTGGAGGTCGGATGGGGTGGATCTACCTCAATTACTCCTTGCTCTAATAAATCTTGAATCTTATGTTTCAATTGGAAACATGAAGCAGTTTTATGTCCTTTGGACCGATGATACTCACAGTATGCATTATCATTCGACCAATGCGGCTTTACCGCTGGTTCTGCCTTAATATCTGGTAGCTTGATAAATTTCGCTTGTATTAATTGCTTCATTACTGATTCAATAGGCTCTCCCAATGGCGTAAGCTATCGAGGGGGCCCATCCCGTGATCGGAAGGGTTTGCGTTGTTGATTTTGTTGTTGGCCTTGTTGTTGATTATATTGTTGAGTATGCTGTTGTTGAGCATGTTGTTGATATTGCGGCTATTGAACATTTTGTTGATATTGCGACTATTGAGTAACATTTCTCATTGGTGCTTGATTTTGTTCCATAGTTGACATGTTAGGAACACTCAATTTCTTGATTGTGAATGGGGGTTGATTTGCATTCACCGCTCTCGCATCAACAACACCATCATTAGTGACATTCTTGTTCTTATACCAAAATCTGTTTCTGTCCCCTGAATAATTGGTATTGTCATTGTCTTTATTGAGCTTGATAATTCCTTTAGCTACCAGAGCTGTTTCAATGCTCATTCCCTTCTTAATAAGTTTCTCTATAGTACTAGGACTTTTCAACTTTAGCTCATACATCATTTCTGGGACCAAATTCTGGATAAACAGATTCACTTGTTGTTCTTCGGGTATATCAAGAGAAGAACGACTATAAAAGCTTCGCCATCGTTGCAAGAAAGTTACTAATGATTCACCTTGCTTTTGCTTGGTGTTGCATAAATCTGACATGGTCACATCACTGTCGATGTTGAACGCAAAATGAGATAAAAACTTTTGAGCCAATTCAGACCAAGTCTTTATATTTCCTGGCAAATGTGAATACCAATCCATAGCTTGTCCCGTGAGACTTCGTGCACATAATCGCATTAAATATGTCTCCTCATAGCTCACTTCCATACATGCTGCGAAAAATGCTCGAATGTGATCTTTTGGATTGCCATTCCCTTTATATTTCTCAAAATTAGGTGCCTCAAAATGCTTAGGGAATGGAGGCATGTATACACTCTTGTCAAATGGATTAGGACATAAATATTGATCTATATACAACTTCTTTCTTCCTTTAGTTTCTAATGCATCAAATTTTCGTTGCAACTTCTCAAGTTGTTGCACAATTGTATCAGAATTTAGAGGCCCATCATTAATCCTAGTTGGTATCCTTTGTCAATACATCGCATTTTCGATCGGTTGTTGATACTCTGGAATGGCCGTTTGTGGTGTTTCCAGCATATAACGTTCTTGATACATCGCTTGTTGCTGCGGTTGTACTATGCCTTGATATTGACCTTGTTGTTGTGCTTCTTGGAGCCTAGGTTGATATTGCAATTGAGTAGGTTGTTGATATTGCACAGGCCCCAATTGCGGTTGTAAAGTAGGATGGTTTGCTTGTCTTGGCACATATTGTGGCACATGTTGGTATTGAGGCTGACGGATCGGAACTTGTTGACTTTGTGCCAATTGTCGTCGTGGTGTATATCCCATCATTTGTAAAAAACTTTGTTTAGGCTCTTTTCGTTGCTTCTCCTTAGGATGGGGTATAGCACTTGCATTAACTTGCTGTGTTGCTTGTCCAATCCATTGTGATGGTTGCAAGTTTGCATTAACTTGTAATGGTGCCGAAGGCGCTGCAACTTGTTGTCGAACGTGAAATTGTTGTTGTTGCACATTTCTTGTTTGCACATTTGATTGTACCTTTTGTATATTACTCAATTGTTGTAACAATTGTTGTTGGTGCAAACCACTATCTGTAGCTCTTCGTGTTGCCATTATTGAAGGATTTGTTGCAATAGTATTCAGCAAAGATATTGAACTTAATGGAACATAAGAACTTTGTTGCATCGTGGAATTATTTTGGACATTGGTGACATTAGGCATTCCAGTTGTGAAGCTTTCCTGCATCTTAGATTTTGATCCCACTTTATGCATGTAAGGAACCACTTCTTGTTTAGGGACAACTGTGAATACTTCCGTGGTCTTCATTTGATCTTGCGTCATAGGTTTTGTGTTGAATAGTGGATTATTTATCTTTTCAAATGGTGACTTTTGAGGAATAGTCACTATCAATGCCTTTGAAGCACGTTTACTCATCAAGGTAGGTTGAGTTGCTTGTTGTGCACCTTCTTCATTTGGATGCAGGGAAAAACTTAACAACTCACCACCTTGTTGTTCTTGCACATTGATTTGGTCACTTGAAAATGTCACATTACTCATCATGTTAAGACACTTTTGTGGAAACATCTTAAAGACTTTGTTCAAGAACTTATCCATCTTTTTTGTTATCTTCGGATCTTGAAGGAACATGTCAACATCGTCAGAAGTATTGGAATCAGATGAGGAATCTGGTTGAACATTTGGATTCATTTCTTGGTGAAAACCTTGATCTGAACCAAATCCTTGTGAGAGGGTTGGTTCTTCATATAATGTTTGATTTTGAATGTCATGTTGCAGGTGTGGTTGATTGAAATTGAAAGGCGCACTTCCTCTTGGAGTTGGTGGAACACTCCCATGTCCTGGTTTCATAGGTACAAAAACTGGTTCATATAATGGAGGTGTCCCAAGTTGAACCATTCCATATGGTGGTAGAGATGTGTTTGAGGAACCTTCAATTTGTACTGTTTGACTGGTTTGAAACTGCGAATTTGCTATGTCATCCATGGGTTGATACATTGGTTCGCCCATCTTTTTAGATTTTGACCTTGTCTCAACAGGCATGTCACTTATGCAAATGCAATGTTTTTGGAATTTTTCAAGGATAATATATGATATGCAACTAAATGCAAACTAAATAGATGAAAATGCAATCTATGATTTTGGTTATTTTCGAAGATTTTGACAAACTTTTGAAATGCAAATCTAAGAGAGGGACCCTTAGGAAATTGGAATGATATCTAGACCTTAAATGACAAAAGGACGTAAGTGACAAAAGGACAAATGACAAAGTCTCCCCTATATGCTTGGATACTAAGCTAGGTTTGACCAAATGATATTGATGACAAAAGGACAAAAGATTTGATAAGGTCTAGACTTCTTAACAATGACTTAGGGTTTTTCAAAGATTAGGATTACTCAAGTATGACAAAACCTAACTTTGGTACTATATGCAAAAGGACAATTACTATGATATGATAATGACTTAAGCTTAATGAAGAGACTTAGGGTATGCAAATATGAACGTATGACAATAGTATGACTTTAATGCAAGAGGACATATGCAAGTGGATGACTCTTATTGATATGCAAAGGAATATGACTTAGGTGAAACCTAACCTTGGTACTTGACAATGAATTTTGCAAAATGCAACCTAGGATGAACCTAAATGTAAGTAACATGAATGTTAAGACAAGATTTGGAACAATGTTTGATCATCATATTGGAAGATGTGTTTTGAACCTTGTTGAACTTTTCATTGGATGAATGTCTCTTGTGTTTAATCTTATGTTGGATCAATTTGCCTTGCTTTTTGAAATGGGATGCAATTCAACTTTTGACAAGTAAAGAAGAAAAGATATTTTAACATAGACTCAAGACAATCATGCTCATTCCCACATTTCTTATGGTAGGCAAAGACATTAGGTACTTGAGAGGTAGACTCATTATGGGATTCAAGGAGAATACATAGATGCTTGACCCCACGGGCTCCCCTCCATGGAACTCACTTCTCAGGGCAGCCAAGCATCAGTCCCCATGGAAATCTCCCCATGGTGAACTTAGTATCTCTTCCAAGTATCCGAATTTGTCCTTCTCAAGCAACTAGAAGGGTTTTTGGCCTCTAAAAACAAGGTGTTTAGTAAGGATTTCTGTTAAGCATTACTCCTTGATGTCACGCAAGCATGATTGAGACATTAAGCCCATCAAGATACCAAACAAATGTAGTCGTGCAAGCATGGTTTAGACCAAGAAGCCCTACTTAGATGTTGATATGAGAAAGAGTCCAAGGGTCATCACTTCCCAAGTAACTACAATTCCCACGTAACACTTCCTTCAAAGCTTTCGCTCATCGGGTATTTTTTTATAGTGAGTTAGAATGCCAAGGAATTCTAGCCGTACTCACTTTGGGTTGTCCCCTTCTCACGATTATCACTTGCTTGCAAAAGCAAAGTGGTCGGGAAGGCAGGCCCTCTAAATGTGACACACAATCAACAATACAAGCATGGTATCGAAGATCTGGATTTCTGATCACCCTAAGAAGGATGAGAGCATACTCTCCTACTCCAATGTCATACTCAACAATCAAAGCAAACAAATATTCATTCCAACCTACTTAGAAATTACTAGGTGCCTAAAAATTAAATGCAAACACAAAGTTTGATTGTTTCTCCAAGGCAACGTGCAAAAACCCAAGTTAGGAGTTTGATACGCTTATTCTTTGACTTTCGAATCTACACAAATTGTGTTAGTAGTTTGATTTATTGTCTTTTCCATGCGTATGCCAAGATTCTACACAGATAATTAGTGCTAAAATCCAAAGCATAGAAAACAGAATGCAAAAACACAACAAATTTCAAGTAAACACTACATTTTTCACCTCTGTTTTGGACTTTACACAGGTGCAGAACCCATGACACAGGCGTAAAATGTAAGACACAAGTGTATAATGTCACCTACACAAGCGCATAATGCTCAACATAGGTGCAGGTTGCTTCACACAGGCGCAGGAGTCTCCAGAATACCCTGCACGACCCTGTTTTTGGGTTTTTTGGCCTGCAAATCAACTTGAGAGCACTCAAAACACCATAAAGAGATTAGAAGGTTAGTGTTTCATGTCAGGTTCACCAATTAATGTAGCATAGGAAATAGAAAATCATCAAAGCAATATAAAAATAAATACTAATCACAAGTGCATTCATTGCAATGAATCTATCCTAAGACACATTCAATAGAGACATGAAAACAAAGCATACAAAACTAGAAATTAAGCAAACCAGATGACGATTTGAATGTTCCTTCCATGCGGCTCCATTGTTCTTCTTTCCTCTCCAAATAGTTGTGGATCTCACCTACAAGTTCACACACAATTGAAAGCAAGTAGACGGGATTCTTGATCAAGAGTACTAGAAGCTTAGATTCGATAGCCTGATTATCAATTACCAATTACCAATTAGCCTTGATTGATGAAGATCATCCAATTTATAGAAGAATTGGAGAGATGAACAAATTAGCATGATAGTGATTCGAATGGAAATTCAAATCAAGAATAGCAAAATTATATTGCTATGCGAAGATTTATGACAATTTATGACAAATTCTATGTCAAGAATTTATGACAATTTATGACAAATTTCTATGTCAAGAATTGATTGATTGTCAATTATGACAAATTATGACAAATTTCTATGTCATTTCCATGAATTTAGGAGAGAAATAGGAGGAATTTGAAATTAGGAAATTAGAAAATTAAGAAATTAGAAAATGAGGAATTAAGAAATTAGGAATTAGGTAAATAATGAAATTAGAAATTAGGTAAATTAATTAATAATTTGTCATTTATTAATTAATTCACAAAGAGGAATAATTAGCCAATTAAATGAACATTTAATTGCAATGAGAAGACTTAGGATAAATAAACAATTTATTAATCCTAAAGGAAGAAATGACACACACAAGGTTAAATGATTAAATCATGAAACCCTAGAAGATGAATTAGGTCTTGATGAAAGATAATTGACTCAATTATGATTTGATTTTGGATTGATAAATGACCAATGTGATAAATGATTTAATTGATAAAATGCGCCAATTGACGAGGAACAATGACAAATTGATCCAAATTGACATATTTGAGACAGATAACGATCAATGACAAATCAATCGCAAAATGACAAGATCGAACAAGATGACAAGAGTTGATGATAAATAGATTGCAAAATGACAGGATCGAACATGACAACGAGAGTTGATGATAAATAGATTGCAAAATGACAGGACCGAACATGACAACGACCGATGACAAATTGATCGTTAAACGACAAGATTGAAAATGATAAGGATTGATGATAAATCGATCGCCAGATGACAAGATTGATAAGAGGACAACGATCGATGACAAATTGATCACAAGATTGACAGGAGGACAAAACCCTAACTAGGATTGACGATGTCCAAAATGATAACAAATTAGCATGCACATTGATGCGATAGGACAAAATCGATCAAAATCATGATTGGATAGTGTTGTCAACAAGACCAAATTTGAAAGCGAGACAGAATGAAGAATATAGAAGAATGACTCGATGCTCGCAAATGATAAAAACCAAGTGCATGACATAGGAGAAATGTTAATGCGACGCAAAAACCTAAAATGAGGCAATGCGCAAATGTTAAAGTATGACCTCGCAAGCATTGACCATTTTTAGGTGTCTACAGTAACTATTCAAACAATCTTCTAAGCTGATTTAACAAACCATTCACTTAATTGTTCATCAATATGAAAACATAGTAAAGATATCAAATGCACAAATCAACAATGCCTCCACCCTATGAGCACACATATTTTTGATGTGGAAACCCAACTGGGAAAACCACAGTGGGAATTAGCACCTAGAATATGTATTTTCACTCTTTTGGAATGCATCTTGTTAAAGGCCTAGCTTGGTTAAGATCTTACAATATGCCCGGTTAAGAGGAGACCTTGTTAGGAGTCCCTTGGTCAAGGGATTTGGCCTCAGCCCTCTTAGGAGCTCTACCCAGTTAGAGTAACCTTGTTAGAGGATTTTAAACTCAAGTTAATTGCCACCCAGTGAAGGGATTTACAATATAAGACTTATTAGGATCTACCCAGTTAAGGGATTTCAAACTAATACAATTTTTAGGGAACAACAGGGCAAATGATCTAATTACAATACTTCCTTGCTTTCTAGTACAAATCCTTTTCAACACAACTCTTCTACACACATGTAGACACTTCAAAATGGTTTGACAATACCTTTTTCTGAAATCACCAACGTAAAATTTCTTCTCCAACTAGCCCTAAATACACTTTTTAGTTAGGGTGGCTAAAAACCCTAATTACATCAACAAGATACAATGATTTTGCATTTAGCGTGGCAAAAAACTCTGACAAAATACATTACAGATGATTACAATAAATTTCTAGATGATTTCCATTGTTGAATGATCACCGCACATCGATTTGATAAGCAATCAAACCCTTGTTTCATTCTTCTAAGAACTTTGTTGTTTCCCAAGAAATTCGATCCTTGTATGTGCTCAAATACCATCTTATCATTACACATGGATTAAGACACACCATTACTAATTTATGATCATGATAATATCCACCACCAAACCTTAAATCATTATGGATTAAAGATTTGATATCGGTATTTATTCTTCTTCATAGAGTTCATAACAACCAATTATAAATGTGCTTTCCAGTTCACCAAACTTGATGCGATTTCAATCACAGACTCATGCCAATGTTTTGAACATATATTATGAACCATAACACCTAAATGTTTTGCAATCGTTCATACCAGTCACTTGATCATCGCTCTATTCCTGTTTACCAGTTCACAACAACTTAGTAGTTTTGTTGTCTAACTAATTCCACTACCGATTAGGCTGTACCAGTTGGTCTAGATGACCTAGATGAATAAAAAAACATGGTTTCCATCAATGACAACACAAATAAATTCATCAAATTTACTATTACAATTATATCATCATCATCAAGACAACAATATCCCCTTGACATCATATACTTGATCATATCAACTTTACCTCTCATCTTCTCATCTCATCATTATCTCCATCAGTTATGCCAATAATCTCCCCCTTTGTCATTAATGGAAATAGAAAAATCTCACTATGCAAAACTGGAACTCTAACTATTATGACTGGTAGACTATTCTTTTCTTCTTCTATTCTATTTCACTTGTTCTTCTCCCTTCATTAGTCTATTCTCTTTTTTCTCTTCAATGTTCTTCTCTCCCTTTCCTTTTCTTCTCCCCCTTTGACAACAATGCCAAAGGTGCAAAGTATCAAATTCATCTTCAGCTACTATTGTTTTCTTCATCTCTGTTGCTCCCCCTGAGGAGTATCCCTTTTCTCATGTATCCACAGTGAAAGATCTTCAATTAGTCTACTAGATTGATGCTCCAACAACATCTTAGTTGACCTGCTGTAGGGGTATAACCCCTACCTTGCCTCTGAGATACTCAAAGGTTATTTTAGGCAATGGCTTAGTGAAGATGTTAGCCAACTACTCCTTTCTTGACACATGATCCATCCTGACTTTCTTTTCTTGCACTCTTTCTCTTAGATAATGATACTTTAGTTCAATATGCTTTGTTCCAGCATGCAATACAATATTTTTTGAAATGTTTAATGCACTTGTATTATCACAATATATGACCATCGGTTTTGTCATATTCTCCTTGAATCCTTCTAATACATGTCTCACCATATTGCTTGAGTACAATTCATAGATGGAACCACATACTATGCTTTTGTTATAGACTGAGAAACACAACTTTATTTCTTACTAGTCCAGGATACCAATCTTCCTCCTAGAAAGAATGCACCATCGGTTGTGCTCTTCCGGTCATCTATATTACTTGCCCAATCAACATCTATGAACACCTTCAAAGAGAAGTTTCCTTTGTATGGATACCATAATCCATAATCAATAGTTCCTCTAAGAAACATAGAAATTCTCTTCACTACCACCATTTGAGTCTCTTTTGGACTTTTCTGAAATCCAGCCACTATACCAACTACATGAGCAATGTCTCATCTGCTGTGAAAAACATAGTGTAGTTTACCAATCATTAATCTATAATTAGTTTCATGCACTAGATCTGAATCATCTTCCTTGGATAATCTGCAACTAGTAACCATAGGGGTTCCAACCAGTTTAGTCTTCCATTCCAAAGGATTTCAATACCTCCTTCACATATTTGGACTAACTGATAAAGGTTCCTCCTTTCATCTGTTGGACCTACAAACCAATGAAAAATTTGATTTCACCTATCAAAGACATTTCAAATTCCTTTTTCATTTCTTTTGCAATAGTTAAACTCATGCCATCATCTCCTCCAAATATGATATCATCTGCAAACACTTCTGCAATCAATAACTTGTCTCCTTCTATCTTTAAGTAAATATTGGTGTCCTCACTAGTTCTTTGAAATCCAATCTTTATCAGGTTTGAATGGAGTCTCTCATACCATGTCCTTGGAGATTATTTAATCCATATAAATCTTAATGAATTTTGCACACCATGTCCTTATCTTCAGTCAATGCAAACCCATCTAGTTGTTCAATGTAAACCTCTTCTTCTAGAATCCCATTAAAAAATGCAGACTTAACTTCCATTTGGTATACCTTGAATCCTTTTAATGTAGAAAATGCAAGTAACATTCTTACTCCATCAAGTCTAGTAACCAGTGCAAAGGTTTCTCCATAATGATCACCTTCTTCTTGTGCATATCCTTTGCAAACTAGTCTAGCCTTGTTCCTAACCACTTCACCATCTTCATTCAATTTGTTCTTGAACACCCACTTAGTACCAATCACCTTTTTATTAGTTGGTCTGGGGACAAGTGACCAAGTGTTTTTCTTCTCTATTTGATCAAGATCCTCCTAAATAGCCTTTATCCAACCATCATCTTTGAGAGTTTCCCTCGCTGTCTTAGGTTCAATTGTGGAAATCGGAGAAGCACTTTCTTTGATCTTTCTTCTTGTTTGTACTCCAGCATTCCTGTCTCCAATTATCTAATCTTTAAAGTGATTCAATTTTACATATCTAGGTATAACTAGTTCCAATGTAGAAGCCTCTTCTTCTTCATCATCTTCTTCCACCAGTTGAGAAGCATCCTCCACAATGTTTTGTTCAACATCATTTTGAACTTCCAATTCAATGATCACTATCTTGTGTTCATCTACTACATCAGACTTGATAGTATCATTATATTTATTAAAATACTCATCAAATTTCACATTAATACTTTCCACAATCTTCTTGGTTCTTTTATTAAAGCTCTTGAATGCTTTGCTCTTAGTTGAGTATCCAAGGAAAGTTCCTTCATCACTTTTAGGATCAAAATTTCTAGTATACTCATCTCTCTTTATGTAACACCTACTGCCAAAGACTTTGAAATTACTAACATTAGGAGTATGACCATACCATAATTCATAGGGTGTTTTTTCACTACCTTTCTTGACCAATACCCAGTTCATTGTGTATACTAGAGTGCTGACTGCTTCTCTCCAAAACATTTTAGGTACATCCCCTTGTATCAACATTGTTCTTTCTGCTTCAACTATGGTTCGGTTCCTCCTTTCTGCAATCCCATTCTGTTGTGGTGCCCTTGGTGTAGATAGTTGTCTCTTGATTCCATTCTCATCATAGTATTTCATAAATTATGCTGATGTGAATTCTCCACCACGGTCATATCTCAGGCACTTTAGGTTCTTATTGGTTTCTTTCTCCACTAAGGCTTTGAATGCCTTAAACTTGCTGAAAGCATGAGACTTCTCCTTAAAAAATTTAACCCACATCATTCTTGAATAATCATTAGTAAATATCATGAAAAATTTATCACCTTGAAAACTCCTAGTCTGCAAAGGACCACATAAATCAGTGTGCACCAAATCTAAAATATTTTCAGAAGAAAATAATTTTCTTTTGAAAGATGAATTAGTTATCTTACCCAACTAAAACTCCTTACAAATCAAATTGTCTGGTTTCAATAGTTGTGACATACCTCTAACCATACTTGACTTTCTGACCTTGACCAAATTATAAAAATTACATGACAAATATTCTATGCCATAGCCAACTATCCTCAGCTTTTGCAACCAAAAAATTGTTAACATTAGTGTTCCGATGAATTAAGTTACCTTTTGTCTGTTTACTGGTAGCAATCAGTTCTCCTTTGCTTTCTAAAATCTTTCACACTCCATTCTTGAACTTAAGATGATAAATTTTATCATTTAGCTGGCCAACACTCAACAAGTTATGCTTCAATTCTTCAATCCAATACACATCATCAACATTACTTTTCCATTTAAAGAAATTGAACCTTTACCTTTTACCAAGCATGGTGTATTGTTGCCAAACCTCAATACTCCATCATCAAATTCTTCAAGTGAAATGAACTTGTTCTTGTCACTGGTCATGTGGTGTGAGCAACCACTATCAATAACCCACTCATCAATACTGTCAATATGAGACACTAAAGTTTTCTTGTTAGAGAGATCTTACTTAACTGCTACAAAAACAATTTCCTCATTATCTTCATCCTTCGATTCCTCATCGATAACACCTTCATCTACTGCAACATAAAATTGTTTCTTGCCTTTTCCCTTAAACTTTGTTATTTTTTCCTTTTGATCATTGTTAGGACAATTAACAGCAATATATCCTATTTTGTTAAATGAGAAGCACTTAAGAGGAAGCTTTCCTTTGTACTTAATGGTGCCTCTAGGAATTTTATTTGCCAATAAACCCTCAATTTCCATCATGTTATGTTCATTATCCACTCCTTCATTACCACCACCATGATAACTTGACCTATATTCATGGTTATGATAGATATCCTTTCCTTTCCTTACCGGTGCATTAGATATTGATGTTTTGAAAGAAGAATCTTCTTTAGGTACACTATTGTCAAAGCTATTCAATTCAAAAATTGTAATCATGCCTATCAATGAATCAACTATAACTTTATCTTTGCTAACTGACCTCAATTCTTGGATAGCAGATACTCTAATAGTATAAGCAGGTGTAGTGTCTTTAATTTACAACCCTAGCAATTTTCAACTACATTAGGGTCCTCACGCACACGAGATTGAATCCTCTAGCCTGATCAGAGACTGGAGACTGTTCAACCCTTGGAATCTGCTTCTTCCTTGGCCTCCGCACCACCCTGTCTGCACTCTACCATGGAGAAAGGGGTAGGACAGGGGTGTGGTGCCACTATCCCCCCTAGGATAGGGGCATGGTACCACTGTCTCCCCTAGGATAGGGTCATGGTGCCCTTGTCCTCCCAGGAAATGAGCATGGTACCCTTTTCCTCCCAGGACAGGGGCATGGTGCCCCTGTGCCTACCTTATTTTGGGGCATGATCTTTCCTAGAGCATGCATTGTAGGTTGTGCAGTGAGTGGGAAACTTCCCCGATGTCGGCCTATCATGAAAATCAGTTTCATCAACCCTAATCGATATGTATTTAAGAGACATTTGCCCTCTCGTTTGCATAAGGTTGAAAAAGGTGAAAATTTGCGATCTAGCATTCAAGAGAATTCAAGCATTCAAGCATTCGTTTCCAGCATTCAGCATTCTCAAGTCTCCCTTCAAGGCTAGGTGTTGCATTAAAGTCAAGGATTCAACCATTGAAGAGGAGATTGATTCCAACATTCAATTCCACACAAGCATTTCTATCAACATTGCTATCACAACCTCCCTTGAGGTGATTTACATTTTAGTCTTTCATTTACATCTACTTGCAAGTACTTTCTCTGATTACTTGGTTAATTCCAAAACTGGGGTTTGACTTAAAGGCAAACCCCCAATCCCAACCCATTTTCCTCTATTTTGTGTGTGTAGGTTGCAGGTGCACAACTGTACTTTCGGATTCAGGCTCCATTTGTAGAGGTGGAAAACCCTTTTCATTTCGTAGATTTTTCAGAAGACCGTGTACATTTGTCATGCCCAAACTTTTGGGCACAAACGGAATAATTTTTATTTTTTTTTAAACATAATCTAATAAAACTATGTTTGCTAGATAATGCATTAACAAGTCTTGTCTTAACTGCATTTGATTTCGTTCATCTAATAAATAATCTAAACACTAGATGAAGCAAGCGAGATAATCTAAATTAATTGCGGAATAATAATTCTCCAAATAATTATTATTATCTCATCAAGTAATTAGTAATAATAATCTCGTTTAAACTAAAGTCTTTAAACAAATTTGCAAGAGATTTTATTAATCTCAAATAGCCTTTTAATTGCCTAGGAAATTAAATTAATTTGCTCTAGCACTTAGCTTTATAAAACCTATTATTATTTTAACAATAATTATAATTTGTCTAAAGTATGACTCTAGGGTCGATTAATCCCATAGTGGAGTTGTGCTATAAAATTTTATTATAGTTGGCCAATAAAAATTTAACTTCTAAGGCTAACTATTTCCAAAGTATTTATTATGATTTCCCAAAATATCAAACCCAAAAAGGGTTCTAAAACTAGCTTATAATTAAAGCCCTAAGAAAAAGACTCTACTTAATAACAAAAGTAAGTCCACTATTTGAATAATTATTTCAATTAAAGTCTAAATTTGTAAGTCATTTTTTTATGTATGTGTCTACATATATAACTATGACTATTACTCCTTGGAGTTATATATATATATATATATATATATATATATATATATATATATATATATATATATATATATATATATATATATATGAATAACTAACTACATATGGGGTTACAAGGAGTTGTTGTAAAAAGAATATTATCATATTCAAAGTCTATGGGGGGAATACCTTATTTAAATTTCGAATAGGGTTTCCCCCATCTTCTTTTTTTATAATAAAATAATTTAAACCCTAACCCTTTGACATAACCCACACATGTTTATTTTTTTTATATTATTCATGTGAGTTTTGCCCTAACCCGAAAATTGGGTTAGGGCTTGTGTGTGGTATGTTCTATTATTTTTTTTTTTGCTGTGCAGGATGGAGAAGGGAGCGACGACTATGGGGTGACACAGGGGGGTAGAGTTTTACCAAGGCACGGGGTCACAGAGGCGGCGTATACGCAGGGGGTGGTGTTTAAAACAGAGGAGGGCGGGGCCTCTCGCAGTGGCGTCGAGACGCCACTGCAGGTCGCGGTCCGTAGTGACACCGAGGCATCCCTGTGGGGCGCGGCCCATAGTGGTGCCGCGACGTCCCTGCGGGGTGTGGCTCGCAGTGGCAGCCACGGCCACCCCTGCGGGTCGCGTCCCACAGCGGCGCTGCCGGTGGCTCTATGGGGCTCAGCCCGCTGAGGGGCTTTGTGGAACCCTCGATGGGGGGGGCTATGGTTTGCAGTCAATAAATTTTATTTATTTATTTATTTTTTTGTTTAAAAAAAATACAATCAACACTTATATATATATATATATATATATATATATATATATATACATATCTATACATATATATATATATATATATATATATACATATACATATCTATACATATATATATATATATATATATATATATATATATATATATATATATATATATATATATATGAAATATGTAGTCTCCCAAAATTTTATATATATATATATATGCACACACTTAAGTATTCAATTTATTTTTTTTATTTTTTTATTTCAACTTTATAAATCATGCAGAAAACTAATAAAGAAAATAGCAGCATGAAATAGATGAGGAGATTATTCTTTTTTTTGTAAGTTTTAAATATATGAGAATGCTCTAGAGTTTATCCTATTTTCATTAATATCACAAATCCTAATCTAACCATTTTCTCTTTTTTTTTCCTGCACATTAACCCTAGCTTAGAGGGAATATACTATATTTTCATTGCTTAAGACAATCTGTAACTATTTTATTTTATTTAAATCACAAACAACAAGCTAGTAGATTTAGAATAATGCATTTCTCTCTCTTTTTTTTTTAATCTAATGCTAACTTTGGAAATAGATGACTATTTAATTTTAAATACATTTTTTGCAATAAATAAGTGACAGAATGAAATAAACTAGATTTTATATTCTGCAATAGATAAAATGACAGCATGTAATAAATTTTAACAGCAACTACAATAGCCTAGAAACATTTAAAATCAACTTAAAGATAGATATATTAAACCTATGTAACACAATTTGTATTTGTATTTAACTCAAAAGGTCTATATGCATGCTTTTCCCATTCACATAATTTTATTTGCATGAGGGAATAAAAGAACTTTAAATTTCAAAAATAACATGAATGCAACAACTTTATTTTTGGTAACTATAGGACTTAATAAAACTTATACATTTCATTTTTGCAAAAATAACTAAGTAGAATAATGCATTTCTTTAAGCATATTTAGAATACAATGTAGATAACATTACAAATGGGTTTGAAACCCAACTAATCTCTCCTTTCCATTGAATAAGAACTTAGAATATAATATATACATTTCTTTGCTTTTGAAAAATAAATACAACATTTGGCTTTTCTTTTACATAGCTGCAACTTAATTACATTATCCCATTTCTTAATCTTTTTTGCAACTCAAGTAAAAACCAACAACTTCTATCTTTCTTTTTCCTTCCCATCCCAAGCAACCTGCAAATAAAACACAAGGCTTGACCATGGAGTGTTCACCTCCCAGCCTAGGCTTACTAGAAGCCACCCCCGAGCTTGGAGAACCAAGCACTAGATGGGTTACACACATACAACCACAACAAATAATTTTCCCAACCAAGGCTACACTTCACCACAACTTGTGATGATTTTCCATGGGTGGAAGTGGACCAAATAACATTGGGGAGACTGGAAGCATGGAACATCTCAAGCCATCTCATGGCAACCAAATACAACACAAATACATCCTCACATCCTTATGCCCCCCAAAGGCATATAAGCCATATCATCTCTCCTTATGACCTCCAAATGCATAAACAAGGCCATGCAGCAAGGGTCACAAAGAACACCCTTGAGATCACTCTCCATAAAGGAGAGCCTCTCACCCAAGGCTATCAAACTTCTTCCACCCCAAGACCATCCTACTCTCCCAAGAGTAGAAGGCTTTGGACACTCCCAATACAAGAAAAAACATAAAAAGAACAAAGGGGAAAAATCACATTTTCTCTCACAAAGTAAAATACATATAAACAACTCTTCCATACAAGCATTTCTTCAACATGAATATACAACATAAACAAAAAGAGAGTAAGAACCAACCTTAATCTGCCCAAAGGTTTTGATAGATCTAGTTGGGGTTGAGCAGCCCAAATCCACACAATCTTTTCACCAACACTTAGCCAATCTTTTCACCAACACTTAGCCCAAATCCACACAATCTTTTCACCAACACTTAGCCAAAATTCTATCCTACAACTATTCTTCAAAATTGCATATTCCCTAACAATGGAGAGTGGGTGATTAACTCACTAAGTCCCTAATCCTTGCCTAAGAAGGCCTCTCTCACTCTTCCCAACCCCTTGGATAGAGTGAGAGTTCCCATTGGTTGGTCTTCTCAACCTCTTACATGTTGCTAAAAATAGAAAGAGAAAAGGTAAGAGAGGATGGGGAAGAGAGTCTGACACCAAAAGGGAAGGTTGTCTATCCTAGGAGGAACCTTCCAAGTTGAATTTTCGCTTACCTTGGAAAAACCATTTTTTGAGGTGACGAAACAGTCACATGGGAGTAGTCACATGTTTAAAAATACCCCTAACCCATAGGTATACCCTTTGGACCTTTGGAAAAGCCCTAAAACTAACCCTAGGAGTCCATTTGACCCCTTAGAAACCCAACTGAAGTTAACCTACGGGTCAAACCTAAGTTGACCACTCCCAAGACTCCCTACCCAAGGCAAATTTGGGACTGCACTCAAATGTTTGAAATGGCTTTGGTAGAAACAAACTCCCTCCAAGAGACAAGTCAAAATCAATGACACTAATCAGCACATGTGTCAAGTGACACAATAAAATACATTATAAAAATCACACATGGAATTTGTCTCTTGTTGGATTACACAAATTAATAAAATCAATTTAACATACATGCATCATTTACTTTCACAAATAAAATACGATACAAATGGGGTGTTGTCTCTCCAAATAGACAACCCCTGGCTTTACAAACGTACATAGGTCTAGGTTTGGTTCTCCATAATATTTCCATGGTCACATGGATAATTTTCCCGCGCATCTCAATTTACACATTAGTAATTCCAAATAACCACAAATATATTATTAAACACATGAATTTGAATACACATCAAACACTCATACAATTGACATTAATAAATCAATATCTCATATATCCCAATTGATCCACATAAGCAATTATCGTAATTCTCATAATTTTGATCCATTCATAATATATGCATCCTATTTCTATCATCATAATAAAGTCCTGCAAATCTAATAATGACATACATCATCTCAAAGTCATCCTATTCTAGAATCATATAAAGTTTCATATCCATAATGCATAAAAATGAAGCATAAATATACATCAATGTTATCCAAATCATGGAATCATATAAGTTCTAAATCCATAATGCATAAAAATAAAGCATCCATAATAGTCTCATCATGAAAATAACAGAAATGCCAGGATGAGTCGGGGTAGGGCCTCACAACATTCCCACCATGATCTGAGCAATGTTTTCTCAAATTCCCAAGGTGACTTCATCTCAACATATTACTACTAGATCCAGGTGCATGACTTCATCCCATATTTTGATCTTAAGTTATAATCAGTTTTTTGTCACTTTTGTACTACATAATTCAATCAATTCCTTTTCATTTCAAATAGGAAGAGGGGATTATCTTATCACTCCCATTTCACTCAGAAGTCTATCTTCTTCTTTAAAGGTTGAATCTAGTGAATTCTCCTCTCCTCTTCCAATATAATTGGCTGCAAAGTGTTTGAAGGTAAATCCCTAGTGAAACTCTCATCTCTCCTTGGAGGGAAAGGGTAGTTTTCCTCTTGATCTCTCATTCACACATTTCACCACATTACATATTGGTGAACCCGATGTCTTGCATGCTTTCCTTTGAACAAAAACACATATTTTTCAATTGCAAGTTTAAATTTTCTGCAAACTTAGTGGTTAAATCATTAAAAACCCTAGTTTTTAAATTAAAATTGAACTTGTGATTTGTAGAAATTGCTTGTGGTTATCTTAGATCAGAATTTTTTTTGTTTATCAAATTTAATTTCTTCATTGTCGTGTTCAATTTGCAAATCAATTTTACAAAATTAAGAGGTTACTTGTTAAAACCCTAATTTTCAAAAATCATCTTGAACTTGTGCGAAAATTGGATTTCCATTTAATTTTTAGATTTCTAATTGTTCTCAGACTTGTTTTCATTCCTACAATTCAAAATTTCAATTTCCCTCCTTTTCCCCAAAATTCAAATTTTAAAATTAAGTGGTTAGGTCATAAAACCCTAATTTTCAAATTTAATTATATTTTGTACAAATTTCAAATCAATTTCATTCACATTTAGATTTCTAAACATTTTCCAAGGTGTCCCTATCCATTAGGTTTGACCTCTTTCAAATTTGCAATTCAATTCCTCTTTTTCTTCAAAACCCTAATAGGGTCAAATTTTTACATTGGAACATTAATTTAGCACATCGAGAAATCGTAAAATTCGCCAATTTTTTGGGGTTAGTTTTAAAATTATCGTAATATTCATCCTTGAAAATTTTGAAAAATGTTGGTCGGATCATGTGTGTTCTCACCACAGTCATCGACTTTTTTTCCAAAATTTCAAGAGACTGTTATGACTGTATTTAATAGCCTAAATCTATAAGATTGGTTGATTTTGTCAATTTTTGATCCCTCTAGAATCAAAAATATCTCCAAAATTCAATATTTCAAATTTGAAGAAATTGTTTAAATTTAAGAGGTTAATTATAGTTTGCCCTGATTTTAAAAATTCTGATTTTAAAATTAAGTGGTATTCTCTTGGCCCTAATTTTAAAATTCCAATTTCCTTACATTTTTGGAAATTGTGTCATCCTCTTCCCCCAACAAAGTTCAAATTGTGTAATCATTATTTTCTTAAATTTTGCATTACTCGATTTCGTAAGCTTTGTTTCTATACTTCAAAATTCAAAATTCAGAATTTAAATTTTCCCTCTAGTGCATGATTTTTATCACTATTAGCCCTACCTATCCTATCCCTGTTAGATGAAGCATTATAATTAAGGCTTCCCAAGGTTTAATTATCGAGGAGATGGAGCCTAATTTGGGTGACTTCTTTAATGAGGATCATGCTAATTCTTCCTGTCCTAATCATGTGCCTATTCATGCCATTGATGAATCCCATGATGAAGAATACACTTTAACTAGGGTCTCTATAGATAAACTTTCCACATTGGATGATCAATTTGATAACTTTCAACAATGGATGTCCCAAGAATACCCTATTAGTGAAGTTCTTCCATTAATTTAAGGCCTTAAGCACATGATTCAAAGTGATAAGAATGGAATTGATATATTGCGTGGCATTGCACATACTGTTGATTCTAATGTCATGCCTATCAAAAGTTGTGCTGAAACCCTAGGTTATTCACAACCTTCAACATAAGTCAATCCTTCTATTCCTTTGACTACTCTTATGACTAGTGATGCATTGCAAAAAGGATGTTAGGAAAACAAGACAAGTCAAACGTTAGTGTTAACAGTATCAATCATAAATGAAATACAAAAGAAACTACAATCCTAAGCATGCATATAAAGAGAGATATCAAACATATTATAGAAAGCATACAAAAATGGAGAAAAGACACTAAATCATCCCAAATTCTCTCAAACATGCTCATAGTTGCTCCTCCCTTTGTCATCTCCTCTCCAAGTTCCACATGAGTGTAGCCCTTAGCTTTTGCACTATTATGGATGTCTTATAGAGATTCAAGATTTATGAATAATGAAGATAAAAGACTATGCAAATGCAAACAAACTAGATATGATAAAATACCTAATTAATCTATATTGATTTTAGCCAAAATAACAATTTAGATATGATTTGTTTCTAAATGCTCTCTCAATTTTAGTATAGGTTAGATGCATACAAGATTTCTAGATCTAGATATGAAGGAAATGTGCTCTATTTATAGGAAAAATAGAGAAATGGATGGTTGAGATTGAGTAATCTCAACAAGGGTCAGGATTGATGGGTTTATGATCCATGTGAGCATTTTCAACCCAATCCCAGGATGACAAATGTCATCATGAGATGGCTTGAGAGGAGAGGGGAGAAGAATTAAATGCTTGAGATGACATGAAGGTTATCTTGGGAGGTAAGGTTTGGATTGAGTTGAATGAATAAAGCCTTTTTCCAATAAATAATGCCTTTATCCAATGGACAACCTCTTGTGCAAGAGTTAGTGGGGATAACCATGGTCAAAGCAATGAATGCTTGAAGAGACCCATGAGTTAAATGGAGGTTGAGTTAGAAGGAAAGTCTCTAACCATGTGGGTGAGTTGAGTTTAACAATTAATGGTTATGTAAGAGCCATAAATGGTCATGTAAGAACCATTAATGGTTTGGAAGACTTTAGGGGTTAGCTTGTTGGAGAAATAAAGCACTTAATGCTTTTCAAAGACTTTGGAGCCTTTGAGCAGTGACTTCAAGTTGCTTAGGAATGTGACAATAATTAGGAGGGTGATTAGGCTAATTAGGAATGGTTTAGAAGAATCTAGAATGGATTTAGGATGCAAGTGGGTTTGGTGGGTGAGGGAAAATAGGCTTTTAATTAAAATAAAATTACTTTATTTCAACAAAATAGGTGCAACTTGCATTTGTAGGAGAATGCAAGTGGGGGGGTAGTTTAGAGATTTAAATAAATGTTTTTTTATTTATTTAAAAGAGGAAAGGAGGTTAAATTAACTAAATGTGTTTTATTCATTTAATTGATTTTGAGTGTGGCTTAGTGAATTAATTTAAATAAATTGAATAATTTATTTAATTAATAGGAGAAGAGGTTGAGGGTGAAATTAATTAAATATTAATTTAATTAACTAATTATTGATGGTTAAATAATCAAATAAATAGTAAATATTCATTTAATTAAGTGGACAAATTTATGTGACTACAACTAGTATTCCTTCTTTTACCTCCAACATGATGGCTATTTCAACTCAAAATGTCATCCCTACAACAATTAGTCATGGGGGAAATCTGTCTTCTTCATTTAATCCTTCATCTTTACCTATGTCTTCCATAAGTATTCCTATTATTACTCAACCAATCAATGTGACTCAAGGGGGCAATTCCTTCAACAACTTTGTTCCTCCTTTAAGTGTTCCTTTTCCTACCCAATAATCACCTATGCCTACTTATCATAGTGTCCCTGATGGTATGATGAATCAATAAGGATCTAGACAACTATTGGGAGGGGGGGGGGGGGGGGGAGATGAATCAGTACATAGAAAACTGCTGAGATGAGATGAAATGACGATCCATAGATTATTCACATTACTTTATTTTCATCATTGAGCATGGTAGTATCATTCTTGGCCGAGGTAGCAGGAACCAAGTTTGAGCATTTCACCTGTAAGAAAGCATCATATACAAGGAAAATTTTTCCTCTATTCTGGTTCATGTGCAAATGGTTGAGGTATACTCTGTAGTCAGTAAGCCATAGTGATCCATGACTATATTTTGCAGAGGATCGTGTAGCTTAGTGAAATTCCTACGTAGACACCATTAGTACATACCCCAAAACTTCATTGGATCAATTTTTAGATAACAAACAAAGAAAAAGATATCAGGAGCCATCATGGTGATTCTAATCACTTGTGGATATCCCGAAGTAGCGTAGGAACCTGATATGAATAAATAAATAACTAACAAACTGAACAAGTACTTGGTAGCTTAAACATAATTTTCTTGTGAAAGAAAATGTTACCATGTCTTATTTGTGAGGTAAGATGGATCCTTGTGAAGACAGTTGTGTGTAGATGTTTTGATTAGTTGGTTGATTTGATAAGTGATCATCCTTTGAGTAGCTCAAAATGTTTGTTTGGTGTCTGTTGTGATGCGTATGTACAAAGAATATTATATGCGTTTGCAATATTTTTGATTGATTTTTGATGTTTTTGACATGTTTTTGGATTTTGTGAGTGTTTTTCAATGTGTTTGGTATATTTCTGAGTTTTTATGAATATTTTTGGTATTATTTCCAGCCAATTTTGAATGAGGAACTCAATGAATCACAAATAATGTAGAATCCACTTCCATCAGTAGGTTAAGAGTATTTCCCCAAGTTAGATGTTGCTATGAAAGCGAGATGTAGGACATGTGAAGTACTGACCCTGATTGCAGATCAATAACAAGCCATGGTTTGAATAACAGATGAATGGATGGAATGGATGTGATCGCAACAAGTCTATAAGACAATGGAGCCATAGCCTTTATGAGTGACTCCTATTTTCCATTTTTTCACCATCGTACTTCCCAAGGTGCCATCGAAGTGGTTTTCACCATTTGGATGTATGATTTTTCTTTACTATTTTCTTGTTTTTTTTTTTTCGTATTTTCTTCAAGACATTTTTCTGAATGTTTTTGGTATTTTTGGATATAGTTAGAGGAACCTTATGCTCTGCACAACTTATTTATGAAACCATTTGAGGTGCATTCTCTTGATTGGATCTACTAGTGGTTCTCCTTCTGAAGTGGCCAATTGATATGCCCCAGACCCAAATACAATAGTAATAACATATGGACCCATCCAGTTGGATTCAAACTTACCCTGATCATGTTCTTTTTTTAGTTGGTTATGAGGATTTTCCCTGAGAACAAGATCACCTACCTCAATTGTATGAGGTTTAACCCAATGATTGTAGCTTCTGCTCATGCGCTGCTGATAGGCTTTGAGGTGGTTGTATGCAACTTATTGTTGTTAATCAAGCAGTTCCAAGTCCTGAAGATGAGAGACCTGGTATGCTTTAGCATCTATTAGATTATGCAAAGAGACCCATAGAGATGGTATTTCAACCTCAATAGGTAGGATGACTTCTTCTCCATAGACTAGTGAGTAGGGAGTTGCGCCTGTAGGGGTTCAAATGCTAGTTCGATACGCCCATAGTGCTGGATTTAATCAAATGTGCCAATCATGACAAGCATCATTAACTATCTTTTTAAGGATCCTTAATATTTTCTTGTTTGATGCTTTGGCTTGACCATTTCCTTGTGGGTAATAGGGGTGGAAAAATGATGTTGAATGTGAAATTTCTCACAGAGCTCACAGACGTCTTGATTTTTGAAAGGAAGGTCATTATCTATGATGATTGACATGGGTACACCATACTAGCAGATGATGTAATTAAGGATGAATGAGGCGATCTGCTTGTCGGTGACTTGGGTAAGTGGAATAGATTCGATCCACTTTTTGAAGTGTTCGGTGGCGGTAATGAAAAATTTATGACTGTTGGATGAAGATAGATGAATTTTACCCACAAGGTCAACTCCCCATTGACAAAAAGGCCATGGTGTTGTGATTGGTTATAGTTCCTATGAAAGTGCATGTTTCAGGTCTCCGTGAACTTGACACTTCTTGCATTTTCTGACAAAATATAGGAGTCTTTTTCCATGGATGGCCAATAGTATCTGGTGCGCATGATCTTCTTAGCTAGTGAAGGGCCGCTTGAGTGATCCCCACAAATTCCTTCATATACCTCTTCCAAGACCTTTGTTATCTCATCTTGTTCTAGACATCAAAGGAGAGTACCATCAGTTCAGGGTGGATGATGGGCATGACCTCATTGATTAAGTTGATTTTAGAGGAGGCATTAGTGAGGGTTAATATAGGGGAGTGAAGTTGCTTGATTCTAGTGCTATTGAACAATTTGTAAACCAACACATAATGCATTCCTTCACATTGAACGATTTGTAAACCACATAATGCATTCCTTCACATTGAATGATGTTGCTAGGATTATTGGTCTTGTTGATGTTGTTGGTGCTACTTCTGCTACTGATGGGATTAGTGGTGTTGTTGACATCATGGATGACTTTGATGCTATTGATGGGATTATCAGTTTTGTTGGTGTAGTGGGTTTTGGTGATGCCACAAAGATAATCAAGGAGGGCCTCCTTTGAGTAACTATTTGATACATGGGTTTGCTAGGTTTACCTTTGAATCTAAGCTTAGGAAGAGATTCCTTTTGAAAAAATATTCCAGTTTTATCTTTGGGTTTCAACTCAGGTTGTAAGGGCTTGTATCATCCTTGTTTGCAATGTCCCAAAGCACTCTGGCCATCATAGCCCATTCTTTGCATAATATTCTTGCCTTTGACATATTTATTAGTGGTAATCTTAGCCTTTGTGATTTATGTGTTAATAGGGTCTTTGTAGATCCATTCTGCCAGGTCCTCATCTCTGGTTTTCTCTTCCTGACTTTTACCAGGGATGAACTATGCCAAAGTGCATGCTTGCTTGGCCAGTTGTGGTTGAAGCAACTTTTGAGGCTTGCCATGAGTTCTAGGAGAGGTGGGTAATTTCCCAACACAAAAGAGTTGGCTAAGATTATATTCCCTGGGGCCTTCCTCAGTCATTTTCATTTTCAACTTCTCTTGCATTGGTATAGGGGCAATCAAACTGGAAAAAGAGATTGGATTAACATATGATGTGGAAGGGATTGCTTCTCTATTGTTAGGTACGATAATCTCTAGCTGATGGTTAATATTATTACAATATGCAAATGGATTTGCATCGCTAAGGATTTTGATTTCTACATAGTTATGGGGAAACTTGATACACTGATGATAGGTAGATGGAATGACTTGCATGGCATGTATCCAAGATCTTCCTAACAAAAGATTATATGGAAAAAGAAGGTCCAGAACTTGGTAGACTATATGTTTCACCACTGGACTAACTTTGATAGGTAATACAAATGCTCCTTTGGAAGAACGTTCTGCATCATCATAGGCCTTAATGGTTATCTTTTTATTGGCCTCCACTGATTCTACCACATATCCCAATGTTGTGACCAACTGTAAGGTGCATATATTCAAACCAGCTCCATTGTCAATCAAGACTCACTTGATTTTGTATTGGTTTACATATCATTCAATGTGAAGGAATGCATGGTCGTTGGAATGAAGCATTATAAATTTCAGAAAAAGTGAGGCATGGTGATGACCTAAGGCTTCCAACCATGGCTTGAAATTGATCTGTGTTGAGGTTGGCGGGGACTGACGCTTCTTGGAGAGCTTGATCCAAGATTGTTTTATGAAAAGGGGATAAGCGAAAAAGCTCTAATATGGATATGAGTGCTGGTATTTTATCCAATTGTTCCACAAGATTATATTTCTTGGGCAGGGGTGTCGTTCCTTATGGTGCTGCTCGAATGGTAATTTTGCTATGATGCGTAACAACATTGCATGCAGGATTTGGATCTTTGATGCTGAGAGTTGCAAATTGTTCATCAACGTCATAGAGGTGATTCACAATATAATTATAGGTATCTTGTGTATAATTAGTTATAGTATCTGTGTTTTGCCTTGAGGTGGAAGGACCCCTTTGATCATGTGATGGAATGGATTCTTGAGCATTAGATGATCATCATTAGATGTTTTAGGGTCATTTCCTTCTCTTTCAATTTCTCCTCTATCAATAAGATCTTGAACAAGATCTTTCAGTCAATGGCAATTGCTCGTCTTATGCCCTTTTCCCTGGTGGAATTCACAAAGTTCATTATCTCTCCACCATGGAGGTTTGACCTGAGGTTCATAGTTAGATGCTTTCAGTAAGGTCACAAGATTGGAAGAGATGAATTGACACAATATTGTTTCGATGGGTTCCCCTAATAGTGTGTATGTGTGTTTTGGTTTGTAGTTTTGTTGCCGTTGTCTGGGTTCCTCTTGTGGCACATTGCGACCTTGATTTTGTGGATGAGTGATGGTGTTGTTTTTAGGAGGGGGATTTTATCTAGCAAACTTGACCACAGGTTGTGTGATTTTTACTGTTCGTGCATCCACCATCCCATCATTTTATAAGTCCCTTTTTGATAAGGGCTCGTTCACATTTTAATCCTTGAGTGATCATCTCTTCAAGGGACTTTGTGCCCTTCATATCTAAATGGAATTCCATATCATCGTAAAAGTTGGAACTGAATATTTCCACTAGTTCTTGCTCAGGTAAATGAAGAGAACGTCTGCTAGACAGTTGCCCTTATCATTGCAAGAAATTTGAGAACAAATCCCCTAGTTTTTGTTTGGCGTTGCATAGATCTACCATGGTAACATCTCATTCTATGTTATGTGCAAATGAGCAATGAATTTTTGAACTAGTTCCTCAAATGTTCTAATGCCACCTAGTAATTAGGAAAACCATTGCGTGGTTGTGCCTCACAAACTCTGAGGAAAGAGGCGCATTAGATAGGTGTCCTCATAGGCCACCTTCAAACAAGCTAAGTGAAATTCTCTTACATGATCTCTAGGGTCTCCTTTGCCCCTATACTTTTCAAACTTAGGTGTTTCGAACCCTCACAGAAAAGGTGGCATATGCATGTTCCTATCAAAAGGATAGGGATAAATATCGTTAAGTGAAAATTGAGTAGTTTACAACACTACCGAGTTGTTGAGTGAAATTTTCTACTTGTTTTCTCAACATTTCTATTTTTGAAGGAGGAGGAGGCGAGGGATTCCCTTGATGATTAAGGTCATAGCGGAAGTAATCCCTACCTCTCCCACCATCGTTATGGCTATGATGTTCAGATGTCTGCCATATCTGTGCAGTATCAAAGTCAAAGGGTAGTTTGGCATCCTCTTGAGCAAGTCTCAGAAAATGAGCATCTGTGTTGTTTCTAAGGATTTCGTGAAAGAGTCTATTGAACTTGGGATTGTGTTGTGCTCTTTCTATATCTTCGGGAGTTGGAGTGCTAGCATTTTCATCATTTCTGCCTCCTCCAATGGCCTCATGGAAATCATTAAGGTTTTCTTCCTCGTCTTCAATTTCTAATTGTTGGTTTCTGATTAATCTTGTTTGAGCCATGTTGTTGAAATTTTGAGGTTGGTGAAAGCGATTATGAGGTGGTGATGAAATGTTTGATGGAACATAAGTGTTTGTGAAATGTTTAGAAGATTGATCTCTAACACTGAAGGTTGGATGTTACCAAAGTTCTTTGTGAATTTCTCATGTTTTCAACAATTTTGATGTGATAAGGTATAGCAAGGATTGAGATGTGTTACAAACTAGGCTACCTAGCAATGAGAGGATGCACTCATAAACTAGTTTTAACTTGTGTAGAAATGCCTCTTAGGATGATTGATCCTAGATGCAAAGACAATCTAAAAGTGTTTTGTTGGTTTGATTTAAGCAATATTTTAAAAAGAACTTAGGACAAGACCCTTTTTTGTTTGGAGAGGTGGATGGTTTTGTGATGTGTGAAGGTGGCAGTGGATAGAATATGGACCTCAATAAAAATGTTATGTCACAAAGGGGGTTTCTACTTCTTCCTCTCTCTCAGGGGTTGGTGGTTCCCCTCGAGCAATGTTGTAGGTGATATAGATTTTTGGAAAGAAAGCAGGGTTGATCTTGCCCCCTTTGTTTTTGTGATCATTCAAGGCTCTATACTGAGTAAAAGCTCTAATTTTCAAAGGCTCCTTATCAAATTCATTGGATTTGCCTTGAAGATACAAGTGCATATGGAGCAAGAAGGCTCTATGTGAGAGAAAAATTTGTCTATTGATATGAAAAAATTCCTTGTTTTGATAAGAGCTTTTGAACTCAATTATCTCTTTTTCAATGTGGTATTTTGATGAAGACTCCCTTTTCTCAAGATGTGAGTGATGGTCATACAAAATTGATACTTGTTTCACTTGTTGATGTTGTTTTGTTTATCAATGTTGGATGTAAACTTGTTGGATGAATTCTTGGTTTAAAATTGTTTTGAATTTCTTTGACAAGAAAACACAACAAGCACACAAGCACAATAACCTTGCCCCTTTTCAACAAAAGGCAAAAATAGGTGTGGGTCTAAATCAACCCAATTATGAACTTTGTTGACCATTTATACAAATGTATTTTATGTTTCCCAAATCTTGAAGTTGTCTCAAATTGTTACTGGTTTGATACAAGACAAATACTATTAGGTCCCAGAGACAACTGAGAGGGGGGGGGGGGGGGGTGAATCAGTTGTCAAATAAATTCAAACCGAAAACCAACTTAACCAACATAATGCTTAATACCGGTAAACCATTTTAATATGTCAGTAGATAGTTTTAATAGTTAATTGTTGTACCGGTAAGGATTAGTGCATAAAACATAAACACAAAGTCATCCACAACACATAACACCAATATTTGTATGTGGAAACCCTGTAAGGGGAAAAACCACGGTGGGAAACCTTACCCACAATCAGATGATACTACTGTAGATAGTAAGTGTACATAAATGGGGTTTGCACATGCAGAAAGACCAACCGCCTAGAGCTCACTGCTCAATCACAAAATGGGAGTCACACTGACTACAGTTGGATGGTTAAATCCAATAAGAATGTACTGCACAAAATAGCATCTTCATATGCTGGATTCAGTACCAGTGTACTTTGGATTGTCTTCAAAAAAAAACTTCTTCAATCTTCAAATGATGTCTACATGTATAATTATGCTTATTCTCGCATATACATTCAGACAATCCTTTTTCACATTCCACATTTGATCTTACAAATAAGATCTTACATTTATACCATAACCTAAGACCAATTTTCGTAGGTCATCTCTAAAAGATATTACAATAATTTTTTTTTACAAACAATACAATATCTGATGCAATAACCGATTGAACATGTCGATTTAATGCATTTACAACAATAATAAATCAACTCCATAGCATGCCATACTGATCTGGAAAAGATAACCCTGTTAGTGTAACCCTAGTCGTATTTGCCGGTAATAGCAAATATGCAAATATGAATATACCTATAATCAAAACTCTAGGACAAGATGTCCAAACGATTTCTTCAACATAACCATATGTTTTCCATATCATTCCAAGTGTCGGTGATCATTATATCTTGCTAGTGTACTAGATACCGGTGACTATGCATGAGTCACTTGCTTACCGGTGAATGTTGCTGATTCTCCAAAGTGCCAGAGTTGATAAGAGTTTAGTAGGTGTTGATATCAATGACAAAACCATACCAAAATACCAACAATCTCCCCTTTTGGCAATAATGGCAACACAAGATGGAAAAACCATCAAAGTGCCAAAATAGAAATGCCAAATACGAAAAACCAACAATCTCCAAAAGAGATCATAACCAGAAATCAAAATACAGATACAGAGAGTAATAATCTCTCCTAAACAACAATCTCTCCCCCTAGGAGAAACATATGTTTTCCTTGTGTTTTTCGAAGATTTTCCATACCAATCTCTCCCCTTTTGACATCAAATGCCAAAGTTACAATAAAAACCAAGTTCATATACAAAATACCAATCAATTCAATATACCAACTCTGCCCTTGAGAAGTAGCTTCCCATCAAAGACCAGAATAAAGATTTCTCTGTTAATTCTGTCGGTTGATGACAATCATCAACTGTCTAAGTCTCTACCGGTGGTGGTATGACTCCAAGCTGATCTCTAAGATATTCAAAAGTCTCCTTAGGCAAAGGTTTAGTGAAAATATCTGCAATTTGCTCTTTGGTATTCACATAAACTAGTTTTATCTCCTTTGCTTCAACATTTTCCCTTAGAAAATTTAGTTTGATAGAAACATGTTTGGTTTTAGAATGTAATACTGGATTCTTAGATATATCAATTGCTGCAGTGTTATCACAATAGATAGTAATAGGTTTCTTGCATTTTAGCTTTATGTCTTTCAACATTTGCTTAAGCCATAGTACCTGTGTATAGTTAGTTGCTACTGCAACATATTTTGATTCTGTTGTTGATAAAGATGTACAACTTTGTTTCTTACTCAACCAAGAGACTAATCTGTTTCCAAGAAAGAATGCCCTACCTGTGGTGCTTTTTCTATCATCCACATCACCTGCCCAATTTGCATCTGTGTATGCACATAATTCAAACTTTTCATATCATCCACATCTCTTGCCCAATTTGCATCTGTGTATGCACATAATTCAAACTTTTCATATCATCCACATCTCCTACCCAATTTGCATCTATGTATGCACATAATTCAAACTTTTCATCTCTGGGGTACCATAATCCAAGATTTAAAGTGCCTTGTAAGTATCAAAAAATCCTTTTTACTGTTGATTCATGATTTTCTCTAGGATTACTCTGAAATCTTGAAACAATACATACTGCATTCATAATATCAGGTCTGGTTTGTGTTAAATACAGTAAACCTCCTATCATAGATTTGTATCTAGTCAGATTAACAGGTGTAGATTCATCCCTTTGTGATAATTTGACATTTGTTGTCATAGGTGTGCTTACCGGTTTAGAGTTCTCCATCCCAGATTTCTTTAGTAACTCTTTTAAGTATTTGGATTGACTCAAAAATATACCTTTATCAGTATGTGAGATCTGCAATCCTAAAAATAATTTTATTTCTCCAATCATAGACAATTCAAATTCTTGCTGCATTTTAATAGAAAATTCTTTACATAATCCATCTTCTCCTCCAAAGATTATATCATCAACAAATACTTCTATAATCAAGATGTCATCATTAGTTACTTTATAATATAAGTTGTTGTCTGCATTTCCTTTAGTAAAACCAATCTTTAAAAGATACTTATCCAATCTTGCATACCAAGCTCTTGGAGCTTGTTTTAATCCATACAAAGCTTTTCTTAACCTACAAACCATATCATTGTCATTTGTCAAATAAAATCCATCAGGTTGTTCAATGTACACTTCCTCTTCAAGATCTCCATTCAAAAATGCACATTTAATGTCCATTTGATAAACTTTGTAGTTCTTGTGTGCTGCAAAAGCTAAAAATAATATGACTGCCTCTATTCTAGCTACCGGTGCAAAGGTTTCATTGTAATCAACTCCTTCCTTCTGAGAATATCGCTTACACACTAGTCTTGCTTTATTTCTGACAACCTTACCATCTTTATTAAGTTTGTTTCTAAATAGCCATTTGGTTCCAATTACATTTTTATCTTTAGGCCGTGGAACTAATGTCCAAGTGTTGTTTTTCTCAATTTGTTCTAATTCTTCTTCCATAGCTTTAATCCAAAAATTATCTTCACATGCCTCATTAACAGATGATGGTTCAATTTGAGAAAAAAGACATACCTCTTCATTTGCCAATCTTCCTCTTTTCATAACTCCTTTAAACTTATTTCCAATTATCTAATCTTCAGAATGATTCCGGGGTAATTAGATCTTCATTCTATACTGGTGGATTTAGAGTAGGTTCATTTGCCAAAAATTTTGTTGCCAGTTCAGAGTCTATATACCTTGAAGTTCCTCTTAATTGTTCATCAATTTTTACATTTGTACTTTCAACAATTTTCTGCAATATTTTGTTAAAACATCTATATGCCTTGCTCTTAGATGAATAACCAAGAAATATTCCTTCATCACTTCTAGGATCAAATTTTCCATTGTACTCATCTCTTCTGATATAACATTTACTTCCAAAAATTCTGAAATACTTAAGAGTAGGAGTATTACCAAACCATAGTTCATGAGGAGTCTTACCAGTTTCACCTTTGATGTGAACTTTGTTGAATGTATATACTACTGTACTAATTGCTTCTCTCCAATATACATGTGGTAGGTTTGCTTCTAATAACATACTTCTTGCTGCATCCAAGATAGTTCTATTTTTCCTTTCAACAACTCCATTCTGCTATGGTGTCTAAGGTGCTGATAGCAGTCTTCTGATTCCATTCACTTCACAAAATGTATTAAATTCCTTAGATGTAAATTCTCCTTGTTGATTTGATCTTAAACATTTGATTTTCTTACCGGTTTCATTTTCTACCATTGCTTTGAATAGTTTGAAATTTCCAAGTGCTTTTGATTTTTCTCTGAGAAAAGTAACCCAACACATTCTAGAATAGTCATCAATGATTAGCATGAAATATCTATCACCTTGTAAGATTTGAGTTCTAGCTGGACCACATAAATCAGTGTTAATCAAATCAAGAGCATTATTTGATTTTTCTAGAATACTTTTGAAACTATCTCTAACTTGTTTTCCAAATTGAGATTCCTTACATACTGTATTCTGAGGTTTGACAATTTTAGGTAAATTTCTAACTGTCTTAGTAGTACTAATCTTCATCATGCAATCAAAGTTTACATGACAGAGTCTCTTATGCCATAACCAACTTTCATCTGTATGTGCAATTAAGCATGTCTTTTCACTGTTATTCAAATGAAAGATATTACCTCTAGTCTGATTACCAGTTGCAATTTCCAAACCAGTTCTATTAATGATTTTGCATTTTCCATATTTGAATTGTAACTGAAATCCTTTCTCAACTAATTGACCAACACTCAAAAGATTATGCTTTAATCCTTCAACATAGTAAACCTTGTCACTATTATGCTTACCATCAAGAGATATTGTACCCTTACCTTTGATTGAACAAGCTTTGTCATCTCCAAATCTCACTAAGCCTCCATTGTATTCTTGAAAGTTCAAGAATTTACCTTTGTCTCCTATCATATGATGTGAGCATCCTAAATCAATGGTCCATTCACCCTTTACTTCAACTTTTCCTACCAAGGCCTGTACTACCGCTTGAGCAGTAGGTGTCGGTTGATCTTCTATTATAGCAACAAAAACCCATCCATTGTCTGCTAGATCCTCATCTGAATCATCAGTCACACCTTCATTAGCAATGTAACAAGATTTGTCTTTATTCTTCTTAAATATGTATCTCTGATATTCAGGGTTAGGCTTGTATGTTCTTCTAGCTTCTTCTCTTAGTCTAACATGTCTATCAGGGCATCTTGAAGCCATATGAACAATCTTATTGCAGTTAAAACATTTAAAGGGTGCTTTACCTTCATACTTACTTCCAACTAGACCTTTAGGCATTTTCCTTGCAAATAGTGCTTCAAGTTCTTCAAGTTCTTCATTTTCTTTCCTTCTTTCTTCAAGTTCTCTTGCATAAAAGGCTATCCAATCAGATTTGTCAAATGATGGAGTAGATGATGTTGATGCTTTAAAGGCCAAATCTATCTTTATAGTAGCAACAGGACCAAATTCTTCAATTTCAAAAGCTGAAGGTTTCCCAATTAATGTATCCCTAGTAATTGATGTATTATGCATTATTCTTAACTCATTTATAGCAGTGACTTTCATTTTATATGCTGGTGGAAATCCTCTCAAAAATTTTGAAACAATTTCATCCTCACTTAAGGTTCCTCCACAACATTTAATACCCAAAACAATTTCATTTACTCTTTCCATAAAAGTAGAAATCCTTTCATCTTCTTTCATTTTCAGATGTTCATACCTGAGCCGGAAGCTTTCAAGTTTTGCAATTTTGACTGTGGAATCTCCTTCATTCAGTGTTTCCAAATGATCCCAAATAACTTTAGCAGTAGACCTATCTGATAGTCCCACGCTTTGTTGATCTGATAATTCGCTCAAAAGTGCTTCTCTTGCTTTGCAATCATTTTCTTTATCTTTAGTCAAGTTAGCTGGACTAGGTTGACCTTGTACAACAGTAGTATAACCATTCTTTGTAACATTCCAGATGTCTTTTCCAATGCAATTTAGATGTGTCTCCATTCTAATCTTCCATATTCCATAGTTGGTTCCATCAAGTTTAGGACTGTCCTTCCTAGAATAATTAGTAGACATTGGATCTCCTCAAGCTGTTAAACTTCTACAAAAGAGGACTAAGCTCAGATACCAGTAGTTAGGTCCTGAAGACAACTGAGAGGGGGGGGGGGTGAATAAGTTGTCAAATAAATTCAAACCAAAAGCCAACTTAACCAACTTAATGCTTAATATCGGTAAACCAGTTTAATATACTGGTAGATAGTTTTAATAGTTAATTGTTATACGGATAAGGATTATTGTATAAAACATAAACACAAAGTCATCCACAACACATAACACCAATATTTGTACGTAGAAACCCTGTAAGGGGGAAAATCACGGTGGGAAACCTTACCCACAATCAGATGATATGCAACTCAAACATACTTTATCCCTAAGGTCAATGGCCAGTTGCGATATTTTCAGCCCACATCTTGATATTTCTTTGACTTTGGTACTACATACATTTTAAATCCCGCCATGGCAGGTAAGGATGTGATATACTATGTCTTACATGATCATAACAAACAGATGATCCCTATGATGAGGGAGTCACCACTTTTATCAAGCTACAAGTAGCCTTTCAAAAAGCCCTGTTTCTACTCAAGGAAATATGTATGGTGAGTATCTTGGGAGCAAAACCATCTATGCTCTTGCACTGAAATTTTCACAAATATCCTCAATGAATAGAATGGGTAGGATTCTATAATAAAAGGTCTTTATTAATGTTTGATGTCTTTGGACATAAGTTCATTCTACAACGACTCACTTAAGAGCCTTGTAACTTGTGGTGGGGCCCATATGTCCTTTCAACAAGTTACACTATAGGAACAACTACACCCAAGGCTACAACTTTCACTCTCACTTGATTTATATAGTGGGTCGAAGGATTTACTACACAAGGTCATTCCCAAGAGTGATGTGTCTCTTGGTAGGCCTCTCTTAAAAATAAAAATTTTGAGCATTACTAACACTTTTCTCTTGCACCTGTTGTTCTCAATTTCTGATTTCCTTATCTTCTCTATAAGAATTTTAAGCCTCTATCCCATATGGAGAGAATAATAAGAAAATAGAAGTCTAAGACAATATTTAACAAGGTTTATACAAAAACCTTCTACACTTCAAGCTTACACTAGGCTTAGATGGGTGCACCTTTTGTGAATGCTTTTCACAATTATGATAGAAGAATCACAGGAAACCAGTGTCAACATCTTGCAAACCTTATCACCTTAACATTACTGAATGTAAAATAAAAACTCGTGTTCATTTTCAGTTTTGATTTGCAAGAAGGCTATAAAACTCAACAAACTATATCAGTGCCTTATCCAGGCTTCAGAGTCACCTAAAATTAGGTAAGATTTCTCAATAGGAAACTCACATACACATCATTATATCAATTTTCATTAAATCTATATATGCCTGACATATATAAACTTTCACCTTATGCTAGACCCATCCATCAAATTCACGCAGAATTACTAATTACCAACGAGAAGATTTTAGGTATATCTAATTTCTTCTTTTTAGAGAAAAACCTAAAACATTTCCGTAAATTGCCTTGCAACTCATTCGATTTAACAATCCTAGATTATCTAATCAAACTAGTACATCAATCACATATGCAACAAGACAACACGAGTCAGGGCTCAACATGTTCTGAACTATATATTAATATCCTTCATCAAATTTTTACATAACTCAGAGTGATTTTCCAAAAATACCAGAAAAACCTCAATATATTTTTTGCCAGAGTTTCTTTTCAAATTCTTGTGATCCCCTTTTAAGTAGTCTTGATATCCATTTATAAAGATATGGATGCAACAAGCTTCAAACTTCCCTAGAAAACAATATTTTAATCCTAAACACTATTTCCCTCCAAAATTTTACATTGCTCAAAGATTCGAGAAAGAGAAATCTAAGAACCAAAGTAGCCACCTGGAAACAAGCCAACTAACTTTTTCAATACATTACAAAATTGATGCCTTGTGTCTTTTATCCTTTAAATCCACCAACCCTTGAATAAACCTGTTGCAACAACTAACTGCTTTCAATTGCTTCGGGATCACCAACTATTTGAGTATCAGTTGATTCCTTTTGTGCTTACGCTCCTTTCATCACATACTTGGTTTCCCATTCTTTAAAAGTGTCATCATTTGGCCAAGGAAAGCTAACGATTTTCTTTTTCAACTTATTTACTCATTTCCATGTATTCTTTAACTGCTTAACTTCAGTTTCCAAAAAACCATAATTTGACTTTATCTTTTCAATTTCCTCAATTGTTTGAATGAATAAAGATGTATCATCTAAATTGATGACATCATTTATCCATTGAGATAATTTGTGGCCTAACTCACCAAGCCATACTTCTTTATCTTTTAACTTGCTAGCGCTAACAAAACCTCCTAGGAAAAGTTTGAACTTTTGGTTAGCATATTCTTCTCTATATAGGTTTCCTCTCCATTCTAGGCTAGCTCTTTCTTCTTCCAACCTGGAAATACCTTTCAGTAATTCACAGGTGGATTTAACAGTAGCATCAACATCTTCTTGGGATAAACACATGAGTTCTAAATCAACTCTAGCCATCCATTTATTCAAAATTGTCTCCAGAATAGCCTTGTCCTCCTTCAAGGTAGTCAACATGCTAAAAATTATTTTCATATATATATACACAATAGAAGCCGCGACCATGTCAGCAAACTTCAAAATTGTGCCCCTTATCTTCTCCTCATATTTACTTGCAAAAATGGCCTGAGCCTGCTTCAATTTTTCCATTTCATCCTGGATAGTCTCAGTAGATTGGAAATCCGGAGTCATAGGGGAGGGGGGAAACTCAATGATTGGAATAATAGATGGAGGTTCTGATGGGGAGGAGGAAATCATCAAGGTAGAAGATTTGCCTTTCTGACATTGCCCTGCTATTTAATTCTTCAATTTTGTAATTGTACTATCCTTTTGAGCTATTTCAATTTTAGCTTCATTATAGGATTTTAGGATTAACTCCAACTTTACCTGGAGATCAGCCTTTTCCTTGGCCTCTTTCTCAGCTACAACCATACTGAATTTTGCGGATTCAAAAGTTGTACTAGAAGCCTCCACCGCCCCTATGTCCTTCACCCTCTTCACAATCGTGCCTCCAGAATAGCTGGACTCTTAGGAGTCTTTCATCTTTTTTCTCTCCTCCTTTCTTAATGACCACATGACTAAGGAAGCATGATCATTACTATAGGTCACTCCCTCCAAGGGCTTTGTTTCCTTCTTGACTACTTCAAGAATTAATGCATATGCTATGTCCTATTCAGGGAGAATCAAAATTCTAGCTTCTGTAATCATCTTCTTTCCTTGCTCTGGCGTAATGTTCTTAAATTTTGTCAACATTTCATTCTTTACATCTACTTCAACCGCAGATGTATCTTTGTGAGGACATTGATTTTTCCTCTTCTCACATCTTGCCTTGAATTGTTCTATATTTTTCCTCCAAACAAACTACAAAAAGGATCTTGTTTTGACAAAATTATCATCTGCCAAAAATTCCTCACTGGCCTGCTTAATGACAGGGTCTAGTTATTTACCTATAAATTCCTCTACAGTCAAGTCCATTTGGGCACTTGCTGGTTCTTTCGGCATTCCTTCTTACAACTCTTCATATGTGTAAGCAATTTCCCCAAGACTTCTTAATTACAACAGTTGCTCTGCTACTGCATGCTCATCTCCTACATGTATTGGGAATTGGGAAGGAGAATACAAAAGCTCACTTTTCTGCACTTCTTTCCCTACCCTCCACTTTTTAGGGGAATCTTGGATCTCAACCACATCTTCTAGTGCCCTTTTTCCTTTTAAAGTGAAAGGCTCATCTCTTATCAGCATTAGTACACTATATTTTGACCTTTTATGCATTACATATTCACCTGGGGGAATCACCTTGGCATAGGCAGGCTTGGCTAAAACCAATTTAGCCTTTTCAAGATTAGCTTTCATCACATCCTCCTTCCTCTCCTTCAAAGTTTGCATTAAATCCTCAAAATAAACCACCAAAAACTTGATCTTTTTTTCAAAAGGATGAAAGCTAACCAAGGGATCATAATTGCTATCAAAATGGTGAATGAAATGCAAGGTTTTCTTGAAGCCTATCCATTTTTTCTTCCTTATTTCTTGCTCATCTAAATTGAACTCATTCCTTATTAAATCCTCAGGTAAATGAAACTGGTGGACCCTACCTGCACATCTGGCCCTCTTCTTAAACATAATATTAAAGAAATCCTCTAGATCAACAAACCTCACCACTGCAGTAGATAACCTATATGGCTGAAAGAAATCATCATAATGTGTCCAACCACCCTTAGTGATTACAAACTGATGTGCCAGGGTAATAGGTTCGGAAAATTGTTCCCTTCCCCTTATTTGTCAATTCTGCTTCTTGCAGGCCTCCGATTTGTCTTAGGACCTCAACAATTCCTATCTTCAAAGGAACTTGATAAGGGAGAAGATATGGAGTTCCTTTGAAACTGTAAACTCTAAACATAGTGGAGATTGGGTACAAATATATATCACCCTAGTTGTGTAAAATTTTGATATCTTCAGCAAATTCTTTAGGCCTAAGGAATTCAAGGAGAGCTTTAAGAATCCTAGGGTTTTGTGGGCACAAAAGGATTCTAAGCCTAGATGCAATACATCTATCAAAATTTAAGTAACTTGCATCCTTTCTATCCCAAGACAAAATTGTGCTCCATAACTAAACATGCATCTCCTCTCCATCCTTTTCCTTGAGCAGGTCCATTTTATTAGCAAAATATTCAGCACCTTTGAATAAAAACATGTGCATGAGGAGAGAATACCATCCAAACGGTCTGTCCACCTTAGCATTGTTTATCCCTATCAAGCCCTCATGAATGGCATTAGTGAGATAAGGTGCAAAATCAAAAGTCACTGCTAGAGATGGATTCAAAATATGTGCTATCATGGGCATATAGTGGGTTGGCATGGTAGTTACCAGATCTTCCCCAAGAATCTGACATAAGGACCAATACATTCCATTAGCCCTCAAAGTAAAGAAGTTTAAGGAGAAAGGTTCCATGGTGCTCGGGCCTACTACTGTTAGTCCTCCTACTTTGGCAAAGAATTCTTTCAAGGGGCGATTTCTAAGGTGATCTCTCTGTGCCTCATAGACTTTCCCCAACATTTCAAAATTGATAGGCTCTAGATAATTTGACACCTCACTAAGTCGGAAAAATCTCCTGAACTCATCATCATTTATTTCAATTAAAGACCCACCATTTACATTCCTTAAAGTCCTGGTATTGGGATCATAATTGTTTGCAATTTGGGTTAACAGGTCCACGTCCATGAAAACCCTAGAGACTATAAGCTTCCCAACATCTAGCTCCCATATGCTATTAATTGGAGTAGGGGAATTTCACTAACCAAACCCCACTTTGAAGAGTCCCAAGCCCACCATTCCTATCTGGGCATCTCTCAACTAGTTCCCTTTATCATATAGACCATCATCAATTCTCAGGCGGGGAGATTTAGGCACCAATTCCTTTATTTTCGCTGCACTATTAGTGGACTAAGTTAATTGCTCTAGAAAATTGTCACAAATGGCTCTCTCCTGATAATCAACCTTCCCTCTGAATTCTCTTCACAATGCCATCTCAGAATTACATTTATTTCAATATAATTTCAAACAGAATCTTTGGAAATTCAAACACCCAGTAACACCAAGCAAACTGTAATCGTAAAACAATTGCAAGAAACTTACTTGTTGCCTGAGAAATTTTGCCCCGTGCACTGGTTCCTCTACAAGATTCTTGTGAATGCATGCAGAAAAGATTCAAATCATGTAAGGATTATTATGGCAACTGAGCATTGATTAGATTAAATTAAGCCACATGCTTTGGCACTTAATTCATAAATCGAATTCAAAAATTTGGCTCCAACGGGAAACAAAATTTCTCTAAGTGTTTTGCCTTTTGTCGCTAGTTCGCGATGCTTAACAGTCGAGCTTCTCCTCATAGAGGTTTAGTGAAAGCTGTGAGATCATGTAAACTTTGCACGTCCTTTACCTTACTTGAGTCATCCTCTTTAGAACGGGTCCCACCACTTTGTTGCTAGTTCACAAAGAGTAACCTTCATGCTACTTCCCTTTGCGACACAACGACATCCATCAGATCAACAACTAACTGTTCAATATTTATTCTCCATCGTAACCATTTGCCTTTATGACTGACTTTAACCGCCACTGCTAGTGGTTTGTCGCTGGTTCACGAAGGATAACCTTCAAGCTATTTCCCTTTGCGACATAGCGACAACCACCGATCATCATCAAACTTTCCCAATCATTAACTACCTTAGCGTTCAAAGTGGGCCCATTATGAAAATCCACTCGCCCCTAAACTTCCCCCAGATGTCTCCATGTGTCTGTCACTTATTCGCTCAAGAAATCTATCGGGCTCCACCTTCTAACCACCATGTGTCTCAGTGAACCAAGAATTCCATCAACACTATTGCTTTATTGAACGAAACAATTGAAAATCCATTGGAGCCACACATCCTATTGACAGATCACCTTCTATTTCATTTGCACATCTAGCTATCTTGCCACCTAACTGACCACATAATCACCACATAACAGCCCCTTCATTTGCCATGAGATAGCCAGCACCTTCTAATAGCTAATCAATGACAATTGTATGATCATCCTCAAGATGCTCGATCTTTATTTTGCCTTTTCTACACGTGCTTTGTCACTGTTTCATGAAAGGTAACCTTTGTGCACCTTCGCGTTATGACATAGCGATAACCATTAGATCAATAGGAACTTGCACGATCATTATGAAACCCGACAAACAAATAAAAAGGAAATAAAATTTAGGAAAAAGGTGAGAAATTAATAAAAAATTATAACCCGCCTAGGCCAAGACTTTAAAAGGGGCCCCCTTCCTAATGACGGACCGACCCTTTCACATAAGTGGAAAAAGGTAACGAGGAAACATAAGCGAAAGGCTTGCATAATGAAAATCTGAAATTGCAAAACCTTGAACCCTTAGAACGAATATAACTCTGAAAACTTGAAAATTTTATGGATTGAAAGGAAAAAATCCCAATACTCAAAATACTGACAACAACATCTAGGACCACAAGAGCCAAGGGAAGTGATAGTGTGTGTTAGAAATGGGACTAGGAAATTGAAAAATTCCTAGTCAACCAAATTGAAAGCATGTTGCTCAAAGTAAAAGCGATTTTGGAACAAAAAGGGACAAGTTGTTTTGTTCTTTTTAACTTGCAAAAAAGTTGATAGTGAAGTTTTAACCTTGCAACAAATGAAATTTTTTTTTTTTTTTTTTTAGAACCAAAATAAAAAAATTGTTCCTAACTTACAAAAGAAAGAATTTTTTTTTTTTTTTTGTGGTTTTTTTTAACTTTGCAAAATGAAATTTATTTTAAGCCCCAAATTGAAATTTTGTTTATTTTAGTCCAAAAAGAAAAATGAAGTTGATTTTAAACCAAAAAAATAAAATGAGTTCTTTTTAATCCAACTTTTAAAAGCAAAGCTTAGAAAGAAAGAAAAAAGAAAACAAACTCCCTAACTCCTCGAATTCTACAAAACAAGAAGTTAGCAAAAACCTACACAAAAAGCAAAACAGTTAGTGAAAAAGAAAGTTTTTGGTGGGCTTGTACAAGCCTAAAACTTTGATTTTTCGGTTACATGATATGTTTTTTTAGCTCTTTGTTACAAAAGCACTACTTTAATACAGATGTGCTGAAAGATTGCCAAAAGTGCTAAAATAACACCAACAACGCTATTATATGAATGGACACGCTAATTAAAATTGTCAAACAAAATGAAATCTCTGTCAGATAGAGAGCGCAAAAGCGCTAAAAGAGTTACAGTAGCACTATTTAACAAAACAATAGTGCTATAACTCAGACAAAGGCGCTACTTCTCTGACAGAAGTGCAAGAACTTTGATAAAAGTGCTAACATGCATTCAATAGCACTAAAGTGCATCCTATGTGTGGTAATTTTGATAATTTTTCAAAAAAAGTTAGTAGTTTTACTCAGAAGGTTGCGTGTTCAATTCATGTCGGGTTCACCTAATGATGCACTGCAAAAAGGATGTTAGGAACACAAGACAAGTCAAATGTTAGTGTTAGTAGTATCAAATTATAAACAAAATACAAAAGACACTACAATCCTAAGCATGCATATCAAGAGAGATATCAAACATATTATAGAAAGCATACAAAAATAGAGAAAAGACACTAAACCCTCCCAAATGCTCTCAAACATGCTCATAGCTGCTCCTCTCTTTCTCCTCTCCTCTCCAAGTTCCACATGAGTATAGCCCTGAACTTTTACACTACTATGGATGTATAGTGGAGATTCAATATTTATGAATAATGAAGATAAAAGACTATGCAAATGCAAACAAACTAGATATAAGAAAATACCTAATTAATCTATATTGATTTTAGCCAAAATAACAATTTAGATATGATTTTCTCCTAAATTCTCTCTCAATTTTAGTATAGGTTAGATGCATACAAGATTTATGGATCTGGATATGAAGGAAATGGGCTCTATTTATAAGAAAAATAGAGAAATGGATGGTTGAGATTGAGTAATCTCAACAAGGGTCAGGATTGATGGGTTTATGATCCATGTGAGCGTTTTCAACCCAATCCTAGGATGACAAATGTCATCATGAGATAGCTTGAGAGGAGAGGGAAGAAGAATTAAATGCTTGAGCTGACATGAAGGTTATCTTGGGAGGTAAGGTTAGGCTTGAGTTGAATGAATAAAGCCTTATCCAATGAATAATGCCTTTATCCAATGGACAACCTCTTGTGCAAGAGTTAGTGGGGATAACTATGGTCAAAGCAATGAATGCTTGAAGAGACCCATGAGTTAAATCGAGGTTGAGGTAGAAGGAAAGCCTCTAACCATGTGGGTGAGTTGATTTTATCCATTAATGGTTATGTAAGAGCCATAAATGGTCACGTAAGAACCATTAATGGTTTGGAAGACTTTAGGGGTTAGCTTATTGGAGAAATAAAGTATTTAATGCTTTTCAAAGACTTTCGAGGCTTTGAGAAGTGACTTCAAGTTTGTTAGGAATGTGACAATAATTACAAGGGTGATTAGGCTAATTAGGAATGGTTTAGAAGAATCTAGAATGGGTTTAGGATGCAAGTGGGTTTGGTGGGTGTGGGAAAATAAGATTTTAATTAAAATAAAATTACTTTATTTCAACAAAATAGGTGCAACTTGCATTTGTAGGAGAATGCAAGTGGGGGGGGGGTTTAGTTTAGGGATTTAAATAAATGTTTTATTATTTATTTATAAGAGGAAAGGGGGTTAAATTAACTAAATGTGTTTTATTCATTTAATTAATTTTGAGTGTGGCTTAGTGAATTAATTTAAATAAATTAAATAATTTATTTAATTAATATGAGAAGACGTTGAGGGTGAAATTAATTAAATATTGATTATTGATGGTTAAATAATCAAATAAATAGTAAATATTCATTTAATTAAGTGGACATATTTACGTGACTACAACTAGTATTCCTTCTTTTACCTCCAACATCATTTGAACTCAAAATGTCATCCCTACAACAATTAGTCATGGGGGCAATCCCTCTTCTTCATTTAATCCTCCATCTTTACCTATGTCTTCCATAGGTATTCATATTGTTCCTCAACCAATCAATGTGACACAAGGGGGCAATTCCTTCAACAACTTTGTTCCTCCTTTAAGTGTCCATTTTGCTACCCAATAATCACCTATGCCTACATATCATAATGTTCCTGATGGTATGATGAATCAATAAGGATCCAGACAACTACTGAGAGGGGGGGTGAATCAGTAGATAGAAAACTGACTTAACTTTCACCAAACTCAAAAACAATGTCAGAAGTCAATCTGTGAACTAATTGGTTCAAACATTGAACTACAAACTGTAATAGCACTGACAATTTACCGGTTGATTGTCATATCAGAATAATAGTATAATGGCTCTGAAACTCCCAAACCATTTAACCAACACATCAAAATACTTTACTAATAATAGTAAAAGCACATTTCAGATTACTGTTAGTCATCTTATCATAACTAAGTGGACTTAACAATTACAAATTAACCAAAGAAAACATAACCACAAAAACCATTCACCACTTGACACAATGATTTTTGACGTGGAAACCCAAATGGGAAAAACCAAGGTGGGGATGAATACCCACAAGTATTCCAAACTCTTTTGAAGTTCGCCTTGTTAGGAGCCAAGCCTATTAAAGCTTTACAAAAAGTCCTGGTAAGAATAGATCCTCTTAGGGACCACCCGGTTAAGGGATTGGCTATAATGCCCTGTTAGAAGTAATATCCTGTTAGGATTAACCTCGATAGAGGATTTGAAATCCAAGATAATGGATCACCTAGTTAGAGGATTTAGAAAGCACTAATCCTATTAAAGCTTACCTAGTTAAGGGATTTGACTATTGTAATTGTTAGAGAACAACAAGGGTTTGTGGATATGGTAAATAGCACTACTCTACTTGACCAGATCCTTTTCATGCTCCTGTCTGCCTTCACACATATTGTAGATACTTCTTTTGGTTTGGTAATCAATCATACTTACTTTTAACCAAAAATTGGCAATACTACAACAAAACAACTCATCGACCTTATAAGCAAAACAATAGGTTGGTAACACATCACAAACCTAAGATCTCATAGATATTACAAACAAATCAGTTGAAGTATGATTGTTAGATTACATAGAAATCATTGCACATTGTTCAAGACAATGTCGACTGCTCCTTGATCACTGCATCATCTGCTGGTAATTGACACTCTATTGGGTAGGTTTCACCGTGTTTTCATTGATGGAAACATGATTTTGGGTTCCAACTTCATATGGTGTATCGATAAGCACTTCACAGACTTTACACCAGCATCGGCAAGATAGAAGATTTCTTTGGTTACCCATAGTGCATTCCGACATGGTATAGAAAAGGTCATCGGTAGTGGAGGCTGACACATCTTGGATCTAACATCGACAACTTGTTTTAATGCTTATTCATTTATGTTATATGGTTGACATGTAAAGATGATATTGTATATATCTTTGTAAGCCGACATAAGGCATAAATTTGTATAGGATATATAGGGGAGATTGATTAGATCATTTTAAAAGAAGAAAAAAAGATAGGATGGATATATGGATGTAATGTAATGTGAAATATATCATAGAGACTATGTATGTGAGGAATTCATTGTAAGGGTTATTTCGGTACTATGGTTTATGGTTTTAACCAAAACAGACAGAGCTTAACTGGAATTGTACTCAGGCATAAGAGATGCTATCTTTTGTAATTCATACTTCTCTGGATTGTTGTGTGGATTTTTATGTAGTTAGTGAGGCTCCTATTGTGATGAGTGTTGAACACGAAGTACCACTAAGAGGGGGGGGGGGTGAATCAGTGGTTCCTAAACTTTTGACTTTCAAAGGAACTTTAGACTACCAATTAACCACTTAAGTACTAAAAAAAAAGATTAGTAAAGAAACGAGGAAAGCCAAGGAGGTCAACCAACCAAATGCAACTAACAACACCAGATATACGAGGAAAACCCAATGTGGGAAAAACCTCAGTGACAAAAGTTGTTGGAGTCTACTGCTCCAATCCAGCCTCATAGGTAAAACACTGAATTAGAAATATTTTGGGCACCAACCCAAGGAGAAACATCCCCTTTTGTCTTAGGGCACCAACCCCTACACCAAGCTCTAACTTGGTGATGTATATTGAAATACAATTTGGATACAGTTAAGGCTTCTTGTTGCAAATGAATTCTACAACTCTTGATTAAGTATTCGACTCCCAATTGATAGTCTTTTCTTGTCTACTAAATCTCACAATACTAGTTGTGAGATTACTCTCTCTAATTTTAGGCCTCAGTTATTTTTCTCTCTCACAGTCTCATGACATACTATGTCACAATTCGACGCTACCCGCTTTGCCACACCTTGCCAGTTTAGCTTAACTATGAAACTAAAGTTATACTAGTACTCAATCACTGTTGGTTGAACCCTCTCACCAGTATGATTTCTCACTTACTTTTCAACTTTCTTAGAATTAAGTATAAGGCTAAGAATTCTTCTTTTTCACTTAATCTCTCTTTTCTCTTCTTCCTTTATGTAGCATCATCATACTCTATCTCAAGCTCATATATTTATCATTATGATTTCCCGCCAAAAAGCAATTCAAATTCGGAATGGTTAGAGATTCCTTTACCTGAAAAAATCTTCATGAGATCCAATCTAGCCTGTCTTGGATTGATCACCTATCCTCCAGGGATGCACCTATACACTGTTTCAATTATTCAACGTATATTTGCTAAGGATAGCAATCATGTACAAGATTTCCTGCCTTGAATTCTTTCAACTCATAAAAAAACTTCAATTTTTTCCTTTTCGAGGTCTTCTAGCAATCGTATTTCCTTTGCATTGAACCAGGTGCCAACTACTCCCTGATCTTCCTCTATTATTCTTTCTTCCTCGAGCTGCATTAGTCAGTTACAATCCCATAATTTGTGGTTGTTTTATTTATGTCGACTAACAGTTTCATGTACCGTGTCGATGGTGACTTTATCGCCCTCTGCATGTTTGCCACCTCAGCTCCACATGACATCACCTTGGTTAATCACTCAGCTCACCGACACCTAGTCGGTCCATACTTGAACATTCAACAAATTCAAACAAGTACCCTCCTTCACTAGTGAGGCCTTCTTCTTCTGCTAACCGATAGTGCAAACTATACTAGTAACACATCTTCACCTCCGGTGATTTGTGATAACTTTAACATTTTTCCTCTTCATCATAAATAGGTAGTTAACTTCTAGACTGGTTGTTGCTTAATATGTTAACACACACACACAACCTTCATCCTATTTTATGCCTTACTGGTAAGCTTTCATTCTGGCTGCTCACTCTCATGCCGGTCACTCCTTCTTTCTTACCGGTTGACACCAGTGACAACTTAATGCCAAAATGCCAACAATCTTCCACTTTGACATTGATGTCAACTTTTTTGCAAGACACTATATACTAGTACATTTCTTTGCCTTTGACATAATGTAAAAGGGTATTGTACACTCCCCCTTTGTTCCACACCAAGTTCCCAATGAGCCACATAAATCCTTCCTAGACAAATGACACAACTCCAAACTTGTGTCGGAGATACTCAAAACTGCTTACCGGTAATGGTTTGGTGAAAATGTCTACTACTTGTTCTCCAGTAGGAACATAATCCATCCTTACCTCCTATCCTTCAACCTTCTCTCTAAGAAAATGATACTTGATAGAAATGTGCTTTATTCTGGAATGCATCACTGGATTCTTTCTATGTTGATTGCCCTCGAATTATCACACCTGATGAGAATAGGATCAGTGATGTCCACCTGGATGTCTTTGAGGGTCTACTTCATCCAAAGCACCTGAGAGCAACATGTAGCAGCAAAAATGTATTCAGCTGCAACAGTAGATAGAGAGACTGAGTCCTGCTTCTTGCTATGCCATGAGATCAACTGGTCACCTAGAAACAAAGCACCACCACTTGTGCTCTTTCGATCATGAATACAACTAGCTCAATCAGCATCAATGTATGATTCCAAGATAAAGTCTCCTTTTTTAGGATACCACAATCCACAGCTGAGTGTCCCTTGTAGGTACCTAAAGATTCTTCTTACAACATTCATATGTGTCTGCTTAGGTGCAGCTTGGAATTTGGCCACCATGCATACTGCCTAAACTATATCTGATTGAAGTAGTTAGATACGGTAAACTACCTATCATGTATCTATATAGAGTTCAATCCACCACTGGTGATTCATCATTCTTGCTCAATTTACTACCAGTCACCATGGGGGTACTTACCAGTTTACAATCTTCCAGCTGGACTTTCTTCAACATCTCCTTTGCATACTTGATTTGTGAGATAAATATTTCTTTATCTTGCTGTAATATCTGCAAACCAAGGAAGTAAGTCAATTCACCAAGCATTGACATCTCAAATTCTGACTACATTTGATCAGCAAATTCTTTGTAGAGGGCATCCTTGTTTCCTCCAAAGATAATTTCATCTACATACACAACCAAAATGATAAAGTGGGTCCCATCTTTCTTTATGTACAAATTTCTATCAGCACATCCCTTTTTGAATCCCTACTCCTTCATATACTGATATAATCTTGAATACCATGCTCTAGGAGCTTGCTTTAGCCCATAGAAGGCCTTCTTCAACCAGAACACAAATGTCTCATTATCATGCAATAGAAACCCTTCTGGTTTCTCCATGTACACTTCTTCTTCTTCTTCCAAATTTCCATTTAGGAAGGCAAATTTTACATCCATTTGGTATACTTTAAAACTCTTGTAGGCAGAGTAGGCTAGAAACATTCTAATTGATTCTAATATAGCTATACGTGTAAATGTTTCTTCAAAGTCAATCCCCTCTACCTAAGAGTATCCTTTGCACACTATTATATATTAATGCATAACAATCTTACCTTCTTCATTTATCTTGTTCCAGTAGACCCATTTAGTGCCAATGATGTTCTTGTCTTTCGGTCTAGGGACTAATTCCCAAGTCTTGTTCTTGTCAATCTATTGCAGTTCTTCTTCCATGGCATCCATCCATTCTTGTCTTTTGTTGGTCTCACTGTATGTTTTGGGTTCAACTTTAGTCATGAGGCAGAGGTTGACTTGTTCATCATTCCGAGCAAGTCTTCTTCTAGTGTGCACACCGTCACTCTTATTTCCCTAAATTTTCTCTTCCAGGTGATTCAGTTGTACATACCAGTTGGGGGCCTTCTTGGATGCTTCCTCTAGTTCAATGTTTGACTGAGCTTCATCATATTCATCACCAAAGTTATCATACTGGTTGATCTGTGGTTTACAGCCTTTGTGTTGGCAGTGGGCCAGTGTCCCTCATGGGGATTTGCGATACAGTTTAATAGCCTCTTGTGGATTTTATAAGTGTAGTAGTTGTATCAGGCATTGACAGGTCATTCTTTTAGTGCAAAGACAACCCCAACTTGTAACAAGTGGTATCAGAGCTTGGTCATAGGTTCAAATCATGCAGGCCAGAGAGAGTGATGCTAGGAGGGGGATTGTTGGTAGTGGGCCACCGTCCCTCACGGGGATTCATGACATGGTTTAACAGCCTCTTGTGGATTCTATAAGTCTAGTGGTTGTATTGGGCATTGATAGGTCGATGTTTTGGTGCAATGAGAACCCCAACTTGTATCACTTTGTGCATATCCTCATTAACTTTTACATGCACACTCTCAATGACTCTTCTTAGTCTTTTGTTGTAGCATTTGTAGGCCTTGTTGTTTGATGAGTAACAAAGGAAGATTCATTCATCACTCTTGGAGTCAAAACTTCCTAGACCATCCATATTTTTCTTGATAAAGAACTTGCTTTGAAATACTTTGAAGTATTTGATAGATTGCTTCTGGTCATACCACAACTCATAAGGTGCCATTCTTCTATTTGTTCTTAATTGAACCCAGTTCAAAGTGTATGCAATAGTATGAACAACTTCCTTCCAATATGTGTCTGGCAGACTGGCCTCATTTAACATGGGTCTAGCCATCTCCTTGACTGTCCCATTCTTCCTTTCTACCACACCATTTTGCTATGGTGTCCTAGGAGCTGAGTATTGCCTTCTAATTCCATGCTTTTCACAATAATCTTCAAAATCATTTGAAGTAAACTCTCCACCCTGGTCTGATCTTAGGCATTTTAACTTGCACCCACTTTATTCCTCCACCATCTTCCTAAAGATCTTGAATCTTTTAAATCCTTGTGATTTATCTTGCAGGAAGGCGACCCATGTCATTCTTTAGTAATCATCAATGAAGAGAATAAATTATCTTTCACCTGCAAGTGTTCTTGTTCTAGTTGGACCACATAGATCTGTATGCACAATTTCAAGTGGTCTTGAGGTGTTATGCTCTTTTGTCCTGAAGCTCACCTTAGTTTTCTTACCTTTCACACATTCATCACAAAATGTACTGACCGGTTTGGTTATGGGTGGAATATTGCTCATACACCCCTTTCTTCTTACTGCAACTAGGTTATCGAAGTTTATGTGGCCTAATCTTTGGTGCCACAACCAACTTTCATCAACCTATCCTAACATGCATTGGGACTCATAGCATTCCTTCAGATTATAAACATTGCCATCCATTCTTTTTCCTTCTACCACAACTTTAATGATACTTCTTTCAACCGGTTGAGTCAAAGGTGAATTTGTAACCTTTGTCACACATCTAATTGACACTTAGCAGATTAAGCTTAAGGCCTTCCACATAATATACATCACGTGCATTCAATTTTTCATCAATACTTAGAGTGCCTTTTCCCTTTATTTTACTGGAAGAATTGTCTCCAAAACTTACTGATCCAGCATTCCAGTCTTCAAGTTTGATGAATTTCCTTTTGTCACCAGTCTTGTGGTTTGAGAAGCCACTATCTGCAACCCATAGATTTTTACTTTCAGCATGTAAGGCATTCTGTACTATGATACTTGATTCTGCTTTTTCCTTTTCTTTCTCAATCCATACTGGTTTAGTTTCCTTCTTCTTATTAGCTACTATATTGTGCTCAGATTACGTTACCGGTTCTTGATCGGGATTTGTTGTGTTCGGCTTGATCTTTCAGTTCTTACACACCTTTGTTATGTTTTCAAACTCTTGACAGTTATAAAATTTTACATTCTCATATGAGGGAACATCCTTAAAATTATTTTGGGACACTATTTTATTCTTGCTACATTCAAAACTCTTATGACCATATCCATTGCAATGATAGAAGAAAACATCCATATCATAGAGTGCTTTAAATGGATTTATACTTTCATAACTCATAGGGGGCTTATTGATTAATCTATAGTTAGCCATTCTATGCCCAAATTTATTACACTAGTAGTAGTAATTATGAAAGTTTGAAACATATTGAATAGGTGGCCTTGGTCCTGAATGGGACTGTCTCATCGAGGGTCTTCCCTTTATTTTATTGAATCTAGTGAAACCTTCATGATCAACCCTTACATTTCTCCTTGGATCTGCATGTTGATACAAGCAGCGTGGCTCCGATTCATTGTTGTATACCGATATGAGTGGCAATTTCCAACAACATCTGCATATGTCTTTTTATCAGTATCCTTGCCTACAGTGAAATCCTTCTTTTCTTCACCTTCAAAGGAAGAGGTTAACTTTATTTCTTTTCTATATTTATCTTTTTGGGTTAAACTTTGACCTACTTCAAAGCCTAAACCACCAGTGTCTTTGGATTGCTTCTATTTGCTTAGCATCTTGTCTAAGGCCTCGATGCTACCTTCATATTTGCTCCCTATTTTTATTTCTTCCTTCCTTTCTTCAAGCTCCTTTCTGAGCTTCACTATATATTCTTCCAACTCTTGATCCTCCTTTTCCATCTTTATAAAATTAGAGGATGTAGCTTCACATATCCTCTTAGTTTCTTCTAGCTACAATTTCAAGTTATATATAACTTGACTAGACTCATCCAGGGATTTCTTCAAGAGATCTTGTTGATCTACTACAGAAAGCCTGACCTTTTTGAGTTCTCTTCATGTTTTGCTTAGTTCCTCAAGTGCACTGATAAGTTCCCCTTCCAAGTCCACTTTAGCCTCAATATCCTCATCTTCCTCATCTTCATCAACTAGTTTACCAAGTGCCATGAAGAGATTGAATTTTTTGTCATTCTCATGGTAATCATCTTCTGATGCATTTTCTTCATCTGTTGTATCATACTCAATAGTATATAGACTATTTTGATTCCAATAGCCTCTCCTTCCTTCCTGATAGTCATTTCTTTCTCTATCTTTGCCAACAGATTTTCTGAATTCTCTTGACTCATCTCCACCAGTTTCTTTGTGAGGAAAATTAGCTACAAAGTGTCCAACCTTCCCATAGTTGAAACATTTAAGTGGTAGCTTTCCTTTATATCGGTCGGATCCTCTTTTAAGCTTCTTAACAAAGTTTTCTACTTTGGTATTAGAATCTTCACTGGATTCTTTATGAGTAGCTACTTCTTTCCCCTTTTTGGTGATGTTGAATGTTACTTCTCTCCTTAAGGAAGTGTCATCGGTTGTTCTCATCTTATAGGCTATCAGTGAGCCAAATAACTCATCCATTTTAAAGGTCTTCAAGTCCTTGGCTTCTTCTATGGAAGATACTTTAGTATCATACTTGGGTGTGAGAGATCTAAGAACCTTCTTGACAAGAGTCTCATCTGCAATCTCTTCACCAAGTCCACTGATGGTGTTCATTGTTTCATCAAATCTGTAAAGATAGTCTGCAACCTTTTCATTATCTTTCATCTTGATGCTTTCAAGTTGGCCCCTTAGTGCTTGTAGCTTTGCCTCTTTGACTTTTGCATCTCCTTCAAACAACCTCTGCAATTTGTCCTGAGTCTCCTTTTCTGAAACACGGTGCATGACTTTGAAAACTCATTATTAGACAACCCGCTCAAGATAGCATGTTTTTCCTTTGCATTGTTCTCATACTCCTTTTTGACATTCGGATCAGTGGGAAGAACACTAGGAACAACATAACCATTCTTGACAGACTTCCACACATCAAATCCCAGAGAGGAAATGTAGCTCTCCATTCTTCTACTTGAAAAGGCGTAATTATAACCATCAAACATGGGGGATTTTGAGGAAGTAGACTCATTTCTTACCATTGTGTTCAAATTCCAGAATCTACCCAAGGTTTAATGACAATCGGGAACCTAGGCTCTGATACCAATTTTTGAACACGGAGTACCACTAAGAGGGGGGGTGTATTAGTGGTTCCTAAACTTTTGACTTTCAAAGCAACTTCAAACTACTAATTAAACACTTAAGTACTAAACAAATAGACCAGTAAAGAAAGAAGGAAAGCCAAGGAGGTCAATCAACCAAATGCAACTCACAAAAATTAGATGTACGAGGAAAATCCAATGTGGGAAAAACCTTAGTGAGAAAAGATGTTGGAGTCTACTGCCCCAATCCAGCCTCATAGGTAAAACATTGAATTACAAAGATTTAGGGAACCAACCCAAGGAGCACCAACCCAAGGAGAACCAACCCCTGCACCAAGCTCTAACTTGGTGATGTATATTGAAATACAATTTGGATATAGTTGAGACTTGTTGTTGCAAATGAGTTTTGCAACTCTTGATTATGTATTCTACTGCTGGTTGACAGTCTTTTCTCTTCCACTGAATCTCACACTACTGGTTGTGAGATTACTCTCTCTAATTCTTGGCCTTGGTTATCTTTCTCTCTCACAGTCTCATGACACACTATCTCAGACTTGGATGCTGCCTGCTCTGCCACACCTTGTCGGTTTAGCTTAACTGTGAAACTATAGTTATATTGGTACTCAATCACTTTTGATTGAACCCTCTCACCAGTATGCTTGCTCACTTACTCTACAACTTTCCTAGAATTTGTTCTAAGGCTAACAATTCTTCTTTTTCACTTAATCTCTCTTTTCTCTTATTCTTTTCTGCAACATCATCATACTCTATCTCGAGCTCATATATTTATCATCATGATTTCCCGCCAAAAAGAAATTCAAATTCGGAGCAGTTAGGGTTTCCTTTACCTGACACAATCTTCATTAGATCTGATCTAGCCTATCTTGGATCGATCACCTATCCTCCAGGGATACACCTATACAGGGTTTCCATTATTCAACGTATATTTGCTAAGGATAGAAATCATGTACAAGCTTTCGTGCCTTGAATGTTGTCGACTCATAAAAACACTTTAACTGTTTCCTTTTAGAGGTCTTCTAGCAATCGGATTTCCTTTGCATTGAACCAGGTGCCAACAACTCCCTGATCTTCCTCTATTATTCTTTGTTCCTTGAGCCGCATTAGTCAATTACAATCCCATGATTTGTGGCTATTTCATTTATGTCGATTAACAATTTCACCAACCATGTCGATGGTGAATTTATTGCCTGCTGCATGTTTGCCACCTCGGCTCCACATGACATCACCTTGGTCAATCACTCAGCTCACCAACACATAGTCGATCCATACTTTAACATTCAGCAAACTCGTACCAGTACCCACCTTTACCGATGAGGCCTTCTTCTACTAACTAGTAGTGCACACTATACCGGTAACACATCTTCACCTCTAGTGATTTGTGATAACTTTAACATTCTGCCTCTTCATCATAAACAAGTAGCCAACTTCTAGACTGATTTATTGTTGTACTGGTTGTTGCTCAATATGTTAACACACACACAACCTTCATCCTGGTTTATGCCTTACTGATAAGTTTTCATTCTAGCTTCTCACTCTCATGTCGGTCACTCCTTGTTTTTTACCGGTTGACATCAATGACAACTTAATGCCAAAATGCCAACAATGAGTAGTGTTCTCTAGGGTGTAAGTCTTGCTACAAGTATAGGCCCATCATATATTATAATATCTCTTCATATGACTAGTGAATTGATATTGTTGGTCACAAATCCTACCGTGTTTTTTTTCTCTTTGAGTTTTTTCACCTATAAATTTGTATGTTATGTTTCTCATTTATGTGTTTGGCTTATTGGTTGTGTATACGGTGAAAATGGATAACAATAATGTTGAAAGACTAAATGAATTCAACCACAAAACCCTAGCCTAACAACAATAAAGATCCACCATAACATATGACGATTACCTAAGACAATGCAAATCAAATGAAATCACAAAGATTATACCATCACATGTCCAATAGGGTTTGGATCTCCATTCTTCCTATCTCCATTGATCTTGCTTGATATAGTTGCTCTCAGATTTTATGTACACAAGAGCTCAACAAAGAATGGAAATGTGGTTGCAAGTAGGATCGTATATGCAAGTTCGAAAGTGTAGTGTAGTCGAATGCACAAATGAGTTAGTTAGGGTTTGCTAATGAAGGAAGCATCTCCTTATGTAGAAGACACTATATGAAATGGAGGGATAAGATTGAGAGGTGTAAAAGAGGTTGGCTATGAGTAGAGGGTAGGGCAAGAAAATAAGAAAATAATGAGAGGGTAGGTAGTGTAGGAATTAAGAGATGAATGACATGTGTCATAGGTAGAAAAGGTTAATGAATTAATTAAATAAATAAAGATTTATTTAATTAATAGAAGAAGTGGGATCAATTAAATAAATAAAATATTTATTTATTTAATTTAGGAAAAGGATAATTTAAATAAATAAAGGTATTTATTTAAATAAGAAAAGGCTAGAAGAGGATAAATGAATTAATTAAATAAATAAGAATTGATTTAATTAATAGAAGAATTAGGCTTAGAATAATTAAATAAATAAAGATATTTATTTAATTAGACATGACAATTTTAGGTGTCTACATTTTTCTCCTCTTTGAGACAATGTAGCTTGTCGAGTTGTTTCAAAGAAGATAATATGAACTGATACAAAGTTGCCCCAAGATTAGAATGATATGCCCCCTCGAGAGATTGGATGAAAATGTCTGAAAAGATCACAGACAATCTCTCGATAAGAAAGAAAGGCTAGAATGAACTGACAAGATAGAATAGAGTGACAGAGTCATAGGATAAAGAAAACTGACTCGGGAAACAAGGGCTAGGCCTAGGTCTAGGGTAGTCTATAAAATAGACCACAAGGAGAAAACATCCTCATTGTCATCCACACTTTCAAGAGATCATAGTGCAGAGAGAGAATAGAGTAGCAGCAGTAACTAGCGATGGCATTGGTGCATAGATTCGATCGCGTTTGCCAATAACAGAGGCCAACAGATGAAGGAGAGCTGGTAAGTACCACAAAACCTCCTTGTACTTTGTCACATTAATTGTTTTCATTAATGGATGCTAGGTAGTGCAATAAATGCACTTTAGGATAATGTCAAAAAATGTCAAAAACATGTAGGTGCGTCTACATTGGTGCCAGGCGCGTCTATGTTGGCTAGGTGTGTCTATGTTTGTGCTAGGTGCGTCTATGCTGGGAAAAGTGTCTGTGCCAGATGTGAGCACGTTTGTGTTGTGCAGGTACATTTGTGAAATGTGGGCACGTCTGTGTAGAGTAGGCATGTTTGTGCAGAGCATAGGCATGTCTGTGTATTTCAGGCGCATCTGTGCAGAGCAGGTGAGTTTGTGCAGTATGTAAGCGTGTTTATGTCATGAAGGTGCATTTATGTCTTCAAGATCAAATCAACAGTTCTGTGATGAACATAAGCTGTCGATTGGATAAGTTGCTGAGAGGATACACTAAAGCAGGTCTTCTAGGGAAGACTAGGATAGCAGATAGGGCTAGGATTGGCAATTCTATGATAGAACATACGTTGCCAATTATGAAACTACTCAAGAGGATACACTCAAGTAGAGGCCCTAAAATAGGATAGATCGAGGCACTTTGTGATGAACAGTGAGTACCAAGACATAGTACTTTGTGATGAACAGGGAGTACCAATAGGAGCAACACTTTGTGATGAATAGGGAGTGCAAATATGAGCAGCACTTTGTGATGAACAGGGAGTGCAAAACACGTAGTACTTTGTGATGAACAGGGAGTACCACTAGGATAGAAGCAAAACTTCGTGATGAATAGTGAGTGTCACTAGGATAGATAGCAACGCTTTATGATGAACAGTGAGTGTCACTAGCATAGAAGCAACACTTTGTGATGAACAGTGAGTGTCACTTTGATTGACATTATTGCTTTGCTTGATTGCAGGAGTACTTGCCTATGCTGGAGTCATGGGAGAGATTCCCATCAACTTAGAGGTTACAACCAGAGTTGACATTCGAGGACACGGCTGCCATTAAGGCTATGGGTCTAAGATACATTTTGTATGTGCCTTAGTTTCAGGCAAACATGGGTTTGCTGACTACGCTGGTTGAGAGATGGCACTCTGAGACATACACATTTCATTTGCTGATGGGTGAGATGACAGTCACCTTAGAGGATGTGTACAGGATACTGTAGATACCGATCGATGTGGGGTTGATACCCTATGATCAAGATGGAGATAGGGAGGCATTGAGATGAGTGTTCTAGGATCTGGGACTGGAGATGAGGGTTGGACACGTGGCATGGGACACGATGATAGTGACAGGACTGACACTACTAGTAGTGCTAGGAGGAGTGATCAGTGGGTTCCTATGTCCAGACAAGGTGACATGGGGGTTGGTTGTGGGCTCGGGGAGCACCTTGGAGACACTAGTTACACAACATACCAAATATGCCTAGGGACTATGCGTGCTGGCACACTTGTACTATGAGCTTCACCAGTTTGTTTATCATGGATCCATAGGATTGGGCTATGGAGTTACATTGTTGCAGGTTTGGGCATATGAGCATCTGCCAGTCACATGACTAATACATTTCAGAGCCTGGGGTCATGGATGCAGTTTTGTGCATCTATATGATATGATTACCTCACAGCCATGGATTGGCAGATTGGAGCACTAGCATCGAGTGATCCATGAGATTGACACTATGATATAGAGGTCGTACCGCAAGTGTGAGCAATGTGAGGATGATGCAGTGGATCTACCATACACATTCAGGAGTAGATATCTGATTGGGCAGATGCCCTATGTACTGGAGAGGTAGTTAGTGGATAGGGTATGGAGGCAGTTTGGCAGGATCCAACCGATGCCATAGGTTTTTGGTATGTATGCACGGACAATGTGAGACCAGGCACACTTTGGGCCACTATTATCATATGATCAGGCCATGATGCAGTTGGTAGAGATGGTGCCCATGCCATGGGATATGTGGCCTGAGATTGAGGATGCAGGGATAGATGCAGAGAACACTGCATATTGGGAAAAGCATCCATTTCCATGCCTAACAGATCTAGGTGAGTAGACAAATGGAGATGGTGGGGGGATGAGGATAACGATGGAGATGGTGGAGGTAGAGGCCAATGGAGGAGGTAGGGTGCAGTTGGAGAGGGGAGAGTGGCTCCACGAAGAGAGGGTGGGGAGAAGAGATAGGCTTGGGTGGTGAGGGATCACGGTGGATTGTCACTACAGGTGCCAGAAGCACAAGGTACGAGATAGGGGCAGGGATAGGGACAGAGGCAGATACAGGAATAGGCAGAGGTAGAGGCACAAGCACAGACACAACCACTAGTACAGGGGGAGCCACAGGCATAGGCATAGGGGGCTGAGGAGAAGGAGGATGAGCTATTTGAGCTGAGGGAGATCTACTAGGGATAGACAGATGAGATACAGGATCTGGAGAGGGAGATAGATAGGCTCAGGAGATAGCTGAGGGATACTGAGAAAGAGAGGGATTAGGCTATCCAATGCTACACTAAGGCTGAGAATACACTGAGGGTTGGGAGGCAGGCAACAGAGGACACAGGGGCTAGATACGCCTATGTTTGGTGAGCAGGAGAGGAGATAGGTTACTGGCAAGACCTATACTATGGGGTAGTGCCACTAGAGCAGCGGGCGAGGAGCTTCCATGGACCATCGCGGACAGCGACGACTACTAGAGGGAGTCAGAGGAGACAGGCATCCAGCGGTGGGGTTATGGGTCCTCCATCACCACTAGATAGAGGGGGCAAGGGAGATGATCCTAGGGCAGGTCCTTCCATGGCTCAAACTCTGTCAAGGCTAGGTGGCTTCGAGGGAGGGAGTTCATCATAGCCATAGAGGGCTCCCTATGTATCAGTTTTGTACCATTTTGTATTATGATGTAGACACCTTCGGGTGATTGTAGCCATATGATTCTGACATCATTGTATCATGACACTTTTGATTATATATATATATATATATATATATATATATGAGATTCATCCTTGTGGAAGCTCTATGCATGTGTACCTATGTGATGCTTCTATATGTTTTATGATGCATATTTCTATGTGATGGTTATGATATGGATGCAAATATGTACATAATGAAATGCAATATTTTTGGTTTTTTATGTTTTTATATGTTATGCAAATGTGAATGCATGAAATGCAGATGAATATGATAATGCAAATAACGATTTACATGATGAGAATGTAAAATGAGCTAACATGTGTTGTGTGCAGGGTGTGATGCAATTGTGATATCTATATGTATGTATGAAATGCTCATATGTGGTAATGCAAGTGCAAACTACATGAGATGTAAATGTTTTTGGTGTGTCATTATACTAAGTCATGTGATAGAAGGCTACACAGACTCTAGAAGGATGATGGAAGTCAATCAAGAAAGGGGGATGGAAGATAGAAGATATGAAAGTGAAAGAGCTTCTTGTGCGTTATCATCATTGAGCTTTATTATGGCAAGTAGGTTATGACAATCGAGGCATATGTTCGACCCAGAAAGTCATTGTACTTGTTTGCATGGAGATAATATAGTCACAAACAAGGAATGCCCCAGTTCACACTAGCCTCTTAGTGTCCTCATATCCTTGGACAAGTCATAGCATTATTAAGAGACAATTCACAAACAACAAATAAAAATAGGTGATGATACCCCATCCTCGGTTTTCTAGTCAAAGACATCCTGGAGATAAAAATTTCTAGTCAGAGACATCCTAGAAAAGCTAAAAGACATGTCACCAAAAAAGATAAAATCAAAAGAAAACCAAGACTTGACACCAACATCCACTATAGTCCTCAAGTTTAGTGTCTCTTGTCACTTGTATAAGTCTTATTTGATTGTGGTCACAATGTTTACTTTCACAAATGGATAGATAGCACTGAACCATAATGTTGTCTGAGTCTGCTGAAACATTTGATTTGTTGAAGCCCATTGTTGCTATTGTGTCTCATCTAAAACTGATTGAATCCATGCAACTGATACTTTATTGTAGAGAAAGCGAAAGTTTATTGCGGACCTGTGATGCAAATGCTGCTTTATTGCGGATTGTGTGCAGATAAACTAAAGAAAAGTGGAAGAAACTATACTCCTCGAAATGTGTGATGCTCTTAGTTCCACACCCATTACTAGATGTAGGATTTGCCTTAGCCACAGATAGGAGCTAATTTATTACAGATGGAAAGAGGTGAAAAAGAATGTTTATTATGAATGGCTAACCAATCTTAGGTAGATCAATAACAAGCCATGATGGGAATGGGTAAGTTTATTATTGATGAATAGTCATAAGTGTGTGAAAAGTGAAAGGATGAAAGTGAATCCTGAAGGAGGGAGGAGCAATGTCTCTACACATGGCGTCGGTGACCCAGTTTTCACCAAGGTACTTGCCCAGGGCACCACCGAAGTGGTTTTCACCATTGGACAAAATGTTTTCTCTTTACTTTTTTGATTTTTTGATTTTTTGATTTTTGATTTTTTTTGTTGTCACAAGGCGCTTGTTTGCAAGGTTTTCACCAAGTAACGATTTTTATGTTTTATGATTTTTTTTTGTATTTTTAATTTTTTTTTATTTTTTTGTATTTTTAAAATTAGGATACTCTGAAGAGCTATGTGTGAAACTTGCCAAGGTGCATGTTGTTGATAGGATCCTCCAAAGGTTCACCCTTCTGTCGTTGAGAGCTGATATGCACCAGATCCATATGTTGCTGTGATGATGTAAGGACCAAGCCAGTTTGGTTTGAATTTGCCCTTCTTCTCTCTGTCTGGCTGATTTTTAGGATTTTCTTTGAGAACCAAGTCACCTACCTCAAATGTGTGAGGCTTGACTTTATGATTGTAGTTGCGACTCATTTGTTGTTGATAAGCCTTGAGATGATTAAAAGCATTTTGTCTTCATTCATCCAATAGTTCAAGTTCTTGTAAGTGAGAGACCCTGTAGTCTTCATCACTGATAATGTTTTGCAAAGAGACTTGTAAAGAGGGTAACTCAACCTCAATAGGAAAGATAGCTTCATTGCCATAGACAAGTGAATAAGGTGTAGCTCCTATAGGTGTGTGGATGCTTGTGCAGTAAGCCCAAAGTGCAGGATTAAGTTGGATATGCCAATTATGGCCAGCATCGTCGACTATCTTTTTCAAGATTTTAAGGATTGTTTTATTAGATGCCTCAGCTTGACCGTTACCTTGGGGATAATAAGGTGTGGAAAAATGATGGGTAATATGGAAGCGGGCACAGAGTTCACGAACATCCTAATTTTCAAAGGGACGCCTATTATCAGTGATGATGGAAATAGGAATACCGTATCGACAAATGATATAGTTGAGAATGAATGTAGCAATTTGTTTTCTAGTGACTTGTGTGAGAGGCATGGTTTCAATCCATTTTGTGAAATACTTTGTGGTAGTGATGATGAATTTATAACCGTTGGACGATGGAGGGTGAATCTTGCCTATGAGATCGAGTCCCCACTGACAAAAGGGCCAAGGAGTCACAATTGGTTGAAGTTCTTGCGCTGGTGCATGGATGATGTATCCATGAAGTTGACACTATTTAAATTTCTTGACAAATTGATATGAATCTTTTTCCATATTGGGCCAGTAATATCCAATCCTAATGAGTTTCTTGGCTAAGGTAGGACCACTAGAATGTGGACCACATATCCCTTCATGTACTTCAAGTAATGCAATCTGACCTTTGTCGCTTTCTAAACATCTAAGAAGAGTGCCATCTAGACCTCAACGGTATAGGATATCGGCTAAAATGATATATCAAGAAGATTGACGAAGGAAAGTGCGACGTTGGTTATTGGATAGGTCAGGAGGTAAGATATTGTCATGAAGGTATGAGAAAATGGAACCATATAACTGGGACTTAGGACCAACAACACATATCATATTAGTAGGAATGATTTCATATGAGGGAACCAAAAGGTTATCCACCAAGAACTCATAGCGAGTCTCATTCGGTGGTAGATCAATTAGTGAAGCAATTGTAGCCATGGCATCCACAACTCGATTCTACTCTCCGAGTATCTGCTCAAAGTATATCTTCATGAATTGTTGTTTCAAGTCATCCACCATTCTTTTATAGGGCATTAATTTCTTGTCATTTGTTTGGTAGTCATTACTTGCCTGATGAATTACAAGTTGGGAGTCCCCAAAAACACAAAGTTCCTGGATCTTCCACTGAACTGCTATTCTTAATCTAGTTGTTAATGCCTCGTATTCTGCTATGTTATTAGTGTAGGGAATTGATAATTGATCTGATTTTGGTATAGAATCCCCTTGAAGAGTTATGAAGAGGATGCCTGCTCCTGCCCCATGCTATGTGTATGAGCCATCAAAGTATAGTTGCCAAGGCTTTGCATGTGATACTGTTAAAATGGATTCATCTGGAAATTTTGAAATTAGAGGAACATAATCTATCATGGGAGCATCTGCTAACTGATTTGTGATAGCTTGTCCTTTTATTGCTTTTCTATCCACATACTCGATGTTGAATTCATTCAGGAGCATCACCCATTTGACTAGTCACCCAGTAAGTGTTGCTTTATTGAGAAGGTATTTCAATGGATCGATCCTTGCAACCAACTTAGTCTTATGAGTTAGCATGTAATGTCATAATTTCTGTGAAGCAAAGACCACGGTGAGACATGCAAGCTCAATTGGTGTGTAGTTTAGCTCATATCCCACCAATGTGCAACTAATATAGTATACTACCTTTTCTTTGCCCTCAACAACTTGTTGTGCTAAGAGTGCCCCCAGTGGTGTTGAAGTAGTTGATATGTATAGTAATAGAGGTTGATTTGGAACTAGTGGCATCAAAACTGACGGATTCAGAAGATAATCTTTAAGTTCCTGGAAAGCTTGTTGACAATTATCATCCCATTCGAATTTGATGTTTTTATGTAGCAAGTGCTGAAAAGGATTACACCTATCTACAAGTTGTGCTATGAATCTTTGTATGGACTGGAGTCTCCCTTGCAAAGATCAAAGTTGACTGATATTTCTTGGTGGTTGCATCTCTAGGATGGCCTTGAATTTTGCTGGATCGACTTCAATTCCTCTTTTTGATACAATGAATCCTAGGAGCTTCCCAGAGGTTACTCCAAAGACACATTTCTTGGGGTTTAATCTTACTTTATATTTTTCCAAGTGATCAAAGATGACTGAAAGTATGTCCAAATGTGTATCTCTATCTATTGATTTACCCAAGAGGTTGTCAACATAATCTTCCACAGTCATGTGCATGAGATCATGAAAGATAGTAGTCATGGCTCTTTGATATGTAGCACCTGCATTTTTTAGCCCAAAGGGCATAACATTCCAGCAAAAAGTTCCCCAAGGACAAGTGAATGTTGTTTTGTGCTGGTCCTCGGATGTGATTTTTATTTGATTGTAACCAGAGAATCCATCCATCAAAGATAACATCACATGGCCTGTTGTGAGATCGACAATCAAGTCAATATTTGGTAATGGAAAATCATCCTTAGGACAAGCTTTGTTGATGTCTCTGAAATTTGTACATATTCTGATGCTACGATCTGGTTTACTGACAGACACTAAGTTGGAGATCCATTCCGGATAATCAATTGGGCATATGAATCCGACATCCAATAATTTCTCAAGCTCTGCTTTAACTAATAATGCGACTTGTGGATGCATCTTTCTTAATTTCTATTTCACTAGTTTTGCCCTCATTTTAACTGTCAAATGATGCATTACCAAATCCGGATCCAATCCAAGAATATCAGCATATGAGCATGCAAAGTTGATTTGTCGTTCTATGAAGAAACTTATGAATTTTGACCTTTCTGACTCTATCAATGATTGAGCCAGGAATATGTTGTGTGGAACTTCTTCTGTGCCAATGTTTGTTTTGATAGTCTCCTCTACCAACATGGATGACTTTTCCTCATATGATGCTGGGAGAATGTCGAGCCTTCCATCTTCGAGTGCCTCAGAGAGGTTTTTGCCCTCAGATACATCCTTTCTTTTTACTTTTTTGGGGTCAGACAGCGCCACAATGTGGTTTTCGCCATAAGACCCTTGGTTTGTTTTTATTTTTATATTTTTGCGACTAGAAGGCCCGACTCCCTCACCAAAATATGCCACGCTATTGAGTTCTATACTATATCCCACTTTATGGTCCCTCAGGGGAAGATCATCTCATATGACAAGATAGTCAATAAAAGCTTCATCATTTTGGAATGTGTCAAACTATGCAGGTCCTTCATGGTCCTAGTCAATAAGTTGGTGGTGAACAAGGGGAAGGCTTTTGATGTCTTCGAAGCTAGCAGGGCTAAGAGTGAAGATGCAATTATATTTAGGTATGTCAAGGTAGTTATCAAGGTCATTGTTGGCACTCTCCTCATCAGTCTCGATCATGAATGAATCCAAATTATCATCACTAGTAGCACATTCTAGGACATGTGTTCTCATTCTATGTGATTTCAACCTAGGACCTAGAGGCAAGGACTGTATGGGATCCTCCGGGGTTGTTTCCTGACCAACTTTGAATTTTTCATAAAATTCCTCTTCTTCTGTGGGTTCATCTAGCTCTCTAAATGTCTTGGTGAGATCTTAGTCACTGGCGGATTTCTTTGAACCCCATTCCCATTTGTTGGAGTCTGTGGAATAGCGTTTCTCTTGTTGAATTTTGGCAGCTTTAATTTGTAATGATTCTTCTGTCCTTTGAGTGCGGACCTTGGAAGTCATGAAACCAAGTCCCTTCGAGCGTTCCTTTTTGAATGTCAATTTAGGTTGTAAAGGTTAAATGATGCCTTCCTTTATTAAGCCAAGAGGGATTTTACCATCATACCCAAATTTTTGTAGGATCTTGAACCCTTTGCTATACTTTTCACATGGTATGCTGATGTGATCTTGTGTATCATTTTCAGGGTCTTTGTAAAGCATTTTGCATAAGTCTTCCTCTTCTAGTTCACCACATCTTTGAAAGATAGTATGGTCCTTGATGTAGAGAGGTACAAAGGTGTGGTGTTTGTAAAGAGTAATGTAGTTTTGGTTTGTTTTTAAGAGGTTTAGGCACTAGTCCTATTAGCCCTAATGACACCTCAAAGGCACAAAGTTTGACACACACCTTCCCAAAGGCCAAATAATGTAGATGGTATATCCTTAGGTCTTATTCAACCAGAATCAAAAGGTTTTATGGTTTATTCCCTTGCCCAACTCTCCAAGCTCTCAAATCTGCTATTAGGCCTGTGAGCCCCTATTAGCCTTGTCGAGGCTGAAATGAATTCTTTTCTCTGCTTTTTCCCAAAGATCCTTTAAAATAAATTATAGTTTTGGATACCCTTTTCACTCCCCTATGACATTTCAGAAGGTTTGGTCAGGTTGTTTTGGAAGGTACATGCTACCCTCACAACTAGCCCTATTTTTTAGCACTAAAATGGGTAGTTTCGCAAAGCAAGTACAAGAAACAATGCTCGCTGACTCTCCTAAAGCCAACAAAATTAAATAATATGATAAATAAGAAAGGAATATGAAGTCAATTCTAGTATTCAAGGCCTCCAAGCCCAAAAGCCCCAAGTTCTTCCCTAAAACCCCTAAAATCAAGGGTTTCTCCAATCTCCCACTTCCACTCACTTCTGGAATAAATTGGTGATTGATTCACCTTTTTATAGCCAACATATGATTATCCCAATCATAAAATGTACCCCTCCAATGGGTAGATCTCTCCAACCTTCACCCTACCAAGCCTCTTCACTAGGCTTCCCAATCCAAACAATGGTGATCACCTTACTAAATCCTGTTATCTGCAAAATTCCTTGTTAGAGAATAATATACATGTCAAAACATGATAAATCCATGAGAAACAATAACTCAATCATTCATGGATTGATCCCCATAGTTAATTTTGACAAAACAGTTAGAAATCGGCCCCTAATGCTACTATAATCAATTTATGATCAGAAAATCAGATTAAATGAAGGTTTCAAAGCATGTACAGAAGTATGTGATGCTAACACAAAGCCTTAATACTATTGCACACCATTTAGAACAATGAAACCTTCAAACAAGCATAGAAATCAGAAAAATTGCCTTCAAAACTGAGTTTTCATTGATTTTCCAATGCAGTTCGTACACTCTAGATTGCTTTCTGTCGTACAATAGCATTTCCAGGAATTAAATAACTTTCCTAAGTTGGTTTAACCAATCCTTGGTTGGTTACAATATTTTTTTTTGTTTAAAAAACCACTAAATCCTACTTTCCCTCCTAAACCTCCTTGAACGTTGAAATTCAAAAATTTGAATTTGCAACTTTTGAAAAATGCATTATAATTTAAAACAAACATTTAATATTGATGGATTTTCATCCCACAAGGCATATCTGATGCTCCTCAACCTTCCTAGACCGATGATTGGGTGTTTTGACCAAATTTGCATTATTTGACAACAAATGACAACTTTTTACAATTTTGTGTTTCAAAAGCCATTATTGGCTTCAATAGCTCATAATTGATTTGGTTGACATTCTTGGATGCTTGTAACTCCTCCTTGGCCTCAAAGGTCTTCAAATTTGAATTTGTTTGCCTTGGTGCTCTTGCACCCGTCCCATTTGAGTATAATGATAGATACCTGCTTATTAGGATGTGGTCTTCCGTATTCTTTTGGTGAACTCATGAATTTTTGTAAGTACATGGTTTGATTCAAAGTGTATTCACCCATGCCCTTGTCCTAAAATTTGCCTTTAAGCTCACCTTGTTTTGAGGTTGAAGGTTTTGATGATTCAGGATCAATGTATGCAAAAGAAGGAACAACTTCCCTATTACTTGGAATGATCATTTCAGCTTTTGGTCTCAAGTTATTTCAATATATGAATGGATTAGGATCTCCATTAACTGTTATTTCAGCTCCATTGTGAGGAAAGTTAATGCATTGGTGGTATGTACATGGGACTGCCCTCATTTCATGAATCCAAGGATGTCCTAGTAATATATTATATGTGAGATGTAGGTCTAGGACTTGACAAACCACATCCTTCATAACTAGCCCAACTCTGAGAAGTAAAGTGACTGTGCCCTTGGATGAATGCTCTTCTTCATCATATGCCTTGATGGTAATTTTGTTTGTAGAATTCACAGCTTTATCAGAATATCCCAATTGTTTAATAGTGCTCAATGTACAAATGTTTAGACCTGCTCCTCCATCTATCAGGACTCGTTTTATTCAATGTTTGTGTATGAAGGCTTCAATGTGTAAAGGTGCGTTATGTGGCTGACTTACGGAGGTGTCGTTAGCTTCTGTGAATGTAAGGGAGTATGGAATGGACAGGTATCCCACCATGGCTTGAAACTAGTTCACGTTCAAATTAGTAGGAACAGTAGTGTCTCTCAAGATTTTATCAAGAATGGCTTTATGTGCAGGGGATATGCGTAAGAGCTCAAGGATGGAGATGAGCACGGGTGTCTTCCCTAACTGTTCTACAAGGTCATACTCAGGCTTGGTTGATGAGGAAGCTATGTTTTTGGCTGGAGCACCTTGCAAGGTGAATTTACCTTGATGAGTTGTGACATTACATTCAAAGGTAGGTTCAGAAGAAGATCCAATGCCTTTTAGGACAATCTTGGGTCTTTGGATAGAATTCTCAGGTGTTTTGTCCTTGTTGATAATGGTAGAGACATAATTGTCCATCGAGATGTGATTGATAGTTGAATCATAGTTATAAGATGCTCTGGTATAGTTGGTTTGGTCATCTGTGGCTTTAGACTTTCCCTTGTCATGTTTTGGGAATGGTTCCTTAAACATCTCATGTTCTTGGTTGGATGAGTGTCCTTCAATCTCAATGTCACTTCTATCAATGAGATCCTGTATTATGTTCTTCAATCGATGATAATTTCCTATTTTATGACCCTTGCTCTTATGAAATTCATAATACTCATCATCATTCCACCAATTTGGTTTGACCTTTGGCTCAAATGGAGGAAAATCTGAAACTGTGATTACTTTGTTTGCCACTAGCATTTTGAAAATTGATTCAAGTGGTTCTCCCAATGGGGTGTACTTCCTTCGTGATTTGGAAGTTGTTTGAGTATTCACTCAATTGTTTGTAGAGCTTGATCAAGAAAAAATGATTTTGGGTCACACTATATTAGCATCAACAACACCATCATTGACTGTGTTCTTGTTTTTATTCCAAAATCTTGGCTTATCTTTTCCTTTAAAGTCATCTTTGTTTTCCTTGAATATCTTAATGACTCCTTGTTCAATTAGGACATTCTCTATTGCTAAGCCTTTTTCAATGATGTCCTTGAAGGTGGACAAACAAGCTTTCCTTAGATCATAGACAATGTCTTTGTTAACATTTTGGGTGAACATTTCTACCATTTTTTTTTGTGGAATTTCACAAGAGCATCTGCTAGCTAGATTTCTCCATCTTTGTAAAAATGATGAAAAAGATTCTCCATCCTTTTTCTTGGTTTTGCACAAAGTGGTGACTGATATGTCTATCTCTATGTTGTATGAGAAATGTTGGATAAAAGCCTCTACTAAGTCACCCCATGACTTAATTCCAGATGGAAGTTGGGAGAACCATTCCATAGCTTGATCTCCTAAGCTTTGTGGGAATAATCTCATCAAATATGTCTCTTCTGTTGCTACCTCAATGCAAGCTCTAAAAAACTATCTTATGTGTGTCTTAGGATCCCCTTTGCCTCTGTACTTATCAAACTTAGGTGTAACAAAGTGTGTAGGAAATGGAGGCATTGGAATGCTCTTGTCAAATGGATAAGGAAATATGTCTCTCATTCTGTATGTTGGCTTCGGTGTATTTATGTCCTCCATTTTCTTTTGTAAGTCCCTGATTTGTTGCTCCAAATTGTTCTTCGGTGGAGACCAACTTCTTGGACCATACTCCATGTTTGAGGCACCAATTGGAGGAGGAGAAAGTTGCATATATGGATGATATTGATCATACACATGTTCATATGGAGGAGGTCTATAATGATGCTTCGTATATGGACCACTTGGTATAGAGTCATGTTGAGGAATGACATATCTATTTTGTCCATGTATACCATACTCTATGGGCATGTCATGAGTTTGTTCTAATGCGGTACCCCCAAATTTGACGCGGGGTTTCCTTGTGTCCAAATTTTGAGAATGCCTTTGAATATCCAATTGCTTTGGTGGTTGATCCTTAGCATTGGTATGTGATTGAGCATATTTTTTTGCATAAGACTTCCATAATGGTCTGCGAAGGTGAGTATCATATGCTTGACCATGTGTGTATGGGACCTCTGGTTTTTGAAAAAAAGATGATGGTGATTCAGGCACCATATGTGGTCCTCTATTGCCTCCGCTATTAGGCCTCCTTTGATCCATGTTGAGGTGAGGTTGTTGCAAAGGTCAATTTTCCATTATTTGAGACATGTCAAAATCATGAGGTATCTTGGCTCCACTTTGTGCCATCATTTGTAAGAAGTATTGTCTATCTCTCCTCATTATTTCCTCAACCAATTGATTGAAATATGGATTCATAATGGTGTCTTCCACTTCTACTGAATGTATGGAAAATTTGTCCATATTGTCATTCCGTGTATCATTGTTGTTTGTAGTGTCCATGTGCTCAACATTTGGAATGTTTCTATAAGCATCCATGTCAAGTAATGTAGTATGATCAGAATTGAAAAAGATATCATTGTCATATTCATAGGAACTCATGTTTGCGGACTCTTGAGCCTCTTTAGTTTCTCTCCTAGATTTTTGGTAACGGGTTTCAACCATGAACTAGGTATTGACCAAGATGTATGAGACTAGATGATAATGGAAAGAGTATGGAAGACCAAGATTTGGATGAAATGTAAATGAATCTGAGGTGTACTTGCAATGTCCAAAGTGTAAGACCAAGTATGTATGTAGTAGAGTAGGTGTGGCTTCCAAAGAGATGATAGTTTCTCTTGATGAGGAAAGTTGACCTTGACTCTAAGTAAGACCAAATGAGACCCAAAGGTGATAGACCTTGATGAGGGACCACTTAGCAAAAAGTTGTTGTATGTAGTGTGTTGACAAAACAAGTTGAGGACAAGCAAGTGACCTTTTGACTCAAGTTTAGACAAATGTGAATGTAATGTAAGGTGTAAAGAAATGATGGACTTTGTGAGACCCAAAGACAGGTTGAATGCTAGATGAAAACCCCAGAGAGATAACCTAGGAGGCTCAATAAGTCTGAAACTGACTATTCTTGTTTGCTGAATTATGAAAGTTTTCAATCCTGAATACAGAAGTGCTTGTATACTTCATAGATGCGCAAAAAGGACACAGACACTATTCTGTCAGACATAGACGCGCTTAAATGACACAGACATGGTTCTATCAGACACAGACGCATTTTTGAGATGCTGCAATGTTGCTCAAAAGACACATACGTGTTTCTGTCCTTCACAGATGCGTTTAGATTACACAGACGCGTTTCTGCGAATTTTGTGCAATTTTTCCAATCTATGAAGTTGTTTGTTGTGACCAAATCTGAATGTTTGACTATTTTTCATGACAAGAGAACACAGTGTTGATGAGGACCCAATGTTTGCAAGTGTTTAGACTCAAAAATGACTCAAAGAAAAGTGTGTTGTTTGATGTAAAATTATTTTGCATACACTTGAAGACACAAAAGACACAATGTTTTGGTGTTTGGTTTTGAATGTTTGATTGTTCAAAATAAGTCAAGCACAATTCTTATGGCTGGCCAAGAAAATAGTTGTTGATCCCACATGGAGTTTCCCCTGAGGCTATGCTCTTCAAAGCGGGTACTTAGATGCTTGACCCCACTGGCTCCACCCTCGGCACTCACTTCTTAAGGAAGCCAAGCATCAGTCCCCATGAAAACTCCTCATGGTGAACTTTGTGTCTCTACTAAGAACTGTATGTGTGTGGGCCGCTACGAGAGGTCTGACCTCCTGCCCCAACAACTAGAAGGATTTTGGCTTCTAAAACAAAAAGGTGCTAGTAAGGGCATCTGCTTGTGTGGCCATACATACGGCACTTTCAACTCTATAAATATAGAAGGCTCCTAGTTGATAGGGGTTATGCCCTACAAATGATCAAATAAATTTGATCAAACGGGTTTATGGGGAGATATAGTGTCGGTATGAACTAATCAGCACATGTTATCCATAGTTTTCACCATGGATACAATTATTTATAGTGGTTTAGAAGAAGATGGCTTTTCTTTTGCTACCACTTGGGTCATTCTCTCCTCACTACTAGTCCTAATGACCACATGGGGAGACAGGCCCTCTAAAGATTAAACAAAAAGAGTGTATTTCTCAAGATACAAAAGACAATGGTTCAATTTTAGTGCACAGATTGAAGTGTTTGCTAATCTATGAAAACAAGGCACACAATGAAATATCAAGAACCCTTGCCAAGGTCCTGCAACAAAGATCTATTAGTAGTTTGGATTGTTTGAAATAATCACCCCTTCCTGCAAGCACACAAGTTAGGTAAATTTTAGATCCAAAAGACTTTGTGAAAATAGAGGCCTTCAACAAAATGATTTTGCTTTCAAGACAAGCTGCACCAATTTTTTTAGCTAGATCTGAAGATGTTAGCTCAAAATAAACCAAATCTAAAATCTGAATGACGCAAAACCGAATCAAAGAAAACCCACAATTTAACAAATTCACTAGGACGCATTTATCAGAAACACAAACGCTATTAAATTTTGCAGATGTGCCTAAAGCCGACACAGACGCGGTTCCAGAACATAGACGTGGCTCCTGGATGCAAACGCGCCGAAAAACTCCATAGACACGACTAAGGCACACAGACACGACTTTCAGAATCTGCAGAAAAATAAAATACTATTGAGGACACAAACGCGATTCTAGATGTCGCAGACATGACAGAAAATAAAAAATGCAATCCGAAAGTACATAGACGCGAAAATATGAAAATGTTGTCGGAAATGTCAGATCTACAACTTCAAAACACAAAATCTGCAACAAAAGATGTTAAATGCAAAAGGGACAAGAGTCCTACTGGGCGTGCCAAAATGTATACAGTGAAAATGGATAACAACAATGTTGAAAGACTAAATGAATTTAACCACTAAACCCTAGCCTAACAACAACAAAGATCCACCATAACATATGATGATTACCTAAGACAATGCAAATCAAATGAAATCACAAAGATTATACCATCACATGTCTAATAGGGTTTGGATCTCCATTCTTCCTATCTCCATTGATCTTGCTTGATATAGTTGCTCTCAGATTTTATGTGCACAAGAGCTCAACAAAGAACGGAAATGTGGTTGCAAGTAGGATCGTATATGCAAGTTCGAAAGTGTAGTGTAGTGGAATGCGCAAATGAGTTAGTTAGGGTTTGATAATGAAGGAAGCATCTCCTTATATAGAAGACACTATATGAAATGGAGGGATAAGATTGAGAGGTGTAAAAGAGGTTGGCTATGATTAGAGAGTAGGTAAAGAAAATAAGAAAATAATGAGAGGGTAGGTAGTTTAGGAATTAAGAGATGAATGACACGTGTCATAGGTAGAAAAGGTTAACGAAATAATTAAATAAATAAAAATTTATTTAATTAATAGAAGAAGTGGGATCAATTAAATAAATAAAATATTTATTTATTTAATTTAGGAAAAGGATATTCTAAATAAATAAAGGTATTTATTTAAATAAGAAATAAAGCTAGAAGAGGATAAATGAATTAATTAAATAAATAAGAATTTATTTAATTAATAGAAGAATTAGGCTTAGAATAATTAAATAAATAAAGATATTTATTTAATTAGACATGACAATTTTAGGTGTCTACAGGTTGCATTACTTCTTTCAATTTTGTTTATACCGATATACCGGTTGTGTATGAATTTTTTGTTAAGGATAAAATCTACTATTCCGGTATAACATTGTCTCCCCCACCCCCCTGCCCTCTCAGTGTTATTGGTTTCCAACAATTGGTATCAAAGCCTTGTGCCTCAGAAGAAGTTTAAAAGCTTGAGGAAGATCATGAAACTGAAATCATTGAATATGGCTTTGGAGAAGAAGCTTGAGATGGTACTTAAAGATTATGGTGATGAAAGATTAAAGAACTTAAACCTACAAGATGAGTTGAATTCTCCTAAAAAAAAATTTCTTGTTCGACAAGAGAGACTATCATCTGTTCAAGCTAGGAGAAATGAAATTTTGCAAAATCGGGATGATGAAGAGAAAAATGCACTTAAGGAACAATGTCAGAAATTGAGTCAGGAGAAGATGGTTATGAAGAATGAAATGCAAGCTATGACTATGGGTATGTCTAACGAGATTGAGGACAGAATGAAAAATGAATAAAATCTTGTTGTATCCCTGAAGAACAAATTTGAAGAATGTGGTAGGTTGGTTCATGAAAATGAGATATTGAGGATGGGTAAGTGCAAGGTAATGGGTCAAAAATTGGCGGAAGTCCGCAAGTTGAAAAATGCCCTCTTAGAAATGGGGGCCCGTTTTTGTTTCAGGCCCCTGAGGCAAAAAGAAATGGGGGCTCGAGGGAAAACTAAACGGGCCCCCGTTTTACTCTCAAATGGGGGCCCACTTGAAAACAAAACAGGGTCCCATTTTTAAAAAATGGGCCCCCATTTTTTTAATCTAATTTTACCCATTTTTTTCGGGCGCATTTGGTAATTTTTGGACAATAATGGTAATTTTAGGAACGGTCAAAATGGCAGCTCGTTCCAAATGGGCCCCCGTTTCGTAAACAAGCGCCCGTTTTGAAAATGGGGGCTCATTTTGTGGAAGTTGATTCCACAAATCACCACTTGCCTCAGGATTAGGTCCGGGATAGGCCTCGGATGGCCACACTTGAGACATGGACCTGCAAATTCAAATGTCCATGAGCGAAAGCACAAATATGAACTTCTGAAATAGTTTACGTGTCTCTAATTAGATAGTTTTTATACAAAATTAAAACCCATTTCAAATTATACTGTCTAGATTCTAAATATGTAATTTAAAAAAAAAAAATGATTATTTTAACTATTTTTCATTTAATTTATACTAAATCGGGTCCATAAACTTGAAATATTAACTAATTTTGTTAATTTAATAAGTTTTTTATTTTAATGAATTTTGAAAAAAAAATAATATGTCATCAATCTACATAAAATTCTTTTCTATTTAAATTTTTTTTTCAAAAAATGTTAAGTTTATGTCAAATTATGTGGGTTGTACACATCAAATTTTTAAAAAGATAATTACAGTCATTAAAAAGGTAATTAAAAAAAATATTTAAAAAAAAAAACAAAAAAATATGCTCATCAATATTCAGTGTCTTACAAATCATTTCCGAAAACGGTTTAAGAAAATAATTTTAATTGTGTCAAAAAGTGTGGGTCGTACACATGCATGGTATGGTCCTGAAACAACCATTTTTAAAACATTGTTTTTAGAACTCCATTCAAAAAAATACTTTTTATTATGTGGGTATTAAAATAAATTACATATTTGGAAAGTAGACTCAGAGGGCTATCTTTTATATTCCTAACTTTTCCAAGATTCAATCTCCAAGTGTTTCAAAATTTAAGCTCAAATGAGACAAAACCTAAAAATCAGGGAAAACACTTCCACTTTTTGGTCAAAAAGTGGGCTCATCTTGCACTTGTTAGGATTAATGATAGTCCCAAAGATACTGAGAGGGGGGGGTGAATCAATATCTAACCGGTGAACAAAATCTTTAACCTTATTAAGTATTTTGGATTCTAAAACAGTGTACCAGTAAACAAGAAGCAGTAAATAGGAACAATAAAGACAACATAGAAAACACACCATAACAGAAGATGTTTAACAAGGAAACCCGGTGTGGAAAAAAGCTCGGTGGGATTTGTGACCCACAATATTCACTCACTAGCCAATGAATAAATATTACTTACAAGAGGGGCCTGCACATGTAAGAAGGCCAACTGCCTAGAGCTCACTGCTCAATTACAAAATGGAAGTCTCACTGACTTACAAATGGATTATGAAAATACAATATAATGTACTTCTACAATTCAGGATTTTCTATCCCAGGTTCAATACCAGTTTAAGCTCATACTATAACCATAAATCTTATACAAAATCTGCCTTAATATTCGCTCATCACTTCTCTACATCCATGCTACCTCATTACAAAATGATTTACAAGATCTCATACACATATGAGTCTATTACAATATGCCTTGTCAGTTTTACAAATAGATATTTAGAATTAAATATAATAAACAAAACTTTGTTCATGTTGGCTAGGGTGCTAGTATAGATTCTTGCCTATGTCAATGAAGTGTCTGCCGGTGTCGGTGCTTGCCGATGATTTACCAGTTGAATGTTGGGTGGCTGCCTGTAGGTTGCCATCAATGACAACACCATCATTTCTCACTAGAGTGTAGAATGCAAGCAACACTGACCCACTCATTTAGTACAATCCCAAAACAATAAGCAAGAGATTGCAAGACAAATGATAATACTAAGAGATGACTTAACTGCTGCAAGTGAGTACAAAGAAAAATTCAAGATCAGCTCATCACACCTTGATGAGTTACTAAACAGACAGAGGTAGATTGGAGATTCTAGTGGACTTGGATTTGAGCAAGGACAAAGTTCCCGTAGTGCTAATGAAGATCAAAACCATAAGGCACAGGTAAGGCAATTCAATGCTTATAAATTCAATGGTAGATGTTTTGTTTGCAATAAATTTGGACACATGGCTAGGGAATGTAGAAACAGAGCAAATCAAAACCCTGATTTTGTTCCCGGTAAATGTTCTAAATGCAATAAAATTGGTCATAAGATAGAAGACTACAGAATGAATGTAAAATGCTATGCTTTTGAAAAATTTGGGCATATGGCTAATCAATGCAAGTCAAGCAATTTCACCAATTTTAGCAAGGCAATTCAAAAGAACAATGTTACATGTTATGCATGCAATGAAGTTGGACATATTGCTATGTTTTGTAGAAGCAGAAATTCACCGGTTGTCAATGGAGGATCGAATGCTAAAGGCAAAGAGAAGGTTAATGAAATCCAACATGATCATACTCAGAGATGGGTTAGAAAGTCTGAAGAACAGTCATCAGATGGGAATGTCCTGGTTACCTATTTGATAGAAGAGGCTGCTCCTACACTAACAGTGAGCTCATCTGGTAACTAAGGCAGATGCCTTAGCGGTGGGAAAATTTCATGGAAGATGATGCATATGCCCCTGGAGGAGATTCTGGAAGATGTTCTAGATATTGGAAAGGATTATCTGACATTGATATTCTCAGAGTGAGATCTGGTATCTTTCATTGATAATCATTTATGTCAATAGAAGATTAGGGTTTTCTCGATGGATAAAAGGTTGATTACACTTTATTGTTATTCACCTAGCATTTAGAATGATTTAAGAGTGATTCAAAGGGACTTAGTGCAATCAGAATCTAATCAAAGGTGATTAGATTTCTTCTTGAGCGAGCACATCGACATCTAGAAGGATTTGTTAGAGGTTTTCACTAGCAGCATTTTAAAGGTATTTTTATTGAATCATGGAATTAGGATCATCTTTTGCTCCTATTTTCATTGCAAATCCAACTGTAGTAGAAATTAAGGACCACCCCAGGACAATTTTCAAATGGTATCCACATGTGGCTACCAAGGAAGATTCATTTGGAGCGTTTTCTTTCATCCCAGAGGGAGTGGTATATGTGGAAGATGTTAGGGGCTATATTCATTTTTATATAGAGAACTTAGGAGCTTCGGAGATCAAGGGGATGTATATGAATGAAATCATGAGAGAATCTAGTAAAATCAAACTGGTATATCTACACATCAAAGATCTAGGGTTCACTGATATTGTGGATATTCTGGAGTTCGAGTATGAGATAGTCAAATATGTACTGAGAAGAGTACATGGCGAATTCATATGGCTGGATTGACCCTACAAAATCACCAAGGAAGTCATCTAGGCAATTATTGCTTGTCATTGATAGGGCCACATCTAGATAAGAAAGTATCAAATGACTTCATAAAGAAGATCACCGGTGCCACATCAGACAAGAGATCGATGAAGGTGAGCACCATCAACGACATCAAATTTGGAAGGATGGTCATAGGCTACAAGGTAACTCAGTCTAATTGACTAAATTCAGTTTCAAGTTCATGTATTTTGGCCACATATAGGATGAGGAGAGAAAATATCAAGTTAGATCTTTGTGACTAGATGCTTCAGGAGCTATTTCTCAATTTAGGGATTTTAAAGGTGAGAAGAAGGGCATCTTCCGATATGGAAATTTGCTGGTCTGCTTAATGTTATACTTTTTGAATGATACTCCCAGTTTTGGAAAGAAGCAATGGGATTTTGACATCTCGGTAGGAAGAAAGCTAAAACAATCAATTTATGCCTTGGGAAGTCTTAGAGATGATAAGGTATGGGGTTACTTCAAATCTTTTAAGAAATCTATGAGGTCTAGAATAAGAATACCTGAGCATATAATAGAGAAATACTCTATCGACATATGTTTCATAGTCAAAATGGATGAGACCCTTATGGAGGCAGTCAAGCCCCAAAAGATTTGGATAGATGAAAAGGGCTATGAGGTGGATGCATTAATTCTTGATGCATATGCAAAAATTCTACTTGATGCAGATATAGATGAAGCAGAAAAACCCTGTGGAATAGCATGTTGGCATATGCACACTCCAATCAGAAATTGTATGTGATTGAAGGTTTTGTCATTGATGGTAACCTTGTAATCCTATGACACCAGCACTGGCACAGAAGAAAGGAAGTATACCGGCATAGAGGCCGACATGATTTTGTTTTATTATATTTTGTTTATTATTGAAAAACTTTTTAAGCTGACTTGGCAAATTGTAAAATGACTTATATATAAAAGAGATCATTGTAGACATTTAGAAAAGAAGACATAAGCATAAAAGAAAATATCAGACAGACCTATTGTACGAAATATAGGTTAAGGGGTATATGTAAAGAATAGAGCAGGAACCCGTACTGAATCTGGCATTGAAGATACTATTGTAAAGTAGTACAAGTTATTGGATTTGTATAATCCTCATTGTAAGTTAGTGAGACTTCCCATTGAGCAGTGAGCTCTAGGCAGTTGGCCTTCCTGCATGTGCGGGCCCCTATTGTAAGTAATATTCTCTTATTGGCCAGTGAGTGAATATTGTGGGTCACAAATCCCATCGAGGTTTTTCCCACACCAAGTTTCCTTGTTAAAATCTTGTGTTATGGTGTGCTTTTCATGTGGATGTTCTTGATTCTATTTATTGCATTATTTCTTGCATATCGGTACATTGTTATATTATGTTATGCATGTTTTAAGTTAAGAAATTCCATTCACCAGTTAGATACTGATTCACCCCCCCCTCTCAATATCTATGGGATTCCTAACACAACACAACAAAAGACTCTTGAGGTTGAAATTGAGTTCAACTGAAAGAAGAGGTAACAACAAGAAGGTAAGGTGAGCAAGTTTGTATAGGAGGTTTCAAAGAACATTAAGGTTCTTATTGATGCTGTCCTAGAGAAAGGAAGAAAGAGGAAGGATCCGACAACTCACATTGAACCTGTGACTACTAAATCTGAATTAGAAGATAATACACCAGTAGCTTTAAAAAGAGTTGTGAGGAAGAAACCAAAAGAACCTGAGGTGGAACCAAAGAAACAACCAGTTAGGAAGGTTACCATCAAATTGCCAGCATAGAAGTAGGCACCCAAGGCTACACTATCAGGTGCAACTGGTGCTGCTAGAAGGAGGAAGGAGAGTGACAATGATTTGGCACTAGAGACTGGTAATGTATCAATTATTTTGCCTAAGACTTGTGCTGAATTTTTTTATGAAATTACTAAGGATGGGATGCTTAAAAATGTTAAGTCTTATTATGATACATAAAAATTTGATATACAGAGAGAGGTAGAGGAAGCAATTCTTCTATAATTAGATATCTATAAGAAAGCATTAACTGAAATAGAAAATCAAATACCAATAAAGCTATACAACATGTTAGTGCTAGAAGGTTATCTGAAATGCAAGAAGACAAACACATTAAGATGCAAGAAATTTTGGCTATCTGTATTAGCATAACTGCAAATGAAATGGAAAAGTCAATTGAGGTTGCAGATAGGAATGTTTTTAACAACAAACATAGAATAACTAGCCTAATATTAGGAAGGATGAATGAGATAATAAAGGAAACATAGAAGGCTTGGATAATTTTTTTGGGAGAACATAGAGGATTCTTCACTTCACCAGAGACAAAGACTGATACTATGGATACACCGGTTGAAGGGAAAGTTAAAGGAATTATGGCTTCTCCATCCTTAGTTTTGAATAATATCAAGATAGTGGAAATTGAGCCATTGGTTAACACAAATGTACAAACAAATACAAAGAAATTGGTTAATCCTAAGAACATTGTACATGACACTAACACTGAGGACAATTATCCTTTGGATATTAATGTACAGGTTGAGGATATTGTTGCTAGAGAGGAATCGACAATTGCACAGATTGCACCAAGTGGCGAAGCCACCAGTGCAATTGAGGAGGCAATAAAGGTTAAATCTCCAGAGAAAATAGGGGAACCCGGTAGGGAACCAGTTGCTAGCACATCATTATTGACAATTGAAACTTCTCAAGTTGAGAAGAAAAACATCACAGAGATGAGGCCCATAAAGCTTATGATGATGGTTGCTCATAAACTGATGAAGGAAGGAACTACATACAAAGGGATTATAGATCAATCCATAACTGTTTTGCATAGATTCATCCTAGAATGTAAGATTGAGAATGAAGCGAGCCCTTCTGACAAGCTTAAGGTAATAACAAAGCACATCTCTAAAGATTTTCAATCATTACAATAGATTTCTAGCTAGAAAGCATTTGAAAAATTCACTTTGGCTGAGAGAGCCGCTTTTGATTAGACCATTGACAGATAGAAGAAAAAGATTGAGGATAAACTAATTTTGATAGAAAACTATTTGAAACGAGGTACTAATATGTACAGGGTATGTTGCAATACAGATATTCTTACAACAAAAGTAGATGAAAACATAAAAGAGATATAGGACAAAATTGCTAATATTTCTAACTCTTTTGATGGACTAACATCATTGACCACATCTATTGATGGACATATTTTGACTTTGGAGATAAGATCATTCAGATAGACAGAATTCTCAGAGGTTTGGTGAGTCCAAGATTGGATTCAATTGGTGTACATAAGAGGGAATACATGGATATGCTTGGTAAGCCCATATCGATAGAAGTTGATGAGAAAGAATCACTTGCATATTTATTGAGTGGACTTGTATCCATCTCTGACACATTCAAAACCAGTTGGGATACCTATATAGAGTTACTGGAGAAAGCTTACTCAAAAATCTTGAAATTGGTCAAGCTTCGATAAGATATTTTTGGAGGTATTCATTGTACAATTATTACTTTTTGACATTCTTTTTACAATTTCTGGGCATTGGTGTGAAAGGGGGAGTAGTATACATGTGAAAAAGAATGAAGAGTTGCATACATTAGGGGGAGCTACAAAATTTTTGGAATTTTGGTGATATGGAGTATTTTACATATTTAGCTCAGGGGGCGTAGGGTAGGACGAAACCGATAGTTGAAACCCTGACCATTTTTCACATGAGTGTTGCCATCAATGCCAAAGGGGGAGATTGTTGGTAATTGACACTCTATTGGTTAGGTTTCACTATGTTGTCATTGATGGAAACATGATTTTGGGTTTCGGCTTCATATGGTGTATCGGCAGACACTTCACAGACTCTACACCGGCATCGGCACTAGCAGGATAGAAGATTTATTTGGTTATAGACAATGCAGGTCGACATGGTATAGAAAAGGTCATTGGTATTGGAGGTCGACACATCTTGGATTAGGCATCGACAAATTGTTTCATGCTTATTTATTTGTGTTATATGGCCAACATGTAAATATCATATTGTATATATCTTTGTAAGCCAATATAAGGCGTAGATTTGTATAGGGTATATAAAGGAGAATGATTAGATCATTTTAAAAGAAGAAAAAAATGATAGGATTGATATATGGATGTAATGTAATGCAAAATATATCAGAGAGACTATGTATGTGAGGAATTCATTGTAAGGGTTATTTTGGTACTGAAGTTTAGGGTTTTAACCAAAACAAACCAAGCTTAACCAGAACTGTACTCAGGCATAGGAGATGCTATCTTTTGCAGTTCATACTTCTCCCTATTGTTGTTTGGATTTTTATGTAGACAGTAAGGCTCCTATTGTGATGAGAAGTGTGCTCTAGGCTGTACGCCTTCCTGCAAGTGCAGGCCCATCATATATTGTAATATCTCTTCATATGTCCAGTGAATTGATATTGTGGGTCACAAATCCCACCGTTGATTTTCCTCTTTGAGGTTTTCTATGTGTAAATCTATGTGTTATGTTTCTCATTTATGTGTTTGGCTTATTGGTTACATTACTTTTTTCAATTCTATTTATACTGGTATACCAATTGGTGTATGAAAGTTTTGTTAAGGCTAAAATCTACTATTCAGATATAACACTGATTCACCCCCCTCTCAGTGTTATTGGTTTCCCACATCATCAAATCCTGTAACTCATCATGCAGTTTCTTCTTCATGTAATGTACTTGGTCATTCCCAAGATAAAACTGTTATCTCTGTGCACCAAAAACCATTTGAAACTTATCACATACAACATGCATACGTGGCATAATCATTACCATTCACCATTTGATCATAAATCAATACAATCAATTCACCAAGCTCCATCAGTTTGTTAGGATTAATGATAGTCCCAAAGATACTGAGAGGGGGGGTGAATCAGTATCTAACCAGTTAGAAAAATATTTAATCTTATTAAGAACTTTGCATTCCAAAACAATGTACCGGTAAATAAGAATTAATGCAGTAAACATGAACAATAAAGACAACATAGAAAACACACCATAAAACAAGAGGTTTAATGAGGAAACCTGGTGTGGGAAAAACCTCAGTGGGATTTGTGACCCACAATATTCACTCACTGGCCAATGAATAAATATTACTTACAATGAGGGGCCTGCACATTGAAGAAGGCCAACTACCTAGAGCTCATTGCTCAATAAGAGTCACACTGACTAAAAAAGTGGATTATGAAATCCAATACAATGTACTACATCAAATCAACATCAACTATGCTAGGTTTATTACCGGTTTAAGCTCATTCTATAACCAAAACCTTCGCTATCACTTATATCACCTTATATATAATTCACAACTCTTTTCTTACCTTATACACAAAATGACCTATAAGACCTCATACATATATATGAGTCTTTTACAATATGCCTTGTCGACTTTAGACAAGATAATTACAATTAAATACAATAAACAAAAGTTTATTCCCTATCGGCTGGGGTGTCGGTATGCATTGTTGCCGCTGCCAGTGAAGTGTCTACCAGTGTATGCAGATGTCTATGCCTGTACCAATGCCTGCCAGTGGCTTTACCAGATGAGTGTCAGAAGGTTTCCAAATGGTTGCCAGAAGGTTGCCATCAATGACAACACCATCATTCTCATAAGAGTGTAGAATGCCAATAGGGTTAGGGTTTGGCACATCAACATGTAGGGTTACCAGTTGATCTCTCTGCTTCTTAAGTAATATCGGTTTCCTTCCCTAGGTCACCTACTAGTTGAAAAAAACATCATTCCTGGTTACAATTGACATCAATGACAACACAATAGTTCATTAATGTAATCTTCAGTCAAATACCAACAATCCCACCACCTTATTCTCAGTCCATGCCATCGTTCAATAACATCACACCACCTTCTCAATCAACTATGTCTAACATCAATTCTTCTACCAAAATGAGAATTAATAATATTTCTCAAACAATGTCTTCCTTACAACAACAAATTGCTTCTATGAGTCAATCCACATTTAGTGTGCCCACCTTTGATGTCGTGAGCCCAGTTTTTGTTGATATTGTTAAAGTCATGCCACCTAAACATGTTGAGATTCCTCAATTAGAACTCTATAATGGAAAAGGTGATCCTCTTATGCATGTCAAAACATTACAAACCTTGTGTAATGATTTTTATTATGATCCAAGATTGCTTGCAAAATTGTTTACAAGAACGCTAAGAGATAAGGATTTAGAATGTAATGCTCTTTGCCTTCTTATTCTATCACTTCCTTTCAGCAACAGGCAAATGCTTTCATCCAATAATTTTCAAATAATATTGGTTCTAAAATCACTTTGACTGATTTAATGCATTGTAAACAAGGTGTTAAAGAAAAAGTGACCGATTTAATTGGTAGATATAAGCATTTGTGTGCTCAAATTTCTTTTGATTTAGCTGATAATGATATTCAAAGAATTTTTATTTCTAATTTAGAAAAAGATATTAGGGAAAAGCTTATTTTGTCTATGTTTACTTCCTTTCTGTAGTTGTGAGCAACACTCCACAATTATCAACTTGTTGTGAGTCAAATGGAGCAATCCACTCCTATGGATCCAAGTGATAAGGGGGAGAGTGTTCAACAACCATTTGCAAAGTTCAAACCAACAAAAAGATTCATCAAGTTCAATGATACAATCAACAACCATAATGTGAATGCTACAACAGGTGTGCCTTCTATTTCTAATTTTTTCTAAAGAGAAAGATAGTTTACTTCTTTGAATGAATCTTTACATAGTATTATGTCTCAGTTGTTGCACAAAAATGTTATCTAACTTCCTTCTATAAAACCAGTTGATCCTTCTAAACTTGCATCCCCTTATTTTGATAGCAATTCATTTTGTCAATTTCATCGTCAGCCTGGTCATGATAATGAGAAATGTTTCGTATTGAAGAATAAGATTCAAGACTTGATTGATAATAATATTATATCTATGATAGGTGTGAATGATAAAAGGAATAAATTAGTAGCTCCTGCTAATCAAAATCTTAATATTTTCACTGATCCCTTACCTTCTCATACATCTAACGTTATTGAGGTTGTGCCTAATTCTTTCTCTTCTGAAAAATTCACCTCTATGGCTCTGAATTTGGTAAATATGGTAGAAACAGAAGATACACCTCAGGATCCTTGTATTACATTTGACCCTAGTGAGACCATTAGAGAACCCTATGGCCCCTTATACATAGTTATGAAGGTTAAGGATATACCTTGTCGTGGTGCCCTTATTGATCCCTCTTGCATGGTTAATACCATCAATGAGGAGTATCTTTTCAATTTATGATTGCATAAACAAATATATATGATGCTTCTAATATGGTTGTAAAGTTATTTGATGGCTTCTCTTTTCCTACCATTGGTTCTATCACCCTTCTTGTTGAAGTTCATACTAAATTCATGGATGTTGACTTTGTTATCATACTCTCTTCTAAGAAATTCTATGTGAAATTGAGCTATCCTTTGCTATCTTCCATTGAGGCTATTTCTTCTCCAATCCACAAGTGTCTGAAATTTCCTCACCATGGAGAAATCTTAACCATTAACCATAGCTTATTTCATCCATCTAAAAGAATCCATAGTGTTCCTATTGATTTGTTTTGGCCTAAAAAATTTCAATCCCTTCCATCAAGGAGCGATGCTCTTTTTCAATCTAATAAAAAATGGAAGAAAGATATGATATTATCCTTAAGTCAACATAGATCTCCAACACTTGAAATTCCTATTATTCTTCAAGATGAGGTTCTTCCCCTAATGGATAGAAATAATCTCCCTCCTAAAGAAGATCATCAACCTATTCTTATGGATGTGACTATACCTTCTCTTAAGGAGAACAACAATATTCCTCCTAAGGCTAGACCTATACCTCCTCCTCATGATGGACCCGGTCTTCTTCCTATACCTACCATTCCTCCTTTCTATGGTGTAGTTCCACCTCCTTCCTCTTATCAAGAGAAGAGGCCTACTTCTCCTATTGTTCAACCAAAATGACCTCAACTTAAACCTTCAACTATTAAGGAGAGAAACATTCCTACTTTTTCAAATGTTCCTCCTCCTTCTCAGCCTTCCACTAAGACCTGACGAAATCATTATGCGAGATAACACCGACGAAGATCTCATGTTCGAGCTAGTGAAGTTGTCCCTCAAAATGCTCAGTCTCCTCTGACTCCGACAGCTGACATGATTCCCTTTTCTCCCAAGCAAGATGTTATTCACAATGGCAATACAATTCCTAATGCTTTTGATAGTGAGCATGAATATGTTGATGTGGATAAGCATTTATCAGCTGAATTTTCACAAACCCTAATCCTATCTCCTAGAATTGAACAAAGTGACTTACAACATGAGCATAGTCCTTATTTGGATCTTGTAATAGCTCCATCTGACGTGCTTGATGTCGCTCCTCTGGTGTGTTTCTCGCCTTCCCAAACTAGCGATCAGCAAGATTGGGAGGAGGATGTCATGCTAGATTAGCAATATTAGCACTGTAAATCTTCTCTCTCTCTCCTTTCTTGCTCTTTTGTGACCATTCTTCTATGTGTGTCCCTATTCTTCTATTATCATGTTAATGTCTACTTGGGGATGATGCAAAGCATTGAGATCTTTTTTTGGTTTCTTTCATGTTGACTCAAACGAATCCTCTCTTCCCTTTCTTCCAAGGTAGTGTTCTTCTTTGGGGAAAGATGATTATTATATGTACATATACATACATGATATACATGAGTTATCATACAACATACTGACCCCAAGGAAAGTGAAACTACCTCATACCTCATGTTTTGTGTCCATTATCCTTGGGTTTATTCCATGATTGGGGGCTAAATCCTTGCCATAATGTGCTTCCTCTCTTCTCTCTCTCTCAGGTGTATCCTACCTTAAAGCAATCACACCCGATGTGGCGTGCACGATCACTTTAACATGGGGGCATACACTCCGCTCATATTTTCCTTCTTGATACTTAACTTTACCTAGTGAACTTTGTTTTGCATTATAATCTTTAGTATCCTTGCTTTCATGACTCATAGTGAGGGGAACTTTGCTACTTGTAGTCATGGTTATCTCCTTGTCAATATTCCTTTTTACTTTGTCAATCGAAGTCATAAGATCCTAATTCTACTGGGGGCTTGGTGCATCTTGCCTCCTTGACATGGTAAAGTCTTTCAATCTCATTTCCTTTTACTTTACCAACAATATTGGCGTACACTTATACTCCTAGTAAAGTGGGGGCCAAATATAGTGTCATAAAATTTTGACCCTAGCAATTTTTTACTGCATTAGGGTCCTCATGCATATGAGATTGAACCATCTAGCCTGATCGGAGACTGGAGACTGCTCAATTCTCAGAATATGCTTCTTTCGTAGCTTCTACACCACCCTTTCTATGCTGTACCCTAGAGAATGGGGTAGGATAGGGGCATGGTTCCATTGTCCCCCCTAGGAAAGGGGTGTGGCGCCCTTGTCCTCCCAAGATAGGGGTGTGGCACCCATGTCCCTGTCCTATTCTGGGGTAGGACCTTTCCTAGAGCATGCATCATAGGATGTGTAGTGAGCGGGAAACTTCCCTGATGTCAGCTTGTGAGAAAAATTAGTTTCATTAACCCTAATTTATACGTATTTAAGAGGCCTTTTTCTGCTCATTTTCATAAGGTTGAATAAGGTGAAAATTTGTGATCAAGCGTTCAAGAACATTCAAGAATTTAAGCATTCTTTTCCAGCATTGAGCATTCTCAAGTATCCCTTCAAGGATAGGTGTTGTATTCAAGTCAAGGATTCAACCATTGAAGAGGAGATTGATTCCAATATTCAATTCCACAAAATCATTTCTATCAACATTGCTATCACAACCTCCCTTGAGGTGATTTACATTTCAGTATTCCATTTACATCTACTTGCAAGTAATTTCTCTCATTACTTGGTTAATTCCATAATAGGGGTTTGACCTAAAGGCAAACCCCCAATCCCAACCCATTTTCCTCTCTTTTCTATGTGTAGGTTGCAGGTGCGCAACTATACTTTTAGATTTAGGCTCCATTTGCAGAGGTGGAAAAACCCTTTTCATGTCATGGATTTTTTGGAGGACCGTGTACATTCCCACCATGGTCCAGGCAAGTTTTTCTCAAATTCACGAGGCGACTTTCTCTCAACATATGACTACCAGATCTAGGTTTACAACTTCATCCCATATTCCGATCTTAAGTTATAATCAGTTCTTTGTCACTTTTGCACTACATAATTCAATCAATTCCTTTCCATTTCAAATAGGAAGAGGGGATTATCTTATCATTCCTATTTCACTCAAAATTCTATCTTCTTCTTTGAAGGTTTAATCTAGTGAATTCTCCTCTCCTCTTCCAATGTAATTGGGTGAAAAGTATTTGAAGGGAAATCCCTAGTGAAACACTCATCTCACCTTGGAGGGAAAGGGTAGTTTTCCTCTTGATCTCTCATTAATACATTTCACCATATTATAACAGGTAGTAAGGTTCTAAGCATTTTACTTACCACCGTGTCTTCTACTATGGTTCCACCAACACTTTTGATTTCTCCAACTACTTCTTTTATTCTTTGTCTGTACTGGGTGATGTTCTCACCTTCCATCATCCTCATGTCATCAAACTTCTCTGTTAGGATTTCTTCTTTATCTTTTTGCACATGGTCATCTCCACTATAAATCAACTTCAACTTTTCCCAAATTTCATAAGTGGTTTCTAAATTACGAACATCAATATACTCATAATTGGAAAGAGTAATTGCAATGGCTTCCAATGCTTGAATATTCTCCTGCTACTCCTTGAGTTGATCTGTAGTTAGAGTACCAGTAGGAGGTGTGTACTAATTAACCACATGCTCCCAGAACTATGGCCCCATACCTTTGATGTAGATCTTAATTTTGTTGCTTCAGATTTTGTAGTTATCCTTTGTGAACTTAGGACCGTCCTTCTTCATCATCTTGCATATTTACCTTGAGTGGTTAAGCTTCTGCACAAAGGAGACCTAGTGCTCTGATACCAATTGTTATTATAAGGATCTAGTTACTACTAAGATGGGGCAGGGATGAATCAGTAATAAAAATAATCTGCAACACTTCACCAAACTATACCGGTAACTACTCAAACAATCTTCTAGGCTGATTTAACACACCATTCACTCAAGTGTTCATCAATATGAAAACAAAGTAAAGATATGGAATGCACAAATCAACAATGCATCCACCATATGAACAAATATATTTTTGATGTGGAAACCCAAATGGGAAACCATGGTGGGAATTAGCACCCACAATATCTATTTTCACTCTTTTGGAATGCGCTTGGTTAAAGACCTATCCCAGTTAAAAGCCTACAATATGCCCGGTTAAGAAAAGACCCTGTTAGGAGTCACCTGGTCAAGGGATTTTACCTCAACCTTGTTAGGAACTCTACCCTATTAAGAGTAACCTTGTTAGAGGATTTAAAACTCAAGGTAATGAGCCACCCAATGAAGGGATTGAAAATGTAAGACCTATTAGGATCTACCCAGTTAACGGATTTCAAATTGTTGTAATCATGTTACTTTTCTGATGAGGATGGTGTGACTAATTCTGACGATGAACTGGCAAAAGACTATGCTAGTGGTTCCAATAATATAAAGGAATGGGTGTTCTTGGCTATCAAGGAAGATGATCCGGTACTAGAAGAGAATTTACCTGAAGAAAAGGCCCTTGCTTCTAAAATTGAAGATAAGGATGAATGGGTAATAGACAGTGGATGTTCACATCATATGACTGGATATAAAAGGAAGTTTTTAACTTTGCAATAATTTGATGGCGGTCTGGTTATATTTGGAGATGACAAAGAATGCGTTATCAAAGGAAGAGGAACCATATCATTAGATGTATTGAATATTAAGTGCTTAAGGTCAGATCATGGTGGAGAATTCACATCCTATGAGTTTAATAACTTTTGTGAGAAGGATGAGATAAGGCGACAATTTTCTTCTCCATGGACACCTCAACAAAATGGAGTTGTGGAAAGAAAGAACAAAACTATCTTGGATGTTGCTAGAACCATGATGATGTAAGTTAATCTACCTCATATCTACTAGAGAAAAGCAGTGAGCACAATAGTTTATACATTCAATAGAGTTCATATCAAAGGAGAAACTGGTAAGATACTTTATGGTTTGGCAATACACCTACAGTTAAGTACTTTAGAATCTTTGGTAGTAAATGTTATATCAGGAGAGATGATTTCATTGGCAAGTTTGATCCTAGATGTGATGAAGGAATATTTCTTGGTTATTGTAATGAAAGCAAAGCATATAGATGTTGTAACAAAACATTGTAGAGAATTATGGAGAGCACTAATGTCAAGGTGGATGAGCATAATAGAAGTCAAATTAGAATTTATGAGCAAGAACCGACAGTGGAAATGATCATAACTAAACCAGTAACACCTTTACCAAAACAAAATGTTGAACCAGTTACTCCGACTATATCAAAAAATTCAATAGTAACTAAAGATTAGGGAAGAGGAACAGAAAGTCAAAATACTCCTAGGTATGTAAGGTTGAATCATTCAGAAGATTAGATCATTGGGGATAAGAAGAAATGAGTGATGACAAGAAGAAGATTGGCAACTGATGAGGTATGTTTACTTTGTCAAGTTGAACCGATATTAGTAACTGAAGCATGTAACGATGAATGTTGGATGAAAGTTATGGAAGAAGAATTAGATCAGATAGAAAAGAATAACACATGGATTTTAGTTCCCCAGCCTAAAATTAAGAATGTTATTGGAACTAAATGGGTTTCCAAGAATAAATTAAATGAAGTTGGATAAGTTGTGAGGAATAAAGATAGATTGGTTTGTAAAGGATATTCTTAGAAGGAAGGAATTGATTATGGTGAAACCTTTGCACGAGTAGCTAGGATTGAAGTTGTAAGATTATTTCTTGCCTATGCTACACATAAAAACTACAAGGTTTATTAGATGGATGTTAAGTGTTCTTTTCTAAATGGGGATCTTGATGAGGAACTTTATATTGAGCAGCCTGATGGCTTTTCCCTTTTAGATGATAAAAAATGGTTTGCAGGTTAAAGAAAGTCTTATATGGATTGGAACAGGAACCTAGAGCTTGGTATGCAAGGTTGGAAAAATATCTTTGAAAACTTGGTTTCACTAAAGGTAATACTAATAGTAATCTATATTATAAAGTCACTGATGATGATATACTGATTGTTGAGGTCTTTGTTGATGACCATTTTTGGAGGTGAAGATAAGTTGTGCATGGAATTTTCTAATAATATGGCAAATGAATTTGAGATGTCTATGATTGGGGAAATGAAATTTTTCTTAGGTTTGCGAATTACTCAGAGTGATAAAGGTATTTTCATCTATCAAACTAAGTATGCTAGAGAGTTGTTGAAGAAATTTGGTATGGAAAATTCTAAACCGGTTAGTACTCCTATGGTTACAAGTAAGAAATTGACAAAGAAAGATGAATCAACACTGGTAAATCCTACAAGATACATGTCTATGATTGGAGGTCTGCTATATTTGACTCAGACTAGACCAGATATGATGAATGTAGTTTTCATTGCATCAAGATATCAAAGTGATCATAGAGAAAATCATGAGAGTGTGGAGAAAAGGATTTTTAGATTCTTACAAGGAACATTTGAATATTTTTTGTGGTATCCTAAAGATGATGACTTTACTCTATGTGCATACGCATATGCAAATTGGGTAGGTGATGTTGATGACTGGAAGAGTACTTCCAGTGGAGATTTCTTTCTTGGAATCACGGATCAGCAAGAAACAGTCATGTACTTATTTATCTACTACTAAAGCTAAGAATGTTGTTGCTGCTACTAACTGTACCCAAGTTCTATGGATGAAAAAAATGTTAAAGGACATAAAAGTGCATTGAAATGAACTTGTAGTTATTCACTATGATAAATCTGCTGCTATAGACATGTCAAAGAATCCGATATTCCACTCTAAGACAAAGCACATATCTATCAACTATAGATTTTTGAAGGAAAATGTAGAATAAAATGAAGTTAAATTGGTTTATGTGAACACTAAAGAGTAGATTATATACATCTTCACTAAACCTTTGCCTAACGAATCATTTGAGTACCTCAGAGACAGATTAGGGATTTCTACCCCTCCGATAGAAAATTGATTGATTCTATTTGGTATTACTCTGATATGCATTATCAGAGATATTATTCATTCTAGATCGATGTGGTGATGCTACTACTTAGGGGGAGTAGTTAATCTTGTGATTCAGTGATTTATTATTTTGCTCTGATATTTATGTCAGATCTTTGGCATTGATGTTAAAGGGGGAGAGATATTCATGTGAAAAACTTGAGTTATATACATTAGGGGGAGAAATTTGTGAACTTAACTGTGATATCATCTACAGGGAGAGTATGGATCAGAAATTCATTGCTACATTCTTGTGTGGGAGATTTGTTTTGCATTTCTTGGTATTTGGACATTTTTCACATCTAGTGTTGCCATCAATTCCAAAGGGGGAGATTGCTGGCAATTTAAAGGAATTGATTATGTGTTGCATTGATGTTTTGTCATTAATGTCAACACTAGCTACTTTGGTTGTTTATTGATGTATATGGTGAAAATGGATAACAATAATAACAATATTGAAAGGCTAAATGAATTCATCCACAAAACCCTAGCCTAACAACAACAAAGATCCACCATAACATATGAAGATTACCTAAGACAATTCAAACCAAATGAAATCACAAAGATTATACCATCACATGTCCAATAGGGTTTGGATCTCCATTCTTCCTATCTCTATTGATCTTGCTTGATGTATTTGCTCTCAGATTTTATGTGCACGAGCTCAACAAAGAACAGAATGTGGTTGCAAGTAGGATCGTAGTGTAGTCAATTGATCAAGTAGTTAGAATGATTGATTAGAATGAATGATTAGGGTTGATAATGAAGGAAGCATCTCCTTATATAGAAGACACTATATGAAATGGAGGGATAAGATTGAGAGGTGTAAAAGGAGGTCGGCTATGGTTAGAGGGTAGGTAAAAGAAATAATAAAATAATGAAAGGGGTAGGTAGTGTATGAATTAAGAGATGAATGACATGTATCATGGGTAGAAAAGGTTAATGAATTAATTAAATAAATAAAGATTTATTTAATTAATAGAAGAAGTGGGATCAATTAAATAAATAAGATATTTATTTAATTTAGGAAAAGGGTAATTTAAATAAATAAATGTATTTATTTAAATGAGAAATAAGGCTAGAAGAGGATAAATGAATTAATTAAATAAATAAAGATTTATTTAATTAATAGAAGAATTAGGCTAAAGTAATTAAATAAATAAAATATTTATTTAATTAGACTGGACAATTTTAGGTGTCTACATTTTGCCCCTCTTTGAGACAATGCAGCTTGTCGTGTTGTTTCAAAGAAGATAAGATGAACTGATACAGAGTTGCCCCAACATGAGAATGATATGCCCCATCGAGAGATTGGATGAAAATGTTTGCAAAGATCACAGACAATCTCTCGATAAGAAAGAAAGGCTAGAATGGACTGACCGGATAAAGTGACAAAGTCACAGGATAAAGAAGACTGACTCGGGAAACGAGGGCTAGGGGTAGTCTATAAGATAGACCACAGGGGAAAATACATCCTCATTGTCATCTACACATCCATGAGAGCAGAGTGAAGAGAGAGAAAAGAGTAGCAACAGTCAGCAGCGATGGCCTTCATTCATAGATTTGACCACATTTGCCGATTCTAGAGGCCAGCAGAGGCAGGAGAGCTGGTAAGTACCACAAAACCTCCTTGTACTTTGATGCATTTATTGTTGTCATTAATGCATGGTAGATAGGGCAATAAATGGACTTTAGGTTAGGGTCCAAAATATATCAAAAATGTCCAAGTGCATCCGCGTTGGTGCCAGGCGTGTCTATGCTCACGAGGCATGTCTGTGTTTGTGTCAGGCGTGTCTATGGTGGAAAACGCGTCTGTGCCCAATGTGGCCACGTCTGTGATGTGTAAGCACGTTTATGCCAAGAAGGCACGTCTGTGTCGCCTAGGTGCATCTATGCAGAGCATAGGCACATTTGTGTCTTTCAGCCGCATCTATGTAAAATAGGCACGTTTATGCAATCTTCAAGCGCTTTTATGTCAGGAAAGTGTGTTTGTGTCCAAAAATATGAATTTGTGTCTTCTATGTCAAATCTGTAGTTTTGTGATGAACATACGCTGTCGATTGGATAAGTTGCTGAGAGGATACACTCAAGCAGGTCCTCTAGGGAAGACTAGGATAGATCAAGGCACTTTGTGATGAATAGTGAGTACCAAGATAGAGTACTTTGTGATGAACAAGGAGTACTAAAATATGAGCAGCACTTTGTGATGAACAGGGATTGCAAATGTGAGTAACACTTTGTGATAAACAGGGAGTGCCACAAACGTAGTACTTCGTGATGAACAGGGAGTACCACTAGGATAGAAACAACACTTTGTGATGAACAGTGAGTGTCACTAGGATAGAATGCCATATGCATGTAGATAAAAGGTAGCATTTTGTGATGAACATTGAATGCCACGATGACTAAAATGATTGATTTGCTTGACTGTAGGAGTATTTGCCTATGCTGGAGTCACGGGAGAGATTCCCATCGACTTAGAGATTACAACTTGAGCTGACAGCCGAGGATCGAGCTGCGATCGAGGCTATGGGATTGAGACATGTTTTGTATGTGCCTGAGTTTTGGGCGAACATGGGACTGTTGACTACACTGGCGGAGAGGTGGCACTCTAAGACTTGTATGTTCCATTTGTCGATGGGGGAGATGACAGTCACCCTCAAGGATGTATATAGGATCTTGAGGATACCGATCGATGGGGAGCTGATCCCATATGATCGAGATGGAGATAGGGAGGCCCTGAGATGAGTGTTCCAGGACCCAGGACTGGATATGAGGGCTAAACATGTGGTCTGGGATACTATGACAACTACAGGGCTAGCGCTGCTAGTAGTGATAGGAGGAGCGATCAGTGGGTTCCTGTGTCTAGATAGGATGACACAGGGGTTGGCTATGGGCTGGGGAGGTGCACTAGAGACACTGGTGACACAGCACACTAGATATGCCTAGGGACCGTGTGTGCTGGCACACCTCTACTATGAGCTGCATCATTTTGTATACCACGGATCAGTAGGATTGGGTTGCAGGGTGACATTGTTGCAGGTGTGGTCCTATGAGTATCTGCCAATGATGAGACCGATACACTTTAGAGGCAGAGGTCATGGACACAGTTTTGTTCACTTATACAACATGATCACGTCGCAGCCACGAATTGGCAGGTTAGAGCACTGGCGGTGGGTGATTGATGATATTGACATGGTCATATGGAGGCCATACCTGGGATGTGAGTAGTGGGAGGATGATGTGGTAGAGCTTCCTTACACCTTCGAGAGCAGGTACCTGATTGGGCAAACGCCCTCTATGTTGGAGACGCAGCTAGTGGACAGGGTTGGAAGGTAGTTCGGCAGGATCCAGCGGATGCCACGGGGTTTAGGCATGTATGCACGGACTGTGAGAGATCAGGCATAGTTTGGACCCCTATTATCATATGATCAGGTTGTTACGCAACTGGTAGAGATGATGCCACTACTCAGGGACATGTGGCCAAAGATTGAGGATGCTAGCATGGATGCCGAGTACACAGCATACTAGGCCAAGCATCGATTCCCATGCCTGATGGATCCAAGAGGGCCATTAGATGGAGATGGTGGTGGGGATGATGATGATGGTGGAGCTGATGGGGGTAGAGGCCGACAGAGGAGGAGGGGGGTAGTTGGAGAGAGGAGGGTTGCACCGCGGAGGGAGGGTGGAGAGGATAGGCAGGCTCAGGTGGTGAGGGGTCGCGGTAGATTGCCGCTATAGGTGCCAGCAACACAGGGTCCTAGACAGGTGCAGATATAGAGATAGGTATAGGGATAGATACCAGTACAGGCACAGGCACAGGGGTAGGCATTCATACAGGGGGAGCCATAGGGGGCTAAGGCCGAGGAGGATGAACTGACAGAGCTGAGGGAGATCTACTAGGGACAGGTAGATGAGATCCAGGAGTTGGAGAGGGATAAGGATAGGCTCAGGAGGCGGCTCTAAGATAGTGAGTGGGAGCAAGACTAGGCCATTCAGCGCTACACAGAGGCTTAGATAGCACTGAGGGCTGGGAGACAGGTAGCAGAGGACACAGGGGCCAGATATGCCTACGTCCTATGGGCAAGGGAGGATATTACCTACTGGCGGGATCTCTATTATGGTGTAGTGCTAGTGGATCAATGAGCGAGGAGCTTCCATAGACCATCGCGGATAGCGATAGCTATGGGAGGGAGCCGAAGGAGATAGGCATCTAGTGGTGGGGTTATGGGTCCTCCACCACCACTAGATAGAGGGGACAGGAGGGATGATCCTAGGGTGGGTCCTTCAGGGGCTTAGATTCCATCGAGGCCAGGTGGCTCTGAGGGAGGGAGTTCATCATAGCCATAGAGGGCTCCCTATGTCTCAGTGTTGTACCATTTTTGTATGATGATGTAGACACCTTCGGGTGATTGTAGCCATATGATTTTTTGACATCATTGTATCATGACACTTTATATATATGTATGAGATGATTCATCTTTGCGGCAACTATATGCATGTGTACCTATGTGATGAGATGTTATTATGATGTATGTTTTATGATATGGATGCAAATATGTATATGATGCAATGCAATATTTTTGTTCTTTTATGTTTTATATGTGTATGCATGATGCAAATGTGAATGTATGTAATGCAGATGAATATGATAATGCAAATGTAATTTGTGCTAACATGTATTGTGTGCAGGATGTAATGCAGTTGTGATATCTATATGTATGTATGAAATGCTAACATGTGATAATGCAGGTGAAACTACATGAGATGAAAAATGTTTTTGGTGTGTCATTATACTCAGTCATGTGATAGCAGGCTACGCGGACTCAAGAAGGATGATGGAAGTCAATCAAGAAAGGGGGATGGAAGATAAAAGATATGAAAGTGAAAGAGCTTCTTGTGTGTTATCATCATTGAGATTTATTATGGCAAGTAGGTTATGACAATCGAGGCATATGTTTGACCCAGAAAGTCATTGTACCCGTTTGCATGGAGATAAGACAGTCACAAACAAGGAATGCCCTAGTTCATAGTAGACTCACAGTGTCCTCATATCCTTGGACAAGTCATAGCATTACTAAGAGACAATCCACAGACAACAAATACAAATAGGTGATAATACCCCATCCTCGCCTTTCTAGTCAAAGACATCCTGGAGATAAAACCTCTAGTCAGAGAGATCCTGGAAAAGCTAAAAGACATGTCACCAAAAAAGATAAAATCAAAAGAAAACCAAGACTCCACACCAACATCCACTGTAGTCCTCAAGTTTAGTGTCTCTTGTCACTTGTATAAGTCTTATTTGATTGTGGTCATAATGTTTACTTTCACAAAAAGGATAGATAGCACTGAACCATAATGTTGTCTGAGTCTATTGAAAGATTTGATTTGTTGAAGCCCATTGTTGCTGCTGTGCCTCATTTGAAACTGACTGAATCCATGAAACTGATACTTTATTGTGGAGAAGATGAAACTCTATTGTGGATCTGTGATGCAAATGTTTCTTTATTGTGGATTGTGCGCGGATAGACTGAAGGAAGTTGGAAGAAACTATACTCCTCGAAACATATAATGTTCTCAGTTCCACACCCATCACTAGACGTAGGATTTGCCTTAGCCACAGATAGGATCTGATTTATTATGGATGGAAAAGAGTGAAAAGGGAGGTTTATTATGAATGGTGAACCAATCTTGGGTAGATCAATAACAAGCCATGATGGGAATGTGTAAGTTTATTATGGATGAATTGGTCATGAGTGTGTGCAAAGTGAAGGGATGAAAGTGAATCTTGAAGGAGGGAGGAGCAATGTCTCTACACATGGCGTTGGTGACCCAGTTCTCACCATGGTACTTGCCTAGGGCACCACTGAAGTGGTTTTCACTGTTGAACGAAATTATTTCTCTTTACTTTTTTCAATTTTTCAATGTTTTTTGTGTCACAAGGTGCCTGTTTGCTAGGTTTTCACCAAGTAACGATTTTTTTGCTTTATAATTTTCTTTGTATTTTTAAATTTTTTTTATTTTTTGTATTTTTGAATTAGGATATTCTAAAGAGCTATGTGTAAAACCTGCGAAGGTGCATGCTATTGATAGGATCCTCCAAAGGTTCACCTTCTGTAGTTGAGAGCTGATATGCCCCAGATCCATATGTTGCTGTAACAATGTAAGGACCAAGCCAATTTGGTTCAAACTTGCCCTTCTTCTCTCTGTCTTGTTGATTTTTGGGATTTTCTCTGAGAACCAAATCACCTACCTCAAATGTGCGAGGTTTGACCTTGTGATTGTAGCTATGACTCATTCATTGTTGGTAAGCCTTGAGATGATTAAAAGCAGTTTGTCTTCGTTCATCCAGTAGTTCTAGTTCTTGCAAGCAAGTGACCCTATAGTCTCCATCACTGATGATATTTTGCAAATAGACCCGTAAAGAGGGTAGCTCAACCTCAATAGGAAAGATGGCTTCAATTCCATAAACAAGTGAATAGGGTGTAGCTCCTGTAGGTGTGCGGACACTTGTGCGGTAAGCCCAAAGTGCAGGATTAAGTTGGATATGCTAATTACGGCCAGCAACGTTGATTGTCTTCTTTAGGATTTTAAGGATTGTTTTATTAGACACCTCAGCTTGACCGTTACCTTGGGGGTAATATCGTGTGGAGAAATGATGGGAAATATGGAAGCGGTTACAAAGTTCATGAACATCCTGATTTTTGAAGGGATGCCCGTCATTAGTGATAATGGAAACAGGAATACCGTATCGGCAAATGATATAGTTGAGGATGAATGTAGCAATCTATTTTCCTGTGACTTGTGTGAGAGGCATGGCTTCAATCCATTTTGGATTTTGGGAAATACTCTATGGCAGTGATAATGAATTTATGACCATTGGAAGGAGGAGGGTGAATCTTGCCTATGAGATCGAGTCCCCACTGACAAAAGGGCCAAGGAGACACAATTGGTTGAAGTTCTTATGCTGGTGCATGTATGAGATCTCCATGAATTTGACATTGCTTACATTTCTTGACAAACTGATATGAGTCTTATTCCATATTGGGCCAATAATATCCAGTCTTGATGAGTTTCTTGGCCAAGGTAGGACCACTAGCATGTGGACCACATATCCCTTCATGTACTTCACGTAACACAATCTGAGCTTTGTCACTTTCTAAACATCTAAGAAGAGTGCCATCTAGACCTCACCAGTATAGGATATCAGCTAAAATGACATATCAAGAGGATTGGCAAATGAAAGTGTGACATTGGTTATTTGATAGATCAGGAGGTAGGGTATTGTAACGAAGGTATGTGAAGATGGAACCATATAACTGGGACTCGGGACCGACAACACATATTGTCTTAGTAGGCATGATATCATATGAAGGAACCAAAAGGTTATCCACCAAGAACTGATAGCGGGTCTCATTTGGAGGTAGATCGATCAGGGAAGCAATTGTAGCCATGGCATCTGCGGTGCGATTCTGCTCTCTTGGTATCTGCTGAAAAGCTATCTTGGTGAAGTGTTGTTTCAGGTCATCCACCATTTGTTTGTAAGGCATTAATTTTTCATCTTTTGTTTGGTAATCATCAGTTACTTGATGGATGACAAGTTGAGAGTCCCCAAAAACACGAAGTTCTTGGATCTTCCATTGAACTGCGATCCGTAATCCTATTGTTAATGCCTCATATTCTGCTATATTGTTAGTACAAGGAAATGATAAGCGGTATGATTTTGGTATAGAATCCTCTTGAGGAGTTATAAAGAGGATGCCAGCTCCTACCCCATGCTATGTGTATGAGCCATCAAAGTACAGTTGCCATGGCTTTGCATGTGACATTGTTAAAATGGATTCATCTGGAAATTCTAAACTTAGAGGAACATCATCTATCATGGGAGCATCTGCTAATTGATCTATGATGGCTTGTCCTTTTATTGCTTTTCTATCCACATACTCAATGTCAAATTCACTCAGGATCATTACCCATTTGGCCAGTCGCCTAGTAAGTGTTGCTTTATTGAGAAGGTATTTCAATGGGTCTATCCTTACAACCAACTTGGTCTTATGAGTGAGCATGTAATGTCATAATTTCTGTGAAGCAAATACCATGGTGATACATGCACGCTCAATTGGTGTGTATTTTAGCTCATATCCCACCAATGTGCGACTGATATAGTATACTGCTTTTTCCTTGCCCTCAGCAATTTGTTGTGCTAAGAGTGCCCCTAGTGCTATTGGAGTAGCTGATATGTATAGTAACAAAGGTTGATCTGGAACTGGTGGCATCAGAACTGGTGGATTCAGAAGGTAATCTTTGAGTGTCTGGAAATCCTATTGACAGTTATCGTCCCATTTGAATTTGATGTTTTTATGTAGCAGGTGCTGAAAAAGATTACACTTATCTACAAGTTGTGCTATGAATCTTCGTATGGACTGGAGTCTGCCTTGTAAGGATCGAAGTTGATTGATATTTCTTTTTGGTTGCATCTCCAAGATGGCCTTGACTTTTGCTGGATTAGCTTCGATTCCCCTTTTGGATACAATGAATCCTAGAAGCTTCCCAGAGGTTACTCCAAAGACACATTTCTTGGGGTTTAATCTTACTTTGTATTTTTCCAACCGAGCAAAGATGACTGAAAGTATGTCCAAATGTGTATTTCTGTCTATTGATTTGCCCAAGAGGTCATCAACATAATCTTTCACGGTTACGTGCATGAGATCATGAAAGATAGTAGTCATGGCTCTTTGATATGTAGCACCTGCATTCTTTAGCTCGAAGGGCATCACATTCCAGCAAAAAGTTCCCCAAGGACAAGTGAATGATGTTTTGTGTTGATCCTTGGGTGCAATACTTATTTGATTATAACCAGAGAATCCATCCATTAATGATAACATTTCTTGCCCTGTTGTGAGATCAACAATCAAGTCAATATTTGGTAATGGGAAGTCATCCTTTGGACAAGCTTTGTTGATGTCTTTGAAATCTATAAATATCCTGATGCTGTGATCTGGTTTACTGACAGGCACTAAGTTAGAGATCCATTCAGAATAATCAATTAGGCGTATGAATCCGACATCCAATAATTTCTCAAGTTTTGCTTTGACTAGTAATGCCACTTGTGGATGCATTTTTCTTAATTTCTGTTTCACTGGCTTTGCCCCTGGTTTGACTGTCAAATGATGCATTACCAAATCCGGATCTAATCCAGGCATATCAGCGTATCACCATGCAAAGTTGATTTGTCGATCTTTGAAGAAACTGATGAATTTTGACCTTTCTGACTCTGTCAGTGATTGAGCCAGGAATATGTTGTGTGGAACCTCTTCTATACCAGTGTTTGTTTTGATAGTCTCCTCTACCAACATGGATGACTTTTCCTCATATGATGCTGGGAGAATGTCGAGCCTTCCATCTTCGGGTGCCTCAGAGAGGTTTTTGCCCTTAGATACGTCCTTTATTTTTATTTTTTTGGGGTCAGATAGCACCACAGTCTGGTTTTCGCCATAAGACCCTTGATTTGTTCTTATTTTCACATTTTTGCGACTGGAAGGTCCGACACCCTCACCAAAAAATGCCACGCTATTGAGTTCTATACTGTATCCCACTTTATGGTCCCCAAGGGGAGGATCATCTCATATGCCAAGATAGTCAATAAAAGATTCATCATTTTGGAATGTGTCAAACTATGCAGGTCCTTCATGATCCCAGTCAATGAGTTGGTGGTGTACAAGGGGAAGGCCATTAATGTCTTCAAAGTTAGCGGGGCTAAGAGTGAAGATGCAGTTATATTTGGGTATGTCAAGGTAATTATCAAGGTCATCAATGGCACTCTCCTCATCAGTCTCGATTGCGAGCGAATCCAAATTATCATCACTAGTAGCACATTCTGGGACAGGTGTTCTCATCCTATGTGATTTCAACCTAGGAGCTTGAGACAAGGACTGTGTGTAATCCTCATGGGTTATTTCTTGACCAATTCTGAACTTGTTATAGAATTCCTCTTCTTCTGTGGGTTCATCTGGCTCTCTAAATATCTTGGTGAGCTTGTAGTCACTGGAGGACTTATCTGAACCCCATTCCCATTCATTGGAGTCTGTGGAATAGTGATCCTCTTGTTGAATTTTGGCATCTTTGATTTATAAGGCCTCTTCTGTCCTTTGAGTGTGGACCGTGGAAGTTAGGAAACCAAGTCCTTTCAAGTGTTCCTTTTTAAATGTCAATTTAGGTTGTAAAGGTTCAATGATGCCTTCCTTTCATAACCCAAGAGGGCTTTTTCCATCATACCCAATTTTTTGTAGAATTTTGAAGCCTTTGCCATATTTCTCACATGGTAGACTGATGTGATCTTGTGTGTCATCTTCAATGTCTTTGTAAAGCAGTTTGTATAGATCTTCCTCTTCTAGTTCACCGCATCTTTGAAAGGTAGTAGGGTCCCATTTGAGTATCATGATGGATACTTGCTTGCTAGGATGTGGTCTTCCATATTCTTTTGGGGAACTCATGACTTGTCGTAAGTACATGGTCTGATTTAAAGTGTATTCCCCCATGCCTTTGTCTTGAAACTTGCCTTTAAGCTCACCTTGTTTTGATGTCGAAGGTTTTAATGACTCAGGATCAATGTATGCCAAGGAAGGAACAACTTCACGATTACTGGGAATGATGGTCTCAATTTTTGATCTCAGGTTATTGCAGTATATGAACGGATTAGGATCGTCGTTAACTATTACTTCCACTCCATTGTGAGGAAATGCATTGATGATATGTAGATGGGACTGCCCTCATTTCATGAATCCAAGGACATCCTAGCAATATATTATAAGTGTGATCTAGATCCAAGACTTGACAAACCACATCGTTTGTAACTGGCCCAACTCTAAGAGGTAAGGTGACTGTGCCCTTGGATGAACGCTCTTCATCATCATATGCCTTGATGGTGATTTGATTTGTAGAATTCATAGCTTTATCAAAATATCACAATTGTTTAATAGTGCTCAATGTACAGATGTTTAGACATGCTCCTCCATCTACTAGGACTCATTTTATTCGATGTTTGTGTATGAAGGCTTCAACGTGTAGCGGTGCATTATGTGGCTGACTTACAGAGGCATCATCGGCTTCTGTGAAAGTAAGGGAATGTGGAATGGAAAGGTATCCCACCATGGCTTGAAATAGGTCCACATTCAGATCAGTAGGAATCGCAGTATCTCTCAAGATTTTGTCAAGAATGGCTTTATGAGCGGGGGATATACGTAATAGCTCAAGGATGGAGATGAGCGCAGGTGTCTTCCCTAACTGTTCTACAAGGTCATACTTAGGTTTGGTTGATGAGGAGGCAGTGTTCTTGGTTGGAGCACCCTGCAAAGTGAATTTACCTCGGTGGTTGTGACATTACATTCAGAGGTAGGTTCGGAAAAAGATCGAACACCTTTTAGGACAATCCTGGGTCTCCGGGTAGAATTCTCAGACGTTTTGTCCTTGATGATAATGGTAGAGACATAGTTGTCCATCGAGATGTGATTGATGGTTGAATCATAGTTGTAGGATGCTCTGGTATAGTTGGTTTGGTCCTCTGTGGCTTTATCTTTTCCCTTGTCATGTTTTGGGAATGGTTCCTTAAACATCTCATGTTCTTGATTAGACGAGTGTCCCTCAATCTCAATATCACCTCTATCAATGATATCTTGTATGATGTTCTTCAGTCTATGACAATTTCCTGTCTTATGACCCTTGCTCTTATGAAATTCACAATACTCATCATCATTCCACCAATTTGGTTTAACCTTTAGTTCATATGGAGGAAAATCTAGAACTGTGATTACCTTGTTTGCCACTAGCTTCTTGAAAACTAACTCAATTGGTTCTCCCAAGGGAGTGTATTTCCTTTGTGATCTAGAAGTTGTTTGAGTATTCACTTGATTGTTTGTAGAACTTGATCCCGAAAACATGAATTTGGGTAGCACTGTGTTGGCGTCAACAACACCATCATTGACTGTGTTCTTGTTTTTATTCCAAAATTTTGGCTTGTCCTTTCCTTTAAAGTCATCTTTGTTTTCCTTGAATATCTTAATGACTCCTTGTTCAATTAGGACCTTCTCTGTTGCTAAGCCTTTTTCAATGACATCCTTGAAGATGGACAAACAAGCTTTTCTTAAATCATAACCAATGTCTTTATTAACATTCTGGGTGAACATCTCTACCATTTGTTTTTGTGGAATTTCACAAGAGCATCTTCTGGCTAGATTTCTCCATCTTTGTAAAAATGATGAAAAAGACTCTCCATCCTTTTGCTTGGTGTTGCACAAAGTAGTGGCTGATATGTCTGTCTCTATGTTGTAGGAGAAATGTTGAGTAAATGCCTCTGCTAGATCACCCCATGAATTAATACTAGGTGTAAGTTGGGAGAACCATTCCATAGCTTGATCACCTAGGCTTTGTGGGAATAATCTCATCAAATATGTCTCTTCTGCTGCTACCTCAATGCAAGCTATGAAAAACTATCTTATGTGTGCCTTAGGATCCCCTTTTTCCTCTATACTTATCAAATTTAGGTGTCACAAAGTGTGTAGGAAATGGAGGCATTGGAATCCTCTTGTCAAATGGATAAGGACATATGTCTCTCATTGTGTATGTTGGCTTCGGTGTATTTATGTCCTCCATTTTCTTTTGTAAGTCCCTGATTTGTTGCTTCAAATTGCTCTTAGGTGGAGATTGACTTCTTGGACCATACCCCATGCTTGAGGCACCAATTGGAGGAGGAGCATGTTGCATATATGGATGATATTGATCATACACATGTTCATATGGAGGAGGTCTATAATGATGCTACATATATGGACCACTTGATATAGATTCATGTTGAGGAATGCCATATCTATTTTGTCCGTGTATACCATACTCTACAGGCATGTCATGTTCTAATGTGTTGCCCCCAAATTTGACACGGGGTTTCCTTGTGTCCGAATTTTGAGCATGCCTTTCAATATCCAATTGCTTTGGTGGTTGATCCTTAGCATTGGTATGTGATTGAGCATATTTTTCTGCATAAGACTTCCATAATGGTCTGCGAAGGTGAGTATCATATGCTTGACCATGTGTATGTGGGACCTCTAGTTTTTGAAACAAAGATGATGGTGATTCAGGTACCATATGTGGTCCTCTATTGCCTCCACTATTAGGCCTTCTTTGATCCATGTTGGAGTGAGGTGGTTGCAAAGGTCAATTTTCCATTATTTGAGACATGTCAAAATCATGAGGTATCTTGGCTCCACTTTGTGCCATCATTTGTAAGAAGTATTGTCTATCCCTTCTCATTATTTCCTCAACCAATCGATTGAAATGGGGATTCATAATGGATTCTTCCATATCTGCTAAATGTACAGAAAAGTTGTCCATATTATCATTGTGTGTATCATTGTTGTTTGTAGTGTCCATGTTCTCAACATTTGGAATGTTTCTATAGGCATCCATGTCAGGTAATGTAATATGATCGGAATTGAAAAAGATATCATTATCATACTCATAAGAACTCATGTTTGCAGACTCTTGAGCCTCTTTAGTTTCTCTCCTATATTTTTGAAGACGGGTTTCAAACATGAACTAGGTATTGACCAAGATGTGTGAGACTAGATGAAAATGGAAAAAGTATGGAAGACCAAGAGTTGGATGGAATGTAAATGAATCTGAAGTGTACTTGCAATGTCCAAAGTGTAAGACCAAGTATGTATGTAGTAGAGTAGGTGTGACTTCCAAAGAGAGGATAGTTTCTCTTGATGAGGTAAGTTGACCTTGATTCTAAGTAAGACCAAATGAGACCCAAAGGTAAGAAACCTTGATGAGGGACCACTTAGCAAAGTGTTGTTGTATGTAGTGTGTTGACAAAGTATGATGAGGACAAGCAAGTGACCTTTTGACTCAAGTTTAGACAATTGTGAATGTAAAGTGAGATGTGAAGCAATGATGGACTTTGTGAGACCCAAAGACAGGTTGAATGCTAAATGAAACCCTGGAGAAATGACCTAGGAAGCTCAAGAATTCTGAAACTGACTATGTTTGTTTGCTGGATTGTAACAGTTTTTTCAATTCTGAACACAGACGCGCCTGTATACTTCACAAACGCGGTTTCTTGACACAGACGTGGCTTTGTTCAACACAGACGCGCTTCTGAGATTTTTTTGTAAAGTGTAATGTTGATTCTATAAACACAAACGTGTTTCTACCCTTCATAGACACGGTTATACAACACAGATGCTATTATGTAAGACATGGACGCGTTTCTGCAAAATTTGTGCAATCTTTTCCAATCTATGAAGTCATTTTGTTGTAACCAAATCTGACTATTTGACTATTTTTCGTGACAAGAGGACACAGTGTTATTGAAGACCTAATGTTTGCAAGTGTCTAGACTCCAAAATGACTCCAATAAAATGTGTGTTATTAGATGTAAAAATGTTTTGCATACACTTGAAGACACAAAAGACACAATGTTTTGCTATTTGGTCATGAATGTTTTGAATGTTTAAAATAAGTCAAGCATAATTCTTATGGCTGGCCAGGACAATAGTTGTTGATCCCACATGGGCTTTTACCCCCGAGGCTACGCTATTCAGAGCAGATACTTAGATGCTTGACCTCATTGGCTCCACCCTCGGCACTCACTTCTTGGGTCAGCCAAGCATCAGTCCCCATGAAAACTCCCCGTGGGGAACTTTGTATCTCTACTAAGAATCATATGTGTGTGGGCCGCTACCAGAGGTCCGACCTCTTGCCCCAACAACTAGAAGGATTTGGGCTTCTAAAACAAAAAGGTGCTAGTAAGGGCATCCGCTCGTGTGGCCATACATGCGGCACTTTTAGCTCTGTAAATACAGAAGGCTCCCAGCCAGTAGGGGTTATGCCCTACAACTGATCAAATAAATTTGATCAAACAGATTTATGGGGAGACATAGTGTCAGTATGAACTAATTAGCACACGTTATCCATAGTTTTCACCATGAATACAGTTATTTATAGTGGTTCGGAAGAGGTGGGTTTTCCTCGCTACCACTTGGGTCGTTCTCTTCTCACTAGTAGTCCTAATGACCACACGGGAAGACAGGCCCTCTAAATATTAAACAAAAAGAGCCTATTGCTCAAGACACAAAAGACAATGATTCAATTTTAGTGCACCAATTAAAGTGTTTGCTAGTCTATGAAAGCAAGGTACACAAAAAAAATCCAAAAACCCTTGCCAAGGACCTGCAACAAAGAGTTGTTAGTAGTTTGGATTGTTTGAAATAATCACCCCTTCCTGCAAGCACACAAGTTAGGTAAATTTTAAACCCAAAAGACTTTGTGGAAATAGGGGCCTTCAACCAAATGATTTTGCTTTCAAGACAAGCTGCACCAATTTCATTAGCTAGATCTAAAAATGTTAGCTCAAAATAAACCAGATCTGAAACCTTAAATGCAAAACCCAAAATTTGAAACCGGTGAACACAGACATGATTACCCTCAACACAGACGTGACTTCCTGACGCAAACACGGTTCTATGAGATAGAGACGCAGACACGGTAACGCAGACGCGACCTCTGGACATAGATGCGGCTAAAAACATTACAGACGTGACTTAATAACACAAACGCAATTCCCAGAACCTACAAAATAAAATACTGTCAATAACACATATGCAATTCCAGATGTCGTAGACGCGTCGGAAAATCAAAAATGTGATACGAAAGTGGGCAGACGTGGGAATATGAAAATGCTGCCGAAAACGTCAGATCTGCAACTTCAAAACACAATATCTGCAACAAGGATGTTAAATACAAAAGGGACAAGAGTCCCACCGGGCGTGCCAAAATGTATATGGTGAAAATGGATAACAATAATAACGATATTGAAAGGCTAAATGAATTCAACCACAAAACCCTAGCCTAACAACAACAAAGATCCACCATAACATATGAAGATTACCTAAGACAATGCAAATCAAATGAAATCACAAAGATTATACCATCACATGTCCAATAGGGTTTGGATCTCCATTCTTCCTATCTCCATTGATCTTGCTTGATGTATTTGCTCTCAAATTTTATGTGCACAAGAGCTCAACAAAGAATGAAATGTGGTTGCAAGTAGGATCATAGTGTAGTCAATTGATCAAGTAGTTAGAATGATTGATTAGAATGAATGATTAGGGTTGATAATGAAGGAAGCATCTCCTTATATAGAAGACACTATATGAAATGGAGGGATAATATTGAGAGGTGTAAAAGGAGGTCGGCTATGATTAGAGGGTAGGTAAAAGAAATAATAAAATAATGAAAGGGGTAGGTAGTGTATGAATTAAGAGATGAATGACATGTGTCATGGGTAGAAAAGGTTAATGAATTAATTAAATAAATAAAGATTTATTTAATTAATAGAAGAAGTGGGATCAATTAAATAAATAAGACATTTATTTAATTTAGGAAAAGGGTAATTTAAATAAATAAATATATTTATTTAAATGAGAAATAAGGCTAGAAGAGGATAAATGAATTAATTAAATAAATAAAGATTTATTTAATTAATAGAAGAATTACGCTAAAGTAATTAAATAAATAAAATATTTATTTAATTAGACTAGACAATTTTAGGTGTCTACAATCGGTATTCAGTTGGTCTTGGTAGGATGATTGGTTTCAAGTTGGTAAGATCATGTTGATCTGGTATTCTGGTATGTTTTGGCTTATGGAGTTGGCTTAGATATTCTATTCATGCTACTCACATATATATTTAGTCAGTTGATATTGATTTGGTGATCGAATGTTATATTATATGATGGTAAGCTTGGTTTACTACTTCGGTGAGGGTTTCATTGGTAGATCTTTGTTGAAGAGATTTTGATATTATGCATAAGTGGCATTGGTATGACTTCTAGAAGGCATTCAAGATGTTAATGGTGATCATGTTCGATCCTTGACTGATTGGGATCATTACTTTAGTGTGTGTTAACCTAAATTGGGTCTGATGCTATCTAGGCTATGGACCGGCTTAATGTAACGTGTTGTTGGAACTTCTTGATGTGTTTCTGGGATGACTCATAGGCTGGATGATATTTGTTTGGCCTTAGGCTGACATGTTTTATAGTTACATAATAGGTTTTATTGTCTAGGTGGCCGACCTAATTTTTTAAGGTCTAGGGTTTGTATATATATGTGTATGATCTTATTGTAGATTATAGTATGCAAGCGAATAATGTAATAATCATTCATGCAGAGGATTTGGTCGATCATAGGTGATTGAGTTGGGTTTATGCAAGAGGTTTAATTCCTCTGGTATTGAGCTTATTTAGAATTGTATTCAGGCATAGGAGATGCTATTATTCCAATTCATTCTTCCTTCCGGATTGTACTCTAGATTTCTTATGTAGTCAGTGAGACTCTTTTTGTAATGAGCAGCGTGCTCTAGGCTATTAACCTTCCTACAAGTGAAGGCCCCTCAATTTGTAATCACATACTTATTGCAAAAGTATTATCTAACTATGGGTAGGCTTCTCACCGTGGTTTTTCCCTTTATCGGGTTTTCCACGTACAAATCTTGGTGTCATGTGGATAGTAACTATTCTCTAATTGTTGCTTGTGCTTAATTGGTATATCTGCTATTTTGGTAATTGGTTTATGTATTCCGATAATAAATTTTTTAATGCTTCAGGTTCTGGTAATCTAGTGACAACTGATTCACACCCCCCTCTCAATTGTCATCTGGTTATTTGAACTGTCTAACAATAGGTGGCCGGATCGCCCCGACTTAATAAATTTCTGGTCAAAGGCATTTCAAATTGCCTTTATTTTTATTAATTTTTTATATTGATTTAAATATTTCACCAATAGAGTCTATGTTATCACAACGGTCTATTTAATATTTTTTCCCAAGTTTTTGGAAGTGTGCCTCAATGTACCGAGGTAATTTGCCAATATCCATCAATAGTTTAATTTGCATGAGGACCCAATTTGCCCGATATTTTTCAGAAAAGTGTCTTAATTCTCCCCAATATTCGCCAATACCATTAATCATTCAATGTTGGGGGAGGATTGATTTCATTAATTTTATTATGAGTCCATCCCAATGGACGTTCCATAATCACCTAATAAATTACATCGTATATGTTTTGTTGATGTTTCATTCGCCCAATGTTTTCATAATATGTGTTATAATTAAGTAACATTCACCAAATTTTTGGTATACCATTTTAAAATTCCTGCAATATTTGCACAAATATGGATTGGTATAAGATTGTATGAAAGATCAAATTTTTATTTACACAATTTGGTCGGTTCAGAGCTCTCAATTCCGATCAATAGCCAAGTTACAAACATGAACAACCATTGTTGCATTGTCATCCACTAGTTCTTTGTGCTACTCTCTAGGACTCTAAAGGTAAGTGATCATTTCTTTGAAGTGTTATAATACTATTCATCTCAATCTGTTAGCAACTTTTAGATAATTATTATTGAGTAGTGAAACCTCAAATATCTAGATTCTAGGCCTTAGGGGTAATGAATCTTATAGTCTATTATTGCTTCTTAAACAAGTAAATAGTTTTTTGCACTTGCAGCCTTTGTTTCATCAGAGATGTCAAACAGGAGGAAGGGTAAGACTCCTAAATGTGGTGGAGGCCAAGAGAGGTCAACAAAATGCAGAACCTTAAATTCATACTTTAGCAATATTTATGATTGAAACGATGATCTCATGAACGTACATTGGCACAACTTACACCGAATAGTGAAGAAGGTGGCAAATGCGATATCTCAGATGACAAAGAAGAAGAAGATTTGGTAGATACCCAGGGTAGCGGGAATGTGATAATTGACCTGGTTGACAATGTCATAGATGATGATGATACAGGAAAGGGGAAAATAAAATCCAAATAAAAAATGGGTCGAGAGTGGGATATGGCGAGGCATTTTCAAATTGATTGGGTGTCAAAGTATCCATTCATTGAACCCGTGGATAATCCAAACAAAGGTGACCCTCTAATAGAATGCAAGTGTAATATTTTTAGTTGGAAATATAAAAAGGATAAGAGGTTGCAGTTGAATCTTGACACCATTGAAAACCATATAGGAAAAGTTTACAAAAAGAAAATCATAGATGAAGTTGAAAAAATAGTGATAAAATGGAAAACAAAGGAGAAATGTCAGCATGTTAAGTGTGCTAAGAAATATGATGCGCATTTGAAAAGACAAGCAAAACTCACTAAATCTGGAGGTTCTCTTGAAGCTGTTTTTGGAAAAGCAATGGTAGTCGCACAACTGGGAGAAATTGTTTAGTTAAGTGTTGTTTTTCATATTTTGACCAGAGGGTGTCCTATGACAGACTACCTAGATATTAGTACTTTATTATCCTTTTGAAGAGTTCCAAACTTTCCTAACAGTCACTGGTCAGTAAACAGTGGTTGAGAATGGGCAAGTTGTCTTGTTGGGGTTGAAAAACAAGATATAAATGAAAGAATTAGAGATTTAAACTTTATTGTATTGTCTATGGATGAATATACAACAATAGATAATATGTCTTGGGTATGTATGCATGTTTGTACCATGAAGAATCATGTCACCAACCTCATCTAGAGTGCGACAATGGAAACTCTGTTTCAATTAGTTAAGAATTCATTAATTGAATATGGAGGTATGGATGACTTGACAATTGCAAAAAATTTGGTATGTGTAGGAGCAGATGGAACTTTAGTAATGCAAGGTCATAAGAATGGTCTTTGCATAAAGCTACAAACTTCTTGTTCACCCTACATGAATTCCATTCACTGCATTGCCCACGGAATGAATGTAGCTTCCAAAATTGTGAGCAAGTATCCTACAGTAACAAATGTTGAAGATTTAATTAGAGAGCTCTACTCATACTTCTGTCAAAGTCCCAAATGGTTTTTGAAATTTTAAATTTTTTCCGATGGAATAACTGATGGGAACAAGCTTCTAAAGGAGGTTGATACCATATGGATCTCCTTGCATCGTCCAACACATCAAGTTTATTCAGAATATCGATCCTTGATAGCTGTAATGTATGAGCACGTCACATAGTAGACAAATCTCCTAACCTTCTTTGTAGGTTATATGATATAGAGACAATCCTAACTTTAGCAGGTCTTTTCCCCATGCTAGAGGAAACAGACCATCTTGTGAAAAAATACCAAGAAAGAGTTATGTATATTGCTGAATATGATAAGCTACATAGAATGGCATGCTTGACCCTCAATAATATTTATCAGAACAAATATTTTTACATTTTAAATTTGCTAGTTGACAGACATTGACAAATTTGAACAATCCTAACAATGTTTTTTAGTTTAATGCAAATGGGGAGTTATGTGTCAGTGTACATGGATTTAAGATTGTAATGGAGGGAATTTGCCACCTTAAGGATGATGTATCCTTGAGGGAAAATTTTCTTCCCGATTACCTCTGCAAACTGGAACTGAGATGAGCCAGGGGATAAAATAATGAACTTGGAAAATTACCCATGATCAGGGACTCATGAACAACTCTATCAAGCCTCTATCCCAAAGGACAACCATGCAGAGGTGGGACACCAGTGCAACATGCTATCATCGTATACGGACGAAGTACAAAGTGTGTACATAAATCTTCAGATACGTGAATAATACAAAGAAATACAAAAAACAAATGAACTAAGTAAAAGTTGCGAGATGTGAAATGACTGAAATAAAACAAAAGGAAGGGAGAAGGATGAGAACACTCACAATCGGTTCATGATTGAAGCCTCCCGCTAAATGATGATCCTCTCACCTCTGTAAACCTACACACAAGTAAGAAGGGAAAATGTTGGGGTTGTGTTTTGGAGCTTGCCTAAGTTAAACCCTCTTTTTGGTGTTTCCACGTCCATAGACAATCGAAAAAACCCATGGGAAAGATGAATGATAAAGAGAATAACAATTTAACATGAAATTTGAAATAAAGTTGATAGATATGCAAGAGAGAGGATTAAGATAACTCCTCTATCATGAACATAGATTGTAATGATTGGAAGTGCTTGGAATGATGTACTTGAAATACTTGGTAATGCTACAACAATGTGTTATTATGAGGATCCAATTATTACTGAGAGCGTGGGGGAATCAATTAAAAAAAAATCTGCAGCACTTCACCAAATTGTACCGGTAACTATTCAAACAATCTTCTAAGCTGATTTAACAAACCATTCACTTAAGTGTTCATCAATATGAAAACATAGTAAAGATATCAAATGCACATATCAACAATGCATCCACCCTATGAGCACATATATTTTTGATGTGGAAACCCAACAGGGAAAACCATGGTGGGAATTGGCACTCACAATATTTATTTGCACTCTTTTGGAATGTGACTAGTTAAAGGCCTAGCCCGATTAAGATCTTACAATATGCTTGGTTAAGAGGAGACCTTGTTAGGAGTCCCCCGGTCAGGGGATTTGGCCTTAGCCCTCTTAGGAGCTCTACCTAGTTAAGAGTAACCATGTTAGAGGATTTCAAATTAAAGTTAATGAGCTGCTTGATGAAGGGATTTACAATATAAGACCTTTTAGGATCTACCCGGTTAAGGGATTTCAAACTACTGCAATTTTTAGGGAACAATAGGACAAATGATCTAATTACAACACTTCCTTGCTTTCTAGTACAAATACTTTTCAACACAACTCTACTACACACATGCAGACACTTCAAAATGGTTTGGCAATACCTTCTTCTCATATCACCAGCATAAAATCTCTTCTCCAACTAGCCCTAAATACACTTTTTAGTTAGGGTGGCTAAAAACCCTAATTACATCAACAAGATACAATGATTTTACATTTAGCGCAGGAAAAAACTCTGACAAAATACATTACAGATGATTACAATAAATTTCTAGATGATTTCTATTGTTGAATGATCACTGCACATCTATTTGATAAGCAATCAAACCCTTGTTTCATTCTTCTAAGAACTTTGTTGTTTCCCAAGAAATTTGATCCTTGTACATGCTCAAAGACCATCTTATCATTACACATGGATTAAGACATGCCATTACTAATTTATGATCATGATAAGATCCACCACCAAACCTTAAATCATTACAGATTAAAGATTTGATACTGGTATTTATTCTTCTTCACAGAGTTCGTAATAGTCAATTATAAATGTGCTTTCCGGTTCACTAGACTTGATGCGATTTCAATTAAGGACTCATGCCAATGTTATGAACATATATTATGAACTGCAACACCTGAATCTTCTACAATCATCTGTACCAGTCACTTGATCATCACTCTATTCATGTTTACCGGTTGACAACAACTTAGCAGTTTTGCTGTCTAACTAATTCCACTACCGGTTAGGCTGTACCAGTTGGTCTAGATGACCTAGATGACTAAAAAAACATGGTTTCCATCAATTACAACACAAATAAAGTCATCAAACTTCCTATTACAGTTATATCATCATCATAATTGAGACAACAATATCTATTGGCATATGTGCAGAATATGTTGACATGATGATATTGTGTTGCCATTGATGTCAATATGCTGAAAGAATGAACCAGTAATATGATGAGAGAGAATCAGTAATATACTCAAGAGAGAACCGATAATATGCTAAAGATTGAACCGGTAACATGATGAAGAGTGAACATGATTATTGAAGTTAAGCAACTAGCGAAGTGAACCAGTATAATGATGAGAACCAGGATATGTGCTAAAGGTGAAGCGGTTTAATATGGTATGACTATCGGTTGGTAGTCTCAGCTTTAGGGTTTCCGATTGAAGTGTTTCGAGCCTGTGTGTTTCAACTAATGGCATTGTGTGATGAGTTAGCATTGTAATGGAGGTCAAATCATGTCACCATGAAAGCCTTGTGCATGTAAAGGATCTTGCATGAAGGAGATTGATCCTATCTACCTCAAGAATGCGCGAAGTCTCTGCAAATGGTGGAGAACACGTGATGGGTTATCACCTCCAAGAAGCAATGAAGAACGAATGATGGAGAATGTCTTGAGATCTATTCAAGACCATTTTATTCAAATGCAAAGTGTTCAGTGGTAAGGATTGAATCGAATGAATCACTCGACCTAAATGTTTAGGGTTTAGGGTTTACGTTACTGACCTATCTATTTTCTATAAGGTCGATGTTGTGTTTCATGTTGAAGTTGTTGGCAAATGTTGTGTGTTTATCTATGTGTAGAGATATGTCATTCTTGCCAACCCAATTGAAAGGATTGATACCTGCATAGTATGTGTGCAGAAGGAAGGAACTAAAATGAATCTGCATTGGCATTGAGTGCTATTTCTAGATCATTGTAATACCTATTGGTTTCTAATCACTTCAACAGTTGGAAAATCCCTTAACAAGGTAGCTTTAACCAGCTTGTTGCAAATCCTGTAATAGGATGACTCAAAGCCATTGAGTTCATAAAATCCTCTAACAAGGTAACCTCTAATAGGGTTTAACCCTTAACCAGGTATTCTAGCCATCCCTTCACTGGGTGATACCTAACAGGATCAGTTCCTAACAGAACTTGTTGTAACAGTCTTTAACCAGACTGGGCTCCTAACATATGTGTGTCATGTGTGATGCCTCTTTCATGTGATGTTTTGTTATTTCTTGTTTAGTGGTAAATCATTGTATCTCTGATGATAGATTATCTATTTATGCATAAGGATAAAGTGGAAATGAGGGAGTAGGTTGTATGGAAAGTTAAGAAGATTGACTGGTTCATGTCTTTCACAGTTGCACTATATTTAACTGGTAGTAATTTGGTTCAGACTAGTGTTAGGGATTGCTAGTAGTTTATAGTCTGCAATCAAACTGGTTCAGGAAAATTTTTTGTGCCTGTACTAATTCACCCCCCACTCTCAGTACTGGTTTGGTCCTCACTGTTCATCATTGAGTTATCAATTGGTATCAGAGAATTCTCGAGGTCCTCCGTGTTGTAAGATTAACCACTTGAGGGAAAGATCCTATTGTAATGATGAAGAGGGAAGGTCCAAAGTTTAACATAGACAATTTAAAAATATGGAAAGACAAAATGAAGATATACATCAGAAGCATGGGTGCTCAACACTAGAGCTATGTTGAAAATGCCTATGCCATTCCTACTGGTACTCTCACCAATGATCAAAAGAGAGAGATCCAGGAGAATGGGCAAGTCATGGAAGCCCTAATCAGCAGCTTATCTGACATTGAGTTTATCGTTGTCCAGGATAAAGAAAATCCCAAAGAAGTATGGGATACTCTTGAGAATATCTATGGCGGCGATGAGCATGTAAAACAAGCTAAGGAAGAAAGCCTTAGAGGGAAGTTTGAAGACATGTAGATGGTTGAAGGTGAGACCATTCAACAATATGGAATAAGAATCAAGACAATTTTTGGAGTCATCAAGAGTGTAGGAGGGAAAATGGAAGATTCTACTATTATTAGTAAAGTCCTGAGGTCCTTATTACCAGTCTATGCAATAAGGGTTGCTGCTATTCAGGAGTTGAGATCAATAGACAAGACTAAGGTATCCTGAGACTCCATCATTGCAAAATTAACAGCCTATGAGCTAAATAGTTTTGATGGCAGTGTTCAAAAGACTGAATCAACTTTTAGAGCATCTGCTGCACCATCCAAAAAAGGAAAATAAGAAAGCACCAGTAGTGAACCAAGGCAGAGCAGAGAAATGGATGATGAGGAGATTTTGATGGAATTTGAAGCTCTTCTTGCCAAGAGACTTCCTAAGGGAACTGGAAAATACAGAGGTAAGCTTCCTTTGAAATGCTTCTCTTGTAACTGGATAGGACACATCGCTATAAAATGTCCTAATGGTGACAACAAGGACAAATCGGAAAGGTTCAAGAAATTCAAAGGAGGAAACTAGAGAAACTGTTTTGTAGTAGTTGATGAAGGTGTCACAGATGAGGAATTTGAAGATGAAGAAAATCAAGATATTATGTTTGTTGAAGTCAAGGAGGATGTTTTAGACAAGAAGGCTCTTGTCTCCCACCTTGATAATTCCAATGAGTGGATTATTGACAGTGGTTGTTCTCACCATATGACTGGTGACCGGAGCAAGTTTATATCTCTAGAAGTGTATGATGGTGGTGTTATTCATTTTGGTAATGATGCACCATGTATGGTCAAAGGCAAAGGGCCCATCTCTCTAAATGGAAAGAGCAGTGGTGACAATGTGTATTGGGTGGAAGGTCTCAGACATAATCTATTGAGTGTTGCCCAGCTGAATGACAGTGGACTCACTCTGGAATTCAAAAATAGAGTATGTAAAATTAAAGGAAAGGTTGGTGAACTGATGGCCACCGATATGCAGACCAAAGATAACTTATTTCAGTTGAATGCAAATATAAGTACATATCTTATGGCTAAGTTTGATGATAGCTAGATATGACATAGGAAACTTTGCCATGTAAAATTTGATAACATAGTAAAGGCCAGTAAGATCAAGGTAGTTAGAGGACTGTCAATGCTAAACAAACCAGAAAATCCTTTGTGCAGAGAATGTCAACTAGGGAAAATGTCTTCCTCAACCTTCAAAGGTAAATCTTTCACTGCTGACAACTTACTTGATCTTGTGTATATTGATTTGTGTGGTCCTAAGAAAACTAGGAGTGTGCAAGGAGATAGGTATTTTATGATTCTTATAGATGATTGCTCAAGAATGATGTGGGTCACATTATTGAAGGACAAGTGTGAAGCCTTTGGAAAGTTCAAAGCTTTCAGAGCACTGGTACAAAAGGAAAGTGGTAGAAGAATCAAATGCCTTAGAACTGATCAAGGAGGGGAATTCACTTCCGGTGAATTCAACAAATATTGTGAAGAAAATGGCATCAAGAGGCAACTGTCTACCCCCCGGATTGCACAGTAGAATGGCCTAGCAGAGAGAAACAATCGGACTATGGTTGAAGCGGTTAGAACTATGTTGATCCAAGGAAAGGTTGCCCACACCTTTTAGAGAGAAGCGGTGAGCACTCTAGTCTACACAATGAACCAGGTACTCATAAAGAAAGGAAAGGATAAGACTCCTTATGAGTACTGGACCGGTAAGACACCAGTGGTAAGCTACTTTAGAGTATTTGGAAGTAAATGTTATATCAAGAGGAGTGAACATAAGAGCAAGTTTGATGCTAAATGTGATGAGGAAATATTCCTAGGATATTCCACAAAAAGTAAAGCTCTTAAATGTTTCAATAATAGGACTTAGAGAATCATTGAAAGCATCAATGTTAGGGTTGATGAAAACTCTTAGAAATCGAAGGGAATCGATAGTAACCAAGTAGGAGATGAACCAGTAGTAGCTTTCTGGGAACCAGTTGCAAATCAACCCAGTACCAGTAATTGTGTTCCTAAACCGGTAGATGTTGATGCTGATGAAGATGAGGATGATGAAGAAAAGCAAGAGGAAGTTGTTAAGAACATACCTAGGTATGCCAAACTCAATTATGATCCAAACCAGATCATAGGAGACAAAAATGCAGGAATTATTACAAGAAGAAAGGTCAAAGAAAGCTCATGTATGATCTCTGAATTTGAGCCTAAATCATTCAAAGAGGCACATAAAGATGAAGACTGGATCAAGGAAATGGAGGAGGAACTTGACCAGATAGAAAAGAATGGTACATGGTCTTTGGTACCCAGATCGGAGCATAAAAATGTTATTGGAACCAAATGGGTTTTCAAAAATAAGCTAAATGGGGATGGCACAGTGGTAAGGAATAAAGGTCAGAGAAAGCTCATGTATGATCTCTAAATATGAGCCTAAATCATTCAAAGAGGCACATAAAGATGAAGACTAGATCAAGGCAATGGAGGAGGAACTTGACCAGATAGAAAAGAATGGTACATGGTCTTTGGTACCCAGATCGGAGCATAAAAATGTTATTGGAACCAAATGGGTTTTCAAAAATAAGCTAAATGGGGATGGTACAGTGGTAAGGAATAAAGCCAGACTAGGATGTAAAGGATATGCTCAAGAAGAAGGAGAAGACTATGGAGAAACCTTTGCTCTAGTAGCAAGATTGGAAGGAGTTCGTATGCTTCTTGCATATGCAACTTTTAAAGGATTCAAGGTATACCAAATGGATGTAAAATCTGCATTTTTAAATGGAATACTTGAAGAGGAGGTGTATATGGAGCAACCAGATGGGTGTGCCCTATCAGAAGATAGTGACATAGTGTGTAGGCTACATAAAGCCTTATATGGATTGAAGCAGGCACCAAGAGCATGGTATGAATGTCTGCATTCCCATCTTCTGAAAATTGGATTTGAAAAAACAAGTGAAGATAGCAATATCTACTTGAAATCAGAAGGAGATCAGATTTTGATCTCCGAAGTATTTGTTGATGACATAATATTTTGGTGGAGATGACAAGATGAGTCATGACTTTGCAGATGAGATGAAAAAGGAGTTTGAAATGTCACTCATAGGGGAGATTAAGTTCTTCATCAGACTACAGATTCAACAAATAAAAAATGGAATCTTTATTACTCAATCCAAGTATGTCAAAGAGGTGTTCAAGACCTTTGGCATGGAAGACAGTAAACTGGTAGGTACACCAATGGTGACCAGTTATAAACTATCAAAAGAAGATGACTTGGCATTGGTAAATGAGAAGGAATACCGATCAATGATTGGTAAGTTGCATTATGTAGTGCATAGAAGACCAAACATTTCACATGCAGTGGGTATTACTGCTCGGTTTCAGAAAAGCCCAAGAGAATCTCACCTAGTAGTAGTCAAGTAGATTCTTAGATATCTGAAGGGAACTATTAACTATGGATTATGGTATCCATACAATAATGATTTCAACTTGAAAGTGTTCATAGTTGTTGATTGGGTTGGTAATGTAGATGACCAGAAGAGCACAATTGGTGGTGCATTCTTTCTTGGTGGTAGACTGGTCTCATGGATGAGTAAAAAGTAGAGTTGTATCTCTCAGTCTACAATAGAAGCGGAGTATGTTGCAGCTTTTATGAACTGCACCCAAACTATTTGGATGAAGCATGTATTGAATGGTTTCAAAGTTCCTATATCTGAACTAGTAAGTATATTGTATGAAAATACAAGTGCAATTAACATTTCCAAGAATCCAGTTTTACATGCTAGAACCAAGCACTTTGAACTTAAGTATCATTTCTTGAGGGAAAAGGTTCAAAACAAAGAGGTGGTATTGGAACATGTTTCCAGTAAGGATCACTTAGCAGACATATGCACCAAGCCTCTACCGAAGGTTACCTTAACCTATCTAAGAGGTGAATTAGGGGTGTTTCCCCTTCAAGAGGTAAATTAAAAGTCTATGCTCCACATCAGTTAGGTCTTCCATTGATATATTATTTTAGGATTGATGTGTTGCAGGATGCTACTCCTCAGGGAGAGCAACATAGTGGAACAGGGAAGCTTCTGCCTCCACTTTGGCATTGTTGTCAAAGGGGGAGAAGATGTGAAGTGGAAAAGATATCTGCAGTATTAAGGAGAAGATGTGATGCAGAAAGAGAGATATCTTTGTATATTGCCATCAATGCCAAAGGGGGAGGTTGGTGGTATATGTGTAGAATATGTTGACATGATGATATTGTGTTGTCATTGATGTCAATATGCTGAAAGATTGAACCGGTAATATGATGAGAGAGTACGAGTAGTATACTCAAGAGAGAACCAGTGATATGCTGAAGAGTGAACCAGTAACATGATGAAGAGTGAATAGGATTATTGAAGTTAAGCAACTGGCAAAGTGCATCGGTATAATGATGAGAACCGGTATATGTGATAAAGGTGAAGCGGTTTAATATAGTATGACTACCGGTTGGTAGTCTCAGCTTCAAGGTTTCTGGTTGAAGTGTTTCAAGCTTGTGTGTTTCAACTGATGGCATTGTGTGATGAGTTAGCATTGTATTCAAGGTTAGATCATGTTGCCACATTAGCCTTATGCGCGTAAAGGATCTTGCATGAAGGAGATTGATCCTATCTACCTCAGGAATATGCGAAGTCTCTGCAAATAGTGGAGAATGAGTGATGGGTTATCACCTCCAAAAAGCGGTGAAGAACAAATGATGGATAATGTCTTGAGATCTGTTCAAGACTGTTGTATTCAAATGAAAAGTGTTCAATGGTCAGGATTGAACCGACCGAATCACTCAACCTAAATGTTTAGGGTTTAGGGTTTATGTTACCGACCTATTTGTTTCCTATAAGGTTGATGTTGTGTTTCATGTTGAAGTTGTTGGCAAATGTTGTGTGTGTATCTATGTGTAGAGATATGTGATTCTTGCCAGACTAGTTGAAAGGATTGATACTTGCATAGTATGTGTGCAGAAGGAAGGAACTAAAATGGATCTGTAATGGCATTGAGTGCTATTACCAAATCATTGTAATACCTATTGATTTCTAATCACTTCAACAGTTGGAAAATCCCTTAACAAGGTAACTTTAACTAGCTTGTTGCAAATCCTTTAACAGGGTGACACAAAGCCATTGAATTCATAAAATCAAGGTAACCTCTAACAAGATTTAACCCTTAACTGGGTATTCTAGCCATCCCTTAACCGGGTGATCCCTAACAGGATCGGTTCCTAATAGAACCTGTTGTAATAGTCTTTAACTGGACTAGGCTCCTAATAGAGCAGACTTCTATAGAGTTCAAAAATAGCTTGTGGGTATTCATCCCCGCCGTGGTTTTTTCTAGTTGGGTTTCCACGTGAAAAAATATGTGTGTCATGTGTGATGCCTCTTTCATGTGATGTGTTGTTATTTCTTATTTAGTGGTAAATCATTGTATCTCTGATGATAGATTTGTAGTTTCCTAAAATTGTGACACTTGCAATTTTGACTGCATTTGGGTCTTGACGATGGCAACGCAACGTTGAACATGAATGGAGACCCCGAAACTTGTTTACAACACCAAAAACTGCATTTTTCTGCACCCTGGCCTGATCCCTCCTTGCACCCTACTGTCCCGGGAGGTGGGACCATGGCGCCCAGTGCCCTGGTCCTTCAGGACTAGGGCGCCCAGTGCCCTAGTCCCCCAGGACCATGGCACCCAGCGCCCTGGTCCCTGGCCCTATTTTGGGCCCGGTCTCTTTTGGGCATCGGGTCTTTAAGTTTGCAATTCAGGAAATAATGTTTCCTGGTCAGCCTAAGGTCGGAAAATTCAGTCTATCAACCCTAATTGACAAGTATATAAACTACTTTTTCTCTCCTAGAAAGGGAGGAAGGAAATAAGCAACAGCAAGAGGCGAAAGCGATATTAAAAAATTCAAGCATTCAAGCATTCCTTCAAGCAATTGAGCATTCTAAGTCTCCATTCAAGGCTAGGTGTTGCATTCAAGATAAGGATTCAACCATTGAAGAGGAGATCACATACAACATACAACATACTACATACATTACACCTTCGCATGTAAGAATACAAACATTCTTACAACAAGGTATCAGTACTTGTTTACATTACAAACATTTACAGCATTCTCATTTCTTGGTTAATTCCAAAACCGGGGTTTGACCTAAAGGCAAACCCCTAATCCCTAACCCACCAATCCTCCTCTCTTTTCTATGTGTAGGTTGCAGGTACGCGTATGTAATTGAAGATCTGGAATCCTTGTGCAGAGATGAACAGATCCACCTTCGTTTCACGGATTTTTCGGAGGACCGTGTACATGCCGGGCACCATTGTCCTGTCAACTTTTGCTCAAATTTGTAGAACAGCACCATCTTGACATTTTACTGCTAATTCCAGGTTCCTAGCTTCATCCCATAGCCCTATCTCTGTTTACAAGAGAATCTTTCTTACTTTACATACATTCCTAGTTCAATCATTCTATCTATATTCTTTACAAAAGAGGGTATCCTTGATGTCTTAACCCTTGAAACTCATTTAGAATCCAATCCTACATTGTGTGGGATTGGATCTTGTGGGTTTCAACCCCTCTTTTGAATGTAAAGTCTCCCCTAAGTGAAAACCATCAACCCTAGTGACCCCCCTTCTCTCTCCTTGGAGTTGGGGAGGGGAGAACAACTAGGGTTTGATTTTTCCGCTTTACATTTTGGTGAACCCGACATGAACATCCTCATTCTGATTATTCATGGTTAGATCTAAAAAGTTGCTTCCTTAATTACATTTCCATGTTTGATCTTTTGCAAATTTTAGAGGTTAATTGCATAAAAACCCTAAAATTTTCTTTTTAGTAATTGAGCTTGTGAAATGTTTAATTGTTAATGCTTGTTTCAGATCTACCCTTCTATTGCAAATTGTTAATTCATATTTGTGCTTTAATTCTGAAAATTAAGTGGTTAAATGTCAATACCCTAATTTTTAAAACCTTCTTGATTCAACCTTTGACTGATAATTCCACTGATCAAAACACTTCCAAATCGGCTGTAACTTTGGATTCCGCAATAAAATCACAATATCTCTCATCCCTGAAAATTTGGAAAAAAGTTGCGAGGACCGTGTGCACCCCGAGCACCATTGTCCTCAACATTTTTTCCAAAATTTTGGGAGCTAGATCTTACTGTATTTTTCTGCTAAAATCCAGAATTTTGGCTGATTTTATCAATTTTAACACTTTCAAAATTAAAGTCAAAGTTGGTCTAGCGATTGTTGGGATTGAGGCTTCTAATCATTCAAAAATTGTTGAAATTAAAATTCATATCAAAATTGTGTTTCTTATTGTCCTAAATCTGAAAAGTGTGTTGGCATTCATTCGAAAGTTCAGTGCTTTATTCAAATTTTTGCAGTTTGTGACTTTTGAAATTAAATGTTTAATTGCAACAACCTTGATTTCCACTTTCAAAATTGAATTTTGCGTGAAATTGAGTCAACTTTTAAATTTCAAAACTTGCATTACTTTTAGTATTCCCTCTAAAATCATAAAATTCAAAATTTCAATTTCCCTCTCTTTTTCAAAATTTCAAATTTTACATTTTTTCAACAATCTTGGTAGGGTTCAATTTTGAGATTGCAACTTTAATTTGGCCTATCTATAGATCGTAAAATCACTCAATTTTTTCAGATTAGCTTTAAAATCATCATAACTTTCATCCCTGAAAATTTCGAAAAAAGTTGCGAGGACCGTGTGCACTCCGTTCGCCACGGTCCTTGACATTTTTTCTGAAATTTTGGGAGATTGTCCTGATTGCATTTAACATCTTAAATCTAGGAGATTGGTTGATTTTATTGAAATTTGTTACCTCTAAAATTCAAAATCTTCTCTCTCTCTTTAGTGCATGAGTTTTACAACAATAAGCCCTACTTACACTATTCCCGTTAGACGAAGCCTTAGAATTAAGTCTTTCCAAGGTTTAATTATTGAGGAGATGGAACCTAATTTGAATGGCCTTTTTAACGAGGACATGGGTAATTCCTCTAATCCTCTTAATGATGAAGAAGCTCTCCATGAGGTTTCTGTAGAACAACTTTCAAAATTGGATAACCAATTTGATGATTTTCGACAATGGATGTCTCAAGAATACTCCGATAGCGAAGCTCTTTCATTAATTGAGGGTCTAAAATGTATGGTTCAAAGTGATAAGAATGGAATTGATATTTTGCGTGGTATTGTACACATTGTGGATTCGAATGTGATGCCTATGAAGAGTGCTGCTGAAACTTTAGGTTATACACAACCTCCTACTCAAGTCAATCATTCTACTCCTTTGACAACTCCTATTGCTAGTATACCTACTTTTACATCAAACATAATGACTACTTCAATACAAGACATTCCTCCTATGATCACTAGTCATGGGGGCAATCCCTCTTCTTCAATCAACCCTCTTCCTTCATTCAATCCAACTTCTTCATTCATTCCTTCAATGAGTGTTCCTATTATATCTCCACAGGGGGGCAATTTGTTTAATCATTCCATTCCTCCTTGTAGTGTTCATCCTTTCCAATCATCTCCTATGACTAACTATCATAGTGTCCCACCACCTTACTCTCAATCAATACCTTCTTTCAATAACATAATACCTCCATCACAATCTAACACATCTAATATGAACTCTTCGACTGAAGCGACCATTAACAATCTTGCACAAACTGTCTCTTCTTTACAGCAACAAATTGCCTCTATGAATCAATCTAAGTTTAGTGTGCCCACATTTGATGTCGCGAGCCCACTTTCTCTTGACATTGTTCGAGCTATTCCCCCTAAACAGGTTGAAATTCCACATTTGGAGCTTTATAATGGTAAGGGTGACCCTCTAACACATGTTAAGACCTTTCAAACAATATGTACCGATTTTTCTTATGACCAAAGGTTGCTTGCAAAACTGTTTACTAGAACATTAAGAGATAAAGCCCTACAATGGTATTGCTCATTGCCTTCTTATTCTATTACTTCTTTCAAACAACTTGCAAATGCTTTTATTCAACAATTTCAAAACAATATAAGTCCTAAAGTTACTTTGATTGATTTAATGCATTGTAAACAAGGTGTTAAAGAAAAAGTGACTGATTTCATTGGTAGATATAAGCATTTGTATGCTCAAATTTCTTTTCCAGTACCTGACAATGATATTCAAAGAATCTTTATTTCTAATTTACAAAAAGATATTAGAGAAAAACTTCTGTTTTCTGAGTTTACTTCTTTCCAACAGTTGTGTGCAACTCTTCACAATTATCAACTGACTGTGAGTCAAATGGAACAAGCAAATCCTATGGCTCCGAGTGATAAGGGTGATAGTAGTCAACAACCATTTGGGAAGTTTAAACCAAACAAAGAGTCCATTAAATTCAATGAAAACATCATCAACAACAATGTGAATGCAGCATCAGGTGTGCCTCCTATTTCTAAGTTTTTCAAGAAAGAAAGAAAGTTTACTCCTTTGAATGAATCACTGCATAGTATTATGAATAAGTTATTGGAACAAAATGTGCTTACTCTTCCTCCTATAAAGAAAATAGATCCTACAAAGATTAACTCACCCTATTTTGATAACAAATCTTTTTGTCAATTTCATCGTCATACTGGGCATGATACTGAAAAATGTTTTGCTTTAAAGGGTAAAATTAAAGATTTGATTGATAATAATACTATATCTGTTTCTGGTATGAATGATAAAGGCAACACATCTGTAGCTCCTCCTAGCCAAAATCTTAAGATTTTTACTGATCCATTACCTTCTCATACCTCTAATGTGATTGATACTAATGATTCCTCTGTCTCACCTGATGATCTTGTGTCTATGACTCCGAATGTGATTAACTTTGTGGAAAAGCAGCAAATCCCTAAAGAACCTTCCATCACCTTTGATTCCAGTGAAACTATCAGGGCACCTGATGGTCCTTTATATATAGTTGCAAAAGTCAAAAATACACCTTGCCGTGGAGTGCTTATTGATCCTTCTTGTATGGTTAATGTCATTACTGAAGAATTTCTTTTTACTTTGCAATCGAATCAAGTGATCTATGACGAAAAAAATGTGGTTGTGAAACTATTTGATGCATTTTCTTCTCCTGCAATTGGTTCTATTACATTACCTATTGAGGTCCATAACAAATCCCGTGATGTGGACTTTGCTATTATTCCATCATCTGAACAATTTCGTGTGAAGCTAGGCTATCCTTGGCTATCTTCCATGAAAGCTATTGCTTCTCCTATTCACAAGTGTTTGAAATTTCCCCATAATCATGAAGTTGTTACTGTCAATCATAGTCTCTTTAAACCAGCTGAAAGAACTTCTAGCGTTCCTATTGATTACTTTTGGTCTAAACAATTCCAATCTCTTCCTCCGTGAAGTGATCATCTTTTTAAATCCTATCAAAAGTGGAAAAAAGATATGATCCTATCTCTAAGTGACCCTAGAACACCCAAACTTGATATTCCTATCGTTCTTGAGAAGGAAGTTCTTCCTTTGTAAGATAAAACTAATGTCTTTCCTCAAGAAGATTCCCAACCCATCCCTATGAATGTGACTATGCCTATATCTAATAAACTTCCTAAAAGTAGACCTATACCTCCTCGTCATGATGGGCTTGGTCTCCTTCCTAAACCAAATTATCCTCCCTTATATGGAGCAGTTCCTCCTCCTTCCTCTTATGGAGAGAAGAGACCTTCCTCTTCTCCTATTGTTCAACCTAAGAGACCACAACCTAAACACCCAAGTGATAAGGATGAGAACATTCCTCCTTCTCAATCTTCTCAACTTCCTACTAAGACTAGACGGAATCATTCTGCACATGAACGCCGACGAAAGCGTCATCTTAGAGCTCAGGCAGCTGCTTCTCAAACTTTGCAATCCCCAAAAACACCTTCAGCCAGTATTATTCCATTTTCTCCTTAGCCGACGATTGAGCCGAAATCTCCTAAACATAAGATGCATGATGGTCTTGATCCTGTGTGAGTTAAAGATCCTATTTTTATAAATCTTGATGATGATATAGATGAAAATGTTATTCATGATGAAAATGTTACTCCTGTTCATTTTGATAGTGAATATGAATATGTTGATGTTGATAACCATTTATCTAACGAATTTTCTAAATCACTTATCCTAGCTCCTAGACAAGAACAACATGGCTCGGAACATGAACATAGCCCTTCTTTGGATCTTGTGATAGCTCCATCTGTTGTGTTGGATGTTCCTCCTCTAGCGTGTTTCCTACCTTCCCGAAATATTGATCAGCAAGATCGGGGGGTAGATGACGTGCTAGACTAGTTCATTAGCATAGCAGACTCTCTCCTCCTCTCTTGATCTCTTTTGTTACTTCTTCTATGTGTTATTCTCATTCTTCTATTTGTTGTCCTTAGTGTTGTCTACTTGAGGACAATGCAAAGCATTGAGATCTCTTTTGGTCTCTCTCATGTTGACTCAAAAGACACATGTGTTCCCTTCTTCTAGGTGAACTTCCTTGATTGGGGAATGAAGAACAATTATGCATACATACATATGATATACATGAATTATCATACAACATACTGACCTCGAGGAAAGCGAAGTCACCTTGTGCTTTGTGTTTTGTGTCTATTATCCTTGGGCTTTTCTCACACTTGGGGGCTAAATCCTTGTGATAATGTGCTCTTTTCCCTTCTCATTTCTTATATGTATCACTACCTTAAAGAAATCACCCTCGATGAGGCATGTGCGATCGCTTTAACATAGGGGGGCATACATCCCGTTCATATCTTTTCAAGATACTTGAAAATTTCTTGACAAATTTAGCTTTGCCTTGAAAATTTTTGATATCTTTCTTGCATGACTCATAGTGAGGGAACCTTACTACTGATAGTCATGGTTCTCCCTCGTGATCTTCCCTTTTGCTTTATCAATCGAATTCATAAGATCCTTAGTCCACTGGGGGCTTGGTGTATCTTGCCTCCTTGACATGGTGAAAGTTTTTCAATGTTGTTTCCTTGTACTTTACCGGAAGTATGAGCGTACGCTTATACTCCCGCTAAAGTGGGGGCTAAATGTAGCGTCGTAAAATTGTGACACTTGCAATTTCGATTGCATTTGGGTTTTCACGATGGCGACGCAACGTTGAACCTGAATGGAGACCCCAAAACTTGTTTACAACACCAAAAACTGCATTTTTCTGCACCCTGGCCTGATCCCTCCTTGCACCCTGCTGTCCCGGGAGGTGGGACCATGGCGCCCAGCGCCCTGGTCCCTGGCCCTATTTTGGGCCCGGTCTCTTTTGGGCATCGGGTCTTTAAGTTTGCAATTCGGGAAATAATATTTCCTGGTCGGCCTAAGGTCAAAAAAATCAGTCTATCAACCCTAATTGACAAGTATATAAACTACTTTTCCTCTCCTAGAAAGGGAGGAAGGAAATAAGCAAGAGAAAGAGGCGAAAGTGATATTCAAACATTCAAGCATTCAAGCATTCCTTCAAGCAATTAAGCATTCTAAGTCTCCATTCAAGACTAGGTGTTGCATTCAAGACAAGGATTCAACCATTGAAGAGGAGATCACATACAACATACAACATACTACATACATTACACCTTCGCATGTAAGAATACAAACATTCTTACAACAAGGTATCAGTACTTGTTTACATTACAAACATTTACAGCATTCTCATTTCTTGGTTAATTCCAAAACCAGGGTTTGACCTAAAGGCAAACCCCTAATCCCTAACCCCCCAATCATCCTCTCTTTTCTGTGTGTAGGTTGCAGGTACATGGTTGTAATTGAAGATCTGGAATCCTTGTGCAGAGATGAACAGATCCACCTTCGTTTCGCGGATTTTTCGGAGGACCGTGTGCATGCCGGATGCCATCGTCCCGTCAACCTTCGCTCAAATTTGCAGAACAGCACCATCTCGACATTTTACTACTAATTCCAGGTTCCTAGCTTCATCCCATATCCCTATCTCTTTTTACAAGCGAATCTTTCTTACTTTACATACATTCCTAGTTCAATCATTCTATCTATATTCTTTACAAAAGAGGGTATCCTTGATGTCTTAACCCTTGAAACTCATTTAGAATCCAATCCTGCATTGTGTGGGATTGGATCTTGTGGGTTTCAACCCCTCTTTTGAATGTAAAGTCTCCCCTAAGTGAAAACCATCAACTCTAGTGACCTCCCTTCTCTCTCCTTGGAGTTGGGGAGGGGAGAACAACTAGGGTTCGATTTTTCCGCTTTACAAGATTATCTGTTTATGCATAAGGACAAAGTGGAAATGAGGGAGTAGGTTGTATGGAAAGTTAAGAAGACTGACCGGTTCATGTCTTTCACAGTTGCACTATGTTTAACCAGTAGTAATCTCATTCGGATCGATGTTAGGGATTGCCAGTAGTTTACAGTCTGCAATCAAACCGATTCAGGAAAAAATTTTGTGCCTGTACTGATTCACCCCCCCTCTCAGTACCGGTTTGGTACTCACTGTTCATCATTGAGTTATCAATATCCCCTTGACATCATATACCTGATCATATCAACTTTACCCGTCATCTTCTGATCTCATCATTATCTCCATCAGTTATTGCAACAATCTCCCCCTTTGTCATTAATAGGAACACCAAAATCTCACTATGCAAAACTGGAACTCTAACTATTATGATTGCTAGACTATTCTTTTCTTGTTCTATTCTATTTCACTTGTTCTTCTCCATTCATTAGTCCGTTCTTCTCTTTTTTCTCTTCATTGTTCTTCTCTCCCTTTCCTTTTTTCCTCCCCCTTTGACAATAATGCCAAATGTGCAAAGTGTCAAATTCATCTTCAACTGCTATTGTTTTCTTCATCTTTGCTGCTCCCCCTGAGGAGTATCCCTTTTCTCATCTATCCATAGTAAAAGATCTTCAATTAGTCCATTAGATTGATTTTGCAACAACATCTTAGCTGACCTATTGTAGGGGTATAACCCTTGTGCAGAAGCACCTCATTGATCATCAAGCCTCTATGAGGCAAAATATGAGATTTTTATGTTTTGATGGATGTTCAATGTAATAAGGTCAATTATGACCATATGTGATGTAATAAGGTCAATAATATCATTGGTTGTGTATTGAAGTCATTTAAAATCATAGGTTGGGTCTAGGAGTTAAAATTTGCAAAATTGCTCACATTCTAAAAAAAAATGCTCAAAGCAACTTTTGCATTATGAGAGTAATTAGGGGTTAGTTAGAAATACAAATTCAAAATGTAGTTGGAGGTGTTGTAACGACCATTTGGATGCATAAATAGACCTTGGAAGGTCGAATCAAGGTTGTTGTCCAATGTACTAAGGAGAAATCAATAAAATTCTTGAAGTTTTTTTTGCATTGTTTCTGATTTTTTAGACATAACAGTCTGTTTTTCTGAATTTTTATCTTGTAAAACGTGGTTTTTGTCATTCCTTTTTTATTGGAGATCAAAGAGGGATGAATCCCCTTTAATTTGGTTGTGGTCTCATTGAATTTGGATTTGATTTGAATAAGATACAATAGTTTTTGTAAAAACTGCCTGGAATCAAACAAGTGTTTCCAACAGGCACCATAAAATGTAAAACTTTTATCTTTTATGCCTTAAAAATCATCCAAATGGATGAAAAGACTGAAAATATGTATATATTCATCCTCTAATGTGTGAAGGGCTTCATGAAAAAGTTTGACATGTGTGGAAGATAAGAAGATTTGCTGATTTTTTTGCGTCTTGGTTTGGTAAATCCTTATTCTTGGGAGTTGCAGAGCTTTATACTCCTTTTAATGGAATGATTATGGTACAAATGTCATATGGATGGAAATAATATTGAGTCTTCTTTCATTTTCTTCAAGTCTGATTTAATTTCATGGAAAAATAAGAAAGTTATGATCATTTTGGTGAAGGCAGCTTGTTCAGAAATTGATCTCCCAAACCTGCAGTTAGAGATTGTGTTGGTACAAAAATGTATGGTTGAATAAGGACTTGTCACTTGGTGTGAGGATGGATTATGGTGTTGTGAATAAACTTTATTCTTACCAGAAAAATTCATGTTATTATTTGAGGGGTCAAATGAACCAATCTCTAAAAATTGTTCTGAACCTATATGTGACTGTCCTATTGTTGGGATAAAAGCCTAGTGAGCAGGGTTAACATATCCAGGTGTCATGAAACCTTGTAGGGTGATTGAATAAGTTGATTCTTATGTGTTTGGTCATGGAATGGAGTACTATGATGTGTCTTTGGGTACCCTTGGGTTAATGGGTGACTTGTGAGTATGTGGAGACCTTGAAAGGAGAAGGTGTTGATGAATTGTGAGTGAGTGCCACTAGTTGAAGACACACGCCTACTAGATAGGTGAGTTGGGAGAAGGATATACCTAAGTAGTTGAGTTAGTGTGGATGCTCTGCATTAGATTGGCATCAGAGCTAGGGAGTAGTTCTTATTGAAGGTTGAAGGGAGTGAGACAAGATGCCTCCAAAGAATGCAGGTACAACAAGGGAGATCCAAGAATTGAAGGAGAAGAACACAAGGTTACAAGAGTCCTATAATGCCCTCTTAGCAAAGCTTGAAGCCTTGGAGACTAGTCAGAGAAGAAATGTTGATGTAGGGGATGTTAGTGAAGAAGAGGAAGGAGATGAAGAGTTCCATGAGGCAAAGGAAGAAACTGAAGAGCAGATAGACCCTGAGGAACAAAGAACACTCAGACTTCTTAAGGCAGTAAAAGGAGACAAGTACAAGGTAAGGGGTGATATACCAATGTATGATGGTAGTTTGAAAGAGGAAGAAATTTTGGATTGGATAGTAGAAATGGATGCTTATTTTTATGGAGAAGGTGTACCTAATGAACAAAAGGTTAGATTGGCAAAGACAAAACTCAAGGGACATGCACTCCTATGGTGGGATCATGAAGAAGCTGATAGAAGAAAGAGAGGAAAGAACAAGGTTACTTCTTGGGATCAGATGGTGGCTAAACTAAAAGGTAATTTCCTTCCTAAAGACTATGAAATTCAATTGTATAAGAGATTGCAAGGGTTAAGGCAAAAGGAACAAGATGTTAAGGCAAATACTAATGAATTTTCAAAGTTGAGTATAAGGTTTGGTAGAGAGGAAGATGAAGTTGTTAAAGTTGCTAGATACCTAGGAGGTTTGAGATTTAATATTCAAGATGAGTTGGTTGTGGCTAACCCCAGTAATGTCAAGGAATGTTATCAATTAGCTCTCAAGGTGGAAGAAAAGATGAAGAGAAGACAAGATAAGGCTGCAAGAGGTAGAGGCAATAGCAATGGCAAGGGTAGAGGTACGTTTTCTTCACATAAACCAAACAACAAGGAAGAAGGTGATAAAGGTAAAGAACAGTCATTTTCTGATTTTAGAGGTGGTTTTGGTGGTAATAGAGGTAGATTTGGTAGGGGTTTTAACCAATTTTCAGGGAGATGTTACAACTATAATGAGTATGGGCATCCTTCTTTCAAATGTCCTGAGAAGGGAGCACCATCATCATCATCCTCTAGAAGGGTTGCATATTCTCAAGAGGAAGAGGTTAGTGATAGTCCAAAGACAATTTTGTGTATGGGAGAAGTTGGTGAGTTTTTGATGATAAATAAGTCCCTATTGAAGACGTCAACACGACATGAACCCATACAAAGAAGGAGCCTCTTTAGAACAAGGTGTTTATGCAAAGGTAAAGTTTGTACTGTTGTTGTTGATTCTGGATCCTCTGATAACATGGTTTCTAATGAAATGGTTGAGAAATTGAATTTGGAGAGGACACCTCATAAGAATCCTTATAGAGTTTCTTGGGTTAATGATGATGTTACTTTGTTGGTAAAGGAGCAAGCAAAGGTTGATTTTCAGATTGGTCATGTAAAGCGGAAAATCGCGATCGAACCCTAGTTGCTCTCCCCTCTTCCAACTCCAAGGAGAGAGAAGGGATATTCACTAGGGTTGATGGTTTTCACTTAGGGGAGAGACTTTACATTCAAAAGAGGGGTTGAAACCCACAAGATCCAATCCCACACAATGCAAGATTGGATGCTAAATGTGTTTCAAGGGTTAAGAAAGCAAGGCTACCCTCTTTTGTAAAGAATGTGCATAGAAGAATTAAGCTAGGAATGCATAGAAAGTGACAAAGATTCGCTTATAAACTGAGATAGGGATATAGGATGAAGCTGCGGACTTGGAATTAGCAATAAAATGTCGATACGGCGCTGTCCTGCAAATTTGAGCAAAAGTTGTCGGGACGATGGCGCCCGAGCGCCACGGTCCTCCGAAAAATCCGTGAAACGAAGGGGGATCTGTTCGTCTATGCACAAGGATACCAGATCTTCACTTTCAGCCGCGTACCTGTAACCTACACACAGAAAAGTGAAGACGATTGGGGGGTTAGGGATTAGGGGTTTGCCTTTAGGTCAAACCCCGGTTTTGGAATTAACCAAGAAATGAGCAATGCTGTAAATGTAAATGTCTGTAATGTAAAACAAGTACTAATACCTTGTTGTAAGGATGTTTGTATCCTTATGTGCGAAGGTATAGATGTTGTATGTTGTATGTTGTAGTAGTATGTTGTATGTAGCATGTAGTATGTGATCTCCTCTTCAATGGTTGAATCCTTGTCTTGAATGCAACACTTAGCCTTGAATGGAGACTTGAAATGATCAATTGCTTGAAGGAATGCTTGAATGTTTGAATACTTGAGTATAGTTTCCACGCCTTTTCCATCATATCGAATGAAAGAGGAAAATGTAGTTTATATACTTGTCAATTAGGGCTGATAGACTGATTTTCCCGACCTTAGGCCGACCAGGAAAGTTTATTTTCCAAATTGCAAACAAAAAGACCCGAAGTCCAAAGGAGACCGGGCCCAAAATAGGACCCAGGGACCAGGGCACTGGGCACCATGGTCCTGGGGGACCAGGGCGCTGGGCGCCTTGGTCCTGAAGGACCAGGGTACTGGGCGCTTTGGTCCCACCTCCCGGGACAGCAGGGTGCAAGGAGGTTCAGGCCAGGGTGCTTGAAAAATGCAGTTTTCAGTGTCGTAATCAGGTTTCGGGGTCTCCATTCAGGTTGCGTGTTGCGTCGCCATCGTGAAGACCGAAATGCAGTCGAAATTGCAAGTGTCGCAATTTTAGGATGGTACATTTAGCCCCCACTTTAGTGGGAGTATGTATGCTCATACTTCCGGTAAAGTACAAGGAACAATCATTGAAAGACTTTCACCACGTCAAGGAGGCAAGACACACCAAGCCCCCAGTGGACTAAGGATCTTACGACTTCGATTGACAAAGTAAAAGGGAAGATCACAAGGGAGAACCATGACTGTCAGTAGTAAGGTTCCCTCACTATGAGTCATGCAAGAAAGATATCAAAAATTTTCAAGGCAAAGCTAAATTTGTCAAGAAATTTTCATGTATCTTGAAAAGATATGAACGAGATGTATGCCCCCCTACGTTAAAGCGATCGCACACGCCTCACCGGGGGTGATTGCTTTAAGGTAGTGATACATATAAGAAATGAGAAAGGAGCACGTTATCACAAGGATTTAGCCCCCAAGTGTGAGATAAGCCCAAGGATAATAGACACAAAACACAAAGCACAAGGTGACTTCGCTTTCCTCGGGGTCAGTATGCTGTATGATAATTCATGTATATATATCATATGTATGTATGCATAATTGTTCTTCATTCCCCAATCAAGGAAGGTCACCTAGAAGAAGGGAACACATGTGTCTTTTGAGTCAACATGAGAGAGACCAAAAGAGATCTCAATGCTTTGCATCGTCCTCAAGTAGACAACACCAAGGACAACAAATAGAAGAATGAGAATAACATATAGAAGAAGTAACACAAGAGAGGAGGAGAGAATCTGCTATGCTAATGTAACTAGTCTAGCACGTCATCTACCCCCGATCTTGCTGATCAATGTTTCAGGAAGGCAAGGAACATGCTAGAGGAGGAACATTCAACACAGCAGATGGAGCTATCACAAGATCCAAACAAGGGCTATGTTCATGTTCCGAGCCACATTGTTCTTGTCTAGGAGCTAGGATAAGTGCTTTAGAAAATTCATTAGATAAATGGTTATCAATATCAACAAGTTCATATTCACTATCAGAAGCAAAAGGAGTAACATTTTCATCATGAATAACATTTTAATCTATAGCATCATCAAGATTTATAAAAATAGGATCTTTAATTCGCACAAGATCAAGACCATCATGCATCTTATGTTTTGGAGATTTTGGAGAAAATGGAATAATGCTTGTTGAAGGTGTTTTTGGAGATTGCAAAGTTTGAGAAGCAGCTGCTTGAGCTCTAAGACGACGCTTTCATCGGCGTTCGCGTGCAGAACGATTTCGTCTAGTCTTAGTAGGAAGTGGAGAAGATTGAGGAGGAGGAATGTTCTCATCCTTATCACTTGGGTGTTTGGGTTGTGGTCTCTTAGGCTGGATAATAGGAGAAGAAGAAGGTCTCTTCTCTCTATAAAAAGAAGGAGGAGGGACTGCTCCATACAAAGGAGGAATATTTGGTTTAGGAAGAAGACCAAGTCCATCATGACGAGGAGGTATAGGTCTACTTTTAGAAGGTTTATTAGGCATAGACATAATCACATCCATGGGAACGGGTTGGGAATCTTCTTGAGGAAAGACATTAGTTTTATCTTTCAAAGGAAGAACTTCCTTCTCAAGAATGATAGGAATATCAAGTTTAGGTGTTCTAGGTTCACTTAGAGAGAGGATCATATCTGTTTTCCACTTTTGATAAGATTTGAAAAGATGATCACTTCGCGGAGGAAGAGATTGGAATTGTTTAGGCCAAAAGTAATCAAGAGGAACGCTAGAAGTTCTTTCAGCTGGTTTAAAGAGACTATGATTGACAGTAACAACTTCACCATTATGGGGAAATTTCAAACACTTATGAATAGGAGAAGCAATAGCTTTCATGGAAGATAGCCAAGGATAGCCAAGCTTCACACGAAATTGTTCGGAAGATGGAATAATAGCAAAGTTCACATCAAGGGATTTGTTATGGACCTCAATAGGCAATGTAAGAGAACCAATTGCAGGAGAAGAAAATGCATCAAATAGTTTCACAATCACATCTGTTTTGTCATAGATCACTTGATTCAATTGCAAAGTAAAAAGAAATTCTTCAGTAATAACATTAACCATGCACGAAGGATCAATAAGCACTCCACGGCAAGGTGTATTCTTGACTTTTGCAACTATGTATAAAGGACCATCAGGTGCCCTGATAGTTTCACTGGAATCAAATGTGATGGAAGGTTCTTTAGGGTTTTCTTGCTGCTCTACAAAGTTAATCACATTCGGAGTCATAGACACAAGACCATCAGATGAGAGAGAGGAATCATTAGCCTCAATTGCATTAGAGGTATGAGACGGTAATGGATCAGTGAAAATCTGAAGATTTTGGTTAGGAGGAGCTATAGATGTGTTGCCTTTATCATTCACTCCAGAAACAGAGATAGTATTATTATCAATCAAATCTTGAATTTTACCCTTTAAAGAAAAACATTTTTCAGTATCATGCCCAGGCTGACGATGAAATTGACAAAAAGCTTTGTTATCAAAATAAGGTGAAGTAATCTTTGCAGAATCAATTTGCCTTATAGGAGGAAGAGTAAGCACATTTTGTTCCAATAACTTATTCATAATACTATGCAATGATTCATTCAAAGGAGTATACTTTCTTTCTTTCTTGAAAAATTTAGAAATAGGAGGCACACCTGATGCTGCATTCACATTGTTGTTGATGATGTTTTCATTGAATTTGATGGAATCTCTGTTCGGTTTAAACTTCCCAAATGGTTGTTGACTGCTATCACCCTTATCACTCGGAGCCATAGGATGTGATTGTTCCATTTGACTCACAGTCAGTTGATAATTGTGAAGAGTTGCACACAACTGTTGGAAAGAAGTAAACTCAGAAAATAGAAGTTTGTCTCGAATATATTTTTGTAAATTAGAAATAAAGATTCTTTGAATATCATTGTCAGGTACTAGAAAAGAAATTTGAGCATACAAATGCTTATATCTACCAATGAAATCAGTCACTTTTTCTTTAACACCTTGTTTACAATGCATTAAATCAATCAAAGTAACTTTAGGACTTATATTGTTTTGAAATTGTTGAATGAAAGCATTTGCAAGTTGTTCGAAAGAAGTAATAGAATAAGAAGGCAACGAGCAATACCATTGTAGGGCTTTGTCTCTTAATGTTCTAGTAAACAGTTTTGCAAGCAACCTTTGGTCATAAGCAAAATCAGTACATATTGTTTGAAAGGTCTTAACATGTGTTAGAGGATCACCCTTACCATTATAAAGCTCCAAATGCGGGATTTCAACATGTTTAGGGGGAATAGCTCGAACAATGTCAAGAGAAAGTGGGCTCGCAACATCAAATGTGGGCACACTAAACTTAGATTGATTCATAGAGGCAATTTGTTGCTGTAAAGAAGAGACAGTTTGTGCAAGATTGTTAATGGTCGCTTCAGTCGAAGAGTTCATATTAGATGTGTTAGATTGAGATGGAGGTGTTATGTTATTGAAAGAAGGTAGAGAGTAAAGTGGTGGGACCCTATGATAGTTAGTCATAGGAGATGATTGGACAGGAGGAACACTACAAGGAGGAATGGAATGGTTAAACGAATTGCCCCCTTGCGTCATGTTCATTTGTGGAGATATAATAGGGACACTCATTGAAGGAATGAATGAAGAAGTCGGATTAAATGAAGGAAGAGGGTTAATTGAAGAAGAAGGATTGCCCCCATGACTGGTGATCACAGGGGGAATGTCTTGTATAGAAGTAGTCATTATGTTTGATGTAAAGGTAGGTACGCTAGCAAATAAAGGAATAGAATGATTGACTTGAGTAGGAGGTTGTGTATAACCCAAATTTTTAGCACAACTCTTCATAGGCATCACATTCGAATCCACAATGTGTGCAATACCACGCAAAATATCAATTCCATTCTTATCACTTTGAAGCATACGTTTTAGACCCTCAATTAAAGGAAGAGCTTGAGTATCGGGATACTCATGAGACATCCATTGTCGAAAATCATCAAATTGGTTATCCAATTTTGAAAATTGTTCTTCAGAAACCTCATGGAGAACTTCTTCATCATTAGGAGGATTAGAGGAATTACCCATGTCCTCGTTAAAAAGGCTATTCAAATTAGGTTCCATCTCCTCAGTAGTTAAACCTCGGAAAGACTTAATTCTACGGCTTCGTCTAACGGGAATAGTGTAAGTAGGGCTTATTGTTGTAAAACTCATGCACTAGAGAGAGAGAGAAAGTTTTGATTTTAGAGGTAGCAATTTTCAGTAAAATCAGCCAATCTTCTGGATTTAAGCTGTTAAATACAATCATGACAGTCTCCCGAAATTTCAGAAAAAATGTTCGGGACCATGGTGCTCGGAGTGCAACACGGTCCTTGCAACTTTTTTCGAAATTTGCAGGGATGAAAGGTATGATGATTTTAAAGCTAATCTGAAAAAATTGAGTGATTTTACGATCTGTAGGTAGGCCAAATTAAAGTTGCAATCTCAAAATTGAACCCTACCAAGATTGTCGAAAAATGCAAAATTTGAATTTTGAAAAAGAGAGGGAAACTGAAATTTTGAATTTTATGATTTTAGAGGGAATGTCAAAAGCAATGCAGGTTTTGAAATTCAAAAATTGACTCAATTTCACGCAAAATTCAATTTTGAAAGCGGAAATCAAAGTTGTTGTAATTAAGCACTTAATTTCAAAAGTCACAAATTGCAAGAATTTGAATAAAGCACTGAAATTTCGAATGAATGCAAACACACTTTTCAGATTTAGGACAGTAAGAACACAATTTTGACACAAAATTTCAGTTTCAATGATTTTTGAATGATTAGAAGCGTTAATCCAAGCAATCCCTAGACCAACTTTGACTTTAATTTTGAAGGTGTTAAAATTGATAAAATCAGCCAAAATTCTGGATTTTAGCAGGAAAATACAGTAAGATCTAGCTCCCGAAATTTCGGAAAAAATGTCGGGGACGATGGCGCTCGGAGTGCACACGGTCCTCGCAACTTTTTTCCAAATTTTCAGGGATGAAAGATATTGTGATTTTATTGCGGAATCCAAAGTTACAGCTGATTTGGAGATGTTTTGATCAGTGAAATTATCAGTCAAAGGTTGAATCAAGAGGGTTTCAAAAATTAGGGTTTTGACACTTAACCACTTAATTTTCAAAATTAAAGCACAAATATGAATTGATAATTTGTAATAGAAGGGCAGATCTGAAGCAAGCATTAATAATTAAATATTTCACAAGTTCAATTACTAAAAAGAAATTTTAGGGTTTTTATGCAATTAACCTCTAAAATTTTGCAAAAGATCAACATGGAAATGTAATCAAGGAATCAAATTTTTCAGATCTAACCATGAATAATCAGAAAGGATGTTCACGTCGGGTTCACCAAAATGTAAAGCGGAAAATCGCGATCGAACCCTAGTTGCTCTCCCCTCTTCCAACTCCAAGGAGAGAGAAGGGAGATTCACTAGGGTTGATGGTTTTCACTTAGGGGAGAGACTTTACATTCAAAAGAGGGGTTGAAACCCACAAGATCCAATCCCACACAATGCAAGATTGGATGCTAAATGTGTTTCAAGGGTTAAGAAAGCAAGGCTACCCTCTTTTGTAAAGAATGTGCATAGAAGAATTAAGCTAGGAATGCATAGAAAGTGACAAAGATTCGCTTATAAACTGAGATAGGGATATAGGATGAAGCTGCGGACCTGGAATTAGTAGTAAAATGTCGATACGGTGCTGTCCTGCAAATTTGAGCAAAAGTTGTTAGGACGATGGCGCCCGAGTGCCACGGTCCTCCGAAAAATCCGTGAAACGAAGGGGGATCTGTTCGTCTCTGCACAAGGATTCCAGATCTTCAATTTCAGCCGCGTACCTGCAACCTACACACAGAAAAGCGAAGATGATTGGCGGGTTAGGGATTAGGGGTTTGCCTTTAGGTCAAACCCCAGTTTTGGAATTAACCAAGAAATGAGCAATGCTGTAAATGTAAATGTCTGTAATGTAAAACAAGTACTAATACCTTGTTGTAAGGATGTTTGTATCCTTATGTGCGAAGGTATAGATGTTGTATGTTGTATGTTGTATGTTGTATGTTGTAGTAGTATGTTGTATGTAGCATGTAGTATGTGATCTCCTCTTCAATGCTTGAATCCTTGTCTTGAATGCAACACTTAGCCTTGAATGGAGACTTGAAATGATCAATTGCTTGAAGGAATGCTTGAATGTTTGAATGCTTGAGTATAGTTTCCACGCCTTTTCCATCATATCGAATGAAAGAGGAAAATGTAGTTTATATACTTGTCAATTAGGGCTGATAGACTGATTTTCCCGACCTTAGGCCGACCAGGAAAGTTTATTTTCCAAATTGCAAACAAAAAGACCCGAAGTCCAAAGGAGACCGGGCCCAAAATAGGACCCAGGGACCAGGGCGCTGGGCACCATGGTCCTGGGGGACCAGGGCACTGGGCGCCCTAGTCCTGAAGGACCAGGGCGCTGGGCACTCTGGTCCCACCTCCCGGGACAGCAGGGTGCAAGGAGGTTCAGGCCAGGGTGCTTGAAAAATGCAGTTTTCAGTGTCGTAATCAGGTTTCGGGGTCTCCATTCAGGTTGCGTGTTGCGTCGCCATCGTGAAGACCGAAATGCAGTCAAAATTGCAAGTGTCACAATTTTAGGATGCTACAGGTCAATATAAGGATAGTGTTTGGTGTGACATTTTGCCCATGGAATGTAGTCATATTCTACTTGGTAGACCTTGGCAATATGACAACCGTACTAGTTATGATGGTAGGAGAAACACTTATACTATTTATAGGGATGGGGTTAAGTATACTTTAATGCCAATGAATGATGATGTCAAGGGTAAGAGTAAAATAGTCATGTTTGGGAAGAAGACATTGCTTGAGGAGGAAGAGTTGGTAGCCAATTCAAGGCTAGAGAAGGCTGAAAACAGTGATTTGTTTGAAGGTGTAATGGTTAGATCTGTTATGTGTCCTTTTGTGTTGGATAAGGACAGAAAAAATCATGAGATTGCAGGTGTTAAGGGGCAGGTACAACAGGTAGAGCCTAAACATGTGTTGGAAAGGGTGCAAGTGCAAGCACCACAAGGCAATTCTTGGTACCAACCAAGTGTTATGGTAATTGGTAGTCCTTTTTGGTATCATGTACCATTGTATTCTAGTTTTTATCCATTTGTTGCAGGTATTTTAGGTATCTATTCACAGTGTTGAGTTGGAATCCCCTCATGGGACATGAGGTCTTTTGTAGGGGGGGAGTATGGTGTAGAAGCACCTCATTGATCATCAAGCCTCTATGAGGCAAAATATGAGATTTTTATGTTTTGATGGATTTTCGATGTAATAAGGTCAATTATGACCATATGTGATGTAATAAGGTCAATAAGACCATTGGTTGTGTATTGAAGTCATTTAAAATCATAGGTTGGGTCTAGGAGTTAAAATTTGCAAAATTGCTCACATTGTCAAAAAAATGCTCAAAGCAACTTTTGCATTATGAGAGTAATTAGGGGTTAGTTAGTAATACAAATTCAAAATGTAGTTGGAGGCATTGTAACCACCATTTGGATGCATGAATAGACCTTGGAAGGTCAAATCAAGGTTGTTGTCCAATGTACTAAGGAGAAATCAATAAAATTCTTCAAGTTTTTTGCATTGTTTCTGATTTTTTAGACATAACAGTCTATTTTTCTGAATTTTTATCTTGTAAAACATGGTTTTTGTCATTCCTTTTTAATTGGAGATCAAAGAGGGATGAATCCCCTTTAATTTTTTTGTGGTCTCATTGAATTTTTATTTGATTTGAATAAGATACAATAGTTTTTGTAAAAACTGCCTGGAATCAAACAAGGGTTTCCAACAGGCACCATAAAATGCAAAACTTTTATCTTTCATGCCTTAAAAATCATCCAAATGGATGAAAAGAGTGTAAATATGTATATATTCATCCTCTAATGTGTGCAGGGCTTCATGAAAAAGTTTGACATGTGTGGAAGATAAGAAGATTTGCTGATTTTTTTTGTGTCTTGGTCTGGTAAATCCTGATTCTTGGAAGTTGCAAAGCTTTATACTCCTTTTTATAGAATGATTATGGTATAAATGTCATATGGATGGAAATAATATTGAATATTCTTTCATTTTCTTCAATTCTGATGTAATTTCATTGAAAAATAATAAAGTTATGATCATTTTGGTGAAGGCAGCCTGTTCAGAAATTGATTTCCCAAACCCGCAGTCAGAGATTGTGTTGGTACAGAAATGTATGGTCGAATAAGGACCTATCACTTAGTGTGAGGATAGATTGTGGTTTTGTCAATAAAATTTATTCTTACCAGAAAAATTCATCTTACTATTTGAGGGGTCAAATGAACCAATCTCTAAAAACTATTCTGAACCTATATGTGATTGTCCTATTGTTGGGATAAAAGCCTAGTGAGTAGGGTTAAGGTAACCGGGTGTCATGAAACCTTTTAGGGTGATTGAATAATTTGATTCTTGTGTGTTTGGTCATGGAATGGAGTACTATCTTGTGTCTTTGGGTACCCTTGGGTTAATGGGTGACTTGTGAGTATGTGGAGACCTTGAAAGGAGAAGGTGTTGATGAATTGTGAGTGAGTGCCACTAGTTGAAGAGACACACCTACCAGATAGGTGAGTTGGGAGAAGGATATCCCTAAGTAGTTGAGTTAGTTTTGATGCTTTGCATGAAACCCCTCCCTTGCCTCTGAGATACTCAAAGGTTATTTCAGGCAATGTCTTAGTGAAGATGTTAGCCAACTGCTCCTTTCTTGACACATGATCCATCCTGACTTTCTTTTCTTGCACTCTTTCTCTCAATTAATGATACTTTAGTTCAATATGCTTTGTTCTAGCATGCAATACAAGATTTTTTGAAATGTTTATTACACTTGTATTATCACAATATATGACCATCAGTTTTGTCATATTCTCCTTGAATCCTTCTACTACATGTCTCATCCATATTGCTTGAGTACAATTCATAGATGGAACCACATACTATGCTTTCATTGTAGATTGAGAAATGCAACTTTGTTTCTTACTAGTCTAGGATAATAGTCTTCCTCCTAGAAAGAATGCACCACGAGTTGTGCTCTTCTGGTCATCTATATCACTTGCCCAATCAACATCTGTGAACACCTTGAAAGAGAATTTTCCTTTGTACAGATACCATAATCCATGATCAATAGTTCCTCTAAGATACATAGAAATTCTCTTCACTACCACCAATTGAGTATCTTTTGGACTTTTCTAAAATCTAGCCACTATACTAACTACATAGCAATGTCCGGTCTTCTATGAACAACATAGTGTAGTTTACCAATCATTGATCTATAATTAGTTTCATGCACTGGATCTGAATCATATTTCTTGGATAATCTGCAACCAATAACCATAGGGGTTCCAACCAGTTTAGTCTTCCATTCCAAAGGATTTTAATACCTCCTTCACATATTTGGACTGGCTGATAAAGGTTCCTCCTTTCATTTATTGGACCTACAAACCAATGAAAAATTTGATTTCAACTATCAAAGACATTTAAAATTCCTTTTTCATTTCTTTTGCAATAGTTAAACTCATGCCATCATCTCCTCCAAATATGATATCATCTACAAACACTTTTGCAATCAATAACTTGTCTCCTTTTGTCTTTAAGTAAATATTGTTGTCCTCGTTGGTTCTTTGAAATCCAATCTTTATCAGGTGTGAATGGAGTCTCGCATACCATGTCCTTGGAGGTTATTTAATCCATATAAATCTTAATGAATTTTTCACAGTATGTCCTTATCTTCAGTCAATGCAAACCCATCTGGTTATTCAATGTAAACCTCTTCTTCTAGAATCCCATTAAAAAATGTAGACTTAACATCGATTTGGTATACCTTGAATCCTTTTAATGCAGAAAATGCAATTAGCATTCTTAGTCCTTCAAGTTTAGCAATTGGTGCAAAGGTTTCTCCATAATCCTCATCTTCTTCTTGTGCATATCCTTTGCAAACTAGTCTAGCCTTGTTCCTAACCACTTCACCATCTTCATTCAATTTGTTCTTGAACACCCACTTAGTACCAATCACATTTTTATTAGTTGGTTTGTGGACAAGTGACCAAGTGTTTTTCTTCTCTATTTGATCAAGCTCCTCCTTCATAGCCTTTATCCAATCATCATCCTTGAGAGCTTCCCTCACTGTCTTAGGTTCAATTGTGGAAATCAAACAAGCACTTTCTTTGATCTTTCTTCTTGTTTGTACTCCAACATTCCTATCTCCAATTATCGGATCTTTAGAGTGATTTACTTTTACATATCTAGTTATAACTAGTTTCGTTGTAGAAGCCTCTTCTTCTTCATCATCTTCTTCCATCGGTTGAGAAGCATCCTCCACAATGTTCTGTTCAACATCATTTTGAACTTCCAATTCAATGATCACTATCTTGTGTTCATCTACTACATTAGACTTGGTGGTATCATTATATTTATTAAAATACTCATCAAATTTCACTTTAATACTTTCCACAATCTTCTTGGTTCTTTTGTTAAAGCACTTGAATGCTTTGCTCTTAGTTGAGTAGCCAAGAAAAGTTCCTTCATCACTTTTAGGATCAAACTTTCCACTATACTCATCTCTCTTTATGTAACACCTTCCGCCAAAGACTTTGAAATTACTAACATTAGGAGTATGACCATATCATAATTCATAGCGAGTTTTTTCACTATCTTTCCTGACCAATACCCAGTTCATTGTGTATATTGGAGTGCTGACTGCTTCTCTCCAAAACATTTTAGTTACATCCCCTTGTATCAACATTGTTCTTTCTGCTTCAACTATGGTTCGGTTCCTCCTTTCTGCAATCCCATTCTATTGTGGTGTCCTTGGTGTAGATAGTTGTCTCTTGATTCCATTCTCATCACAGTATTTCATAAATTATGCTGATGTGAATTCTCCACCACAATCAAATCTCAGGCACTCTAGGTTCTTACCGGTTTCTTTCTCCACTAATGCTTTGAATGCCTTAAACTTGCTGAAAGCATTAGACTTATCCTTAAAAAATTTAACCCACACCATTCTTGAATAATCATCAGTAAATATCATAAAATATTTATCACCTTGAAAACTCCTAGTCCGCAAAGGACCACATAAATCGATGTGCAGCAAATCTAAAATATTTTCAGAAGAAAATAATTTTCCTTTGAAAGATGAATTAGTCATCTTACCCAACTAACACTCCTTACAAATCACATTGTCTAGTTTCAATAGTTGTGACATACCTCTAACCATACTTGATTTTCTAACCTTGACCAAATTATTAAAATTTACGTGACACAATATTCTATGCCATAGCCAACTATCCTCAACTTTTGCAACCAAAAAACTATTAACATTAGTGTTCAGATGAATTAAGCTACCTTTTGTCTATTTACTGGTAGCAATCAGTTCTCCTTTGCTTCCTAAAATATTTTACACTCCATTCTTGAGCTCAATATGATAACCTTTTATCATTTAGTTGACCAACACTCAACAAGTTATGCTTCAATTCTTCAACCCAATAAACATCATCAACATTACTTTTCCATTTAAAGAAATTGAACCTTTACGTTTTACCAAGCATGGTGTATTGTTGCCAAACCTCACTACTCCACCATCAAATTCTTCAAGTGTGATGAACTTGTTCTTGTCACCGGTCATGTGGTGTGAGCAACCACTATCAATAACCCACTCATCAATACTATCAATATGAGACACTAAAGTTTTCTTGTCAAAGAGATCTTCCTTAACTGCTACAAAAACAATTTCCTCATTATTTTCATCCTCCGATTCCTCATTGGTAACACCTTCATCTACTGCAACATAACATTGTTTCTTACCTTTTCCCTTAAACTTTCTGATTTTTTCCTTTTGATCACTGTTAGGACAATTAGCAGCAATATGTCCTATTTTGTTACATGAGAAGAACTTAAGAGGAAGATTTCCTTTGTACTAACCAGTGCCTCTAGGAATTTTATTTGCCAATAAAGCCTCAATTTCCATCATGTTATGTTCATCATCCACTCCTTCATTACCACCACCATGATAACTTGACCTATATTCATGGTTATGATACATATCCTTTCCTTTCCTTACCGGTGCATTAGAGACTGATGTTTTGAAAGAAGAATCTTCTTTAGGTACACTATTGTTAGAGATACTCAATTCAAAAGTAGTAATGTTGCCTATCAATGAATCAACTATAACTTTATCTTTGTTGACTGACCTCAATTCTTGGATAGAAGATACTCTAATAGCATAAGCAAGTGTAGTGTCTTTAATTTATGACCCTAGCAATTTTCAACTACATTAGGGTCCTCACACATGCGAGACTAAATCCTCTAGCCTGATCAAAGACTGGAGACTACTCAACCCTTGGAATCTGCTTATTCCTTGGCCTCCGCACCACCCTGTCTGCACTCTACCATGGAGATAGGGTTGGACAGGGGTGTGGTGCCATTGTCCTCCCTAGGATAGGGGCATGGCGCCGCTATCCCCTATAGGATAGGGGCATGGCACCCTTGTCCTTCCAGGAAACGAGCGTGGAACCCTTGTCCCCCGAGGACAGGGGCATGGTGCCCCTATCCCTACCCTATTTTGGGGCATGACCTTTCCTAGAGCATGCATTGTAGGTTGTGCAGTGAGTGGGAAACTTCCTCGATGTCAGCTTGTGATGAAAATCAATTTCATCAACCCTAATTGATATGTATTTAAGAGACATTTGCCCTCTCATTTGCATAAGGTTGAATAAGGTGAAAATTTGCGATCAAGAATTCAAGAGAATTCAAGCATTCAAGCATTCATTTCCAACATTCAACATTCTCAAGTCTCCCTTCAAGGCTAGGTGTTGCATTAAAGTCAAGGATTCAACCATTGAAGAGGAGATTGATTCCAAAATTCAATTCTAAACAACCATTTCTATCAACATTGCTACCACAACCTCCCTTGAGGTGATTTACATTTTAGTCTTTCATTTACATCTACTTGCAAGTACTTTCTCTCATTACTTGGTTAATTCCAAAACTGGGGTTTGACTTAAAGGCAAAACCCCAATCCCAACCCATTTTCCTCTATTTATTTTGTGAAGGTTGCAGGTGCGCAACTATACTTTTGGATTCAGGCTCCATTTGCAGAGGTGGAAAAACACTATTCATTTCATAGATTTTTCAGAGGACCGTGTACATTCCCACCACGATCCGAGCAACGTTTTCTCAAATTCCCACGGTGACTTTGTCTCGATATATTACTGCTAGATCCAGGTGCATGACTTCATCCCATACTGCGATCTTAATTTATAATCAGTTCTTTGTCACTTTTGTACTACATAATTCAATCAATTCCTTTTCATTTCAAATAGGAAGAGGGGATTAGCTAATCATTCCCATTTCACTCAAAAGTCTATCTTCTTCTTTGAAGGTTGAATCTAGTGAATTCTCCTCTCCTCTTCCAATATAATTGGCTGCAAAGTGTTTGAAGGTAAATCCGTAGTGAAACTCTCATCTCTCCTTGGAGGGAAAGGGTAATTTTCCTCTTGATGTCTCATTCATACATTTCACCAAATTACATTTTGGTGAACCCGACGTCTTGCATGCTTTCCTTTGAATAAAATTACATATTTTTCATTTGTAAGTTTAAATTTTCTGCAAACTTAGTGGTTAATTCATTAAAAACCCTAGTTTTTAAATTAAAATTGAACTTGTCATTTGTAAAAATTGCTTGTGGTTATCTTAGATTTGAATTATTTTTTGTTTGTCAAATTTAATTTCTTCATTGTCGTGTTCAATTTGCAAATCAATTTTACAAAATCAAGAGGTTACTTGTTAGTACCCTAATTTTCAAAAATCATCTTGAACTTGTGCAAAAATTGGATTTCCATTTAATTTTCAGATTTCTAGTTGTTCTTAGACTTGTTTTCATTCCTACTATTCAAAATTTCAATTTCCCTCCTTTTCCCCAAAATTCAAATTTCAAAATTAAGTGGTTAGGTCATAAAACCCTAATTTTCAAATTTAATTAGATTTTGTACAAATTTCAAATCAATTTCATTCACATTGAGATTTCTAAATATCTTCCAAGGTGTCCCTGTCCATTAGGTTTGACCTTTTTCAAATTTACAATTCAATTCCTCTTTTTCTTCAAAACCCTAATAGGGTCCTATTTTTACATTGGAACATTAATTTAGCACATCTAGAAATCATAAAATTTGTGAATTTTTTGGGCTTAGCTTTGAAATCATCGTAATATTCATCCTTGAAAATTTCAATAAAAGTTGGTCGGACCATGTGCGTTCTCACCATGGTCCTCGACTTTTTTCCCAAAATTTCAAGAGACTATTATGACTTTATTTAATAGCCTAAATCTAGAATATTGGTTGATTTTGTCGATTTTTGATCCCTCTAGAATCGGAAATATCTCCAAAATTCAATATTTCAAATTTCAAGAAATTTTTTAAAATTAAGACGTTAATTATAGTTTGCCCTGATTTTAAAAATTTTGATTTTAAAATTAAGTGGTATTCCCTTGGCCCTAATTTTAAAATTCCAATTTCCTTAGATTTTTGGAAATTGTGTCATCCTCTTCCCCCAACAAAGTTCAAATTACGTAATCATTATTTTCTTAAATTTTGCATTACTCAATTTCGTAAGCTTTGTTTCTATACTTCAAAATTCAAAATTCAAAATTTAAATTTTCCCTCTAGTGCATGATTTTACCACTATTAACCCTACCTATCCTATCCCTGTTAGATGAAACATTAGAATTAAGGCTTCCCAAGGTTTAATTACTGAGGAGATGGAGCCTAATTTGGGTGACTTCTTTAATGAAGATCATGCTAATTCTTCCCATCCTGATCATGTGCCTATTCACCCCATTGATGAATACCATGATGAAGAAGAAGCTTTAACTAGGGTCTCTATAGATCAACTTTCCACATTGGAAAATCAATTTGATAACTTTCAACAATGGATGTCCCAAGAATACACTAATAGTGAAGCTCTTCCATTAATTGAAGGCCTGAAGCACATGATTCAAAGTGATAAGAATGAAATTGATATATTGCATTGCATTGCACATACTGTTGATTCTAATGTCATGCCTATCAAGAGTTGTTCTGAAACCCTAGGTTATTCACAACCTTCAACATAAGTCAATCCTTCTATTCCTTTGACTACTCTTATGACTAGTGATGCACTGCAAAAAGGATGTTAGGAAAACAAGACAAGTCAAATGTTAGTGTTAATAGTATCAATCATAAATGAAATACAAAAGAAACTACAATGATAAGCATGCATATAAAGAGAGATATCAAATATTTTATAGAAAGCATACAAAAATGGAGAAAAGACACTAAACCCTCCCAAATGTTCTCAAACATGCTCATAGTGGCTCCTCCCTTGGTCCTCTCCTCTCCAAGTTCCACATGAGTGTAGCCCTCAACTTTTGCACTATTATGGATGTCTTATGGAGATTCAAGATTTATGAATAATGAAGATAAAAGACTATGCAAATTCAAGCAAACTAGATATGATAAAATACCTTATTAATCTATATTGATTTTAGCCAGAATAACAATTTAGATATGATTTTCTCCTAAATGCTCTCTCAATTTTAGTATAGGTTAGATGCATACAAGATTTCTGGATGTGGATATGAAGAAAATGGGCTCTAGTTATAGGAAAAATAGGGTCAGGATTGATGGGTTTATGATCCATGTGAGCGTTTTCAACCCAATCCCAGGATGACAAATGTCATCATGAGATGGCTTGAGAGGAGAGGGGAGAAGAATTAAATTCTTGAGATGACATGAAGGTTATCTTGGGAGGTAAGGTTAGGCTTGAGTTGAATGAATAAAGCCTTTATCCAATGAATAATGCCTTTATCCAATGGACAAGCTCTTGTGCAAGAGTTAGTGGGGATAACCATGGTCAAAGCAATGAATTCTTGAAGAGATCCATGAGTTAAATGGAGGTTGAGTTAGAAGGAAAGTCTCTAACCATGTGGCTGAGTTGAGTTTAACCATTAATGGTTATGTAAGAGCCATAAATGGTCATATAAGAACCATTAATGGGTTGGAAGACTTTAGGGGTTAGCTTGTTGGAGAAATAAAGCATTTAATGCTTTTCAAAGACTTTGGAGGCTTTGAGCAGTGACTTCAAGTTGCTGAGGAATGTGACAATAATTAGGAGGGTGATTAGGCTAATTAGGAATGGTTTAGAAGAATCTAGAATGGGTTTAGGATGCAAGTGGGTTTGGTGGGTGAGGGAAAATAGGATTTTAATTAAAATAAAATTATTTTATCTCAACAAAATAGGTGCAACTTGCATTTGTAGGAGAATGCAAGTGGGGGGGTAGTTTAGGGATTTAAATAAATGTTTTATTTTTTATTTAAAAGAGGAAAGGGGGTTAAATTAACTAAATGTGTTTTATTCATTTAATTGATTTTGAGTGTGGCTTAGCGAATTAATTTAAATAAATTGAATAATTTATTTAATTAATAGGAGAAGAGGTTGAGGGTGAAATTAATTAAATATAATTTAATTAACTAATTATTGATGGTTAAATAATCAAATAAATAGTAAATATTCATTTAATTAAGTGGACATATTTATGTGACTACAACTAGTATTCCTACTTTTACCTCCAACATAATGGCTATTTCAACTCAAAATGTCACCCCTACAACAATTAGTCATGGGGGAAATCCGTCTTCTTCATTTAATCCTTCATCTTTACCTATGTCTTCCATAAGTATTCCTATTATTACTCAACCAATCAATGTGACACAAGGGGGAAATTCCTTCAACAACTTTGTTCCTCCTTTAAGTGTCCCTTTTCCTACCCAATCATCACCTATGCCTACTTATCATAGTGTCCCTGATGGTATGATGAATCAATAAGGATCCAGACAACTACTAGGAGGGGGGAGGGGGTGAATCAATAGATAGAAAACTGATGAGATGAGTTGAAATGACAATCCATAGATTATTCATAGTACTTTATTTTCATCATTGAGCATGGTAGTATCGTTCTTGGCCAAGGTAGCAGGAACCAAGTTTGAGCGTTTCACCTATAAGCAAGCATCATAGAAAAGGAAAAGTTACCCTCTATTTTGGTTCATGTGTAAATGGTCAAGGTATATGCTGTAGTTAGTAAGCCATAGTGATCCATGACTATATTTTGTAGAGGATCACGTAGCTTAGTGAACTTCCCACGTAGACACCATTAGTACATGCCCCAGAACTTCATTGGATCAATCTGCAAATAATAAACAAAGAAAAAGATATCAGGAGCCATCCTGGTGATTCTAATCACTTGTGGATATCCTTGAGTAGTGTAGGAACCTGATATGAATAAATAAATAACTAACAAACCGACCAAGTACTTAGTAGCTTAAACATAGTTTTCTTGTCAAAGAAAATGTTACCATGTATTATTTATGAGGAAAGATGTGTCCTTGTGAAGATAGTTGTGTGTAGATGTTTTGATTAGTTGGTTGATTTGATAAGTGATCATCATTTGAGTAGCTCAAAATGTTTGTTTGGTGTCTGTTGTGATGTGCATGTACAAAGAATATTATATGTGTTTGCAATATTTTTGATTGATTTTTGATGCTTTTGACATGTTTTTGGTTTTTGTGAGTGTTTTTCAATGTGTTTGGTATATTTCTAAGTTTTTATGAATATTTTTGGTATTATTTCCTACCAATTTTGAATGAGGAACTCAATGAATCACAAATAATGTAGAATCCACTTCTATCAATAGGGTAAGAGTATTACCCCCAGTTAGATGTTGCTATGAAAGCGGGATGCAAGACATGTGAAGTACTAACCTTGATTGCAGATCAATAACAAGCCATGGTTTGAATAACGGATGAATGGATGCAATGGATGTGATCGCAACAAGTCTAAAAGACAAAGGAGCCATAGCCTTTACAAGTGGCTCCTGTTTTCCATTTTTTCACCATCGTACTTACCCAAGGTGCCACCGAAGTGGTTTTCACCGTTTGGATGTATAATTTTTCTTTACTATTTTCTTTATTTTTAAATTTTTTTTTTGTATAATCTTCAGGACATTTTTTTGAATGTTTTTGGTATTTTCAAATATAGTTGGAGGAACCTTATGCTCTGCACAACTTATGTATGAAACCGTTTGAGGTGCATGCTCTTGATCAGATCTGCTAGTGGTTCTCCTTCTGAAGTGGCCAACTGATATGCCCTAGACCCAAATACAACGGTAATAACATATGGACCCAGCCAGTTGGATTCAAATTTACCCTAATCTTGTTCTGTTTTTGGTTGGTTACGAGGCTTTTCCCTAAGAACAAGATTACCTACCTCAAATGTATGAGGTTTAACCCGATGATTGTAGCTTCTACTCATGCGTTGCTAATAGGATTTGAGGTGGTTGTATGCAACTTGTTGTTGTTCATCAAGCAGTTCCAAGTCCTGAAGATGAGAGACCCAGTATGCTTCATCATCTATTAGATTATCCAAAGAGACCCGTAGAGATGGTATTTCAACCTCAATAGGTAGGATGACTTCTGGTCCATAGACCAGTGAGTAGGGAGTTGCCCCTGTAGGGGTTAAAATGGTAGTTTGATATGCCCATATTGTTGGATTTAATAAAATGTGCCAATCATGGCCAACATCATTAACTATCTTTTTAAGGATCCTCAATATGTTCTTGTTTGATGCTTCGGCTTGACCATTTCCTTTTGTGTAATAGGGGGTGGAAAAATGATGTTGAATTTGAAATTTCTCACAAAGCTCACAGACATCTTGATTTTTGAAAGGAAGGTCATTATATGTGATGATGGACATGGGTACACCATACCGGCATATGATGTAATTAAGGATGAATGAGGCAATCTTCTTGTTGGTGACTTGGGTAAGTGGAATGGATTCGATCCACTTTTTGATGTATTCGGTGGTGGTAATGATAAATTTATGACCCTTGGATGAAGATAGATGAATTTTACCCACAAGGTCAACTCCCCATTGATAAAAGGGCCATGGTGTTGTGATTGGTTACAATTCCTGTGCTAGTGCATGTATCAAGTCTCCGTGAACTTGACACTTCTTGCATTTTCTGACAAAATAGTAGGAGTCTTTTTCCATGGATGGCCAATAGTATCCAGTGTGCATGATCTTCTTAGGTAGCAAAGGGTTGCTTAAGTGATTCCCACAAATTCCTTCATGTACCTCTTCCAATACCTTTGTTATCTCATCTTGTTCTAGACATCAAAGGAGATTACCATCAAGACTTTGTCTATATAGGGTTTCGACAATGATGGTGTATCAAGCGGTTTGTCGGATGAAGGTTTTTCGTTGGTTATTTGATTGGTTGGGAGGAAATGTGTGATCACTTAGGTAAGTGAAGAACTCACCGTACCATGGGGAGTTGGAACTAGTGAGGCGACATATCATTTCAGTCTCAGAAATATCATAAGTGGGGATCCAAAGCTATTCTACCAAGAACTCATAGTGTGTCAAATTTTGCAGAAGATCCGAGAGAGATGCAATTGTAGCCTTTGTGTCGGCAGCTCAATTTTGATCTCTAGGTACTTGCTCAAATGTGATAGTTGTAAATGATTCTTTGTAACTATCCACCTTCCTTTTATACGGCATGAGCTTATCATCCTTAGTTTGCTACTCATCGGTGACTTGTCAGATGACTAGGTGAGAATCTCCATATACCTGTAGCTCTTTTAGATACCATTGTATAGCCAATCTGAGCCCTATGATCAAGGCCTCATATTCTAGTATATTATTGGTGCATGGGAAAGTGAGCCTGTATGACTTCGGGATGTTATCACCTTTAGGTGTGATGAAAAGGATACCTACCCCCGTTCTATGTCTAGTGTATGAGCCATCAAAATAGAGCTTCCAAGGTTGTGTAGCTATGATCATGAAGATCTCTTCATCTAGAAAGTTGGAAACAAGAGGATGGTCACTTATGAGGGGTGCATCGACCAAGTAATCTGCAATAGTTTTCCCCTTGATAGCCTTGCGGTCCACATACTCTATATAAAATTGAATCAAGATCATAACCCATTTGGCCAAGCTGCCTGTCAATGCTACCTTGCTGAGTAGGTATTTGAGTGGATCGATTTTGGTGATGAGTTGTACCTTGTGTGTTAACATATAGTGCCTCAATTTGGTGGCTACTAAGATAATTGCTAGGCAAGCACACTCAATAGGTGTGTAATTGAGTTCATAGCCTACCAATGTGTGAGAGATATAGTATACAACACATTTTTTTCCTTTTGCGTTGTGTTGTGATAGTAGTACTCCTAATGTCGTATTTGTAGCTGAAATATATAGCAATAGAGGTCTGCTTGGATCTGGTGGAATCAGCAATGGTGTATTCATTAGGTAGTCTTTGATTATTTGGAATGCTGGCTGGCACTTTGTAGCCCATTTAAAATAGATATTCTTGTGTAATAGATGCCTCGAGGGATGACACTTATCAGCCAATTATGCAATGAATCTCCGAATTGGTTGTAGTCGCCCTTGTAGTGTCCTTAATTGACTGATGTTCTTAGGAGTTGGCATGTCCATGATTTCTTTGACTTTCGCTAGATCTTCTTCAATTCCCTTGCTTGAGACAATGTATCCTAGGAGTTTCCTGGAGGTTACTCCAAAGACACATTTCTTTAGATTAAGATGGACATGATATTTCTCTGATATGTCAAATATCTGACCCAGTATTGCCAGATGACCTTCTCTTGTTAATGATTTAGCTATTAAATCATCGACATAATCTTTCATTATGGTGTGCATCATATCATGAAAGATGGTAGTCATAGCTCTTTGATAGGTTGCTCCTGTATTCTTCAGACCAAATGGAATCACATTCCAATAGTAGGTTCCCCATGGGCATGTGAAACTAGTTTTATGTTGATCCTCTGGAGCAATCTTGATCTTGTTGTACACTAAAAAATCCATCCATAAGAGAAAGCATTGCATGACCCAATGTTAGATCGACAATCATGTCGATGTTTGGTAAGGGGAAGTCATCTTTAGGGAATGCCTTGTTCAAATCTCTGAAGTCTATATAGATATAGATGCCCCCATTAGGCTTGCCAATAGGTAAAATGTTGGAGATCCAATCTACATAATCGATTGGTCGGATGAAACCAACATCTAAGAGATTTTTAAGTTCTGCCTTGCCAAGAACAATAATCTATGGGTGCATCTTTCTGAGCTTTTGTTTTACAGGTTTAGCTCCTTCTTCCACAGCTAGGTGATGCATGACCAAATGTGGATCTAAGCCAGGCATGTTTGCATAAGACCATGCGAAGTTGATTTGACACTTCTGGAAGAATTCCACAAACTTTGGTTGTTCCTCTGGAGTTAGTAGAGATGCCAAATGTATTTAGTGAGGAGTCTCAGGGGTCCCCACATTGAATTATTTTGTTTTTTTGATTGGGATCGTTGATCTCTCCTGATTTGTACTAGAGGGGAGGATGTCAAACCTTTCATCTATAGGTGCCTCAGAGAGGTTTTCACCTTTGGAAACACTCTTTATTTTTACGTTTTTGGGATCAACAAGTGCCATTGTGTGGTTTTCACTAGAAGATTCATGTTTTATTGTGATGTTTTTGTAGCTGAAAGGTTTGGTATCTGGCCCAAAGTATGCTACACTATTAAGTTCGATAACAAATCCAGCTTTATGATCCCCACTTGGTATGTTATCTTGTATTTCTAAAAATTCAATGAGCACCTCATCGTTTTGGAAGTGATCAAGACATGGGGGATTTGGCTGGTTCTAATCGATGAGTTCAAGGTGGATGATGGGCATGATCTCATCAATTAAGTTGAGTTTAGAGGAGGCATTAGTGAGGGCCAATATAGAGGAGTGAAGTTTGTTGATAGTACTCTCCTTGTCAGATGTTGGTATAGGATTTGACGTAGGACCTGTGGAAGTTGCTTATTTCTTAGGAAGCCAAAAGATTTTAATCCATGCCTCTCCATAAATTGGGATATCTTTACAAGGTGGTGGAGGTGATGTGTCTTCCTCGTGTGAATTATTTAGATTCATTGAATCCCATTCCCACTCATGCAAGTCGGTCTTTGAATCACTCTCTAACATCCAATTACTATACCAGGTTGGGATGTCTTTGGAATTGAAGAGTGTATTGGTTACAAGTTTGTTCTCTTTTGGAGGTGGGCTTGTTGGGGATGCTTTATCAGTGTTGTTGATGCTACTGCTGGGAGTATCATTGCTGGTGGTGTAGTTGGTGCTACTGAAGTTACTGATGGGATTATCAATGTTGTTGATGATGTTGCTGGGTTTATTGGTCTTTTTAATGTTGTTGGTGCTACTGCTACTACTGATGGGACTAGTGGTGTTGTTGATTTCATGGATGGCTTTGATGCTACTAATGGGATTATTAGTTTTGTTGGTGTAGTGGGTTTTGGTGGTGCCACATAGATAATCAAGGATGGCCTCCTTGGAGTAACTATTTGATACATGGGTTTGCTGGGTTTACCCTTGAATCTAAACTTAGGAAGAGATTTCTTTTGAAAACCTACTCCAATTTTATCTTTGGGTTTCACTTAGGTTGTAAGGGCTTGTGTCATCCTTGTTTGCAATGTCCCAAAGCACTCTAGCCATCATAGCCCATTCTTTTCATGATAGTGAGGCCTTTGCCATATTTATTAGTGGTAAGCTTAGCCTTTGGGATTTACGTGTTGATAAGGTCTTTGTAGATCCATTCTGCTAGGTCCTCATCTCTGGTTTCCTCTTCCTGACTTTTACGAGGGATGAACTATGCCAAAGTGTATGCTTGCTTGGCCAGTGGTGGTTGAAGCAACTTTTGAGGTTTGCTATGAGTTCTAGGGGAGGTGGGTAATTTCCCAACACAAAATAGCTGGCTAAGATTATATACCCTGGGACCTTCCTTAGTCATTTTCATTTTCAACTTCTCTTGCATTGGTATAGGGGCGATTGAACTGGAAAGAGATACTGAATTAACATATGATGTGGAAGGGATAGCTTCTCTATTATTAGGTATTGTAATCTCTAGTTGATGGTTAATATTGTTACAATATGCAAATGGATTTGCATCACTAAGGATTGTGATTTCTACACTGTTATGGGGAAACTTGATACACTGATGATAGGTAGATGGAATGACTTGCATGGCATGTATCCAAGGTCTTCCTAACAAAAGATTATATGGAAAAGGAAGGTCCAGAACTTGGCAGACTATATGTTTCACCACTGGCCCCACTTTGATAGGTGATACAATAGCTCCTCTAGAAGAACGCTCTGCATCATCATAGGCCTTAATGGTTATCTTTTTATTGACATCCACTAATTCTACCACATATCCCAATGCTGTGACCAACTATAAGGTGAACTTATTCAAGCCAGCTCCATTGTTAATCAAGACTCACTTGATTATGTGTTAGTTTACAAATCCTTCAATGTGAAGGAATGCATTATGTGGTTGTTGGAATGAAGTGTTATCAATTTCAGAAAAAGTGAGGCATGGTGATGACCTGAGGCAGCCAACCATGGCTTGTGATATGTATTGAGGTTGGCGGGGACTGGCACTTCTTGGAGAGCTTGATCCAAGATTGTTTTATGAGAAGGGAATAAGTGCAAAAGCTCTAATATGGATATGAGTGCGAGCATTTTATCCAATTGTTACACAAGATTATATTGCTTGGGTAGGGGTGTTGTTCCTTGTGGTGCTGCTCGAATGGTAATTTTGCTATGATGCATAACAACATTGCATGTAGGATTTTGATCTTTGATGGTGAGAGTTGCAACTTGTTCGTCAATGTCATAGAGGTGATTCACAGTATAATTATAGGTATCTTGTGTATAATTAGTTCTAGTATCTATGTTTCACCTTGAGGTGGAAGGACCCCTTTGATCATGTGATGGAATGGATTCTTGAGCATTAGAGGATCATCATTAGATGTTTTAGGGTCATGTCCTTCTATTTCAATTTCTCCTCTATCAATAAGATCTTGAACAAGATCTTTCAGTCAATGGCAATTGCTCGTCTTATGCCCTTTTCCCTGGTGGAATTCACAATATTCATTATCTCTCAACCATGGAGGTTTGACCTGAGGTTCATAGTTAGATGCTTTCAGTAAGGTCATGAGATTAGAAGAGTCCAATTGATGCAATATTGTTTTGATGGGTTCCCCTAATAGTGTGTATGTGCATTTTGGTTTGTAGTTTTGTTGTCATTGTCTGGGTTCCTCTTGTGGCACATTGCGACCTTGATTTTGTGGATGAGTGATGGTGTTGTTTTTAGGAGGGAGATTTTGTCCTGCAAACCTAACCAAAAGTTGTGTGATTTTTATTGTTCCTGCATCCACTATCCCATCATTGATATTGTTCTTGTTCTTGTTCCAAAAATTAGGTTTATCACTATTATAACATGAACCAGGGCCATCTTTGGGTTTATTGTAGATTTTGATAAGTCCCTTTTTGATAAGGGTTCGTTCACATTTTAATCCTTGAGTGATCATCTCTTCAAAGGACTTTGTGCCCTTCATATCTAAATGGAATTCCATATCGTCATAAAAGTTGGAAATGAATATTTCCACTAGTTCTTGCTCAAGTAAATGAAGAGAATGTCTGCTAGACAGTTTCCCTTATCATTGCAGGAAATCTAAGAACAAATCCCCTGATTTTTTTTGGTGTTGCATATATTTACCATGGTAACATCTCATTCTATGTTATGTGTGTAATGAGCAATGAATTTTTGAACTATTTCATCAAATTTTCTAATGCCACCTAGTAATCAAGAAAACCATTGTGTGGTTGTCCCTCCCAGACTCTGAGGAAAGAAGAACATTAGATAGGTGTCCTGATAGGCCACCTCTAAACAAGCTGAGTGAAATTCTCTTACATGATCTCTAGGGTCTCCTTTGCCCCTATACTTTTCAAACTTAGGTGTTTCAAACCCTCACAGAAAAGGTGGCATATGCATGTTCCTATCAAAAGGATAGGGATAAATATCATTAAGTGAAAACTAAGTAGTCTTCATACCACTATTGAGTTGTTGAGCGAGATTTTCTACTTCTTGTCTCAACATTTCTATTTCTGAAGGAGGAGGAGGTGGGGGATTCCTTTGATGATTAAGGTCATAACGGAAGTAATCCCTACCTCGCCCACCATCGTTACAACTATGTTGTTCAGATGTCTGTCATATTTGTGCGGTATCAAAGTCAAAGGGTAGTTTGGCACCCTCTTGAGCAAGTCTTAGAAAATGAGCATCTGCATTGTTTCTAAGGATTTCGTCAAAGAGTCTATTGAACTTGGGATTGTGTTGTGCTCTTTCTATATCTTTGGGAGTTGGAGTGCTAGGATTTTCATCATTTGTGCCTCCTCCAATGGCCTCATGGAAATCATTGAGGTTTTCTTCCTCATCTTCAATTTTTTATTATCGGTTTCTCATCAATCTTATTTGAGCCATGTTGTTGAAATTTTGAGGTTGGTGAAAGCGATTATGAGGTGGTGGTGAAATGTTTGATGGAAGATAAGTGTTTGTGAAATGTTTAGAAGATGGATCTCTAACACTGAAAGTTGGATGTTACCAAATTTCTTTGTGAATTTCTCTTTTGTTTCAACAATTTTGATGTGATAAGGTATAGCAAGGTTTGAGATGTGTTACAAACCAGGCTACCTAGCACTAAGAGGATGCACTCATAAACTAGTTTTAACCCGTCTAGAAATGCCTCTTAGGATGATTGATCCTAGATGTACAGACACTCTAAAAGTGTTTTGTTGGTTTGATTTAAGCAATATTTTTAAAAGAATTTAGGACAAGACCCTTTTGTGTTTTGAGAGGTGAATGTTTTTGTGATGTGTGAACGTGAAAGTGGATAGAATATGGACCTCAATAAAAACATTTTGTCACAAAGGGGGTTTCTACTTCTTCCTCTCTCTTAGGGGTTGGTGGTTCCCCTCGAGATATGTTGTAGCTGATATAGATTTTTGGAAAGAAAGCAGGGTTGATCTTGCCCCCTTTGTTTTTGTGATAATCCAAGGCTCTATACTGAGTAAAAGCTCTATTTTTCAAAGGCTCCTTATCAAATTCATTGGATCTGCCTTGAAGATACAAGTGCATATGGCGCAAGAAGGCTCTATGTGAGAGAAAAAATTGTCTATTGATATAAAAAAATTTCCTTCTTTTGATAAGAGCTTTTGAACTCAATTGTCTCTTTTTCAATGTGGTCTTTTGATGAGGACTCCTTTTTCTCAAGATGTGAGTGATGGTCATAGAAACTTGATACTTGTTTCACTTGTTGATGTTGTTTTGTTTACCAATGTTGGATGTAAATTTGTTGGATGAATAATTGGTTTAAAATTGTTTTGAATTTCTTTGACAAGAAAACACAACAAGCACACAAGCACAATAACCTTGCCCCTTTTCAACAAAAGGCAAAAATAGGTGTGGGTTTAAATCAACCCAATTATGAACTTTGTTGACCCTTTATACAAATGTAGTTTATGTTTCCCAAAGCCCGAAGTCGGCTCAAATTGTTACTGGTCTAACACAAGACAAATACAACTCAAGCATACTTTATCCCTAAGGTCAATGGCCAGTTGCGATATTTTCAGCCCACATCTTGATATTTCGTTGACTTTGGTACTACATACCTTTTAAATCCCACCATGGTAGGTAAGGATGTGATATAATAAGTCTTACGCGAGAATAAAAAATAGATGATCCCTATGATGAGGGAGTCACCACTTTTATCAAGCTACAAGTAGCCCTTCAAAAAAGCTTTGTTTCTACTCAAGGAAATATGTATGGTGAGTATCTAGGGAGCAAAACCATCTATGCTCTTGCATTGAAATTTTAACAAATATCCTCAATCAATAGAACAGGTAGGATTCTATAATAAAAGGTCTTTAGTAATGTTCAATGTCTTTGGACATAAGTTCATTCTACAGTGAATCACTTAAGAGCCTTGCAACTTGTGGTGGGGCCCATATGTCCTTTCGATAAGTTACACTGTAGTAACAACTACACCTAAGGCTACAACTTTCACTCTCACTTGATTTCTATGGTGGCTCAAGGATTTACCGCGCAAGGTCATTCCCAAGAGTAATGTGTCTCTTGGTAGGACTCTCTTAAAAATAAAAATTTTGAGCGTTAATAACACTTTTCTCTCGCATCTGTTGTTCTTGATTTCTGGTTTCCTTATCTTCTTTGTAAGAATTTTAAGCCTCTATCGCATATGGAGAGAAGAACAAGAAAATAGAAGTCTAAGACAACATTTAACAAGGTTTATACAAAAACCTTCTACACTTCAAGCTTATACTAAGTTTAGGTAGGTGCACCTTTCGTGAATACTTTTCACAATTATGATAGAAGATTCACAGGAAACCAGTGTCAACATCCTGCAAACCTTATCACCTTTACATTACTAAACGTAAAATAAAAACTCATGTTCATTTTCAATTTTGATCTCCAAGAAGGCTATAAAACTCAACAAACTATATCAGTGTCTTATTCGGGCTTCAGAGTCACCTAAAATTAGGTAATATTTCTCAATAGGAAACTCACATACACATCATTATATCAATTTTCACTAAATCTATATATGCCTAACATATATAAACTTTCACCTTATGCTAGACCCAACCATCAAATTCAAGTAGAATTACTGATTACCAACGAGAAGATTTTATGTATATCTAATTTCCCCTTTTTAGAGAAAAACCTAAAACATTTCCATAAATTGCCTTGCAACTCATTCGATTTAACAATCCTAGATTATCTAATCAAACTAGTACATCAATCACACATGCAAGAAGACAACATGAGTCAGGGCTCAACATGTTCTGATCTATATATTAATATCCTTCATCAATTGTTTACATAACTCAGAGTGATTTTCCAAAAATACCAGAAAAACCTCAATATATTTTTTGCCAGAGTTTCTTTTAAATTCTTGTGATCCCCCTTTAAGTAGTTCCGGTATCCATTTATAAATATATGGATGCAACAAGCTTTAGACTTCCTTAAAAAACAATATTTTAATCCTAAACACCATTTCCCTCTAAAATTTTACATTGCTCAAAGATTTGAGAAAGAGAAATCTAACAACCAAAGTAGCCAGCTGGAAACAAGCCAACTGACTTTCTCAATAGATTAGAAAATTGATGCCTGGTGTCTTTTATCCTTTAAAGCCACTAACCCCCGAATAAACCTATTGCAACAACTAACTGCTTTCAATTGCTTCGAGATCACCAACTATCTGAGTATCAGTTGATTCATTTTATGCTTACACTCCTTTCCTCACATACTTGGTTTGCCATTCTTTAAAAGTGTCATCATTTGGCAAGGAAAAGCTAGCGATTTTCTTTATCAACTTATTTACTCTTTTCCATGTATTCTTTAACTGCTTAACTTCAATTTCCAAAAAACCATAATTTGACTTTATCTTTTCAATTTCCTCAATATTGGCATTACAGTGAGAAACATTGTTGATATTCAATAAGGATATTGAGAAGATTGTTGAAGATTATTGATATAACTGAAGAAGGATGATAACTATCTTTATAACATTATTTTGTCATTGATGTCAAGAAATTGATTATCTGATTCAATATGATGTTGCCATATCTTGAGAAGATTGATTAGAAGAGAATTAAGATGTTGGTAAAAGACAAAGAAAGAATGTGATGAATAAAGGGAGGAATAAGTTATTCAATGGGCAACTATTACCGAGTTAGACAATGATGAGATCATGATGTTTAGATTGATTTGATATCCTACATATGTTGTTGATTGTAAGGTTAATACTATACCATGTAATCGAGCAAGGAACCTAGTCGGTAAACCCTAAGGAACCTAGTCAGTAAACCCTAAGGTTATCGATATTAGTTAATGAAGGCAAAATGTCCATTGAGTAAAGTTTAGTATTTACCAAGTTACAACCGAGTTATGACAGTGTGCATGGGATGGATAAAAGCATTATTTAATGAAGGACAATGATTAGCTAGAGATGTATAAATGATTGGTATGCCATGAATGAAGTTTGTTAAGAATCTATGGTGAAGGAAAATCGACAGAAAGATCTACAATGCAGATTGAACCGCAATAAACTTATGCAAGTTTTGAGATGGGAATGCAAGTCCCAAGGTAAGGTAAAACATTTTCAGATCGAAAGGATACATTGAACCTAGTCAAGTTTGAAGATCTGATGGCTAATATTGATCATGGGAAATGTGATCAAGGAGATTTAGCGGTTAGCAATTGTTTATAAATAAGGAATTGTTGATAAACAATGTATGCGGGCAAGTGTAAGCACATAGATGCTACATAGTGATTACCAGGCACAGAAGCTTGAAGACCTGTTTGAATAATAGAGTAGAAAGCCTAGTAGAGGGACAAGATAAGTCCTATGACTAGATTGTTTAGAGAAAAACAAAATCTGCTTTAGCATTTTAGATGTGAAGTTGCAGATAGATTTTATTACTATTATTTTGTAAGTGATAGAAAATATCTTAGCCGAGTGGACTTAACAGTCTTATATGTAAACCCTCTAGCAAGGTAACATTCTAAGTGAGTGTTTGAAATCCTTTAACAAGGTCACTTCTAACAAAGTTAAGATCCTAACAGATTTGAGGGAAATCCCTTAACTGGGACACATCTAGCAATGTGTTTGTAATCTTTAACACGATTTGCTTTTAACCGAGCATACTCTAGAAGAGTATATTTCTTAGTGGGTCCGGAATCCCATAGTGGTTTTCCCCTATTTGGGTTTCCATGTTAAATCTAGTGTTATGAGTGTTGTTATGATTATGTGTTCTTAAGTTTTCATGTTTAACAGTTTTTTGGGTAAGTTGCTGAAGTATATGTTACCGAGGTTGAATCTGTTGATTTTATGGAGGTTTAAGTTTGTATGATTCACCCCCCCCCCTCATCTTGGTAGCTATTAGCATCTATACTTTACATCAAGTATCAAAACTAACAATTGGTATCAGAGCTTTGGACTTTGGAAGATAAAGTTTAAAGGTACTTGAGGCAAAGATCTGAAGATGCATAAAAGGGATGCACCGAAGCTAAACAAGTCAAGTTTCTCCACATGGTAGAAAAGGATGAAGCTACATTTATTAGTAATTGGAGAATATGCAATATATTATATGGAGAATGATTACATTGCACCGAGAACCAACCCTATGACCTTGGAAGAGATTAAGGCAAAGCAATAACATATTCAAGCTATGATTGAAATAACATCAGCATTGACCGACTCAGAGTTTAATGATCTAGAAGGCTGCAATGATGCAAAAGAAATGTGGACTAAGCTCACATCTATGTATGGAGGTGATGAACATGTTCAAAGAGAAAAAGTAGATAGTCTAAGAGGACAAGTTGAATCCATGAGGATGAATGAAGGTAAGAACATAACCCAATACAGTACAAGACTAAAGGAGATTGTCAATCAAATTAAAGGAGTAGGTGGAACTATTGAAGAAAAGGATATAACAAGTAAGTTGTTGAGAACCCTTCTACCAACTTCGCCAGTTTCTTTGGATGCTACTATTGGTAAGCTACATGCATTTGAATTAAGTAATTTTGATAACAGTGGGTCTTCGGTAAATAAAGTAGAATCTGCATTCAGTTCTTTTAATATTGGTGAATCTGATGATTACAATGATATAATGAGTAAGTACTCTGAAGGAGATCACAATGGAGCAAGTGAAAGATTTCGCATGAACATGAAAAAAGTGCACAAACTGTATGAGGAAATCAAGAAGCAAGAAGAATTTGAAGCATTATTAGCCAGAAGGTTACCGAGAGGAAAAGGTAAGTATAAAGGAAAGCTACCTTTAAAATGTTTCAATTGTGATAAAATAAGACATATGGCTTCTAACTGCCCTGACAAAGAATCTAGTGAAAAGAGAGAATACTGAGATATCAAGCAGAAAGATAACCAATACAGAGGACACCGAGACTTCAGAAGGAGAGATAGAAAGACATGTCTAGTAGCTAATGAGGAATCCAATGATGACAAATCTGATGAAACTGATACTGAGGAAGTTTTTTATGTTGCTATTAAAGATGGATCTGATGAGGAAAGGTATGAAGAAAAAGCCCTAATATCTCACATAAATAATAATGATTCTTGGATCATAGATAGTAGATGCTCACATCATATAACAGGTGATAAACACAAGTTTGTTAAATTAGAAGACTATGATGGAGGCTATGTAAGATTTGGTAATGATGCACCATGTCTGGTGAAAGGTAAAGGATCTATAACACTTCTTGATAATGCTAAATGTGATGATGTATACTAGGTTGAAGGATTGAAATACAATTTTTTTAGTGTAGCACAACTAAACAATACAGGATACTGAATAGAATTTCAAAAAGGAATTGTCAAAGTTCATGACAAGCATGGAAATTTAGCTGCTACGAGGACACAAACAAAAGGTAACACATTTCATCTTGACTCAACTTAGAACAAGTGTCTTTATGCAAAGATAGATGATACCCAGTTATGGCATAAAAGGTTTTATGATGTAAATTTTGATAATCTGATCAAAATAAGTAAGAAGCACCGAGTAAGATGACTATCGAGTCTTGAAAAACTTGAGAATGCTATGTGCCGAGGATGCCAGATGGGTAAGATGACAAGATCAAGCTTTACAAGTATGTCCTACACTTCTAAAGGAATTTTAGATCTAGTACACACTAATCTTTGTAGTCCTATGAAAGTTCAAAGTTATTATGGTGATAAATATTTCATATTATTTGTGGATGATTACTCAAGGATGATGTTAGTTATGTTTTTAAAAGAAAAATCAGAAGCTTTTCAAATGTTCAAATGGTACAAGGCAAGAGTTGAAAATGAAATAGGAAGACAACTAAAATGTCTTAGATCTGATAGAGGAGGAGAATTCACTTCTGATGAATTTGACTTATACTGCAATGATCATGATATAAAGAGGCAAGTATCTGCACCAAGAACACCTTAGCAAAATGGAATAGTCGAGAGAAGAAATAGATCAATTGTGGATTGTGCCAGAACCTTGATGATAGAAAAGAGGGTACCTCAAACATTTTGGAGAGAAGCAATCAACACTGCAATTTACACCCTAAACTGAGTTCAACTAAAGAAAGGAACTATGAAGACACCATATGAGATTTGGTATGACAAGAAACCTAATGTAAGCTACTTTAAAATCTTTGGAAGTAGATGCTATGTTCACAAAGATGATAGAAATGGAAAGTTTGATCAGAAAAGTGAAGAAGGAACATTTCTTGGTTATTCTTCTAGAAGTAAAGCACTTAAATGTTTGATCAAATCATCTAACAAAATAGTGGAAAGTGCAAATGTGAAAATTGATGAATTTGTAGAAAGAAATGATGAAGGAAATTACAAAGAACTAGAAGAATATGAAGAATTTGTTTATGTTCAATCGAGAAGTACTACCGAGAAAGTTTCTGAAGAAAATGAAGATAATGTCCAGTTACCGAGTGATGAAGAAGATCATATAGAACCGACCAAGCCTATATTAGCCAAATATGTCAGAAGACATCATGCATCAAGTCATATTATAGGAGATAAGGATGATCTAGTAATGACAAGAAACAAACTGAGACAGAACACATGTCTGATTTCTGAATTTGAACCGAGAATAGTGAAAGAGGCATTTAACAATGAAGATTGGGTAAATGCTATGACAGAAGAAATTGATCAAATCAAGAAGAATGACACATGGACACTAATCCCAAGACCAAAGGAAAAAAATGTAATCGGTACCAAGTGGATTTTCAGAAAAGCTAAATGAAAAAGGTGAGGTCATTCACAACAAAGAAAGACTAGTTTGCAAAGGTTATGCTCAAGAAGAAGGAATAGATTATGGTGAAACTTTTGCACCAGTGGCTAGACTTGAGGGAGGAAGAACATTGTTGGCATATGCTGCTTTCAAAAATTTCAAGGTATATTAAATGGATGTTAAATCTGCATTTTTGAATGGTATACTAGAAGAAGAAGTTTGCATTGAACAACTTGAAGGATTTGTTGAAGACAAGAGTAAAGATCAGGTATGGAAACTGAACAAAGCTTTATATGGTCTGAAACAAGCACCTAGAGCATGGTATGAAAAATTGTACTCTTATTTAATCAAGATTGGTTTTATAAGGACAAGTGAAAACAACAATATGTACATGAAGAAAGATGAGGACAATGGAATACTGATCTTAGCCAGATTTGTTGATGACATTATATTTTGTGGTAATGACTCCTTATGCAAGAACTTTGGAAATGAAATGTGCAAAGAGTTTGAGATGTCACTAATCGGTGAGATAAAGTATTTTATAGGTTTACATATATTGCAAATGAAAGATGAGATTTTTATTACTCAATCCAAGTACATAAAGGAAATTTTGAAGAAATTTGGAATGGAGGATTCTAAACCAGTAAGTACCCCTATGACTACTGACTGTAAATTATCAAAGAATGATGAATCTGCATCTATTGATGAGACACTTTACCAATCTATGATTGGAAAATTGCAATATATTGTGCATAGTAGACCGGATATAGCACATACAGTAGGTATTGTAGCAAGATTCTCTATAGATCCTAAGGAAACTCATATGATAGCAATCAAGATAATTTTCAGATACCTGAGAGGCACTAAAGATTATGGCTTAGTATATGAAAAGAGGAATAATTTTGATTTAAAAGTTTATACTGATACTGATTGGGCAGGCAACATAGATGACAGGAAAAGCACAAGTGTTGGAGCTTTCTTTTTGGGAGAAAGACTAGTGAGTTGGGTTAACAAGAAACAAGGATGTATCTCACAGTCAACAGCAGAAGCTGAATATGTTGCTGCAGCATTGAATTGTACCAATATAGCATGGACCAAACAACTGTTGGAAGGTATATATGAGAAAGTTACCGAGCCAGTAACTATATTCTGTAATAATACTACTGCCATTAACATTTCAAATAATCTAGTAATGCATTCTAAGACAAAGAATATATCTATAAAGTATCATTATCTCAGAGAAAAAGTTCAAGAGAAGAAAGTTGTGCTGGAATATATCAGTTCAAAGGAGCAATTAGTAGACATCTTCACCAAGCCGTTGCCAAGGGACACTTTTTAGTATCTGAGAAGAAAGTTAGGGGTCCTACCCCTATCTTCTAGTCACTGACCGAGTTCGGTGAAAGCATCAATTCGATGAATTTACAGAATATTATGTGTGGATTGATGCTGATTTTCACACTTTAGGAGGTCACCTAAAGGTGTGCAAAAAAAATGAAATGAGACAAGTTGGTCTGACCGAGACTGAGATGTTACACAACAAGGCAAATCACTTCACAGAGGAAGGAATCATGATTTAGTTCTTTTACTTTTTGGCATTGTTGTCAAAGGGGGAGAAGACTAAATGGTTGACTACATGATAAAGCCTTGAATGATGGAAATAATAGAAGACTAATGACAGGGGGACTAGTTTTGAATGATGGAAATAACAAAAAACTTTAGAAGACACCAGATCAAGGATAACAGGAGAAGTCTAACAGCAATATGAATCTGAATCAATTTGAATATCTTGTTGGTATTATCATTTAATTGTTGGTTTTTCCATCAATGCCAAAGGGGGAGATTGTTGGCATTACAGTAAGAAAGATTGTTGATATTCAATAAGGATATTGAGAAGGTTGTTGAAGATTATTGATATAACTGAAGAAGGATGATAACTATCTTTATAACATTATTTTGTCATTGATGTCAAGAAATTGATTATCTGATTCAGTATGATGTTGCCATATCTTGAGAAGATTGATTAGAAGAGAATTAAGATATCGATAAAAGACCCAGAAAGAATGTGATGAATAAAGGGAGGAATAAGTTATTCAATGGGCAACTATTACCAAATTATACAATGATGAGATCATGATGTTTAGATTATTTTGATATCCTACATATGTTGTTGATTGTAAAGTTAATACTATACTATGCAACCGAGAAAGGAACCTAGTTGGTAAACCCTAAGGAACCTAGTCGGTAAACCCTAAGGTTATCGATATCGGTTAATGAAGGCAAAATGTCTACCAAGTAAAGTTTAGTATTTACCAAGTTACAACCGAGTTATGACAGTGTGCATGGGATGGATAAAAGCATTATTTAATGAAGGACAATGATTAGCTAGAGATGTATAAATGATTGGTATGCCGTGAATGAAGTTTGTTAAGAATCTATGGCGAAGGAAACTCGACAGAAAGATCTACAATGCAGATTGAACCGCAATAACCTTATGCAAGTTCCAAGATGGGAATGCAAGTCCCAAGGTAAGGTAAAACATTTTCAGATCGAAAGGATACATTGAACCTAGTCAAGTTTGAAGATCTGATGGCTAAGATTGATCATGGGAAATGTGATCAAGGAGATTTAGCGGTTAGCAATTGTTTATAAATAAGGAATTGTTGAAAAACAATGTATGTGGGCAAGTGTAAGCACATGGATGCTACATAGTGATTACCAAGCACAAAATCTTGAAGACCTATTTGAATAACAGAGTAGAAAGCCTAGCAGAGGGACAAGATAAGTCCTATGACTAGATTGTTTAGAGCAAATAAGAATCTACTTTAGCATTTAAGATGTAAAGTTGCAGATAGATTTTATTACTGTTATTTTTTAAGTGACAGAAAATCTCTTAACCGAGTGGACTAAAAAATCTTATATGTAAACCCTCTAGCAAGGTAACATTCTAAGTGAGTGTTTGAAATCCTTTAACAAGGTCACTTCTAACAAAGTGAAGATCCAAATAGATCTGAGGGAAATCCCTTAACCGAGTCACATCTAGCAATGTGTTTGTAATCTTTAACATGATTTTCTTTTAACCGAGCATACTCTAGAAGAGTATATTTCTTAGTGGGTCCAGAATCCCATAGTGGTTTTTCCCTATTTGGGTTTCCATGTTAAATATGGTGTTATGAGTGCTGTTATGATTATGTGTTCTTAAGTTTGCATGTTTAACAATTTTTTGGTTAAGTTGTTGAAGTATATGTTACCAAGGTTGAATTTGTTGATTTTATGGAAGTTTAAGTTTGTATCATTCACCCCCCCCTCTCATCTTGTTAGCTATTGGCATCTGTACTTTACATCAAGTATAAGAACTAACACTCAATTGTTTGAATGAATAAAGATGTATCATCTAAATTGATGGCATCATTTATCCATTGAGATAATTTATGGCCGAACTCGCCAAGTCATACTTCTTTATCTTTTAACTTGCTAGCACTAACAAAACCTCCTGGGAAAAGTTGAAACTTTTGGTTAGCATATTCTTTTCTATATAGGTTTCCTCTCCATTCTAGGCTAGCTCTTTCTTATGCCAACCCAGACATACCTCTCACTAATTTGTAGGTGGATTTAACAGTAGCATCAATATCTTCTTGGGATAAACACATGAGTTTTAAATCAAGCTCCCTAGCCATCCATTTATTCAAAATTGGCTCCAGAATAGCCTTGTCCTCCTTCAAGGTAGTCAACATGCTCAAAACTCTTTTCATATATATACACAATAGAAGCCACAAATGTGTTAGGAAACTTCAAAATTGTGCCCCATATCTTCTCCTCATATTTACTTGTAAAAATGGCCTGAGCCTGCTTCAATTTTTCCATTTCATCCCGGATAGTCTTAGTAGATTGGAAACTGGGAGTCATAGGGGAGGGGGGAAACTCAATTATTGGAATAATAGTTGGAGGTTTGGTTGGAGAGGAGGCAATTATCAAGGTAGAAGATTCACCTTTCTAATGTTGCCCTATTATTTAATTCTTCAATTTTGCAATTGTACTATCCTTTTGAGCTATTTCAATTTTAGCTTCATTATAGGATTTTAGGATTAACTCGAACTTTACCTAGAGATCAGCCTTTTCCTTGGCCTCTTTCTCAGTTACAGCCATACTAAATTTTGTGGATTCAAAATTTTTACTATAAGCCTCCACTGCCCCTGTGTCAATCACCCTCTTCACAATCATGCCTCCAGAATAGATGGACTCTGAGGAGTCTTTCCTCTTTTTTCTCTCCTCCCTTCTTAATGACCACATGACTAAGGTAGCATGATCATTACTATAGGTCACTCCCTCCAAGGGCTTTGTTTCCTTCCTGACTACTTCAAGAATTAATGCATCTACTATGTCCCACTCAAGAAGAATCAAAACTCTAGCTTCTGCAATCATCTTCCTTCCTTTCTCTAGGGTAATGGTCTTAAATTCTGTCAACATTTCCTTCTTTACATCTGCCTCAACCACAGACGTATCTTTGTGAGGACATTCATTTTTCCTCTTCTCACATCTTGCCTTGAATTTTTCTATATTTTTCCTCCAAACAAACTGCAAAAAGGATCTTGTTTTGACAAAATTATCATCTGCTAGAAATTCCTCACTAGCCTGCTTAATGATAGGGTCCAGTTCTTTACCTATAAATTCCTCTATAGTCAAGTCCATTTGGGCACTTGTTGGTTCTTCTGACATTCCTTCTTGCAAATCTTCATATGTGTAAGCAATTTCCCCAAGACTTCTTAATTGAAATAGTTGCTCTGCTACTGCATGCTCATCTCATACATGTATTGGGGATTGGGAAGGAGAATACAAAATCTCACTTGTCTGCACTTCTTTCCCTACCCTCTTCCTTTTAGGGGAATCTTGGATCTCAACCACATCTTCTAGTGCCCTTTTTCCTTTTGAAGTGGAAGGCTCATCTCTTATCGGCATTAGTACACTATGTTTTGACCTTCTATGCATTACATATTCACCTAGGGGAATCACCTTGGCATAGGCAGGCTTGGTTAAGACTAGTTTAGCCTTTTCAGGATTAGCTTTCATCACAACCTCCTTCTTCTCCTTCAAAGTTTGCATTAAATCCTCAAAATAAACCATGAAAAACTTGATCTTTTCTTCAACAGGATGAAAGCTAACCAAGGGATCATAACTACTATCAAAATGGTGAATGAAATCCAAGGTTTTCTTGAAGGCTATCCATTTTTCCTTCCTTGTTTCTTTCTCATCTAAATTGAACTCATTCCTTATTAAATCCTCAGGTAAATGTAACTCGTTGACCCTACTTGCACATCTAGCCCTCTTCTTAAACATACTATTAAATAAATCCTCTGGATCAACAAACCTCACCACTACAGTAGATAACCTATATGGCTGAAAGAAATCATCATAATGTGTCCAACCACCCTTAGTGATTACAAACTGATGTGCCAGGGTAACAGTTGGGAAAATTGTTCCCTTCCCCTTATTTGTCAATTCTGCTTCTTGCAGGTCTCCGATTTATCTCAGGACCTCAACAATTCCTATCTTCAAAGGGACTTGATAAGGGAGAAGATATGGAGTTCCTCTAAAACCGTAAACTCTAAACACAGTGGAGATTGGGTACAAATATATATCACCCTAGTTGTGTACAATTTTGATATCTTCAACAAATTCTTTAGGAATCCTAGGGTTTTGTGGGCACAAAAGGATTCTAAGCCTAGATGCAAAACATATATCAAAATTTAAGTAACTTGCATTCTTTCTATCCCAAGACAAAATTGTGCTCCATAATTGAACATGCATCTCCTCTCCATCCTTTTCCTTGACCAGGTCCATTTCATTAGCAAAATATTTAGCACCTTTGAATAAAAACATGTGCATGAGGAGAGAATACTATCCAAAAGGTCTGTCCACCTTAGCATTGTTTATCCCTACCAAGCCCTCATGAATGGCATCAGTGAGATAAGGTGCAAAATCAAAAGTCACTGCTAGAGATGGTTTCAAAATCTGTGCTATCATGAGCATATAGTGGGTTGGCATGGTAGTTACCGCATCTTCCCCAAGAATCTGACATAAGGACCAATACATTCCATTAGCCCTCAAAGTAAAGAAGTTTAAGGAGAAGGGTTCCATGGTGCTCGGGCCTACTACTGTTAGTCCTCCTACTTTGGCAAAGAATTCTTTCAAGGGGCCATTTATGAGGTGATCTCTCTGTGCCTCATAGACTTTCGCCAGCATTTCAAAATTGATAGGCTCTAGATAATTTGACACCTCACTAAGTTAGAAAACTCTCCTGAACTCATCATCATTTATTTCAATTAAAGACCCACCATTACATTCCTTAAAGTCTTGGTATTGGGATCATAATTGTTTGCAATTTGGGTTAACAAGTCCACGTCCATGAAAACCCCAGGGACTACAAGCTTCCCAACATCTAGCTCCCATATGCTATTAATTGTAGTAGGGGATTTTCACTAACTGAACCCCACTTTGAAGAGTCCCAAGCCCACCATTCCTATTCGGGCATCTCTCAACTAGTTCCCTTTATCATATAGATCATCGCCAATTCTCAGGTGGGGAGATTTAGGCACCAATTCCTTTATTTTCACTACACTATTAGTGGACTGAGTTAATTGCTCTAGAAAATCGTCACAAATGGCTCTCTCCTAATAATCAACCTTCCCTCTGAATTATGTTTGCGATGCCATCTCAGAATTACATTTATTTCAATATAATTTCAAACAGAATCTCTAGAAATTCAAACACCCAGTAACACCAAGCAAATTGTAATCGTAAAACAATTTCAAGAAACATACTTGTTGCCTGAGAAATTTTTCCTTGTGCACTAGTTCCTCTACAAGATTCTGTGAATGCATGCAGAAAAGATTCAACTCATGTAAAGATTATTACGACAACTGAGCATTGATTAGAGTCAATTAAGCCACATGCTTTGGCAATTAATTCATAAATCGAATTTGAAAATTTGGCTCCAATGGACAACAAAATTTCTCTAAGTGTTTTGACTTTTGTCACTGGTTAGCAATGCTTAATAGTCGAGCTTCTCCTCATAGAGGTTTAGTGAAAGCCGTGAGATCATGTAAACTTTGCACGTCCTTTACCTTACTTGATTCATCCTCTTTAGAACGGGTCCCACAACTTTGTCACTAGTTCACAAAGAGTAACCTTCGTGCTACTTCCCTTTGCGACACAACGACATCCATCAGATCAACAACTAACTGCTCAATATTTATTCTCCATCGTAACCATTTGCCTTTATGACTGACTTTAACCGCCACTGCTAGTGGTTTGTCGCTGGTTCACAAAGGATAACCTTCAAGCTACTTCCCTTTGTGACATAGCGACAACCACCGATCATCATCAAACTTTCCCAATCATTAACTACCTTAGCGTTCAAAGTGGGCCCATTATGGAAATCCACTCGCCCCTAAACTTCTGCCAAATGTCTCCACTTGTCTGTCACTTATTCGCTCAAGAAATCTGTCGGGCTCCACCTTCTAACTGCCACGTGTCTCACCGAACCAGGAATTCCATTAACATTGTTGCTTTATTGAACAAACCAATTGAAAATTCATTGGAGCCACGCATCCTGTTGACAGATCACCCTCTACTTCATCTGCATATCTAGCTGTCTTGCCACTTAGTTGACCACATAACCGCCACATAACAACCCTTTCATTTGCCACCGGATAGCCAACTCATCTGTTGATGGTTCATGAAGGGTAACCTTCATGCACCTTCGAATAGCTAATCAATGACAGTTGTCTGATCATCCTCAAGATGCTCGATCTTTATTCTGCCTTTTCTACATGCGCTTTGTCACTGTTTTGCGAAAGGTAACCTTTATGCACCTTCGTGTTGCGACATAGCGATAACCATCGGATCAACAGGAACTTGCACGAGCATTACAAAACCTGATAGACAAATAAAAAGAAAATAAAACTTAGGAAAAAGGTGACAAATCAATAAAAAATTATAACCTATCTAGGCCAAGATTTTAAAAGGGGCCCCCTTCCTAACGACAGACCAACCCTTTCACATAAGTGGAAAAAGGTAACGAGGAAATATAAGTGAAAGGATTTCATAACGAAAATATGAAATTGCAAAACCCTAAACCCTCAGAACTTCAACCCTTAGAACGAATATAACTTTGAAAACCTAAAAATTTTATGGATTGAAAGGAAAAAATCCCAATACTTAAAATACTGACAACAACACCTAGGACCACAAGAGCCAAGGGAAATGATAGTGTGTGTTAGAAGTGGGACTACTCTACAGATTTTTGCACGTGTGCCGAACACTAAAAACACTTGTTCTTTTTAACTGGTTTATTGCAATGTGATCTATATGCTATTTGGAGATTTTGCTCCAACAACCATGGTGTTCTTTTTAACTTCAAGGTAATTTGTTTGCTAACTAGGAAATTGAAAAATCCTGGTCAAGCAAATTGAAAGCATGTTGCTCAAAGTAAAAGTGATTTTGTAACAAAAAGGGACAAGTTGTTTTGTTCTTTTTAGCTTGCAAAAAAGTTGATTGTGAAGATTTAACCTTGCAAGAAATGAAATTTGTTTTTTTTTTTTTCAGCATCAAAATAAAAAATTTGTTCCTAACTTACAAAAGAAAGAAATTTTTTTTTTTTTTTTTTTGTGGTTCTTTTCAACTTTGCAAAATGAAATTTATTTTAAGCCCCAAATTGAAAATTTTGTTTATTTTAGTCCAAAAAGAAAAACGAAATTGATTTTAAACCAAAAAAATAAAATGAGTTCTTTTTAATCCAACTTTTAAAAGCAAAGCTTAGAAAGAAAGAAAAAAGAAAACAAACTCCCTAACTCCTCGAATCCTGCAAAACAAGAAGTTAGCAAAAACCTACACAAAAAACAAAACAGTTAGTGAAAAAGAAAGTTTTTGGTGGGCTTCTACAAGCCTAAAATTTTGATTTTTTGGTTACATGATATTTTTTTTCAACTCTCTATTACAAAAGCGCTACTTTAATACAAATGCGTTGAAAGATTGCCAAAAGTGCTAAAAGAACACCAACAATGCTACTATATGAATGGACAAGATAATTAAAACTATCAAACAAAATGAAATCTCTGTCAAACAGAGAGCGCAAAAGCGCTAAAAGAGTTACAATAGCGCTATTTAACCAACAATAGTGCTATAACTCAGACAAAGGTGCTACTTCTTTGATAGAAGTGCAAGAACTTTGATAAAAGTGCTAACTCCTCAATTGTCGAAAGAGCTAAAACGCATTCAATAGCGCTAAAGCACATCCTATGTGTGGCAATTTTGACAATTTTTCAAAAAAAGTTTGTAGTTTTAATCAGAAGGTTGCGTGTTCAATTCACGTCGGGTTCACCAAATGATGCATTGCAAAAAGGATATTAGGAACACAAGACAAGTCAAATGTTAGTGTTAGTAGTATCAAATTATAAACAAAATACAAAAGAAACTACAATCCTAAGCATGCATATCAAGAGAAATATCAAACATATTATAGAAAGCATACAAAAACATAGAAAAGACACTAAACCCTCCCAAATGCTCTCAAACATGCTCATAGCTACTCCTCCCTTGCTCCTCACCTCTCCAAGTTCCACATGAGTATAGCCCTCAACTTTTGCACTACTATGGATGTCTAATGGAGATTCAAGATTTATGAATAATGAAGATAATAGACTATGCAAATGCAAACAAACTAGATATGATAAAATACCTAATTAATCTATATTGATTTTAGCCAGAATAACAATTTAGATATGATTTTCTCCTAAATTCTCTCTCAATTATTGTATAGGTTAGATGCATACAAGATTTATGGATCTGGATATGAAGGAAATCGGCTTTATTTATAGTAAAAATAGAGAAATGGATGGTTGAGATTGAGTAATCTCAACAAGGGTCAAGATTGATGGGTTTATGATCCATGTGAGCATTTTCAACCCATTCCTAGGATGAAAAATGTCATCATGAGATGGCTTGTGAGGAGAGGGAAGAAGAATTAAATGCTTGAGATGACATGAAGATTATCTTGGGAGCTAAGGTTAGGTTTGAGTTGAATGAATAAAGCCTTTATCCAATGAATAATACCTTTATCCAATGGCAAGCTCTTGTGCAAGAGTTAGTGGGGATAACCATGGTCAAAGCAATGAATGCTTGAAGAGACCCATGAGTTAAATGCAGGTTGAGTTAGAAGGAAAGCCTCTTACCATGTGGGTGAGTTGAGTTTATCCATTAATGGTTATGTAAGAGCCATAAATGGTCATGTAAGAACCATTAATGGTTTGGAAGACTTTAGGGGTTAGCTTGTTGGAGAAATAAAGCATTTAATGCTTTTCAAAGACTTTGGAGGCTTTCAGAAGTGACTTAAAGTTTCTTAGGAATGTGACAATAATTAGGAGGGTGATTAGGCTAATTAGGAATGGTTTAGAAGAATCTAGAATGGGTTTAGGATGTAAGTGGGTTTGGTGGGTGTGGGAAAATAGGATTTTAATTAAAATAAAATTACTTTATTTCAACAAAATAGGTGTAACTTACATTTGTAGGAGAATGCAAGTGGGGGGGGGGGGGGGTAGTTGAGGGATTTAATTAAATGTTTTATTATTTATTTATAAGAGGAAAGGGGGTTAAATTAATTAAATGTGTCTTATTCATTTGATTAATTTTGAGTGTGGCTTAGTGAATTAATTTAAATAAATTAAATAATTTATTTAATTAATAGGAGAAGAGGTTGAGGGTGAAATTAATTAAATATTAATTTAATTAACTGATTATTGATGGTTAAATAATCAAGTAAATAGTAAATATTCATTTAATTTAACCAAATAAATAGTAAATATTCATTTTTTTAAGTGGACAGATTTATGTGACTACAACTAGTATTCCTTCTTATACCTCCAACATCATGGCTATTTCAACTCAAAATGTCATGCCTACAACAATTAGTCATGGGGGCAATCCCTCTTCTTCATTTAATCCTCCATCTTTACCTATGTGTTCCATAAGTATTCCTATTATTCCTCAACCAATCAATGTGACACAAGGGGGCAATTCCTTCAACAACTTTGTTCCTCCTTTAAGTATCCCTTTTCCTACCCAATAATCACCTATGCCTACTTACAATAATGTTCCTGATGGTATGATGAATCAATAAGGATATAGACAACTACTGAGAGGGGGGGTGAATCAGTAGATAGAAAATTGACTTAACTTTCACCAAACTCAAAAATAATCTCACAAGTCAATCTGTGAACAAATTGGTTCAAACATTGAACTACAAACTGTAATAGCACTGACAGTTTACTGGTTGATTGTCATATCAGAATAACAGTATAACAACTCTGAAACTCCTAAACCATTTTACCAAGACATCAAAATACTTTACTAATAATAGTAAAAGCACATTTTAGATTACTGTCAGTCATCTTATCATAACTAAGTGGATTTAACAGTTAAGCAAATTAACCAAAGAAAGCATAACCACAAAAACCATTCACCACTTGACACAATGATTTGTGATGTGGAAACCCAAATGGGAAAAACCACGGTGGAGATGAATAACCACAAGTATTCTGAACTCTTTTGAAGTTTGCCCTATTAGGAGCCAAGCTTGTTAAAGCTTTACAAAAAGTCTTGTTAAGAATAGATCCTATTAGGGACCACCCGGTTAAGGGATTGGATATAATGCCCTGTTAGAAGAAATAGCCTATTAGGATTAACCTCGATAAAGGATTTGAAATCCAAGATAATGGATCAACTGGTTAGAGGATTTAGAAAACACTAATTCTATTAAAGCTTACCTGGTTAAGGGATTTGACTATTGTAATTGTTAGAGAACAACAAGGGTTTGTGGATATGGTAAATAGCACAACTCTGCTTGAACAGATCCTTTTCATGCTCCTATCTTCCTTCACACATATTGTAGATACTTCTTCTGGTTTGGTAATCAATCATACTTACACTTAACAAAAAATTGCCAATACTACAACAAAACAACTCATCAACCTTATAAGCAAAACAATAGATAACACATCACAAACCTAAGATCTCATAGATATTACAAACAAATCAGTTCAAGTATAACTATTAGATTACATAGCAATCATTGCACATTGTTCAAGACAACCTTGACCGCTCCTTGATCACTGCTTCATCTGCTAGTAATTGATACTCTATTGGGTAGGTTTCACTATGTTTTTACTGATGGCAACATGATTTTGGGTTCTGGCTTCATATGGTGTACCGAAAGGCACTTCACAGACTTTACACCAACACCGGCAAGATAGAAGATTTCTTTGGTTACCGGCAGTGCATTCCGACATGGTATAGAAAAGGTCATTGGTATTGGAGGCTGACACATCTTGGATTTGGCATCGAAAACTTGTTTTAATGCTTATTCATTTATGCTATATGGATGACATGTAAATAGGATATTTTATATATCTTTGTAAGCCGACATAAGGCATAAATTTGCCTAGGGTATATAGGGGAGATTGATTAGATCATTTTAAAAGAAGAAAAAAAAATATAGGATGGATATATGGATGTAATATAATGTGAAATATATCATAGAGACTATGTATGTGAGGAATTCATTGTAAGGGTTATTCTGGTACTGAGGTTTAGGGTTTTAACTAGAACAAAAAGATCTTAACTGGAACTGTACTCAGGCATAAGAGATGCTATCTTTTGTAGTTCATACTTCTCTGAATTGTTGTTTGGATTTTTATGTAGTCAGTGAGGCTCCTATTGTGATGAGCGTTGAACATGGAGTACCACTAAGAGGGGGGGTGAATCAATGGTTACTAAACTTTTGACTTTCAAAGCAACTTCAGACTACTAATTAACCACTTAAGTACTAAAAACACAGACCAATAAAGAAAGAAGGAAAGCCAGGGAGGTCAATCAACCAAATGCAACTAACAACACCAGATGTACGAGGAAAACAAAATGTGGGAAAAACCTCAGTGAGAAAATCTGTTGGAGTCTACTACTCCAATCTAGCCTCACAAGTAAAACACTGAATTACAAAGATTTAGGGCACCAACCCAAGGAGAAACAAGCCCTTTTGTTTTAGCACACCAACCCCTGCACCAAGCTCTAACTTGGTGATGTATATTGAAATACAATTTGGATACAGTTAAGGCTTCTTGTTGCAAATGAATTCTACAACTCTTGATTAAGTATTCTACTCCCAGTTAATAGTCTTTTCTCATCTGCTGAATCTCACACTACTGATTATGAGATTACTCTCTCTAATTCTTGGCCTCAGTTATCTTTCTCTCTCACAGTCTCATGACATACTATGTCACACTTGGATGTTGCCTGCTCTGCCACACCTTTCCGGTTTAGCTTAATTGTGAAACTACAGTTATGTTGGTACTCAATCATTGTCGATTGAACCCTCTCACCAGTATGCTTTCTCACTTACTCTGCAACTTTCTTAGAACTGATTATAAGGCTAACAATTCTTCTTTTTCACTTAATCTATCTTTTCTCTTGTTCTTTTCTGCAACATCATCATACTCTGTCTCGAGCTCATATATTTATCATCATGATTTCCTGCCAAAAAGAAATTCAAATTTTGAATGGTTAGGGATTCCTTTACCTGACACAATCTTCATGAGATCTAATCCAGCCTATCTTGGATTGATCACTTGTCCTCCAGGGATGCACCTATACATTGTTTCCATTATTCAACGTATATTTGCTAAGGATAGCAATCACGTACAAGATTTCCTACCTTGAATTCTTTCAACTCATAAAAACACTCCAACTGTTTCCTTTTCGAGGTATTCTAGCAATCAGATTTCCTTTGCATTGAACTAGGTGCCAACTACTCCCTGATCTTCCTCGAGCTGCATTAGTCAATTACAATCCCATGATTTGTGGTTGTTTTATTTATGTCAACTAATGATTTTACCAACCATGTCGATGATGACTTTATCGCCCTCTGCATGTTTGCCACCTCGACTCCACATGACATCACCTTGGTCAATCACTTAGCTCAACGACACCTAGTCCGTCCATACATTTCTCTGCCTTTGACATAATGAAAAAGGGTATTGTACACTCCCCCTTTGTTCCATACCAATCTCCCCCTGAGCCACATAAATCCTTCCTAAACAGATGACACAACTCCCAACTTGTATCAAAGATACTCAAAATTGCTTACCGGTAAGGGTTTGGTGAAAATGTCTGCTACTTGTTCTCTAGTAGGAACATAATCCATCCTTACCTCTTGTCCTTCAACCTTCTCTGTAAGAAAATGATACTTGATAAAAATGTGCTTTGTTCTGGAATGCATCACGGGATTGTTTTCTATGTTGATTGCACTCAAATTATCACACCTGATGAGAATAGGATCAGTGATGTCCACCTAGATGTCACTGAGGGTCTTCTTCATCCAAAGCACCTGAGAGCAATAAAAATGTATTAAGCTTCAATAGTAGATAGAGAGACTGAGTCCTGCTTCTTTCTATGCCATGAGATCAACTGGTCACCTAGAAAGAATGCACCACCACTTGTGCTCTTTCTATCATCAATGCAGCCTGCCCAATCAACATCAGTGTATGCTTCCAGGATAAAGTCTCCTTATTTAGGATACCACAATCCATAGCTGAGTGTCCCTTGTAGGTACCTAAATATTCTTCTTACAACATTCATATGTGTCTGCTTAGGTGTAGCTTGGAATTTGGCCACCATGCATACTACCTGAACTATATTCGGTCTTGAAATAGTTAGATATGGTAGACTACCTATCATGGATCTGTACAGAGTTTGATCCACCACCGATGATTCATCATTCTTGCTGAATTTACTTTCGGTCACCATGGGGGTACTTACCGGTTTACAATCTTCCAGTTGGAATTTCTTCAACATCTCCTTTGCATACTTGATATGTGAGATAAATATTCCTTTATCTTGCTGTAATATCTACAAACCAAGGAAGTAAGTCAATTCACCAAGCATTAACATCTCAAATTCTGACTGCATCTGATCAACAAATTCTTTGCAGAGGGTATCCTTGTTTCCTCCAAAGATAATGTCATCTACATACACAACCAAAATAATAATGTGGTTCCCATCTTTCTTTATGTACAAATTTCTATCAGCATTTCCCTTTTTGAATCCCTACTCCTTGAGATACTAATATAATCTTGAATACCATGCTCAAGGAGCTTGCTTTAGACCATACAAGACCTTCTTCAACCAGCACAGAAATGTCTCATTATCATGCAATAGAAACCCTTCCAATTGCTCCATGTACACTTCTTCTTCTTCCAAATTTCCATTTAGGAAGGCAAATTTTACATCCATTTGGTATACTTTATAACCCTTGTAGGCAGAGTAGGCTAGAAACATTCTAATTGATTCTAATCTAGCTACAGGTGTAAATGTTTCTTCAAAGTCAATCCCCTCTACCTAAGAGTATCCTTTGCATAGTATTATAGCTTTATTCATAACAATCTTACCTTCTTCATTCATCTTGTTCTGGTAGACCCATTTAGTGCCAATGATGTTCTTGTCTTCTGGTCTAAGGACTAATTCCCAAGTCTTGTTCTTCTCAATCTATTGTAGTTCTTCTTCCATGGCATCCATCCATTCTTGTCTTTTGCTAGTCTCATTGAATGTTTTGGGTTCAACTTCAATCATGAGGTAGAGGTTGACTTGTTCATCATTCCGAGCAAGTCTTCTTCTAGTCTGCACACCATCACTCTTATTTCCCAGAATTTTCTCTTCCAAGTGATTCAGCTGTACATATTGGTTGGGGGCCTTCTTGGATACTTCCTTTGGTTCAATGTTTGACTGAGCTTCATCATATTCATCACTGGAGTTATCATACCGGTTGATCTGTGGTTTATGTCCTTTGTGTTGGTAGTGGGGCATCGTCCCTCATGGGGATTCATGACATGGTTTAATAGCCTCCTGTGGATTTAATAAGTCTAGTGGTTGTATTAGGAATTGACAGGTCATTCTTTTAGTGCAACGACAACCCCAACTTGTAACAAGTGGTATCAGAGCTTGGTCATAGGTTCGAATCCTGCAGGCCATGGAGAGTGATGCTGGGAGGGGGATTGTTGGCAGTGGGCCATTGTCCCTTGTAGGGATTCATGACATGGTTTAACAGCCTCCTGTGGATTCTATAAGTCTAGTGGTTGTATCAAGCATTGATAGGTCGATCTTTTGGTGCAATGACAACCCCAACTTGTATCACTTTGTGCATATCCTCATCAACTTTTACATTCACACTCTCAATGACTCTTCTTAGTCTTTTGTTGTAGCATTTGTAGGCCTTGTTGTTTGATGAGTAACAAAGGAAGATTCCTTCATCACTCCTGGAGTCAAAACTTCCTAGACCATCCATATTTTTCTTGATAAAGAACTTGCTTCCAAATACTTTGAAGTGTTTGATAGATTTCTTCTGGTCATACCATAACTCATAAGGTGCCATTCTTCTATTTGTTCTTGATTGAACCCAGTTCAAAGTGTATGCAACAATATGAACAACTTCCTTCCAATATGTGTATGGCAGACTAGCCTCATTTAACATGGTTCTAGCCATCTCCTTGACTGTCCCATTCTTCCTTTCTACCACACCATTTTTCTATGGTGTCCTAGGAGTTGAGTATTGCCTTCTAATTCCATGCTTTTCACAATAATCTTCAAAATCATTTGAAGTAAACTCTCCACCCCGGTCTGATCTTAAGCATTTTAACCTACACCCACTTTATTTCTCCACCATCTTCCTAAAGATATTGAATCTTTTAAATGCTTGTGATTTATCTTGCAGGAAGGTGACCCATGTCACTCTTCAGTAATCATCAATGAAGAGAATAAAGTATCTTTCACCTACAAGTGCTCTTGTTTTAGTTGGACCGCACAGATCTATATGCACAATTTCAAGTGGTCTTGAGGTGTTGTGCTCTTTTGTCCTGAAGCTCACCTTAGTTTGCTTACCTTTCACACATTCATCACAAAATGTACTTACCAGTTTGGTGATGGGTGGAATATTCCTCATAAAGCCCTTTCTTCTTACTACAACTAGGTTATCGAAGTTTATGTGGCCTAATCTTTGGTGCCACAACCAACTTTCATCAACCTGTCCTAACATGCATTGGGACTCATAGCATTCCTTCAGATTATAAACATTGCCATCCATTCTCTTTCCTTTTGCCTCAACTTTACCATTACTTTTGGCAACCGGTTGAGTCAAAGGTGAATTTGTAACCTTTGTCACACATCTGAGTGACACTCAGCAGATTGTGCTTAAGTCCTTCGATATAATATACATCACGTGCCTTCATTTTTTCATCAATACTTAGAGTGCCTTTTCCCTTTATTTTGATGGAATAATTGTCTCCAAAACTTACTGATCCACCATTCTAGTCTTCAAGTTTGATGAATTTCCTTTTATCACCAGTCATGTGGTTTGAGAAGCCACTATCTGCAACCCATAGATTTTTCCTTTCAGCATGTAAGGCATTCTATACTATGATACTTGATTCTGCATTTTCTTTCTCAATCCATACTGGTTTGGTTTCCTTCTTCTTGTCAACTGCTATATTGTGCTCAGATTCAATTACCGGTTCTTGATCAGGATTTGTCTTGTTCTACTTTTTCTTTCAGTTTTTGCACACCTTTGCTATGTGTCGAAACTCTTGACAGTTATAAAATTTTACATTCTCATATAAGGGAACATCCTTAAAATTATTTTGGGATATTGTTTTATTCTTCCGACATTCAAAACTCTTATGACCATATCCATTGTACTAATAGAAGACAACATCCATATCATAGAGTGCTTTAAATGGATTTCTACTTTCATAACTCATAGGGGGTTTATTGATTAATCTGCAGTCAGCCATTCTATGCCCAAATTTATTACACCAGTATTAGTAACTATAAAAGTTTGAAACATATCAGATAGGTGGCCTTGGTCCTGAATGGGACTGTCTCATCGAGGGTCTTCCCTTCATTTTGTTGAATCTAGTGAAACCCTCATGATCAACCCTTAGATTTCTCCTTGGATCTACATGTTGATACAAGCAGTGTGGCCTCTAGTTCATTGTTGTATACCAATATAAGTGGCAATTTCCAACAACATCTGCATATGTCTTTTTACCGGTATCCTTGCCTATAGTGAAATCCTTCTTTTCTTTACCTTCAAAGGAAGAGGTTAACTTTATTTCTTTTATATATTTATCTTTGTGGTTTGAAATTTGACCTACTTCAAAGCCTAAACCACCAGTGTCTTTGGATTGCTTCTATTTGCTCAACATCTTGTCTAAGGCCTCGATGCTACCTTCATATTTGCTCCTTATTTTTATTTCTTCCTTACTTTCTTCAAGCTCCTTTCTGAGCTTCACTATATATTCTTCCAACTCTTGATCCTCCTTTTCCATCTTTATAAAATTAGAGGATGTAGCTTCACATATCCTCTTAGTTTCTTCCAGCTGCAATTTTAAGTTAGATATAACTTGACTGGAGTCATCCAGGGATTGCTTCAAGAGATCTTGTTCATGTACTATAGCAAGCTTGACCTTTTTGATTTCTCTTCTTGTTTTTCTCAGTTCCTCAAGTGCACTAATAAGTTCCCCTTCCAAGTCCACTTCGGCCTCAATATCCTCCTCTTCCTCATCTTCATCAACTAGCTCACCAAGTGCCATGAAGAGATTGACTTTTCTGTCATTCTCATGGTAATCATCTTTTGATGCATTTTCTTCATTTGTTGTATCATCCTCAATAGTATATAGACTAATCTGATTCCAATAGCCTCTCCTTCCTTCCCAATAGTCATTTCTTTCTCTATCTTTGCCAGCAGATTTTATGAATTCTCTTGACTCATTTCCACTAGTTTCTTTGTGAGGACAATTAGCTAGAAAGTACCCAACCTTCCCAAAGTTGAAACATTTAAGTGGTAGCTTTCCTTTATATCGGCTGGATCCTCTTTTAAGCTTCTTGACAAAGTTTTCTACTTCGGTATCAGAATCTTCACTGGATTCTTTATGAGTAGCTACTTCTTTCCCCTTTTTGATGATGTGGAATGTTGCTTCTCTCCTTAAGGAAGTGTCACCAGTTGTTATCATCTCATAGGATGTTAGTGAGCCAAATAAATCATCCATTGTAAAGGTCTTTAGGTCCTTGGCTTCTTCTATGGCAGATACTTTAGTATCATACTTGGGTGTGAGAGATCTAAGTACCTTCTTGACAAGAGTCTCATCTACAATTTGTTCACCAAGTCCTCTGATGGTTTTCACTGTTTCATCAAATCTATAAAGATAGTCTTCAACCTTTTCATCATCTTTCATCTTGATGCTTTCAAGTTGGCCCCTTAGTGCTTGCAGCTTGGCCTCTTTGACTTTTGCATCTCCTTCAAACAACCTCTGCAATTTGTCCTAAGTCTCCTTTGCTGAAACATAGTGCATGACTTTGAAAAACTCATTATCAGACAACCCGCTCAAGATAGCATGTTTGGCCTTTGCATTGTTGTCATACTCCTTTTTGACATTCAGATCAGTGGGAAGAACACTAGGAACAACATAACCATTCTTGATAGGCATCCACACATCAAATCCTAGAGAGGAAATGTAGGTGTCCATTCTTCTACTTGAAAAGGCATAATTAGAACCATCAAACATGGGGAATTTTGAGGAAGAAAACTCATTTCTTACCATTGTGTTCAAAGTCCACAATCTACCCAATGTTTAATGACAACTAGGAACCTAGGCTGTGATACCAATTTTTGAACACGGAGTACCACTGAGAGGGGTGGGGGGGTAAATCAGTGGTTCCTAAACTTTTGACTTTCAAAGCAACTTTAGACTACCAATTAAACACTTAAGTACTAAACAAATAAACCAGTAAAGCAAGAAGGAAAGCCAAGGAGGTCAATCAACCAAATGCAACTCACAACACTAGATGTACGAACAAAATCCAATGTGGGAAAAACCTCGGTGAGAAAAGATGTTGGAGTCTACTACCCCAATCCAACCTCACAGGTAAAACACTAAATTACAAAGATTTAGGGCACCATCCCAAGGAGCACCAACCCAAGGATAACCAACCCCTGCACCAAGCTCTAACTTGGTGATGTATATTGAAATACAATTTCGATACAGTTAAGGCTTCTTGTTGCAAATGAATTTTGCAACTCTTGATTAAGTTTTCTACTGCCAGTTGACAGTCTTTTCTCCTCCATTGAATCTCACACTACTGGTTGTGAGATTACTCTCTCTAATTCTTGGCCTCATTTATATTTCTCTCTCACAGTCTCATGACACACTGTCTCACACCTAGATGCTACCTGCTCTGCCACACCTTGTCGGTTTAGCTTAACTATGAAACTACAGTTATATCAGTACTCAATCACTGCCAGTTGAACCCTCTCACCGTTATGCTTGCTCACTTACTCTGCAACTTTCCTAGAATTCATTCTAAGGCTAACAATTCTTCTTTTTCACTTAATCTCTCTTTTCTCTTCTTCTTTTCTGTAACATCATCATACTCTATCTCGAGCTCATATTGATAACTCAATGATGAATAGTGAGTACCAAACCGGTACTGAGAGGGGGGGGTGAATCAATACAGGCACAAAAACTTTTCCTAAACCGGTTTGATTGCAGACTGTAAACTACTAGCAATCCCTAACACCGGTCCAAACCATATTACTACCGGCTAAACACAATGCAACTATGAAAGACATGAACCAGTCAATCTTCTTAACTTTCCATACAACCTACTCCCTCATTTCCACTTTGTCCTTATGCATAAATAGATAATATATCATCAGAGATACAATGATTTATGACTAAACAAGAAATAACAAAACATCACATGAAAGAGCCATGACACATGACACACATATTTTTTCACGTGGAAACCCAACTGGGAAAAACCACGGCAGGGATGAATACCCACAAGCTATTTTTGAACTCTTTAGAAGTAAGCTCTATTAGGAGCGTAGTCCAGTTAAAGACTGTTATAATAGGTTCTGTTAGGAACCGATCCTATTAGGGATCACCCAGTTAAGGGATGGCTAGAATACCTGGTTAAGGGTTAAACCCTATTAGAGGTTACCTTGTTAGAGGATTTTATGAACTCAATGGCTTTGAGTCACCTTGTTAAAGGATTTGCAACAAGTTGGTTAAAGCTACCCTGTTAAGGGATTTTCCAACTATTTAAGTGATTAGAAATCAATAGGTATTACAATGATATAGTAATAACACTCAATGCCAATGCAGATCCATTTTAGTTCCTTCCTTCTGCACAAACACTATGCAGGTATCAATCCTTTCAACTGGTTTGGCAAGAATCACGTATCTCTGCACATAGATACACACACAACATTTGCCAACAACTTCAACATGAAACACAACATCAATCTTATAGGAAATAGATAGGTCGGTAACATAAACCCTGAACCCTAAACATTTAGGTTGAGCGATTCAGTCGGTTCAATCCTGACCATTGAACACTTTGTAGTTGAATAGAACGGTCTTGAACAGATCTCAAGATATTCTCCATCGTTCGTTCTTCACCACTTCTTGGAGGTGATAACCCATCACATGTTCTCCATCGTTTGTAGAGACTTCACACATTCCTAAGGTAGATAGGATCAATCTCCTTCATGCAAGTTCCTTTATGCACATAAGGATGACATGGCGACATGATCTGACCTCCATTACAATGCTAGCTCATCACACAATGCCATCGGTTGAAACACACAGGATCAAAACACTTCAACCGAAAACCTTGAAGCTGAGACTACCAACTGGTAGTCATACCATATTAAACTGCTTCACCTTTAGCACATATACCGGTTCTCATCATTATACTGGTTCACTTTGCTAGTTTCTTAACTTCAATAATCCTATTCACTCTTCATCATGTTACCGGTTCACTCTTCAGCATATTACCGGTTCTCTCTTGAGTATATTACCGGTTCTCTCTCATCATATTACTGGTTCATTCTTTCAGCATATTGACATCAATGACAACACAATATCATCATGTCAACATATTGTGCACATATGCCAACACATATGTTTATCATCATGATTTCCCACCAAAAAGCAATTCAAATTTGGAGCGGTTAGGGTTTCCTTTACCTAACATAATCTTCATGAGATCTAATCTAGCCTTTCTTGGATCGATCACATGTCCTCTAGGGATACACCTGTCCATGGTTTTGATTATTCAACGTATATTTGCTAAGGATAGAAATAATGTACAAGATTTCATGCCTTGAATGCTATCGACTCATAAAAACACTTTAACTGTTTCCTTTTAGAGGTCTTCTAACAATCAGATTTCCTCTCCATTGAACCTGGTGCCAACTACTCCCTGATCTTCCTCTATTATTCTTTCTTCCTCGAGCTGCATTAGTCAGTTACAATCCCGTGATTTGTGGATATTTCATTTATGTTGATTAACAATTTCACCAACCATGTCGATGGTGACTTTATCACCCTCTGCATGTTTGCCACCTCGGCTCCACATGATATCACCTTGGTCAATCACTTAGCTCACCAACACATAGTCGATCGATACTTGAACATTTAGAAAAATCATACCGGTACCCGCCTTTACCGATGAGGCCTTCTTCTTTTGCTAACCAGTAGTGCACACTATACCGGTAACACATCTTCACCTCTAGTGATTTGTTATAACTTTAACATTCTGCCTCTTCATCATAAATAGGCAGCCAACTTCCAAGCCAATTTATTGTTGTACCAGTTGTTGCTCAATATGTTAACACACACACATCATTCATCCTGGTTTATGCCTTACCAGTAAGTTTTCATTCTGGCTGCTCACTCTCATGTCGGTCACTCCTTCTTTCTTACTGGTTGACATCAATGACAACTTAATGCCAAAATGCCAACAATGAGCAGTGTGCTCTAGGGTGTTAGTCTTGCTACAAGTGTAGGCCTATCATATATTGTAATATCTCTTCATATGACCAGTGAATTGATATTGTGGGTCACATATCCCACCGTAGCTTTTCCTTTTTGAGTTTTTCCACATATAAATCTGTATGTTACATTTCTCATTTATGTGTTTAACTTATTGGTTGCATTACTTATTTCAATTTTGTTTATACTGGTATACCGGTTGGTGTATGAATTTTTTGTTAAGGATAAAATATACTATTTCGGTATAACATTGATTCACCCCCCCCCCTCTCTGTGTTATTGGTTTCCAACAATTGGTATCAGAGCCTTGTGCGTCAAAGGAAGTTCAAAAACTTGAGGAAGATCGTGAAATCAGAATCATTGAATATGGCTTTGGAGAAGAAGCTTGAAATGGCACTTGAAGATTATGATAATGAAATATTAAAGAACTTAAAGCTACAAGATGAGTTGAATTCTCCTAAAAAAATCATTCTTGTTCGACAAGAGATACTATCATCTGTTCAAGCTAGGAGAAATGAACTTTTGCAAAATCGGGATGATGAAGAGAAAAATGCACTTAAGGAACAATGTCAGAAATTGAGTCAGGAGAAGATGGTTATGAAGAATGAAATGCAAGCTATGGCTATGGGGATGTCTAACGAGATTGAGGACAAAAAGAAAAATGAAGAAAATCTTGTTGTATCCCTGAAGAACAAATTTGAAGAATGTGGTAGGTTGGTTCATGAAAATGAGATATTGAGGATAGGTAAGTGCAATGTAATGAGTCACAAATTGGTGGAAGTCCACACGTTGGAAAATGCACTCTTAGAAATGGGGGCCCGTTTTTGCTTCAGGCCCCTGAGGCAAAAAGAAATGGGTGCCCAAGGCAAAACTAAATGGGCCCCCATTTTATTCTCAAAAGGGGGGCCCACTTGAAAACAAAATGGGGTCCTGTTTTTAAATAATGGGCCCCCGTTTTTAAATCTAATTTTACCCATTTTTCGGGCGCATTTTGTAATTTGTGGACAATAATGGTAATTTTAGGAACGGTCAAAATTGGGGCCCATTCCAAACGGGCCCCTGTTTCGTAAACGAGCGCCCGTTTTGAAAATGAGGGCCCATTTTGTGGAAGTTGATTCCACAAACCACCACTTGCCTCGAGATTAGGTCTAAGATAGGCCTCGGATGGCCACACCTGAGACATGACCTTGCAAATTCAAATCTCCATGAGCGAAAGAACAAATATGAACTTTTGAAATAGTTTACATGTCTCTAATTAGATAATTTTTATATGAAATTAAAACCCATTTCAGATTATACTGTCTATATTCTAAATATGTAATTTTAAAAAAAAATTGATTATTTTAACTATTTTTCATTTAATTTATACTAAATCAGGTCCATAAACTTGAAATATTAACTAATTTTGTTAATTTAAAAAGTTTTTTATTTTAATGAATTTTGAAAAAAAAATTATGTCATCAAATTATGTGGGTTGTACACGTCAAATTTTTAAAAAGATAATTACGGTCATTAAAAAATTAATTAAAACAAAATACAAAAAAATATGCTCATCAATATTCAGTGTGTTAAAAATCATTTCCCAAAACGGTTTGAGAAAATAATTTTAATTGTGTCAAAAAGTGTGGGTCGTACACATGCATGGTATGGTCCTGAAACAACCATTTTAAAACATTGTTTTTAGAACTCCATTCAAAAAAATATTTTTTATTATGTGGGTATTAAAATAAATTACATATTTGGAAATTAGACTCAGAGGGCTATCTTTTATATTATTGACTTTTTCCAAGATTCAATCTCCAAGTATTTCAAAATTTAAGCTCAAATGAGACAAAACCTGAAAAATCAGGGAAAACACTTCCACTTTTTGGCCAAAAAGTGGACTCATCTTCTTGCACTTGTTAGGATTAATGATAGTCCCAAAGATACTGAGAAGGGTGGGTGAATCAATATCTAACCGGTGAACAAAATCTTTAACCTTATTAAGTATTTTACATTCCAAAATAGTGTACTGGTAAACAAGAATTAATGCAGTAAATAGGAACAATAAAGACAACATAGAAAACACACCATAACAGAAGATGTTTAACAAGGAAACCCGGTGTGGGAAAAACCTCGATGGGATTTGTGACCCACAATATTCACCCACTGACCAATGAATAAATATTACTTACAAGAGGGGCCTGCACATGTAGGAAGGCCAACTGCCTAGAGCTCACTGCTCAATTACAAAATGGAAGTCTCACTAACATACAAATGGATTATGAAAATCCAATATAATGTACTGCTACAATTTAGCATCTGCTATGCCAGGTTCAGTACCGGTTTAAGCTCATACTATAACCATAAACCTTATACAAAACCTGTCTTAATATTCGCTCATCACTTCTCTACATACATGCTACCTCATTACAAAATGATTTACAAGATCTCATACATATATGAGTTTATTACAATATGCCTTGTTGGCTTTACAAAAAGATATTTACAATTAAATACAATAAACAAAATTTTGTTCATGTTGGCTAGGGTACCAGTATACATTCTTGCCGCTACCGGTGAAGTGTCTATTGGTGTCGATGTCTGTCGATGATTTACTAGTTGAATGTTGGGTGGCTACCTGTAGGTTGCCATCAATGACAACAGCATCATTTCTCAATAGAGTGTAGAATACAAATAGCACTGACCGACTCATTTGGTACAATCCCAGAACAATAAGCAAGAGATTGAAAGACAAATGGTAATACTAAGAGATGACTTAACTGCTGCAAGTGAGTACAAAGAAAAATTCAAGATCAGCTCATTACAACTTGTTGAGTTACTAAAGAGATAGAGGCAGATTGGAGATTCTAGTGGACTTGGATTTGATCAAGGACAAAGTTCATGTACTGCTAATGAAGATCAAAACCATAAGGCATCGGTAAGGAAATTTAATGCTTATAAATTCAATTGTAGATGTTTTGTTTACAATAAATTTGGATACATGGCTAGGCAATGTAGAAACAGAGCAAATCAAAACCCTGATTCTGCTCCCGGTAAATGTTCTAAATGTAATAAAATTGGTCATAAGACAGATGACTACAGAATGAATGTAAAATGCTATGCTTGTGAAAAATTTGGGCATATGGCTAATCAGTGCAGTTCAAGCAATTTCACCAGTTTTAGCAAGGCAATTCAAAAGAACAATGTTACATGTTATGCATGCAATGAAGTTGGACATATTGTTAACTTCTGTAGAAACAAAAATTTACTGATTGTCAATGGAGGATCGAATGATAAAGGCAAAGAGAAGGTTAATGAAATCCAACATGATCATACCCAGAGATGGGTTAGAAAGACTGAAGAACAATCATTAGATGGGAATGTCTCGGTTACCTATCTGATAGAAGAGGCTGCTCCTACACTGACAGTGAGCTCATCTAGTAACTAAGGCAAATGCCTTAGGGGTGGGAAAATTTCATGGAAGATGATGCATATGCCCCTGGAGGAGATTCTAGAAGATGTTGCAGATAGTGGAAAGGATTATCTAACATTGATAGTCTCAGAGTGAGATCCGGTATCTTTCATCCACAATCATTTATGACAATACAAGATTAGGGTTTTCTTGATGGATAAAAGGTTGATTACACTTTATTTTTATTCACCCAGCATTCATAATGATTTAAGAGTGATTTAGAGGGACTTAGTGCAATCAGAATCTAATCAAAGGCGATCAGATTTCTTCTTGAGCGACCACATCGACATCTAGAAGGATTTGTTAGAGGTTTTCACTGGCAGCGTTTTAAAGGTATTTTTATTGGACCATGGAATCAGGATCATCTTCTGCTCCTATTTTTATTGCAAATCCAACTGTAGCAGAAATTAAGGACCGCCCTAGGCCAATCTTCAAATGGTATCCACCTGTGGCTACCAAGGAAGATTTGGTTGGAGCATTTTCTCGTGTCCCAGAGGTAGTGGTATATGTGGAAGATGTTAGGGCCTATATTCATTTTCATATAGAGAACTTAGGAACTTCAGAGATCAAGGGGATGTATATGAATGAACTCATGAGTGAATCTTGTAAACTCAAACCAGTATATCTACATATCAGAGATTTAGGGTTCACTGATATTGTGGATATTCTGGAGTTTGAGGATGAGATAGTTAGATATGTACTGAGTAGAGTACATGGGGAATTCATATGGCTCGATCGACCCTACAAAATCACCAAGGAAGCCATCCAGGCAATTACTGCTTGTCATCAATGGGGCCACATCCAAATAAGAAAGTATCAAATGACTTCATAAGGAAGATCACCGGTGCCACATCAGACAAGAGATTGATGAAGGTGAGCACCATCACCGACACCAACATCAAATTTGGAAGCATGGTCATAGGCTACAATGTAACTCAGTCTAATTGACTGAATTTAGTTTCAAGTTCATGTATTTTGGCTACATATAGGATGATGAGAGAAAATATCAAGTTAGATCTCTATGACTGGATGCTTGAGGAGCTATTGCTCAATTTAGGGAAGATTAAAGGTGAGAAGAAGGGCACCTTCCGGTATGGAAATTTGTTGGTCTACTTAATGTTATACTTTTTGAAAGATACTCCTGGTTCTGGAAAGAAGCAATGGGATTTTGACATCCTGGTAGGAAGAAAGCTAAAACAATCAATTTATGCATTGGGAAGTCTTAGAGATGATAAGGTATGGGGTTAAATATTTTTAGAAATCTATGAGGTCTAGAATAAGAATACCTAAGCATATAATAGAGAAATACTCTACCAACATATGTTTCATAGTCAAAAAGGATGAGACCCTTATGGAGGAAGTCAAGCCCCAAAAGATTTGGATAGATGAAATGGGCTATGAGGTGGATGCATTAATTCTTGATGCATATGCGAAAATTCTACTTGATGTAGATATAGATGAAGAAGAAAAACCCTATGGAACAGCACAACAAAAGACTCTTGAGGTTGAAACTGAGTTCAACCGAAAGAAGAGGTAAAAACAAGAAGCTAAGGTGAGAAAGTTTGTACAAGATGTTTCAAAGAACATTAAGGTTCTTATTGATGCTGTCCCGGAGAAAGAAAGAAAGAGGAAGGATTCAGTATCTCACATTGAACCTCTGACTATTAAATCTGAATCTTAAGATAATACACCAGTAGCTTTAAAAAGAGTTGTGAGGAAGAAACCAAAAGAACCTGAGGTGGAACCAAAGAAACAACCAGTTAGGATGGTTACAACCAAATTGCCAGCATAGAAGTAGGCACCCAAGGCTACACCATCAAGTGCAACTAGTACTGCTAGAAGGAGGAAGGAGAGTGACATTAATTTGGCACTAGATACTGGTAATGTATCAATTATTTTGCCTAAGACTTGTGCTAAACTTTTTTATGAAATTACTAAGGATGGGATGCTGAAAAATGTTGTCTTATTATGATACATTAAAAGTTGATGAACAGAGAGAGGTAGAGGAAGCAATTCTTCTATAATTAGATATCTATAAGAAAGCATTAATTGAAATAGAAAATCGAATATCCACAAAGCTATACAACATGTTAGATGCTAGAAGGTTATCTAAAATGCAAGAAGATAAACACATTAAGATGCAAGAAACTTTGGCTATCTATATTAGCATAACTCCAAATGAAATGGAAAAGTTAATTGAGGCTGCAGCTAGGAAGGTTTTTAACAACAAACATAGAATAACTAGCCTAATGTTAGGAAGGATGAATGAGATAATAAAGGAAACACAAAAGGCTTGGATTATTTTTTTGGGAGAACATAGAGGATTCTTCACTTCACCGGAGACAAATACTGATACTATAGATACATTGGTTGAAGGGGAAAGTAAAGGAATTATGGCTACTCCATCCTCGATTTTGAATAATATCAAGATAGTGGATATTGAGTCATCGGTTAACACAAATGTACAAACAAATACAAAGAAATCAGTTAATGCTGAGAATATTGTACAAGACACTAACATTGATGATACTTGTCCTCCAGATATTAATGTGCAGGTTGAGGATATTGTTCCTAGAGAGGAATCAACAATTGTACAGACTGCACCAAGTGGCGAAGCACTGGTGAAAGTGAGGAGACAATAAAAGTTATATCACTAGAGAAAATAGGGGAACCCAATAGGGAAGCAGTTGTTGGCACATCATTATTGACAATTGAAACTTCTCAAGTTGAGAAGAAAAACATCACAGAGATGAGTCCCACAAAGCTTATGATGATGGCTGCTCAGAAACTTATGAAGGAAGGAACTACATACAAAGGGATTATAGATCAATCCATAACTATTTTACATAGATTGGTCCCAGAATGTAAGATTGAGAATGAAGCAAGCCCTTCCGGCAAGCTAAAGGTAATAACAAAGCACATCTGTAAAGATTTTCAATCATTACAATAGATCTCTGGCCGGAAAGCACTTGAAAAATTCACTTTGGCTAAGAGAGCCACTTTTGATTAGATTATTGACAGAGAGAAGAAAAAGATTGAGGAGAAACTAATTTTGATAGAAAATTATTTGAAACAAGGTACTGATATATACAGGGTATGTTGCAATACAGAGATTCTTACAACAAAAGTAGATGAAAATATAAAAGAGATACATGACAAAATTGCTAATATTTCTAACTCTTTTGATGGACTTACTTCACTGACCACATCTATTGATAGACAAATTTTGACTTTGGAGATAAGATCATTCAGATAGCCAAAAGTCTCAGAGGCTTGGTGAGTCCAATATTGGATTCACTTGGTGTACATAAGAGGGAATACATGGATATGCTTGGTAAGCCCATACTGACAAAAGTTAATGAGAAAGAATCACTTGCATATTTATTGAGTGGACTTGTATCCATTTCTGACATATTCAAAACTGGTTGGGATACCTATATAGAGTTACTGGAGAAAGCTTACCCAAAAATCTTGAAATTGGTCAAGCTCTAATAAGATATTTTTGGAGGTATTCAATGTAAAATTATTACTTTTTGACATTCTTTTTTACAATTTATGGGCATTGATGTCAAAGGGGGAGTAGTATACATGTGAAAAAGAATAAAGAGTTGCATACATTAGGGGGAGCTGCAAATTTTTTGGAATTTTGGTGATATGGAGTATTTTGCATATTCAGCTCAAGGGGAGTAGGGTAGGACGAAACCGATAGTTGAAACCATGACCATTTTTCACATGAGTGTTGCCATCAATGCCAAAGGGGGATATTATTGGTAATTGACACTCTATTGGTTAGGTTTCACTATGTTGTCATTGATGGCAACATGATTTTGGGTTCTAGCTTCATATGGTGTATTGACAGATGCTTCACAGACTCTACACTGACATTGGCACCAGCAGGATAGAAGATTTATTTGGTTACTGACAATGCAAGCCAACATGGTATAGAAAAGGTCATCAGTATTGGAGGCTTACACATCTTAGATTCGGCATCGATAAATTGTTTCATGCTTATTTATTTGTGTTATATGGCCAACATGTAAATATGATATTGTATATATCTTTGTAAGCCGACATAAGGCATAGATTTGTATAGGGTATATAGGGGAGATTGATTAGATCATTTTAAAAGATGAAAAAAATGATAGGATGGATATATGGATGTAATGTAATGCAAAATATATCAAAGAGACTATGTATGTGAGGAATTCATTGTAAGGGTTATTTCGGTACTGAGGTTTCGGGTTTTAACCAGAACAAACAGAGCTTAACCAAAATTGTACTCAGGCATAGGAGATGCTATCTTTTGTAGTTCATACTTCTCTGGATTGTTGTCTAGATTTTTATGTAGTCAGTAAGGCTCCTATTGTGATGAGAAGTGTTCTCTAGGCTGTACGCCTTCCTGCAAGTGCAGACCCATCATATATTGTAATATCTCTTCATATGGCCAGTGAATTAATATTGTGGGTCATAAATCCCACCGTGGTTTTTCCTCTTTGAGGTTTTCCACATGTAAATCTATGTGTTATGTTTCTCATTTATGTGTTTGGCTTATTGGTTACATTACTTGTTTCAATTCTATTTATACTGGTATACCAATTGGTGTATGAAAGTTTTGTTAAGGCTAAAATCTACTATTCAGATATAACACTGATTCACCCCCCTCTCAGTGTTATTGGTTTCCCACATCATCAAATCCTATAACTCATCATGCAATTTCTTCTTCATGTAATGTACTTGGTCATTCCCAAGATAAAACTGTTATCTCTACGCACCAAAAACCATTTGAAACTTATCACATACAACATGCATACGTGGCATAATCATTACCATTCACCATTTGATCATAAATCAATACAATCAATTCACCAAGCTCTATCATTTTGTTAGGATTAATGATAGTCCAAAAGATATTGAGAGGGGGGCTGAATCAATATCTAACCAGTTAGCATAATATTTAATCTTATTAAGAACATTGCATTCCAAAATAGTGTACCGATAAATAAGAATTAATGCAGTAAACAAGAACAATAAAGACAACATAGAAAACACACCATAACACAAGATGTTTAACGAGGAAACCCAGTGTGGGAAAAACCTCGGTGGGATTTGTGACCCACAATATTCACTCACTGTTCAATGAATAAATATTACTTACAATGAGGGGCCTGCACATGCAGGAAGGCCAACTGCCTAGAGCTCATTTCTCAATAAGAGTCACACTGACTAGAAAAGTGGATTATGAAATCTAATACAATGTATTGCTTAAAATCAGCATCAACTATGCCAGGTGCAATACCGGTTTAAGCTCATTCTATAACAAAAACCTTCGTTGTCACTTATATCACCTTATATATAATTCACAACTCTTTTCTTACCTTATACACAAAATGACCTATAAGATCTCATACATATATATGAGTCTTTGACAATATGCCTTGTCGGCTTTAGAAAAGATAATTACAATTAAATACAATAAACAAAAGTTTATTCCCTGTTGGTTGGGGTGTTGGTATGCATTATTTCTGCTGCCAGTGAATTGTCTGTCAGTGTATGTAGATGTCTATGCCAGTGTCGGTGCTTGCCGGTGGCTTTACCAGATGAGTGCCAAAAGGTTGCCAGATGGTTGCCAGAAGTTTTCCATCAATGACAACACCATCATTCTCATAAGAGTGTAGAATACCAACAATCTCCCCCTTTGGCATTGATGGCAACACTCATGAGAAAAATCCAAAAACTATTTCAAAAAAGTGATGTCCAAAAAGTTACCAAAAATATAAGCTCCCCCTGAGCAGATGATCTCCTTTGATTAATCATTTTTCTCTATCCACTACTCCCCCTTTGACATCAATGACAAAGGTTGTCAAACATTGTCAAACGAGTGCAAAAATGTCACCTCAAAGTTTGTAACCGGTTGGTTACAATCTGAAATATGTCTGCCAAAACCAAATTTAAACTCTGCATGAATCTGTTGTTGTCATTTAAGGTTGCCTAAGTTTGTTGGATCATGTCAGTGAGATGATGCATATGCTCTTCCGGTGATCTTTCTCCTTGAAGTAATGCCTTGGAGACCTCATTTCTTAGAGAGGTAAGATTGTCTAGCTTGGGACCAAATTGGTACTTAAGCTCTTTGGCATGTGCCTTAATCCCTGCCTTCTCTTTCTCAAATTTTTCCAACTTTTCTTCAAAACTTGCTATTTCCTGCTCAATAACTGATATAGATTCGGATGAACCAATTATGTTATCAGCTATGTCATCTATCTCCTTCTGTACTCTTCTTATTTCCTTTTCTATGTCTTTTGTCAATAGATGTGGCTTGCATGTTTCTCTGTACAACTCTTTATATTCCAAAATTGTAGTATTAAGTGTCGGTAAAAGTGTGTTTATGTGTTCTGTGCACTTCTTTATTGTATCCTCAAAGAATATTTCCTTTACCTTCTCAATTTTCTCTTTGAATGTGTCCTCATTTACCTTATCAACTTTTATTACATTGTCAGAAATGAATTTTGACAATGTGTCCAATTGACCTAAAGAATCCTTTACATGATCTATATTACATTTCGGTGCAATCAACTTAAGTGTTGGTATTCTGTCATCAATTTCTTTGTAAGCCAATGCATTACAGCCAGTTATCTTATTGATAGAGTCCAGGAGTACTTATGTCACATTAGTAGGCCTGAATTCACTTAATGAAGTACCAGATGTCTGACCAACTGCCTTGATTACCTTTGTGCTTCCAACATTTGTAACCATTTTGCTTGTATTAACCTCTGGTGGATTAGTCTGAGTTTGCATTTTAGCTAGCAATGGTTTGGGTTTCTCAATGATTATTGGTTTCACTACCTCAATATGTACCTATGCCTCTATTGGTTTCTCTGTGGGTTTCTCTATGTGTTTTTCTATGTGCACAATTGTCGGTATCTCTGTCTCAGTAGGTTTCTCAGTGTTAGCATCTATACCATCTGTATTTATTCCAGTATCCAATGGTTGCTCAGTTTGTAGTGTTTTCTTTGTTTGCTCTATTTGGATCTCAACCTCAATAGTCTCTACCAGTTACTCAGCAATGTTACCACTGTCAGCAATGTTATCCTTGACCTCTATATTGTCCTTATCCACAATAATATTCACTTCCTATGTATCTGCATTCATGGTGAAAAGAATTTCAGAATCAGGATTAGTGTCATCATGTGTGATACCTATACTGTCAGTATCTGGTGGATCACCAACATGTACCGGTGCAATATCCAAGGGTGGTGGTAGGTTGTTAGTTATTTTGATGTTTGGTATTCCACCAACTTTACCTTTTCCTTTGTCCTTATCCTTTTGATAAAATTTGAATGTTTTATTCAGCCTATTCAATTCTTCTTGTTTTTCTTTTTCAGCAAAAAAAATCCCATTTATCAACCAATTCCTCTACAATCTCATTTATTCTACTCGCCATCAAACTTACTTGTCAGTGACCACTAGCAAAAATGGATCTGTTAGCTTCACAAATCAGGTCATCAATCTCTTCCTTTGAGTTAACTGGATGTACAGCTAGAAGTTTTTCAACCTGAAGTTTCTTGTCCAATTCCATTATTGCAATCCTCTTAGCATCTAACCTTCTATATAATTCATTAGGCAAGTCATCGACAACTTCAATTAAGACTTTGAAATATTCAGTTATATTGTTTTCCTTAGCTGTACCCATGTTGCTGAAATCTTCTTGCAATTTTTTGCCTACCAATATGTCATATCCAAAGTCTTTCTATCCAACACTAGAGATTTCCTTTGTGAAATACAACATTAAGCATACCAAGAGATTACCAAAATGAAATGTTCCTTTTTTGTCCCCTTTTATCTTTTTCAAGTTATCTATTAGTTCATCCTTTAGCCATTCACACACATCAATTTTTGCATTATTTTTTACCATTTCATAAGCACTATTAATGCAAAGACTAGAAACAGAGTTAAGTCTGTTTGCATGTGTAGTTTTGTAACCTAAAATCATACTTATGAATCTCACATTGATGTCCTTGATGTCATTTACTTTTAGAGATCTACTATCAAATGTTCCTCTGGTTAAGGTCATGACTTTGTTGTTAGGAACATTCTTAGTTTTGTCTGGTCTATTGTTGGTAGAGGGTAAATCTGTTACTTCCCTAATTGCTTTCCGGGTGAATTTGCAGACTGAATCTAACCAAAAAAATTCTCCATGTTCCCTACCTAGGACAATTCTCACAACTTCCTCCAGAAATTCAGGGAAGTTCAAAATTTCTACAAAACCTAAAGTCTCTACAATCTTGTGCTCAGGTTTAATAATGCCATTTTTATCACAAATTACGGTTCTAAACATTTTTAACAACTCCTTAGAACCTAATTCCTCAATGTTGCATTGAATATATACCCTAGGGTCTTCAGCATAAGCTACACCTTTAGGAATCTTTGAAAATGCGACTATGGAATCATCTTGCTTAGCTACTTCAGGAATAATTTTGAATATGGGCCTAGGGCATTTTATATTTTCCACGATAGTAGGGTTTGCAATAAATTCAAGAGCAGAAGAAGAAGCCATTTGAAAAATACCTTTATCTGCCTAATAATGTCTTAATGCTTGAAAGAAATCGCTTCACACCTTTGCCTTGAATGCCTTCACTCAGATTTTGCGCTCTCTACTAATTTGAATGCTCGGTGAATCAAAAATGAGGGAAAACCAATGATTTATAATGACTTTTCCTTCAACAACCGCATTAAATGCTCGTCGGTTAAGTGAAAACTTAACACATCTGCTGGTAGAGAAGAAATATATCTTCTCACCATCAACCAAGGGTAATCTGCATGATATTCAACTTGCTGCAATACCCCCAAAGGGTTACTTCTTAGTGGGATGAAGAATCTCCAGCCGGTGGAGTAATACTTTGTTCTACTGGTGAAGAAATAGTCTTATCAACATTTTGATTTGTCTTCCTAATCCATTGTTTTGAAAATTCTTGCTTTGCCTCATCTACCTTTTCATTGCCTTTCAAATTGGGTCCTTTATTATTCGCCGGTGAAGTCTTGCTTCTAAAAAATTTTGCAATATGTCCAATTTTGTTACAAGCATAACCAGTTACATTATTCTTCTGGATAGCCTTTCCATATCCTATGTCAGTTTATGTTTTGCATTGATTAGATAAGTGCCCAAATCTTCCACAAACATAACATTTCACATTTATTCTGCATTTTTCTGAATTATGACCAACTTTGTTGCATTTGGAACATTGCCCAGTGGGTACATTGATGTTCGGATTGTTTTGAAATCTACACTGATTTTCTCTATGACCATATTTGTTACAGTCAATGCATTTCCCATTAAATTTATAAGCATTAGGTTGTCTTACCGGTTTATTGTGATCATGATTGTTTGCAGTATCAGAACTTTCTCCAATTTCAAATCCAAGTCCATTAGTGTAGACACCCAAAAATGGTCAACGCTTGCGAGGTCATACTTTAACATTTGCGCATTGCCTCATTTTAGGTTTTTGCGTCGCATTAACATTTCTCCTATGTCACGCACTTGATTTTTATCATTTTGCGAACATCAAGTCATTCTTCTATATTCTTCAATCGTCTCGTCCTCGAATTTGGTCTTGTCAACAACATTATCCAGTCATGATTTTGATCGATTTTATCTTGTCATCAATCGTTGTCATATTCAATCTTGTCATCTTGCGATCAATTTGTCATTGATCGTGGTCATTATCAATCTTGTCATCTTGCAATCTATTTTATCATCGATCCTCGTCCTCTTGTCAATCTTGTCATTTTGCGATCATTTCACTATCAATCATTATCTGTCTCAATTGTGTCAATTTGGATCAAATCATGTCAATTGGCGTATTTCTCAATCAAATCATTTTGTCGTATTGGTCATTTATCAAAATCAAATCATGACATTAATTATCTCTAATCAAGACCTAATTGTCATCTTCGCATTTCTAATTCGTCTTCTAGGGTTTTATGATTTGGTCATTTAACCTAATTTGCCATTTCTTCCTCTAGGATTACTAAATTATTTATTAATCCTAAGTCTTCTTATTACAATTAAATCTTTATTTAATTGGCTAATTATTCCTCTTTGTGAATTGATTAATAAATGAAAAATTATTAATTAATTCACTAATTCCTAAATTCTAAATTCTATCAATTTCAATTTCCTAATTTTTCAAATTTCTAATTCCAATTTCCTAATTGGTCATCAATTTCAATTTCCTAATTTTCAAATTTCTAATTCTTTTTCCCTCCTATTTCATCTCCTAATTCTATGGGAGTGGCATTTCAATTTGTCATGAAATTGTCATAATTGATTAATCAATCAATTTTGACATGAAATGTGTCATAATCAATCAATCAAAATTGTGCATGGAAAGTGCATAATTTGCATAATTTGTCATAATTTGTCATATTGATTTGCAATTTCCATTTGAATTGCATCATGCCAATTTTGTGATTTCTCCAATTTCTCTATAAATTGGATAATTTTTCTTCAATCATCCCCTTCAATTACTTCTTGAAATCCGAATTGCTGTCAAACTATCAAATTTTAGTTCTAGTACTCTTGAGCTTTTTTCTTTCAATTGTGAGAGCACTTGTAGGTGAGATCCACAAAACTATTGAAGAGGAAAGAACAACAATGGAGCCGCATGGAAGGAGTATTCAATCTTGAGTCTGGTTTGCATAATGTTTTCTTTTGAATGCTTTGTTTTCATACCTCTATTGAATGTGCATTGTGATTAGGTTCATTGCAATGAGTATTTCTTTGATTGAGCTATCATGTTTAATGTTTTGATTGATCTACTTATCTTTTGATGAATCCTAATTTCTATGTTACAATTAGTATCTCCATTAGGTTTCTGATTTTTTTCAGCATGTTATCAAATTCCTGCTTTTCTTGAATTTCTCTTTGTATTGATTTGCAGTAGCCATCTCATTTTCTAGAATTCCCATTTGTCTCATAAGTTCAGTTTTATCATGTTGCATGTGAATCAGATCTGTCTTCAACATATCATTTTCATGATTGAGTCTTCGATTTTCATTTCCAGCATCATTGAGTCTCCTAGTCAAGTCATCTTCATTCTTCTTTATGTTGGTATTTTGGTATGGTTTTGTCATTGATGTCAACACCTACTAAAACACTAGCACTTTGGAGATCCAACAACATTCACCGACAAGCAAGTAACTATTGCACAGTTACTGGTATATGGTTCATCGGCAGGATATAATGATCACCAGCACTTGAAATGATATGGAAGACACTTGGTAATATCGAATACATTGTGTGGACATCTTATCTTAATGAATTAATCATTTGTATATTCATATTTGCATATTTGCTTTTACCGACAAATAGGTCCAGGGTTACCTAGGGTTACACCGACAGGTTTATCTTTTCCAGATCAGCATGGCACACTATGGAGATGATTAATTATTGTTGTAAATGCAGTAAGCTGACATGTTCAATCGGTTATTGCATCAGATATTATATTGTTTGTAAAATGTTTTAATTTTAATATCTTGTAGAGCTGACCTACTAAAATTGGTCTTAGGTTATGGTATAAATGTAAGATCTTATTTGTAAGATCAAGTGTGGAATTTGAAAAAGAATTGTGTTTATGTTTCATGCATTAATCTTTACTGGTATAGCAATTAACTGTTAAAACTATCTACTGGCATACTTAACTGGTTTAACAGTATTAAGCATTAAGTTGGTTAAGTTGTTTTTAGTTTGAATTTATTTGACAACTGATTCACCCCCCCCTCTTAGTTGTCTCTAGGACATAGCAATTGGTATCAGAGCCTAGTCCTCTTTTGCTGAAGTTTAATAGCTTGAGGAGATCCAATGTCTACTAATTATTTCAAGAAGGACAGTTTTAAACTTGATGGAACCATGGCATATGGAAGATCAGAATGGAGAAAAATCTAAATTGCATTGGTAAAGCCGTCTGGTAAGTTACAAAGAAAGTTTATACTGCTGTTGTACCTAGTCAGCCCAATCCAACTAACCTGGCTAAAGATGAGGAAAATGATTGCAAAGCAAGAGAAGCACTTTTGAGTGCATTATCAGATCAAAAAATCATGGGATTATCAGATAGGTCTACTACTAAATCTATTTGGAATCATTTGGAGACACTGAATGAAGGAGATTCCATAGTCAAAATTGCAAAACTTGAAAGCTTTTGGGTCAGGTATGAACATCTGAAAATGGAAGAAGATGAAAGGATTTATGCTTTTATGGAAAGAGTAAATGAAATTGTTTTGGGTATTAAATGTTGTGGAGGAACCTTAAGTGAGGATGAAATTGTTTCAAAAGTTTTAAGAGGATTGCCACTAGCATATAAAATGAAGGTTACTACTATAAATGAGTTGAGAACAATGCCTAATACATTAGTAACTAGGGATACATTGATTGGGAAACTTTCAGCTTTTGAAATTGAAGAATTTGGTCCTATTGCTACTATTAAGACATATTTAGCCTTTGAAGCATCAACATCATCTGCTCCATCATTTGACAATTCTGATTGGAAAGCCTTTTATGCAAGAGAACTTGAAGAAAGCAGGAAAGAAAATGAAGAACTTGAAGCACTATTTGCAAGGAAAATGCCTAAAGGTCCAGTTGGAAGTAAGTATGAAGGTAAAGCACCCTTTAAATGTTTTAACTGCAATAAGATTGGTCATATGGCTTCGAGATGCCCTGATAGACATGCTAGATTAAGAGAAGAAGCTAGAAGAACATACAAGCCTAATCCTGAATATCATAGATACAGATTTAAGAAGAACAAAGACAAATCTTGTTACATTGCTGATGAAGGTGTGACTGATGATTCTGATGAGGATCCGACAGTCAATGGATGGGTTTTTGTTGCTATAACAGAAGATAAACTGGCACCTACTGCTCAATCGGTAGAATAAGACCTAGCAGCTAAAGTTTAAGTAAAGGATGAATGGATCATTGACTCAGGATGCTCACATCATATGACAGGAGACAAAGGTAAATTCTTGAACTTTCAGGAATACAATGGAGGTTTATTTAGATTTGGAGATGACAAAGCCTATTCAATCAAAGGTAAGGGTACAATATCTCTTGATGGTAAGCATAACACTGACAATGTTTACTATGTTGAAGGATTAAAGCATAATCTTTTAAGTGTTGGTTAATTAGCTGAGAAAGGATTTCAGTTACAATTTAAAAATGCAAAATGCAAAATCATGAATAGAACTGGTTTGGAAATTGCAACTGGTAATTAGACTAGAGGTAATATCTTTCATTTGAATAACAATGAAAAGACATGCTTGATTTCACATATAGATGAAAGTTGGTTATGGCATAAGAGACTCTATCATGTAAACTTTGATTGCATGGTAAAGATCAGTACTACTAAGGCAGTTAGAGATTTACCCAAAATTGTCAAACCTCAGAATACAATATGTAAGGAATGTCAAATTGGAAAACAAGTTAGAGCTAGTTTCAAAAGTATTCCAGAAAAATCCAATAATGCTCTTGATTTGATTCACACTGATTTATGTGGTCTAGCTAGAACTAAAAGCTTACAAGGTGATAGATATTTCATGCTAATCATTGATGACTATTCTAGAATGTGTTGGGTTACTGTTCTCAGAGAAAAATCAGAAGCACTTGGAAAGTTCAAACTATTCAAAGCAATGGTTGAAAATGAAACCGGTAAGAAAATCAAATGCTTAAGATCAGATCAAGGAGGAGAATTCACATCTAAGGACTTTAATACATTTTGTGAAGTGAATGGAATCAGAAGACAGCTATCAACACCTCAGACACCATAGTAGAATTGAGTTGTTGAAAGGAAAAACAAAACTATCTTGGATGCAGCAAGAAGTATGTTATCAGAAGCAAATTTACCACATGTGTATTGGAGAGAAGCAATCACCACAATGGTCTATACATTCAACAAAGTTCACATCAAAGGTGAAATTGGTAAGACCCCTCATGAACTATGGTTTGGTAATACTTGTTAGAATATTTAATCTTTACTTAGCTTAGGTTTATTTTTATTTAGTTTAGGATATTCCTTTGGAATTCCTACATGTAATTTTTCCTCTAGTACATGTATGAGGACAAGTCATTTCTTTTATTTTCCTTTATTAAGGAATATTAGATTTCCTCCATAAGAGGATGTGGACACATGGCACACACATTTTATGAATGGTGGCATTCATAGATTTGGGAGTTACTTTGTAACTCCTCTCCTCATCTCTATTTAAGAGATGCCTCCTCTCTCATTTCTTCTTAATGACAATATTGTAAAGAGCTTCTTGCTCTCTCTCTCTCTCTCTCTCTCTCTCTCTCATTTTTAGGCATTGCCTCATTCATAATATCACAAGGGGTTTTTCTTTGCTTTTCCCTTTTCAAAAGTTCTTGTGCCTCCTTCTTCACATTTGGGTGATGCTCCAAGTTTATTGCTTTTCTCTTGGTAACAATTACTTCATCATAAACTTTCTTGGATTAATTTTCCTTTCCTTGCTCTTTTATTTCCTTTCATGGTATTAGAGCAGGTTTCTAATCCTTGTTTTAAGTTGACATTGATGAAGGTTACCATTCAGTGGAGTTCACCTTGTTGGAGGCATTCTTGAGAGGAGAAGAAGTTCTTTTACTAATATTTTCTATTGTGCAGGTTTTGGTTTCAAATTTTAACTTTTTTTCAAACTTGTTAACAAGTTTGTCTGCAGGTTTAATCTCCTATTCTAGTTAGTTTATTAAAAAAAAAAAGGGCTTTGGAAGGCTTGCCGCCAAAGTTCCTCCTTTTCTTTAGTTTAAATTTGTATCTTTGGAAGGCTTGCCGCCAAAGTTTCTGTTTTTTTTAGTCTGCATAGTTTGGAAGGTTTACCGCCAAACTTAGTCTCCTTAATTTATTTGGTCGGCTTGCCGCCAAAACTAATTTATCATTAAACTTCATCTCTAATTCACTTGCAGATTTTAACCTTTTTCTTGCTTACAACTATTCTGATTCAATTTGTTTAAATCTGCCATTCAGTCCTAACATCTTTATTTGCAGGTGTTATTGATAAATAAAAAGGATAATCTTTATTTAAACTTAAATTTGTTGAGGATTAAACTCAAACTTAAATTTGTTCTTCTTGTATGATTGTATCTGTTTTGTTTTTCAGTCATTGGACTGTGACTCTATTGTCCCTTTCAACCATACCGTGGTTATCATTTTGAGTTGTTTTAGATATTTGATAGTTTATTGTTAAATAAAATAAGTTTATTATTGCTTTTACCAGTGCTGATAAAGATCTGGCAATTTAATTCTTTGTAATTGTTCTCAAACTAATGCATTTGAATACAGAAAGTACACAACACATATTAAATTTAACTGCTGGCTATAAGTCTTGAATTCACATTGTAAGACCAAAACAACTGCGCATCAATATTAAATTTTATGGACTATTAAGAAGGGTGGATAGTTTTTTATAACACAAATATAGTATGATAATTGTATCGAGGCTCAAACACTGATATAAGAAAAAAACATTGACATTGATTTTGGTCCTCTGTATAGCATTTTTGTGTAGCTAGAAACATTTTGCAAAGGAACAAGTCTGTCTTTAGTCAAACCCAGCTTGTTGAGAAATTCCCCCGCTTATGAACCAGCTTGGAAGCAAAATAGAAACCTCTAATCCATAGTCCTCAGCAACTTGGTGCATCATACTAGAGAGTACCGATTTTTATGTCTCATCCTTCAATGCCGAGTGGCTATAGTCGAACCCGAGTCTGCGCGGTAAACATATCTTGAATGGGATCTTTGCTGGGCTAGTTCAGAACCATTTAAATCTGCTTGAAGTTGCTCCCTTTGCCTTTATTAAAACTGTCTGCGTCCTGCTTTATTCTGATTTTCATGCGGAAATAACCTTGGCGGTTCATTATTCCTACTGGTTATCTCAGTCGTCCCCTGTTTTGAGCCCTTCTGGACAAGGCTGAAGAGGAGTTTGGCTTCAAATACCTCATGGCTGCATAACCCCAGCGGATCTCCCATTACAACTTTCAACTTTCATTTCGTCCACAGTATTTTCTTTGATAAAAAATTAGTTGCAGTTATTATCAGTGAGTAGGGTGAGATAAAGAGAGGCTTCTTGCCTGGGAGAAGTTGAGCTTTGATGATCTTTTGAAGTTTTATTCTGACTGCGGGTCTGAGGCGCATGCTAAAACCCTAAGCGAGCACAGTCCCGCCATGCAGAAAACATTCGCGTGAGTTTAATGACAGATTGAAAGCTCATTTCGTCCGTCCACGAGGCCTCAAGGGTCTGTAACAGACATCAAAACTCCTCTTACGGTACCCTCAGATTCTCCAGTTTCACCTGCAAATTTGTTTTTTCTGTCTGAACGCATCTGCTCGCTTCTACCTCTTCTTAAGTTTGCAGTAACGTCCCTGTTCATAACCGTTTCTTTTTCATTCATAGGAATCTTCAATCATTTTTTATTTGTCTATATTATAACATTTAAATAGTAGTAAAGTTTATATTTTGTTTTAAGTATTAATATATATCTTTTTTATAAAAAGTTTTTAATATAAAATTGTTTTATTATTAATATTTAAAGTTTTTTAATATAAAATTTGTTTAAATAAAATTTAAAAAAAAAAATCAATTTCAATTTGTTATTAAAGTTTGAATATAATTTTTTGGTAAATATTTTTTTGTTTAAAAATTTGTTATTTAAGATTTAACTATAACATTTTTTTTAAACATAAATTTTGCTATAATTATTACTCAAATCTGGTTTATTTTTTAAATCAAGGAGGTTAATTTTTTATTTTTTATTTTTTAATCAAAGGGGTAATTTTTTTTACAAACTATTATTTTGCTATCATGTCTACATTAATTCCAGAAATTAAATTAAATAGTTCCAATTATCATTCTTGGAAAACACATATCTCGTTTATTTTCGTTTCAAACACCTTTTGGATGTTGCGACTGATAAAACATTTGAACCCGCTACATCTACTCCTCAAGCCGACCTAGATAGATGGAAGGATCAAAATGAGGAAGCACTTGGTTTAATTGGTATTTCAATGGTTCCTGATTTGTATGTTTTAATTGGAAATTGTACAAAAGTGCATGAAGCTTGGGAAATTTTAAAAACAACTTATGATAGCTCAAATGAATCCCGAAAAATTCAACTTCAAGATCAACTTGAAGATCTAAGGTATACGGATTTTAAAACTATGGATGAATTCTTATTAAAGTTTGATTCTGTTAATAGTCAATTAACTGGTTTAGGAGTTACTCTAGCTGATTTACGTTTAATTCATCTTATTCTTAAAAAATGTCTTCCTCGTCAATTTCAACAATTTATTACGAATATTCATGCTCAACTTGCTATTCCTAGCTTAGCTACTCAATTAACATATGATATTTTTCGTAATTTATTGCGTCAAGAGGAAGCTAAATTACTTCAATTTGGTACTCTTAAAAGTAGTGAACATGCTTTTATGTCTAAAAATCAAAATCATAATAATAATTTTAGATCCAATAATAATAAACATAATCATAATCATAATAATAATCATAATAATAATCACAAATCTCCTAATTATCAATCTCATTCTAAATCCTATCATAATAATTCTCATCATAATAATCATAATAATAATCACAATAATCAAAGGAATAATTCTCAAACAAGACCCCATTGCACATATTGTGGGAAAGATGGACATATTACTAATAATTGTTTTAAGAAACAAAATGGTAAAAAGCCCACGAATCAAAATAATCAAAATAATCAACATAAACCTCATTATAAGAAGGGTAATAATAATAATGGTAATTCATCTCGTCATGCATTTACATGTACTTATAATATTTCTCAACCACTTGAGTGGATTATAGATTCTGGTGCATCTCAACATGTTACTTCTCATAAAGAATGTTTTGAATCTTTGCATCCCGATACTTCTAATATTCCTATTCAATTAGCTAATAATCATAGTTGTAAAGTTGAAGCTATTGGTGATGTGAATGTTCCTAATGGGAAATTATATGATGTTCTTTATGTTCCTGAATTAAAATCAAATTTGATTTCAGTTCCTAAACTTTGTCAAGATTATAAGATTAACTTTTATAGGGGCGTATGTTATATCATTGATCCAAACACTAATCATGTTATTGCTACTGCTAAAATGGATAGTGATAACTTATTCAAGTTCTATGAATTTGCTCCTCCAAAGTATTCTTTGCTTACTACTGTTGATTTTACTATATGGCATGAAAGACTTGGCCATCTCAATTCTGATTATATTTCACTAATGCAAAAAGCAAATATGGTTGATGGATTGCCTACTATTGTTCCTTCTCAAATTGTTTGCAATGGTTGCATGAGTGGTAAGATGCATAGGGAACCCTTTCCTCATGGTCAATCTTGGAGGGCATACACTAAATTGCACCTCGTTCATAGTGATCTCTTGGGTCCCATGGAGAATCCCTCCATCCAAGGTTCAAGCTATGCACTTACCTTTGTTGATGATTTTTCAAGGAGAACATGGATATATTTCCTTCATAGTAAGGATCAAGTGCTTGATGTGTTTATTGAATTTCATATGTTTGTAGAAAGGCAATCTGGTTCTAAAATTAAGATTCTTCGTACTGACAATGGAAGAGAATATGTCAATAATGCATTTAATGCTTATTTGAAATCTTTTGGAATTAAACATGAGCTTACCGTTCCTTATACACCACAACAAAATGGTGTGGCAGAACGGAAGCATAGGACAATTGTTGAAATGGCTAGATGTTTATTGCATGCTAAAAATATGGATTACAAGTTTTGGGCTGAAGCTATGGCTTGTGCAACATATTTAATTAATAGAACACCTACCAAAGCCTTAAAGGATAAAACTCCTGAAGAAGCTTGGTCTGGTAGAAAGCCTAATTTGCAGAATTTAAGAATTTTTGGTTCCATAGCTTATGTTCACAAACCTAAGGAGAAAAGGAAAAAATTAGATGCTAAATCTTCTCCTTTTATTTTTGTTGGTTATGATGAAAATACTAAAGGTTATAGAGTTTACAATCCTATTACTAACAAGGTAAAAGTTGCAAGAGATGTTTGTATTGCAGAAAAAGGCATTCATGATTGTTCTAAAGTGGAGGATGATAAACTTGGTCAAACCAAAGTTGTGCTTGTGGAGGACCAACCTCCTTCTCTTAACCCTACTCCTAATGCATCTCTTTCTATTCCTTCTAGTGATAGTGATGATGATAATAATAACTCTACTCCTCATGACTCTTCTTCTAGTGATGAATCCATTACTTCTAAAAGAAGACCTAAATGGTTTAAATCTTTAATTCAAGATAGTGATGAATACTTAGCTAGAATGGATAAACTTCAAGCTAGAAGAGTTAATTATTGTAATTATGCTTTAATGACTACTATTATGAATTCTAATGATCCTAAAACATTTGATCAAGCTAAAAATCAACCACATTGGCAAAAAGCAATGAAGGAAGAATATGATACTCTAATTTCTAACCAAACTTGGGATTTAGTTCCCTTGCCTCATGGTAAAAATCTTGTTTCTTGCAAGTGGCTTTATAAAACTAAATTGAATGCTAATAATCAAGTTAGTAAATTTAAAGCTAGATTAGTTGCTAGAGGTTTTTCTCAAATTGAAGGCTTAAATTATAATGAAACTTTTGCTCCTGTTGCTAAAGTGCCTACAATTAAACTTGTGCTTGCTTTAGCTTCTAGAATGAATTGGCCTATTCACCAAATGGATGTTAAAAGTGCTTTTCTTAATGGTGATTTACATGAAGAAATTTATATGTCTCAACCTCCTAGTTTTATTAAAGAAGGTAATGCACACTTAGTTTGTAAATTAAAGAAATCAATTTATGAATTAAAGCAATCTCCTAGGGAGTGGTATTCAAAGATTAATGAATTCTTTCTTTCTCAAGGCTTTATTAGAAGTAAAAACGATCCTAACTTGTATATTAAACATAGTGAAGATGATATTATAATTATTATCTTGTATGTGGATGATTTGATTCTTACTTCAAGTTCCAATACTTTGATTTCTAATATTAAGTTTCAACTTAATCAAAAATTTTAAATGACTGATTTAGGTCTTTTACATTATTTCTTAGGAATGCAAATTTGGCAAACCTCTAAAGGAATTTTCTTATCTCAAAGTAAATATGCTCAAGATCTCATAGATAAGTTTAAAATGAATGATGCTCATCATGTTTCAATTCCTATTGAATTAGGCACTAAGTTAATGCTTGATATGCAAACTCCTCTTGTTGATGCTACTTTGTATAGACAATTAGTTGGAAGTTTAAATTATTTAACTCTTACTAGGCCAGATATTGCTTATAGTGTTGGTTTGGTTTCACGATTCATGTCTAAACCTCAACAAACACACTTTAAAGTTGCTAAAAGAATTTTAAGATATATTAAAGGAACAATTAATGTAGGTTTGTTTTATGATGCAAATTCTGATTTTACTTTAAAAGGTTTTACTGATTCCGATCTAGGTGGAGATCCCAATGATGGGAAATCTACTTGTGGTTATTGTTTTTTTGTTGGTTCAGGAGCAATTTCTTGGAATAGTAAAAAGAAACAATCTACCTCTCTTGGATCCACTGAAGCTGAGTACAAAGGATGCACTAATGCTTCCAAAGAAGTCTTGTGGCTTAGAAGACTACTTGAAGATTTGGGTCTACCTCAACATGAACCAACTCCATTGTATTGTGACAACCAAAGTGCCATTGCCTTGGGTAAAAATCCAGTTTTCCATGCAAGGACAAAACACATTGCTCTCCAACACCACTTTATTAGAGAAAAAATTGAAGACAAGCAAGTTTCACTCCTCTATTGCAAGGGGGAAGACCAAATTGCAGATATTTTGACCAAGCCACTTTGTAAAGAAAAATTCCAATTTCATTGTAAAAATCTTGGATTACAACCCATTGAAGGGTTTGATGTAAGCTCCCCAAGTAAAGCTTAAGGGGGGGTGTTAGAATATTTAATCTTTACTTAGCTTAGGTTTATTTTTATTTAGTTTAGGATATTCCTTTGGAATTCCTACATGTAATTTGTCCTCTAGTACATGTGTGAGGACAAGTCATTTCTTTTATTTTCCTTTATTAAGGAATATTAGATTTCCTCCATAAGAGGATGTGGACACATGGCACACACATTTTATGAATGGTGGCATTCATAGATTTGGGAGTTACTTTGTAACTCCTCTCCTCATCTCTATTTAAGAGATGCCTCCTCTCTCATTTCTTCTTAATGACAATATTGTAAAGAGCTTCTTGCTCTCTCTCTCTCTCTCTCTCATTTTTAGGCATTGCCTCATTCATAATATCACAAGGGGTTTTTCTTTGCTTTTCCCCTTTCAAAAGTTCTTGTGCCTCCTTCTTCACATTTGGGTGATGCTCCAAGTTTATTGCTTTTCTCTTGGCAACAATTACTTCATCATAAACTTTCTTGGATTAATTTTCCTTTCCTTGCTCTTTTATTTCCTTTCATCCTACTCTTAAGTATTTCAGAATTTTTGGAAGTAAATGTTATATCAGAAGAGATGAGTATATTGGCAAATTTGATCCTAGAAGTGATGTAGGAATATTTCTTGGTTATTCATCTAAGAGCAAGGCATATAGATATTTTAACAAGAGATTGCAGAAAATTGTTGAGAGTACAAATGTAAAAATTGATGAACAATTCAGAGGAACTTCAAGGTATATAGACTATGAACCGGCAACACAAATTGTGACAAATGAACCTAAACTAAATCCACTGATATAGAATGAAGATCCAGTTACCCTGGTACCATTTAAGGATTCCACAATAATTGAAGAACAACAACAAACAAGGACACCCTAGTATGTAAGATTGAATCATTTTGAAGATCAGATAATTGGAAACAAGTTTAAAGGAGTTATGACAAGAGGAATATTGGGAAATAAAGAGGTGTGTCTTATTTATGAAATTGAACCATCATCTGTTAACGAGGCATGTGAAGATAAATTTTGGATTAAAGCTTTGGAAGAAGAATTAGAACAAATTGAGAAAAATAACACTTGGACATTAGTTCCCCGGCCTAAAGATAAAAATGTAATTGGAACCAAATGGATATTCAAAAAAAAACTTAATGAAGATGACAAGGTTGTCAGAAATAAAGCAAGACTAGTGCGTAAGGGATATTCTTAGAAAGAAGGAGTTTATTACAATGAAACCTTTGCACTGGTAGCTAGAATTGAGGAAATTAGATTATTCTTGGCTTTTGCAGCACACAAAAACTACAAAGTTTATCAAATGGATATTAAATGTGCATTTTTGAATGAAGATCTTGAAGAGGAAGTATAGATTGAACAACCTGATGGATTTTCTTTGATAGATGACAATGATATGGTTTGCAGGTTAAAAAAAGCTCTGTATGGATTAAAACAAGCTCCAAGAGTCTGGTATGCAAGATTGGATAAGTATCTTTTAAAGATTGGTTTTACTAAAGGAAATGCAGACAACAATTTATATTACAAAATAACTAATGATGACATATTGATTATTGAAGTATTCGTTGATGATATAATCTTTGGAGGAGAAGATGGATTATGTAAGGAATTTTCTACTAAAATGCAGCAAGAATTTGAAATGTCTATGATTGGAGAAATAAAATTATTTTTAGGATTGTAGATTTCACAGACTGATAAAGGTATATTCTTGAGTCAATCCAAATACTTGAAAGAGTTACTAAAGAAATTCGGGATGGAGAACTCTAAACCGGTAAGCACACCTATGACTACAAATGACAAATTATCTCAAAGGGATGAATCTACACCTATTAATCCAACTAGATACAAATCTATGATAGGAGGTTTACTATATTTGACACAAACCAAACCTGATATTATGAATGCAGTATGTATTGTTTCAAGATTTCAAAGTAATCCTAGAGAAAATCATGAATCAACAGTAAAAATGATTTTTCGGTACTTACAAGGCACTATAAATCTTGGATCATGGTATCCTAGAAATGAAAATTTGAATTATGTGCATACACAGATGCAAATTAGGCAAAAGATGTGGATGATAGAAAAAGCACCATCGGCGAAGCATTCTTTCTTGGAAATAGACTAGTTTCTTGGTTGAGTAAAAAATAGAGTTGTACATCTTTATCAATAGCAGAATTAGAATATGTTGCAGCAGCAACTAACTGTACACATGTACTATGGCTTAAGCAAATGTTGAAAGACATAAAGGTAAAATGCAAGGAACCTATTACTATATATTGTGATAACACTATAGCAATTGATATATCTAAGAATCCAGTACTGCATTCTAAAACAAAACATGTTTCTATCAAACTGAATTTTCTAAGGGAAAAAGTTGAAGAAAAGGAGATAAAACTGGTTTATGTGAATACTAAAGAAAAACTTGCAGATATTTTTACAAAACCTTTGCCTAAGGAGACTTTTGAATATCTCAGAGATCAACTTAGAGTCATACCACCACTGGTAGAGACTTAGATAGTTGATGATTGTCATCAACCAATAGAATTATTAGACAAATCTTTTACTCCGGTCTTTGATGAGGAAGCTACTTCTCAGAGGGAGTAGTTGGTATATTGAATTGATTGGTATTTTGTATATGAACTTGGTTTTATTATAACTTTGGCATTTGATGTCAAAGGGGGAGAGATATCTATGGAAAAACACATTATCTTTTGAGGAACTTTGGATAACACATGTTTCTCTCAGGGGGAGAGATTGTTGTTTGGGAGAGACTATTACTTTTTGTATTCTGGTTATGATCTTTTTGGAGATTGTTGGTTTTTGGCATTTTTGTTTGAGCACTTTGATGGTTTTTCCATCTTGTGTTGCCATCAATGCCAAAGGGGGAGATTGTTGGTATTTTGGTATTGTTTTTTAATTGATGTCAACACCTACTAAAACACTAGCACTTTGGAGATCCAGCAACATTCACCAGCAAGCAAGTAACTATTGCACAATTACTAGTATATGGTTCATCGACAGGATATAATGATCACCGACACTTGAAATGATATGGAAGACACTTGGTAATATTGAAGGCATCATGTGGACATCTTATCTTAAAGAATTAATCATTGGTATATTCATATTTGCATATTTGCTTTTACTAGCAAATAGGTCCAGGGTTACCGATGGTTACACCGATAGGTTTATCTTTTCCAGATCAGCATGGCATGCTATGGAGATAATTAATTATTGTTGTAAATGTAGTAAGCTAACATGTTCAATCGGTTATTGCATCGGATATTATATTGTTTGTAAAATGTTTTTATTGTAATATCTTGTAGAGCCGACCTACTAAAATTTGTCTTAGGTTATGGTATAAATGTAACATCTTATTTGTAAGATCAAGTGTGGAATTTGAAAAAGAATTGTGTTTATGTTTCATGCATTAATCTTTACCAGTATAGCAATAAACTGTTAAAACTATCTACCAACATACTTAACTGGTTTACCGGTTTTAAGCATTAAGATGGTTAAGCTATTTTTGGTTTAAATTTATTTGACAACTGATTCACCCCCCCTCTCAGTTGTCTCCAGGACCTAACACTTTATATCTTCAATGTCTTTAAAAAACCTTATAGTCAAATCTTGCATCTCATTTCTCATAGTACTAATTTATTGTCTCAATTTATTCACAAGTTCATTAAGAGTTTCTTTTTCATCATTATCATTATGCATCTTCTCATGAAGTTCTTTTCTTTTATTTCTAGCTATAGTAAGATTCTTCTGAAGTCCTTGAATGAATTCCCATGTAGTCCTTAGATCATCTTCAAGTTTGATTTTTTTCAACTTCTCTGCATCATAGTCTACAAGAGCTCCTTCCAATTTTTTTCTTAAGTTCTCCATCTATATCGGTGTCAAAATCTTCCTCAAGCTATTAGGTTTTTGAAAATAGAGGACCAAGCTCTAAGGCCAATTGTTAGGATTAATGATAGTCCCAAAGATATTGAGAAAGGGGGGGGGGGGTGAATCAGTATCTAGCCAATTAGTAGAATATTTAATCTTATTAAGAACTTTTCATTCCAAAACAGTGTACCGGTAAATAAGAATTAATTCAGTAAACAAGAACAATAAAGACAACATAGAAAACACACCATAACACAAGATGTTTAATGAGGAAACCCAGTGTGGGAAAAACCTCAATGGGATTTGTGACCCACAATATTCACTCACTGTTCAATGAATAAATATTACTTACAATGAGGGGCTTGCACATGCAGGAAGGCCAACTGCCTAGAGCTCATTTCTCAATAAGAGTCACACTGACTAGAAAAGTGGATTATGAAATCTAATACAATGTACTACTTCAAATCAACATCAACTATGCCAGGTTCAATATTGGTTTAAGCTCATTCTATAAACAAAACCTTCAATGTCACTTATATCACCTTATACATAATTCACAACTCTTTTCCTACCTTATACACAAAATGACCTATAAGATCTCATACATATATATGAGTCTTTTACAATATGCCTTGTCGATTTTACAAAAGATAATTACAATTAAATACAATGAACAAAAGTTTATTCCCTGTTGGCTGGGGTGTCGGTATGCTCACCTTTGATGTTGTGAGCCCAATTTCTATTGATATTGTTAAAGCCATGCCACCTAAACTTGTTGAGATTCCTCAATTAGAACTCTATAATGGAAAAGGTGACCCTCTTATGCATGTCAAAACATTTCAAACCTTGTGTAATGATTTTCCTTATGATCAAAGATTGCTTACAAAATTGTTTACAAGAACACTAAGAGATAAGGCTTTACAATGTAATGCTCTTTGCCTTCTTATTCTATCACTTCCTTTCAGCAACAGGCAAATGCTTTCGTCCAACAATTTCCAAACAATATTTGTCCTAAAATCACTTTGACTGATTTAAAGCATTGTAAACATGGTGTTAAAGAAAAAGTGACTGATTTAATTGGTAGATATAAGCATTTGTGTGGTCAAATTTCTTTTCATTTAGCTAATAATGATATTCAAAAAAAATTTATTTATAATTTAGAAAAATATATCAGGGAAAAGCTTCTTTTATCTGCATTTACTTCCTTTCTATAGTTGTGAGAAACACTCCCCAATTATCAACTGGTTGTGAGTCAAATGGAGCAATCCACTCCTATGGCTCTGAGTGATAAGGGGGAGAGTGTTCAACAACCATTTGCAAAGTTCAAACCAACAAAAATATTCATCAAGTTCAATGATACAATCAACAACCACAATGTGAATGCTACAACAGGTGTGCCTTCTATTTCTAATTTTTTCTAAAGACAAAGATAGTTTACTTCTTTGAATGAATCTTTACATAGTAAAGAGGGGCAAAATGTAGATGTTTAAAAATGGTCAATGCTTGCAAAGTCATACTTTAACATTTGCGCATTGCCTTATTTTAGGATTTTTGCGTCGCATCAACATTTCTCCTATGATTCGCACTTGGTCTTTATCATTTGTGAGCATTAAGTCCTTCTTCTGCATTCTTCATTTGTCTCACTTTCAAATTTGGTCTTGTCGATAACAATCTTCAGTCATGATTTTGATCGATCTTATCCTGTCACATCAATGTGCGTGCTCATTTGTCATCATTTTGGACATCGTCAATCCTAATTACAGTTTTGTCCTCTTATCAATCTTTTGGTTTTGCGATCGATTTGTCATCGATCATTGTCCTCTCATCAATCTTGTCATTTTGTGATCAATTTGTCATCGATCATTGTCCTCTTTTCAATCTTGTAGTTTTGCGATCGATTTGTCATCGACCATTGTCATTTTCAATCTTATCATCATGCGATCGATTTGTCATCGATCATTATCATTTTCAATCTTGTCGTCTTGCGATCGATTTGTCATCGATCGTGGTCATTTTCAATCTTGTCATTTTGCAATCTATTTTGTCATCGATCCTTGTCTTCTTGTCAATTTTGTCATTTTGCAATCGATTTGCCATCGATCGTCGTCTTTCTCAATCATGTCAATTTGGATCAATTAGTCATTGTTCCTTGTCAATTGGCACATTTATCAATCAAATCGTTTGTCAGCATTTGTCCTTTGTCAGTCAGAATCATGATCAAATCGAATTGATATCAATGATCCTTTGTCAAGACCTAATTGTCATCCTTGCATTTTCTAATTCATCTTCTAGGGTTTCATGATTTATTCATTTAACCTTGTTTGCCATTTCTCCCTCTAAGTTAAATAATTTATTTATTTATCCTAAGTCTTCTTGTCACAATTAAATGTTTATTTAATTGGCTAACTAATTCCTCCCTCTTTGTGAATTAATTAATAAATGAAAAATTGTTAATTAATTCACTTAATTCCTAATTTCCTCATTTTCTAAATTTCTTAATTCCTAATTTCCTCAATTTTCTAATTTCCTAATTTCTAATTCACCTAATTTCAATTCTCTCCTATTTTTCTCCTAATTTCATGGGAATGACATTTCAAGTTGTCATAATTTGTCTTAATTGACAATCAATCAATTTTGACATAGAAATTTGTCATAATTTTGTCAAAATTATCAATCAATCAATTTTGCATAGAAAGTGCAAATTTGTCATAATTTGTCATGTTTGTCATTCTTGATTTGCAATTTCCATTCGAATCAAATTCATGCTAATCTTGTCTTTTCTCCAATTTGTCTATAAATTGGATGAATTTCTTCAATCAAGGTCCCTGATCCCTGGTGGAATCAATCACGCTTCTAGTATTCTTGCTCTACTATCTTGTCTACTTGCTTTCACATCATGCTTATGCACTAGTAGGTGAGATCCACAAACAAAGCTATTTGAAGGAGAAAGAAGGACAATGGAGCCACATGAAGAAGACATCTACATTTGGTTTGCTTAGTTTTCAATCTTGCATGTCTTGTTTTCATGTTTTCATTGTATGTAATTAGGATTTTTGTCATTGCAATTGAGTTTTTGTGATTGAACTAGACTAATATTGATTTGCTTTGATGATTTCCAGATTTCCTATCTTACATTAATTGGTGAACCCAACGTGAACTAACTCCCTAACCATGCTTTTGAGTTCTTTTGAGTTGATTTGTAGGTGAAAAACCCAAGAAACAGGGTAATGCAAGGTTTTTTGAGAACTTTTGTGCCTGTGTGAAGCAATCTACGCCTGTGTCAAGCATTTTGCACCTATGTCAAGGACTTCTGTGCCTATGTCAAGGACTTCTACACCTGTGTTAGTGCATTCTATGCCTGTGTGAGACATTCTATGCCTATGTAGGGCGAGAAACAGAGGTAAAAAGCAGTGTTTTTTTTTACTTGCAAATTGTTTTGTTTTGCATTTTGTTTCTGCTTTTTGGTTTTTTGGTACTGATTCTTTGTGCAGCACCTTGGCATTATGCATGGCAAAGACAAAGATGAAACTACTAATGAATTTTATGCAGGTTTGCTAGTCAAAGATCAAACAAATCAAACTTCTGACTTGGTGGTTTTACAGGTTGCCTTGTACTCCAACTAAACTTTGTGTTTGTAATTCATAGTTAGGCACCTAGTATGATTGCTAAATAGGATGGAATGAATGTGTGTTTTCTTTGATTGTTGATTTTGACATTGGCATAGGAGAGTATGCTCTCATCCTTGTTAGGGTGATCAGAAATCCAGATCTTCGATACCATTCTCTTGGTTCAAATTGTTTGTTACCTTTAGAGGGCCTGCCTTCCCGACCATTTGCTTTCTTTTACAAGCAAGTGACAATCGTGAGAAGGGAATGACCCAAAGTGAGTACAGCTAGAATACCTTGGCATTCTAACTCACTATAAATAAATACCTGATGGGCGAAAGCTTTGAAGGAAGGGTTACGTGGGAATTGTAGTTACTTGGGAAGTGATGACCCTTCGACTCTTTCTCATATCAACATCTAAGTAGGGCCTTAAGGTCTAAATTGTGCTTGCGTGACTAAATTTATTTGGTATCTTGGTGGGCTTAATGTCTCAATCATGCTTGCGTGACACCAAGGAGCAACGCTTAATAGAAATCCTTACTAAACACCTTGTATTTAGAGGCCAAAAATCCTTCTAGTTGCTTGAGAAGGACAAGTTCGAATACTTGGAAGAGATACTAAGTTCACCATGGTGAGATTTCCATGGGGACTGATGCTTGGTTACCCTGAGAAGTGAGTGTCGTGGGGTCAAGCATCTATGTAATCTCCTTGAATCTCATAACGAGTCTACCTCTCAAGTACCTACTGTCCTTGCCATCCATAAGAAATGTGTGAATGAGAATGATTGTCTTGAGTCTAAGTTGAAATATCTTGTCTTCTTTGTTTGTCAAAAGTTGAGTTGTGTCTCATTTCAAAAACAAGACAAATTGATTCAAAACAAGGTTAAACACGAGTATTTCATCCAACAAAGTTCAAAACACCTTCAAACATGGCTGTCAAACATTGTTCAAAATCTTGTCTCACCATTCATGTCACTTAGATTTAGGTTCATCCTAGGTTTGCATTTTGCAAATTCATTTTCAATTACAAAGGTCAAGTTTCACCTAGGTCATACTCCTTTGCATGTCAATAAGGGTCATCCATTTGCATATGTCTTCTTGCATTAGAGTAATACAATTTCATAATTCAAACTTAGGTTGACATTGTCATACATTTGCATTTGCATACCCTAGGTCTCTTCATCAAGCTTAGGTCATTATCATATCATATTAGGGTCACTTGCTTAGTAATTGTCCCTTTGCATATAGTCTCAAAACTGGGTTTTGTCATACTTGAGTAATCCAAATCTTTGATAAACCCTAAGTCATTGTTAAGAAGTCTAGACCTTATCAAACCTTTTCTCCTTTTGTCATTATTGTCATTTGGTCAAACCTAGCTTAGTATCCAAGCATATAGGGGAGACATTGTCATTTTGTCCTTTTGTCACTTGGTCCTTTTGTCCTTTAAGGTCTAGACATCATTTCAATTTCCTAAGGGTCTCTTTTTAGATTTGCATTCCAAAAAGTTTGTCAAAATCTTGAAAACAACAAAAACATAGATTGCATTCTTGCCATAGATTTGCATCTTCATTTATTTAGTTTGCATTTAGTTGCATATCATACATTATCCCTGAAAAATTCCAAAAATATTGCATTTGCATAGTGACATGCCTGTTGAAACAAGGTCAAAATATAAGAAGATGGGCAAACCAACGTATTAACCCATTGACAACATATCAAATTCACAATTTCAAACTAGTCAAACAATACAAATTGAAGGTTTGTCAAACACATCATTACCACCATATGGGATGGTTCAACTTGGACCACCTCCATTATATGAACCAGTATTTGTACCCATGAAACCAGGACATGGGAGTGTTCCACCAACACCAAGAGGAAACACACCTTTCAATTGGAATCAACCAAACCTTCAACATGAAATTCAAACATTACATGAGGAACAAACTCTTTCACAAGGATTTGGTTCAAATCAAGGCATTCAACAGGAGGCAAATCCAAATGTCCAACCAGATTCTTCATCAGATTCCGATGCTTCTGATGATGTTGACATGTTCCTTCAAGATCCAAAGTTAATGAAAAAGATGGATAAATTCTTGAACAAAGTCTTTAAGATGTTCCCACAAAAATATCTTGACATGATGAGTAATGTGACCTCCTCAAGTGAGCAAATCATTGTGCAAAAACAACAAGGTGGTGAGCTATATTAAAATGAAGAACATGTACAACAAGAAACTCAACCTACCTTGATGAGTAAACATGCTTCAAAGGAATTGACAGTGACTATTCCTCAAAAGTCACCATTTGAGACAATAAATAATCCATTATTTAACACAACACCTGTAACACAAGATCAAATGAAGACCACACAAATATTGACAACTGTCCCTCAACAAGAAGTGGTTCCTCACATGCATAAAATTGGATCAAAATCTAAGATGCAAGAAAGCTTCATGACTGGAATGCCTGATATCACCAATGTCCAAAACAATTCCATAATGCAACAAAGTTCCTATGTCCCGTTAAGCTCAATATATTTGCCAAACACTATTGTGACAGATCCTTTGATAATGGTGACACAAAGAGCTACAGATAGTGGTTTGCACCAACAACAAATGTTGCAACAATTGAGTAATACACAAAAGGTACAATCGAATGTGCAAACAAACAATGTTCAACAACAACAATACCGCATTCGACAACAAGTTGCAGCGCCTTCTACCCCATTACAAGTTAAGGCAAACTTGCAACCACCACAATGGATTGGACAAACAACACAACAAGTTAATGGAAGTGCCATACCCCATCTTAAGGAGAAACAACAAAAACCACCCAAACAAAGTTTTTTGCAAATGATGGGATTTACACCACAACAACAATTGGCACAAAGTCAGCAAATTTTGATTCATCAGCATCAACAACAACATGTGCCTCAATATGTGCCAAGACAAACAAGCTATCATACTTCACAACCGCAATTGATGCCTGTGCAATATCAACAACACCCTCAATTGCAATATCAACCTAGGCTACAAACGATGATGCCACCGCAAGAAGCACAGCAACAAGGTCAATATCAAGGTATGGCACAACCACAACAACAAGAGGTGTACCAAGAACATTATATGCCAGAGACACCAAAGATGGCAATTTCAGAGCATCAACAATCGATCGGAAACACGATGTATCGACAAAGAGTACCCACCAGGATTAATGATGGACCTCCAAAATTTGATACAATTGCGCAGCAACTTGAGAAGTTGCAATGACAAGTTGACGCATTAGAAACTAAAGGAACAAAGAAGTTGTACACAGATCAAGATTTATGTCCTAATCCATTTGACAAGAGCTTATACATGCCTCCATTCCCTAAAAATTTTAAGGCACCTAATTTTGAGAAATATAAAGGGAATGGCAATCCAAAAAATCACATTCGAGCACTTTTTGTGGCATGTACTGAAGTGAGTTATGAGGAAACATATTTAATGTGCTTATTTGCATGAAGTCTCATAGGACAAGCCATGGATTGGTATTCGCATCTGCCAGGAAATATAAAGACTTGGTCGGAATTGGCTCAAAATTTTATATCTCACTTCGCATTCAACATCGACAATGACATGACCATGTTAGAATTATGCAACACCAAGCAAAAGCAAGGTGAACCATTAGTGACTTTCTTGCAACGATGGTGAAGCTTGTATAGTCGTTCTTCCCTAGATATACCTGAAGAACAACAAGTGAATTTGTTTATCCAAAATTTGGTCCTAGAAATGATGTATGAACTAAAATTGAAAAGTCCTAGTACTATCGAGAAACTCATTAAGAAAGGGATGAACATTGAAACCGCTCTTGTAGCCAAGGGAATCATTAAGCTTAACAAACACAGTGACAACACAAACAATTCAGGGGACAAAAATAGATTTTGGTACAAAAACAAGAATGTCACTAATTATGGAGTTGTTGATGCAAGAATGGTGAATGCAAATCAACCCCCATTCACAATCAAGAAATTGAGTGTTCCCAATATGTCAACTATGGAACAAAATCAAACACCAGTTAGCAATGTTACTCAACAGCCGCAATACCAACAACATACTCAACAATACACTCAACAATATAATCAACAACAAGGTCAGCAACAAAACCAGCAACGCAAACCTTTCTGGTCAAGGGATGGACCTCCTCGATAGTTCACACCATTGGGAGAGCCTATTGAGTCAGTAATGAAACAATTAATACAAGCAAAATTTATCAAGTTACCAGATATCAAGGCAGAACCAGTGGCAAAGCCACATTGGTGGAATGATAATGCATATTGTGAGTACCATCGGTCAAAAGGACATAAAACCGCGTCATGTTTTCAATTGAAACATATGATTCAAGACTTGTTAGAGAAAGGAGTAATTGAGGTAGATCTGCCCAATGCGACCTCTAACACTGATCATACAATTTTCAAAACTCCTTTGCTTGATCATGACAAGGGTAAAGCATCTTCTTCAAACTCTACCCAAACAGCAAATTATGCAAATACTAGTTATAACAATGTCATCAATTGTTTTCGCGCATCAAATGAGTATATTTCCACTCTAAGAATAAAGGGACAAGATCCTTCTTGCACAATCACCACTCGTCGATCCAAAATAGTCCTGAAAGGAGCTCCTGTAGTTCCTCCCAAATCAACTCCTGTGAGTCAGTATAATCTCCTAGATCATCTAGGAAAGACACATGCACAAATATCAATCCTTGAGTTGTTGAAAATGTCCCCCATGCATCGCGCAGTCCTAGATAAAGCTTTAATTGAGTTCACTGTCCCGACAGACATTGACGTTGACTAGTTTCAAGCCTGAATTGGACATCTAGCTGTTTCCCAAAATGTTGCATTTTCTGATAATGATATTTCACCTAATAAGCTCCCTCATAATGATCCTTTACATCTTGAAGTCTTTGTCCATAATTGCAAAATCCGACGAGTCTTGATAGATGGCAGAGCAGGTCTTAATATTTGTACCTTGAGAGTGGTCATTGGCCTTGGTTATACAAAAAATGACATTGATGCTTCCAGAAGAATAACAATCAAAGCATATGATGATGCTGAGCACCCATCTAAAGGGATAATTACATTGCCTATCAGAGTCGGTCCAGTGACAGAAAACACTTTCTTGCAGGTCTTAGACCTCGATCTCCCTTACAATATGATTCTTGGCCGTCCATGGATCCACGCAATGAAAGCAGTTCCATCCACTTATCATCAATGTTTAAAATATCCTTACAATGGAACTAAGATAACAATTCCAAGAGATCCTAATCCATTTCAATTTTGTGCTACTCTAAAGGATTCCCCTCAGTAGCAAGTCCCAGTCAATAGAGAGGCCCACTCACATAGTTATATGGATCCTAATAAATTGTTAGATGTTGTCAAAGGAAAATTGAAGATACAGGACCAAGGATACGGAAAATATTCAATGGATAAAAAATTCCTCATCGGGAATTTACCAATATCTCCAAAATCATATGGCAAACCACATTTGTTGCAAAAGGAACCTAAGGTTATTCAATATTAGCCTCCCACTACATTTACAAGATGGGGTGAACTTGACAAAGAAACTTTAGATGATGATGTCATAGATTGGATTTATAAGGATCCAACTGAGACCCCACCTGTCAAGTTGCTGGTGGAATGGTACGGCAAAGGATTTACTATGCTGCAGAAGAAAGGATATGATGGCTGCAGTGGCTTAGGCCCAAACAAGAATGGAAGGCTAGAACCTATTATACTTGAGATGCACCCTCCAACTTTAGGGTTAGGTTTTGTACCATTGTGAATTGGATCCTCATCTACCAAAGTGACCACGTGTGGAAAGGGGTGTGACTCTGATGATGAAACAACACCTGAGGATACCCGACCCAAAATTGATTCCAATGAATGGGAGTGGAGTTATTTTTCTTCTAGCTCCTATGCCCTTGATAATGTTTTCCTTGACCCTGATGATTTGCCTATGGAAGACAAACATGAAATAACTCCCCCTCCTAGAACATGTCCTAATGCTTGGATAGAGGCATTCTAGGACCCAAGCTCCAAATCAGATACAAGTAGTTCAGACAGTGATACCACAGATGTTTACATCTTTACCATCTCAGTCCTCTCCCTCCTTAAAACCGATGATGACATGCCCCTCGTCTATCCCCAGCTTATCCAACATGACCAACAAGAACCACTCACATTGGATTGTTTTCAAAATGATGAAGCAATTGCAGAATTCCTTGGACTATGGGAAGGCATACCACAAGGTGATCATAAGGCAGGATTTGCTATTGATCTGGATTCCACAACATATTTTGGGGAGTCAACTCCATCTTCTAGTCATCAAAATGAAAAAAGAAAAGAAAAAGTAAAAAATCAAAAGAATAGGTCTTTGAGTGAAAATCATAAGGCACTCTCTGATCATGAAAAGGTAAAAATAAAAGACGTACCTGTGGGTGAAAACCTCTTTGAGGTGCCCAAAGGTGGAAGAGTGGACATACCCCTATCAAGTTAGGATAAATCAACATTGCTTGTGGAAATGACCAAAGAGATAAATTTGGGTACACCTGACAACCCTAAGGTCATTCATTTTGCTGTGTCTCTATCAAAACAGGAAAAGATAGATTTTGTCAATTTCTTTCTTAAGAAGAAGATCAGCTTTGCATGGTCCTATGTAGATATGCTTGGCCTTGATCCAGAATTAGTCCTTCATCACTTGCCATTAAAAGCAGATGCCAAGCCTGTCAAACAAAAACTCAGAAAGATGCATCCCCAGGTGGCTCTTTGGTTCAAGGTAGAACTGAAAAAATTACTAGATGTGGGCTTTATCAGACCCATTGACTATGCAGACTAGATTTCAAATTTGGTACCATTTAGCAAAGTAACTAGGGGCATCAGAATCTATACAAATTTTAGGGATCTCAATAAAGCATGCCCTAAAGATGACTTTCCACTGCCAAATATAGACATCATAGTTGACATGACTGCTAGATATGAGATGCTCTCATTAATGGATGGTTTCTCCATCTATAACCAAATTCGCATTGCTCCTGAAGATCAACATAAGACTGCATTCACCTGTGCTTGGGGTACCTATTGCTGGAATGTGATGCCCTTTGGTTTTAAAAATACAGGCGCAACATATCAAAGAGCGATGACGACAATTTTCCATGATTTCATGCATACTTTGATGGAGGACTATGTTGATGACTTATTATGCAAATCTATCACAAGAGATAGTCATCTAGCCATCCTGGGCCCAATCTTTGACCGAATGGAAACTTACAAGCTTAGACTCAATCCAAAGAAGTGTGTCTTTGGTGTCACAGTCTCCAAATTACTAGGGTACATTGTTTCTCACCAAGGCATCGAAGTCGACCCGGCCAAGGTTAAAGCAATAATGGATATGCCGCCTCCTTCTAATCTCCGTCAACTAAGAAGTCTGCAAGGAAAGCTATAGTCAATCCATCAGTTTATAGCCCAATTAGCAGACAAATGTCATCCTTTCTAGCATTTATTGCATAAAGGAGTCACTTTTAAATGGACTGAGCAATGTCAATCAGCTTTTCAAGCTCTCAAGGACTATTTGTTGTCGTCACCTATTCTAATGCCTCCTGTAGAAGGAAATCCATTTATATTGTATATTTCTGCAACTGAAATGACACTAGGAGTTCTCTTGGCCCAACAAGATGAGAACGACAAAGAGCGAGCTATTTATTATATCAGCCGGACACTAGTAGGCTATGAGCTGAATTATTCAACTATTGAACGGGCATGCTTAGCAGTGGTCTTTGCAACACAGAAACTCTGACACTATATGTTAAATCACCAAACATTGCTGGTTGCAAAAATTGATCTCTTGAAATACTTGCTTAGCAGAGCAGCTTTGACGGGTTGCTTGGCAAAGTGGGTTATGATCCTCAGTGAATTTGATATTGAGTACATGGAGCGAAAGGCAATAAAAGGACAAGTCATAGAGGAACAACTTGCAGAGGCTCCTATTTATGATGATCATCCCATGTTGATCAATTTTTCAGATGAACCAGTCTTCGCTCTTACATCTTCTAATGAATGGAAGTTATACTTTGATGGGTCCCATACCAAGTTCAGATCTGGAGTAGGCATATTGTTTGTCACCCCTCAAGGTGATGCTATTCCCAAGTCCTACAGGATAACTTTTCATTGTACAAATAACATTGCAGAATATGAAGCTCTGGTCACAAGACTCCGAGTAGCGGTCCACTGGAACATCACACATTTACAAGTCTATGGAGATTCTAAGTTAGTCATCTGATAAGTGAATGATGACTACGAAACAAAAGATGAAAAGCTTATTCCCTATAAGCATATGGTAGATTTCTTCAAGACAAAATTCACGGCAATCCATTTCAGTCAAGTTCCAAGAATGCAAAACAAGTTGGCAAATACAATGGCTATGATTGCTTCCATGTTAAATATGCCCCATAATATGGACAAATGTGAATTTTTGGTCGAACAGTTGCTTGTCCCTTCTTTTGACATTCCAACAACAGATGTGATGTGCATTTTTGTTGGCCCTAACTCCATGTGGTAAAATGATGTATATCAATATTTGAAATCCCAAACCTTACCACCTAACCTTTCCGCTAACCAACGTTGAGCCTTCATCTGACAGATGGCCAAATATGTCATCATTGCCGACACCCTTTACCGTCGTTCCTTTGACCATACCCTCCTCAGGTGTTTGGACTCTGACAAAGTACAAATGACTTTACACGAAGTTCACGATGGTATATGTGGGGGCCATTTCAATGGTCTGAGCTTAGCCAAAAATTTGATTCGTGCTAGGTATTATTGGCCCACTCTAGAAAAAGATGTTCACGATTTTGTTAAGAAGTACTACAAATGCTAGATCCATGGAAATTACATTCATGCACCAGCCCAAGAGCTTCATTTTGTCATATCTCCAAGGCCTTTTTCTCAATGGGGATTGGATCTTATTGGCAAGATTCACTCGACATCTGCACATGGACACAAGTTTATCATTACAGCCACAGAGTATTTTACAAAATGGATTGAGGCTATCCCCATGACCTATATCACTGGTGTGCAAATTTCAAAATACCTATTGAATTATATCATATGCTGATATGGGGTTCCCCTTGCCATAGTCACAGATAATGGTCATCCCTTCAAGAATAAAGATGTCAAGGAACTCTGTGAAAAGTTTCATATCCAACACCATTTCTCTAGTCCATACTATCCATAGGGTAATGGTCAAGCCGAAGCATTAAATAAAACCATTATCAAGATCTTGAAAAAGTTTGTCAATGATGCTAGTCGAGATTGGCATGTACAGTTGAATCCAACATTATGGGCTTATCGCACTTCTATCCGCACACCTACTGGCGCAACACCTTATTCCTTGGTGTATGGTGCAGAAGCAATTTTACCCTTGGAAGTGGAGATTCCTTCTTTGCATGTTTCCTTGTAACATCTGATTGATGATGAGACATACAGAGTCTCTTGATTGCATCAGCTTGAGATGTTAGATGAGAAACATCAGATAGCCCTGACACATTTGCAAGAATATCAAAACCATCTCCATCGCTCTTATAATAAGAAGGTCAACGGGCGACACTTCGAAGTGGGAGATCTGGTTTTAAAGGCAAACCCCAAGAATGCACAATCTAATAACATCATCAAAGGCAAGTTTGAACCTAATTGGGTTGGGCCTTTCATAGTGACTGTAGCATATGGCTCGGGGGCATATCAGCTCGCCACCCCAGAAGGTGAACCTTTGTCCGATCCTGTAAACAACATGCACCTTTGCAAGTACTGGGCATAATTTTCTATCAGCACTTCTTCAAGTATGATCCTGAAAAAGTACAAAAAAATCAAAAAAGGAAAAAATACCAAAAAAAATCAAAAAGATCAAAAAATACAAAAAAAGTGAAAAACAAAGGAAAAGAACAAAAAAAAAGTAAAGAAAAATGATTCGTCCTCTAGTGAAAACCTGGCAAACAGGCGCTTTGGGCAAGTACCTTGCTAAAAACCTAGCAAATAGGCGCCATGTGTAAAAACAATCATTGCTCTGTCATTTATCATGACCTCTAGCTATGCTTTCTCTTTGAAGATTTATCGTGTCTATCCTTGTCCTGACCCAATGTTCTATTTCAGGGCTGTGATTGGTCAACATCATTGTCTTGCATACTCTGTTTCCTGTGCATATGTTTCGGTCCTGGCCTCTATATATGTCTTTGAAGTGTGCATTGGGTGCGTTCCCCTTGTCCTGATCAATCACTGGAACTTTTGCATCTAAAATGTCCTGAAATAATCCCAAAAAATTTAAAAATGTCCTGAAATAATCCAAAAAAAATTGAAAAATGTCCTGCAATAATCCAAAAAAAATTGAAAAATGTCCTGAAATAATCCAAAAAAATTGAAAAATGTCCTGAAAAAAAACTCTAAAAATTGAATAATGTCTTGAAAAAATCCCTAAACATCAAATAAAGTCCTAAAAAAATGAACACAAAAAAATTGTAAAATCTCGAAAAGCATTTTGTAAAAAAATATCCCTTTTGTGCATAAGACAAATCATTGAGCATCCCTCCAACGACAATCAATCACACACTGCGCTTTAATGGAATCATGTGTTAACAGATGAACTTTTCAATCAAACCAGACATTCAAACTGATCACAATTGTCTTCTCAATCAGCATCAATATCATTCATCCTTGGCACATTATCATGAGTCTTATACAGGGTGTGGTATACTCAAAACCAGATTGTGTCCTGTCTTAGACAGGGTACTGCATGTCCTGAAACCAGACAGCATGATCGTCTTATCAACACTTTCAACTTTTGACAATGAAGATCAAGATGTTTGTTTGACTTGTTGGAATTAGCGAGTCTTATCATTTACTGATTTCTCTTCGATCATGTTCCTATGTTGCTTGATGATGTCACTGAGTGATTTAGAGTGACCAGGATGGTTCATGGTCCCTTTCTTTTTTTGTTGTGATTGTTGTTTGTTTGCGATGTGTCTGTCTTTTGCAAAAAGGGTTGCATTTCAGCTCTAGCCTTCAATGCCATGATGCTATGCATCCATTTTGCTACATTAAATAAAGGTTCTCACCTACAAAGTGCATTAGTGAAAGCAAGTTTTTCTTCACCTCTAACTGTCCTCTGTCTCATTTCTTCTTGCTAACATTTCTTCTATCAGTTTAGATAGTCAGTTTGGTCTAGTGCTCTGATTTCCCCAAACACGTAAGCTGCATCCTGCATTCATCAGTTAGTACGTTTGCATTATATCAAGCATTTTATCCATTTTCATATTATAAATGCATCAAAAACACATCAAAATGTATCCATACATGTTCCACAATAAACAATGCATATGCCATCCATACATGGAAAATAACATAAGTCATTGCATTCCATCATATCGATGCATATCATATCATATATCAAAATAATATTGGAGTACAAAATTGGATTGTCTGTCCTAAGTATGGCCCGCAGGCTAACTACATAAATGTCACACTACATAATGTCAACTGTCTGTCATAAGGAGCACGTGCCTCTATCACTGGGTTCTCCCTCTATCCTCCTCATCCCTGCTATGTCTCAAGGATGATGTCCCTCCTACCCCAGGTCCTAGCTGTGGTGGTCTCATAGGTCCACTCACCCCCATGCTACTCATTGACCTCCGAGAGCGTGCCCTGCTCTCTATCCTTGATCATGCCCAATATGATGATGCTCTCTGCTCTAGTGGAACTCCACTCTCATATAGTGTCCTCTAATGGCGTATCTCCTCTCTGGTCTCTACCAACATCTGTGCCATCTCTCATGCGCTGGCATCCCTAATCGACCCAATATACTTAGTGACTCTCTGTTCTTCTCGATGTGCCTAGGCTATTGTTGTATCTCGAGCCGCTATAAGTCTAGCTATCTCCACTCTAAACTAATCCTACTCTATCCTCAAGATGGCATTTTGTCTCTCTAATGTTGCAATGTGATCATGCTGATTTGCTATGGTAGCCCTGCACATCTCCATCTCTTGTATCCTAGCTGTCTCAGGCTTTATGGGTATATCCTACAATGACTCCTGCTCAGCTGAATCTGGCTCATAATCGTCATCCCCCTCATCATCACTGCCCTCATCCTCCTCATCCTCATCTTTTTCCTCATCCTCTCCAGCGAGTGGGAAGTCCTCCTGTCTCCTCGGTATTGGAATATCAGGATCTATCAATGGCACTGGCTGTCATCATGCAAACCATTGCTCATACTCCTTTGTCGTCTCGACGTCCACCACATTTGATCTCCAATCCCACTGTCTCTGCTATAGCTATGTGAAATCAGCATAGGCTATGTGTGGCTGAATCATCCTCCCCCACTGACTCGTCTCTCTGTGAGATCGAGCAAAGTGTGCAGTTCTTCTAGGTACATCCTGCCTCTCTCCAAACTGTCATCTAACTCTCTTTGGCAAGTACATCTCAATCACTCTCTTGTGATTCACTGGTCACCCAATAAGGTATCTCTCCTGTCTACAATACAATAGCTCATCACTATCATCTAACCGTCCAAGGTAATCTAGATATGGCTTCCATGTGAACTCTCTCAGTCTGTCTAGCTCATGTCACCAATACAGTATGTATCCAAAAGGACCCTGTCTCAATGGTCCTCCATAGTAGTACACATATGGTCGGTGTGGTACTACCTATCTCTCTGCAATCAGTTGACATATGGCTATGTGCTCAAATGCCCATACCTATAACAGTGTGACTCCACAGCTCAAAGTCTGCACTCCCTGATATGCTATCTGATGCAGCTGAAAATATAGCATAGCAAGTACACATGGTCCCCATGTGTACACTATCCCCTCTGTCGCCATCCACTCTAGCACTCTTTCCCATCCAATAGGGAATCCATGTCCTCATCTTTCCCCTGCTAGTAGGCATGCTATAACCATGGCTATCACCACATATCGCCGATCATACTTTGATGCCATGGTCTCCCAGCCAATCTCCCTCTCTACGATATCAAGATCATCTGCGTCGCACTCAACTAATCTGCACAAAGCGTCTCTCCCTGTCACTAGGTCATAATCTATCATCTCTCCATGAATCAGAATGTGGAGGATATTCCATACATCCTCTAGTGTCATAGTCGCCTCTCCAGTCGCCAGATGGAAAGAGGAAGTCTCCAAATGCCATCGCTCTGCCAATGCGGTAAGCAGTCCTGTGTTTGCTCTAATCTCGGGCATGAATGTGATATAGTATATTCCAAGTCCTGCTAATGTATCTCTGTCTGTGCTCCTGAGTCTATGTCGTAACATGAAGTAGTCAGGTCGGTTCTCCCGCATGATCAATGGATACTGTCGACTTTGCATCACAATTGGGGCACATTTTGTTAGTTTTAGGGTTTGCTCCTACGGGCTGCATTTCCTTGTTTCATGTCCAAATCAGGGTATTTCTAATCTATTTTTGACCTATCCTATTCTTCTCCCCCTTTTAGGTATCGTTCGCATGCTATTTTTGATCAAATTGGGGATCTCAACGCACAATTGCGCCTATGTGATAAGTCATGCGCCTGTGTTAGGATTAATGATAGTCCCAAAGATACTGAGAAGGGGGGGGGTGAATCAGTATCTAGCAAATTAGTAGAATATTTAATCTTATTAAGAACTTTGCATTCCAAAATAGTGTACCGGTAAATAAGAATTAATGCAGTAAACAAGAACAATAAAGACAACATAGAAAACACACCATAACACAAGATGTTTAACGAGGAAACCCAGTGTGAGAAAAACCTCGGTGGGATTTGTGACCCACAATATTCATTCATTGTTCAATGAATAAATATTACTTACAATGAGGGGCCTGCACATGCAGGAAGGCCAACTGCCTAGAGCTCATTTCTCAATAAGAGTCACACTGACTAAAAAAGTGGATTATGAAATCTAATACAATGTACTGCTTCAAATCAGCATCAACTATGCCAGGTTCAATACCAGTTTAAGCTCATTCTATAAACAAAACCTTCGATGTCACTTATATCACCTTATACAAAATTCACAACTCTTTTCCTACCTTATACACAAAATGACCTATAAGATCTCATACATATATATGAGTCTTTTACAATATGCCTTGTCGATTTTACAAAAGATAATTACAATTAAATACAATAAACAAAAGTTTATTCCCTATCGGTTAGGGTGCCGGTATGCATTATTGCCGCTACCGGTGAAGTGTCTACCGGTGTAAGCAGATGTCTATGCCGGTGGCTTTACCAAATGAGTGCTAGAACGCTGCCAGATGGTTGCCAGAAGGTTGCCATCAATGACAACACCATCATTCTCATAAGAGTGTAGAATACCAAGATGGTTAGGGTTTGGCACATTAACATGTAGAGTTACCAGCTGATCTCTCTGCTTCTTAAGTAATATCAATTTCCTTCCCTAGCTCACCTACTAGTTGCAAAACAACAACATTACCGGTTACAATTGACATCAATGACAACACAATAGTTCATTAATGCAATCTTCAATCAAATACCAATAGTCCCACCACCTTATTCTCAATCCATGCCTTCATTCAATAAAATCAGACCACCTTCTCAATCAACTATGTTTGACATCAATTCTTCTACCAAAATGAGAATTAATAATCTTTCTCAAACAATGTTTTCCTTACAACAACAAATTTCTTCTATGAGTCAATCCAAGTTTAGTGTGCTCACCTTTGATGTTGTGAGCCCAATTTCTGTTGATATTGTTAAAGCCATGCCACCTAAACATGTCGAGATTCCTCAATTAGAACTCTATAATGGAAAAGGTGATCCTCTTATGCATGTCAAAACATTTCAAACCTTGTGTAATGATTTTCCTTACGATCAAAGATTGCTCACAAAATTGTTTACAAGAACACTAAGAGATAAGGCTTTAAAATGTAATGCTCTTTGCCTTCTTATTCTATCACTTCCTTTCAGCAACAGGCAAATGCTTTCATCCAACAATTTTCAAACAATATTTGTCCTAAAATAACTTTGACTGATTTAAAGCATTGTAAACAAGGTGTTAAAGAAAAAATGACTGATTTAATTGGTAGATATAAGCATTTGTGTGGTCAAATTTCTTTTCATTTAGCTAATAATGATATTCAAAAAAAAATTATTTATAATTTAGAAAAAGATATCAGGGAAAAGCTACTTTTATCTGCATTTACTTCCTTTCTATAGTTGTGAGCAACACTCCACAATTATCAACTAGTTGTGCGTCAAATGGAGCAATCCACTCCTATGGCTCTGAGTGATAAGGGGGAGAGTGTTCAACAACCATTTGCAAAGTTCAAACTAACAAAAATATTCATCAAGTTCAATGATACAATCAACAACCACAATGTGAATGCTACAACAGGTGTGCCTTCTATTTCTAATTTTTTGTAAAGACAAAGATAGTTTACTTCTTTGAATGAATCTTTACATAGTAAAGAGGGGCAAAATGTAGACGTCTAAAAATGGTCGACCTTGCAGAGTCATACTTTAACATTTGCGCATTGCCTTATTTTAGGATTTTTGCGTCGCATCAACATTTCTCCTATGATTCGCACTTGGTCTTTATCATTTGAAAGCATTGAGTCCTTCTTCTGCATTCTTCATTTGTCTTGCTTTCGAATTTGGTCTTGTCGATAACAATCTTCAATCATGATTTTGATCGATCTTATCCTGTCGCATCAATGTGCGTGCTCATTTATCATCATTTTGGACATCGTCAATCCTAATTACGATTTTGTCCTCTTATCAATCTTGTCATTTTGCGATCGATTTGTCATCGATCATTGTCCTCTCATCAATCTTGTTGTTTTGCGATTGATTTGTCATCAATCATTGTCCTCTTTTCAATCTTGTAGTTTTGCGATCGATTTGTCATCGATCGTTGTCATTTTCAATCTTAACATCATGCAATCGATTTGTCATCGAACGTTGTCATTTTCAATCTTGTCATCTTGTGATCGATTTGTCATCGATCGTGGTCATTTTCAATCTTGTCATTTTGCAATCTATTTTGTCATCGATCGTTGTCTTCTTGTAAATTTTGTCATTTTGCGATCGATTTGTCATCGATCGTCATCTTTCTCAATCATGTCAATTTGGATCAATTAGTCATTGTTCCTTGTCAATTGGTGCATTTATCAATCAAATAATTTGTCAACATTGGTCCTTTGTCCGTTAGAATCATGATCAAATCGAATCAATATCAATGATTGTTTGTCAAGACCTAATTGTCATCCTTGCATTTTCTAATTCATGTTCTAGGGTTTCATGATTTATTCTTTTAACCTTGTTTGTCATTTCTCCCTCTAGGTTAAATAATTTATTTGTTTATCCTAAGTCTTCTTGTCACAATTAAATGTTTATTTAATTGGCTAACTAATTCCTCCCTCTTTGTGAATTAATTAATAAATGAAAAATTGTTAATTAATTCACTTAATTTCTAATTTCCTCATTTTCTAAATTTCTTAATTCCTAATTTCCTCAATTTTCTAATTTCCTAATTTCTAATTCACCTAATTTCATGGGAATGACATTTCAAGTTGTCATAATTTGTCATAATTGACAATCAATCAATTTTGACATAGAAATTTGTCATAATTTTTTCAAAATTATCAATTGTAACGTCATAAATTGTACGCACTTGCTAAAAGTGGTACAATTTAACACCTAGTTTAGCACCCGCTTTGGCATAGTTGCATTTTGCATTACATTTCCCCTTTAGCACTTAATTAATCGAATTAATTAGGTCTAAAGGTGCTATTTCACCATTTTCCACATCACAAAGTTGGGCCCTTTCATTAAAGCGTGCCCCTTTCATTTTATTCCTCCAATACATCACTTAATCAAAAACCCTAATTAGGCCCTATTCTGAGCTTGGGGGCTTAATTTTGGGGGTCAAAACATCTCGAAATCACTTGTAACTTTGGGATTCTCTCTAAAATCATCATATCTGACGGTCTTGAAAATTTGGTGAAAAGTTGTCAGGACCGTGGTGCCCGGAGTGCACACGGTCCCAGACATTTTTCCCAAAATTTTAGGAGCGCGATCCAATCATAAAATAAAGCTTAACCCCAAGAAATTGGCGGGATATTCAATCTCTAGGTCGGCCAAAAGACGAAATTGCGACCTAGGGTTTCATACATAAGAGCTCTCTTTCTTCATTTGAAGGGATCCGATTTTTGTTTTCAGGAACTTCATATGCAGTGAAAGAGCAGATCTTTGAAGACTTCAACATCTTACAACATCCCTCTATCAAGCATTTATCAATTCCATTCATCCATTTAGGGCTTGGAAGACATTGAAGAACAATAGGAGATTACCGACTGAAGATTGGCTTGTACTCCTCCCTTGAGGGTTGGGTATGATTTCATGTTGTTTTCATGTCTTTACATAACCTTCAATACATCATTTATTCATGCTTTAGATCACCTTGCATCTTGATTTAGAGCATTTACGTTATCATTTACAAGCAATTAGGGTTTACTTTCTAGGTTGCTCTAGTTTGCTTTCTTGCATTTTAGGACCTTGCACACACACTAGGTCTGCACACACAATACATTTTACAAAACAACTTGGCTATTCGTGGAGGTGGAAATCACTGAAGCCGGGGTTTGACTAAGGCAAAACCCTATATAGCTTCCCATACACCCTTTTTCAGATATCATTACAGGTTTTGGGATTCAGACGACGCCGCGGGATACAGATCTGGAGAGAGAAGGTCGAGACAACACTCTGTATCAAATTGCAGAGTAGAAGATTGGGATAGGGGCGTTGGGCGCCCTGGTCCTGCCAGGACAGGGGTGCTAGGCACCCTGGTCCCTGGGACAGAGGCGCTGGGCACCCTGGTCCTCCGGACAGACAGCTTTCAGACAGCTTTCTGACAGTGTTCCAGAGTGCAGAACAGCAGTTTTCGGTGCAGTTTTCAGGACAGTGGCACCCGCGCCCCCGTCTCGAGCATTTTCAGTCCGATTTTAACTCCGGGTACACATCTGCATTCTTATTTCATCCTTGTATTTACAGTTGTTCATTGTTTAATCTCAATTCTGCAATCTTGTTATTAGTTCATACTTGCATTTTGGGATTAGGGTTTGAACTTGCATTACTTGATCTTACCATTTCAACAAGGGAATAGAAATCCTAATAGATATCCCATGGCTCTCTCTTTCACCAAAAGAAGTAGCCAATTGTGCGATATCTCTAGGCTCTTTCGTATTCCGTAATGTGTGTCAAAAGGTAGGATTAGGGCATGTTAACCTAGTCTCACTTTTTCCCCCACACATTTTGGTGAACTTGACGTGAATCTATCATTGCTTCCTCTTGCATTGCATTTGTTAGATCTAGATCTAGATTTAGTGTGTTTTCATTTCATTTTCATTAAAGAAAAAGAAAAAGAAAAAAAAAAAAAAAATGTGTTTCTTTGCATTGGGTGTTCAAGTTTTGTGGAATCTTTTCAAAATGTCAGATTTTTATTTGCAAAATGTTCATGCTTTCGATGATTATTATGAGTATAGCCAAGATGAATTAGATGAAGCTTTAGATGAGTTTTTAAACCCTAAAGATGCCAAACCTTCATTTTACCAAAAACTCATAAACCTTGTTACTATGCCATTTCGTTGTGATGAGAAAGATAAGTTGAATGAGTCCTCTCAAGGGTACATTCCTATCAACTCTTCCACTAAATCTAGTAACATGGTTGTTTTCACCAATCCCTTCTATGAGGAGATGTCTCCTTTTGAATCAAAAGATAAACCTTTCAATAGATATGATCATGCTTTGTTGGATGATGCTCTTGATGACTTTGTGGCTTTATCAAAATCTTTAAACAAGAACAAAACTTCTAAATTAGTTAACATGATAAACTTGAATGAGCATAAAAAGCCTCTCTTTGAAGTCCAAGGAGCTTATCCTTCTCCCACCTTTCAAGTTTCTAAGTCACCTCTCCTTACTGTCCAAGGAGGGTATGATCATGATTCCTTTCATACTCTGAATAAACCAATCATCACTGTGCAAGGAAGAAAACCTATAAGTCCTTATAATTATGCCAAGCAAATAACTAGAGAGAGTTATCATGCAGTTGCCCATACTTATCATACCAGAAATAATAGGTAGCCTAGTCCTCCTCTTGTTATCCTAGTTTCCCTTCCGAATCCTCAGCCGGTTCTTCCACAAGCTCCACGTATTTCACAAGTTCTTGGAAAGGAATATGATCTCATAGAACAACTTAAAGCTACCCCTGCTAAGATATCCCTTTGGGATTTGATTCAAACTTCTTCCGCTCATCATGGAATGTTACAAGATGCCTTGAAAGATTTGAATGTTCCTCCACCGAATACATCTAGTAATATAGCATCTTTGGTTAACTCTGTGATGAATCCTAAAGCTCAAATTGTGTTTACCCAAGATGAGTTGCCTACTAGTGAAATCCAACATCAATATGATCCCTTGATGATTGTGGTTATCATGAAAGACACTGCTATAAGGCGAACACTAGTAGATAATGGCTCTGGTCCTAATGTGTGTAGCATTAATCTTTTGCATAAGATGAATGTGGATATATCCTTAATTGAACCGGACTCTCTTCCTATTCGAGGCTTTGATAATGTGGCTAAAACTTCATTAGGTACTATCACCTTACCCATCACAGTGGGGCCTGTTACTTTGCCTACACCTATCCATGTTATGTCGGGAAATCTAACGTACAACTTGCTACTGGGGAGACCTTGGATTCACAGTATGCAAGTTGTCCCTTCTACATTGCATAGACAAGTTAAATTTATTTATAACAATAAGACATATACCTTGATAGGTGATACTAATTTTCAAGCTTGTTTGCAAACATCCACTTCTAAGGGGGGTTCTTCTAAGCCGTCCTCATCTAGTGATGAATCTTTAAATAAGATTCCTATCGGTGAATCCTCGCTCTCCGATGATCAAAATTCTTTGGATGAGTCTGGAGCTCTTGGAGAAGATTCTTCTCGACTTGAAACTACACATAAGAAGGATTTTGATCCTGGGAAGATCCTCGAAGACGACGATTGGGGATCCCTTGATTTTAATCCTACCTTTGTGGGTGAATATAAGGTTCCTTCTAGAGAAATTAAAGTTGAAAAGAAAGAAGAAACTAAAAATCAATCAAGCTTACCTGAATCTATAAGTAATAATTTTGTGGCCGCCTCTCAAACTTCTTCTCCTCACATCTCTAATTATGAAGAGTTTGATTCTTTGTCTTATGAAAAACCACCTTCTCTTCCTAAAATGGCTGATCATTATGGTCGTGGTTTTCGCATTTTTGCTAAGCATGGGTATCATGGAAAAGGTTGTGGTGCTCATGAACAAGGGATAAGAGTTCCTCTAGAGACTAATTTTCACAATTATGCCTTTGGACTTGGCTTTAATCCCTGCAAACGTACTAAAGCTTCTAAAAGACCATGCATTAGTGTTAATGCTATCTCTACATCTTTATCAATACAACATCCTGAGTATATTGATGGGGATCCTTTGTGTGCCTGTGCTTTGGATGTCTTCCCTACCGACGATGCTTTAGCTGAGTTCTTGGGAGCCTATGACACTCTTCCTCGTTATCATCACAATAGGGGACTCCCTTATTGTTTGAACACTGAAGCCTATTTTGGAAAAGAGATTGATAATGACGAGATTGTGAAAGAATTCCCTCAGTTAAAGGATACTCCTCAACAAAGTAATCTTCTCATAAGTGACACCACTGATGTTAAGATGGATCCTTGCAATAAAGAGAAAGTCATTAAAATTGGGAAATGTTTGGATGAAGAGGAATAGAAACAATATGAAGAACTATTGCATGAATTCCCTGAGATCTTTGCTTGGGCATATTCTGACATGCCTGGTATAGATCCTAAGATCGTTACTCATAATATTGTCTTAGTTCCTGATGCTAAGCCCATGAAACAAAAGATTCAAAAAATGAATCCTAAGGTGGCTCTGCTTGTTAAGGCTGAGATTGAAAAATTATTGGAGGCTGGATTTATCCACCCTATTGACTATTCCCCATGGATTTCAAATATTGTCACTGTGGCTAAACCAGACAACAAAATAAGAATGTGTACCGACTTTCGGGATCTAAATAAGGCTTCCTTAAAAGATGATTTCCCTCTTCCAAACATTGACATGATAGTTGATTCTATGGCAGGACATGCCTTGTTATCCTTCATTGATGGTTTTTCAGGCTACAATCACATTTTTATTAACCCTCAAGATCAATTCAAAACTACTTTCACCACTCCTTGGGGTACGTTTTGTTGGATAATGATGCCTTTTGGACTTAAAAACACCGGTGCAACTTATCAATGAGCGATGACCCTTATCTTTCATGATTATATGCATAAGATTTTAGAGGATTATGTTGATGATATTTTGGCCAAATCCTTTCTTCGCATGGATCATGTTAAAATCCTTCGTCAAATCTTTGAAAGAATTCATAAATATCACATGCGCTTGAATCCCCGCAAATGTGTTTTTGGTGTGGATAGTGGAAAACTATTAGGGTTCATAGTTTCGCATCATGGGATTGAGGTGGATACTAAGAAAATAGATGCTATTGTCAACATGTCACCTCCTAGAAATGTGTCTCAACTTAAAAGCTTACAAGGAAAGATTCAAGCTATTCGTAGGTTTGTGTCTCAGCTTGCGGATCGTACCTTTCCTTTTACTCAACTTCTTAAAAAGCATATCACTTTTCAATGGAATGAGGATTGTCAGCAAGCATTTGAAGATTTAAAAGTGTATTTGGCTAGTCCTCCTATTCTTCAACCTGCCGAACCTTCTAAACCCTTCCTTCTGTATATAGCTGCTTCCTCTCATGCTCTCACAGCATTGTTGGCACAACATGATAAAAATTGTAAGGAATGTCCAGTTTATTACATAAGTCATACCTTACTCGATTATGAGACCCGATATTCTACGATAGAAAGACAATGCTTGGCCTTGGTATTTGCGACTCAGAAATTGAGACATTATTTTTTAAATTCAGAAGTCCATTTCATGGTAAAGTTTGATCCTTTGAAGCATCTTTTCTCTAAAACTGATTTATCAGGACGTCTAGCTAAGTGGGTTATGATGTTAACTGAATTTGACCTTAAATTTGTTTCACAAAGAGCAATTAAAGGACAAGCGTTGACCGATCACTTAGTTGAGGCCCCTTCACCTTTCTCCTTCCCTAACCCTGAGTCCTTTCCTGATGACTTCATTCTTTCTATAGAGAAAGATGAAACTTGGGAGTTATACTTTGATGGCTCTAAGTGTCGTACGCGATCGAGGGCAGGTCTTGTTCTGATTTCTCCTACAAAGAAACCCATTCCCTTATCCTATCGTCTAAATTTCCTGTGTACCAATAACATTGCTGAGTATGAGGCTCTTATAGTGGGAATAAAAGGAGCCTTAGCTTTGAACATAAAACACATACATATCTATGGAGATTCACAATTGATTATAAGACAAGTAACAGGAATATATCAAGCAAAACAAGACAAATTATCACAATATAAAGATCTTGCCATCTCTTTATTACAGAAATTTGATTCTTATACCATGGAACCTGTTCCTCGAAAAGATAATCGACATGCGGATGCAATGGCATGTGTGGCTTCTCTTGTATCTTTAGAGGACCCTGTGGTTGATCTTAAATTTGTTATTCACAACCTTATTTCTCCAGCTATTGTAGACAATTCTAGCTTGGTAACATGTTGTGATTTTATAGACTCAGATGAATGGTACTCGCATATCGTAAGATATTTGACTGATGGTATCTTTCCTGATTCCGCTAATAGGAACACTAGGGCAAGAATCCGCAAGCTATCTGCTAGGTATATCATTCTTTCTAATGTCCTTTACCGAAGGGGTTATGATGGTCTTCTCCTTCATTGTCTTAACAAGTCGGAAATCCCTGTTGCTCTTGAAGAGGCACATTCAGGTGCCTGTGGGGGGCATTTTGGGGGCAAATCCTTGGTTCATAGATTGCTTCGTATGGGATACTATTGGAAAACTATGCAGAAGGATTCCTTTTCATTTGTTAAAAAATGTCATCAATGTCAACAACACAATAATCTGATTCATGCTCCTGCCCAAGAACTTCGTTCTCAAGTAGCTTCTTGGCCTTTCTCCGCATGGGGTTTGGATCTCATCGAAAAAATCTCTCCTCCTTCATCTCAAGGACACACCTTCATTATAACCACAACAGATTACTTTACGAAGTGGGTAGAAGCTATTCCCCTTCGCTCTACTACTGCTGAAGTGATTTGTCAATTTTTTCTAGAAAACATCATTTCTCGATTCGGGATACCTTCTACTATAATCTCAGATAATGGGACATCATTTAAGAACAAGGATGTGAAGAAATTCCTCAAGAAGTATCATATCAAACATCAATTTTCTACACCATACTATCCTCAGTCAAATGGTCAAGCCGAATCATCCAATAAGATAATTGAACAAATTCTTCGCAAAACCATGAATAAGCATGGTAAGGATTGGAGTAACTAGCTAATCTATGCTCTTTGGGCTTACCGAACGTGTGTACGAATTGCCACAGGAACTACTCCTTATAATCTTGTTTATGGTGCTGACGCTATTATGCCTTTAGAGCTAGAGATTCCATCACTTAGGGTTTCTCTCAAAGGTATAGTAGATGATGACTCTTATAGAGAACAATGACTTCAACAGCTTGAGATGCTTGATGAACAGCATATAAACGCTCTTTAGCATATTCAAGTGTATCACAAAACTCTACAATGAAGCTATAATGATAAGGTTATTCAACGTTCCTTCTCAGTAGGTGACTTAGTCCTCTATGAGAATCAGCGCAATGTGAATGCCTTACCTACAGAAAAGGGAAAATTCAGTCCTAATTGGCTTGGACCATACATCGTTATTGAGGATTATGGATTAGGTGCTTACAAAATAGCAGATGTAGATGGTACGCCTCTTAAAGAACCTATAAATGCTATGCACTTGCGTAGATATTATGCTTAATTCTTCATTCCTTATTTATCTTCTTTTCAATTCTTCAAACATTGGATAATATGTTAGTGTCTCTTAATTAAAGCAAAATAGAATTAAATGTTATGATGTTTTGCTTCGTTCTTGACAAGTGTGTTTCTTTACTTCATGGTTTGTCTTGAATTCATTTATGTAAATTGTGAAAGATTTACATTCCATTATGCTAACATATTATATAGTGTCTTTATGTGTTAAGTAGAATCGTATCATGTTGTTTTTAAGTTCAGAATTAAATCACATTAGTTATATGATTCTTAGACTTAATGCATATGTCTTCCTTATCATCAATGTAGTACTTGATTAAATATTTAATTAAGTCACACATGTATCAATTTAATCATGGAGCATTGAGAAATCAATCACATGGAAATTAAATTCTGAACATACATGTACATTTACCAGATGTATTAGATTTAATCAAAACAAAATATACATTATTTTAAGCATTAAAGATAACACATTTGAGACAAAAGAGAAGCATGTATATATACATATATATATGTGTGGATCGTATACAAATATAGGTCACTGTATATCCAAAATGTGACCTCTCTTTTACATCATAAAATCATCTCCTATCCCTAGGGCTAGTGGCTGGAGAGTGTCGACTGGACGCTCCCTCCTGATCTGGCCGTGAAGGTGGACCCATGGGTGTGTAGCGTGATATAGACCATGAGTGACTCCGAGAGGAACTCCTACGATCCCTATCCATAAGGATCGCGTGATAGGTGGTAGCCTCGGCCTGAGCCGCTGCTAGATCTCGCCGCACCTGCTGGAGGTCCTCTGATAGGACTCTCTCTCTTTGCCGCGCCTGTTGGAGGTCCTCTGATAGGACTCTCTCTCTCTCCTCCATATATCTACCTATACTCGGAATGGGGAAAACAAGTCCTCATGCCGACCCGCGTTCCCCTGAGGCCTATAGGCAATCTGTGAGGAACTGGGGATCTGTGCTATCGTGGAAATGTCTGTCATTGCCTGCTGAATTAAGGAACGCCACTCCTGCACATTAGCTATGATAGTAGAACAGATTTTTTGTTAGTACCATTCTATATCATCAAAACATTAATCAATCAATATAAAACTACTATACCTGGATCTCCCTCACGCCAGTAGGGATCATGATATGGTAGCATCTGTGCCTGGGCACCACTAGGCTCCCCTTGCTTGAATAATCTGTGCACGATGGGTGTGGGCTGGATGGTACTAGGAACAGGTCTCCGTATCGCCTCATGTTCCCCCTGTTGGGGAATAAGAGGTGGATCCAGAGCTATGGTATCGTCTCCTGAATGGTGGGGAGCTGCATTTGACTCCTCCTCATCATCTCTATCCTCCTCCTCATCGTCCTCCTCATCATCCTCATCATCGTCCTCATCCACATCATCACCTGCGTCTCCCTCGTCCTCCTCTCTATCTGTATCCTCCTCCTCCTCGGCACTGGGCTGATCGCCTGTAGGTGGATCAGGATCTCCCGCCTCCTCATGACCCTCTCCCTCTTCTGGCTCCTCTAACCTGGATCCTTGGTCCTCGTCTTGGTCTCCATGTCTCCATGGGCCTGGATAGCCTGTCGGATGATCTGGTGGAAAGATAGGACCTAGATATGATCTCATAAACCATGAGACGTACCTGCGTTGTGCTCTAGGCTCTGCAGAGTAGTCAGTGACTACATCCTGATTAGATCCCTCTAAGTCTGTAGTCTCGATGTCATCTATCGTCGGTCTCGCTACTGCTCTAGGTTTGGGAAGGACCCGCGAGTGTCGAGTATAGATGGGCACATCGGCTGGAACACACTGCTCTAGCCCGAACTGCCTCCGTACTCGGTCGAAGTAGAAAGGGACTATGATGTGTGCATATCATCCCCGCAGTAGGTGGTTCCTTTGTAGGCATGCTAACTGTCTCTCCATCCCATCCCATTTGTGCATCCGTACGTAAGGTCTCCACACTGCCACCTCGGTTGTCAGTCTGTCAAAAATCACTCTCCAATATAATAAATCTCCAAATCTCCACTCGCTGGTAAGTGGATAAGCGAACACCCTAGGTCGCTCGCTCACTGTACTTAGCGGAAAGCGGACAGGCCTGGTGCATGTGAAGTGCTCTAAAATCCACACCTGCAGAAGTGTGCATGTCATCAAACTGAACCCCTGTCCAAATACGTACTCCTCAAGGTCATGATAGAGATGTGCAAGCATACTCCGACCCCAAGCATACACTCTCCTGTGTCTCTCCATCGCTCTGATACACCATGTGAGACCCCCATGCATGTGCGTCCCTCGCCCATTAGGACAGACGGCTAGTGCTATGATGGCTATCATAAGGCGTCTCAGAAGGGGTACCTCCCCTGCAGAATGTAAGAGCCAGCTGACCATGATGCGACCTCTCATCTCACTCGGCATGACTCTCCCTATGCAATACACTTGCTCTCTCTGATGATCCTCTACTGACCGATCAGTCGCGTATGTAACAGTCACTCCTCTGATAGGCAGACGAAGTATACGGTACACATCCTCGAGTGTAACCGTCAGCTCCCCTACTGGAAGATGAAATGTGCATGTGTCAGGATCCCATTGCTCCATCAATGCCATCAGCATCGTAGGATGGAACCGAATGGCTGGCATGAGGATCACATACCATAATCCTACTATCGACAGTGTGTCTCTCTCTGACTGAGTCAGCCACAGAATCTGATCTCGTAAACTACAAAGAATATGTCTCGCTGTATGCTCTCTCATGTACGGAAGGCCCTGCAACACAAAAACATAACTGTAATCAGTACTCAATCATCAAAATCGCTAATGCAAACTATCGAACATCGTGTGCTAGTCCCGAAACCCCTCGCCAAGCCCTGATTGGGGACCATAGTGTCCTGTCAGGGACCATGGCGCCCTAAGGGGACCATGGTGCCCTGTCAGGGACCATGGCACCCTTGTCAGGGTTCATGGCGCCCTGGGGGGACCAGGGCACCCCACAGGGACCATGGCGCCCTGGGTGGGCCCCGGGTTAGCCTTCAGGGCCCGCATACGATCACAGAAAAGTCAAAATGCAGAAAATCAAAAGTCAAAGTTTAGTCAACTCACCTCGTCCAGTGGCTCGTCGTCAATCACGGCCTGGCGCCGGATCTCAACCCTCGTGGGACGCTTCAGTCATCGTGAAGGCATGATGATAGCTATGTGGGCTCTGCTGCAATGAACAGTACTTAGAATCAACAAAGTGACAAATGCAAGTGTCTCTTTCAAGGTATATACGTTCATTCCTGTACCTTTATTTTCAAAACCCTAATTTTCCACTTTCACTCATTTCATCATAACTTGAGTTTGGGAGATGTGATTTTCGAACCGTTTGTTGCGTAGGAATCATATTTTCAGTCCCCTACTCTCGGGATGTTCCAAAAAGTGCTCTGATGAAGCCTTTTCAGTGAACATCCCTTATCAATACTCTCTTACACAATTTGTCGTAAGTAAACATGCTACCCTATTTCACCTCCCTAATAAGCAAGTCGAAACAGGGAGGGGATACAACTACTCACAAATTTCATCACTTTCCTTAGTAAGCATTAGGTGATTTTTGTGATCTAACGTTTGTTTTGTAGGGTGCGGTTCCTAACTGTGTACTGCAGATGCCGCTGGGGGCTTCGTCCGACAACTTATGGATATATCCTTTTTAATAATGTTTACTTTCTGTACTTTAGCTTGCATATGCACGTAGTACTCATATGACCGTTAAAGTGGGGGCTAAATGTAACGTCATAAATTGTACGCACTTGCTAAAAGCGGTACAATTTAACACCTAGTTTAGCACCCGCTTTGGCACAGTTGCATTTTGCATTACATTTCCCCTTTAGCACTTAATTAATCAACTTAATTAGGTCTAAAGGTGCTATTTCACCATTTTCCACATCACAAAGTTGGGCCCTTTCATTAAAGCGTGCCCCTTTCATTTTATTCCTCCAATACATCACTTAATCAAAAACCCTAATTAGGCCCTATTCTGAGCTTGGGGGCTTAATTTTGGGGGTCAAAACATCTCAAAATCACCTGTAACTTCGGGATTCTCTCTAAAATCATCATATCTGACGGTACTGAAAATTTGGTGAAAAGTTGTCGGGACCGTGGCGCCCGGAGTGCACACGGTCCCGGACATTTTTCCCGAAATTTTAGGAGCGTGATCCAATCATAAAATAAAGCTTAACCCCAAGAAATTGGTGGGATATTCAATCTCTAGGTCGGCCAAAAGATGAAATTGCGACCTAAGGTTTCATACATAAGAGCTCTCTTTCTTCATTTGAACGGATCTGATTTTTGTTTTCAGGAACTTCATATGCAGCGAAAGAGTAGATCTTTGAAGACTTCAACATCTTACAACATCCCTCTATCAAGCATTTATCAATTCCATTCATCCATTTAGGGCTTGGAAGACATTGAAGAATAATAGGAGATTACCGACTAAAGATTGGCTTGTACTCCTCCCTTGAGGGTTGGGTATGATTTCATGTTGTTTTCATGTCTTTACATAACCTTCAATACATCATTTATTCATGCTTTAGATCACCTTGCATCTTGATTTAGAGCATTTACATTATCATTTACAAGCAATTAGGGTTTACTTTCTAGGTTGCTCTAGTTTGCTTTCTTGCATTTTAGGACCTTGCACACACACTAGGTCTGCACACACAATACATTTTACAAAACAACTTGGCTATTCGTGGAGGTGGAAATCACCGAAGCGGGGGTTTGACTAAGGCAAAACCCTATATAGCCGCCCATACACCCTTTTTCAGATATCATTGCAGGTTTCGGGATTCAGACGACGCCGCGGGATACAGATCCGGAGAGAGAAGGTTGAGACAGCACTCTGTATCAAATTGCAGAGCAGAAGACTGAGACAGGGGCGCTGGGTGCCCTGGTCCTACCAGGATAGGGGCGCTGGGTGCCCTGGTCCCTGGGATAGAGGTGCTGGGCGCCCTGGTCCTCCGGACAAACAGCTTTCAGATAGCTTTCCGACAGTGTTCCAGAGTGCAGAACAGCAGTTTCCGGTGCAGTTTTCAGGACAGTGGCGCCCGCGCCCCCGTCCCAAACATTTTCAGTCCAATTTTAACTCCGAGTACACATCTGCATTCTTATTTCATCCTTGTATTTATAGTTGTTCATTGTTTAATCTCAATTCTGCAATCTTGTTATTAGTTCATACTTGCATTTTGGGATTAGGGGTTGAACTTGCATTACTTGATCTTACAATTTCAACAAGGGAATAGAAATCCTAATAGATATCCCGTGGCTCTCTCTTTCACCAAAAGAAGTAGCCAATTGTGCGATATCTCTAGGCTCTTTCATATTCCGTAATGTGTGTCAAAAGGTAGGATTAGGGCATGTTAACCTAGTCTCACTTTTTCCCCCACACATCAATCAATCAATTTTGCATAGAAAGTGCAAATTTGTCATAATTTGTCATGTTTGTCATTCTTGATTTGCAATTTCCATTCAAATCAAATTCATGCTAATCTTGTCTTTTCTCCAATTTGTCTATAAATTGGATGAATTTCTTCAATCAAGGCCCCTGATCCCTGGTGGAATCAATCATGCTTCTAGTATTCTTGTGCTACTATCTTGTCTACTTGCTTTCACATCATGCTTATGCACTAGTAGGTGAGATCCACAAACAAAGCTATTTGAAGGAGAAAGAAGGACAATGGAGCCACATGAAGAAGACATCTGCATTTGGTTTGCTTAGTTTTCAATCTTGCATGTCTTGTTTTCATGTTTTTATTTGATGTAATTAGGATTTTTGTCATTGCAATTGAGTTTTCGTGATTGAACTAGACTAATATTGATTTTCTTTGATGATTTCCAGATTACCTTGCTACAGTGAGCAACACTCCACAATTATCAACTGGTTGTGAGTCAAATGGAGCAATCCACTCCTATGGCTCTGAGTGATAAGGGGGAGAGTGTTCAACAACCATTTGCAAAGTTCAAACCAACAAAAATATTCATCAAGTTCAATGATACAATCAACAACCATAATGTGAATGCTACAACAGGTGTTCCTTCTATTTCTAATTTTTTCTAAAGACAAAGATAGTTTATTTCTTTGAATGAATCTTTACATAGTAATATGTCTCAGTTGTTGCACAAAAATGTTATCAAACTTCCTCCTATAAAACCAGTTGATCCTTCTAAACTTGCATCCCCTTATTTTGATAGCAATTTATTTTGTCAATTTCATCGTCATCCTGGTCATGATACTGAGAAATGTTTTGCATTGAAGAATAAGATTCAAGACTTGACTGATAATAATACTATATCTATGACAAGTGTGAATGATAAAGGGAATAAATCAGTAGCTCCTCCTAATCAAAATCTTAATATTTTCACTGATCCCTTACCTTCTCATACCTCTAACGTTATTGAGATTGTGGCTAATTCTTTCTCTTATGAAGAATTCACCTCTATGGCTCCGAACTTGGTAAATATGGTAGAAACACAAGATACACCTAAGGATCCTTGTATTACATTTGACTCTAGTGAGACCATTAGAGCACCCGATGGCCCTTTATACATAGTTGTTAAGGTTAAGGATATACCTTGTCGTGGTGCCCTTATTGATCCCTCTTGCATGGTTAATGCCATCAATGAGGAGTATCTTTTCAATTTATGATTTCATAAACCAATATATGATGCTTCTAATGTGGTTGTAAAGTTATTTGATGGATTCTCTTGTCCTACCATTGGTTCTATCACCCTTCTTGTTGAATTTCATACTAAATTCTTGGATGTTAACTTTGTTATCATACCCTCTTTTGAGCAATTCTGTGTAAAATTGGGCTATCCTTGGCTATCTTCCATGAAGGCTATTTCTTCTACAATCCACAAGTGTCTGAAATTTCCTCACCATGGAGAAATCATAACCATGAACCATAGCTTATTTCGTCCATCTGAAAGAAGCCCTACTGTTCCTATTGATTTGTTTTGGCCTAAACAATTTCAATCCCTTCTGTCAAGGAGTGATTCTCTTTTTCAATCTGATAAAAAATGGAAGAAGGATATGATCTTATCCTTAAGTCAACATAGATCTCCAACACTTGACATTCCTATTATTCTTCAAGATGAGGTTCTTCCCCTAACAAATAGAAATAATCTCCCTCCTAAGGAAGATCGTCAACCTATTCCTATGGATGTCACTATACCTTCTCTTAAGGAGAACTAAAATATTCCATCTATGGTTAGACCTATACCTACTCCTCATGATGGACCCGATCTTCTTCCTACACCTATCGTTCCTCCTTTCTATGGCGCAGTTCCACCTCCTTCCTCTTATCAAGAGAAGAGGCCTTTTTCTCCTCTTGTTCAACCAAAAAGACCTCAACTTAAACCTTCACCTATTAAGGAGAGAAACATTCCTACTTTTTCAAATTTTCCTCCTCCTTCTCAACCTTCCACTAAGACCTGATGAAATCATTGTGTGAGAGAACACTGACGAAGATGCTGTGTGCGAGCTAGTGAAGTTGTCCCTCAAAATGCTCAATCTTCTCAGACTCCGACAGTTGACATGATTCTCTTTTCTCCCAAGCAAGATGTTATTCACAATGGCAATACAATTCCTAATGCTTCTGATAGTGTGTATTAATATGTTGATGTGGATAAGCATTTATCAACTGAATTTTCACAAACCCTAATCCTATCTCCTAGAATTGAACAAAGTGACTTACAACATGAGCATAGTCCTTATTTGGATCTTGTGATAGCTCCATCTGATGTACTCGATGTTGCTCCTCTGGCATGTTTCTCGCCTTCCCAAAATAGTGATCAGCAAGATCAGGAGGCGGATGTCATGCTAGATTAGCAATATTAGCACTGTAAATCTTCTCTTTCTCCTTTCTTTCTCTTTTGTGACCATTCTTCTATGTGTGTCCCTGTTCTTCTATTATCCGGTTAATGTTTACTTGGGGATGATGCAAAGCATTGAGATCTTTTTTTGGTCTTTTTCATGTTCACTCAAAAGAATCCTCTCTCCCCTTTCTTCCAAGGTAGTGTTCTTGTTTGGGGAAAGATGATTATTGTATACACATATACATACATGATATACATGAGTTATCATACAACATGCTGACCCCAAGGAAAGTGAAACTACCTTGTACCTCATGTTTTGTGTCCATTATCCTTTGGTTTATTCCTCGATTGGGGGATAAATCCTTGTGATAATGTGCTTCATCTCTTCTCTCTCTCTTAGGTGTATATTACCTTAAAGCAATCACACTCGATGTGACACGCGTGATTACTTTAATGTGGGGGCATACACTCCACTCATATTTTCCTTCTTGATACTTAAAATTACTTAGTGAACTTTTTTTTGCTTTGTAATCTTTAGTATCCTTGCTTTCATGACTCATAGAGAGGGGAGCTTTGCTACTTGTACTCATGGTTCTCTCCTTCTCAATCTTCCCTTTTACTTTGTCAATTGAAGTCGTAATATCCTAATTCCCCTGGGGGCTTGGTGCATCTTGCCTCCTTGACATGGTAAAAGTCTTTCAATCTTGTTTCCTTTTACTTTACTGACAATATTGGTGTACACTCATACTCTTGGTAAACTGGGGACCAAATCTAGTGTCATTAAATTTTGATCCTAGCAATATTTGACTGCATTGGGGTCCTCATGCATACAAGATTGAATCATCTAGCCTGATCAAAGACTAGAGATTGCTCAATTCTTAGAATATGCTTCTTTCTTAGCTTCCGCACCACCCTTTCTATGCTCTGCCCTAGAGATAGGGGTAGGATAGGGGCATGGTGCCACTATTCCCCCTAGGAAAGGGGTGTGGCACCCTTGTCCTCCTAGGACATGGGTGTGGCACCCATGTCCCCGCCCTATTCTGGGGTAGGACCTTTCCTAGAGCATGCATTGTAGGATGTGTAGTGAGCGGGAAACTTCCCCGATGTTGGCCTGTGACAAAAATTAGTTTCATTAACCCTAATTTATATGTATTTAAGAGGCAATTTCCCTCTCATTTGCATAAGCTTGAATACGGTGAAAATTTGCGATCAAGCATTCAAGAACATTCAAGCATTTAAGCATTCTTTTCCAACATTGAGCATTCTCAAGTCTCCCTTCAAGGTTAGGTGTTGCATTCAATTCAAGGGTTCAACCATTGAAGAGGAGATTGATTCCAATATTCAATTCCACAAAATTGTTTCTATCAACATTGCTATCACAACCTCCCTTGAGGTGATTTACATTTCATTATTTCATTTACATCTACTTGCAAGTAATTTCTCTCATTACTTGGTTAATTCCAAAATAGGGGTTTCACCTAAAGGCAAACCCCCAATCTCAAACCATTTTCCTCTCTTTTCTGCATGTAGGTTGCAGGTGCGCAGCTGTACGTTTAGATTTAGACTCCATTTGCAGAGGTGGAAAAATGCTTTTCATTTCATGGATTTTTCGGAGGACCATTTACATTCCCGCCATGGTCTGGGCAACTTTTTATCAAATTCACAGGGTGACTTTGTCTCGACATATGACTGCCAGATCTAGGTTTACAACTTCATCCCATATTCTGATCTTAAGTTATAATCAGTTCTTTGTCACTTTTACACTACATAATTCAATCAATTCCTTTCCATTTCAAATAGAAAGATGGGAGTATCTTATCATTCCCATTTCACTCAAAATTCTATCTTCTTCTTTGAAGGTTTAATCTAGTGAATTCTCCTCTCCTCTTCCAGTGTAATTGGGTGAAAATTGTTTGAAGGGAAATCCGTAGTGAAACACTCATCTCACCTTGGAGGGAAAGGGTAGTTTACCTCTTGATCTCTCATTCATATATTTCACCATATTATAACAGGTAGTAAGGTTCTAAGCATTTTACTTACCACCGTGTCTTCTACTATGGTTCCACCAACACTTTTGATTTCTCCAACTACTTCTTTTATTCTTTGTCTGTACTAGGTGATGTTCTCACCTTCTATCATCCTCATGTCATCAAACTTCTTTGTTAGGATTTCTTCTTTATCTTTTTGCACATGGTCATCTCCACCATAAATAAACTTCAACTTTTCCCAAACTTCATAAGTGGTTTCTAAATTATAAACATCAATATACTCATAATTGGAAAAAGTAATTACAATGGCTTCCAATGCTTGAATATTCTCCGACTACTCCTTGAGCTGATTTGCAGTCAGAGTACCAGTAGGAGGTGTGTACTAATTAACAACATGCTCCTAGAAATGTGGCCCCATACCTTTGATGTAGATCTTCATTTTGTTGCTTCAGATTTTGTAGTTATCCTTTGTGAACTTAGGACACTCCTTCTTCATTATCTTGCATCTTTACCTCAAGTGGTTAAGCTTCCGCACAAAGAGGACCTATTTCTCTGTTACCAATTGTTATTACGAGGATCCAGTTACTGCTGAGAGGGGGTGGGGATGAATCAGTAATAAAAATAATCTACAAAACTTCACTAAACTATACCATTAACTACTCAAACAATCTTCTAAGCTGATTTAACAAACCATTCATTCAAGTGTTCATCAATATGCAAACAAAGTAAAGATATCAAATGCACAAATCAACAATGCATCCACCATATGAACAGATAGATTTTTGATGTTGAAAACCAAATGGGAAACCATGGTGGGAATTAGCACCCACAATATGTATTTTCACTCTTTTGGAATGTGCCCAGTCAAAGACCTAGTCCGGTTAAAAGCTTACAATATGCCCGGTTAAGAGAAGACCCTATTAGGAGTCACCCGGTCAAGGGATTTTGCCTCAACCTTGTTAGGAACTCTACCCTATTAAGAGTAATCTTGTTAGAGCATTTCAAACTCAAGTTAATGAGCCACTTAATGAAGGGATTGACAATATAAGACCTATTAGGATCTAACTGGTTAACGGATTTCAAACTGCTGTAATCATGTTACTTTTCTGATGAGGAAGGTGTGACTAATTCTGATGATGAACTGGCAAAAGACTATGCTAGTGGTTCTAACAATAGAAAGGAATGGGTGTTCTTGGTTATCAAGGAAGATGATCCGGTACTTGATGAGAATGTACTTGAAGAAAAGGCCCTTGCTTCTAAAATTTAAGATAAGGATGAATGGGTAGTAGGTAGTGGATGTTCACATCATATGACTGGATATAAAAGGAAGTTTTTATCTTTGCAAGAATTTGATGGTGGTCTGGTTAGATTTGGAGATGACAAAGCATGCATGATCAAAGGAAGAGGAACCATATCATTAGATGTATTGAATATTAAGTGCTTAAGGTTATATCATGGTGGAGAATTCACATCCTATGAGTTTAATAACTTTTGTGAGAAGGATGGCATAAGTAGACAATTTTCTTCTCCCTAGACACCTCAACAAAATGAAGTTGTGGAAAGAAAGAACAAAACTATCTTGGATGCTTCTAGAACCATGATGATGGAAGCTAATCTACCTTATATCTACTGGAGAGAAGTAGTGAGCACAATAGTTTATACATTCAATAAAGTTCATATCAAAGGAGAAACTGGTAAGATACCTTATGAGTTATGGTTTGGCAATACACCTATAGTTAAGTACTTCAGAATCTTTGGTAGTAAATGTTATATCAAGAGAGATGATTTCATTGGCAAGTTTGATCCTAGATGTGATGAAGGAATATTTCTTGGTTATTCTAATGAAAGCAAAGCCTATAGATGTTATAACAAAACATTGTAGAGAATTATGGAGAGCACTAATGTCAAGGTGGATGAGCATAATAGAAGTCAAATCAGAATTTATGAGCAGGAACCGACAATGGAAATGATCATAACTGAACCAGTAACACCTTTACTAGAACAAAATGTTGAACCAGTTACTCCGACTGTATTAGAAAATTCAATAGTAACTAAAGATTAGGGAAGAGGAACAGAAAGTCAAAAGACTCCTACGTATGTAAGGTTGAATCATTCAGAAGATCAGATCATTGGGGATAAGAACAAATGAGTGATGACAAGAAGAAGACTGGCAGTTGATGAGGTATGTTTAATTTCTCAAGTTGAACCGATATCAGTAACTGAAGCATGTAACGATGAATGGATGAAAGTTATGGAAGAAGAATTAGATCAAATAGAAAAGAATAACACATGGATTTTAGTTCCCCAGCCTAAAAATAAGAATGTTATTGGAACTAAATGGGTTTCCAAGAATAAATTAAGTGAAGTTGGACAAGTTGTGATGAATAAAGCTAGATTGGTTTATAAAGGATATTCTTAGTAGGAAGGAATTGATTATGGTGAAACCTTTTCACAAGTAGCTTGGATTGAAGTTATAAGATTATTTCTTGCCTATGTTGCACATAAAAACTACAAGGTTTATCAGATGGATGTTAAGTGTTCATTTCTAAATGGGGATCTTGATGAGGAAGTTTATATTGAGCCACCTAATGGCTTTTCACTTTTAGATGATAAAAACATGGTTTGCAGGTTAAATAAAGTCTTATATGGATTGAAAAAGGAACCTAGAGCTTGGTATGCAAGGTTGGAAAAATATCTTTTAAAACTTGGTTCCACTAAAGGTAATACTGACAGTAATCTATATTATAAAGTCACTAATGATGATATACTAATTATTGAGGTCTTTGTTGATGACCATTTTTGGAGGTGAAGATAAGTTGTGCATGGAATTTTCTAATAATATGGTGAATGAATTTGAGATGTCTATGATTGGGGAAATGAAATTTTTCTTAGGTTTTTGAATTACTCAGACTAATAAAGGTATTTTCATTTGTCAAACTAAGTATGCTAGAGAGTTGTTGAAGAAATTTGGTATGGAAAATTCTAAACCTGTTAGTACTCCTATGGTTACAAGTAAGAAATTGACAAAGAAAGATGAATCAACACTGGTAAATCTTACAAAATACATGTCTATGATTGGAGGTCTGCTATATTTGACTTAGACTAGACTAGATATAATGAACGCAGTTTGCATTACATCAAGATATCAAAGTGATCCTAGAGAAAATCATGAGAGTGTAGTGAAAAGGATTTTTAGGTACTTACAAGGAACATTTGAATATTTTTTGTGGTATCCTAAAGATGATGACTTTACTCTATGTTCATATACATAAGCAAATTGGGTAGGTGATGTTGATGACTGGAAGAGTACTTCCGGTGGAGATTTCTTTCTTGGAAAGAAACTTATTTCATGGATCAGCAAGAAACAGTCATGTACTTCCTTATCTACTGCTGAAGCTGAGAATGTTGTTATTGCTACTAACTGTACACAAGTTCTATGGATGAAGAAAATGTTAAAGGACATAAAAGTGCATTGCAATGAACTTGCAGTTATTCACTGTGATAACTTAGCTGCTATAGACATATCAAAGAATCCGATATTCCACTCTAAGACAAAGCACATATCTATCAAGTATAGCTTTTTGAAGGAAAATGTAGAATAAAATGAAGTTAGATTGGTTTATGTGAACACTAAAGAGCAGATTGTAGACATCTTCACTAAACCTTTGCCTAACGAATCATTTGAGTACCTTAGAGATAGATTAGGGGTTTTTGCCCCTCCGATAGAAAATTGATTGATTCTATTTGGCATTAATTCGATATGCATTATCAGAGCTATTATTCATTCCGGATTGATGTGGTGATGCTACTACTCAGGGGGAGTAGTTAGTCTTGTGATTGAGTGGTTTATTATTTTTCTTTGATATTTATGTCACATCTTTGGCATTGATGTCAAAGGGGGAGAGGTATTCATGTGAAAAAATTGAGTTATATACATTAGGGGGAGAAATTTGCAAAATTTAACTGTGATATCATCTACAAGGAGAGTATGGATCAGAAATTCATTGCTACATTCTTGTGTGGGAGATTTGTTTGGCATTTCTTGGCACTTGGATGTTTTTCACATCTAGTGTTGCCATCAATACCAAAGGGGGAGATTGTTGGAAATTTAAAGGAATTGATTATGTGTTGCATTGATGTTTTGTCATTAATGTCAACACTAGCTACTTTGGTTGTTTACCGGTATTCGGTTGGTCTTGGTAGGATGATTGGTTTCAAGTTGGTAAAATCATGTTGATCCGGTACTCTGGTATGTTTTGGCTTGTAGAATTGGCTTAGATATGCTATTATTGCTACTCACATATATGTTCATTCAGTTGGTATTGATTTGGTGATCGAATGCTAACTTATATGCTAGTAAGCTTGGTTTACTATTCTGGTGAGGGTTTCATTGGTAGAGCTTTGTTGAAGATCTTTTGATATTATGCATAAGTGGCACTGGTATGACTTCTAGAAGGAATTCAAGATGTTGATGGTGATCATGTTTGATCCTTGACTGATTGGGATAATTTCTTTAGCATGTATTAACCTAAATTGAGTCCGGTGCTATCTAGGCTATGGACCGACTTAATGTAACATGTTGTTGGAACTTCTCGATGTGTTTTTGGGATGACTTATGGCTTGGATGATATTTGTTTGGCCTTAGGTGGACATGTTTTATAGTTATGTAATAGGTTTTATTATCTAGGTGGCCGACCTAATTTTTTAAGGTCTAGGGTTTGTATATATATGTGTATGATCTTATTGTAGATCATAATATACAAGTGAATAATGTAGTAATCATTCATGCAGAGGATTTGGTTGATCATAGGTGATTGAGTTGGGTTTATGCAAGAGGTTTAAGTCCTCCGGTATTGAGCTTAATCAGAACTATATTCAAGCATAGGAGATGCTATTATTGCAATTCATTCTTCCTTCTAGATTGTACTCTAGATTTCTTATGTAGTTAGTGAGACTCTTTTTGTAATGAGAAGTGTGCTCTAGGTTGTTTTCCTTCCTACAAGTGTAGGCCCCTCAATTTATAATCACATACTTATTACAGAAGTATTATCTAACTGTGGGTAGGCTTCTCACCATGGTTTTTTCCTTTACCAGGTTTTCCACGTACAAATCTTGGTGTCATGTTGATAGTAACTATTTTCTAATTGGTATATCTACTATTTTGATAATTGGTTTATGTATTCCGGTATTGATCTTATGTGTTCTGGTAATAAATTTGTTAATGCTCTAGGTTTTGGTAATCTGGTGACAACTAATTCACACCCCCCTCTTAGTTGTCCCCTGGTTATTTGAACTGTCTAACAATAGGTGGACGAATCACCCCGACTTAATAAATTTCTGGTCAAATGCATTTCAATTTGCCTTTATTTTTATTAATATTTTATAAAGATTTAAATATTTTGCCAATAGAGTCTACGTTATCACAATGGTCTATTTAATATTTTTGCTCAAGTTTTCGAAAGTGTGCCTCAATGCACTGACGTAATTTGCCAATAGCCATCAATAGTTTAATTTGCATGAGGACCCAATTTGCCCGACATTTTTCAGAAGAGTGTCTTAATTCTCCCCAATATTCGCCAATACCATTAATCGTTCAATGTTGGGGGAGGATTGATTTCATCAATTTTATTATGAGTCCATCCCAATGGACGGTCCATAATCGCCTAGTAAATTACATCGTATATGTTTTGTCGATGTTTCATTCACCCAAGGTTTTCATAAGATGTGTTATAATTAAGTAACATTCGCCAAATTTTTGGTATACCATTTTAAAATTCCTGTAATATTCGCACAAATATGGATTGGTATAAGATTGTATGAGAACAAATTTTTATTTACACAATTTGGTCAGTTTAGAGCTCTCAATTCCAATCAATAGCCAAGTTACAAACATGAACAACCATTGTTGCATTGCCATCCACTAGTTCTTTGTTCTACTCTCTAAGAATATAAAGGTAAGTGATCATTTCTTTGAAGTGTTATAATACTATTCATCTCAATCTGTTAACAACTTTTAGATCATTCTTATTGAGTAGGGAGACCTTTGATATCTAGATTCTAGGACATAGGGGTAATGAATCTTATAGTCTATTATTGCTTCTTAAACAAGTAAATAGTTTTTTGCACTTGCAGCCTTTATTTCATCAGAGATGTCAAACAAGAGGAAGGGTAAGACTCCTGAATGTGGTGGAGGCCAAGAGAGGTCAACAAAACACAAAACCTTAAATTCATACTTTAGCAATATTTATGGTACAAATGATGATCTTGTGAAGGTACATTGTCATAACTAGCACATTCACAACTTAAACCGAATATTGAAGAAGGTGGCGAATGCGATATCTCAGATGATGAAGAAGAGGAAGATTTGGTAGATACCTAGGGTAGCGGGAATGTGATAATCGACCCAGTTGACAACGTCATAGATGATGATGATACAGGAAAGGGGAAAATAAAATCCAAATAAAAAATGGGTCAAGAGTGGGATATGGCGAGGCATTTTCAAATTGATTGGGTGTCAAAGTATCCATTCACTGAAGCCGTGGAGAATCCAAACAAAGGTGACCCTCCAATAGAATGCAAGTGTAATATTTTTAGTTAGAAATATAAAAAGGATAAGAGGTTGTAGTTGAATCTTGACACCATTGAAAACCATATAGGAAAAGTTTACAAAAATCAACTCTCGCAATCCCCCGGAGGAAGGTGCATAGATGCGCCCTCTATGGCGTAATAGTCCATCGGACTCCAAAGAATAATCCACATATTTCCCCTCTAGAGTAACCTGAGATCGTATTACCTGACAAACCTCTGCATACTATCCATCCTCTGGCAAGTGTTGTAGTATATAGTCTCTCAAATCCATGCCCATAGATATGGTGTAAACCTCATGACGTCTCCTACTCAAAGCATCTACAACTACGTTTTCCTTTCCTTTGATGTAGTGAACGTCAAAATCATATTCACACAAGAACTCCATCCATCTCCTCTGAGGTGCATTAAGGTTCGGCTGAGTGAAAATGTACTGAAGACTCTGATGATCCGAATGCAGCTCAAAGTGATGACCTAAAAGGAAGTGTCTCCACCTCACAAGTGCATGCATTACTGCTGCGAGCTCAAGGTCATGAGTAGGATAATTAAGTTCATGAGTCTTAAGTTTCCTAGACTTGAAAGCTATAGCCCTACCATCCCGCATAAGAACTGCTCCTAAACCCTCTAGTGAAGCATCTGTACAAACCATGAAGTTAGCTGAGGGATCTAGTACAACAAGGATAGGAGCACTAGTAAGTGCCTTCTTAAGTTCCTGAAAGGCCTTCTCGCACTTCTCTGTCCACTCAAATTTCTTCCCTTTACACTGAGGAGAAGTAATAAGATGTGCGACTCTGGAGAATCCCTCGACAAAACATCTGTAATAACCTGCTAAGCCCATGAAGCTCCTGACCTTTGTCACACTGGTTGGCACTGGCCAATCCATAATAGCCCTGATCTTTGATGGGTCAACTGAGATCCCATCACCGGAAATAATGTTCCCAAGGTACATGACCTCTGATCGAAAGAAAGCACACTTTGACAAACTGCCAAACAACTGGTTATCCCGCAAACACTGCAACACTTGTTTCAAGTGCTCCTCATGCTCCTTCTCATTTTGAGAATATATCAGTATATCATCAAGGAACACAATTACAAAACGGTCCAGAAATGTATGGAATACCCCATTCATGAGGCTCATAAAAATAGTTGGGGCATTCATAAGGCCGAATGGAACCACTGTGAACTCATAGTGACCATATCTAGTGCGAAATGCGGTCTTGTGGATATCACTCTCCACTATTCTTAGCTGATGGTATCCTGACTTCAGATCAATCTTGGAAAAGACTTTGGTACCCTACAGTTGGTCGAATAAATCACCAATTCTGGGCAAAGGATATTGATTCTTGATGGTTACTTTATTTAACTGCTGATAATCCATACATAATCAGAGAGATCCGTCCTTCTTCTTAGCGAAGATGACTGGTGCACCCCAAGGGGATATGCTCGGACAAATATAGCCCTTCTCAAGGAGTTCCTCAAGCTGGATTTTGAGCTCATTAAGCTCATTTGTGGTCATCTTATAAGGTTCTTTGGAAATTGGCTTGGCTCCTAGTACAAGGTCTATATGAAAGTCAATCTCTCTATGGGGCAGCATTCCAGGTAGCTCTAAAGGGAACACCTCTGAATATCCCTTAAGGATAGGATGGTCGTCAAGCAATGTTTCCTTTTCTTCCTCTTCTCCTCTGTCACTGATAGTGATAGCAAAAAGCTGACATCCCTTTCGCATGCTCGACTTAAGCTACATTGCAGAGATCATATGAAGAGACATAGGTCTCTGAATCCCAGTGATAACTATGGGCGAACCATGATCATCCTCACACTTGATCTTTTTCAGGCAGCAATCCATCTTGGCTCTATGGGCATAAAGCCAATCCATGCCAAGTACGATACCATAAGATCCAAGTGGTGTCACTCTAAGGTCTACTAAAGTGGTGGTCTTGCCAATCTGCAACTGACATGCCCTAACCTCTGATTCCACTGACACTCTAGCCCCTGAAGATAATTCCACTTCCCAACTGACACCCTGTCTAGTTGCCACTAGCCCACAATGCTCCACCACCAATGGAGATATAAAGGAGTCAGTAGCTCCTGAATCAAACAAAATAGATACATTGTTACCTTTGATCATACCTATAGACTCGATGACCATGGCCTGATGCTCAGCCTAGCGGTTGTCAACCGCTATGAATACTCTATGGGACCTGTCCATATCACCAATTGTTGGCTCTGAAGCGGCCATCCACTGATTCCCTGCCATCTAACCCTGAGGGCAATCCCTTGCCATATGCCCCATGGCTCCACATGTAAAGCAAGCACCCCATGCCTGAAACTGGGCACCCTGAGGCCTAGAGAAAGCCTGTCCTCCTGTCCTATTGGATCCATTGTACCCATCCCTAGAGGACTGATGAGTCCTCATAGGAGGTGTGTAAGGCACCTGTGCTCTTTGATCTCGCCTCTGTCCCTGAGACTGCCACTGCTTGTGCTTGGTGCCCTGCTAATACTGTGGAGGCTTGTGTCTCCAGTTCTGTGGTGTTTGTTGTGGAGGAGGGGGTTTGGAGAACCCCTGTGAGTTTCAGTTGTTTCCCTTCCAATGTGGTTTTTGGAATCCATAAGTCTGAGGTGTGGGGTTTCGGTTCTAAAACCGATTGCTAATGTCCTGTGGTCTGACCTGAATTTCCTTGGCTACCAGTGTCTTCTCCATAGCAACCCAAAGGCTCTCTAGAGTAGACATCCTCATTGGCCCAACTATACCGGCATTTAACCCTCTGATGAAGCGGTTAACGAGAAGTTTCTCGTCCTTTAGATAATCTACGTAAGGCAACAACTCAAAGAATTTGCTCTCATATTGGGTTACTGATAATCCCTTTTGTTGGAGGTCATGAAACTCATCTATACGACACTGTTTGAAATGTTCTGATAGGTACCTCTCCCAGAACCTCTCTGTAAATATCTCCCAAGTGAGAGTATCAGGAACTAATTCGCATTTGTACTCCTCCTATCTCCACCAAGTGGAGGTCGTTCCTCTTAGAAGATGGACTGCGACATGTGCTTTTAGGTTGCTCTCATAAGAGCGCAATGCAAAGCACCTCTCAAGAATCAAAAGCCATGCCTTAGCCTCTACCCCATTGGTAGAACCTCCAAAAGATGGTGGCTAGAGGCGCATGACCTCCCTGATAAGATCCCCTGGATCCCAATGAGCTCTCTCAAAATAAACTAGCTCCACCACTGGAGGTGGTCCTGGTATGTGCACAGACTCTAGATCATTTCCACCCTGACTCTCTACAGGAATAGGAGCTAGGCTCCTACTTCTTTCCCTAGCAACTGATCTATGACTCCTAGAGTCCTGATTTCTAACCTGAGGGTTCTCTGCTGGAATCCTTTCCTGAACTATGCCGATTAGGTTCTAGATTGCTTCTAAGAGGTTTCGGTTAGGATCATCTGGCTGTTCGGGAGGTCCTTCTGGGTTCTCTTCTGGAACCGATTCCTCCCTAGCTACCTCTTCGCGTGCTATGCGCTCATGCCTAGGACCCCTTCCGCGCTTGTGAGCTTGTCGCATCGTCGGAGGCATCCTAAGAGGAAAAATAAAATATTTCAAATAACTAATTTCTTTTAGAAAAATATTTAATTAATTAAATTTAAATATCCTATAAAAAAAATCAATATAATAAAAATAATTAAATAATTTAAAGCGAAACGTAAGTGGAGTAAGGTTCCTAGTGTAGAAACGTTGCTCTGATACCAAAATTGCCATGCCCAAAATTTAGGGCAAGAACAGGATAATTTTTTTTTAAAACATAACTGATAAGAGCATTAAATTTAATAAATATGAATAAAAACTACAACATGTTTTGTTTTAACTATGTTTGGATTAGCTTTATCTACTAGCTCTATATTCGGAAAATTTAAATAAGATAAAATGCATAATTCTAATTGAAGGGTTTTAATGTCTACTCGAATTTAATAAGACAATTAAGTTAGATAATTAATTTACGCAGGCAAAATTAATCACGGATAGCTATTAATTGATTTTTAGAAAACTAATTAAAATTATTCTTCTAGCATCCAATTTAATCCATACTTTAAGATGTGCTCAAATTAATCTAACTAAGATATAATTAGGCCTATGACGAGAAATGTCCCGTAGGTTTTAAATTTCAACACCTATATCCACGTAAGACAATTAAATTTCTATTTATTGAAATACCCTTAGGTTGATTAAATAAATAATGTTTGCCCACTTGATTTTATTTAATCTAAAAAAAACTACACTAATTAAATATTTAATCCTATCGACATGCTTTATTCTTTAACTACAACTTTCTATTCATATATCACATGTGTGTATTTAAATATTTATATTTATATATAAATACATATATAAATATATATATATTCAATTTACTAAAAAGATTTCCCAAACTGATAACAAAACAGTCATGCAAATCCTAGCTAGGGGTTTTGCATTATATATTACACCTTTTATAAAATTTTACCATTTTACATTATTAATAATACCCTAGCCCCTTTTTTTTTGTTTTTTTGTTTTACAGGGCCGAATGAGAAGGTAGCCATGGCAATGGTGGCAGAGGCGACTATGTTGGGAAACGCCGGCGTGGTGGTGCCGAGCTCCACCAGTGGGGCGCCCCACTGTGGGGGTCGCAGCCCACACAATGGTCTTGGCCGCTATGTGAGTCACGACTTGCACAGTGGCGTGGCCCACTGCGCGGAGCATGGCCCACACAGAGTGTCGTCGCCTCCTATGAGGGTCGCGACCCGCACAGAGGCTGCAGCCTCTGTGGGAGTCGCGGCCTGCATAGGGACTGCACACCCTGTGCGGTTGTGGCCCCACGAGGGTTCTAAACCCTACTCCAAGGTAAAAAAAAAATTGTTTGTTTTAATTTATTTATTTATTTATTTTATTTATATAATATATATATATATATATATATATTTATTTATTTGTATATTTATATATATAAATATATGTATATATAGTTTCATATATTTAAATGCATAATGTTTTGGCCAAATTTACTTAGCAACCATATATTATACTTATAAAAAAAAAATTTTTGAAAACCTTAGACAAATTAATTTAAATATCCAGATTTTGATCAATGTTTATTATTTTAGATTTGATTACGAGTTTGCTAAAATTTGAGATAAGATATATAGTCATAGGCTTATTTCCTGCAATTAAATAATGACAGACTTAAATAAATTTTATACAGCATACTAATTAAATATTGTTCTATTTAAAGTAGATAGCTTATTTAACTCTAGATCTACTTTCTACAACAAAAGTAACTAACAAAATTTATTAAACATAAAACAACTATAGCACTACGAATTCATTTAAATCAAATAACTTTTTACTCTAGATTTCTATATCTGCAACTAAGTAAATTCCAAAAATTGATAAATTTAACAACAACTTAATAAATTCAAAATTTATTAAATAAAAACCATAGAAATAATTATAACTACTTTAGGTTTTATATTTGCAATTATATTCATGATTTAATTTTCTGCAACTATGATTATCTAGAATACTTAAACTTAAATCATGAAATTAGTAATTTAAACTGCAATATTTTTATTCAAACACAACATGCATACAACCATTAATTCCTTTCTTTATTTCCTAGATTTATTTCACATGCATAAAGGGGTAAAATGAATTTAGTTGCTTCCCACCTTATTAATATACTCAACAATAATTAAATTCAGAAAACCAGACTTTAGAAAATTGTTCCAGAATTATTCATTTCATCTTTTGCAATATAACAAATAACTATTACATTTCTAGAAATTACTTTAAAAGACACTATAGTCATTTTACAAATAGGTCACTCAACTTTTATAATAAGGACATTTTAAAACAATATAGTAACATATTTTCCAAATGGATTTTGCAGCAATTAACTCCAACAAATTTTTCCACTTGTCCTAATCCCTTTCTTTCAACAACCTGCAAATAAGATCAAGGATATGACCATGGAGTGCTCACCTCCCAGCCTAGGCTAACTGGTAGCCACCCCCGAGCTCAGAAAACCAAGCCCTAGATGGGTAACAAACATGCAAACACAAAAGATAGAATACACATGAATTCAAACACACTCCCAACCTGGCTACACTGCACCACACCTCGATGATGAACTTTTTAAGGGTGGTAGTGGACCAAGTACCCTGAGGAGAACTACAAGTATGGAAAAACATGTAGCCACCTCATGGCAAACCAAATACATCAAGTATAGCAACCCCTTATTCCGTATGCCCCCCAAGGCATTCATGCCTTATTTCCCTCCTTATGACCCCCATTGCATAAACAAGCCATGCAGCAAGGGGCACACAAAATCCCTTGTGATCACTCTCATAATGAGAGTCTCCCACTCGAGGGCTGTCACTTCTACCACCCACAAGATCCTCCTCTCTCCCAAGAGTAAGAGGTCTTGATGACTCAACACATACAACATATAGCACAAAATACCAATTAAAATTTCCAAAAGAACATGCATGGAAACAAATCTTTATACCAACATTACTTTCAAATACATGCAACAAGAAATCCATTATAAGAAGAATGCAACCAACCTTAATCTGCCCAAAGGTAGGCTAGTTTTGTTGAGGATGAGCAACCCAATTCCACGGTTCTTCTCTTTCTACCCTTGGCAAAATTCTCTATTCAACAATCTAGCTTATTCTTTTCAAAATTCTCTTGTCTCCAAAAATGGAGAGTGGGTGATTACCCACAAATTTTCTAATTCCTGCTTAAGAAGCCCATTGTGTGAGTTCTCACAAGTTTCTAAAAACTAAAGAGGAAGGTAAGGTAGAATGGGAAAGGGAACTCTCATTCAAAAAGGAAGGTTTACAACTAGGTTCAAGTCTTCTAATTTCAATTTTCGCACAACTTAGAAAAGTCAATTTTTAGGGTGTCTAAAAGGTCACATGGGAGTAGAAACTTGCCTTAAATTACCCCTAACCCTTAGGTATACCTTATGGGCTTTAGGAAACCCTATTAAACTACCCCTAGGTGTCCATTTAACCCTTTTTTAACCCCTCTGAAGTTTATTTTCGGGTCAAACCTATGTTGACCATCCCAAAGATTCTTTACCCAGGACATTTATGGAATCTCATTACATTAATTGAAAAAGCTATAGTTAAACAATTCCCACCAAGAGACAAATTTAAAAATTCAAACTTAAATCCACACGTGTCAAGTGACACAAAGAAAATACTTTTACAAATTTATACGTGAAATCGTCTCTTGTGGATTTTACATAAACCAATTAAATAACACTTAACACACATGCATCATTTACTATTACAAATAAAATATAACACAAATGGGGTGTTGTCTCTCCAAATAGACAAACCCTGGCTTTACGAACATACATAGGTCTAGGTTTGGTTCTCCGTAATATTTCCATGGTCACATGGATAACTTCTTGTGCATCTTAATTTACACATTAGTAACTTTCAAATAACCACATATAATATAAATCACAAGAATAATAATACACATCATCACTTGCATACCATTTACATCTGAACAATTTAATACATCTTATATCCAAGCAATTTCACATAAACAATTCATCCTAATTCTCATAATTTTGATCCACACTTAAAACATACATCATATTTCTATTATCATAGTAAAGTCCTGCAAATTCAATAACCACATTTATCACCGCAAATTCATCCTATTCAAAAATCATGTAGTGTTCTATATCATAAAGCATATAAATAAAACATCAACATATAGTAATGTTATCCAAATCATGAAGTCATATAAGTTCTAAATCCATAATGCATAAAAATAAAGCATCCATAATAGTCTCATCATAAAAACCACTAAAATGATAGACTGGGTCGAGGTGGGGCCTCACATCCTCCCAGTTACCTCTGCGAACTGGAACTGAGATGAGCCAGGGGATAAAATAATGAACAACAAAAATTACCCATGATTAGGGACTCATAGAAAACTCTATCAAGCCTTTGTCCTTAGGATGAGCATCCGGAGCTGGGACACCAGTGCAGCGCGTTGTCATCCTATACAGACGAAGTACAAAGTGCATACATAAATCTCCAGATACGTAAATAATACAATGAAGTACAAAAAACAAATGAACTAAGTAAAAGTTGTGAGATGCGAAATGACAAATAAAACAAAAGGAAGGGAGAAGGATGAGAACACTCACAATCGGTTCATGATTGAAGCCTCCCACTAAATGATGATCCTCTCACCTCCGTAAATGTACACACAAGTAAGAAGGGAAAATGTTGGGGTTGTGTTTTGGAGCTTGCCTAAGTCAAACTCCCATTTTGGTGTTTCCACATCCATGGACAACCCAACAAACCCATGGGAAAGATGAATAATAAAGAGAATAACAATGTAACATGAAATTTGAAATAAAGTTGATAGATATGCAAGAGAGAGGATTAAGATAACTCCTCTATCATGAATGCAGATTGGAATGCTTAGAAGTTCTTGGAATGATGTACTTGGAATACTTGGTAATGCTACAACAATGTGTTATTATGAGGATCCATTTATTACTGAGAGGGGGGGGGGGAATCAGTTAAAAACAAATCTACAACACTTCACCAAACTGTACCGATAACTATTCAAACAATTTTCTAAGCCGATTTAACAAACCATTCACTTAAGTGTTCATCAATATGAAAACATAGTAGAGATATCAAATGCACAAATCAACAATGCATCCACCCTATGAGCACATAGATTTTTGATGTGGAAACCCAACGGGGAAAACCAGGGTGGGAATTAGCACCCACAATATGTATTTGCACTCTTTTGGAATGCATCTAGTTAAAGGCCTAGCCCGGTTAAGATCTTACAATATGCCCGGTTAAGAGGAGACCTTGTTAGGAGTCCACCGGTCAAGGGATTTGGCCTTAGCCCTCTTAGGAGCTCTACCTAGTTAAGAGTAACCTTGTTAGGGGATTTCAAACTCAAGTTAATGAGCCGCCGAGTAAAGGGATTTACAATATAAGACCTGTTAGGATATGCTCGGTTAAGGGATTTCAAACTACTGCAATTTTTAGGGAACAACAGGGAGAATGATCTAATTACAACACTTCCTTGCTTTCTAGTATAAATCCTTTTCAACACAACTCTGCTACACACATATAGACAGTTCAAAATGGTTTGGCAATACCTTCTTCTCAACTCACCAACATAAAATCTCTTCTCCAACTAGCCCTAAATACACTTTTCAATTAGGGTGGCTAAAAACCCTAATTACATCAACAAGATACAATGATTTTACATTTAGCACAATAAAAAATCTCTGACAAAATACATTATAGATGATTACAATAAATTTCTATATGATTTCCATTGTTGAATGATCACCGCACATCGATTTGATAAGCAATCAAACCCTTGTTTCATTCTTCTAAGAACTTTGTTGTTTCCTAAGAAATATGATCCTTGTACGTGCTCAAATACCATCTTATCATTACACATAGATTAAGACACACCATTACTAATTTATGATCATGATAAGATCCGCCGCCAAACCTTAAATCATTACCGATTAAAGATTTGATATCGATATTTATTCTTCTTCACAGAGTTCGTAACAGTCAATTATAAATGTGCTTTCCGGTTCACCAAACTTGATGTGATTTCAATCACAAACTCATACCAATGTTATGAACATATATTATGAACCACAACACCTGAATCTTCTACAATCATTCGTACCAGTCACTTAATCATCGCTTTATTCTTGTTTACCAGTTGACAACAACTTAGCAATTTTGCTATCTAATTGATTCCACTACCAGTTAGGCTGTACCTGTTGGTCTAGATGGCCTAGATGACTAAACAAACATGGTTTCCATCAATGGCAACACAAATAAAGTCATCAAACTTCCTATTACAATTATATCATCATCATCATCAAGACAACAATATCCCCTTGACATCATATACTTGATCATATCAACTTTACTCGTCATCTTCTCATCTCATCATTATCTCCATCAATTATGCCAATAATCTCCCCCTTTGTCATTAATGGAAACACCAAAATCTCACTATGCAAAAATGGAACTCTAACTGTTATGACTAGTAGACTATTATTTTCTTCTTCTATTCTATTTCACTTGTTCTTCTCCCTTCATTAGTCTATTCTTCTCTTTTTTCTCTTCACTATTCTTCTCTCCCTTTCCTTTTCTTCTCCCCCTTTGACAACAATGCCAAAGGTGAAAAGTGTCAAATTCATCTTTAGCTGCTTTTGTTTTCTTCATCTCTGCTTCTCCTCTTGAGGAGTATCCCTTTTCTCATCTATCCACAGTGAAAGATCTTCAATTAGTCCACTAGATTGATGTTGCAACAACATCTTAGTTGACCTGTTGTAGGGGTATAACCCCTACCTTGCCTCTGAGATACTCAAAGGTTGTTTTAGGCAATGGCTTAGTGAAGATGTTAGCCAACTACTCCTTTCTTGCACATGATCCATCCTCACATTCTTTTCTTGCACTCTTTCTCTCAGATAATGATACTTTAGTTCAATATGCTTTGTTCTAGCATGCAATACAATATTTTTTGAAATGTTTATTGCACTTGTATTATCACAATATATGACCATTGGTTCTATCATATTCTCTTTGAATCCTTCTAATACATGTCTCATCCATATTGCTTGAGTACAATTCATATATGGAACCACATACTATGCTTTCGTTGTATACTGAGAAATGCACCTTTGTTTCTTACTAGTCCAGGATATCAGTCTTCCTCCTAGAAAGAATGCACCACTAGTTGTGCTCTTCCAGTCATCTATATTAGTTGCCCAATCAACATCTATGAACACCTTCAAAGAGAAGTTTCCTTTGTATGGATACCATAATCCATAATCAATAGTTCCTCTAAGATACATATAAATTCTCTTCACTACAACCATTTGAATCTCTTTTGGACTTTTATGAAATCTAGCCACTATACCAACTACATGAGCAATGTCCAGTCTATTATGAACTGTGTGTGTGAAAAGAGGACCTATATCTGTATCTGGAATACAAAACACTTCAATTAAGTCATTAGATGCATGGTTAGTAAATAAATAATCAATGAATAATAAACCATTACAAAGCGACCCATTGCCTTCTAGAAGATGTGAGTTTAGATTGCTCTTAGATTACTAAGCTATCCAGTGACTAGACAACACCTAAACAAAGGATTTAATCTATATGAGCATGATATTAAGCTAGATGGATGCAAGATTAATCTAACAAGATTTAAGAAATATTAAGCTAAATAATTTAATCAATATGAAATAATTAATAGGCAATATTCTCAATGAACTAGAGAAAAAACAACATAATAACAATATATTCTCCAATATTTTTTTTTTGAATGAGAGATGAGAGCCTAAATTTATAGAAAATTCAGAAAGAAACCAAAGGCTCAGATCAAATGATGATGAGTGGTCAAGATTTTCCAAGAGGAAGCACAATCCAGGTTAATTGATGTGATTGGATGCTTTTCTCAGTTTTAAAGGAAATTGAACTAAAATTAAGATAAAATCAGAAAAAACTGATTTATTCTCTATTTCATTCAATTTTAAGATTTAATTGTTTTTGTAGACACCTAAAAGTTGCACAATCAATTAAGTGAATTTTATTCATTTAATTATTCTTAATTCCTCCTATTAATTAAATTAAGATTTAATTAATATACCCTTCTTCTATCTAAGCCATTTAATTAAATTCATATTTAATTAAATACCCCCCCTCCATCCATTTTAATTAAATTTACATTTAATTAAAAATATCAATTTATCCCCTTTCCCATTTTAATTAAATCTACATTTAATTAAAATCTCATTTGCATTTAAATAAATCTAAAATTTATTTAAAAATCCCCCCACTAGCAAAATCCTACATCTCCCACTTGCCCCCTAAACCCCCTTACTAAATTCTTTTAGATTCTTCTAATCCTAATCAATTAACCTAAACCCATCCATTATCCCTTTCCCCTAAATTTGAGGAGGCCACTTCTCAAATTTGGAGTAAAGTCTTCAAAAGGCATTAAAGCCTTTATGCCTTCAACAAGCTAACTTGTTGAATACCCCCAAATTTGGAAGGACTCTTACAAATTTGTCCCCAAAGTCTTCAAACCATTAATGGTTAACTAACCCTTAGTGGCATGGTTAGAGACTTTTTGCCTAACTCATCCCTCATTTAACCCAAGGGTCTCATCAAGAATTCATTGCTTTGACCATAGTTATCCATTTAACCCTTGCACAAGAGTTTACCCCTTGGGTAAAAGCTTTATCCAATGGATAACCTTAACCTAACCTTAACCCTTACCTCCTAGGGTAACCATGAGGTCTTCTCAAGCATTTAATGCTTCTTTCATCTCCTCTCAAGAAGTCTTATGCTGACAATTGTCACCATTTCATTGGTGAGAATTGTAAACATGGATTGATTAACTTTCAATCCTAGCCCTTGTTGAGATTATTCAATCTCAACCCTCCATTTCCCTATTTTCCCTATAAATAGAGCCCATTCCTCCTTCAAACAAATGAAGTCTTTGTGCATCAAACTTATAGTCTTATAACATTAACATATTATCTCTCTTTGATGGAATCGTGCATTTTAGATCATTTTGATAGCATTATAATCTTAGATATATCATGTTAATCTCATATCATATTAGCTTCATCTTAGTATCATTTTCATACTAGTTCAAGCTTCATATCAATATCTTGCATCCTATCATCATCTAGTTTCATATCTAAATCATCACTAGGATCTTGGTTGCATTCCATTTAGATCTTAGAATCATAAATCTTGTTCTTTACGTTGTCATCTTAAAGAATCAAGTTCTCTTCCAAGCTGAGAGCCAGCTTGAATCATGAAGATCCTTGGAGATAGAGGAACATGGAACAATTTAAAGAGTATAGATTCATTTAACTTTGTTTTGATTGATTTCTAACCTCTCATGCAATGTTTCATGTGTGTGTTTGAGATGTTTCCCCCTATTGCAGGTTGACACCACATTTTCCAGGCATACATTTCTGGCGCCCACCGTAGGGTACATCCCCAAAAATAACATCATTTTTCATGCAGGTAGAAGACAACAATCATGCTAAAATACTAGAATAGTGCATCTAGAACCTTCTGTAGTGTATCTGTGCTAAACTTTAGCGCATCCATGGCACATACTAGTGCATAGAAACCATCTTTCAATGCATCTGATCTTATTTTTGGTGCATCTCCTTTTCTGCTTGTCAAATGCATAGGAACACTATTTTAGCGCATTCGGGCCACATAATAGTGCATAGGTTATTTTCCTTAGCGCATAGACATCATTTCTTAGTGCATCTGTGCAATACTTTAGTGCATAGAGTTGGCAGAGGCAAAAATTTATGACAGAGTAAAAAATTAGGCTTGTGGGAGGCAGATTATATATTGTCAGGATGTTTGAGAGGGGTTTTAGACCTCTAGGAGATATATGCAAAATTTAGTTTTTGGAAGATCCTCCAAATTTTAGACTTAGTCAAATTTTAGGGCATTTCAGAATCAGGATTGTAAAATTTGTAACCAAGATCAGAATTTAGGCTTGTGTAAGCCCACACTAACATTTGATCACTGACTATATGCAGGTTCTAATCTTATTTTTTTGTGCAGGGGAAGGAGTTAGTTTAGAGGCTTTAAGTTTCCTTTTTTAACTTTCTTTCAACAAAAGTTGGTTAAAAATAACTCACTCTCCTTTTTGCAAAAGTTAAAATAAACCTCATTATTTCATTTGGATGCATAAAATGAACTTCATGCCTTCCTTTTTGGTGTTTTAAAAGAAAATTCATCTTTCTTTATTGCAAGGTAAAAAGAACAACAACTTCATATTTGCTTTCTTGTAAGATTAGAGGAAAAACACTTCATTTTGGAAGCTGTAAAAAGAACCAACAATCTTTAGTTTGGCAAAAGTTTTAAAAAGAACCTCACCATCCTTTGGTGTTTAAAAGGATTCACTTTATTTTGCAAAAGGAAAAAGAACCTCATCTTCATTTTATGCAAAGCAAAGAGGGAAAACTTTCCCCTATCAACTTTAATTTTGTTGACCAAAACCACGATTTACTTTGTTGACCAGGCTTGTTTTACAAAAGTTTTGGAAATACACACTTTTCTATGAAAGGTTAAAAAGAACATCATGCTTGTTGGAGCAACATCTCCAAATAGAAGTTAGCAAATCATTGTCTTGAAGGCTAAAAAGAACCTTGTTTCTTGTCTCGAAAGTGGAAGGTATATGCTCTCCCCTTAACTGGGTGACCAAAAAGCCAAACCACTCTTAAAGATTTCTTTACTTCAAGCAATAAATCCTTTAGCAGGCCTGCCTTCCCGAGGGGTTGAAAAAATCTTAAAGCCATTCTTTGGCCGGTGTGAAGGGAATGACCTAAGTGGCAAATTACTTTGATACCAAGTGTTCCAACCCACTATAATCAAAAGTGAAAAGCGAGGGAAGTCCTTTTCAATGGTTGTGCACAATGATTAGCCTTCCCTTAGTATCTTTAGGATACGTAAAGCCTTTGTTCTAAAGGTTGGGAAGCCTCCTGAGGGAGTTTAACACTAATGACCAAACAGGAAGCTTGATTATGAACCTTAGCATTAGAAACTTTGAGCTGAGTCAGTCGCCAAACATTGGCAATATCATAGTGCAAGGGTGGGGAAGAATCTTCCCCAAGATTACTCACCATATATCTCCCAAGATAACTACTCAATTGTGAAGCAATTCACTTTGACTTAATTTCTAGAAAAAGGCAAAAAAATGGGCGCCCCCTAGGGGGTGACAAGGTTGTTTGAGCTTATGGACTATCGAGACTAGTGGGCTATGATATTGTCAATGACCTTTGAATATAGAGTCTATCTGGTGTGTCTTTTGTTGTAAATCAAACCAGTAATAACATCGGGGATTTGAACACATCCTCAAAAGAACATACACTCAATGTTTAGCATTAGGATGACCATAGTCTTCATGTGTGCTATGTATTCTTGTCACAAATGTTAAAATATCTTGCAAAGTATCCAACAATCAAACTCAAAATTCAGTTCAAACAAGGAAAAATCATAAAGTGGGGAAGATTTTCAAATCCAACAAAGCATCTTTTGAGATGGTTATCAAAATTTCAACTATCTTTAGGAAAGGCTTTCATCCAACAAGATTAGGGGAATATCAAACCAAGTGATCAAGAGTTTATCTATTTTACTTAGTAATCTTGAGTATCCAAAAAAAAAATCATGCATCAAAATCAAAAGTGTTAAAATTCAAAAAAATAAAAAACAGAGCAATCATGGTAGTTTAGCGCATAGGAGCAACTTCCTAGAGCATCTGGAACATACTCTAGCGCATACAAGCCGAATCTTAGCACTTTCATCAGTCAAAATAGTGCCTAACTAGTATCATACTAGTGAAATTTTAGGTAGCGCTTGTTAGCATCAGTCTAGCGCATTTAGACATTAGTGTAGCGCATTCAAGGCATATCATAGGGCTTGGAGCTCAAACAATAGTGTGTAATCGGAACATATTAGCATGTAATCTATCTAGACCAATCAAAATCAAATAATCTGAATTAGCGCATAGAAAAGGAAACTTAGCGCATCGGGGTCTTCCTGTAGCACATTTGGATCATTCTTTAGTGCATCTAGTCTCTGGCTTAGCGCATGGTCAAAACTCAGAAAACCAGAGAGAAAACAAGCCTTTCTGAAAAAAAAAAAAAAACTTCTTGAGTATCCTTTCACGTCCAATATCAAACACGGTCATAAGAAATCAAATCAGCAACACCAAAGAAATCATTTCCAAATCAAACAAGTCAGTCTTAGAACAAATTTGTCGATCTTAAACTAGCTAGAGATAACACTTTTTCCTATCAAAATCAGGTTACATCATCACACTGATGAAAAGGTCCACTATCCAATAGATTCTATCATACAAACAACATACCAAGTTTAAACCTTAAGTTGTCAAATCAAGTTTCCATATCGGGAGACTTTATCCATATCATTTGACACACTTTGTCGTGAGGGGGCATCTAAACCTTCATTTGATAAAAGTAGACTTAAGTTTCCAAATGAAGTATCTCAATCCAAACATCAAAGAAAACCATTGATCATTCGTGTATGACCACTCCTCATATTTTGAGACGAACAAGTCTTCATCACAAAACTAAGTTAAAGAAGAGACAACCTAGTCCTAGGACCCTTATAAAACAGAGTAAATTTCTCTACGTCAAACTATCAAAAACATCAACTTTGATCATTCGTATGACCATTCATCATCAAACTGAGAAAAAAGAAACTCAGTCAAAGGAAATGACTCCTAGCGTAAATCAAGATCAAGATATCATGGCTCTCCAATCTAATCCCATTTTTTATCAAGATCCCACCTATCAAGAATCTTATGTTGATCCCCTAATATTTTGGTATTCCATCCATGATGATCCCATTTCATCTCAAGATTAGAGTCCCATTCAACATCCACCTTCTAAGCAAAAGCATGATATCCCTTCTATCTCCTTCACTAATCTAATTGGAAATCAAGAAAAAAGCACAAATGATCCTATTCCAAGTCAAGATCAAGATCAAGGAATCTCTTCATCCTCCAAATTTATCTTAGGTCCTTTCATTCCAAAGTCAATCTATTCATCCTCCGAATCTATCTTAGGTCCTTTCATTCCAAAGTCAATCTCTTCATCCTCCAAATCTATCTTAGGTCCTTTCATTCTAAAGTCAATCTCCTCATCCTCCAAATCTATCTTAGGTTCTTTCATTCCACAATCAAACTCTTCATCCCTTCCATCCATCTTGGGTCCTTACCTCCCTCCATCACCAATCCATCACCTCAAATGATCCATAAGAAAGATCAACAAAGGAACACATCTTTGAACTTCTTTCAACCCTCTATCTAAACATCTTTCCAAAACTATTCTTCTATCATTTCCTCTATCTATTTTGGGTCCTTATGTCCCAAAATTTGATTTTCCCCCATCTCTTCATCACTTCTTGAGTTGTGTACCTAACACTCATCTTGAGTACATTTCCATCTATCCTCACACAAATCTTCAAACATTCTATCTATTATCCAACACCTCTTTTCTATCGTTCAATCCCTATCATTCAATCCTTTGCATAAATGTTTCATCTGTGAAATAGGCATTTATGTCATTTTGTCACATACTTTCCCATGCTCGAATCTAATGTTTAGTCCTTGTCCTAGATATCTATTCATGAAATGCTTCAGAATATAAGGTTGTTCCTCTTTAACATTTTCTTTTGGTTAGGATACACACTCAATCCAGAAAAGAACCACTTATTGTATCTTGGTACTTACATCTTTTGATTACTATATCTCATACGCTTAATAGATTGCTCTAAATCATTGTGATCTCTTAAATTGAAGAAATGGCTAGTGAAAAATCTAAAATCTTACTTCAGTCCCACTATAATTATCAGACCCATGTAAGTTTCATCACTTACAAGACAATGGAAGAAAAATAAAGAGAAAAAAGAAATATCAAAAGCATGAGCAAGCAAATGAATATCAAGAAAAGCAAATGCTTGGCTATGGGAACATGCAAGTAACTCCATCAAGGCTATGAACGCCTGGCTGGAAATGGAGCAATATTTGTGAGATTACAACGATAACCTCGTCGGGGCTATGGACGCTCGCTGGCAGCGAGGCTCTATCCAAGATGCTTTTGAAGTCAATATAACTCATGTAGCTATCCATGTTGGATTCTAAAGATTACAATGATCATATGAGCCAGAATGAACCCACTTGCACACACATGGGTAATCAAAGACTTAGTACCTTGATTCAATTTATGATTCTTCTTCACTTTTGAGTCTACTTCCTAGTTGCTAGAAATGTTCAGTTGAATTTTCCAGAGGTTCTAAGTGTGGGTTGGGTCTCTATCTTTGAAAAGTTTAAGAACACTTATTTAGATGGTGCAAAATGTTGTGACAATCTTACATATCACCTCTTTGCAAATGGAAACCTCTATGCTTGGGGGCAAAGCTCATCCACTCTATTCTTGCTTCACTCTTATCCATACCATCTATCCTATCTATTCATATCTTCTATCATCCAGTCATTTCTACAATCTTTCTTCGCCATCCTATCTATTCATCTCTTCTATCATCTAGTGCTATCTACAATCTTGCTTCATCTTATTCATATCCTCTAATCCATATCCTCTTATCCATACCATCTATCCTATCTATTCATTTCTTCTATCATCCAATGCTATCTATAATCTTGCTTAACCTCATCTATATCCTCTAATCCATATCCATCTATCCTATCTATTCATATCTTCTATTATCCAATTCTTTCTACAATCTTGCTTCACTCTAATCCATATCCCTTATCCTATCTATTCATATCTTCTATCATCCAATGCTATCTATAATATTGCTATCCTCTAATCCATATCCTCTAAAACATATCCCTTATCCTATCTATTCATTGCTTCACCTCATCCATATCCTCTAATCCATACCATCTATCCTATCTATTCATCTCTTCTATCATCTAGTGCTTTCTACAATATTGCTTTGCCTCATTCATATCCTCTAATCCATATCTATTCATTTCTTCTATCATCTAGTTCTATCCATACCTATCTCTATCCATATCCCCTATTCCATCCTTGATCTTGATCAAAACTATGGACAAAAAAATCCATTTCCACCTCAATGGTTTAGTCATCCATTCATAATATTCTGTGTCTTGCTATACATTGGGGCAACCAAATACATCTTTCTTCTAATCCAAAAAAATAGCAAAAAAAAAATCAAAATATCCAAAAACTAAAAAAAAAAATCGAAATATCCAAAAACTCAAAAAAATCAAAATATCCAAAAACTCAAAAAAATCAAAATATCCAAAAAACTCAAAAAAATCAAAATATCTAAAAACTAAAAATAAAAAAAGTCAACAAAATCAAATAAAAATTGAAAATAAAAAACATGAATGCATGGACCATCCATCAAATCAATTCAACAACAAAAAAAAACTCTCAAAGTCTGCAATCAAACTGGTCACATGTCTTGTTAATCAATTCATTACTCAAAATCAACATCAACATCAAACATGTCTTATACAAGGATAGGTACACTCGAAACTAGACAGATCGGTCTTATACAGGGTACTCACTCTTTGAAACTAGACATTCTTATCAATCATTGAACAAATCAAAATAATGACATAGATCAGTATGACTGCTAGATTTTGTTCTAGTTAGCCTTATCTTTATCAATTGATGGTAGTACATGTTTCACAAGTCATGTTGTACATATCATATCCACCCATCTAAGACATCACCAGAAATTCACAAATGCTTATCAATCCTGGACATACTTAGCATAGTCACTACCCTTGGTTTATCTGAATCAATTATCCAAATCGTATCCCACCATGGCTTGGTGATTAGTGTACATATCCATATCGAAGTAGTATCAGCAACAAGGAGCAAAATCCTAACCTCGCTGGGGGCATTTTGCCTTCAACATTTTCAACATCAAACCAAAAATGTAGCAAGACAACAAGGATCAAAACAACCAACAAATGACAAACAACAGCGCAAGAAGGCTAGACATCACAAACTTGAACTGATTTCAACTAAACAAAGATCTATTTGCAAGATGTTTTAATTGACAAGAATACATTTCCAATAACATTCATGCTTACTTATGGTTGTTAATTGTTTCTTATCATATCTCTTGAGCACCTCTAGGATGTCTTACGACTAGAGAAGCAAGGAAGGAATGTGATGTTTTATTTGTCTACTATCTGTGAGTGGTCTTTTATCATGCAAATTTGTCCTACAAAACAATCAGGTGGCATATCGCTGAGGACATTTTAGATTTGTATGGGACAAAGGTTAACTCTTGTCTGTTTATGCAAGCAACACTTCAAGTCATCTTGGTTCAATCATACCTCAACGCTTGTGTCGTCTTGCAATATCAAAATCCATGTAAGTTATACTCAGGTTGTTATGGTTCAATTATACCATGATGCTTGTATCAACTTTCAACCAATCAAGGCTCAATGATGAAAACAAAGGAAACACTAGCACTTTGATCACAATAGATGGCAACATTGAGAACGAGAATGCATATTAAGCTTTGCATTAGCTGCACATCATTGTCATCTTAATCTTGCATTAGGTTGCATATCATTTTAATCTTGCATTTAGTTGCACATCATTATCATTATCATACATCTCATAAATCAAAGAAATGCATCATCACATTTTCATTCATCTCATCATGAATCATACATTCACAACATAATCAAAATCAAGAGCATTTATCTAAGCATCAAATCATCTCATAAAATCTCACATCGAAACATAATACATATCATTCATCATTGCATCCCTCACGTACATATCTATCACATCATCATGGAATCTTTCTTCACTTTCACATCTTCATCATTCTTCCAGACTATCTTCTATCATTCTTCCAAACTATCTTCTATCATGTCTTATACAGGATGTATCTTTCCTGAAACCAGATGTTTTGATCAGCTCTTATACAAGATATATTGTTCTTGAAACCAGATGTTTTGATCGGTCTTATACAGGATATATCGTTCTTGAAACTAGATGCTCGATCATCCATGTCTTATACAGGCGGTATCATTCTTGAAACCAGATGCTTTATCATCCATGTCTTATATAGGCAGTATCATTCCTGAAACCAGATGCTCGATCACCCATGTCTTATATAGGAGGTGTCATACCTGAAACCAGACTTGATCTCAATCCAATCAATCTAATAAATCTTATGAAACCCATGCATGTCATCACTATCCACTCTTCTATCTTTCAAACAATATGCTTCTTCTTTTGAGAGATCATTCATGCCTTTTGTACACAAACGATCTCCTGAGGGGGCATTATCATATCAAATCTCAACATCAATTTCATATCAGTTTCATATCAAATTTTCATATCAAATCAATTCTTCATATCTAGAGCATCATCAATATCGCTCATCAAATCTGGGGCATCATATCGACTTTTCATATCAAATCAATTTTTCATATCCACAACATCATATCGATCAAATTTTAGCATCATATCTAACAAGATTGTCTTTGAATCAACATGTGATCACACGTTAGCTCAAAGAGGGGCAAAATGTAGACACCTAAAAGTTGCACAATCAATTAAGTGAATTTTATTCATTTAATTATTCTTAATTCTTCCTATTAATTAAATTAAGATTTAATTAATATACCCTTCTTCTATCTAAGCCATTTAATTAAATTCACATTTAATTAAAAATATCAATTTATCCCCTTTCCCATTTTAATTAAATTTACATTTAATTAAAATCTCATTTGCATTTAAATAAATCTAAAATTTATTTAAAAATCCCCCCACTTGCAAAATCCTACAAATGCAAGTTGCAACCACAATTGAAATAAAGTAATTTTATTTTAATTAAATTCTATTTTCCCCACCCACTTGCAAAATCCTACATCTCCCACTTGCCTCCTAAACCCCCTTCCTAAATTCTTCTAGATTCTTCTAATCCTAATCAATTAACCTAAACCCATCCATTATCCCTTTCCCCTAAATTTGAGGAGGTCGCTTCTCAAATTTGGAGTAAAGTCTTCAAAAGGCATTAAAGCCTTTATGCCTTCAACAAGCTAACTTGTTGAATACTCCCAAATTTGGAAGGACTCTTAAAAAATTATCCCCAAAGTCTTCAAACCATTAATGGTTAACTAACCCTTAGTGGCATGGTTAGAGACTTTTTGCCTAACTCAACCCTCATCTAACCCAAGGGTCTCATCAAGCATTCATTTCTTTGACCATAGTTATCCCTTTAACCCTTGCACAAGAGTTTACCCCTTGGGTAAAAGCTTTATCCAATGGATAACCTTAATCTAACCTTAACCCTTACCTCCTAGGGTAACCATGAGGTCTTCTCAAGCATTTAATGCTTCTTTCATCTCCTCTCAAGCAGTCTTATGCTGACAATTGTCACCATTTCATTGGTGAGAATTGTAAACATGGATTGATTAACTTTCAATCCTAGCCCTTATTGAGATTATTCAATCTCAACCCTCCATTTCCCTATTTTCCCTATAAATAGAGCCCATTCCTCCTTCAAACACATGAAGTCTTTGTGCATCAAACTTATAGTCTTATAACATTAAGCATATTATCTCTCTTTGATGGAATAGTGCATTTTAGATCATTTTGATAGCATTATAATCTTAGATATATCATGTTAATCTCATATCATATTAGCTTCATCTTAGTATCATTTTCATACTAGTTCAAGCTTCATATAAATATCTTGCATCCTATCATCATCTAGTTTCATATCTAAATCATCACTAGTATCTTGGTTGCATTCCATTTAGATCTTAGCATCATAAATCTCGTTCTCTAGGTTGTCATCTTAAAGAATCAAGTGCTCTTCCAAGCTGAGAGCCACCTTGAATCTTGAAGATCCTTGGAGATAGAGGAACATGGAACGATTTAAAGAGTTTAGATTCATTTGACTTTGTTTTGATTGATTTCTACCCTCTAATGCAATGTTTCATGTGTGTGTTTGAGATGTTTCCTCCTATTGCAGGTTGACACCACATTTTCTAGGCATACAGCTTTAATTGCTTTCTTTGAGATTATTTATCAATTTTTAATTTGTTTTTTCAAGATTATCTCCAATTGATTTCTTTTCTCAAGTTTTAATTCTTTCTTGGCCAATTAATTCCTTTTTTTATTTTTGAAGATTTGTGCTCATAATTTCCAATTCCTCTTTCTTGATTTGTTTCCTTTTTTGAAGATTTATGGAAAATTGATTTATTTAATTAAATATGCTAGCACATTTAATAAAATAAATAAGATAATTGTTTTAAAATGATTTACTTGGAATGATTTATTAATAAAATAAATATTTAATTAATATTGAGTGATTAATTTGCCATGTGACATTTGATGATTAAAGAATTAATTGTGTGCTCAAGATTGATTTAATTGCCTTTGGTTAGGACCTTGGTGATGTTGTCGAGATTAGGGGCTCATGGTTTAGATGACCATTTTTAGGGTATTACATTTTCCCCTGTTTAAATTAATGTGTGAGCAGCGCATTAGTTAAAAGAAAATTTGATGTCTAGGAGATACCAGTTCTGAACTTGATTGATCATGAACTAGACGAAAGCGAGGTGTTTAGCTTGTTTTGAAGTGACGAAGATGAATGAAGTCCGATTGAAGCGATATCGTTCCCAAACTTGATTGAACTTAGGAATGATAGAAAACAAAAGATACCGAACTTGAACTTGATTGATCAAGAAGCGGATCTTACTGATCTAGAACTTGATTGAACTTAGATACAGTGAGTGGTGATAAAAATCAATCTTGAACTTGATTAATCAAGACACGATTAGTGAAGATAAACTGTCTAGCTTGATCCAAAGCGACAAATACTAAACACCTGCTTAGATTGAGTGTGATCAAAGAAACTCTTTAAACCCTTGATTGAGTTTAAACGAATAATCATCTTGATGAAAAGCGATGAAACTGATCAACGTTAAGAGATTACATAAAAGACAATATCAGCTTGATATGAAGTGATGAAACTGATATGCCCCTAGCGATGAGGTCTTATTTGATTGATTTTCTTTAGTTGAAAAAGATTTTTTTGCTCGACTTTTGATGAAGATTTGAAAATTTTCTCGACATTTGAAGATGTGAGGTCATAAGGTCATAAGTATGCCCCCTCGGGAGTGAAATCGAAAGATAGCGAGGGTACATGATGATAGGCAATTTCTTTAGCGATGATAAGTTGTTTTGAGCATAAATAGATTCAAAGGAAATTTTGAAAATTTTGCGTTGATTGATAAGAAATTGAGCGCAAAGTTGATTTGTAGAAATTAAATTAAGATTTAGCATTGATTAATGAGAAATTGAGCGCAATTAGAAGAGAGAATGAGATTTTGATGAAAAGAGCGCTAAGTGGTCCAAATTTTGTGAAATTTTGATGAGAGAGTTGACATTAGATTTCGATTTCGATCTCGAAAATGGACTTAGGACAGCCAATTTACAAGCTCTTGATTTGATTTCATCGTACTTGTGTTGATTCGATTTTTGAGATGCTTTTAATATGCTTTATTCTACATGTATGCATTTCTTTCCAGTAAGAATGTATGTAATACAAATGATCATGGATGTCTATTTTTGTTTCTTTTCATATGCAAATAGATGACGATGCAAATAAATGAGGAGAATGAGTAACTAGTAATGCAAATTTTTCATTTTTCTATGCAATAATATGCATGCAAATGAGTAATTATGAAATGTATAAATCTATATAAGATGCTTATGGATGCAACTAAACATCTCAAAACACAAGTACTCGATCAGAGAAATGATGAAGAAGAAACCACTTAGCTGAGAAATGATGATGCTTCAAACTCTCATTCAAAAGATAAAGAGATTATTGTTATCATACCAAAATCACTCGAAATTCAAAAAATGCAAAATGAAATGCAAAATGAGATGCAGAATGAAATGCAACCTAATCCTAGTCACTAGATTTGAAAAGTTTAATTTTCATCATTGAGCGTTTTACAAACATAGCAAGAAGATTAGAGTTCCTTTCTTTTCATGTGCAATATTAATTATCTTGTCCGCAATGACCCATTTTTTCGTTCATATCCTTAGATAGATTTCGTAGGGACTTGGATTGCATGATAAAGAAATTCCCTCAAAATAGACAAAGAAATGATGGGAACCTCCCTGTAGCATTCAAATAAGCGGAGTCAAGGTATGTGTGGCGATTTCACCTTGATGTGAAAGCTCTTATGACAGACACCCAGCTGATTAGATGTTTTCAGATCATTAGAATCATTCCTACAAGAAGAAAACAAAGAAAATATTATGCCCCCAATCCTTTCTCCTCTTAGTCAAGATAGACTTCCTTGAGTTACTCAGAGGAATAATAATCAAAACCAATATAAAAGACAACACACAAAGAAAATTTTCATGCATAGCTCAAACTGTTTAGTGATTGTTTTCTGTTATGTTGTTTTGCTTGTTAACTCAGTGATAAAACTCTTCATTAGTCAGAAGATAGGTAACTGAATCGGAGTGGACAACCAAGTTTCAGTGACGGAAAGATGACTTGGTTGACACTGCTCAAGACATGTAATGTGCTCTTGTCAATTACCTAAGACTAGGACATTGATCAGTTTTAAGCCTTGAGGGTTCCAACAAACCAGGATGTTACAAAAGTGACTGAAATATGTACAAGAGAAAGCAAATATGCAGGAAAGTGGGAATGCCAATGTTGCATTGATAGATGGAGCACTTGAGTACAAGGGTGCCTGTTTACCAAGTTTTCACCTGCTTGGCAGAGATTCCTTCTTTTTTTTTAAACTTTTTCTAATTTTTAGGATTTCTCCATAACTTTTTATGATTTTTAGGAGTTCTTAAGGACTTTTTATGATTTTATAGGAGTTTGTTCAGGACATTTTATGTTTTTTAGGATTTTTTAAGGACTTTTTATTATTTTTGAGGAGTTTGTTTAGGACATTTTATGATTTTTTTAGGATTTTGATATTAAGCTAAATGATTTAAATATGTATGAAATAACTTAGTATGTGAATATCTAAATGCACAAATATCAATGAACCTAGAGCAAAAGCAACATGATAACAATACATTCTCCAGGATCTTTTTTTTTGAATTTTTTCAGGACATTTTCTGATTTTTAGGATTTTTTAAAGTTTGCCCCTAGTGTCTAGCAAGGCAAAAGGGATTTTTCAGTATATGAATGGATAAGAGAATGATGGTGGATTCTTTCAAGGACTATCTCACAATGTTAATCGAAGCACATGAACGAGATACAGCAATGTAAATCAAAGATTTTAGAGATGTAAAGAAAGGATTTTAGTTATGTAAAGCAAGGATTTTAGTGATGTAAAGAAAGGATTTTAGCGATGTAAAGAAAGGATATAGAATAACAAAGCCATATGGTCCAAAGAAGTGGCCATGTCAAGAGGTTTGTGGAAAACATGTTTTTGCATTTTGTCCATAGTGTTGATCAAGATCAAGGGATAGATTTGGATAGGAGGTAGATATGATAATCAAGATCAAAGGTGGTAATGAAGGATGTAAGCGAGAAATGGATAGGAGCTAAAGGGTGTGGATCAAGTGCAATATATAGGACATACAAAACCTATAAAGATCCTTAACCTTGTCAAGATCAAAGGTGGAAAAGGGATATGAACATAGATAGAGCAGATGAGGGATAATGGAGGATGAAGGATAATGAGGGAAGAAGGATAATAGATGGATGTACATGGATGGAACTTGCCCCCAGTGTAAAGTGCAAAAGGATAATGGATTACGCATGATGCCCATTTGCTAGGTTTTCATCATGGTACTTGCCCAAGGTGCCACAAGAAGTGGTTTTCACACAAGGACAAATTTATTTCTCTTTACTTTTTATTTTCTTTTTTTTTTTATTTTTTTTTCACTTTTTCATCATTTTTTTTTTCTTCTGGAAGATAATGGAGGCATGATAGGGGATGGAAGAAGGACCCCAATGCCTCATTGCTTTGGATGTTACCCTTAGAATATGAGTTGCAATAGACCATGGCTATGAAGGTATGCTCAAAGATGTTGGCAGGATATGAAATGAAACTAGGCCAAGGATTTATGCAAAGGATTAGATAAGAGGGATGGAAGGGTGAAAAAGAGGTGTTGGATAATGGATGGGATGCTGGAAGAATTGTGTATGGATAGATGGAAATGCTGGAAAGATCAACATTGGCACATGCCTTGAGGGTTGGTGGACCTATGGAAGAGAAGTGAATCTCAGATTTTGAGATTTGGATGGAGGAAAGGCTACATATTTTGGGGCATAAGAACCCAAAATGGATGAAGGAGGTGATGGAGGAATAAAATCATAGGGGTTGGATGGAGGAACAACAATTTTGGATGCCAATTTTGATTTTTCTTGAGACTTTTGTGCTTCAAGCAGCCGCTTAGGGATCCACATGGTTTTTGATTTTTCATGCTTTTGTAGTTCCTTAGAGCGCATTGCTTGTACAAGTGCCTTAGGAACCCACATAACTTTTGAATTTTCTTCTTTCTTTGTGGGCCTTTGTGGCATTTTGTATTTTTCTTTTTTTTTTTGGATCATATTTTTCTTTGTTTTGACATGTCAGTTAGAAGGGACATGTTGATCCTTGAATACATGTGGATTACTTGACTTATGACTTTTATGCTTGGCATCCATATTCCTTGGAGGGAGATGCGTGGATAGATAGGAATGATATGGATGTATTTTAGATGGATGGAAGGTACTCGAAGACGTGTGCCTTTGTTGATCTTGCATAAGGGATGGAGGGATATAGGGACCTAGAATGGATGGAAGCGGCGAAGGAGAAGGCATGCATTTGGATTTAACTGGAGAAATGTGGGATTTATGAGAGATACCAACATATTGAGAAATTTCCTTGAGGCCATGACCTTTAACATTTTCTTTAATATGGAGGGGTTCTTTCTTGTGGAGATCTACCCCTTTGCCTTTATAAATATTTTGACTTCTAGGATACATTGTTCTTTGGAAAGAAGACGTGGGTCCATTATGAGATGAAGGTGGAATGTAAGGAATGATAGGATCAGGAGAGGGATTTGTAGGCATGATGGATCCTTGAGGTGAAAATTGAGGATTATGACAAGGAGACAAAGGGATACTTTGATCTTGACATGGAAGAGGAACATTGGATAGAGTAGGAAGGGTGTTTGACTCTTAATTTTGAATAGGATCATTTGAAAAGGTGGAAGAGGCATCATGATCTTGCTTAGGAAGTGGAGTAGGAATGGGATTTGGAAGGATGGTTTTCTCTTGAGATGGAAGTGAGTCATCTTAGAAGAAATGGAAAGGTATAAGGGGATCATCATGGGATTTTAGGGAGGTAGGATCTTTTTCAATCATTAGATGGGATTGAGAAGTTTTGTTGTCTTGATCTTGATTTATGATAGGAATTGTTTCTTCATTTTTCAGATTATCCTCTTGACATGGAGTCACTTCTAAGGAAGGGATAGGATTTTTCTTAGGCGTAGGGGATTCTTGGAAGGTCTCCATATTTTGACATGATGGGGAAGCATTTTGGAAAGGGCCTTCTAGAGTGGCTATGATTGGAATTGGAGTGCATGTTGGCATAGGATCTAGGATTTTGAAATCATGTGAGGAACTTGTATCAATATTGGCATTAACTTGGATTTCCATAAGAGATAGCCCTTGAAGGTAAACATGGGAAGTTTCACTGTTTGAAGGAGATGGTATGGATTGTTGTTGAGAATTTTTAGGAGATGAAGACATCATGGAAGGGATGAAGGCTACATATCGAGCCTTGCTAGACATAGGCTCATGATTTTTGTCATGCTTAGAAGTAGTTCCTTCTTTTTCTTTAGGTGAGTCATTAGGATCTTCAATTTGAATGACACCATCATCAAGGAGATCTTGAATCTTATGTTTTAATTCCATATGCATTGAAGTCTTATGTTTTTTATGCCTATGATATGCAAAATAACTACTCAAAACTGCACATCCCCATGTGGTCTTTTTAGGCAATATGATAAGATTGTTCTTAAGAAGCTCTTCTAAAGCTGACTCAATAGATTGCCCCAAAGGTGTAAATTGTCTATCTAAGGAATAGATGCATTTTTGTCTTGATGAAGGTGTTTTGTGATCTTGCATGGGATTTGGTCTTTGATTGTCAATTATTTGTTGGTATTTGCTTGTCAAATCACATAATTGTTTTAACATTTCTTGAAGTTTCTCACACTTGATATCATACATTTGTTTTTCAAATGGAGTCATTGATTTATTTTGTTGGATTTCCATGTCATATATTTCTTCCTTGATATCTTGAAGCATTTGAGAAAAGGTAGCCATGGGAATTGGAGCTAAGGTATCCATGGGATTCTTACTTTTGTCAGAATTTTTAGAAGAGCTTTTGGTTTGAATAGGCATTTACAACCGATGGGACCAGGAGCTAGATGTGTTGCAGAAGTCAAGATGAAATTGTAGCTAGTTATTCATTTAATGTAGTGATTGAGAGAAGTTACTAAGATCTAGTCTAGTTTCAGGAATGATCTATCCTGTGTAAGACGTTATCTAAGTTAACTTAGGTTTTGATAAGATGTTGTTTGAACTAGCTGAGAAATGATCGACAAAATCATGCAATGCAATGATAGGAGTACACTATCAAGGTTATTTATGCTCAGGAGGATGATAACTAGTTTTAGGCTTCTGTAGACTGTTTTAGACAATTTTGACTATTTTGACTGACAAGATCAGGAATTTGTACGATAGAGGATTGGATAGAGATGAGATTCTGACAGACAAAGTTTTAATGACCGATGACTACCATTTTTCTGATAAGGATTGATGTTTCAATGACTGACAGAGACTAGTTTGGACATAGACAAAGTTTATCACTGAATTGTTTCATATTGTTTCATTTGTTTTCTCCAGTTTTAATATTTCATTTTTCAGTTTCAGGGATGAAAACACAGAAAACAAGCAAGATATATAATAATTCAATCACAACATGCTAACCCTATGGAAGTTGGCTTAGAGAAGAAAACCTTTGCTTGCTGACTTAGGTACACACCCAATAGCTAATCAAAATATGACCACTATGTCTCATGCAATGGATTCTCAATGCCGTATTAGCCGACTCCAAATGCTAATGGGGGCATGATATGGCAAGTGTCTGGGGAGAGTTACAATCTCTCTTGCACAAAGATTATCAACCTTTCAGAGGTGAATCGGGTAGCTTCTATCTTATAGTTCTTAGTCAGGAATTCCATTTAAAATTACCCCTTGAAGTCATGCAAGCATGATTGAGGCCTATAGCCCAACAAGGTACCAAAACAAGTTGTAGTCATGTCAACGTGATTGAGACCACGAGGCCCTACAAAATGCTCGATATGAGAGATCTCAAAGAGAAAACTCAAATAATCCCATCCTCTGAGACTTTAATCACTAGAGGCCTATTTATTATAGTGAGTTGGAATGCTCAGGTCTAGCTGTACTCACTTGGGTCATTCTCATAGGGTGATTACTTTTTCCCACTATGACAGGCTTGCTAAAGGTACACAAATCTCAAAACTTAGAAAAAAGCTTCGGGGGTCTAGATTTCTGATTGTCTATAAAAGACAAGAGCATACTCTCATACCTCTTAGATTTTTCTGAAAACATGAAAGATAGATTTGTTCTTTAACCAAATAGCAATTTAAGTGCCTAAGAAAATAGTAAATGAATACACAATGTTTAGTCGATTCTCCTTAGGCAACCTACAAAACCAATATGTCAGTAGTCATTTTCTTCTTGATTCTTTGGCAAGCGTATGTTTGATTGATAGATTCTTTGACAAGCATCCTGCAAACATTAAAAGCCCAAAATTAGTTGCCAAAATAACATAAAAAAAAATCATCAAAAGAAAATTATAGCATGCAAACTGTAAATTAAACTAATCTAACAAGAATTTCCATTTTTTATGACTATCCTAGTTATGACAGTTTTGATAGTACCGCACTCTGTCGTTTATAAATTTTGAACTAGAGATAATTTGGAAAATCTCTTTGGTAGAAATGTGGAAAATGTGTACTTACAGAACATATTAAAATTTGGGTTAGATCCAACAGTTCAATACAAAGTTATGTGCTCTGAACAGAGACCATTTGTGACTTTCATAGAAGAATAAGTAAAATGATAGTCTTGCACTCTGTCAATCATAACTTTCAAATCCAAATGTTTTAGGAAAATCCCTTCAGTGATCCTATAGAAAGCTTGATTTTAAACAACATATCAAAACTTGGTTGAGATCCAACGGTTCAATAAAATGTTATGCTCTCCAACCTGAGACCATTTTTGACTGTCACAAAAGAATAAGTAAAATGATAGTCCTGCACCTGTAGAAAACTTGGTTTGCAACAACATATAAAAAATTGGTTTAGATCCAACGGTTCAATAAAAAGTTATGCCTTCCAAACCAAGACCATTTTTGACTGTCATAGAAGAACAAACAAAAAGAAATATTTTTATCTGCAAATTTAATGCATGTTTATTAGTTATAAAAACCAAATATTAAATTTGTTCAAGAAACATTAGAAATCTTGTAGTTGTGGGTTCTAGCCCCATGGTGGGTGCCAAAGATGTGTGTGTGAAAAGTGGACCTGTATCTGTATCTAGAATACAGAACACTTCAATTAAGTCATTAGATGCATGGTTAGTAAATCAATAATCAATGAATAATAAACCATTACAAAGCAACCCATTGCCTTCTAGTAGATGCGAGTTTAGATTGCTCTCAGACTGCTAAGCTATCCAGTGACTAGACAACACCTAAATGAAGGATTTAATCTATATGAGCATGATATTAAGCTAGATGGATGAAAGATTAATCTAACAAGATTTAAGAATATTAAGCTAAATGATTTAATCAATATGAAATAATTAATATGCAATATTCTCAATGAAACTAGAGAAAAAACAACATAATAACAATATATTCTCCATGATTTTTTTTTTGAATGAGAGATCAGAGCTTGAATTTATAGAAAATTCAGAAAGAAACCAAAGGCTCAGATCAAATGATGATGAGCACTCAAGATTTTCCAAGAGAAAGCACAATCTAGGTAATTGATGCGATTGGATGCTTTTCTCAGTTTTAAAGGAAATTGAACTAAAATTAAGATAAAATCAGAAAAACTAATTTATTCTCTATTTCATTCAATTTTAAGATTTAATTGTTTTAATTGCTTTCTTTGAGATTATTTATCAATTTTTAATTTGTTTTTTCAAGATTATCTCCAATTGGTTTCTTTTCTCAATTTTTAATTCTTTCTTGGTCAATTAATTCTTTTTTTTATTTTTGAAGATTTGTGTTCACAATTTCCAATTCCTCTTTCTTGATTTGTTTCCTTTTTTGATGATTTATGGCAAATTGATTTTTTTAATTAAATATGCTAGGATATTTAATAAAATAAATAAGATAATTGTTTTAAAATGATTTAATTGGAATGATTTAATTAATATTGATTGATTAATTTTCCATGTGACATTTGATGATTAAAGAATTAATTGTGTGCTCAAGATTGATTTAATTGCCTTTGGTTAGGACCTTGGTGATGTTGTCGAGATTAGGGGCTCATGGTTTAGATGACCATTTTTAGGGTATTACATGAACAACATAGTGTAGTTTACCAATAATTGATCTATAATTAGTTTCATGCACTGGATCTGAATCATCTTCCTTGGATAATCTGCAACCAGTAACCATAGGGGTTCCAACCAGTTTAGTCTTCCATTCCAAAGGCTTTCAATACCTCCTTCACATATTTGGACTGGATGATAAAGGTTCCTCCTTTCATCTGTTGGACCTACAAACCAATGAAATTTTTTATTTCACCTATCAAAGACATTTCAAATTCCTTTTTCATTTCTTTTGCAATAGTTAAACTCATGCCATCATCTCCTCCAAATATGATATCATCTACAAACACTTCTGCAATCAATAACTTCTCTCCTTCTATCTTTAAGTAAATATTGTTGTCCTCACTAGTTCTTTGAAATCCAATCTTTATCATGTATGAATGGAGTCTCTCATACCATGTCCTTGGAGATTATTTAATCCATATAAATCTTAATGAATTTTTCACAGTATGTCCTTATCTTCAGTCAATGCAAACCCATCTAGTTGTTCAATGTAAACCTCTTCTTCTAGAATCCCATTTAAAAATGTAGACTTAACATCCATTTGGTATACCTTGAATCCTTTTAATGTAGAAAATGCAAGTAGCATTTTTTACTCCTTCAAGTCTAGTAACTGGTGCAAAGGTTTCTCCATAATCCTCACCTTCTTTTTGTGCATATCCTTTGCAAACTAGTCTAGCCTTTTTCCTAACCACTTCACCATCTTCATTCAATTTGTTCTTGAACACCCACTTAGTACCAATCACATTTTTATTAGTTGGTCTAGGGAGAAGTGACCAAGTGCTTTTCTTCTCTATTTGATCAAGCTCCTGCTTCATAGCCTTTATCCAATCATCATCCTTGAGAGCTTCCCTCACTATCTTAGGTTCAATTGTGGAAATCAGACAAGCACTTTCTTTGATCTTTCTTCTTGTTTGTACTCTACGATTCCTATCTCCAATTATCTAATCTTTAGAGTGATTCAATTTTACATATCTAGGTATAACTGGTTCTGATGTAGAAGCCTCTTCTTCTTCATCATCTTCTTCCACCAGTTGAGAAGCATCCTCCATAATGTTTTGTTCAACATCATTTTGAAATTTTGATTCAATGATCACTATCTTATGTTCATCTACTGCATCAAACTTCATGGTATCATTATATTTATTAAAATACTCATCAAATTTCACATTAATACTTTCCACAATCTTCTTGGTTCTTTTGTTAAAGCACTTGAATGCTTTGCTCTTAGTTGAGTAGCCAAGGAAAGTTCCTTCATCACTTTTAGGATCAAACTTTCTGGTATACTCATCTCTCTTTATGTAACACCTGCTGCCAGAGACTTTGAAATTACTAACATTCAGAGTATGACCATACCATAATTCATAGAGAGTTTTTCCAGTACCTTTCTTGACCAATACCCAGTTCATTGTGTATACTGGAGTGCTGACTGCTTCTCTCCAAAACATTTTAGGTACATCCCCTTGTATCAACATTATTCTTTCTGCTTCAACTATGGTTCGGTTCCTCCTTTCTGCAATCTCATTCTGTTGAGGTGTCCTTGGTGTATATAGTTGTCTCTTGATTCCATTCTCATCACAGTATTTCATAAATTATGCTGATGTGAATTCTCCACCATGGTCAGATCTCAGACACTTTAGATTCTTACCAGTTTCTTTCTCCAATAAGGCTTTGAATGCCTTAAACTTGCTGAAAGCATGAGAATTCTCCTTAAAAAAATTAACCCACGTCATTCTTGAATAATCATTAGTAAATATCATGAAATATTTATCACCTTGAAAACTCCTAGTCCACAAGGGAGCACATAAATCGGTGTGCACCAAATTTAAAATATTTTCAGAAGAAAATGATTTTCTTTTGAAAGATGAATTAGTCATCTTACCCAACTAAAACTCCTTACAAATCACATTGTTTGGTTTCAATAGTTGTGATGTACCTCTAACCATACTTGAATTTTTGACCTTGACCAAAGTATCAAAATTTACATGACAAAATATTCTATGCCATAGCCAACTGTCCCCAACTTTTGCAACCAAAAAACTGTTAACATTAGTGTTCAGATGAATTAAGTTACCTTTTGTCTATTTACTGGTAGCAATCAGTTCTCCTTTGCTTCCTAAAATCTTTCACACTCCATTCTTGAACTCAAGATGATAACCTTTATCATTTAGCTGACCAACACTCAACAAGTTATGCTTCAATTCTTCAACCCAATACACATCATCAGCATTACTTTTCCATTTAAAGAAGTTGAACCTTTACCTTTTACCAAGCATGGTGTATTATTTCCAAACCTCACTACTCCACCATCAAATTATTCAAGTGAGATGAACTTGTTCTTGTCACTGGTCATGTGGTGTGAGCAACCACTATCAATGACCCACTCCTCAATATTGTCAATATAAGACACTAAAGTTTTCTTGTCAGAGAGATCTTCCTTAACTGCTACAAAAACAATTTCCTCATTATCTTCATCCTTCGATTCCTCATCGATAACACCTTCATCTACTGCAACATAACATTGTTTCTTACCTTTTCCCATAAACTTTTTGATTTTTTCCTTCTGATCACTGTTAGGACAATTAACAACAATATGTCCTATTTTGTTACATGAGAAGCACTTAAGAGGAATCTTTCCTTTGTACTTACTAGTGCCTCTAGGAATTTTATTTTCCAATAAAGCCTTAATTTCCATCATGTTATGTTCATCATCCACTCCTTCATTACCACCACCATGATAACTTGACCTATATTCATGGTTATGATAGATATCCTTTCCTTTCCTTACCAGTGCATTAGATACTGATGTTTTGAAAGAAGAATCTTCTTTAGGTACACTATTATCAAAGCTATTCAATTCAAAAGTAGTAATCTTTCCTATCAATGAATCAACTATAACTTTATCTTTGCCGAATGACCTCAATTCTTGGATAGCAGATACTCTAATAGCATAAGCAGGTGTAGTGTCTTTAATTTATGACCCTAGCAATTTTCAACTGCATTAGGGTCCTCACACACACGAGATTGAATCCTCTAGCCTGATTAGAGACTAGAGACTGCTCAACCCTTGGAATTTGCTTCTTCCTTGGCCTCCGCACCACCCTGTCTGCACTCTACCATGGAGAAAGGGGTAGGATAGGGGCATGGTGCCACTATCCCCCTGAGGATAGGGGCATGGCACCACTGTCCCCCTAGGATAGGGGCATGGCGCTCTTGTCCTCCTAGAAAATGAGCGTGGCACCCTTGTGCTCCCAGGATAGGGGCGTGGTGCCCCTGTCCCTACCCTATTTTGGGGCATGACCTTTCCTAGAGCATGCATTGTAGGTTGTGAAGTGAGTGGGAAACTTCCCCGATATTGGCCTATGATGAAAATCCATTTCATCAACCCTAATTGATATGTATTTAAGAGACATTTGCCCTCTCATTTGCATAAGGTTGAATAAGGTGAAAATTTGCGATCAAGCATTCAAGCATTCGTTTCTAGTATTCAGCATTCTCAAGTCTCCCTTCAAGGCTAGGTGTTGCATTAAAGTCAAGGATTCAACCATTGAATAGGAGATTGATTCCAACATTCAATTCCACACAAGCATTTCTATCAACATTGCTATCACAACCTCCCTTGAGGTGATTTACATTTCAGTCTTTCATTTACATATACTTGCAAGTACTTTCTCTCATTACTTGGTTAATTCCAAAACTAGGGTTTGACTTAAAGGCAAACCCCCAATCCCAACCCATTTTCCTCTAATTTTTTTTGTGTAGGTTGCAGGTGCACAGGTGTACTTTCAGATTCAGGCTCCATTTGTAGAGGTGGAAAACCCTTTTCATTTTTTAGATTTTTCAAAGGACCATGTACATTCCCACCACGATCCGAGCAACATTTTCTGAAATTCCTAGGGCGACTTCATCTCAACATATTATTGCTAGATCCAGGTGTACGACATTATCCCATATTCCGATCTTAAGTTATAATCAGTTCTTTGTCGCTTTTGTACTACATAATTCAATCAATTCCTTTTCATTTCAAATAGGAAGAGGGGATTAGCTTATCATTCCCATTTCACTCAGAAGTCTATCTTTTTTCTTTGAGGTTTGAATCTAGTGAATTCTCCTCTCCTCTTCTAATATAATTGGCTACAAAGTGTTTGAAGATAAATCCGTAGTGAAACTCTCATCTCTCCTTGGAGGGAAAGTGTAGTTTTCCTCTTGATCTCTCATTCACACATTTCACCACATTACATTTTGGTGAACCCGATGTCTTGCATGCTTTCCTTTGAACAAAATTACATATTTTTCATTTGCAAGTTTAAATTTTCTGCAAACTTAGTGGTTAAATCGTTAAAAACCCTAGTTTTTAAATTAAAATTGAACTTGTGATTTGTAAAATTTGCTTGTGGTTATCATAGATCTGAATTTTTTTTTGTTTATCAAATTTAATTTCTTCATTGTCATGTTCAATTTGCAAATCAATTTTACAAAATTAAGAGGTTACTTGTTAAAACCCTAATTTTAAAAAATCATCTTGAACTTGTGCAAAAATTGGATTTCCATTTAATTTTCAGATTTCTAATTGTTCTTAGACTTGTTTTCATTCCTACAATTCAAAATTTCAATTTCCCTCCTTTTCCCCAAAATTCAAATTTCAAAATTAAGTGGTTAGGTCATAAAACCCTAACTTTCAAATTTAATTAGATTTTGTACAAATTTCAAATCAATTTCATTCACATTTAGATTTCTAAACATTTTCCAAGGTGTCCCTATCCATTAGGTTTGACCTTTTTCAAATTTACAATTCAATTCCTCTTTTTCTTCAAAACCCTAATAGGGTCCTATTTTTACATTGGAACATTAATTTAGCACATCTACAAATCGTAAAATTCACCAATTTTTTGGGCTTAGCTTTGAAATCATCGTAATATTCATCCCTGAAAATTTTGAAAAAAGTTGGTCAGACCATGTGCGTTCTCGCCACGGTCGTCAACTTTTTTCCCGAAATTTCAAGAGACTGTTATGACTATATTTAATAGCCTAAATCTAGAAGATTGGTTGATTTCGTTGATTTTTTATCCCTCTAGAATCAGAAATATCTCCAAAATTCAATATTTCAAATTTCAAGAAGTTTTTTAAAATTAAGAGGTTAATTATAGTCTGCCCTAATTTTAAAATTATGTGGTATTCCCTTGGCCCTAATTTTAAAATTCCAATTTCCTTACATTTTTGGAAATTGTGTCATCCTCTTCCCCCAACAAAGTTCAAATTGCGTAATCATTATTTTCTTAAATTTTGCTTACTCAATTTTGTAAGCTTTGTTTCTATACTTTAAAATTCAAAATTCAAAATTTAAATTTTCCCTCTAGTACATGATTTTTGCCACTATTAGCCCTACCTATCCTATCCCCATTAGATGAAGCATTATAATTAAGGCTTCCCAAGATTTAATTACCGAGGAGATGGAGCCTAATTTGGGTAACTTCTTTAGTGAGGATCATGCTAATTCTTCCCATCCTAATCATGTGCCTATTCACCCCATTGATGAAACCCATGATGAAGAAGAAGCTTTAACTAGGGTCTCTATAGATCAACTTTCCACATTGGACAATCAATTTGATAACTTTGAACAATGGATGTCCCAAGAATACCCTAACAGTGAAGCTCTTACATTAATTGAAGCCCTTAAGCGCATGATTCAAAGTGATAAGAATGGAATTGATATATTGTGTGGCATTGCACATACTATTGATTCTAATGTCATGCCTATCAAGAGTTGTGCCAGAACCCTAGGTTATTCACAACCTTCAACATAAGTCAATCCTTCTATTCCTTTGACTACTTTTATGACTAGTGATGCACTATAAAAAGGATGTTAGGAAAACAAGGCAAGTCAAATGTTAGTATTAGCAGTATCAATCATAAATGAAATACAAAAGAAACTACAATCCTAAGCATGCATATAAAGAGAGATATCAAACATATTATAGAAAGCATACAAAAATGGAGAAAAGACACTAAACCCTCCCAAATTCTCTCAAACATGCTCATAGCTGCTCCTCCCTTGGTCCTCTCCTCTCCAAGTTCTGCATGAGTGTAGCCCTCAACTTTTGCACTATTATGGATGTCTTATGGAGATTCCTATTATTACTCAACCAATGAATGTGACACAAGGGGGCAATTCCTTCAACAACTTTGTTCCTCCTTTAAGTGTTACTTTTCCTACCCAATCATCACCTTTGCCTACTTATCATAGTGTCCCTAATGGTATGATGAATCAATAAGGATCCAAACAACTACTGGGAGAGTGGGGGGGGGGGGGTGAATCAATAGATAGAAAAGTGATGAGATGAGATGAAATGATGATCCATAGATTATTCATAGTACTTTATTTTCATCATCGAGCATGGTAGTATAATTCTTGGCTGAGGTAGCAGGAACCAAGTTTGAGCATTTCACCTATAAGCAAGCATCATAGACAAGGAAAATTTATCCTCTATTCTAGTTCATGTGCAAATGGTTGAGGTATACGTTGTAGTCAGTAAACCATAGTGATCCATGACTATATTTTGTAGAGGATCACGTAGCTTCGTGAACTTCCCATGTAGACACCATTAGTACATCCCCCAGAACTTAATTGGATCAATCTGTAAATAACAAACAAAGAAAAAGATATTAGTAGCCATCCCGACGATTCTAATCACTTGTGGATATCCCAGAGTAGCGTAGGAACCTGATATGGATAAATAAATAACTAACAAACCGAACAAGTACTTGGTAGCTTAAACATAATTTTATTGTCAAAGAAAATGTTACCATGTCTTATTTGTGAGGAAAGATGCATCCTTGTGAAGACAGTTGTGTGTAGATGTTTTGATTAGTTGGTTGATTTGATAAGTGATCATCATTTGAGTAGCTCAAAATTTTTGTTTGGTGTCTGTTGTGATGCATATGTATAAAAAATATTATATGCATTTGCAATATTTTTGATTGATTTTTGATGTTTTTGACATGTTTTTGGATTTTGTGAGTGTTTTTCAATGTGTTTGGTATATTTGTAAGTTTGTATGAATATTTTTGGTATTATTTCCAGCCAATTTTGAATGACGAACTCAATGAATCACATTTAATATAGAATCCACTTCGATCAATAGGTTAAGAGTATTGCCCCCAGTTAGATGTTGTTATGAAAGCGGGATGCAGGACGTGAAGTACTGACCCTGATTGCAGATCAATAACAAGCCATGGTTTGAATAACGGATGAATGGATGCAATGGATGTGATCACAACAAGTCTAAAAGACAATGGAGCCATAGCCTTTATGAGTGGCTCTTGTTTTCCAGTTTTTCACCATCGTACTTACCCAATGTGCCACTGAAGTGGTTTTCACCATTTGGATGTATGATTTTCTTTACTATTTTCTTGGTTTTTTATTTTTTATTTTTGGATTTTCTTCAGGACATTTTTCTGAATGTTTTTGGTATTTTTGGATATAGTTGGAGGAACCTTATGCTCTGCACAACTTATGTATGAAACCATTTGAGGTGCATGCTCTTGATCGGATCTTCTAGTGGTTCTCCTTCTGAAGTGGCCAACTGATATGCCCCAGACCCAAATACAACAGTAATAACATATGGACCTAGCTAGTTGGATTCAAACTTACCCTGATCATGTTCTTTTTTTGGTTGGTTATGAGGATTTTCCCTAAGAACAAGATCACCTACCTCAAATGAATGAGGTTTAACCCGATGATTGTAGCTTCTACTCATGCACTCCTGATAGGCATTGAGGTGGTTGTATACAACTTGTCATTGTTCATCAAGCAGTTCCAAGTCCTAAAGATGAGAGACCCTGTATGGTTCATCATCTATTAGATTATGCAAAGAGACCTGTAGAGATGGTATTTCAGCAACTAGAAAATGCTTTCATCCAACAATTTTTAAACAATATTGGTCCTAAAATCACTTTGACTGATTTAATGCATTGTAAACAAGGTGTTAAAGAAAAAGTGAATGATTTCATTGGTAGATATAAGAATTTGTGTGCTCAAATTTCTTTTCATTTACTTGACAATGATATGCAAAGAATTTTTATTTCTAAGTTAAAAAAAAGTTATCAGGGAAAAGCTTCTTTTGTCTGTGTTTACTTCCTTTCTACAGTTGTGAGCAACACTCCACTATTATCAACTGGTTGTGAGTCAAATAGAGCAATCAACTCCTATGGCTCTGAGTGATAAGGGGGAGAGTGTTCAACAAACATTTGGGAAGTTCAAACCAACAAAAAGATTCATCAAGTTCAATGATACAATCAACAACCATAATGCGAATGCTACAACAGGTGTGCCTTCAATTTCTAATTTTTTCCAAAGAGAAAGACAATTTACTTCTTTGAATGAATCTTTACATAGTATTATGTCTCAGTTGGTGCACAAAAATGTTATCAAACTTCCTCCTATAAAACCAGTTGATCTTTCTAAACTTCCATCCCCTTATTTTGATAGCAATTCATTTTGTCAATTTCATTGTAAGCCTAGTCATGATACTGAGAAATGTTTCACATTGAAGAATAAGATTCAAGACTTGATTGATAATAATACTATATCTATGATAGGTGTGAATGATAAAGGGAATAAATCAATAGCTCCTCCTAATCAAAATCTTAATATTTTCACTGATCCCTTACCTTCTCATACCTCTAACGTTATTGAGATTATGCCTAATTCTTTCTCTTCTGAAGAATTCACCTTTATGGCTCTGAACTTGGTAAATATGGTAGAAACACAAGATACACCTAAAGATCCTTGTATTACATTTGACCCTAGTGAAACCATTAGAGCACCCGATGGCCCTTTATACATAGTTGTGAAGTTTAAGGATATACCTTGTCGTGGTGCCCTTGTTGATCCCTCTTGCATGGTTAATGCCATTAGTGAGGAGTATCTTTTCAATTTATGATTGTATAAACCAATATATGATGCTTCTAATGTGGTTGTAAAGTTATTTGATGGCTTCTCTTGTCCTAACAATTGTTCTATCACCCTTCCTATTGAAGTTCATACTAAATTCATAGATGTTGACTTTGTTATCATACCCTCTTCTGAGCAATTCTATGTGAAATTGGGTTATCCTTGGCTATCTTCCATGAAGGCTATTTCTTCTTTAATCCACAAGTGTCTGAAATTTCCTCACCATGGAGAAATCATAACCATGAACCATAGCTTATTTCATCCATCTAAAAGAAGCCCTAGTGTTCCTATTGATTTGTTTTGGCCTAAACAATTTCAATCCCTTCCATAAAGGAGCGATGCTCTTTTTCAATCTGATAAAAAATGGAAGAAAGATGTGATCTTATCCTTAAGTTAACATAGATCTCCAACACTTGAAATTCCTATTATTCTTCAAGATGAGGTTCTTCCCCTAACGGATAGAAATAATCTCCCTCCTAAGGAAGATCATCAACCTATTCCTATGGATGTGACTATACCTTCTCTTAAGGAGAACACCAACATTCCTCCTAGGGTTAGACCTATACCTCCTCCTCATGATGGACCCAGTCTTCTTCCTACACCTACCATTCCTCCTTTCTATGGCACGGTTTCACCTCCTTCCTCTTATCAGGAGAAGAGGCCTGCTTCTCCTCTTGTTCAACCAAAAATACCTCAACTTAAACCTTCAACTATTAAGGAGAGAAACATTCCTAGTTTTTCAAATGTTCCTCCTCCTTCTCAGCCTTCCACTAAGACCCGATGAAATTGTTGTGCGAGAGAACATCGACAAAGATGTTGTGTTTGAGCTAGTGAAGTTGTCCCTCAAAATGCTCAATCTTCTTAGACTCCGACAATTGACATGATTTCCTTTTCTCCCAAGCAAGATGTTATTCACAATGGTAGTATAATTCCTAATGCTTCTGATAGTGAGTATGAATATGTTGATGTGGATAAGCATTTATCAGCTGAATTTTCACAAATCCTAATCCTATCTCCTAGAATTGAACAAAGTGATTTACAACATGAGCATAGTCCTTATTTGAATCATCTGATAGCTCCATCTGATGTACTCGATGTTGCTCCTCTGGTGTGTTTCTTGCCTTCCCAAAATAGTGATCAACAAGATCAGGAGGCAGATGTCATGCTAGATTAGCAATATTAGACCTGTAAATCTTCTCTCTCTATCCTTTCTTTCACTTTTGTGACCATTCTTCTATGTGTGTCCATGTTCTTCTATTATCCTGTTAATGTCTACTTGGGGATGATGCAAAGCATTGAGATCTTTTTTTGGTCTCTTTCATGTTGACTCAAAAGACATCCTTTCTTTCCTTTCTTCCAAGGTAGTTTCCTTCTTTGGGGAATGGTGGTTATTATATGCACATATACATACATGGTATACATGAGTTATCATACATCATGTTGACCCCAAGGAAAGTGAAACTACCTCGTACCTCATATTTTGTGTCCATTATCCCTGGGTTTTTTCCTTGATTGGGGGTAAATCCTTGCGATAATGTGCTTCCTCTCTTCTCTCTCTCTCTCTCTCTCTCTCTCTCTCAGGTGTATCCTACCTTAAAGAAATCGCACCCAATGCGGTGCGCATGATCATGTTGGCATATGGACACTCCAATGAAACATTGTGTGTGATTGAAGGTTTTGTCATTGATGGCAACCTTGCAATCCTATGGCACTGGCAAGACATTATACCAGAAAAGCATTACACAGGCAACCTTGCAATCCTATGGCACCGGCAAGACATTATACTGGCAAAGCATTACATAGGCAACCTTGCAATCCTATGGCACCGGCAAGACATTATACTGGCAAAGCATTACTCAAACAACAGTGCTCTGACATCAACAAAATCAATCTACACCGACACCGGCACAGAAGGAAATATGTATACCAGCACAGAGGCTGACAGGATTTTTGATATGTAATATTTTGTTTATCATTGTAAGCCAACTTGGCAAATTGTAAAATGACTCTTGTATATAAAAGAGATCATTGTAGGCATTTGTAGGACATGGATAAAAAAATTAAATTATAAGGCAGACCTAATGTGTGAATTGTAGGTCAAGGGTATATGTAAAGAACAGAGCAAGAACCGGTACTAAATCTGGCATTGAAGATGCTATTGTAAAGCAGTATAGAATATTGGATTTATGTAAATCCTCATTGTAAGTCAGTGTGACTTCTTGTTGAGCAGTGAGCTCTAGGCAGTTGGCCTTCCTGCATGTGCAGGCCCCTATTGTAAGTAATATTCTCTTATTGGCTAGTAAGTGAATATTGTGGGTCACAAATCCCACCGAGGTTTTTCACACACCAGGTTTCCTCGTAAAACATCTTGTGTTATGGTGTTCTTTTCATATGGATGCTTTTGATTTTGTTATTTACATTAATTCTTGCATACCAGTATACCGTTACTTTGTATTCTGCATATTTAGTTTTAAGAAAATTTCATAACCGGTTAGATATTGATTCACCCCCCCCCTCTCAGTATCTATGGGAACCCTAACAATTGGTATCAAAGCTTGGTCCTCTATTTTCAAAAGCCTAATAGCTTGAGGAAGATCTTGACACCGGTAAAGATGGAAAATCTGATGAAGCAACTTGAAGGAGCTCTTACTAACTATGATGCAGAGAAGTTGAAAAGTATCAAATTAGAAGATGATTTAAAAGCAACTCAGGACATTATTCAGGCACTTCAAGAAAATCTTACTGTTACAAGAAACAAGAGAAGAGAACTTTGTGAAAAATTGCAAAATGAAAATGATGAAAAGGAATCATTAAATGATATGATAAGCAAATTGAAACAAGAGATCATGACAACAAAAAATGAAATGTAGGATATGACTATGAGATTCTGCAAAGAGATTGAGGACAGAAAGAGGAATGAAGAAGAATTGACCAGAAGACTAAGTGATGCAGCAAATGAGAACACAAGTCTTAGCTATGAAAATGATATGTTGAAGATAGATCTGATACATACTCAAAATGACTCAAATGAACTAATGAGACAAAAAGAGATCTTGGAAAGGGAATTGGAAACTGCAAATCAACACAAAGAAAAATTCAAGAAAAGCTCAGAAGAACTTGGTACCTTATTGAAGAATCAAAAACCCAAAGGTGACACTTTTGGAGTTGGATTTGAAGTTGGAGAAAGCTTTGGTACTGCAAATACCTAGGATCAAAACAAACCGGTAAGACCCTCTAATACTTACAAATTCAATGGAAAATGCTTTAACTGTAATAAATATGGTCATAGGGCAAATGAATGTAGATCTACGAATTATCAGAACATCAATCCTCCCACCGGTCAATGCACCAAATGCAACAAAATTGGTCATAACTCTGAAAATTGCAGAATGAATGTAAGATGTTATGTTTGTGGAAGATTTGGTCATTTATCAAATAAATGCAGAACACAAACCAGCATAGGTTATGGGAAAGCTATTCAGAAAAATAATGTAACTTGTTATGCATGTAACAAGATTAGTCATATTGCTAAATTCTGTAGAAGTAAAGGTACACTAGTAGATAACAAAAGTACTAGCTTGAAAGGTAAAGAAAAGGTTGAAGAGGTTAAGCAAGAATTTTCAAAGCAATGGATTAGAAAAGGTGATCTAAATATTGGGGTTACTCCTCCACCGGTAGAACCAACAAATGCTTCACCGACAGGACAATATGATGCTCCACTGGTAGGACAGAGCAATGCTCCACTGGTAGGATGTTCTTCATCAAATTGAAGAAAATTATCTTGAGGGTTTGGCAATTTAATGACACATGTGCTATTATTCCCTTGGTTAGAGAAAAGAAGTTGAAAATCCTTCATTACCGGCAAATAAAGTTGAGTTAATACATTGCCGACAAACAATTAATGTGGTAGGTGGCATAAAAGACTTTATAAAATAAGGTTTTTGGCTCCATTTCATTTCACCGTGAATTCAAACCTTCAGAGAGCGTGAAGATTTCTGAGCTAAGGCATTCCAAGCAAAGAGGCAAAGCACTTCAGCAATCAATCCATCCAAAGGAAGGAAAAGGTAGTTATCATCATGGCATCCTCCTCTGCACCTGAATTCATAGCAAACTCTACAGTAGTCAAGGTTATAAAATGACCTAGGCCTATGTTTTAGCTAGTTCCCGAGGTAGCTAAGAAAGATGACAACACAGGTGCTTTTTCCCAAATTCCAAAGGGTGTTGTTTATGTAGAAGACCCTAGAATGTATATTCATTGCAACATAGAAGAATTAGGTGATGAAGAAATCAAAAACATGTATAAATCTGTTATATGTGACAATGCCGGAAATGTGAAACCTGAACATAAAATTGTTGAAACCCTAGGATTCATTGAAATCCTCTGCATTCCTGAATTTCCGAAGGAAGTAGTTAGGATAGTTCTTAGTAGGGTACATGGCTCATTCTTTTGGCTTGACTCAGTGCATAAAATTACAAAGGTAGCTGTGAAAGCAGTAACAGGGTTACCTTCCACCAGTACCAGACTCGACAAAACCAAGAAGGTCTCCAATTTATTGAAAGAGTACAAAACTCTGTATAAAGACACCTGTAAGATAAACTTTTTGACCACGGATGTAGACAAAAAGATGAGCAAGGTACAAGAAGAGATCAATAAACTTGCTGATAATTTTGTTAACTCACCTGATACATTATCAATTTTTGAGGAAGAATTGCTCAAATTAGAAAGAGAAAAAGAGAAAATAATAAACAAGGCAAAACTTTTGATATCTAAACTAAGTCCAAGATTGGACTATTTAGCATCTCTACGTAAGGAAATCTCAGAGGCACTAACATAGGGTAGCAAAACACCAGCAGAGCACTTGCAGCATCTCACCGGTATAGTACACAGAACTGAGATAGCAATAAAGGAGAGCAAGAAGTTTATGGATGGTATAAACTTAATTTTGTGAGATATTCTTCAGATAATAACTACCCAACTACAAGGTTGAGGTTATGAATTGGTACAACTACAAATCTACTAACCTTTGTCATTGATGCCAAAGGGGGAGTAGTAGATGAGAAAATTCAAAACACAGGGATCACATGCTCAGGGGGAGCCCTCATATTTTTGGTAACATTTTTTGGTATACACATTTTTGGATATCTTTTTTGAAATTTCTCCTGAGTGTTGCCATTAATGCCAAAGGGGGAGATTGTTGGCATATGGACACTCCAATGAGACATTGTGTGTGATTGAAGGTTTTTTCATTGATGGCAACCTTGCAATCCTATGGCACTGACAAGACATTATACCGACAAAGCATTACACAGGCAACCTTGCAATCCTATGGCATTGACAAGACATTATATCAGCAAAGAATTACACAGGCAACCTTGCAATCCTATGGCACTGGCAAGACATTATACCGGCAAAGCATTACTCAAACAACAGTGCTCCGACATCAACAAAATCAATCTACACTGGCACTAGCACTGAAGGAAATATGTATACCGGCACAGAGGCCGACAGGATTTTTGATATGTAATATTTTGTTTATCATTGTAAGCCAACTTGGCAAATTGTAAAATGAATCTTGTATATAAAAGAGATCATTGTAGGAATTTGTAGGACATGGATAAAAAATTAAATTATAAGGTAGACCTAATGTGTGAATTGAAGGTCAAGGGTATATGTAAAGAATAGAGCAAGAACCGGTACTGAATCTGGCATTGAAGATGCTATTGTAAAGCAGTACAGAATATTGGATTTATGTAAATCCTCATTGTAAGTCAGTGTGACTTCTTGTTGAGCAGTGAGCTCTAGGCAGTTGGCCTTCCTACATGTGCAGGCCCCTATTGTAAGTAATATTCTCTTACTGGCCAGTAAGTGAATATTGTGGGTCACAAATCCCACTGAGGTTTTTCCCACACTGGGTTTCCTCATAAAACATCTTGTGTTATGGTGTTCTTTTCATGTGGATGCTTTTGACTCTGTTATTTACATTAATTCTTGCATACCAGTATACTGTTACTTTATATTCTGCATATTTAGTTTTAAGATAATTTCATAACCAATCAGCTACTAATTCACCCCCCCCCCCCCTCTCCGTATCTGTGGGAACCCTAACAGATCGCTTTAACGTGGGGGCATACACTTCGCTCATATTTTCCTTCTTGATACTTAAAATTACTTGGTGAACTTTGTTTTTCTTTGTAATCTTTAGTATCCTTGCTTTCATGACTCATAGTGAGGGGAAGTTTGCTACTTGTAGTCATGGTTCTCTCCTTCTCAATCTTCCCTTTTACTTTGTCAATCAAAGTCATAAGATCCTAATTCCACTTGGGGCTTGGCACATCTTGCCTCCTTGACATGGTAAAAGTCTTTCAATCTTGTTTCCTTTTACTTTACCGATAGTATTGGCATACACTCATACTCCTGGTAAAGTGGGGGCCAAATCTAGTGTCATAAAATGTTGACCCTAGCAATTTTTTACTGCATTAGGGTCCTTATGCATATGAGATTGAATCATCTAGCCTGATCAGAGACTAGAGACTGCTCAATTCTCATCATATGCTTCTTTCTTAGCTTCCGCACCACCCTTTTTGTGCTCTGCCCTAGAGAAAGGTGTAGGATAGGGGCATGGTGCCACTGTACCCCCTAGGAAAGGGGTGTGGCACCCTTTTCCTCCCAGTACAGTGGTGTGGCACCCATGTCCCTACCCTATTATGGGGTAGGACCTTTTCTAGAGCATGCATTGTAGAATGTGTAGTGAGCAGTAAACTTCCCCGATGTCGGTCTGTGACAAAACTTAGTTTCACTAACCCTAATTTATATGTATTTAGGAGGCATTTTCCCTCTCATTTGCATAAGGTTGAATAAGGTGAATATTTGTGATCAAGCGTTCAAGAACATTCAAGCATTTAAGAATTCTTTTCCAGCATTGAGCATTCTCAAGTCTCCCTTCAAGGATAGGTGTTGCATTTAAGTCAAGGATTAAACCATTGAAGAGGAGATTGATTCCAATATTCAATTCCACAAAATCATTTGTATCAACATTGCTATCACAACCTCCCTTGAGGTAATTTACATTCCAGTATTTCATTTACATCTACTTGCAACTAATTTCTCTCATTACTTGGTTAATTCCGAAACATGGGTTTGACCTAAAGGCAAACCCCCAATCCCATCTCATTTTCGTCTCTTTTCTGTGTGTAGGTTGTAGGTGCACAACTATACTTTTAGATTCAGGCTCCATTTGCAGAGGTGAAAAACCCCTTTTCATTTCATGGATTTTTTGAAGGACCGTGTACATTCCCGCCATGGTCTAGGCAACTTTTTCTCAAATTCACAGGGTGACTTCATCTCAACATATGACTGCCAGATCCAGGTTTACAACTTCATCCCATATTCTGATCTTAAGTTATAATCAGTTCTTTGTCACTTTTGCACTACATAATTCAATCAATTCCTTTCCATTTAAAATAGGAAGAGGGGATTATCTTATCATTCCCATTTCACTCAAAATTCTACGTTCGTCTTTGAAGGTTTAATCTAGTGAATCCTCCTCTCCTCTTCGAGTGTAATTGGGTGAAAAGTGTTTGAAGGGAAATCTGCAGTGAAACACTCATCTCACCTTAGAGGGAAAGGGTAGTTTTCCTCTTGATCTCTCATTCATACATTTCACCATATTATAATAGGTAGTAAGGTTCTAAGGATTTTACTTACCACCGTGTCTTCTACTATGGTTCCACCAGCACTTTTGATTTCTCCAACTACTTCTTTTATTCTTTGTCCATACTGGGTGATGTTCTCAGCTTCCATCATCCTCATGTCATCAAACTTCTCTATTAGGATTTCTTCTTTATCTTTTTGCACATGGTCATCTCCACCATAAATCAACTTCAACTTTTTCCAAACTTCATAAGTGGTCTCTAAATTATGAACATCAATATAGTCATAATTGGAAAGAGTAATTACAATGGCTTACAATGCTTCAATATTCTCCTGCTACTCCTTGAGCTGATCTACAGTCCAAGTACTAGTAGGGGGTGTGTACTAATTAACCACATGCTGCCAAAATTGTGGCCCCATACCTTTGATGTAGATATTCACTCTGTTGCTTCAGATTTTGTAGTTATCCTTTGTGAACTTAGGACCCTCCTTCTTCATCATCTTGTATCTTTACCTCAAGCGGTTAAGCTTCTGCACAAATAGGACCTAGTGCTTTGATACCAATTGTTATTACGAGGATCCAGTTACTACTAAGAGGGGGCAAGGAGGAATCAGTAATAAAAATAATCTGCAACACTTCACCAAACTATACCGGTAACTACTCAAACAATATTCTAAGCTGATTTAACAAACCATTCACTCAAGTGTTCATCAATATGCAAACAAAGTAAAGATATCAAATGCACAAATCAACAATGCATCCACCATATGAATAGATAGATTTTTGATGTGGAAACACAAATGGGAAACCATGGTGGGAATTAGCACCCACAATATGTATTTTCACTCTTTTGGAATGCGCCCTATTAAAAACCTAGCCCAGTTAAGAGACGACCTTATTAGGAGTCACCCGGTCAAGGGATTTTGCCTCAACCTTGTTAGGAACTTTACCCTATTAAGAGTAACCTTGTTAGAGGATTTCAAACTCAAGTTAATGAGCCACCCAAAGAAGGGATTTACAATATAAGACCTATTAGGATCTACTCGGTTAACAGATTTCAAACTGCTGTAAGTTTTAGGGAACAATAGGGCAAATGATCTTATTACAACACTTTATTCCTTGCTAGTACAGATCCTTTTTAGCACAACTCTACTACACACATGCAGACACTTGAAAATGGTTTGAAAATACCTTCTCAAATCTCTGACATAAAATTTCTTCTCCAACTAGCCCTAAATACACTTTTCAATTAGGGCATCTACACACCCTAATTATATCAACAAGATACAATGAATTTACATTTAGTGCCGCAAAAAACTCAGCCAAAATACATTACAGATCATTACAACAAATTTCTAGATGATTTTAGTCGTTGAATGATCACTGCACATCAAGTTGATAAGCAACCAAACCCTTGTTTCATTATTCTAATCACTTTGTTGTTTCCCAAGAAATTTGATCCTTGTATGCACTTAAATACCATCTTATCATTACACACAAATTAAGACATGTCATCACTAAGTTATAATCATGATAAGATCCACCACTAAACCTTAAATCATTACCAGTTAAAGATTTAATACTGGAATTCATTCTTCTTCATAGAGTTCATAATAGTCAATTATAAATGTACTTTCTGGTTCACCAAACTTGATGCGATTTCAATAATAGACTCATGCAAATTTTTTGAACATATATTATGAACCACAACACTTGATTCTTCTCCAATTGTCCGTACTAGTTGCTTGATCATCTCTTTGTTCCTGTTTACCAGTTGACAACAACTTAGAATTTTTGTTGTCTAAATGATTCTACTACCGGTTAGGCTGTACCAGTTGGTCTAGATGATCTAGCTGACTAAAAAAACATGGTTGCCATCAATGACAACACAAGTAAAGTCATCAGACATCCTATTACAATTATATCATCATCATCAAGGAAAAAATATCCCCTTGACATCATATACCTGATCATATCAACTTTACAGGTAATCTTCTCATCTCATCATCATCTCCATTAGTTATGCCAACACAATGGTGGAATAGCTTCAATTTATCTCTAAGAATTCAACCTGCAAGAAAAAAATTAACCCAAATTTCCAAAAGGATCCTCCCAAATGCTTCCCAAGTGAAAGATATAGATCTAGGAAGGAATTCAGATGTTAGTGGGTGAATGCAAAGGTGTTATGATTCCTTTAGGGTGTAGCCATAACACTCAAATGGCTATCTATGGATTTTTAGATTCACAAGATGCTAGCGCATCACATGGACATCTCCGAGCTGCGCCTGTGTCCCCGAAGGTGACAGGTTGGCGGAGTTGGTAATGCTTCGGCTAGAGATGACATGGATGGTTTGAATGGATAAAAGGACAAGACAACGGATTTTTGTTGGTATTTTGGTATGGTTTTGTCATTGATGTCAACACCTACTGAAAACAAGCACTTTGGAGATCCAACAACATTCACCGGCAAGCAAGTAACTATTGCACAATTACTAGTATATGGTTCACCGGTAGGATATAATGTTCACCAGTATCTAGAATGATATGGAAGACACTTAGTAATGTCGAAGACATCATGTGGACACTTTGTTTTGAAGAATTAATCATTGGTATATTCATATTTGCATATTTGCTTTTACTGGCAAATAGGTCCAGGTTATCTAGAGTTACACCAGCAAGTTTATCTTTTCCAGATCAGCATGGCAGGCTATGGAGCTGATTTATTATTGATGTAAATGCATTAAGCTGACATGTTTAATTGGTTATTGCATCAGATATTATATTGTTTGTAAAATGATTTTATTGTAATATCTTGTAGAGCCGACCTACTAAAATTGGTCTTAGGGTATGGTATAAATGTAAGATCTTATTTGTAAGATCAAATGTGGAATGTGGAAATGAATTGAGTGAAGGTATATGCGAGATCAAGCAGAGGTATACACGAAGACACCATTTGAAGGTGAAGCTAGGTTTTTGTATAAGCATATCAACATTACACTAGTACTAAATCCAGCATATGAAGATGCTATTTTATGCAGTACATTCTTATTGGATTTAACCATCCAACTGTAGTCAATGCGACTCCCATTTTGTGATTGAGCAATGAGATCTAGGTTGTTGGCCTTTCTGCATGTGCAGACCCCATTTATGTACACTTACTATCTGCAGTAGTATCATCTGATTGTGGGTAAGGTTTCCCACCATGGATTTTCCCCTTATAGGGTTTCCACGTACAAATATTGGTGTTATGTGTTGTGGATGACTTGATGTTTGTGTTTCATGCATTAATCTTTATTGGTATAGCAATTTACTATTAACACTGTGTACCGACACACTTAACTGGTTTACTGGTATTAAGCATTAAGTTGGTTAATTGGTTTTTGGTTTGAATTTATTAGACAACTGATTCTTCTCCCCCCCCTCTTAGTTGTCTTCGGGACCTAACAATTGGTATCAGAGCTTAGTCCTCTTTTGTAGAAGTTTAACAACTTGAGGAGATCCAATGTCTACTAATTATTTCAGGAAGGAAAGACCTAAACTTGATGGAACCAACTATGGGATATGGAATATCAGAATGGAGACACATCTGAATTGCATTGGTAAAGACATCTGGGAAGTTACAAAGAATGGTTATATTGCTGCTATAGCTAGTCAGACTACTCCAACTACCTTAGCTAAAGATGAAGAAAATGATTGCAAAGAAAGAGAAGCACTTTTGAGCGCATTATCAAATCAACAAATCATGGGATTATCAGATAGGTCTACTGCTAAAACTATTTGGGATCATTTGGAAACACTGAATGAAGGAGATTCCATAGTCAAGATTGCAAAACTTGAAAGCTTCCGAGTCAGGTATGAACATCTGAAAATGGAAGAAGATGAAAGGATTTCTGCTTTTATGGAAAGAGTAAATGAAATTGTTTTGGGTATTAAATGTTGTGGAGGAACTCTGAGTGAGGATGAAATTATTTCAAAAATCTTAAGAGGTTTGCCACCGGCATATAAAATGAAGGTTACTGCTATAAATGAGTTGAGAACAATGCCTAATACATCAGTAACTAGGGATACATTTATTGGAAAACTTTCAACCTTTGAAATTGAGGAATTTGGTCCTGTTGCTACTATAAAAACTGATTTAGCCTTTAAAGAATCAACATCATCTACTCCATCATTTGACAAATCAATCTAGAGAGCCTTTTATGCAAGAGAACTTGAAGAATCTAGAAAGGATAATGAAGAGCTTGAAGAACTTGAAGCACTATTTGCAAGGAAAATGCCAAAAGGTCCAATTGGAAGTAAGTATGAAGGTAAAGCACCCTTTAAATGTTTTAACTACAATTAGATTGGTCATATGGCTTCAAGATGCTCTGATAGACATGCTAGACTAAGAGAAGAAGCTAGAAGAACATACAAGCCTAATCCTAAATATCAGAGATACAGATTTAAGAAGAACAAAGACAAATCTTGTTACATTGCTGATGAAGGTGTGACTAATGATTCTGATGAGGATCCAATAGAAAATGGATGGGTTTTTATTGCTATAACAGAAGATCAACTAGCACCTACTGCTCAATCGATAGAACAATCCCTAGTAGCTAAAGTAGAAGCAAAGGATGAATGGATCATTGACTCCAGATGCTCACATCATATGACAGGAGACAAAGGTAAATTCTTGAACTTTCAAAAATACAATGGAGGTTTAGTAAGATTTGGAGATGACAAAGCCTGTTCAATCAAAGGTAAGGGTTCAATATCTCTTGATGGTAAGCATAACACTGACAATATCTACTATATTGAAGGATTAAAGCATAATCTTTTAAGTGTTGGTCAATTAGTTGAGAAGGGATTTCAGTTACAATTTAAAAATGGAAAATGCAAAATCATTAATAGAACTGGTTTGGAAATTGCAACCGGTAATCAGACTAGAGGCAATATCTTTCATTTGAATAATAGTGAAAAGGCATGCTTAATTGCACATATAGATGAAAGTTGGTTATGGCATAAGAGTCTATGTCATGTAAACTTTGATTGCATGGTAAAAATGGAGTTGTTGAAAGGAAAAACAAAACTATCTTGGACGCAGCAAGAAGTATGTTATCAGAAGCAAATCTACCATATGTGTATTGGAGAGAGGCAGTTAGCACTGCTGTCTATACATTCAACAAAGTTCACATCAAAGGTGAAACCGGTAAGACCCCTCATGAACTATGGTTTGGTAATACTCCTACGCTTAAGTATTTTAGAATTTTTGGAAGTAAATGTTATATTAGAAGAGATGAGTATATTGGCAAATTTGATCCTAGAAGTGATGAAGGAATATTTCTTGGTTATTCATCTAAGAGAAAGGCATATAGATTTTTTAATAAGATATTGCAGAAAATTGTTGAGAGTGCAAATGTAAAGATTGAAGAACAATTCAGAGGAACTTCAAGGTATATAGACTTTGAACTGGCAACAAAAATTGTGACAAATGAGCCTATACTGAATCCACCGGTACAGAATGAAGATCCAGTTACTTCGGTATCGTCAGAGGATTCCACAATTATTTAAGAACAACAACAAACTAAGACACCCCAGTATGTAAGATTGAATCATTTTGAAGATTAGATAATTGGAAACAAATTTAAAGGAGTTATGACAAGAGGAAGATTGGCAAATGAAGAGGTATGTCTTATATCTCAAATTGAACAATCATCTATCAATGAGGCAAGTGAAGATAAATTTTGGATTAAATCTATGGAAGAAGAATTAGGACAAATTGAGAAAAATAATACTTGGACATTAGTTCCCCGGCCTAAAGATAAAAATGTAATTGGAACCAAATGGGTATTTAGAAACAAACTTAATGAAGATGATAAGGTTGTCAAAAATAAAGCAAGACTAGTGTGTAAGGGATATTCTCAGAAAGAAGAAGTTGATTACAATGAAACCTTTGCACCGGTAGCCAGAATTGAGGCAGTTAGATTATTCTTGGCTTTTGTAGCTTACAAGGACTACAAAGTTTATCAAATAGATATTAAATGTGCATTTTTGAATGGAGATCTTGAAGAAGAAGTATATATTGAACAACCTGATGGATTTTCTTTGACAGATGACAATGATATAGTTTGTAGGTTAAAAAAATCTCTGTATGGATTGAAACAAGCCCCATGAGCTTGGTATGCAAGGTTGGATAAGTATCTTTTAAAGATTGGCTTTACTAAAGGAAATGTAGATAGCAATTTATATTACAAAATAACTAATGATGACATCTTGATTATTGAAGTATTTGTTGATGATATAATCTTTGGAGGAGAAGATGGATTATGTAAGGAATTTTCTATTAAAATGTAGCAAGAATTTGAAATGTCTATGATTGGAGAAATAAAATTATTTTTAGGATTGCAGATTTCACAAACTGATAAAGGTATATTTTTGAGTCAATCCAAGTACTTGAGAGGATTGCTAAAGAAATTTGGGATGGAGAACTCTAAACCGGTAAGCACACCTATGACTACAAATGACAAATTATCTCAAAGGGATGAATCTACACCTGTTAACCCAACTAGATACAAATCTATGATAGGAGGTTTACTGTACTTGACACAAACCAAGCCTGATATTATGAATGCAGTATGTATTGTTTTTATATTTCAAAGTAATCCTAGGGAAAATCATGAATCTGCAGTAAAAAGGATTTTCTGGTACTTACAAGGCACAACAAATCTTGTATTATGGTATCCTAAAGATGAAAATTTTGACCTATGTGCATACACAGATGCAAATTGGGTAGGAGATGTGGATAATAGAAAGAGCACCACTGGAGGAGCATTCTTTCTTGGAAAGAGATTAGTTTCTTGGTTGAGTAAGAAACATACTTGTACATCTTTATCAACTGCAGAATCAGAATATGTTGTAGCAGCAGCTAACTGTACACAGGTATTATGGCTTAAGCAAATGTTGAAAGACATAAAGGTAAAATACAAGGAACCCATTACTATATATTTTGATAACACTGCAGCAATTGACATATCTAAGAATCTGGTATTACATTCTAAAACTAAACATGTTTCTATCAAACTGAATTTTCTAAGGGAAAAAGTTGAAGAAAAGGAGATAAAACTAGTTTATGTGAATACTAAAGAACAACTTGCAGATATTTTCCCAAAACCTTTGCCTAAGGAGACTTTTCAATATCTCAGAGATTAGCTTGGAGTCATACCACTATCGGCAGAGACTTATACAGTTGATGATTGTCATCAACCGACAGAATTAAAAAGATGAATCTTTATTCTGGTATTTGATGAGGAAGCTACTTCTCAGGGGGAGTAGTTGGTATTTTGTATGGACTTGAATTTTGTAGCTTTGGAATTTGATGTCAAAGGGGGTGAGATATCTATGGAGAAACACATTATCTTATAAGAAGATTTGGTATTGAAAATAAATCTTTGGATAAACACATGTTTCTCCCAGGGGGAGAAATGGACATTGTTGGTTTTTGGTATTTGGCATTTCTGTTTTGGCACTTTGATGGTTTTTCCATCTTGTGTTGCCATCAATGCCAAAGGGGGAGATTGTTGGTATTTTGGTATGGTTTTGTCATTGATGTCAACACCTACTGAAAACAAGCACTTTGGAGATCCAGCAACATTCACCGGCAAGCAACTATTGCACAGTTACTAGTATATGGTTCACCGGTAGGATATAATGTTCAGCGGTATCTATAATGATATGGAAGACACTTAGTAATGTCAAAGAAATCATGTGGATACTTTGTTTTGAAGAATTAATCATTGGTATATTCATATTTGCATATTTTCTTTTACCGGCAAATAGGTCCAGGTTATCTAGGGTTACACCAGCAGGTTTATCTTTTCTAGATCAGCATGGCACACTATGGAGATGATTTATTATTGATGTAAATGCATTAAGCCGACATGTTTAATTGGTTATTGCATCGGATATTATATTGTTTGTAAAATGATTTTATTGTAATATCTTGTAGAGCCGACCTACTAAAATTGGTCTTAGGGTATGGTATAAATGTAAGATCTTATTTGTAAGATCAAATGTGGAATGCGGAAATGAATTGAGTGAAGGTATATGCGAGATCAAGCAGAGGTATACATGAAGACATCATTTCAAGGTGAAGCTAGGTTTTTGTATAAGCATATCATCATTACATGAGTACTGAATCTAGCATATGAAGATGCTATTTTGTGCAGTACATTCTTTTTGGATTTAACCATCCAACTATAGTCAGTGTGACTCCCATTGTGTGATTGAGCAGTGAGCTCTAGGCTGTTGGCCTTTTTGCATGTGCAGACCCCATTTATGTACACTTACTAGCTGCAGTAGTATCATCTGATTGTGGGTAAGCTTTCCCATTGTGGTTTTTCCCCTTACAGGGTTTCCACATACAAATATTGGTGTTATGTGTTGTGGATGACTTGATGTTTGTGTTTTATGCATTAATCTTTATCGCTATAGCAATTTACTGTTAACACTATGTACCGACACACTTAACTGGTTTACCAGTATTAAGCATTAAGTTGGTTAATTGGTTTTTGGTTTGAATTTATTAGACAACTGATTCATCCCCCCCTCTCAGTTGTCTCCAGGACCTAACAATTTTAACGTCCGATGACATGGAGGAAAAGTGTTGCTCATCTCATTAATTACAAGGGATAATATTTTTGATATTACATTTTGCCCCCACTTTAGCAAGCATGCCTTTGCTGAGGTATGTGAAGCTAAAGTAGAGGAAGATACAGAGAAAGAACAGTCGCGATAGGGAGGCAAATTTTAATTGATTAGACAAGGTTTCCCCTAGCGAGATGATGTCGATATTTGGCATAGATGTTTCTATTTAGTATATCTCAAACATGCTAGTTGCAGACTAGCGTGATGGATGAAAAGATAAAGAAATGAATAAGATAGCATAACAAAAACAAACCTTGCTCTAGAGGAAAGCCCTCGGCTATGGAAAGATACAAGATAAGCAACTGCCATTGGTATAAAATATGTTGGTATGGGTAGAAAGATGCATTATGATATATGGACATATGATAGGGCGTTATATGTCGGTATGGATAACCATACAATAAGGCAGATAAAGATAGATTTTTCCAACATAAATAGTGACACGCTAGATAGCCATGCGATAGGGTAGAAAAAGATAGATTTACTGGCATGGGTAGTGATTGTTAGTAGCAATCAAGAAGGAAGACTGAGAGGGGGGGGTGAATCAGTCTTCACCGGATACCAACAAATGAAACTTCAAAACATAAAATGATGGACTACAACAACAAATATATAAGAAAATTAACAACACAATACACAACATCAAGATTTTTGACATGGAAAACCTAGTTAAGGGAAAAACCATGGTGGGAACCTACCCACAGTAAGATGATACTCTATAGCAGTATGTGAAAATATTATAATGGGGAATGCACATGCATTCAAGCACACTTCCTAGAGCTCACTACTCAAAATATATATGCCCAGAAGGATACAACCCTCAAGGAAGTCTCACTGAATTACAATATGATTCAAACTACAATCTAGAAGGAATGAAATGCAATGCTAGCATCTACAAATGCATGATGACAATTTCAGTTAAGCACAATCGTCTGCTCTGTAACACCAATCTCACGACAACACTTCACTGAATGATAACTCTCTCGTTCACACAATCACTTCTCTCTGATAATGTAGATATAATATCGACTCCTAAATTACATAAGCATCTCACCTATATATACAAATCATCAACCTTGATAACAAGGTTGACTAAACCCTCAACCCTCAACTCACAATTACAAAAATTACATTGCACGATACAAAGATCAACCACCGGACCAATATTATGATTTATATTGCATAGAATGGACCTAATTCAAATTCCCAAATGATCACATCCACCGAAAATCCTCATTGGTCAACATCTCAAAGCTAAAAAATAAAACCAATTAGCAACTGTCACAAGGAAAGATAACTTCCAGAGCACCAAATTACAAACCATCTGAAATAAAGATACACAAGATCATCCCAAAAAATAACCCAAAGTCTCAGCACAAGATCTGATCACACTAGAATATACCGAAGGAAATACCGGATTCTGCAAAATAGTGATCAGCAAAACCAAACTACAAAACCAGATCAAAAACTCTTCCCAAACTCTCTGGAATAACTCAAAGGAATATGTTTACATCAATGAAAACAACATATCCTAGCACTAGCAATGAACAACCAAATCAAACAATCTCCCCAATAATACAACAATGACACACAAGATAGCCATGTGATAAGGCAGATAAATTTGGTAAAGAGTAGATTGGCCCCTACAAAGGCACTCAAGGATGGTTTGGCCCCCATGTAAGCGATCGTGGGAAAATAAAAGATCAAGTGGTTTGGCACCCACCTAGGAGAACAAGGAATTGATAGAATATACCAATGCAAAAGCTAAAAAGATATATGCCAAAGCTAAAAATATAAATGCAAATATGATGGGGCCCCCTTAGAATGATAAGCATGGAAGGCATGTCATTTTAAGGAGAAGAGTAGTTGTGACACATCAACATAATGAGATGTTTCCATGGAATGCTGCCAATAGATATTGATGCATAAATGTCCACAACATCAAAAGATGCAATGCAAGAGGACATGGGGATCTGGTAGTTTGGCATCAGAACCCATAGCAGTGTCAAAAAGATATATGGTATCACTGCAAGATGGGTGTATAATCATAGTGCCAAATTTCTTGGATATAAAGAAGAGGACATGAAGACAAAGAGAAAATAAAATTCGGGTCAACATAGAAGAAGGAAAAGAATTCCCCCAATGCTTTGCATCATTCCCGAATGTCGAAAAGCAAGATACAACAAATAGAAGAAAGAGGTGAACAAATAGAGGAATGTGTAGGACAAAAAATCCCCTATATCTGAGCACCTACAAAGTAACTCGGGTCCTTTAGTATAGCACAATGGATAAAAACAATCAACCTCCTATATCCAAGTACCTACGGAGTGACACAGATCCTCTAGGAGGGAACAAATAGATAAAGCAAGCATGGGGGAACACAATCACATGCAAATGCAAGTAGATGTAGATGAAAGATAAAAGTCCCAACAATCATTCCTAAGGAGGGGATCATACTGGAGTAGATCATTGTCCTCAAGAAGATCCTTGTCCTCCCAATCAAGGTCATAAAGAGAGAGGGGTGAGCTCTGAGAGGGACTATCAAAAGGTCCGCACTAGGAGCCTCACCAGCAGCAAGATCAAGAGATGAAGAAGCAATGAAATATTCATCCACAGGCTCAGAGGAGGTGAGGGTCAATGATCATGTGAAGATCATAGACAATGTTAGGATCTCCTTGTTAGTATTCCCAAAGATACTGAGAGGGGAGGGGCGAATCAATATCTAACTGATAAAAGAATTTACTTGAATTAAAACATGAAAAGCACTTCAAAATTGTGTACCGGTAAACTAAAATTAATGCAGTAAAGAAGAACAATAACCACAACATAAGAGACACACCATAACACAATATTTTAACAAGGAAACTCAGTGTGGGAAAAACCTCGGTGAGATTTGTGACCCAAAATATTTGCTTACTGGCCAATAAGGGAATATTATTGTTTACAATAGGGGCCTGCACATGCAGGAAGGCCAAGTTCCTAGAGCTCACTGCTTAGTTACAAAGAATTCACACTGACATACAAAATTGGATTATACAAATCCAATGCCTTATACTACTTCAGATCAGCATCTACTATGCCAGATTCAGTATCGGCTTAAGCTCTGCAATATACATAAACACTTCTCCCAATAATTCGCATATTAGGTCTGCTATTATCTTTTCATATCTTGCTCTCATAAATGATCTACAATGATCTCATACTTATATGAGTCATGCTACAATTCACCAAGTTGGCTTACAAAATATTTTACAATTAATTACAAATATATATATACACAAAATTCTTGTTGGCCAGGGTGCCGGTAATCTTCCTTTTGGTGTCGCTGATCTGTATGCCAGTGTAGAGTCTGTCGGTGTCAGTGACATATGATTGTAAGGTTTCCATCAATGACAATACCTTAAATCACCTAGAATTTCTCATTGGAGTGTGTATTTTCCAACAATCTCCCCCTGAGCTAATGATGTCTTGTTCTAATCATTTTTCTCATCTCACTACTCCTGCTTTGACATCAATGACAAAGGTTGTCATTCTATGTTAGTGGAGTGTTTTTCCTACCTGGATCCTTGTATCTGGTGGGTTACAATCTGAAAGAGTTTAGCTATTACCAAATTTAGTCTCTCAGTGAACTTTTCACTATATTTCAGTGCAACCTCTGTCCTTTTGATATACTCTAATAGTCTTGGGTCTTTTGAGTTCTTGTTTTTCTTTTTCAACAAAGAATATGTCCCATTGGTTCATAGTCTCCTCTGAAATTTCATTCATTCTCCCTGCCATCAATGCTACATGCCAGTATGAATTCTGCATTGATTAGATAAGAGTCCAAATCTTCCACAAATATAACATCTTACATTCATTCTGCAATTTTCTGAGTTATGACCAACTTTTTGGCATTTAGAACATTGACCGGTGGGTGTATTAGTGTTATGATAATTTCTATATCTACATTGATTTTCTCTATGACCATACTTGTTACAGTTAAAGCATTTCCCATTGAATTTGTAAGCATTAGGTTGTCTTACCGGTTTACTATGATCATGATTTTTTGTAGTACCAGAGCTTTCACCAATTTCAAAGCCAAGGCCATTTGTATCACCATTAGGTTTCTGATTCTTTAGAATGTCAACAAGTTCTTTTGAACTTTTCTTGAATTTCTCCTTGTGTTGTTTTGCAGTAGCCAATTCACTTTCCAAGATTCCTTTCTGTCTCATAAGTTCATTTGTGTCATTTTGTGTATGCATCAAATCTGTCTTCAACATATCATTTTCACGACTGAGTCTTATGTTTTCATTTCTAGCATCATTTAGTCTTCTAACCAAATCATCTTTATTCTTCTTTCTATCTTCAATTTCTTTACAAAATCTCAGTCATATCTTGCATCTCATTCTTCATTGTACTGTTATCTTATCTCATCTTGTTTACCAGATCATTAAGAGTTTCCTTTTAATCTTCATCTTTCTGCATCTTTTCACAAAGTTCTCTTCTTTTGTTCCTTGCTATAGTGAAATTTTCTTGAAGTCCTCGAATAATATCCTGTGCAGCCTTAAGATCATCCTCAAGTTTGATATTCTTTACTTTCTCTGCATCATAGTCTAAAAGAGTTGTTTCCAATTGCTTTCTTAAGTTTTCCATCTCTATCGGTGTCAAGATCTTCCTCAAGCTATTAGGCTTTTGAAAATAGAGGACTAGGCTCTAATACCAATTGTTAGGATTCCCAAAGATACTGAGAGGGGGGGTGAAACATTATCTAACCGATAAAAGAATTTACTTGAATTATAACATGAAAAGCACTTCAAAATTGTGTAACGGTAAACTAAAATTAAGTCAGTAAAGAAGAACAATAACCACAACATAAGAGACACACCATAACACAATATTTTAATGAGGAAACCTAGTGTGGGAAAAAGCTCGGTGAGATTTGTGACCCACAATATTCGCTTACTGGCCAATAAGGGAATATTACTGTTTACAATATGGTCTTGCACATGTAGGAAGACCAAGTGCCTAGAGCTCACTGCTCAGTTACAAAGAAGTCACACAGACATACAAATTTGTATTATACAAATCCAATGTCTTGTACTACTTTAGATCAGCATCTACTATGCCAGATTCAATACCAGTTTAAGCTTTGCAATATACATAAACCCTTATCCCAATAATTCGCATATTAGGTCTGCTATTATCTTTTCATATCTCGCTCTCATAAATGATCTACAATGATCTCATACTTATATGAGTCATGCTACAATTCACCAAGTCGGCTTACCAAAGATTTAAAAATTAATTACAAAAATATATATACACAAAATTCCTGTTGGCCAGGGTGTCGGTAATCTTCCTTTTAGTGTTGCTGAATTGTATGCCGGTGTAGAGTCTGTCAGTGCTGGTGTCGTATGATTGTAAGGTTGCCATCAATGATAATACCTTAAATCACCTATAATTTCTCATTGGAATGTGTATATGCCAACAATCTCCCCCTTTGGCATTGATGGCAACACTCATGAGAAAAATCAAAAAGTGTCCAAAATGATGTCCAAAAAGAATCTCCCAAAATATCTTACCAAAACTACGCTATCAAAAATGTATGCTCCCCTTGAGATGATGATGTCTTGTTCTAATCATTTTTCTCATCTCACTACTCCCCCTTTGACATCAATGACAAAGGTTGTCATTCTGTGTTAGTGGAGTGTTTTTCCTGCCTGGATCCTTATATCTAGTGGGTTATAATCTGAAAGATTTCAGCTATTACAAAATTTAGTCTCTCAGTGAACTTTTCACTATCTTTGAATGCAGCCTCTCTCCTTTTGATATACTCTGATAGTCTTGGGTCTTTTGAGTACTTCTTGTTTTTCTTTTTCAACAAAGAATATGTCCCATTGGTCCGTAGTCTCTTCTAAAATTTCATTCATTCTCCCTGCCATCAGTGCTACATGTCGGTATGTGTTCTGCATTGATTAGATAAGTGTCCAAATCTTCCACAAATATAACATCTTACATTCATTCTACAATTTTCTGAATAATGACCAACTTTGTGGCATTTAGAACATTGACCAGTGGGTGTATTAGTGTTATGATAATTTCTAGATCTACATTGATTTTTTCTATGACCATACTTGTTACAGTTAAAGCATTTCCCATTGAATTTGTAAGCATTAGGTTGTCTTACCGGTTTACTATGATAATGATTGTTTGTAGTACTGGAGCTTTCACCAATTTCAAAGCCAAGGCCATTTGTATCACCATTAGGTTTCTAATTCTTCAGAATGTCAACAAGTTCTTTTGAACTTTTCTTGAATTTCTCCTTGTGTTGATTTGCAACAACCAATTCACTTTCCAAGATTCCTTTCTATCTCATAAGTTCATTTTTGTCATTTTGTGTATGCATCAAATCTGTCTTCAATATATCATTTTCATGACTGAGTCTTATGTTTTCATTTCCAACATCATTTAGTCTTCTAACCAAATCATCTTCATTCTTCTTTCTATCTTCAATTTCTTTACAAAATATCAGTCATATCTTGCATCTCATTCTTCATTGTACTGTTATCTTGTCTCAGCTTGTTTACTAGATCATTAAGAGTTTCCTTTTAATCTTCATCTTTCTGCATCTTTTCACAAAGTTCTCTTCTTTTGTTCCTTGCTATAGTGAAATTTTCTTGGAGTCCTCGAATAATATCCTATGCAGCCTTCAGATCATCCTCAAGTTTGATATTCTTTAATTTCTCTACATTATAGTCTAAAAGAGTTGTTTCCAATTGCTTTCTTAAGTTTTCCATCTCTACCAGTGTCAAGATCTTCCTCAAGCTATTAGGATTTTGAAAATAGAGGACTAGGCTTTGATACAAATTGTTAGGATTCCCAAAGATACTGGGAGGGGGGGTGAATCATTATCTAACCGATAAAATAATTTACTTGAATTATAACATGAAAAGCACTAGAAAATTGTGTACCGGTAAACTAAAATTAATGCAATAAAGAAGAATAATAACCACAACATAAGAGACACACCATACCACAATATTTTAATGATGAAAACTAGTGTGATAAAAACCTCGATGGGATTTGTGACCCATAATATTGGTTTACTAGCCAATAAGGGAATACAACTGTTTACAATAGGGGCATGCACATGTAGGAAGACCAAGTGCCTAGAGCCCACTGCTCAGTTACAAAGAAGTCACATTGACATACAAATTTGGATTATAAAAATCCAATGTCTTGTACTGCTTTACATCAGCATCTACTATGCTAGATTCAGTACCGGTTTAAGCTCTACAATATACATAAACCCTTATCCCAATAATTTGCATACTAGGTCTGCTATTATCTTTTCATATCTCGCTCTCATAAATGATCTACAATGATCTCATACTTATATGAGTCATGTTACAATTCGCCAAGTCGGCTTACAAAAGATTTTACAATTAAATACAAAAATATATATACACAAAATTCTTGTCCGCTAGGGTGCCGGTAATCTTCCTTTTAGTGTTGGTGATCTGTATGCCGGTGTAGAGTCTGTCAGTGCTGGTGTCATATAATTGTAAGGTTGCCATCAATGAAAATACCTTAAATCACCTACAATTTATTATTGGAGTGTATATTTGCCAACAATCTCCCCCTTTGGCATTAATGGCAGCACTCATGAGAAAAATCAAAAAGTGTCCAAAATGATGTCCAAAAAGAATCTCCCAAAATATCTTACCAAAACTATGTTGTCAAAAATATATGCTCCCTCTGAGATGATGATGTCCTGTTCTAATCATTTTTCTCATCTCACTACTCCCCCTTTGACATCAATGACAAAGGTTGTCATTCTGTGTTAGTGGAGTGTGTTACCTGCCTAGATCCTTGTATTCGGTGGGTTACAATCTGAAAGAGTTCAACTATTACCAAATTTAGAGTCTCAGTGAACTTTTCACTATCTTTCAGTGAAGCCTCTGTCCTTTTGATATACTCTGATAGTCTTGGGTATTTTGATTTCTTCATGTTTTTCTTTTTCAACAAAGAATATGTCCCATTGGTCTACAGTCTCTTCTAAAATTTCATTCATTCTCCCTACCATCAGTGCTACATGCCGGTATGCGTTTTGCATTGATTAGATAAGTGTCCAACTCTTCCACAAATATAACATCTTACATTCATTCTATAATTTTCTGAATTAGGAACAACTTTGCTGCATTTAGAACATTGACCAGTGGGTGTATTAGTGTTCTAATAATTTCTAGATCTACACTGAATTGCTCTATGACCATACTTGTTATAGTTAAAGCATTTCCCATTGAATTTGTAAGGATTAGGTTTTTCTACCAGTTTACTATGATCATGATTGTTTGCAGTATCAGAGCTTTCACCAATTTCAAAGCCAAGGCCATTTGTATCACCATTGGGTTTATGATTTTTCAGCATGTCAACAAGTTCTTCTGCACTTTTCTTGAATTTATCCTTGTGTTGATTTGCAGCAGCCAATTCTTTTTCCAAGATTCCTTTCTATCTCATAAGTTCATTTGTGTCATTTTGTGTATGCATCAAATCTGTCTTCAACATATCATTTTCATGACTGAGTCTTGTGTTTTCATTTCCAGCATCATTTAGTCTTCTAACTAAATCATCTTCATTCTTCTTTATATCTTCAATTTCTTTACAAAATCTCATAGTCATATCTTGCATCTCATTCTTCATTGTACTATTATCTTATCTCAGCTTGTTTATCAGATTAATAAGAGTTTCCTTTTCATCTTCATCTTTTTGCATCTTTTCACAAAGTTCTCTTCTTTTGTTCCTTGCTATACTGAAATTTTCTTGAAGTCCTCGAATAATACCCTGTGCAGCCTTCAGATCATCCTCAATTTTGATATTCTTTACTTTCTCTACATCATAGTCTGAAAGAGTTGTTTCCAATTTAATTCTTAAGTTTTCCATCTTTACCGGTGTCAAGATCTGCCTCAAGTTGTTAAGCATTTGAAAATAGAGGACCAGGCTCTGATACCAATTGTTAGGATTCCCAAAGATACTGAGAGGGGGGGGTGAATCAGTATCTAACCGATAAAAGAATTTACTTGAATTATAACATGAAAAGCACTTCAAAACTATGTACCAGTAAACTAAAATTAATGCAGTAAAGAAGAACAATAACCACAACATAAGAGACACACCATAACACAATATTTTAATGAGGAAACCCAGTGTGGGAAAAACCTCGGTGGGATTTGTGACCCACAATATTCGCTTACTGGCCAATAAGGGAGTATTACTATTTACAATAGGGGCCTGCACATGCAGGAAGGCCAAGTGCCTAGAGCTCACTGCTTAGTTACAAAGAAGTCACACTGACTTACAAAATTGGATTATACAAATCCAATGTCTTGTACCGCTTCAGATCAGCATCTACTATGTGGGATTCAGTACCGGTTTAAGCTCTACAATATACATAAGCCCTTATCCCAATAATTCACATATTAGGTCTGCTATTATATTTTCATATCTCGCTCTCATAAATGATCTACAATGATCTCATACTTAAATTAGTCATGTTACGATTTTCCAAGTCGACTTACAAAAGATTTTACAACTTACAAAAATATATATACACAAAATTCCTATCCGCCAGGGTGCTGGTAAACTTCCTTTTGGTGTCAGTGATCTGTATGCCGGTGTAGAGTCTGCTGATGCTAGTGCCGAATGATTGTAAGGTTGCCATCAATTACAATACCTTAAATCACCTAAAATTTCTCATTGGAGTGTGTATTTGCCAATAGTCCTTTAAGGAGCCAAACATGCAGGCCTCCATGGAGGATGCAGGTGACTCACTTGGAGAAGATGAAACAAGAACATGACTATCGACCTTTGGAAGAGGGGCCGTGACAAACTCAGGAGAAGGTGGGGACTTCATGATCATGCAAACAAAAACAAGCAAACCAACAGGCACTAAGATAGGCAAAGGAATGGATGAAGAACACACCTGCGAAGATTTGCGCTTTCAAAAGTCCAGAACAGGGCCTTGCTCAAATTTGCATTTACATGAGATAGGAGTGTTAGTCCTCCTATCAATCATAGCAGGCTAATGGACCCCAGGAAAAATTAGATGCTGGAGCAATGGCGAAAAGGGTGGGGTAGATAAATCCACACTAGGCACCACCTACGTATGTGACATGTTAAGGGTTCAGGACAAGGGAGGCATTTCTGACAAAGAAGTGATAAGAGGTGGCTCCAAAGAAGGAGTGATGAAAACTTGCATCCTCTTAGAGGGAGGTGGATCAAAAGTCCCTGAGGTAGAAGGAAGCAAGACTAAAATAGGTGCAAAGATGGGAGGAACTGAGGGAATGGGCTTTGAAACAACAGCACTAGGTTTCAGAGCCACACTAGCAAACTGTAAGGGAGCATCAAGCTCATGAGCTCGGGCCTGTCAAAAGTGTTTATGCTCATGCAAACACTAATTCTGATGGAGGTGAGGACCACCAACCAGAGCTAGAGAGGATTTAGGGGCATTGTGTTCCATAGGAGAGGCTTCTGAAATTATTTCAAAGATGGGAGAAGGCCCAACCATTGAGACAGGAGGTGCATCCTGGAGAGGCACCGCATCCACAACAATGGGTGCCCGACCTCTTTTCAATTGATGAGCGGCCAGAGGAACAAAGGGTCCTGGTGTAGGATGTGATGAAGGGACACAAGAAGAGCACTCCCTTTTCTCATAACGAGAGGGTCGAGGAATATCGACCATGATCGGGAGCTCGAAGGGAGGTGGACCACATGGGTTCCTTTCCCTTGGTTGCACTGGGTGCACTCACAGGAACAATAGACACCATTGGAGGCTATGTGTTACTAGGTGTATGTAGAGGTCTATTTGAGGGAGAAGGCTTAGCCTCAGCCCTTGATGATGAGGAGACATTAGGCATTACCCGCTCCAAGGCCAAAATCAATGGAGGAGAGGTCGATGTAGGAGGTGGTAATGAAACACTAGTTTGCATAGATGTAGGGACCAACTCCCCCATTTTATACTAATAATAAGCATGGTATATTAAATCACTACGGGGAAGCATGGGCTCCATTAGAGTAGGCTAAAATTGGTTCAACGAAAAATCCCCACGGGTGATTAGGGGTCAATATCCAGTGTCCTAGATGACATGCATCGTGCCCTCATGGGGAAACTTGAGACATTTGTGCACAATCAAAGGGATTTCTTCTATAGAAATTAGCCAAGGAATGCTGAGATTAACTCTAAAGAGGTCTCATTTGGGAATGAGGATGAACATAGAGGACACTGCCTTAGGCCCTATGAGGACTGTCAAGGTGATATTACCCAAGAGGTAGATAGAGAACCCATCATGCATCCTCAAGGTTGCATGAAACTCATCCTACACCAGTCTATGATAGTCATTCACAAAGAAAGTCTCCTCTATGATAACATCAAATCTTCTAGATGGGTCAACCATCACACATGTGATAGTTTGATTATTTAGCTTGGCGGGGATGTAAAGAGGAGCAGGCTCTCTGCAATACGAGGCATCCAAAGTGGTAAATGATAAGGACAACTCAAATACCTTCCCCTTTTGGGTTGAAAGTGAGATAATGGGGGCAATGGTGATGATGTTGACAAATAGACCATCACTCGAAGAAGGATCCAATGAAGAAATAAATTTTTCTGAATGCAGAGGGAAAGGATCAGTATAAATCTGCAAGTCATTGTTGGTTTTATCAACAAACTTGTTTGATTTGTGCTTTCATGCATCTACCTTGATTGCACCACTGTCGATGTGGTCCTGGAAAACACATCAAAGATGATAACATCACTCAATGTCATGACCAGACACAAGATGATAATGACAAAAATTTGAACCATCATACCAACACGAATAAGGTCGACTATCAGACAACAGTTTTATTTTCGGAAAGGTAATTAGGTTGTCTTTTAGCAACCTCTGCATTATGCTCAAGTAGGAGTCATTCACCTTAGTGAAGACTTTATTTTCTTGTGGGGCTTGTGAAGAAGCCATCTGAGGAATAGCCACAACTTTAGTGACAACCTTATTCTTCCAGGCTCCATCCGTGGTCATTCTTGCAAAGGGCCCACTGCGAGGGTTCAAAGAAGTATCTCCAAACTGTGACACAGTGTACCAGTAATTAGTAAGAGTAGAAAACATGTTAGCAAAGTTTTGATATTTGTTAAGAGATAGTTTATCCCTCAATGTTGGCTATAGATTGCCAATAAACATCCTATGCAGATCATTATCTGGCAAGGCAAAGGGGGTCTTGGTTGAGATAGCTTGATATCTTGAAATAAAATCAGTGATATTCTCATTGGGCTTCTGTTTACAATGAACCAGGTTAGTGATAGTGACCCTTCTACCAATATTCTCTTGAAACCACTTGAGGAAAAGATCCATAAGCTGATCAAAGGTATGAATAGAATGGCTAGGTAAGGATCTATACCATTGTAATTCTATCCCCTTGAGGGAACATGAGAACAATGTAAACAACATGAAATCTAGACTATGGTAGTAATTACACATAGTCATAGAGGAATCTATATGCACATTCAAGTCCCCATCACCATTGAACCTATAAAACTTCAGAGACTCAACATTAGTTGGAAGGATAGTATTCATGATGGTAATGTCAAGGGGACTCTTCCTGTAATATGTAGGCACAAATGATTGACGAGAGGCGGAAGATAAGTTCGTAGCTGCAATTGCAACTGCCCCATGTTCTGCAAGATTGTATTCAAGATAGGATTAGAAGGTGAAGGAGGTTGAGGTGGGCTAGATCCTCTACCACATCTACCAGAACCTCCAAAAAGACTAGTGCTATTGGCAGATGCAGTGCTAGCACTAATTATAAAACATGAGCATCAACAAAGGTCAAACTACTAGCCATGCCTGTGTAGCCCAAGGGAATGAGTGAAGCACTAACACTAGGTATGATGGAGTCCACCATGTGCATGCCTAGGCCTGGAATGCTAACACTAACCTAGGAAATAAAATGATCATATTGATTGTGCACAAAGGGTACATCCACTAGGGGCACATGGATTTTAACAATTATGGATAAATCCCTTAACATCTCCAGGTCTCTCTTGTCAGAGATTAACATATCTCTCAAGGTACTCACAACATTCCCACCTTGGGGGAGGACATTATCTCTATTTAAGAAACCTCAAAATCTCTTAGATTCTGCTCCAATATATTGACCTTTTAAAAGTCTATAGTGACCACAGAATCAGGATCAATCATAGGAGGGGAAGATGGGGTAGAACTCCTAAGAGACTTAGGTTGCAAATTAGAAGGAGAAGACCCCCTAGTCAGAATAGATTTCAGACTGTGAGAGGTCCAGAACACATTGGGATCGGATGACTACTCACCCTGCATGGTGTTGGGTAGAGGAGGACTGTAATGATCAGGGGGGAAAGTCCACCTCGATGACCTCCTAACTATGGATCCTATTGTATTTTGAGTCGTAAAGCTCATAAACAAGACACACAACACTCAACACCACACTACAGGGACATTGAATGATAAAGTTGGTTTTAAATGATTAACGAAAGATGCAGAAATTTAAACTAAATGCAAATGAATTTTTTATTTTTTTTATCTTTATATTGTTTTTTTTTAGATTTTTGAACCTTTGAAAATTTAAAATACTAAATGCACTTAAATGAAGTGCAAAGCAAGTAATGCAAAGATAATCCTGGGTTCATGTCAGGTTCACCAAAATGCAATGGAGGGAATTTGCCACCTCAAGGATGATGTATCCTTGAGGAAAAATTGTCCTTCTGATTACCTCTATGAATTAGCATTGAGATGAGCCAGGGGATAAAATAATGAATTGGGACAATTAGCCACGATCTGGGACTCATGGATGACTCTATCAAGCCTATGTCCCAAGGATGAGCATGCAAAGCTGGGACACCAATGCGATGTGCTATCGTCCTATACAGATGAAGTACTGAGCATGTACGGAAAGCTTTGAATACATGAATAAAACAATGAAGTACAAAAAATGAATGAACTAAGCTAAAAGTTGCGAGATGTGAAATAACTGAAATAAAACAAGAGGAAGGAAGAAGGATGAGAACACTCAGAATCGGTCCACAATTGAAGCCTCCAGCTAAATGATGATCCTCTCACCTCCGTGAACCTACACACAAGAAAGAAGTGAAAATGTTGGGGTTGTGTTTTGGAGCCTACCTAAGTCTGACCCTCGTTTTGGTGATTCTACGTCCATGGAAAACCCAAGAAAGCCATGAGAAAGATGAATGATAAAGAGAATAACAATGTAATGTAAAATTAGAAATAAATTTGATAGATATGCAAGAGAGAGGATGAAGATAACTCCCCTATCACAAATGGAGATTGGAGTGCTTGGAAGTGCTTGGAAAGGTGTACTTGGAATACTTGGTTGTGTTGCAAAAATGGTGGAATGGTTTCAATTTCTCTCCAAGAGCTCAACCTGCAAGAAAACAATTAAGCCAAATTTCCAAAATGAGCCTCCCAAATGCTTCCCAAGTGAGAGATATAGAGCCAAAAAGGAATTCAGACATCGGTGCAGATGCATTACAATTCCTTCTGGGCGTAGGCATAGCGCTCAAATGACCACCTATAGACTATGAGATTTGTAGGATGCTTGCATGCCGTGTAGATGTCTCTGCGCCGCACCTGTGTCCGTGTAGGTGATAGGTTGGCGGAGTTGGTAATGCTTCGGCCAGAGATAACAAGGATGGTTTGAGTGGACAAAAGGACAAGATGGCAGATTCTGACCTCCAATGATATTTTGGAAAAGTGACACTCGTCTTATTAATTACAAGGGATAATATTTTTAATATTATAGAGATACCAATGTACCACCTTTCCACGATCACAAAACTAGGAAAGCACTCTAAGAACCAATCAGTAAGTGTCACAAGGGAAGATTTTAGCAAGATTGTTGATTTTGTGACTACTAGTCTAAAGAAAATCGCCTCTTCTATTTCCTTAGAAATTAGAAAATGATTTCCTTGTGATGATTTACTTGAATCCATGTCTATTGTGTTTCCTCAATATTGGGAACTCAATGATCCAGCTAATTTTTGTCATAGGATAATGACTTTGATAAATCATTTCTGTAAAACTATAGAAATAAATGGACAAACTATAGAAGGAATTTAAATGAAAAAATTCCTAGAGAGAAATCAACTCCTTTTGCATTAACTATGAGGAATCATTTTGATGAATCGAAAAAAGCAAAGAACCCCTTGGAAGAAAGATCAATAACAAAGGTTTTGATGAAAATAAGTCAGAGTGCACAATTGGATGATTCATTATCAGAGTATCTCAAACTTGTTGATTTATGTCAAAACATGATATTGGGTTCGGTGGAGGATGAGAGAGTTTTCAGTGCTTTAGGGTTCTTAAAATACAAGTTAAGGAGCAAACTAGACAAGAATTTGGAAAATTGCTTGTGGCTGTATACATCGACGTATAATACCCAAATTTTTCTTTATGAAAGGGCACTAGGAATTTGGAAGTACAAAACTAAAACAAGAGGGTTGGGCAACACTTCAAACCAAGGTGGGACAACTGACAATGAGAGAATGAATGATAGTGGCAGTGACACATGTGCTACTAGTTTTGAGATGCACTCAAGTGAAGGTATTTAGATTGAAGAAAACATAGACAATAATCAAGGAATCTCTCAATTTGATGATCATGATGATGAGATGATTTGGAAAATTTAAGAGATTTAGCGCTAGAGTTACTAGATATATATTAAACTTTTGGTTACATATTGCATAATTTATTTCATCTGCCACATTACAAAATCCTAATTGTGCTTGATGATATTTTGTGTTTCTATCAATATCATTTAATTTTGATATGCAATTGCATTTTTCAAATTTCTATTTACAAGTTAATAAATTAACATACTATTATTTTTTAGTGTTCAAGAATAAGGTTGCATTAGTATTTATTTATTTGATAATTTGATTCAACATTCAAGTATCAAAAAAGTGTAGTGTTGCATTAGTAATTACATCATGATCACGGAGATAGTTATTTGCATTAGTATCAAAAAATATGATTAATATTTGATATCGAGCATAGCATGAGATGATTTTTTCAAATTAAAACTTACTACTTGTTCTCTACATAGAATCCCTTTGAATAGAGTAAGCAATTTTGATCTTCTACTTTAGAAGAAGCTAGAACCCATTCAAACTCAACAACACAGTCTAGACATATGAACCTCAACCAAAAACCCTCAATTTCATTGATTCATATAAGATTATGGATAACAAACGTGGTCTTTTGTACTTTTGGACTTTTGTAGTATATCTCCTTCTATTGAACTTTTTTAGTATATGTAGAAGTTGAAGAAGGAGAGGGAAAAATAAGGTGATGCAGCCATAACCGGCAAAACCCTCAAAGAGAATCAACCAACTTATGCAACAAGAGCGACACAATGAAAGCAGTAAGAAAACATAACAAGATTACATAAATAGACCATAATATTGCTTTAGAACTTTCGACAACCATCTGGTTATCATCATATAATCATCAAAGAACATCCGGTAGTTAACCGATTTCATGCAGGGCTCAAGCCATATACAATCCAACCAAGATTCTAAGAATCAACTGGATCACAAAATGTAAATGTCAATCCTTCTTCTTAATTCTACTTCCTCTGCCCCTACAAATGATTACATAACATCATATTTATACCCACCAGAACATATTCAGGTCGACCTCATAAGATTGCATTTACCAATGTATGAAAATGAAATGTGTAAGTAGGTTGGCCCTAAGAATTAAAGAAATATTTTTAGAAAATAACAACCAAGAGGTGTGCTTTAGCAGGAAGGTTGACTATACACCAAAAAACATCGGACAAGACCCAAAATAGATCCACATGCCAAGAATCATGCAGTAATGAAGGAAAACTAACTGGTAAGCACAAGAACTATCCCAATGATGAATACTAAGAGGGGGGGGTGACTTAGTATACCAAAAATTACTGAACTCAAACACTTAAACAGTTTAGCGGTTAACCAGTATAGCAGATTTACTAACAAACCGGTTAAGACAAATACAATCCAAACAACAAATAAAGCATTCACCCACAAGAGAACAATCACCATAACACAAGAGGTTTTGACATGGAAACCCAAATGGGAACAACCATGGTGAGATGAAACTCATAAGTAACTATTTGCAGAATAGTAACCAGACCAGTTAAGGTCATACAATGTTCTTCACCAGAACAGATCCTATTAGGAATCTTGATCTCTATTAGGAGATAAGTCCTGTTAAAGACTACTTTGTGAGAGGATTTTAGATCCATAGTTGTGAATCACCTCGTTAGAGGATTTACAAAAGCTTTTCCATGCCTACCTGGTTAAGGGTTTCAGACTTGTCGAAGATGTGAGTAATCAACAAGTGAGTGATCTAGATACTAGCACAGTTTGCTTGGTTAGTTCCTTGATAGCTCATTGTTAATGCATTTCAGCATTAATTCAGTCTTCAATATCTCCACACTCTTCTTCTTCACATAGACCTAATCTTCTTCTATGATCGCACATACAAAAATCTCATCAATCACCTTAAACCCTAACAACAACTAAAACCCTAGACATGATGTCCTTATAAAGGAATCTGATTTCATGGCGGTCCAATATGATTACATTGCAAGTTCCTAGGTTCAGTGCATCTGGACACATTTGGTAACATGACACAAAATCACCGCCAAAGTGTCAGTGGATTATAACTCATCACAAAATTACCGGTTGGTAACTCATCATAGAGTAATATCGGTTCATACATTTACCGATTACCGATTCACACATTTTACCAATTACCGGTTTGTCAAAATGAAGACTAGGAAAAATTATAACAACCACTTTGTTCCTTCATACCGCTTTGGGATCCTTGAACCACTTGAGGTCTTCATACTGCTTTGGGTCTTCATATCGCTTGAGATCGGTAAACACTTTCTGCAAAACACCGATAGTCTAAAGAAAATAATACATAATACCGGTTGGAACAAATACTGGTTGAGCATAACTCATACATACAAAAGTAATCTCAAAGCAAGTGTGTGTCCATCAATGACAATCACAACATCACCATCAAAAATGCCAACAATCTCCCCCTTTGGCATTGATGGCAACACTTAGGAAAATTTTGACATCTAAGTGTTTTACAAAAAAAAATGCCATTATCAAAATTACTCCCCCTAAGCATATACACTATCTCTTTTGCAGAAAACACAATGTATACTACTCCCTTAAAGAGATAACATGAAAGTATACATAGCATCCACCAAAATTTTAAATACAAAATACTACTCCCCCTTTGCTAACAATGACAAAGTACTGTAGAATAACCCTTGTTTCTCATTATCATTAATATAATAAATGTTTATGACAATAATGAGTGAAACTTATCAAAAACTGATTTAAAATCCTGCATAAAAGTCTTCATGGATAAAGACCATGATTCAAGTAATGAGGTAGCCACCTCACTTTCTATTTGCATATGGGATACCTGTTCTTCCATGGCATCAATTGTGCTCATCTCTTGAGTGACCGTTAAGGCATCTAGATTGAGATAGCATTTCTGAAGTATTTGCAGTTTGGGTAGTAGAACCAGTTGAAGTTCCTACAAATCTCTCATCCAGATGCAAATCTCTACTTCAATTCTGGCAGACTGGAGCTGAAACCGGTGAACAGCTTGCCCATATGTAGTGAAGGAATCATAGGGTGTCTTAAAGGTTCTTATAAATGCTTGCAAATTAGATTGTAGTTTTTCCTTTTGTGCAAGCACATCATCACAAAATAGATGGGGTTGGCTTATCTTACTGAGTAGTAGTTTTCCCTCATCCTTAACATCTCTTATGTCCTTCTGTTCTTTCTGAAGTTCAGGCTAGAGCTCGTTCAGTTTCTTCACTAAGGTAGTGTTTAGTGCCTTTTGATGCTTCTTCTATGCATTAGCTTTAGCAACCTCTTCCAGGCATTGTACCTGGTCCTCCACAACTATACATAGAAGTTTTAGTTGGGCCAAAGAGGAATCGGTATTGGGGAGGTTAGTATCGGGAATCAAACTGGTAAGAGTTTCAACCATAGTTTGAATAACATCTTGCTCCTTTTTCCTCCTTAATGCATCCAATCACTCTTGTGCAAGCTTAATGCTTTGGAGCAGCACCGATTCATTTGCATATTGGAGGTCAATAGGACTGGTAATGTCAGCTGGGTTGGCTTGACTACCGATTTCCTTTGGTGTCTCCACATGTGTGCTCTTTGTTGCTTCCTTCTTCGCTTCAACTCTTTGCTTTTCCTCTTCTGCCTTCTTCTATTCCTCTGCTTCTTTCTTTTTCTTCTCTTCATCCTTCTTCCTTTCTTCTTCTTTCTGCTTCTCTTCTTCTTTCTTCTTCTCCTCTTCCTATTTCCTCTTCTCCTCTTCTTGTTTCCTTTTCTCCTCTTCCTTTTTCTTCTTCTCCTCTTCCCATTTCCTCTTCTCCTCTTCCTATTTCCTTTTCTCTTCTTCTTTTCTCTTCTCCTCTTCTTCTTGTTTCCTCTTCTCTTCCTCTTGATTCTTTTTCTCTTTCTCTGCTTGCACTTTGTCAACCCTTTCTTTGTCCTGTTTCTCCTTGTCCACTCTCTCTTTATCAGCCTTTTCCTTTGGTGCTTCTAGAGTGACATTTTCACCATCCAAAGCATCAATGTCAATAGTGTCCATCTGTTCAGTAACCAGTTCTCCTTCATTGTCATATACCTCATCCGGTTTTCTAGTTTCTAGTTCTTGTTCAGCCTTGTTGTCTTCAGACACTTGGTGCAATCTTAGAGCAGCTTTGGCATGTGAGTGTGTATCTCTCACCACTTCATAGACTTTCCCTTCCAGTAACAAGAGTCTTCTTCTTCTCATGAAGAAGAGGCCTTTGTATTTATCCATAACTTCATAGAGCTCTAAATTTGACACATCAAGAAAATATTGTGCAAAAATTTCCTCTCTTATTTCCTGTTCTTTTTCTATGGCAATTAGGTAACACATACCGATTAAGGTCTTTTACCAGTGTAAACTGGGGGATCAAAACATTTCACCGATTTTTTCCCCCTAATCTTTTCTGAAGCTTAGTTGGTCAGTTCAGTGACTTCCACACTAGGTGCAGAAACCAGTTCTCCTTGTGACACTTCTTCAGTTTTATTCTTCCATGTTGTCTTCATATCTGATTGAACAGTTTCAACATCAATCTTTCCTTCCGGAGTGACCGGTATATCATCTGATATTTTCTTCTCATCCTGTAGGTTCTGGTAGGGTGTCCCAGTTTGTTGCAATGATAGCATACCATTCCAGGTGTTCTCCATGGTCCATTGTTCATTCTACCATTCTTCCTCCTGCATGTTGCAGCAGTGTGACCACTACCATGGCAAATAAAATAGGTTTCTCTCCAACCAGTTGCTGCTTGATAGCCATAACTACTTGACTGATGATTATAGGCATTATACTGGTTTGGATTTTGGTTCATAGAGGATTCAGGAAAAACTCCTTGACTCCTTTGAGGATATCTTGCAGTGTTCTGTATAACAGACCTGCATTCAAATGCTCTATGCCCAAACTTGTTGCATGCATAACAGTTAACATTAAATCTATTAGATCTAGGATTATTGTTTAGAAAGTAAGAAAAATTATTGTAAGCCTTATTTCTACACACATTAGCAGTATGTCCTTCCTTGATACAATTGAAGCAAACAGGTTTAAAATTTTCCTTACCTTTATCCTTTGGTGTCGGTTGCTTCTTTGATGCTCCATCTTTTGTTCTAGATGTCTCACCTTCCTCATAACTAGAAAAACTAAGTCCAGTGATATTCTTTACCGGTTTTGTTGATTCAAGCTTTTGTTCTAGCTTAACAGTACTCTTATTGAATTTGACAAGTATTTCCTTTGACTCAATGAGTTCTTTGGAAATAGCAGCATTGGATTCCTTAAAGGTTGCATTCTAAGAAATAGCCATGTTTAGTTCACCTTGCATTTCTTCTTTTTCCATTTTACTCTCTTGGAGATGAGCGGTAAGTGCACTGATTTCTTGCTTCAACTTGGAGAACTCATGATCTTTGTCTTTTACCAGGTCTTCAGCTTTCCTCTGGTTCTCAAGCTCTTGACACATTCTGATAGTCAGTCCTTCCAGTTCCCTTCTTAGGTTAGCATTAGAGTCATTTAGTTTTTCAACTTCTTCAACTAGGGCTTCCATGTCTGCTTCATCAGAAGAACTATTTTCAGTAAGCTCCATCAGTTTCTCAGCATGCTCTCTTCTCTTTGCTAGAGAGGCTTTATATTTGACTTTAAGTTCATCAAAGGCTTTCTCAGTCTGAGTGAGACGATGAGTAATCTCCCTCACAATGTATTCCCCCATATCTCCTTTCAAGTGGTTAAACTTATAGAAAGGTTGGCTCTGATACTAATTGATGAATACTAAGAGGGGGGGTGAATTAGTATACCAAAAATTATTGAACTCAAACACTTAAACAGTTTAGCAGTTAACCAATATAGCAGATTTACTAACAAACCGGTTAAGACAAATACAATCCAAATAGAAAATAAAGCATTCACCCACAAGAGCACAATCACCATAAAACAAGAGGTTTTGACATGAAAACCCAAATGGGAAAAACCATTGTGAGATGAAACTCACAAGTAACTATCTACAGAATAGTAACCAGACTAGTTAAGGTCAGACCGGTTAAGGTCATACAATGTTCTTCACTAGAACAGATCCTGTTAGGAATCTCGATCTCTGTTAGGAGATAAGTCCTATTAAAGACTACCTTGTGAGAGGATTTTAGATCCACAGTTGTGAACCACCTTGTTAGAGGATTTATAAAGGCTTTGCTAGGCCTACTCGATTAAGGGATTTAGACTTGTCGAAGATGTGCGTAATAAACAAGTGAGTGATCTAGATACTAGCACAGTATGCTTGATTAGATATTTGATAGCTCATTGTTAATGCATTTTAGAATTACTTTAGTCTTCAATATCTCCACACTCTTCTTTTTCACACAGACCTAATCTTCTTCTATGATTACACATACAAAAATCTCATCAATCACCTTTAACCCTAACAACAACTAAAACCCTAGACATGATGTCCCTATAAAGGAATCTAATTTCATGTCAGTCCAATAGGATTACATTGCAAGTTCCTAGGTTCAGTGCATCTGGACACATTTGGTAACACAACATAAAATCACCGTCAAAGTGTCAGTGGATGATAACTCATCACAAAAATATCGGTTGGTAACTCATCACAGAGTAATACTGGTTCATACATTTACCGATTACTAACTCACACATTTTACCAATTACCGGTTTGTCAAAATGAAGACTGGGAAAAATGATAACAACCACTTTGGGATCCTTGAACTACTTGAGGTCTTCATACCGCTTTGGGTCTTCATACCGCTTGAGATCAATAAACACTTTCTGCAAAACACCAATAATCTAAAGACTATAATTCATAACACTGGTTGGAACAAATACCGATTGAGTATAACTCATACATACAAAAGTGATCTCAAAGCAAGTGTGTGTCCATCAATGACAATCACAACATCACCATCAAAACTGCCAACACCCAGAACCCAGAAACAATCAACTAAAAGTGATAATTGACTGAAAAAAAACTCAAATGAACTAAAAATCTTGAATTAAGCACATGAACTAGCTTCGAAACCAATAATAAGATCTGCCATGAAAAAACAAGCAACTATCGGTACCAATTGGTAAGAACACAAAAAACTGCATAAAAAACTAGACATGAACAAAAGGGAAAGGAAATATTTTTGGTTGATGCAAGATTTCTCATCAACCAGGGATTCTCCTGCATTAGACAACCCAGGTAGAAAGAGATGTTCCAAGAGAAAATCATGAACATCTAAAAGGATTCAGATCAAATACCCCAACTCATTTTTCATCCAAATATCTTCCTTATCTGCCAACCTCTGCTTTAGCTCCTCCAGTGCCTCAACCAACTTCTCTAACCTCTAACCCTCTTTGTTTTTCTTCCTTTGCTTCAGATATGGACTTTGTCTCTATTTACTATTCTCTTTCTTTTGCAACTCTGATTTGTTTCTGCCATATTACTTCATCTAGTTTGTCACCATAAGCTCTCTATCATTTGGTTCCATCTGTCCATCAGGCTCATCTGTCAAATCCTTCTGCAAACTCATGTCACCCTCTATTAAATCATCTACAACCAGTTCTATTAGATCTTTCTGCAAACCTTTCGGTATAACCTCTACCATCGGTTTCTCAATACTGTAACTTTTCTCAGGACTTAGATTATTCACCTTCTTTTCTTTCTCCTTCAAGGAAATCAATGTAAGCTTCTGGCCATCCTTCTCAATAGTGACTAGGTTTCTTCTAAAGTCATAAATAGCTCCTCTATCAAACTGCCAAGGTTTTCTCAACAAGACATGACAAGCACTCATAGATACAACATCACACAAAACTTCATTTCTGAAAGGCTAAATATTGAAATTCACCAAACACTGCTCTTGTATTTCTATCTTTTGTTCATCTTGTAACCAACTTACCTCATAAGGACAAGGATGATCAAGCATCTTCAATCCAAGCTTCACAACCATCTCCTCATATACCAAATTGTTATTACTTCCACTATCTACAATAACCTTGCAACACTTACCACTTGATTTACACACAGTCCAATAAAGACTCTTCCTCTGAGTAGATCCGATATCCTTTCTTCTGAACATAGGGGATTCTTCTTTCTCTAGTACACAATTAGATCTGGTACCTTCATCTTCTGGTTCCTCATTTGCCACACAACTTCTTTCCATTTTCTGCTTACATTCATATAATCTATGTCTGGTTTCTCCACACTTGAAATATTTGATAGGAATATCTCTACTAGTATAGCTACTACCTTTCCTCTGAGTTTTCCATTCTGGTTCTTTACTCCACTGAGGTTTTGATTTATCTTCCTCAACTGGTTTCTTCATACTATCACTCATCTGTCCTTTGAATTTATCCTTCCCTCTATTCATTTTTCTTCTTGTCATCTTCTGCTTAGCCTTCAAAGCATACTGGTAAGCTTCCTCAACTATGGAAACCCTCAACATACTCATCTCACCTTGAATGTTAAAAACAAGTCCATTTATGTACCTCTCCACCTTTTCTTTGTCCATCTCTCTATGCCCAGATCTAATCATCACCTTGTATAATTCCTCAATATATTCCTTCACAATCATGTTTCTCTATTTCAGGTTCTGCAACTTCTTGATCAACTCCAATTCATAGTCTCTCGGTATGAACTTGGCCTTGAATCTTGCAACCATCTATCTCCATTGGGTGATCTTCAATTCACCATTCTCCACTCTATCTTTCTATGATTCTTTCCACCATAAGGCAACATTTCCTTTCAACTTAGTCTGTGCCAACTAGACTCTCTACAGGTCCTTTACATCCTCAAACTCAAAGTATTTCTCCAACTCTCTGATCCAATCAATCAGATCCTCCGTATTTAGTGTTCTAGAAATTTTGGAAACTTCAACTTTATGAAATTTACTTGCTAGCACCACTGCTCTTAGGAATCTTTCCTCTCTTTCATCTTTTGGTCCTTCAGTTTCCTCAAGATCTTAATCAACTTCTTCATACTCATCCTCAAATTCAGGGTTTCTCCATAAACCAGCCAAAGCATTTCAGATTTCATTCCTCACTTCATTCTTGAAGTCCTCCATCATTTTCTCTACCCTCCAAGGGTTTGTCCTTCTAGGCGGCATCTCCTCTTCCACTCCAATGAAATACCTCATTTTGGTGATCTGACAATTAGTTTCAATTGCCTCTCCTCGGTGATCTATTGAACACATGCGCAACCTGCCTCTAACCAGTGATTTATCCACCCAAAGGAATGCCTCAATGTTTGAAAACAACTCTTCCACTAGCCAGTCCATAACTAGCTCTGATACCACTTGATGCATCCATAACTGGTAAAACCCTCAAAGAGAATCAACCGACTTATGCAGAAAGAGAGACACAACAAAAGAAATAAGAAAACATAACAAGATTACATAAATAGATCATATTATTGCCTTAGAACTTCCATAAACAATCTGGGTATCATCATATAATCATCAAACAATATCCAGTAGTTAACCTATTACATGTAGACCTCAAGCTAGATACACTCCAACTAGGACTCTAAGAATCAACTGCATCACAAAATGTAAATCTCAATCCTTATTCTTAATTCTACTTCCTTTTCCCCTACAAATGATTACATAAAATCATATTTATACCCACTGGAACATATTCGGGTTGGCCTCATAAGATTACATTTACCAATGAAGGAAAATGATTGTGTAACTTGTTGGGAAAAATGGTGTCTCAACCTTGCATTTATGCGAGGTTACTATTTATAGTAAGTTTTTATTTGAGCACGAAATGGTGCGAAACTCTCCCTGAAGCTTCTGGTTGGCTAGATAAGCATTCCGGTAAAGTTGTGTCGCAAGGTCACAGCTAGTTTTGAAGATATTAAAGTTTTCATCTTGGAGGGGTGCAATAAAATATTTAAACTTAATTTTGGGGACTTTAGAGGCTCTAAAATGCCCTGAAAAGTGGCCGTAACCGGCGAAGCGGGTTACGAGGTGATAGAGAACTTCGCGAGCTTTCCGGCGCTTCAAACGGTTCGTCAATCGGACACCCGATTCTCAAGTTATGGCCTCCGGAAGTTTGTACTCCTGAAATAGGAAAAATAATTTGTATCGGATACATAAATGAGCTGTAAAAGGGAGCGACATGTGTTGATGTGTGCTTTAACATGTCATAGGGCATCTAGAAGGGAGATAAGGTCGGCTACACCTTATTGGGTGGTTTTAGCCCATGGTTTTGTAATACCGTTTGATGGTTTCTTGTATTGTATCTCCTATTTATGAGGTGTGTGAGATAGAGGTTGGGTGTAAGAGTCTTATGGCTATTGAGTTGCCTCTGAATCTCTGATTAGTGGTACTCCTGCGAAGAGCTTGCTCTGCAAGTATTTTGTAATCTGTTTTTGATTGCTGAATAAAATATTGAGCTGCTTTTGGAGGGTGGGGTTTTTCTCCCGAAAGGGTTTTCCCCACGTAAATCACTGTGTTGTGGTATGAATGCTATTATATCTATTTCTATTTTCTGTAACTGTTGTAATGATCTGAAAAAGTTTTGCATTACCCTCCTCTCAAGGTTAGTGTAGGAAGTTGTTTCCGCTACTTAACTTCCTTACAAGTGGTATCAGAGCCTGATCACCTTTGGTTTCAATTGTGGGCAGTTGGGTTTTTTGAACTAATCCAGATTTGAGTGGGAGCTTGTGCAGAAGACACTTTTTGATCTTGTTGCAGGAATATTCAGATGGCGAGTTCGTCAGGGAGAATAGAGGTGGAGAAATTTAATGGAAGTAATTTTGAGATGTGGAAGCTGAAGATGGAAGATCTGCTAATAGATTGAGATCTTTGGGATGCTGTTGATGCGAATGTCCAAAGGCCCTCAGATCCTACTGTGGCAGCTCAGTATGATGTTATGGACCGAAAAGCCAAGGGTCTAATCAGACTGTGCCTGGCAGACTCTGTTCTAATCAATGTCCATGAAGAGAACTTTGCAAAGAAGCTATGGACTAAGCTTGGTGAGATGTATCAAGTGAAATCTTTATTAAATCAAATTTTCTTAAGAAAGAAATTGTATTCCTTGAAGATGGAAGAGGGTGGACGAATTGCAGACCACCTAGAAGCATTCAATATGATTGTGGCTCAATTAGTATTCGTCGGTGTTAAGATGGATGAGGAGGAGAAATGTCAGATCTTGCTTTGTTCTTTGCCTGATTCGTGGGATTCTCTTGTTATGGCTATCGGTAGTACTTCTGTTGTTTTGAAATCTGAAGACGTGGTGGGTGCCCTACTCGGTGAAGAGATGCGAAGGAAGGTATCCATCAGTTCAAAGGAAGCCCTAACCGTTCGTGGAAGACCTAAGGAGAAAGGCAAGAAGAATGAGAAGCGTGGCAAGTCCAAATCCAAAGGGAGATCGAAATCTCCTAGAAAGTCCAAAGTCATTTGCTGGAATTGCAGTAAACCGGGTCACATCCGTAAGGACTGCAAAGAAGAAAAGAAGAAGAAAAAGAAAAAGTTCGATTCTGATTCTGAGTCCAACAAGGAAGATGGCGATGCATTTATTGCGGCTTTGGCGACTCATGCAGGTAATGATGCCTGGCTAATTGACTCAGGTGCATCTTTTCATATGACTTCCAATAGAGATTGGTTTTCTGAATATGAAGGATTTAATGGAGGTAAGGTGTACTTGGGTGATGATTCACATCTAGACATTGTTGGTCGAGGTAAAGTTAGAATCAGGTTTTCTGATGGTAGAATAAAAAGGATTAATGGTGTGTTGCATATCCCTGGATTAAAACGAAACCTGTTATCTGTGAGCAAACTAATAGATGCAGGTGTGCAGGTAGTCTTTTCTGAAACAAGATGTAAGATGATTAAGGGTGCTATGGTAGTTGCTAGAGGTGTCAGGTTTGGCACTTTGTATAAGCTTGAAGCATACACTGTTGAGTGTAATAGCACTTCTGTAAAAAGTAAATCTGTGGATACCTCACTGGAAGATTTGAAGGTTTCACCTTCAGCAGATGGAAATGGTTTTTGGGTACCTAAGGGTGCACTTTCATCTGAAGCAAAGTTACCTGCAGAGAAGACTATGTTATGGCACCAGAGACTTGGCCACATTGGAGAAAAGGGTCTAAGGACCTTGAAAAATAAAAACCTTGTTGAAGGTTTGAATGATTGTAATCTTGACTTTGATTTCTGTGAGCATTGCATTTATGGAAAACAAAACCGCGTTCAGTTTTACTCGAGTTCTCATAAAACTTGTGGTGTTTTGGACCTTATCCATTCTGATGTGTTTGGTCCAGTAGATGTCTCTTCGATTGGAAAATCCACATATTATGTTTCATTTATTGATGATTTTAGTAGAAGGACATGGGTATATTTTCTAAAGAGTAAATCTAAAGTTTTTAGTCGTTTTAAAGAATTTAAAGCAATGGTTGAGTTGTAGATTGGAAAGAAAATAAAATGTTTGAGAACTGATAATGGCGGTGAGTTTTGCTCTAATGATTTTGATAGATTCTGTAAAGACTGTGGAATTAACAGGCAGAAGACAACTCCGTATTCTCCACAGCAGAATGGAGTTGCAGAAAGAATGAACAGGACACTGATGGAAAAGGCTAGGAGTATGTTGAGTGGTGCTGGTCTTGAACAAAAGTTTTGGGCTGAAGCTGTTGCCACTGCTTGCTACCTGATTAACAGGTATCCTACATCAGCTCTTGTTGATAAAATGCCTATGGAAGCATGGTCAGGTCACAAGCCTTCATTGAGACATCTTAGAGTTTTTGGTTGCGAGGCATATGCACATGTGCCAAAGGAGAAGCGAACAAAGTTGGAGAACAAGGCTGTGAAATGTATCTTCATCGGGTATAGTTATGGTGTGAAAGGATACAAGCTTTGGGACCCTGTTGCACAAAAGGTAATTCATAGTAGAAGTGTTATTTTTAGAGAAATTAAGTCTCCTTCTGTTACATTGCAGCCAGAATAGACTAAAAAAGAAGATGTGATTCAACTTCCTTCTACACCTGAAAGAGTTGAATCAAGACCCCTAGATAGGCAAGAATTTGAGGAGAGCTCGTCTAGCTCTGAATCTTCAGAAGAGGAGGAAGAACCTCCAACTCAGCTTGTTCGAAGGTCTACAAGACATAGACAACCACCTGAAAGGTATTCACCTGATGATTGGAGATTTATTTTTGCTCTGAATATTAGTGTGGATGAACCGAAATCTGTAGAAGAGGCATTAGGTATGAATGATGCAAAATCCTGGAAGATTGCTATGGAGGAAGAAATGGCAGCTTTGAAAAAGAATGATACATGGGATCTTGTACCATTGCCTGAAGGACGAAAACCTGTTGGTTGTAAATGGGTGTTCAAGAAAAAGATTGGTTCAGATGGAAGCATTGAAAAGTATAAAGCAAGGTTAGTTGCAAAAGGCTACTCAGGTTGAGGGTGTTGATTACGGTGAGATATTTTCTCCTGTTGCAAAAATGACGTCAATTAGATTTTTGCTTTCTATTGCTACTGCTTATGATTTAGAGGTTGAGCAAATGGATGTGAAAACTGCTTTCCTTCATGGTGATTTGGAGGAAGATATTTATATGACACAGCCAGAGCACTATGTGGTGAAAGGCAAAAGTAATTTGGTCTGTAAATTGAAGAAATCTTTGTATGGCCTCAAACAAAGTCCTAGGATGTGGTACCAGAAATTTGATACATATGTGTTGAGTTTGGGATTTGAACGTTCTAAATCAGATCACTGTGTTTATTATAAATCTGATGGTGATCTTTTCTTATTCATTGCACTGTATGTTGATGATATGTTATTCATTGGTAAAGGGAAAGGTATGATTTCAGAACTGAAGTCTCAGCTCGCTGCTAAATTTGAAATGAAAGATCTTGGTGCAGCAAGGCACATTCTTGGGATGGAAATTAGAAGAGATAGGGAAAACAGAAAGCTATGGCTAGGCCAGAGTAAGTATGTGAATTCAGTGTTACAGAGGTTCAACATGCAAAATTGTAGACCATTGAGTGTTCCTTTTACAGTTGGAACGAAACTATCTATTTCAGATTGTCCTACATCCCCATTGGAGATGGAAGACATGAGCAGAGTGCCTTACCAAAGTGCGGTTGGAAGCTTGATGTATGCTATGGTCTGTACTAGACCAGACATTGCCCAAGCAGTGGGAGTACTTTCTAGATATATGTCTAATCCTAGTAGAGTTCATTGGGATGCAGTCAAAAGAGTCTTCAGATATTTGAAGGGTACTTCAGAGTATTCTTTGTGTTATCATGGTAATTCAGTTGGAGACATGACTTCCCTTGATATCCATGGTTATGTGGATTCAGATTGGGCAGGTGATATTGATAGCAGAAGATCCACCAGTGCTTATGTGTTTACTTTGTTTGGTGGTGCAATTAGTTGGATGAGTAAGCGACAGGCTGTGGTTGCTTTATCCACTACTGAAGCAGAGTATATGGCAGCTACTCATGCTTGTAAAGCAGCCATTTGGCTTAAGAGACTGTGTTCGGATATTGGAATAAAACAAGGTACAGTGACAGTTTTCTGTGACAGTCAAAGTGCAATTAGCCTAGCTAAGAACCCGACATTTCATGCCCGGACCAAACATATTGATATTCAGTATCATTTTGTTAGAGATATGGTCGAAGATGGTAGGGTGAAGCTGGTTAAGGTGGAAACTTTGATGAATGTTGCAGATGCTTTAACTAAGGCTGTGAGCACAGAGAAGTTCAGATGGTGTTCAGAATCTATGGGCCTTATGGCCCCTAGCAATTGTTTATTGTGTTGACATTCCCTTCCGCTCATGCAAGGTGTTCGACAAGTGGGAGATTTGTTGGGAAAAATGGTGTCTCAACCTTGCATTTATGCGAGGTTACTATTTATAGTAAGTTTTTATTTGAGCACGAAATGGTGCGAAACTCTCCCTGAAGCTTCTGGTTGGCTAGATAAGCATTCCGGTAAAGTTGCGTCGCAAGGTCACAGCTAGTTTTGAAGATATTAAAGTTATCATCTTGGAGGGGTGCAATAAAATATTTAAACTTAATTTTGGGGACTTTAGAGGCTCTGAAACACCCTGAAAAGTGGCCGTAACCGGCAAAGCCGGTTATGAGGTGATAGAGCACTTCGTGAGCTTTCCGGCGCTTCAAACGGTTCGTCAATCGGACACCCGATTCTCAAGTTATGGCCTCCGGAAGTTTGTACTCCTGAAATAGGAAAAATAATTTGTATCGGATACATAAATGAGCTGTAAAAGGGAGCGACATGTGTTGATGTGTGCTTTAACATGTCATAGGGCATCTAGAAGGGAGATAAGGTCGGCTACACCTTATTGGGTGGTTTTAGCCCATGGTTTTGTAATACAGTTTGATGGTTTCTTGTATTGTATCTCCTATTTATGAGGTGTGTGAGATAGAGGTTGGGTGTAAGAGTCTTATGGCTATTGAGTTGCCTTTGAATCTCTGATTAGTGGTACTCCTGCGAAGAGCTTGCTCTGCAAGTATTTTGTAATCTGTTTTTGATTGCTGAATAAAATATTGAGCTGCTTTTGGAGGGTGGGGTTTTTCTCCCGAAAGGGTTTTCCCCACGTAAATCACTGTGTTGTGGTATGAATGCTATTATATCTATTTCTATTTTCTGTAACTGTTGTAATGATCTGAAAAAGTTTTGCATTACCCTCCTCTCAAGGTTAGTGTAGGAAGTTGTTTCCGCTACTTAACTTCCTTACATAACTAGGTTGGCCCTAATAATTAAAAAAATATTTCTAGAAAATAACAACCAAGAGGTGTGGTTCAATAGGAAGGTTGACCACACGTCAAAGAACATCAGACAAGACCCAAAATGGGTCCACATGCCAAGAATCACACCGATAATGAAGAAAAACCAACCGGTAAGCACAAGAACTGCTCCAAAACCTAGAAATAGTCAACCAGAAGAGATAATTGATCGGAAAAGAACCCAAATAAACTAAAAAAATGAGAATTAAGTACATGAACAAGCCTGGAAACCAAAAATAAGATCTACCACAAAAAAAACAAGCAACTACTCGTACCAACCGGTAAGAACACACAAAACTGCATAAAGGACAAAACAAGAACAAAACTGAAAGGAAATATTTTTGGTTGATGGAAGATTTCTCATTGACCAAGGATGCTCCTGCATCACAAGGCCTTGATTATCCTCTTATATAAAAATTGAGGATGCAACAAGCTTTGAGCCTTTTACAATATCAAAATTTGAAAACTAAGGAAAAGAGAGGAAAAATGATCAGAAGTGATAAAATCAAAACTAGAAGAAACATAGAAAAGAGAGAATAAAGGATTAGAAATCTTCAAATCCATATTATTTGAGGTCATGAAGAGCCTTGAGATGTTGTTGATAGTTGTCATCTTCAATTTTTGGCCTGATCACCTCTATTCTGGTCATACCACTATTGAACCTTGAGAGTGCATCCATGTAGGATTCTAACTTCTTAATGAACCATGTATCATCTAACGTTATATCTGACAACATCTGATCCTAAATTTTTTTGATATCAGCCTTCCAATCTGCTTTGGATCTCAAGACCTTTCCTCCTTCTGTTTTGCTTCTTTCTCTATCAAACAAAGTAGGCATGAGGTTGGTGACTAAACACTGAAAGCCTCAGAGTTCACCACTAATTTTTTGTGTATACATCCTAAGAATATAAAGAGCTTCTTTAACATCTCAAACTTGGTTTTAAAACTTTCAATCATGTCATGTAAGAAACTTGGGAGAGGCTTAATCAATGAAATCTCCAACACTGCAATTGTCTTTCTCACATGAGATAATGAATAGGCCATGAAACGTTTCCATCTCAAATATTCTTGAGAAGACCTTAGCAACTCCCTATGCTCATCCCACATTACATCAGCATGGTCCAAAATTTCATTGACCTTTGATTCCAACAATGATTTTTCCATGTCCATCTTTATTCTTCTCTCCATCTACAAAGCATCCATCTTTAGCGCATCCCTTTCTTTTCTTAAACTAACTATCTCCAATCAAGCTTGAGCCAGATTATTCCTTAATCCCATATCTTCATCAGATGTATGCTCAATCCTACCCAAAGGTGTGCATGTTGGTCCTAATCTCAATTATTTTTCCATAGCAGTCACCTTCTCTCTGAAAATTGTGACCTCTTCATTTGTCTTCAAAGCCACCTTATGAGTAAATTTTACCACATTTACATTGAGGCATGTTGCCTCTGTAATGGAAGTGTCAGCCACTCTTTTGACTAACAAACCCCCAAATAATTGATTAACTTTATAGCTCATACTAGGCATTTTTGTGACTCTATGAAGACACCAAATAACTAGTTGATTAACATGATCATCAAATAGTGCTCCCGAAAGTACTTCCTCTCTTTGCACTAGATCCATGGATTCTAGATCTATTTCATTTCTCCTTAATTCATAAAAAACAATAGCATAAGAGATGCCCCATCTTTCCAAAAGGAGTACCCCACTCCTCTTTACAATTTTCCTTCCTATCTCTAGGGTAATACCTCTGCTCTTTTCCATTTCATGTGTCAAATTTCTTATAAAAAAATGCTTGAATTGCCTTGTATTTAGGAAATCATCATCACTCATGAATTGTTCACAAGCATTCAATCTCACATCTTCACTAAGATATCCCCCAAGTTTAAAAGCATCAAGGGCCCACTCCTTAGGAGGATTTTGAATGGTAACCCTTATCCTTGTATCGAATCTACGAGGAGGTAAGGGCTCACTTCCTTGGAATTCAAAACCTTGATATGACTGGAAAGGGATTTCTCTTCCCGGAGATAATATATGCAAGGGAATGACAGTCCTAGGGCTCTCTGGGACTTGAAAAATAGAACCACTCAAAGATGGTGCACTCATGGGCCTCTTCATGGAAGCTTCTTCAAGCAATCTTTGTGAGGGATCTAAAAGGTGTGATGATTCTAGATCAATAGTAGATGTGGATGGAGGTTCTTGAGGGCTTAGGGGAGAGCCAATTGTCTAAGAAGATTCTGGCCTTTCCTCCTCAATGACCTTCCCTAGGGGTATAACATCCAAGCGGGGTCTCTCATGAGGCAGGAGGATTCTATCAACATCAATATAAGTAGCAAAAATTTCTCTCATCCGTGCTTCTGGGATTAGTTGCATCTCCCATGCTGGAGAGTAAGAATTGTCCTCCTTCTTTCTTCTATTTTTCTCATATTGGATTTTATACCACCTTTCCTTTCTTTTCAATACTTCCTCATAGTTTTCGGCATTCCTTATGAGGTCTTCACCATCTTCCTCATCCCATCGATTATCTGGTGTTTTGTCCTTCCCAAGATTTTTGACAAACCATTCAAAGTCATAAAACCTATATCTATCTCGAGGAAGTCTATACTTGTTCAACATGAAATCCAAGATATCATATGCTTTCCTATTTAAAAAGTGATACATCCCAATCACAACTTGTGATATGATCATTGATCATTTCTTGTGTGACCCTCCCATCAAAAAATTATCAGCCTGATTTAATTAATGCATGATTTCTAAATAGGCCACTCTATCCTGAACAATAATAGGCAAAATCCTAAGAGTAACAGGACTACCAAAAACCCTTATGATTATGTGGTCCTTAAAGTAAAACCAAGATCCCTGATTGTGGGTGATACCTGACTCAAGCTTAAGGGCTTTGGGTTTGAGAAATTCCTTAGCCTTTGGGCTTAGACCCCAGCTAACTTTCTTCTACAAAATACTCAAAATCTTTCTCACAAGGAAATTTTCAAAAACCAAATAGTTTGACTCATTCATATGTGAGTCCCAGATATAGGTTCACTCTTGAACATGAAGTGACTCTCCTTTAGCCATGGTTAGAATTTGCAAATTAGGATGCCATACCTTAAGACTTTTGAACAAAAGTATATGCATTAGGAGAGAGTAATACCTTAAAAAAAATTATTTTCCCATTTTAAAATCACACAAGGCATTATGCAAACCTTGAGCTACCACAAAACCATAGTCGAAAGGCCTATTGATATCCCTTCTTTGGATATCCATACAAACCACCAATGTGTAGTTTGGAATTAGGTCTTTTGCATTTCCAACATAGACTTGACATAAAGCTTAGTAGGCATCCAAAAAGTAATTAATAAATAGGTCTCTTCTATAAGGGGTGGTCATTTTTTATGCCAACTTTCTATCATCTCCCTTTATGTTTAGAGGCCTGAATGTTGCCAATCTTGTTCTATACAAGAGCTCATTTTTCTTATACTCCATATCTAGCTCTTGGGGATCAATAACCCAATCTATGTTAGGGTTGAGCATGAACACTTCATTGATAACATCTCTGGTGATCTCTATTAACCTACCACCTTCACTAGACACTATCTCTCTAGTAATAAGATTGTAATTTGTAGCAATTGCAACAATCAATTCAGTATTCACATAGACATTTGGTACCATAAGTTTTTCCAGATTGCAATTCCATATGTTGGACACTAGAATTCTCTCCTTCTTCTTCTTATAGCCCCTCCTCTAGAGACTAAAACCTAATGGTGGAATCAATGCATCCCTGATTCCAATAGGGTGATCAATGATGAATTCATCTAGTCAGGACCCAAGTATGGATCTCTTTTGTGTCTCCGATGATCTAGGGAGCTACACAATTTTTTCTTCAGAGAACTTTCTCTTCCCTAAATCAGAAGACTCTGCCATTCCTAGGGTTAGGGTTCTACAAACTAACAAAAATGAGAAGCTTATATAATTTGGCTCCAATTAAATTCTATGACATTCAAACAAAAATTATCATTGACAATCTGAAAATATGTAGAGAAGGTCAAAAGATAGCAAGAGTGTAATAAAAGTGCAAACATCAATCACTTCTTAGAAACCCTAGTCCCTAATTATGATAGCAAAAAGAACAAAACAATTTTCATAGGCAAAGAACTATAAATACAAATTAGTTGCAAGCTGTTACTACTTATCAAATTGCCATTAGTTTTATATACAAAGTCATTCTATATGCTCTAGTCAGTTATCACTACCAAAATATTTAGTCGGTATGAACAGCCTAGTTGGTTACAGAAGGAAAACAGTGACAAAGCCCAGTATACACCAAGCTGTCTACTGAGTGTTATTTCATGTCTACCAAGCAGTAAATATAATACACCAAGTTGATAAACACTAAGTGAAATGTGTTACCAGATTCATTGAACCTGGAGACACATATGAAAATGTGTTACAAGATCGAGGCACACAGAACCGTTATCACATTGGAAATTGCACATACAGATTTTGTATAATTTTGAGGTCATCTAACCAATGAAATATTTTGCATGGTTATTTATTTGAGAAATCATGTTTGTAAGATCCAAGCAATGAATCATATCACCAACATAAGAAGTCTATTTATACAGCATGAATTTCGGGTTAGAAATAGATGTGAATGTGAGAAATGTGTGTGCATATGTGTATTAAGCAAGACTTATGTGATACATGAGAAATCACAGAGTATTATGACTGTTATAGAGACACAAAGGTCACTGAGAAGGTTATCAGAGAACAGTCGAGGAACAGAGTAAACAAAAGGGTTTACCGAGTTACTTTATGAGTTACCGAGGTATGCTATAGGCAAGGTAATCTTATTTAGAGCACATAGAATCTACTTTAGCATTTCAGATGTAAAGTTGCAGATATTTGTAATGATTATATTGTAATATTTTGAAGTTGTAAGAGAAACCTTTAATAGGGTAAAAGACTCTAACCAAGTCTATAAATTGTAAATCCTTTAACCAGGTGCTACACTTATATAGTGTTGTATAAATCCTTTAGTAAGGTAGATCTAACTGATCTTATTACTCCTAACTGGGTAAGCTATCAGAAATAGCTAAATGTAGCTCTAACCGAGCACTCTTTATTATTGCAGTAGTGAAGTTGTGGGTGCCATCCCCACTGCAGTTTTTCTCTCTAACCAAGAGTTTCTGCGTAACCAAAATATATGTGTTATGGAGTGAATCATGTATGATTGTTACTCATTTGTTTTAGCTTTATGTTATGTTATAGTAGTTTTTGGTTTATGCATAATAATAAAGATAATATTGAGAAAAGGATTTGAAGTACTGATTCATCCCTCCCCTCTCAGTACATTAGCTTTCCATATTGGGCGTAACAATTGGTATCAGAGCTTGAATCTTGGAAAAGGGTTTAACTACATAAAGAGAAAGATCTTATCAATGGAAGGCTATAAACAATCTTGGAAGATTGTGTATCTACAAGAAGAACTGGATAATGCAAATCAAGTGATTGTAGACATGCAAAGGCAAATGCAAAAATCTCTGAAAGTAAGGAGAAGATTATCTGATGACTTGCAGGATTCTCAAGAGTTAGTGGAACAAATCGAGACATCATCTGAGAACAGTATATCTAAAGAAACTGAAGAAATGATTGGAATTTTGAAAGAAAAGAACAAAGAATTGGCTAATCAACTAAAAGCAATGAAAAGAGAACATTAACATTTCAGTACACAGATGACTGAAAATCTAGAGGCATTAAGGATAGCCGAGGATAAAGCAAGAGATCTACAAAGAGAGAAACAACAACTTGAAGTCTTAGTATCTGACAAGAATGATGAAATCATAAGGCTAACTGGTATTCAACAAAATCTGACAGATCAACTAGGTTATACAAATCATGAAGCAAATCTGAAAGATGATGAGAATCAAGCATTGAGACTTGAAGTATCAAGGTTGAGCAATGAACTTGAAACAGAGAAGAAATCCAAGGAAACACTGAAGAAGAGTTATGAAGCATCAAAGATGTTGGATGAGCAACTAAACACAAGATGACCCTACAAAGAAGGAGGGCTCAGTTACAAAGGAAAAGACTCTACCAAGAAGGGAATCTGCACTACCAAGAGAGGAGAATCATCAAAACAAGCTGAGAAAAGGAATAACATCAAAAGGAAGAAGCCTATATGCTACTACTGTGGAAATCAAGGTCATACTACCAACATGTGTCAAATCAGAAAAGGTAAGCAACCGAATACCACTAAGACCAATGGTTATTGTTACAATTGCAATAAATATGGTCACACATCTAATCAATGTAGGACAAATTCTATTAACAATTATCAGAAGGCAAAATTCAAAGGGTTTTGTAAAAACTGCAATAGATATGGACATAGTACCGAGAAGTGTTGGATTAAGCAAAAGAACCACATGTGGTCTGGACACTGAGCAAATACTAGAGGTTACCGAACTCACACAGATCCTTACCGACAATATTCTGCAGTACCATGGGATTACAATACAAGGATATCGTGTGAATTTTGTGGAAGATATGGACATATAAGTGCCAACTGCTTTATAAGGTTTGGAATGAATAACCGAAGATCATGGAGAAATCCCGGTATGGCATGTTTTCACTGTCACAAAGTTGGACACTTGGCTGGAGATTGCAGAGATCAACCTAGAGAAGACATTGAGGAAATAAAAGAGAAATTAAAGATGATTTGGAGAAAGAAGGAAATTGTGTCAAATAAAGAAAGCACCTTACCTACCGAGTTAGGTGCTCCCACTCCAAATTAATCGATAAAGGTATGAAGGGACTGCATTCTCACAAGGTTAAATCTTAAATAGTTCCTATTTTAGTATGTACTGAATTCAATATTTGCATAGTAAGATGTAGTAGTAAGTTTGAAATTCTATCAAAGTCTTTTGGAGCACTTTATAGGAAAACTATTAAGTCGGTGAATTCAGGAAGCCTGTCAAGTCGGTATATGAAGGAAATCTAGTTACTCGGTTAAAGCACAAAAAAGGGGAAAGAAAGTTAAGTGAACCTAGTACATTTAATGTCTTTGACCTAACTTGCACGGAGCCCGATAAGGTATTTTTGAGTACTTAAAAGGTTTTTCGTGGTCATTTTCATTCACTAAGTTTTTGAGAAGCAGAGCAGAGCGAATCAAGGCGATCAAACCATCTTCAAAGCAATATCTAAGGTATTTACATCGAATCTCATCGCATTGCTAAGCTGGTTTATCGAACTCATTAAGTTGTTATTATCTACTGAGTGTGAAGCATCTACCATTTGTTAAGTTCTCAAACCCTAAGGTTCCTATGTCAATTTTTATCTGAAATCAAAATGGCATCTAAGATCCAAGACCCCATTGTTGTCACAAATGTAGAAAAGCCCTCACTAAAATACTCTTTGACTCCTAAAATTGCATCTAAACTGGATGACAAAACTACTTTTTCACTCATCCCGGATCGAGTCTTGTTAGTCGAGGATGTGAGATTCTTCACAAAATGTTGTGCTGAAGAACTCGGTCATGTTGAGATCAAAGATGCATATGATGAATTGTGCACAGATGGTAAAATGGATAGCAAGTATGAGCATATCAAAATCAAGGGATTGATTGAAGCCCTAACCTATCCCCATGTGTTCAAACCCCAGTGGGTGAAGTTTGTACTAAGCCAAGTGCATGATGATTTCATGTGGCTGCAAGAGCAACTGTTTAAGATCACTAAAGAAATCATTCATCTGATCACCGGTTATCCTATCTATGATCATGCCCAAGCACAGAAAATGATATCACAAAAGGAATTGATCAGTTTGACTGGAGTTGAATCAGATTACAGAGGTCTGAAGTTGAACAATGTCACTGATCCTGAACTCAAATTTGCCATTAGAGTAATTGGTTACTGTTTCTTCCAATTAGCAAGGGAAAACAGTGTACCATGTGCAGCAATGGACTTAGCATACAAAATTGTTAAGAAAGGCATGAAAATTGACTTGTGTGAAGTATTGCTGAAGAACTTGTTTGAAAATATGAACACAATCAAGAAGCCGAAGAAGAACAACACGACAAACACTCTAAAATTTGGATCACTACTTGTATGTATGTTTTTCTACTTTGAGAAGTTTTTTCCAACAGTCGGTAAAGTTGTTTGGGAACTACACCGACCAATCACCCATCAGATCAATGACTTCATCAAGAAGTTAGGTGATAACTTTAATGATATAATGGATGATTACTTCAACAAGTTCCAAGAGAAAATGCATAACAGGTACCGGATTCCACCACAGCTCGTAGAAAAATACAAAGATGAAATATGTTTTGAGGTCAACACTGATTACTGTTATGTGAATGATGTGGAGCCGAGGACTCAATCTTTGTCACCTATGGGTTATGAGATTGATTTTGATATCACACAATAGCAAATTGATGCCTATCTATCATTGCCAAGGCATACTACCGAGCTGAGGTATGGAACCTATGAAGAAAGGAAGGAAAAAGTAAAAATGAGCATTGTAGTACCTAAGGCTACAAGAAAAGCTACAAAGATGATTAAGGCATTAACTGAGAAATTTGGAGAAGAGTGTTCCTCCACACCAGTCAAAGGAGTTCTAGCCATCACCGAAGAGGAGACAGAAGCCCAAGAAGTAGCCATAACACTTAGCACCGAATTGCCTAAGGGAAAAGTGTTGAAGAGAAAGAAACAGGACACTTCAATGGCCCTACTGACCCCTCCAGCAAAGAGACCTTACACAAGGGCATCTGCTGCATCACCAAGTAAGAAACAAAAGACTGTTGTCATTCCTAAGGTAACTAGAACTTACAAGAAATCTACTCGAAGACTCATTTTGCCAAAAGAGTCAAGTGATACCAAATCTAAAGATGCAAATAAATTTCAGATTGTGAAAAGCAAGAAGGTAGATGTACATAGTGTAGAAATTTTTTGTCATAATCTAAAGGAATATGTTGGATTTGGTGGATTCAGATTTGTCAAATATGAATCCAGATCTGCTGATGAAAAGAGGCAAATTGAAGAAGCTGTCATTTGCACACTTCTCAAATTCTGAGTGGTCCCATTAGAAGTATGTAATTCTATTCCTAAGGAATTATATGCACATATTGAAACTAGATGGCAATATGCCCTAGACTCAGAGAAACAAATCAGAGAAAGAAGTTTGGTGCATCTCTTTCCTGATATGTTGGTTGATGAAATAAAAGAACATCTGACAAATAGCCAAACTCAATTTACAGTAAAACAAAAGGCCTTGAAATTGATGAATGGCCTGTATATAGAAGTGGAGAAGGAAACAAAAGAGCAATGGAAGACTATCTTTCGAAGAAAGAATGCTAGTGAACAATCTACAGTGGAAATAGTTGATGTCACCGACCAAGAGCCTAATGTCACCGAGCAAGACCCTGCTGACACCATTCAAATAGATGAAGATATCATTGATGCAGAGACACCTAAACAAGAAATGATAGAAGGCAATGCTTATGCAAAACTTTTCTCCAGTGAGTCTATTTTGGAACAAGTTCAGCCTTACCCACCGATCAATCAACCTGCTACAACCGAAGCTCCTCAGGATATAGGTGAAGGCATCAAAGGTCAAAAGTCTATAGTAGAAGGTACTTCACAAGAACAAACCTCTCAAGCACCTTCTAGCATGGAAAATGTTACAGTTGAGACACCAAGCACCGAGACACCAAAGGACACTACCGAGGCTAAAGAAACCGACAAAAGTGTTGCCTCTACCAAGCAACCTACCAAGGGTCCTCAAGCCTCTCAAGCTATTGTAGTGGTTCACTCAATGAAAGGTAAAGAAAAGAAGTTGAAAAAGCATAGTTTCAAAACTGATTTATCAAAATTGATAGTGTTGCCCAATGTAGACATCTCCAAATTGAAAGGGCAAGCACTCACTAAATTTGATGAATTATGCAAAGCAAAGGCCGAACAGGAGAAGCAACTGGCCATACAAAAGAAGAATAAAGTACTTCAGAAGGTAAAGACCTTACTATCAGATATGCTACCTTCAACTACAGTATCAACCGATGCAGCCATCCATATTCAATTGGATGAACTCCTAAATCAGATTGAGACATCTAGAGTAGATGCATCTGAATACTTGAGAAAACTAAAAGACAAGGAGCTAACTGCTAAAATGATAGAGGAATTATAGAGATCCATTGCTATTGGCAAGGTAAAACTTGTCAAATTTATTGCTGAGTTGTCCCCTCAACTCAAGCACATTCTTTCATTATTTCAAAAACTCTGCACATTTTCTTTATTTCTTAAGGACATTAAGAATAAAATAGAAGAAATTGAGAAAGAGATCACCGATCTCTCAAATAAGTTGACCCCCAAGCCCAATTCAGTTCAGAATTTTTATACTAAGCTACAACATCTCATGGCTCAACAATTGGAACTGAGGAATGAAGAACACAAGATCAGGATGGACATAATGACACTTCAAACATTATTCCTTCCTCATCTTTCATCTATTCAAGAACAGCTAAACCGAGCCACTTATCTCTTTACTACAAAAGAGGGAAGCACTTTAGATGGCTTAATTTCATTATTGGTTGATATTAATGCACAAAATTCTTTAATGGACAGTGTAAAGGATGCACTCTCTGTCGCTCTCACCAAAGCCAAGACAATGTACAAATCCATTTTTGATCAGTTGCCACCTCCCAATGGTAACTAAATTTTGATGTTTGTCAAAAAGGGGGAGTATATCAGAGTATATTATCAAGAATATATATAGCATCAAAGTACACTGGGAGAGTGTATAGTATTCAAAGTATCAAACAACCGGAGTGTAGTATACAGGGGGAGTATATCGAGCAGAGAATGAGTAGAATATGCAGAGTATCCAAGAGCAATGAACCCAGCAATGAACAGAGGAAAGAACAGTGATTATAGAGTTTTGTACAACATATTGATAAGGGGAGTATATTTGATTATACTATTTCAATGACTAATGTATATACTGCATGTTTAGTCAAATTTTGTAAAGTATACAGATTTTTGAGTAATGACTTTGTAAGTAGTTTTTGTCAAACATCACAACTAATGTCAAAAGGGGAGATTGTTACTACTTATCAAATTTCCATTAGTTTTATATACAAAGTCATTCTATATAATCTAGTCGATTATCACTACCGAAATATTTAGTCGGTATGAACAGCCTAGTCAGTTACAGAAGGAAAACAATCACAAAGCCCAGCATACATCGAGCTGTCTACTGAGTGTTATTTCATGTCTACTGAGCAGTAAAGATAATACACTGAGTTGATATACACTGAGTGAAATGTGTTACCAGATTCATTGAACCTGGACACACATATGAAAACGTGTTACAAGATCGAGGCACACAGAATTGTTATCACATTGGAAATTGCACATATAGATTTTGTATAATTTTGAGGTCATCTAACTAATGAAATATTTTGCATGGTTATTTATTCGAGAAATCATGTTTGTAAGATCAAAGCAATGAATCAGATCACCAACATAAGAAGTCTATTTATACAGCATGAATTTAGGGTTAGAAATAGATGTGAATGTGAGAAATGTGTGTGCATATGTGTATGAAGAAAGACTTATGTGTTACATGAGAAATCACAGAGTATTATGACTGTTACAGAGACACAGAGGTCACTGAGAAGGTTATTAGAGAACAGTTGAGGAACAGAGTAAACAAAAGGGTTTACCGAGTTACTTTATGAGTTACCGAGGTATGCTCTAGGCAAGGTAATCTTATTCAGAGCACATAGAATCTGCTTTAGCATTTCAGATGTAAAGTTGCAGATATTTGTAATGATTATATTGTAATATTTTGAAGTTGTAAGAGAAACCTTTAACAGGGTAAAAGACTCTAACCAAGTCTATAAATTGTAAATCTTTTAACCAAGTGCTACACTTATATAGTGTTGTATAAATCCTTTAGTAAGGTAGATCTAACTGATTTTAATACTCCTAACAGGGTAAGCTATCAGAAATAGCTAAATGTAGCTCTAACCGAGCAGTCTTTATTATTGCAGTAGTGAAGTTGTGGGTGCCATCCCCACTATAGTTTTTCTCTCTAACCAAGAGTTTCTGCATAACCAAAATATATGTGTTATGGAGTGAATCATGTATGATTGTTACTCATTTGTTTTAGCTTTATGTTATGTTACAGTAGTTTTTGGTTTATGCATAACAGTAAAGATATTGTTGAGAAAAGGATTTGAAGTACTCATTCACCCCTCCCCTCTCAGTACATTAGCTTTCCATATTGGGCCTAACACAAGCCTCCTACATGGGAGGTCTTAAGTTCAAATCTCAAAAAGCATTGTTCAATAAAAAAAATATGAATGAGAGAGAGATTGTTGTTAATATAGCAAATAAATTCAGATCATAATGGGCAAAATGGATTCATTAAATGCACGCACGTATGTAGGTGTGATGGTCAGTTGACATTGAAAGAAAGCATGTAGTAGATTTAATATTTTTTATTTCACCATTAGCAACTCAAAATTGTGGAGTTAGCTGGGCCTGCACCTTTTCCCAATCATGCAATCGCGTGATGATCTCAGTTGTAGATCTCCTATGAAAGTGTCTCTCTTAATCACACTTAGAAAATGAGGGTGTGGCTTAGCTGTCCATATGTTCTTGTCTTATTGGTCAAGAAATTTACTGTCAGTGTTCACAGGTCCCACATTCGACATCTACAATGACATTTTGAAATTATACTTTGGATGCATCTTTGATTAGTTGTGTACTCGCACAATCACTTCGGGCCATTGATTTTTGCCAAACTATTTGCTTCGTAAACTACAAAGGATGCGACCATGTTGGGCCCACCTTTTCACCATATCAATGGCCACATATATGCATAGCAAGCTTGAGTGGGTCCCATCTACCACATAAGTGGTGGGGTTGCAGAGTTAACATTTGCTAGCCCATTAATCTAATTGCACAATTGTGCACAAACACTGGTCGTGGATCTAATCAAAGATGAAGGATAGTTAAACAAAAAAGGAAAGAGGGATGAACCGGATGGCTAACATAAAGGGTCGGTCATACAACAACATAATGGGCCTCAATGGATAACTTAAGACACTAGAAACCAGTTGCTAGGGGTCACCACTGAAATATATCAAAAAGAGAATGCAACATGGCTAGGACCTAGGGTTTAGGGTTTTAGGCTTAAACATTTTAAAACACAGAAGATAAAACCTAAACCATATGGATTTTTTTTTTAAACATCCTAACACTAAGGTCTACCTTCCACTCTGATTTAGATCTAAGGACCTTTCCAAAATTAAAATAGAGTTAATTCAAGTCATGACAATTGACAAAAATTCATAAAATAAAAAAACAGAGATAAAATAGAGTTAATTCAAGCCACGACAAAACAGTTTCTTTGTTAGGACTTATTCTTTTTTTGAAATTATATGTCTTTTTATGGACAATCTCTCCTTAGTGAATATGTGCAATCCCTCGTAGTTAAGAATCTCCATTAATAAAGATGTGTATTATTAGTCCTCTTCTCCTTCCAAAGATGTTATCCTTATTAAATATCTCCTCTACTCTTGGAAGGTAGATATATTTATGTAAATATATCTTCCTCCACACATCCCTTGAAAGGATCCCCTTACACAGATTTCAAGATATCTCTTTTACACTATCTTTTCCTTACTCATAAGAGAAATTCCTCTATAACTTGGAGTTATGTACATTGTTGCTTAAAGGAAATCTCCTTGGTCATGAAGGTGTCTATCCACATCCCCTTTCCTCTCTCCCATGGATGACCCAACATAACATAGCTTGCTAGCCTATGGAGCCCATGCTATTTAAGGTAAGCTCTTTGAAAACCCTAATTTCTTATGTATTAATTATAATCTAATATCTTGAGATAGATAACTCTAGTTTTATTACTGTTTGTGGCATTGGAATCGTCATTCAGTTCTCTTCCCTACCGAATGCCCACATCAAGTAGTTTTGGTTTTCTTGTTGAGAGAATTTGTAATCACCTATCTTTCATAATTTTAAGTGGTAAACATGATACCTTGTTTCTATTGTCTAATTAGCAAGAAGAAATATGAGTCATATAGCTACCCTCAAATTTCATCACTCTTAGTAAGCAATCTAGGAGATTTTTTTATTTTAACTAACAAAGTAATTTTGCAAAATGTGGTTCCTACTATTGTATTGTAGTTATTTCTACACTAGGGGATTCGTTCAAGACTTATGGAAATATCATTTTTACATGAATGTTTAGTTTTCTATACTTCGGCTTGCATATGCACATAGTGTCATATAACCAAAAAAGTGGGGGCTAAATGTAGCATTGTAAATTGTAGACCTTTGAGTAGGGTATCTAATTCCATGCTTAGTTATCACTCATTTTAGTATATCTCATTAAACTATGCATTAAGACTTCCATATGTATTTAATTAATAAAATACCAAAATATGAGTCCTTTATTAATTTAAATCACATCACACAAGGTATAAATTGGGCCCTTGATTCTAGGTGTACCCTTTTATCATTTCATCCTAATTTATCTCTAATCCTACCCCAATTTCAACTTCCAAAATATATTTTGCATATCTATACATCATGGTTTGAGCCACCAAGCTGGAATTAGCATTGAAACCCTATTATCTTTCATCCTTAGAAATTCGGGAAAAAGTTGATAGGATTGGATCATCCCACACCTCCTTGTCTCAAACTATTTTCCTAAAATTTTGAGAGGATAATTTGGTGGTCTTAATCAATTCAAATCCCACTTTTTTGCAAAAAAATAATAAATTTGAGTTAGTTTTTCATCAAATTTAAATCTAGGATTTGATATATAAGGTAATTCACTTCCTCATTTGTGGATATCTTTAGAGAGCAACAATTATGCAATTAAAGGTATCCTAATGAAGTGAAGGGACTCCTTTAAAGGAGTCTCAAAAATGCAAGTCAATCAATTGTCAAGTCTTCATTCATTCAACTATGGAAGCTTCAAGAGACATTGGATGATGACAGGGAATCACCAACTGATAATTGGCTTATACCTTTTCCTAAGGGTTTTGTTATGATTTCATGTTATTCTTATGTTTCTACCATTTAGCTTCAAATATACATCATATCTAGCTTCAAATTTACATTATTGCCTTATATCTACATCCTAATTATGTGATTTAAAGCATTTTTAAGACAATTAATATCATTTAGGGTCTTTCTCTAACACATTTGAGTAGGACTCTAGTTTGCATATTGGACACTTTATCTCATAGCAATCTTAGACACACTTAAATATTCATGAGAACACATTTTATTTTGATTTCAATATCGGCTATTTGTGGAGGTGGAAATCATGAAAACAGGAGGTTGACCAAGGCAAACCCGTATATAGCCACCACCCTACCATTTTTCATCTTACTAGTGTAGGTACAAGTACTTGATAGAGCCAACAAGCGTAGAACAACATTAAGAGGCTGATATAGGCTTGTTTCTAGAATTTGGACTTGATTTCCTAGGACTAGGCTGCTTGGGGTGCCCCTGTCTAGACTAGGGCACCTAGGGTGCCCCTATTCTCATATTTTTTCACTAGATTTGACAAGCTACTTTGATATAAGCCTAGGTTGTAAATTCCAAATACTGGCTCATAATCAAAAGACCGAGACATTTTGAGAATCTTGGGCTTATTGATTTAGCTTTAAATTGTTGTTATAGGTGCACAATCAGATTTCCCATCCATTTTTGTGTTTGGTACAACATTTCTATTTATTTATTAGCCAATACAGGTACATAAGTTTTTATTTACTTTATACTTTAGTCATAGTTTCACATTGTTTCAACATATCTCCATATTTCATTCACTTTCCAAAGCAACAATGGAATAGAAACCCTAGAAGTTTCATTTGACTCTCTTCTACAAGAGTTAGTCAAATACAATCACCCCTTTAGGAAATTTTGTATTCCAATGATTGTATGAAAGTAGATCTTGGTCCTAATCCTGCCTTGCTTCATTTTCATAACATACATATACAACATGTTGATGTTTATTTCATGAAATTTAGAACCATACTTTCATCAAATCATATTAAGAAGCTCCCAGTCACTAATCACTTGGCCTATAAATCTTTTCTCCAGGCCATTTCTGAGTATTGAATATGTTTTCTTGTGAGTCAAAGGTACACCAAAGTCTATCCTCATCTGCTTGCAAGTCTTTATTTTGTTATTAACTAGAATATTCTGAGAATTCTTAACCCCCAATGAATTCCAAATTTTGCAAAGTATCCTTGAGAGAATGCCTACAACTTCCCATTAAACACAAAGTTCCACCATATAGACCTCTTTGCACATAGAACTCGAAGGCCATAGGAATTGTTGCTCTTGATAACTCAAAGATGAACGAATAGTACCAAACCGGTACTGAGAGGGGGGGGGGGTGAATCAGTACAAACAAAAACCCAGTCCAAAACCGGTTTGACAACAAATACTCCAAATGACTGGCAAACAGTGATATTGGTTGAAATAGAATGCAACCGGTAAGACCCAGAACAACTAAAACAATCATAAACCAGTTACTCACTAAGCTTTCCTCTTAGCTCAATACTACAACACCATTACACCCTCATGCATGAACAGGTAAACTATCATCAGATCTTCACAATAGTTAGTTCAATATGTTTTATAGACAGACATAAAACACAGAACCATCATATGCTCAACAGGTAATAACAAAGCATCACAAGATAAAAGCATCTCACATGACACACATATTTTGCACATGGAAACCCAACTGGGAAAAACCACAGTGGGGATGAATACCCACAAGCTGCTTTTTGAACTCTTTAGAAGTCCGCTCTGTTAGGAGCCTTGTCCGGTTAAGGACATTACAATAGGTTCTACTAGGAACCGATCCTATTAGGGATCACCCGGTTAAGGGATGGCTATAATACCTGGTTAACGGTTAAACCCAGTTAGGGTTACCTTGTTAGAGGATTTCAAGAACTCAATAGCTAAAGGATCTCAAGAGCTCCATAGCTTCTCAAAACTCAATAACTTCAAGTTATCCTGTTAAGGGATTTGTATCAAGCCAGTTAAGGCTACCCTGTTAAGGGATTTCACAACTCTTGAAGTGGTTAAAGATCAACATGAATTACAATGATCTAGTAACAACACTGAATGCCAATGTAGATCCGTTTCGGCTCCTCTTCACCTTTTGCACATTCACTTTGCAGATATCTCTTCTCTTCTTTGGTCTGGCAAGAATCACGTATCACTTCCCTTGGATACACACATACAACTTTTGCCAACAACTTTAGAAAGAAACACAACATCGACCTTATAGGAAACAGACAGGTCAGTAGCAAAAACCCTAAACCCTAAACCTATTGGGTTATGCAATTCAAATGGTTCAATCCTGACCATTGAATCATACTGCTTAAATGCAACACTCTTGAATCGATCTCAAGACATTCTCCATCATCCATTATCCACCGATTTCATGGCGGCTGATAACCCATCACGCGTTATCACCGTTTGACAAACTTCGTACATTCCCAAGGTGGATAGGGATAGTCTTCTTCATGCAAGATCCTTCACGTGCATAGGGCTTACATGGCAACACAATCTGTTCTTTGTTGTACTACTAACTCATCACACAAAGATCACCGATTGAGTCGCATAGGCTTGAGGTACTCCAACTAGAAATCCTGAAGTGGAAACTAGCTACCAACCGGTAGTCACACAGTGCTTCCATGTGCCAGTTCCCATAACTACATGCCGGTTCATCTTGAACAAATATACCGGTTCATACATATGCCGGTTCTCCCTTCTTACATATCACATGTGCCAGTTCACTTCATGTCACATATTGACATCAATGACAACATACAATATCATTATGTCTTCATACCAGTTCACATAATGCCAACAACCCTATTCATTACTAGGTATCTAGCCTTAGTCTAAGCCTTCCAAAGAGTGATAAACACAAATGAGCCAAACATTCTAACATCAAAGTGGCCAAACAAAATATCCTATAGATGCAAGGAACCCCATTGTTTACCATTCATTGACCTCTAGAGAGAGACGAAGAGATTATTTCTAATCATTATTTTCCAAGGCCCATATCCATCTAATGCCTTAAAAATCTGTTTAGTTGTAAGTGCCAACCCTTGGGTCCTATGATCCTTGAGACCAAGGCCTCCCATTTTATTAGGCCAAAAATAATGATGGGTTAGAATAGATCAATCCTATTTTGCAAAGATATATAATATATTTTAAGTGTGCAAAGATAAATTTTGTTCTAGAAGGATTTATAAATGTAGTTAGGGCTAGTGTTAAGAGACCTCAATTCCTCATGAGGTCTATTTTGATGAAGATGCAACAAGAAATTTTCTTATTATTGAGGAGCTCATGGATACAAGATGAAAATGGATGAGATTATTAGGGGTGAAAGATTCAAAAATTCAAAAAGATCCTTAGTTCTTAAGATATTTTTAGATAAAGAAAATAAGATGATTAGAATTTAGAAGATGCAAGTGTCAATGTGGACCAATTGATGGTAGTAGAGGAACAAAGGCCTGCAATTTAGAGAGATTTGGGTGTCCTAATTAGGCCCTATTTTAGAGAAAGAAGTTAGGATCCAAAGGAGAAATCTCAAATTGTTTTCATCCCCCAAAGAGAAACGAATTAAGAGGAAAAAGACCTCTGATTCTAAGGAGAAAGGACATACATAATCTAGAAGTATGTTTATGGATGATTGTCCCAATTTTTTCTCATACTAGATTAACTTAGAAAATATGATTATTATGGATGCTTTATTTATCTTTTGGAGGTAATCTTGTCATATCCTTGTTAGGGAGTTGATACCTCTTATTATAAGAATGCATTATGCTATGATATTTGACAATGTTTCCCTCATCTCTTTTGGTGATTTCCTTGTGAGACTTGTCATATTCTTGTATGATTTTTTCTTGAGAAAATCTAATTTTATCTTAGGGATTAATCCACTTTTTAGGGTGTTTGATAGCTCTACTCTTGGCTACGGTAGGGCTTGCTACTACCCAAGTGATTGGGTTATATAGTTTTTGCACAATATGAAAAAAAAAGGAGTTATGCTCTAGTGAATAAAAAGTTGAAGCTTATTGTACCTACATTGATATATTTTTGCATAGTTGTAAATGGTCCCTTGAACCTGAAATTGGGTTGTAAGGTATAGGCAGTTTTGCCATAGCATCAAGAAATGTAGATTGAAGATTGCATTTTTAACTTTGTTGTAAAAAATGCAAGTCAACTTCTATTTGGTCCTACAACTACAAAATACAGAGTTGTTAGTTGTAAGTCGAGAGCCAAAGTCCATATTGTAAGATGTGAATTGAACTCTAAAGTCAAATATGCAATTTTATAATCATTTAGACCTTTAGTATGAAAGCCACAAATCGTAAATTGCACATCAAACTTTAAAGACTGAAGTACATGTTGTTAATGTAGAATTGTCTATCTTATAAATCCAAAGATGTTTGAAAAGTGTTTGTATTTGACATTTAATATGGGAAAAAATCCTTTTTGACTCATGCTAAAGTAAGTTATTTGTTTGTGTCACCATGGTTTGTAAATTGGTGAATGGTACTTGTGTTGTTGCATTATATCATGAAACCTTGTACATGTGGAAGTGCAATATGGCATGGCATGGCATGCTCAGTTGCATTTGTATTGATAATGTACATGCCTAGTTATTATTGGGTTTCCAGGAGTCCTAAATTTGCAATAAGAGAGAGAGAGAGTTGCAGCAAATGATCATATTTTCTAAGTAACGTGGCAAATCTAAGAAAAGATATCCATCTCAATCATGCAAGAATCAGATTACGTTGTCACCATGCAAATTATTCATGCAGCAAATGACAGGTCTAATGTGGTCCATGCATTGGCTACACTTATTTTTCTCTGTCTCCTCTAAGAGTGGCCGTCACATAAGCTATAAACAGTAACGATTCATGTCCACATGCTCTTAAGAATATACTGTGAATTCTTCATTAAATATTGGAAGAGAGTTCAAATTGTCTAGTGTGCAGAGAATGGGTGATAAATGCACATTGCTTTCAGAATTTGTACGTATTATAATTAGCAGCCATGAATCAACGTAGTGGTTGAAACTTTCTCTCAAATAATTATAATTATTTGTATGTATTATAATTAGAAGCCATGAAGATCAAAATATTAGTTGAAACTTATTATTATAATGAGTAGCCACGAATCAAAGTATTGATTGAAACTTCCTCACAAATCAAATAAAACAAGGTAATTTGTCTTTAATTCAAGATTGAGGACTCCTCACCAAACGAAAGGAATGGTTTATAAGAGGTGGTGGGTCTAATTTTTGGAAAGAGTTAGACTATATTAGCTAATGATGTTTTTGTTTCTATAGAAATAGATATTTTTGTTAGAAATGGTCTTGTGAGGAAGAGAATTCATATTAGAAGTATATTGTGTTGTAATTAATCTTCAACAGAAGATTGAAGACTCATCACCAAACGAAAGGAATGGCTTATAAGAGTTGGTGGGTCTCATTTTTGGAAACAATTAGACTATATATTTAATGATGTTTTTTGTTTTTTTAGATAGATATTTTATTAAAAATGGTCTAGAGAATTCATGTTAGAAGTATGTCGTATATTTTCTATATTATGTGGTCCATTTATTTTTGGATATATGTATGAGTTTTTTTGTTTTATTCATGGTTTTAAAGTAATTATACAAATTGTAAAACTATTTTTTCATATGTGAGTTTTTTTTTATCGTGTTCAAGGTTTTAAAAGTATTTGTGCAAATTGCAAAATAGCTTTTTCATATGTATATATTGTAAGAACACAAGGGTTAAATGAGCTTTATTATTGTACTATGAATGGTTGAATTATTATGTAATAGTAAGACAAATCCCTCTACTAAATTGTAAATATTAAAAATTATTTTTAAATGAAATACTCATCATTTTTTATTAACTTCAAATTCTATATACAATGTTTTAACATACAAGTTTATTGAACTTCTCTTTCTTTAAAAAATCGCTTAAAATTTGAATTTTGATAAATAATAATTCTAATATAAATAAAAATAAATAAAATTTATTTATTTAAATAAAAAATATTAATTTAATTTCAATATATCTTGCCTTTTATTTTCTTATAAATAAATTAAAAAAATCAATTTTATGTTTCAGGTTTCAAATCTAAAATCATAAAATAGATTTTATAACTAAAAACCTTCCTCTCATATCCATGTCTCAATACAATTCAATTATAACTCGTATGGTAAAGGTTCATAAAATGTTAAAAACCTTTATGAGGACCATAGGGGATTTTTTTATTTATAAATTATAGCATATTTGTATTTTTAATAATTAGTATTATAGTGTTTTGATTAAAGGGGAAAACAAGTTTTGAGGGGACCTGAAACCCCTTACAACAGGTTTTGAAGGGACTCAAAACCTCGGATTTTACAAGGATCCAAAACCCAAAACAGACAACTACCAAAAGATACATCAAAGATAACCAGCAACCCAAACCCAACCTAGCAACAAAGAGAAATCAATGAAACCTAGCTGGAAAGGAAGAAGACCAAAGCCTATCACAAGAACAAGGGTTTATCTAGGCTCCCTTAAACTTCAATAGCTACCAAGGGTTTTTCTAGGCACCCATAACTTGAATATTGAGAATGATCAAAGATTTCAAAGTACGACTAGCCAAACTGGGCCCTTGAACACTGCTAGCATACAACCTGTCCCTGCAAGAAACAAAAAACATAGGTTTTTTTTGGGCTTCCTCAACCACCATGGGTTTTATCATGGCTCCCACAACCAAATGCTTTAAAATGTACAACATTGAGAAAATATTGCCCATCCAACTCTCCACCTCTATAGGAGACACACAAAAGTCAACAAGAAGATCAACAACAACATCCTTAAAACCAAGAGAAAGGGCTTTAACAACCCCCCAACAACACTTCCAAGCAATACCAAAAACATCAAACTCCTCCTTAATAGGAGATAGGTCAACTCTAGCCACATCCATCTCCCCCTCAAAAGAAGATAGGACCACCTCTATAGGAAAAACCAGAGTAAAACACAATGATGCATAAAGTAAAGCACCAAAGCCTAGAAAATAGAGAGGATGGGCAAAATAAAACCCCTCTCAAGGATAGCACCAGGGGTCACGAGAGAAGAACATAGATAATTCAACCCCTTCAAAAGTGAAAACCCTAACCCTTGAGGTTCATTAAAAACTCAAAACAACAAACCCTCTCCTGAAAGGTGAAGAAAAAAAAGGAGAATAAGGAGAGATGAGATACATGAAAACCACCAAAGTTCTAAAGAAGAGGAAGAGAAGAAGATGAGAACATGAATGAAGTCATCAAGTATTCAAACATGAAGATCTTCCAGTCAAGGCAAGAATAGCTTCTACTTGACCCCTAGAACAAGGAGGGAGCCATCCACAGAGAAACCCATAGGCTTGAAAGAAACAACATTTCAGAATAGCCCAGCTCGCAAGAAACCAAACCATCAGAGAAAAACCAGCAAGTGTATCAAGAATGACACAAAGAGGGAAATTATTGAGGCCCATTAGGAGGGAAAAAAATTTCTCAAAGACTGCCAGACCTAGTTGAAAAAACAAGACCCCCATAGAGAGAAAGCCCAACAAAGAGCCAAAGAAAGATCTCCAAACAGGGGAAAAATAAAAGTCAAACTGAAGCCGAAAGGTGTCAACCATGACCCAGTAGGCAACCCTCTGGGATAAAGGCCTTAACATCTAGGCTGAGGGGGAAGAGCCAAACAATGCACAAACCTCAACAACCCCGAACCCCTCACCAAAATTTTCCATGACCACCACCAAAGCCCAAAGATCTTGTTGCTGCCTACACCAATGCTCACTGCAAATAACACAAATAGAGACAATAGAGGGAAGAATGGGGACTAGTGGCACCATAAAGGAATCCAAATGATCCACCTCCCCATCTGGGTCGTCATCATCCTCCTCTCCTACAATAACATCCAAAAACCTATCCACTCTGCACCTCTGCATGTGCTTGCCCATTTCAAATCAATTTTAATTAGTATTATAATGTTGAAATTTATATATTTATATCATTTTTCATTTGGTTTTATGTATGTTTTGTTTAAATTTATTATTATATATTGATAAATAGTGTAATCTTATGTAAAATTAGATTTGTTTGCTGACTTTATTTATATATGCATAATATTTATAGGCACTTAGTTCCTATCCTATTTCAAAATATATAGTATGATATATTTATCTTACTTATATAGTGTTGACATTATTTGATGAATTGATTATGTGTTGCATTGATGTTTTGTCATTGATGTCAATACCAGCTATTATGGTTGGTTACTGACAGATAGGTTTTGGTTACCGGTAGAAGATCAAGTGTTACCGACAGAAGAGACTATATGTTGGACACTTTCGACATGTTTGGATCTATGGAATGTGATTGGTTACATGTGGTACGTTCTTCTGGAGCATGTCTTGGTTAGATGGTATTGACTTTGTAATCGGATGCTATCATACACTCTAGTAAACCCTTACCGGCACTAGTTTAAGGTTTTATTGGCAGAGCTCTTACTGAGGAATTTTGACAGGATGCATAATTGGTGTTGGTGCAACTTCTACATTTCAAGATACTAAAAATGTTCTTTGATCGTGCTTCAACTGCTTGAAGATATTGCTTTGGCATGGTGGACCCAGAATAGGTCCGGTACCTATCTAGGTAATGGACCGATATCATGTTAACGTGTACTCTACACGTTATCAGGATGTTTTGGGATGATTTATGGATTTATTATTTTTGTTTTGGTCTTAAGCTGACATGGCATATCATTGTAATATTAATCTATGTAATGATATTATTATAATATATTTTAGGTGGCTGACCTAACTAGTTTAGTCCTTAGGGTTCGTATAAAATGATGTAAGATCTCATTGTAGATCATGGTATGGGAATGGAAATGGTCTTGAAATGCAATATCATATGTGAAGGAGACTTGGTCGATCATAGGTGATAGAATTGGGATTAAGGAAGAGGTCAAAGGCCTCCGATATTGAGCTTAACCAAGACTATAATCAAGTATGATAGATGTTATTTCTAGCAGTTCACTCTATTGGATTGTTGTCCATTTATCTTGAGATGGTTGTTTCCTCTCTGTAGTCAGTGAGACTCTTTTGTAATGAGCAGTACGCTCTAGGCAATGTGCCTTCCTGCATGTGCAGGCCCCTCATTGTATCACATACTTTCTGCAAAAGTATCATCTGACTGTGGGTAGGCTTCCCACTATGGTTTTTCCCTTTTCGGGTTTTCCACGTACAAATAATGGTGTTATATGGTATGGTTTCTTTGATTTGATTATCTATTTAATTGTTAAGTTGTATTGTTTACCAGTATTTGTTTCTTCTTTACCGGTACTTAATGAGGTTAAAGGTTATTAAGTGGATTAAATGTTATAATTTGTTAACAATTGATTCACCTCCCCCCCCTCTCAGTTGTTCACTGGTTACCCTAACAATTTGTATCAAAGCTTTGGTCCTCTTTTGCATAAGCTTAACCACTTGAGGTAGATCCTATGGCAGCTAACACTTCTAATCCACCGGCAACTATTTTCAGAAGAGAAATCCCTAAGCTTGATGGAACAAATTATGGGATATGGAAAATTCCAATGGAGACTCATCTTAGATGTCTTGGAAAAGATATTTGGGAGATCACTGAGAAAGGATACACACCTTATGATGTGACATCTAGCAATCCTGCCCCTGAGGACTTGGATAAGAATATTTAAAATGATTGTAGAGCTAGAGAAGCCCTCTTGTGTGCACTTATTGATCAACAGATCATAGGATTGACTGATAAATCATCGGCAAAGGTTATGTCAGACAAATTGCAAACTCTAAATGAAGGTGATCCTACTGTCAAAATTGCTAAACTTGATGGCTACTAGGTAAGATATGAAAACTTGAAGATGGAAGATAATGAAAGAATTGTTGTGTTTATGGAAAGAGTAAATGAGATTGTTATGGGAATTCAATGTTGTGGAGGATTTTTGACAGAAGCTGAAATAGTTTCCAAAGTCTTGAGAGCCCTTCCATCGGCTTACAAGAAGAAGGCAACTACAATTAATGAGTTGAGAACAATGGCAAACTCTTCAGTTAATAGAGACATTCTGATTGGGAAATTATCTTCTTTTGAGCTTGAAGAATTTGGATCTTCTGGAGCTGTAAAGTCTGAACCTGCTTTTCATGAATCATCATCATCTACCAACAAAAGTGATTGGAAAGTCTTATATACAAAAGAATTGGAATACATGAGGAAAGAAGATGAAGAATTTGAGCAACTTGAAGCCTTATTTTCTAGAAGAGTACCTAAAGGTCCGACAGGAAGTAAGTATGAAGGAAAAGCACCTTTTAAATGTTTTTCATGTAATAAGATTGGTCATTTTGCATCTAGATGTCCTGGAAGGAATGCAAGGTTTAAAGAAAGAGTTAAGAAATCATTTCAGCCTAACCACAACAGATATAGATTCAAGAAAAGTAAGCAATGCTACATAGAAGATGAGGAAGGAGTAACTGATGACTCTGGAGATGAACCGATAGAAGACCCTACTAGTGGATCCAGCAATGGAAAGGAATGGGTGTTCTATGCTTTAAAGGAAGATGAACCGGAAACGGCTATCAAAAATGAAGGAAAGGCCTTGGCAGCAAAAGTTGAAGATAAGGATGAATGGGTAATTGATAGTGGATTCTCACATCATATGACTAGAGATAAAGGGAAATTTATGTCCTTGCAAGAATACAATGGAAGTCAAGTCATATTTGGAGATGACAAAGCATGTATGATCAGAGGTAGAGGTATTATTTTTTTGGATGGTAAGCATAACACTGATAATATCTATTATGTAGAAGGTTTAAAGAATAATATTTTGAGTGTTGGTCAATTGGTGGACAAGGGTTTCCAACTTTAGTTTAAAGATAGAAAATGCAAAATCATTAACAAGGCTGATTTGGAGATCGCAACCGGTATTTAGATTGCAGGTAAGATCTTTCACTTGAATACTGGTAATAAGACATGTTTTATTGCTCATATTGATGAGAGTTGGTTGTGGCATAAGAGGTTGTGTCATGTTAATCTTGATTGTATTGTTAAGATCAGTTCAACTAAGGTAGTTAGAGATATACCTAAGATTATGAAGCCTCATAATCCGATATGTAAGGAATGTCAATTGGGAAAGCAAGTTAGAACTTATTTTAAGAGCATACATGATAAATATAATGATGTACTTGATTTTATTCACACTGACTTATGTCGTCCAACAAGGATTAGAAGCTTTCAAGGTGATATCTATTTCATACTGATTATTGATGACTATTCTAGGATGATGTGGGTGAGTTTTCTTAAGGAGAAGTCTAAAGCTTTTGAGAAATTCAAGATCTTTAGAGTAAATGTTGAAACAAAAACTGGATTGAAAATAAAATGTCTAAGATCAGATCATGGCAGTGAGTTCACCTTTTATGAATTTAACAGTTATTGTGAGAGAAATGGAATCAGGAGATAGTTATCTGCACCTAGGACTCCTCAACAGAATGGAGTGGTGGAAAGAAAGAACATAACCACTTTGGATGCAGAAAGATCTATGATGATGGAAGCCAAATTGCCTCATGTCTACTAGAGAGAAGAAGTGAGTACATCAGTCTACACATTCAATAGAGTTCACATCAAAGGTGAAACTAGTAAGACCCCTTATGAATTATGGTTTGGACATACACCTACTGTTAAATATATCAGAATTTCTGGAAGTAAATGCTCTATCAAAAGAGATAATTCAATTGGAAAGTTTGATCCTAGATGTGATGAAGGGATATTTCTTGGTTATTCAACTCAAAGAAAAGCATATAGATGTTATAAGAAAAGATTGCACAAAATTGTGGAGAGTGATAATGTGAAAGTGGATGAATAGTACAAAAGTCATTCTATATCATATGACTGTTGGTATTTTGGTATGGTTTTGTCATTGATGTCAACACCTACTAACACTTATCAACTCTGGCACTTTGGAGAATCAACAACATTCATCGACAAGCAAGTAACTTATGCACAATCACCGGTATCTGGTACACTGGTAGGATATAATGTTCATCGGCACTTGGAATGGCATGGAAAACACTTGGTTATGTCGAAAACATCATTTGGACACCTTGTCTTGGAGATTTGTTCATTGGCATATTCGTATTTGCATATTTGTTTTTACCGGCAAATAGGTCTAGGTTATACACTGGCAGGTTTATCTTTTCCAGATGAGCACAACATGCTATGCAGACGTCTTATTATTATTCTAAATGCATCAAGCCGACATGTTGAATCGGTTATTACATCGGACATTGTTTTATTTGTAAATTGATTCTATTGTAATATCTTTTAGAGCTGACCTACTAAAATTTGTCTTAGGTTATGATATAAATGTAAGATCTTATTTGTAAGATCAACGTGGAATGTGAAAAATAATTGTGTGAAGGTATATGTGAGAATAAGTAGAGTTATACATGCAAACATCATTTAAAGGTTGAAGAAGGGTTTTTGTGAAGATAATTAGAGCTATACTGGTACTGAATCTAGCATAGTAAGATGCTATTTTGAGCAGTACATCCTTATTGGATTTAATCGTCCAATCGTAATCAGTGTGACTCCTATTTGTGTTTGAGCAGTGAGCTCTAGGGACTTGGCCTTTCTGCATGTGTAGACCCCATTTGTATACACATACTATTTATAGTAGTATCATCTGATTGTGGGTAAGGTTTCCCATGATGGCTTTTTCCCCTTACAGGGTTTCCACATACAAATATTGGTGTTATGTGTTGTGGATGTTACTCTATTTCTATTTCATGCATTAATCTTTACCGGTACTGTAATTAACTAATAAAACTGTCTATCAACATAAAAGATTGGTTTACCGGTATTAAGCATTGAAGTTGGTTAAGTTGTTTTGGTTTGAATTTATTTGACAACTGATTCACCCCCCCCCCCTCTCTATTGTCTTCAAGACCTAACAATTGGTATCAGAGCCTAGTCCTCTTTTTGCAAAAGTTTAACAACTTGAGGAGATCCAGTGTATACTAACTATTTCAGGAAGGACAGTCCTAAACTTGATGGAACCAACTATGGAATATGGAAGATCAGAATGGAGACACATCTGAATTGCATTTGAAAGGACATCTAGGATGTTACAAAGATGGCTATACAACTCCTACAACCAGTCAGCCTAATCCACCAAACTTGGCTAAAGATGAGGAAAATGATTGCAAGAGAAGCACTTTTGAGCGCATTATCATATCAGTAAATCATGGGATTATCAGATAGATCAATTGCTAAAGCTATTTGGGATCATCTAGAAACATTGAATGAAGAAGATTCCATAGTCAAAATTGCAAAACTTGAAAGCTTCCAGGTCAGGTATGAAAATCTAAAAATGGAAGAAGATGAAAGGATTTCTGCTTTTATGGAAAAAGTTAATGAAATTGTTCTGGGTATTAAATGTTGTGGACAGACCTTAAGTGAAGATCAAATTGTTTCAAAAGTTTTAAGAGGATTTCCACCGGCATATAAAATGAAGGTTACTGCTATAAATGTGTTAAGAACAATGCCTAATACATCAGTAACTAGGGATACATTGATTGGAAAACTTTCAGCTTTTGAAATTGAGGAATTTGGTCTTGTTGCTACTATAAAGACAGATTTAGCTTTTAAGGCATCAACATCATCTGCACCATCCTTTGACAAGTCTGATTGGAAAGCCTTTTATGCAAGAGAACTTGAGGAAAGCAGGAGAGAAAATGAAGAACTTGAAGAACTTGAAGCACTATTTGCAAGGAAAATGCCTAAAGGTCTAGTTGGAAGTAAGTATGAAGGTAAAGCACCCTTTAAATGCTTTAACTATAATAAGATTGGTCATGTGGCTTCTAGATGCCCTGATAGACATGCTAGACTAAGAGAAGAATCTAGGAGAACATACAAGCCTAACCCTGAAAATCAGAGATACAGATTTAAGAAGAATAAAGATAAATCTTCTTATCTTGTTGATGAAGGAGTGATTGATGATTCTGATGAAGATCCAATAAACAATGGATGGGTTTTTTTTGCTATAACAAAAGATCAACCGACACCTACTATTCAACTAGTAGAATAGGCCTTGGTAGCTAAAATTGAAGTTAAGGATGAATAGATCATTGATTCAGGATGCTCACATCATATGACTGGTGATAAAAACAAATTCTTGAACTTTTAGGAATATAATGGAGGCTTAGTAAGATTTGGAGATGATAAAGCTTGTTTGATCAAAGGAAAAGGTACAATATCTCTTGATGGTAAGCATAATACTGACAGTGTTCAGTATGTGGAAGGTTTAAAGCATAATGTTTTGAGTGTTGGTCAATTAGTTGAGAAAGGATTTCAGTTACAATTCAAAAATGGAAAATGCAAAATCATGAATAGAACTGCTTTGGAAATTGCAACCGGTAATCAAACTAGAGGTAACATATTTCATTTGAATAACAATGAAAAGACATGCTTGATTGCACATATTGATGAAAGTTGGCTATGGCATAAGAGACTCTGTCATGTAAATTTTGATTGCATGGTAAAATCAGTACTACAAAGGCAGTTAGAGATTTACCTAAGATTGTCAAACCTCACAATACAGTATGTAAGGAATGTCAATTTGGAAAACAAGTTAGAGCTACTTTTAAAAGTATTCTAGAAAAATCAAATAATGCTCTTGACTTAATTCATACTGATTTATGTGGTCCAGCAAGAACTAAAAGTTTATAAGGTGATAGATATTATATGCTAATCATTGTTGACTATTCTAGAATGTGTTGGGTTACTTTTCTCAGAGAAAAATCAGAAGCACTTGGGAAGTTCAAACTGTTCAAAGCAATGGTAGAGAATGAAACCAGTAAGAAAATCAAATGTCTAAGATCAGATCAAGGAGGAGAATTGACATCTAAGGAATTTAATGCATTTTGTGAAGTAAATGGAATTAGAAGACAACTATCAGCACCCCGAACACCACAGTAGAATGCAGTTGTAGAAAGGAAAAACATAACTATCTTGGATGCAGCTAGAAGTATGTTACTAGAAGCAAATATACCACATGTGTATTGGAGAGAGGCAGTAAGCACAACTGTCTATACATTAAACAAAGTTCACATCAAAGGAGAAACCGGTAAGACCCCTCATGAACTATGGTTTGGTATTACTCCTCTTAAATATTTCAGAATATTTGGAAGCAAATGCTATATTAGAAGAGATGAGTATATTGGAAAATTTGAATCCTAGAAGTGATGAAGTAATATTTCTTGGTTATTCATCTAAGAGAAAGGCATATAGATGTTTTAACCAGAGATTGCAAAAAATTGTTGAGAGTACAAATGTGAAGATTGATGAACAATTCAAAGGAACTTCAAGGTATATAGAGTTTGAACCGGCAATAGAGATTCTAACAAATGAAGCTACATTGAACCCACTGGTATAGAATGAAGATCCAGTTACACCGGTATCATCTGAAAATTCCACAGTAACTGAGGAATAATAGAAAACGAAGACACCTCGATATGTAAGACTGAATCATTCTAAAGATCAGATAATTGGGAACAAGTATAAAGGAGTTATGACAAGAGGAAGACTGGCAAATGAAGAGGTATGTCTTATTTCTCAAATTGAACCATCATCAATTAATGAGGCATGTGATGATATACATAGGATTAAAGCTATGGAAGAGGAACTAGAAGAAATTGAGAAAAATAACACATGGACATTAGTTCCCTGGCCTAAAGACAAAAATGTGATTGGAACAAAGTGGGTATTGAGAAACAAAATTAATGAAGATGGTAAGGTAATCATAAATAAAGCAAGACTAGTGTGTAAGGGATATTCTCGGAAATAAGGAATTGATTATAATGAAACCTTTGAACTGGTAGCTAGAATTAAGGCAGTCAGATTATTCTTGGCTTTTGCAGCACACAAGAACTACAAAGTATATCAAATGGATATTAAATGTGCATTTCTAAATGGAGATCTTAAAGAAGAAGTTTACATTGAAAAACCTGATGGATTTTTTTTAACAGATAACAAAGATATGGTTTGTAGGTTAAGGGAAGCTTTGTATGGGTTGAAACAAGCTCCAAGAGCTTGGTATGCAAGATTGGATAAGTATCTTTTGAAGATTGGTTTTTCTAAAGGCAATGCTGACATCAACTTATATTACAAAGTGACTAACGATGACATCTTGGTTATAGAAGTTTTTGTTGATGATATAATCTTTGGAGGAGAAGATGGATTATGTAAAGAGTTTTCTATTCAAATGCAGCAAGAATTTGAAATATCTATGATTGGAGAAATAAAATAATTTTTAGGATTGCAGATTTCATAGACTGATAAAGGTATATTCTTGAGTCAATCCAAGTACTTGAAGGAGTTATTAAAGAAATTTGGGATGGAGAACTCTAAACTAGTAAGCACACCTATGACTACAAATGACAAATTATCACTAAGGGACGAATCTACACCTGTTAATCCGACTAGGTATAAATCTATGATAGGAGGTTTCTTGTATTTGACACAAACAAGACCTGATATCATGAATGCAATATGTATTGTTTCAAGATTTCAGAGTAATCCTAGAGAAAATCATGAATCAACAGTAAAAAGGATTTTTTGGTACTTACAAGGCACTACAAATCTTGGACTATGGTATCCTAGAGATGAAAACTTTGAATTATGTGCATACACAGATGCAAATTAGGTAGGAGATGTGGATGATAGAAAAAGCACCACCGACGAAGCATTTTTTCTTGGAAGCAGATTAATTTCTTGGTTGAGTAAGAAACAAAGTTGTACATCTTTATCAACAACTAAATTAGAATATGTTGTAGCAACAACTAACTATACCTAGGTACTATGGCTTAAGCAAATGTTGAAGGATATAAAGGTAAAATGAAAGGAACCTATTACTATCTATTCTGATAACACTGTAGCAATTGATATATCTAAGAATTCGGTATTACATTCTAAAACCAAACATGTTTCTATCAAACTAAATTTTCTAAGGGAAAATGTTGAAGCAAAAGAAATTAAACTGGTTTATGTGAATACTAAAGAACAGATTGTAGATATTTTCACTAAACCTCTGCCTAAGGAGACTTTTGAATATCTCAGAGAATAGCTTGGGGTCATACCCCCACCAATAGAGACTTAGATAGTTGATGATTGTCATCAAACGACATAATTAATAGAGAAATCTTTTACTCTGGCTTTGATGAGAAAGCTACTTCTCAGGGGGAGTAGTTGGTATACTGAATTGATTGGTACTTTGTATCTAAAAAATGGTCTTTATATTGCTTTGGCATTTGATGTCAAAGAGGGAGAGATTGGTATGGAAAAATGCAAGAAAAACACATGTCACTCCTACGGGGAGAGATTGTTACTTTGGGGAGATTATTGGTTTTTGGCATTTGGCATTTCCGTTTTGGCACTTTCATGGTTTTTCCATCTTGTGTTGCCATCAATGCCAAAGGGGGAGATTGTTGGTATTTTGGTATGGTTTTTTCATTAATGTCAACACCTACTAACACTTATCAACTCTGGCACTTTGGAGAATCAACAACATTCACGAGCAAGCAACTTATGCACAATCATTGGTATCTGGTACACTGATAGGATATAATGTTCACCAGCACTTGGAATGGCATGGAAAACACCTAGTTATGTCAAAAACATTGTTTGGACACCTTGTCTTGTAGATTTTTTCATTGGCATATTCGTATTTGCATATTTGCTATTACCGACAAATAGGTCCAGGTTATACACTGGCAGGTTTATCTTTTCTAGATGAGCACAACACGCTATGGAGATGTCTTATTATTATTGTAAATGTATCAAGCCGACATGTTGAATTGGTTATTACATTGAACATTGTTTTATTTGTAAATTGATTCTATTGTAATATCTTTTATAGCCGACATACTAAAATTGGTCTTAGGTTATGATATAAATGTAAGATCTTATTTGTAAGATTAGTGTGGAATGTGAAAAAGAATTGGGTGAAGGTATGTGCGAGAATAAGAAGAGTTATACACGTAGACATCATTTGAAGGTTGAAGAAGGGTTTTTGTGAAGATAATCAGGGCTACACTGGTATTGAATCTAGCATAGTAAGATTCTATTTTGAGTAGTACATCCTTATTGGATTTAACCATCCAATCGTAGTCAGTGTGACTCCTATTTGTGTTTGAACAGTGAGCTCTAGGTGCTTGGCCTTTCTGCATGTGCAGACCCCATTTGTATACACATACTATTTGCAGTAGTATCATCTAATTGTGGGTAAGGTTTCCCACCGTGGTTTTTCCCCTTACAAGGTTTCCACGTACAAATATTGGTGTTATGTGTTGTGGATGTTACTGTCTTTCTATTTCATGCATTAATCTTTACCGGTACTATAATTAACTAATAAAACTATCTATCGGCATAAAAGACTGGTTTACCAGTATTAAGCATTGAAGTTGGTTAAGTTGTTTTGGTTTGAATTTATTTGACAACTGATTCACCCCCCCCCCCTCTCAGTTGTCTCTGGGACCTAACAATGATAGGGAACTGACAGTGGAAATGATCATAACTGAATCGACAATGCCTCAATTGGTACATGAAACTGAGATAGTTACACCGAAATAATCATAAAATTCAACTGTGAGTGATGATCAGAGTAGTGAACCTAAAGTTAAGAAGACACCGAGGTATGTAAGATTAAATCATTCTGAAGATCAAATCATTGGAGATAGGAACAAGGGAGTTATGACAAGAAGAAGACTGACAAATGCAGAGGTATGTCTTATTTCTCAAGTTGAACCGACATCTATTATTGAAGTTTGTAAGGATGAGCATTGGTTAAAGGCTATGGAAGATGAACTAGATCAGATAGAAAAGAATGAAACTTGGACTTTAGTTCCCCGACCTAAAAATAAGAATGTTATTGGAACTAAATGGGTTTTTAGGAATAAACTAAATGAGGATGGTCAAGTTGTAAGAAACAAGGTTAGATTGGTTTGTAAAGGATATTATCAAATGGAAGGAATTTATTATGGTGAGACATTTACACTTGTAGTTAGAATTGAAGCTGTTAGACTATTTCCTGCCTATGTAGCTTATAAGAACTATAAGGTTTATCAAATGGATGTTAAATGTGCATTTTTGAATGGTGAACTTGAAGAAGTATACATTGAGAAACCTGATGGATTTTCACTGAGAGATGATAAAGATATGGTTTGTAGATTGAAGAAAGCTTTATATGGATTGAAACATGCTCCTAGAGCTTGGTATGCAAGATTGGATAAATATCTTTTGAAGCTTGGTTTTACTAAAGGCAGTGCTGATAGTAACTTATATTATAAGATCACTGATAATGATATTCTGATTATTGAAGTATTTGTCGATGATATCATTTTTGGAGGAGAAGATTAATTGTGCATGGAATTTGCTAACAATATGAAGAATGAATTTGAAATGTCCATGATTGGTGAGATGAATTTTTTCTTAGGTTTGCAGATTACTCAAACTGACAAAGGCATTTTTATCTGTCAAACTAACTATCTAAGGGAATTGTTGAAGAAGTTTGGTATGGATAATTCCAAACCGGTAAGTACTCCTATGGTGACAAGTGAGAAATTATCTATCAAGGATACTTCTACACCGGTAAATCTGACAAGGTATAAGTCTATGATTGGTGGTTTGTTATATTTAACTCAGACTAGATCAGATATTATGAATGTAGTAGTTATTGTTTCAAGATATCAAAGTAATCCTAAAGAAAATCATGAATGTGCAGTAAAGAGGATATTCTGGTATTTGCAACAGAATATGATTTATGGTATTCTAAAAATAATGATTTCACTTTATGTGCATATACTGACTCAGATTGGGCAGGAGATAATGATGACAGGAAGAACACTTTTGGTGGAGCTTTCTTTCTTGGAAAGAAACTAGTTTCATGGATCAGAAAAAAACAATCATGCATTTATTTATCTACTGCAAAAGCTAAGTATGTTGCAGCAGCAACTAATTGCACTCAAGTCTTGTGGATGAAGGAAATGTTGAAGGATATCAGGGTAAATTGTAGTGAGCCGGTAGTTATCTATTGTGACAATTGTATAGCTATTGACATGTCTAAGAATATGGTATTTCACTCTAAGACTAAGAATAAATCAATAAAGTATAACTTTCTGAAGGACGAAGTAGAAATAAAGGAAGTCAAATTAGTTTATGTGTACACTAAAGAGCATATTGCAGATATATTCACTAAACCGTTGTCTAAGGAATCATTTGAGTATTTGAGAGACAGGTTAGGGGTTTTTTCCCCTCCGATAGACACTTGATTGATGTAGATTGTCATCAGACCAACATGCATTATCAGAGATATTATTCATTTCGGCACTGATGAGTGGTGCTACTACTCAAGGGGAGTAGTCAGCTTTGAGATACAAAGGTTTATATTCTTGCTTTGATATTTTTGTTAGATTTCTAGCATTGATGTTAAAGGGGAAGAGATATTGATGTGAAAAATGAGGAAAGGAGATGTATACATTAGGGGGAGAGTTATTGATATTCAGGAGATTGTTGGTTGTCTTCCACAACGGGAGACTTGTTTGGCATTTTTGGGTACATAGATGTTTTTCACATCTAGTGTTGCCATCAATGCCAAAGGGGGAGATTGTTGGCATTATTAGATGAATTGATTATGTGTTTCATTGATGTTTTGACATTGATGTCAACACTAGGTGTTATGGTTGGTTACCGATAGACAGGTTTTGGTTACTGGTAGAAGATCAAGTGTTACCGATAGAAGAGACTATCTGTTGGACACTTTCGACATGTTTGGATCTATGTAATGTGATTGGTTACATGTGGTAGGTGCTTCTGGAGAATTTCTTGGTCAGATGGTATTGACTTGGTAATCAGATGCTATCATACACTCTGGTAAAACCCTTACTGGTACTAGTTTAAGGTTTTATCGATAGAGCTCTCACTGAGGAATCTTGATAGGATGCATAATTGGTGTTGGTGCAGCTTCTACATGGATTTCACGATGCTGAAGATGTTCTTTGATCATGCTTCAACTGCTTGAAGACGTTGCTTTGGCATGGTGGACCCAGAATAGTTTCGATACCTATCTAGGTTATGGAGCGATATCATGTTAATGTGTACTCTACACGTTACCAGGATGTTTTAGGATGATTTATGGATTTATTATTGTTTTTTTTGTCTTAAACCGACATGGCATATCATTGTAATATGAATCTATGTAATTATCTTATTGTAATATCTTCTAGGTGGCCAACCTAAATGGTTTAGGCCTTAAGGTTTGTATAAAATGATGTAAGATCTCATTGTAGATCATGGTGTGGGAATGGAATAAGTGTTCGTCATCTTGAAATGCAATATCACATGCAAAGGAGACTTGGTCAATCATAAGTTATCGAATAGGGATTAAGGAAGAGGTCAAAGGCCTCCGCTATTAAGCTTAACCAAGACTGTAATCAAGCATGGTAGATGCTATTTTTGGCAGTTCACTCTATTGGATTGTTGTCCATTTATCTTGAGATGGTTGTTTCCTCTCTGTGGTTAGTGAGACTCTTTTGTAATAAGTAGTAGGGTCTAGGCAATGTGCCTTCTTGCATGTGCAGGCCCCTCATTGTATCACATACTTTCTGTAGAAGTATCATCTGACTATGGGTGGGCTTCCCACCATGGTTTTTCCCTTTCTAGGTTTTCCATGTATAGATCATGGTGTTATGTGGTATGGTTGCTTTGCATTGATTATCTATTTAATTGTTAAGTTGTATTGTTTATCGGTACTTGATGAGGTTAAAGGTTATTAAGTGGATTAAATGTTATAATCTGTTAACAACTGATTCATCCCCCTCTCTCAATTGTTCACCGGTTATCCTAACATATAGTTATTATATTGATTTTATACACATATCTTAATTTAGACATTGGCCACTTAGATTTGATTGTTTATTGACCTAGAGTCATTTCTACAATTGTGGGGTTGACCACATGGCCATAGAATTGACTCTTCTTTCAAAAATTTAAATTTAAATTTGATATTTATAACAATTTATTAAAATAAAGAGTATATTATGAGGAGTAGTAGCTCTATATAGTATTGACAAGGATCACCTAGAAAAAAATGACAAGATGAAGTATAAATAATTATATTTGATGCATATATTAAGACCATTTACTCAAAACTAGTTAGTCTTATGCACCAATTGTGTCATTGCATTTTTCTCTATCACAATCATATGTGCCAAGGGGCGACACTATCAAATTAGGATCCACTTCTTTGAACATGAACTAGTTTATATTCTTCATCTTATTGGTACCTTCATCTTCCCTAGATTTGGAATTTTCTTCTCCTCTGAATTTCTTAAGAAGTTCAAGTTCTTGATGGTTTATATTATTCCTTCCTTGTGGGAAAAAGTGAGTTGATTTTATATTTGTCTTGTAAACTATGGTAAGACCCTCCTTAAGCAGTATTATAAAGTGTTCCTTAGGGATTTCAAGAGCCATAAAAATCTGAAATGCTTCTTGAGAATGTTGCCAAATAGTAATTTTGACTAGTAATTTAATAATGGTGGAAGCATGTATTGACTATGTGGTTCTTTAATCAATAGTGTGCACACCATTTTAGTCAATACATGCTTCCACCAGTAAAGAATACATAGTCAATAGCATGTATTGACTAAAGAACCACATAGTCAATAGCATGTATTAATTAATTTTCTCATAATCAATAGTGTGCACACCATTTTAGAGTGTTATTTTGACAAGTATTTTCTACTATGATATTATAAAAAATAAAAACATAAAAATAATGGTGGAAGCATGTATTGACTATGTGGTTCTTTAATGCTTCTTGAGAATGTTGCCAAAATTGACAAATGTTTCTATTGTCTTATTATTAGAGATAAAATAAGCTAGACCAATCAAATTTGTTTGATATGATAGAAACAAAATGCAACTAGTGACAACACAAAACCTTGAAGAATGAAATGCATGCAAAATTTCCATCCCATTTATCATCTATAAAACCAAATTTCCTTCCATTACATGAACTTATTATACAATTGACTTGATTTTATAGATCTTTTGATACTTTTCTTTGAAAGTAAATAGTATAAATATATAGGTTGTATTCTATAGAAGACCATGAAAGAGAAAACACACTTATTTTTTTTATATCTAGGCCTTCAAGATGAGATTGCCCTTTATGTTTAGATCATTGAAGTAAGTGCAACTTGCAAGTTGACCTTTTGTATTATGTGTAAAGAAAAACATATGTACACACATCCTTGTTGTGGCTACTTGTGAAATTTTATTTATTTTTTCAATATTTAATCATGTGCCACTAAGATTGTTTGGTTATCCATATGAAATTCTACTTTTATAGATGATATTGAAAATGTACATATTTTTTTCCTTTACTTTTCACTAAGAATTTTTAGTTTTCAATGATATAAGTGTTGGCATTCTACACTTTAGTGAGAAATGATGGTGTTTTCATTGATGGAAACCTACCGATAGCCTACAGGCAACCACCCGACATTCATTTGGTAAACCACTGGCAGGCACCGACACCGGAAGACACTTCACCGATAGTGACAACAATGCATACCAGCACTCCAGCCAATAGGAATAAACTTTTGTTTATTGTATTTAATTGTAAATAGCCTTCTGTAAAGCTGACATGGCATATTGTAATAGACTCATATATGTATGAGATATTGTAAATCATTTTCATATGAGAGAGATGATATGAGAGAGGATATAAAAGATGAGATATATGCAAATGCATAGAACAAATTTTGTATAAGGTTTATAGTTATAGTATGAGCTTAAACCAAAACTAAACTTGGCATAGTTGATGCTGATTTAAAGCAGTACATTGTATTGGATTTTCATAATCCATTTTGTAAGTCAGTGAGACTTCTATTTTCTAGATTAAGTAGTGAGCTCTAGGTAGTTGGCCTTCCTACATGTGCAGGCCCCTCATTGTAAGTAATATTTATTCATTGGCCAATGAGTGAATATTGTGGGTCACAAATCCCACCGAGGTTTTTCCAACACCGGGTTTCCTCGTTAAAGATCTTGTGTTCTGGTGTGCTTTCTATATTGTCTTTATTGTTCCTATTTACTGCATTAATTCTTATTTACCAGTACACTATTTTGGAATGCAAAATACTTAATAAGGTTAAATATTCTACTAACAGATTAGATACTGATTCACCCCCCCCTCTCAGTATCTTTAGGACTATCATTAATCCTAACAATTGGTATCAGAGCTTGGTCCTCTATTTTCAAAAGCCTAACAACTTGAGGAAGATTCTAACACCGGTATAGATGGAGAACTTAAGAAAACAATTGGAAGGCACTCTTGTAGAGTATGATTCAAAAAAGTTGAAGAATATCAAGCTTGAAGATGATCTGAGAATTGCACAAGAATTCATTCAAGGACTTCAGGAGAATCTTACTATTGCTAGATATAAGAGAAAATAACTTCATGAAAAGATGTAGAATGACAATGATGAAAAGGAAACTCTTAATGAACTTGTGAACAAGATGAGGCAAGAAAACATGACTATGAGGAATGAAATGCAAGATATGACTATGAGATTTTGTAAAGACATTGAAGACAGAAAGAAGAATGAAGATGACTTGACTAGGAGACTCAATGATGCTGGTAATGAAAATCTAAGACTCAGTCATGAAAATGATATGTTAAAGACAGATCTGATTCACATACAGCATGATAAAACTGAACTTATGAGGCAGATGGGAATTCTGGAAAATGAGTTGGCTACTACAAATCTATTAGGAAACTTACAGATACTAAGAGGGGGGGAGGGGTGAATCAATATCTAACCGGTAATTAGAATTTCTCAACTTAAAACATGCAAAAGATATTGTAACAGTGTACCGATATGCAAGAAATAATGCAATAAATAGAAATAAAAGAAACCACATGAAAATCACACCATAGCACAATGATTTAATGAGGAAACCCAGTGTGGGAAAAACCTCAGTGGGATTATTAACCCACAATATTCACTTACTGGCCAATAAGGGAATATTACTTACAATAGGGGCCTGCACATGCAAGACAGCCAACTGCCTAGAGCTCATTGCTCAAATGGGAAGTCTCACTGACTTACAATGTGGATTATACAAATCCAATAACTTGTACTGCTTTAAAATAGCATCTTCAATGCCAGATTCAGTACCGGTTCCTGCTCTATTCTTTACATATACCCCTTAACCTATATTTCGCACAATAGGTCTGCCTAATGTTTTTTCCTTACTTTTTCGCTTACTTCACTTCCTTACAAAATGTCTAAAATGATCTCTTTTATATATAAGAGTCATTTTACAATGATATCAAGTCGGCTTACAAAGTTTTACAAATAATAAACAAAATATAATATATCAAAAATCCTATTGGCCTCTGTGCTGGTGCCGGTGTCCTGAGTGCCGGTGTAGAGTGTGTTCTTCGGATGCCAGTGTAATTCCTTGTCCATGCCATAGGATTGTAAGGTTGCCATCAATGACAAAACCTTCAATCACATACAATGTCTCATTAGAGTGTGCATATGCCAACAATCTCCCCCTTTGGCATTGATGGCAACACTCATGAGAAATTTCAAAAGTGTATCCAAAAATGTGAAGTCCAAAAATGTTACCAAAAATGTGTGCTCCCCCTGAGCATATGATTCCTGTGATATTTGAATTTTCTTATACCACTACTCCCCCTTTGGCATCAATGACAAAGGTTGTCAAGATGTCAGTAGAGTTTGTAGTTTCAACCTTGTAATTGGGTAGTTACAATTTGAAATAGATCCACCAAAATCAAGTTTATACTCTCCATAAACTTTTTACTATCTCTTATTACTGTCTCTGTCCTTTTAGCTATACTAGTGAGATGCTGCAAATGCTCTGCCGGTGTTTTCTGTCCCTGTATTAGTGCCTCAGATATTTCTTTCTGTAATGATGCTAGATAGTCCAATCTTGGACTCAATTTTAATCTCAGATGCTTTGCCTTATTCACTATTTTCTCCTTTTCTCTTTTTAATTTAAGTAATTCTTCCTCAAAATTTGTTATCTTTTGCTCAAAAACTGATAATGTATCAGGTGAGTTAACAAAATTATCAGCAAGTTTATTGATTTCATCCTATACCTTGCTTATTTTCTTATCTATGTCTACAGTCAGAAAGTTTGCCTTATAGGTGTCTTTGTAGAGAGTTTTGTACTCTTTTAATAAGTTACACAGTTCTGGTAGAAGTGTGTCAAAATCTCTGGTACACTTCTTTATCTGCTCATCAAAGAATCTTTGTTTTTCAATTTCCAATTTATCCTTCAATGCCTCTTCCTTTATTTTCTGTGATATATTTACACAAAGTATCAAGTTGTCCTAAAGAATCTTTGTTGTCTATATTATAGTTAGGAGCAATTACCTTCAAAATTGGTATGGTGTCATCTATTGCCTTATAAGCTTGTGAGCTGCAATCTGTTATCTTTTTAATTGAATCTAATAGTACTTCAGTCACATTAGTTGATTTGTAGCCTGATGATGAGGAACCTACATTTAGAGTACCACCAATGGAAGTAACCAAGCTTGTATTGACCTCTGGTAGGTCTGTTTGTGTTTGCATTTCTTTAAGCAATGGTTTGTGTGCTTCTCTAGTTGCCGGTGGCACTATTTCCTTATGAACCTATTCCTGTTGATGTTCCTGTTCCAAAGCCTTTTTCTCTATTTGTTTCTCTGATTGTTGCATTGACTCAGTTTGAGTCTGAGTTTCTATCTATTGTTCTTTGACATCTGTCAGTTTCTCTTGTGTGTTTTCAGTTTGCTCATCTACCAGAGGCTCACTAGCCATGTCAGTCTTATCAGCTGTATCTTTGTCTACCACAATGTTGATCTTTTGAGTATGAAAATCCACTGTATATAAGACTTCAAGATTAGGATTAACATCCTCTACATCCATACTTTTAACTGTCGGTTGATCTTTTGTAGTTGTTGTTGTTACCGGTGGAGTAATCAAAGGAGGTGGGGGTAAGTTGTCTTTAACCTTGATACTAGGTGGTCCACCAACTTTACCTTTACCCTTGTCTCTTTCCTTCTGATATACCTTTATAGGTTTGTGTCTTATGTATTCTTCTTATTTTTCTTTTTCCACTAGGAAAATGTCCCATGCATTTTCTGTCTCCTCAATCACCCCATTAACTCTTCCAACCATTAAAGCAATGTACCGGTGTGCAGTAGAAAATACTGACCGGTTGGCTTCAGCAATTAAGTCATCAATTACTACTTGTCTCCTTGCTTCCAATCTCTTAAATAGTTCATCTAGTACTTCATCTACTACTTCCATCAATAATTTCTTATACATATCCATATGTAATATAACACTGTTTTCTACTTGTTCTTTTTCATCAGCTATTAGAGTGTCATATAATTTCTCTATATTCTTCAATTTCCCTTCCTCTGTAATTTCATTCAACAGTATGTCAAGTGGGGCCAAGTCCTTATTTGTCCTCTTCTTCATGGGAGTCAATTTCTTCTTCTTTGGTGTAGCCTTTCTTACTGAATATCTCACTACTTGTTGTTTTTGTCTTGTCCTCCTAGGTGAGGGTGTGGTTGCCGATGAGGGATCTCTTTTCCTCACAACTCTCTTGAAAGTTGTAGGCATGTCATTCTCTGAAGATGTGCCTACCGGTGATAGGTGAGTTTTAGGTTGCGGAGCTGCTAACTCATCCTCTGTTATACCGGTTTGTTTCATTACTTTTTCTTTGATTTCCTTTGCTTGCCTGGAACCTCTTCTCACAACTACCTCAACCTTTTTCACTCTTTTATGAGATTGTATTTGGCTATCAATAGTTTCTGCACTACCAAATACTTCTTCCTTAGGTTCTTTAGGGGCTTCCAGAAGTGGTTTAGCATATGTTTCAATTATATGATCATCTGTTTCGTAGCCCATCTATGTTACCCAGATTGTCCTAGGGATGACTGCTTCCATCCAGATCTCATCCTTTTTTATTACAAAACATATTCCGTCCTTATATTTGTCAACAATCTTTTGTGATAATCTAATTCTTTTCTTCATTTTAACCTTAAAGTGCTTGAAAGAAATCATGGATATTGTTTTCCTTATCTTCTCCCATATTATTGAATAGTTCAGTTAGTTGTTTACCTACCGGTATATCATATCCAAGTTCTTTGTAGCCTATATCGGGAACCTATTTGGTTATGTGTAGCATTAGACATACTAGCAGATTTCCAAACCTGAAAGTTCCTTTCTTGTCCTTCTTAATCTTGCCTAAGTTGTCAATTAATTCGTCCTTCAACCACTCACATATATCAATCTTTGCATTATCTGTGACCATGTCATAATCACTCTTAATGCATAGACTTGACACTGAATTGAGTCTATTTGCATGAGTTGCCTTATATCCTAATATCATGTTGATAAATATTACATTAGTATCTTTTACATCATTTACTCTTACGGACCTTTTATCAGATGTGGCACCAGTTAGGTTCATAACTAGGTCATTGGAAACCTTCTTGGTTTTGTCTGGCCTTTTACCGGTGGTTGGTAACCCTGTGACAGCTTTCACAGCTTCCTTGGTGATTTTGTGAATTGCATCTAACCAAAAAAATTCACCATGTACCTTGCTTAGGACTATCCTAATCACATCCTGGGGAATTCAGAAATGCTAAGGATCTCTGTTAATCCTAGGGTTTCAATGATCTTATGTTCATCTTTTACATTGTTGGATTCATCACATATGATAGATTTAAACATGGTTTTAATCTCTTCATCTCCTAGTTCCTCAATGTTGAAGTGAATGTAAATTCTTGGGTCTTCAACATAAACAACTCCTTTAGGAATTTGAGAAAAAGAACCTAAAGTATCATCTTTCTTTGCTACCTCGGGAGCTAATTGAAATATGGGCCTAGGTCTTTTTACAACTTCAACAACAGTAGGGTTCACTATATATTCAAGTGCAGAGGTGGATGCCATGATAAAATACCTTTTACTGCCTTTAGGATAGATGATTGCTTGAAGTGTTCTTGCCTCTTGCTCGAAATGCCTTAGCTCGAAATCTTCACGCTCTTCGTAGGTTTGAAATCTCGGTGAAATGAAATGGAGCCAAAACCTTAAATTTATAGCATTAATTTGCCATCTACAACATTAAATGCATGTTGGTTAAGTATTTACTTAACATTGTTTGCCGGTAATAAAGTAATTTCCAACTTCTCATCTCTAACCAAGAGAATAATAGCACATGTGTCATTAGATCGCCAAACCCTCAAGGAAACTTTCTTCAATTCGATGAAGAACTTCCTGCTAGTGGAGCATCATTCTGTCCTACTGGTGAAGCATCACTTTGTCCTGTTGATGAAGTATTGACTGGTTCTACCAGTGGAGGAGTATTCCCAATATTTAGATCAGCTTTTCTAATCCATTGTTTTGAGAATTCTTGCTTAACCTCTTCAACTTTTTCTTTACCGTTCAAGTTAGAACTCTTGTTGTCTACCGGTGATCCTTCACTTCTATAGAATTTTGCAATATGCCCAATCTTGTTACATGCATAACAAGTTACATTATTCTTCTTAATAGCTTTCCCATAACCTATGCCGGTTTGTGTTCTGTATTGATTAGATAAATGTCCAAATCTTCCACAAACATAACATCTCACATTCATTCTGCAATTCTCAGAATTGTGACCAACTTTGTTGCATTTAGAACATTGACCGGTGGGTGTGTTGATATTCTGATAATTTCTAGATCTACACTCATTTTCTCTATGACCATACCTATTACAGTTAAAGCATTTTCCATTGAATTTATAAGCATTAGGTTGCCTTACCGGTTTGCTATGATCCTAAGTGTTTGCAGTACCAGAGGTTTCACTAACTTCAAAGCCAATTCCAGAAGTGTCACCTTTAGGTTTTTGATTCTTCAGCAAGGTGCCAAGTTCCTCTGAGCTTTTCTTGAATTTCTCTTTATGTTGATTTGCAGTTTCTAGTTCTCTTTCTAAGACTTCTTTCTGTCTCATCAGTTCATTTGAGTCATTTTGAGTGTGCATCAAATCTATCTTTAATAGATCATTTTCATAGCTAAGTCTTGTGTTCTCATTTGCTGCATCACTTAGTCTTCTAGTCAATTCTTCTTCATTCTTCTTAATATCTTCAATTTCTTTACAAAATCTCATAGTCATATCCTACATCTCATTCTTTGTAGTTATGTTCTCCAGTTTTAGCTTACTTAACATATCATTAAGTGATTCCTTCTCATCATTCTCATTTTTCATCTTTTCATAAAGTTCTCTTCTCTTATTTCTTGCAATAGTAAGATTCTCTTGAAGTGTCTGAATGATATCCTAAGCTGCTTTTAGATCATCTTCTAGTTTGATATTTTTCAATTTTTCTGCATCATAGTCTGAGAGAGCTGCTTCAAGTTGCTTCATCAAATTTTCCATCTTTACCAGTGTCAAGATCTTCCTCGAGCTGTTAGGCTTCTAAAAAGAGAGGATCAAGCTCTGATACCAATTGTTAGGAAACTTATAGATATTGAGAGGGGGGGGTGAATCAGTATCTAACTGGTAATTAGAATTTCTCAACTTAAAACATGTAGAACATATTGTAACAGTGTACCGGTATGCGAGAAATAATGCAATAAAAAAAAATGAAAGAAACCACATGAAAATCACACCATAACACAATGATTTAACAAGGAAACCTAGTGTGGGAAAAACCTCGGTGGGATTTGTGACCCACAATATTCACTTACTGGCCAATAAGGGAATATTACTTACAATAGGGGCCTGCACATGCAGGAAGGCCAACTGCCTAGAGCTCACTACTCAAATGGGAAGTCTCACTAACTTACAATGTGGATTATACAAATCCAATAACTTGTACTACTTTACAATAGCATCTTCAATGCCAAATTCAGTATCGGTTCCTGCTCTATTCTTTACATATACCCCTTAACCTATATTTTGTACAATAGGTCTGCCTAATCTTTTTTCCTTACTTTTTCGCTTACTTCACTTCCTTACAAAATGTCTAAAATGATCTCTTTTATATATAAGAGTCATTTTACAATGATATCAAGTCGGCTTACAAATTTTTTTAAATAATAAACAAAATATAATATATCAAAAATCCTGTCGCCCTCTGTGCCAGTGTCGGTGTCCTGAGTGCTGGTGTAGAGTGTGTTCTTCTGATGCCGGTGTAATACCTTGTCGGTGCCATAGGATTGTAAGGTTGTCATCAATGAAAAAACCTTCAATCACATACAATGTCTCATTGGAGTGTGCATATGCCAACAAAATCAACACAAGGAGAAATTCAAGAAAAGTTCAGAAGAACTTGATGATATGCTGAAAAGTCAGAAACCTAATGGAGATACTAATGGACTTGGATTTGAAGTTGGTGAAAGTTCTGATACTGCAAACAATCATGATCACAGTAAACTGGTAAGACAACCTAATACCTACAAATTTAATAGGAAATGCTTTAACTATAACAAGTATGGTCATAGAGAAAATCAATGTAGATCTAGAAATAATCAGAACATTAATGCACCCACCAATCAATGTTCCAAATCCAACAAAGTTGGTCATAATTCATAAAATTGCAAAATGAATGTGAGATGTTATGTTTGTGGAACATTTGGGCACTTATCTAATCAATGCAGAACACAAACCGACATAGGATATGGAAAGGCTATTCAGAAGAATAATGTGACTTGTTATGCTTGTAACAAGATTGGACATATTGCAAAATTTTGTAGAAGCAAGACTTCACCAACAATCAATAAAGGACCCAGTTTGAAAGGCAAAGAAAAGGTTGATGAGGTAAAGCAAGAATTTTCAAGACAATGGATTAGAAAGATAGATTAGAATGTTGATGAGACTATTCCTTCATTGGTAGAACAAAGTATTACTCCACCGACAAGAAATTATTCATCCAACTAAGAAGTAACCCTTTGGGGGTATTACAGAAAGTTGAACATCATGCAAATTACCCTTGGTAGATGGTGAGAAGATAGATTTCTTCTTTACTAGAAGATGTGTCAAGTTTTCACTTAACTGGAAAGCATTTATTGTGGTTGTTGAATGAAATTTCAATATAAATCATTGGTTTTCCCTCTTTTTTGAATCACCGAGCATTCAAACTAGTAGAGAGCACAAAAATCTGAGCGAAGGCATTCAAGGCGAAGAAGTGAAGCGATTTATTTTAAGCACACAAACATTATCAGGTAGCTTAAGGTATTTTTCAAATGGCTTCCTCTTCTGCTCTTGAATTTATTGCAAACCCTAATGTTGTGGAAATTGTAAAATGCCCTAGGCCCATTTTCAAAATTATTCCCGAGATAGCTAAGCAAGATGATTCGATAGGCGCATTTTCAAAAATTCCTAAAGGTGTAGCTTATGCTGAAGACCCTAGAATTTATATTCACTGCAATATTGAAGAATTAGGTTCTTTGGAAATACTAAAGATGCTTACAACAATAATTTGTGATGAAAATGGAAATGTCAAACCCAAACACAAGGTTATTGAGACCTTAGGTTTTGTAGAAATCTTGAACATCCCTGAACTTCCAGAGGGGTAGTGAGAATTATCGTAAGTAGGGCACATGGAGAATTTCTTTGGCTAGAGTCAGTCTGCAAATTCACTCGACAAGAAATTAGGGCAGTGACAGGATTACCCTCTACTGGCAGCAGACCTGAAAAGACAAAGAAGGTACACAACACAGTCATGACCTTAACAGGAGAAACATCTGATAGCAAATCTCTGAGAGTAAATGACATCAAGGATATCAATGTAAGATTCATAAGTATGATTTTAGGTTACAAGACCACACATGCAAACCGACTTAACTCAGTTTCTAGTCTTTGCATTAAAAGTGCTTATGATATGGTAAATAATGATGCAAAAATAGATGTATATGAATGGATGAAGGATGAACTAGTTGACAATTTGAAGAAGATAAAAGGAGACAAGAAAGGAACATTTCATTTTGGCAATCTTTTGGTATGTCTTATGTTGTATTTTGCAAAACAAATTCCTGGTATTGGACACAAAGATTTTGAATATGACATACTGGCAGGCAAACAGTTGCGAGAAGCCTTCACTAGCATGTGTACTACTAGGGAAAACAATATAATTGAATATTTCAAAGCTTTCCAAGCCAAAATGAAAACAAGAGAGAGACTACCACAAAGTATAGTAGACAAATATGATAAGGAAATCTTCTTTGTGATTAAGAAAGATGAAATATGGATGGAAGTAGTTCTTCCTAGAACTATATGGGTAACTGAAATCAGTTATGACACTGGTGTAAATATTATTGAGACTTATGTTAAAGCCTTGTTAGAAGCACCAAGAGAACCAACGAAAGAAGTTTTTGGCAGTGTTGAAACAATTGAGAGTGGTGTACAAACATTGAAACAAAGGAAGAGAAGAGAAAAGTATATAAGAGATGCATCAAAACAAGTAAAGGAAATAAAAGAAAATGTCATGAACCTTACTAGAATAAAGGAAAGTGAATTGGAAGGATTACAACCGGAGGCATATATCTCACTGGTTGGTACATCATCTAACAGTGAGATACCTGCTGAGTTTAAAAGAGTTGATAGGAAGAGAAAACATTCACCGATACCCTCTCCTCCACCCAAGAAAACAAGAACACTGAGGAAGAAGAACGAAGTGGTAAGACAACTGACAAAGAATTTGACACCCAAGAAGAAAAAAAAACAAGTGATACCACCTTTGGATAACTTACTGATTGAAATCACTGATGATGGTAACTTGGCTAATGTGAGCAAGTTGTATAACACATTTATTGATTTTGAAAAGGAAAGTGTTGAAAACAACATTATTCTACATCTGGACATCTATAAGAAAGTGCTAATTGAAGTAGTAGATGATTTACCAAATGATCTATACAAAAGGTTAGATGCTAAGAGGATTGTTGTAATGGAGTTAGACAAGAAACTTAAGATTGAAAAAATTATGGTTGTTCATCCAGTTAACTCAAAACAGGAGATTGATGAACTAATTTGTGAAGCTAACAGATCGGTTTTTGCTAGTGGACACTGACAAGTGAGCTTAATGATTGGTAGAGTAAATGAAATTGCAGAGGAAACAACTAACAAATGGGATATCTTTTTTGTAGAAAAGGAAAAATAGGAAGAATTAAACCGACCCAAGAAAACATTCAAAGTCTATCAAAAGGACAAGGACAAAGGGAAAGGTAAAGGTCCTAGAATATCAAACATCAAAATAATGGACAACTTACCACCACCCTTGGATGCCACATCGGTACATACTGATGATACACCGGCTACTGAAAATGTGGACATAAAATATGATGACACTAATCCTGAATTAGAAATTCTATTTACCATTAATGTTGATACTCAGGAATTGAACATTATTATGGACAAGGACAATATAGAGGTATAGGATGATATTGCTAGTAGTAGAAACATTGCCGAGAAACCGGCAGAAAATATAGAGGTTGAAATACCAATAGAGCACACAGAGAAAACTTTGGATAGTGGAATGAATGCTGGTAGTTTAGATGTTGGCACAGAGAAATTGACAGACACATAGATACCGATAGCTGATAACATAGAGAAACCAATAAAGAAACCGATAGAGGCACAGGTACATGTTGAGATAGTAAAATCGGTAATCACTAAGAAACCCAAACCACTACAGGTTAAAACACAAACTCAGACTAATCCACCAGAGGTTGAGACAAGAAAATTGGTTACTAACACTAGAAGCACTGAAATAATAAAGGCAGTTGGTCAAACATCCAAATTCAGACCTACTAATGTCACAAAGGTACTTCTGGACTCAATTAAGAAGATAACTAACTGTAATGCATTGGCCTACAAGGAAATGATGATACAATACCTATCCTTAAGATGATTGCACCAAAATGCAATGTAGATAATGTAAAAGATTCTTTAGGATAGTTAGACACATTGTCTAAATTTATTGTTGGAAATGTAATAATAGTGGATAAGGTAAATGAGGATAAATTCAAAGAGAAAATGGAAAAAGAAAAAGAAAAATTATTTGAGGAGACAATAAAGAAGTGCACTGAGCATATTAACACACTTCTATTGGCACTGAATACAACAATTTTGGAGTATAAGGAATTGTATAGAGAAACATGCAAGCCACATCTATTGACCCAGGACATTGAAAAGGAAATAAGCATAGTACAAAAAGAAATTGATGATATAGCTGATAACATCATTGGTTCATCCGAACCTATATCAGTTATTGAGCAAGAGATAGCATGATTTGAGGAAAAGTTGGAGAAATTTGAGAAGGAAAAAGCAAGGATCAAGGCAAATGCTAGAGAGCTGAAGTATAAACTTAGTCCTAAATTGGATAACCTTATCTCTTTGAGAAATGAGATCTCTAAGGAATTAATTCAAGAAGAAAGATCACCAAAGGAAAATATACATCTCACTGCTATGATCCAATGAACTGAGGCAACCATGAATGACAGCAACAGATTCATGCAGAGTTTAAACTTGGTTTTGGCTGATATATTTCAGATTGTAACCAACCGGTTACAAACCTTATGTTGTCATTTTTGATGATTATGTTGTGATTGTCATTGATGGACACACACTTGCATTGAGATCATTTTTGTATGTATAAGTTAAAGCTCAACTGGAACATGTTCCAACCGGTATGATGCATTACAGTCTTTAGATTATTGGTGTTTTGCAGAAATTGATTACCGATCTAAAGCGGTATATTGACCTCAAGCGGTTCAAGGATCTCAAGTGGTACGAATGATCAAAGCGACAGAACACATATTTCCCAGTCTTCATTTTGTCAAACCAGCAACCGGTATTTTGCTTGAACAAGTATTTTGTATGAATCGGTAATACTCTGTGATGAGTTACCAGCCAACATTTTGTGATGAGCTACCATCCACTGATTGTTTGACGGTGCCGATATTTTAACGGTGCTTTTTGTGTCATGTTACTAGATACGTCTAGATGCATTGAACCTAGGAAATTGTATTGCAATCCTATTGGACTGACATGAAATTAGATTCCTTTATAAGGACATCATGTCTAGGGTTTTAGGGTGTTGATGTTGTTGTTGTTGATATTGTTGATAGGGTTTAAGGTGGTTGAGGAGTTAGAGAGAGTATGAATGTGTAGAAGACTAAAGCAATGCTAGAATGCATTAGGAATGAGCTATCAAGGATCTAATCAAGCAATCTGTGCTATTTGCTAGATCACTCACTTGTTGATTACTCACATCTCTGACAAGTCTATAGCCCTTAACTAGGTAGGCCCAAAGCCTCTTGTAAATCCTCTAACAAGGTGGTTCACATCTATGGATCTAAAATAATCTAGAAAGGTAGTCTTTAATCAGACTTATCTCCTAACAGAGATTGAGATTCCTAATAGGATCTGTTCTAGTAAAGAACATTGTTTGACCTTAACCGGTCTGGTTCCTATTCTGCAGATAGTTACTTGTGAGTTCTATCTCACCGTGGTTTTTCCCATTTGGGTTTCCACGTCAAAATCTCTTGTGTTATGGTGTTTGTGCTTTTGTGGGTGAATGCATTATTTGCTATTTGGTTTGCATGTGTGCTAACCGATTTGTCTGCTAAGTTGTTTTACCAGTTTACTGTTAGTCTAGCAAAGTGTTTAAGTGCAAAGATTTTTGGCATACTAATTCACCCCCCTCTTAGTATTCATCAATTGGTATCAGAGCCAACCTTTCTATAAGTTTAACTAGTTGGAAAGAGATATGGGGGAATACACATTGAGGGAACTTACTCAACGACTCACTCAGTCTGAGCAAGCATATGATGATCTTATGGTCAAATACAAGGCATCTCAAGCAAAAAGGAGAGAACATGCTGAAAAGTTGATGGAGCTATCTGAAAATAGTTCTTCTGATGAAGCAGACATGGAAGCTGTGATTCAAGAAGTAGAAAAGCTGAATGAATCCAATTCCAACCTAAGAAAAGAATTGGAAGGATTGACTATCCGAATGTGCCAAGAGCTTGAGAACCGGAGGAAAGCTGAAGATCTAGTCAAAGACAAAGGTCATGAAAACTCCAAACTGAAGCAAGAGATCAGTGCCCTAATTGCTCAACTCCATGCGAGCAAAATGGAAAAGGAAGACATGCAAGGAGAACAAAACATTGCCATCTCTGAAAATGAAAACCTGATGGAAACAAATGCTGCTATTTCCAAAGAACTCTCTGAGTCAAAGGAAATACTTGCTAAGTTCAACAAGGGTACTGTTAAGCTAGAGCAAAAGCTTGAATCTACCAAACCTTTCAAGAATACTAATGGACTTGTCTATTACGCTCATGAGGAAGGTGAGACCTCTGGTACAAATGCTGGAACATCAAAGAAACAACCAACATCAAAGGATAAAGGTAAGCAAAAGTTTAAACCTATTTTCTTTAACTGTCTTAAAGAAGGACATACTGCCAATGTGTGTAGGTGTAAGGCTTACAATAATTTTCCTTATTTTCTAAATGACAAGCCTAGATCCTATAGATTCAATGGTAACTATTATGCATGCAACAAGTTTGGGCATAGAGCATCTGAATGTAGGTTTGTTATGAACAACATTGGAAGATATCCTTAGAGGACTCAAGGAATTGGTCCTAAACCTTTTGTGAACCGGAATCACAACCAGTTTAATGCCTTCAATCATCAGTCAAGAAGTGGTGGATATCAAGCAGCAACTGGATGGAGAGCTAACTATATGGTCTATCATGGTCATGGTCACACTGGTGCAACATGCAGGAGGAAGAACAACAACATGAATAATGGACCTTAGAGAGCACCTGGAATGGTCTGCTATCATTGCAACAAACCGAGTCACATGGCCAGATTCTGCAGATCAAGAAAGAACATATCAGATCATATACCGGTCACTCAGGAAGGAAAGATTGATGTTGACACTATTCAAGAAGATATGAACAGAACCTGAAAGAAGAAACCAATGGTGTTACAAGAAGAACCAGTTTCTGCACCTAGTGTGGAAATAATGAAACCGACAAACTAAGCATCAAAAAAGCTTAGGGAGAGAAAATGACTAAATGTTTCGAACCCCCAGTTTACACCGGTAAAAGACCTTAACTGATATATGATACCTATCATTTGGTGGAAGACCAGAAATGGTAAAAGGTAAATTAGGGTTTATGCCCTAATGGTGGAGCATTAATTGCGGTAGGTGAGGAATATGTTTAAAAGGAATTGTCAAATCATTTCACACTATCATTTTTTAAAGCGAAAAAGGTTTTCAAGTGCAGAGTGACAAAAAAGTGATTTGTGCTGCGGTACAAAGAAATCTCAAAACCCTAAAGAAGATTCAGAAGCAAATATCAAACAGTCAAGAGAAGAACTCAAACCAGTGATTCAGCAACCGACGAAGTGGAATTTGCAAGCCCTAAATTCTCAATTTCAGAAAGGTATTTCTCGAGTTTTCTATTTTGTCATGGCTTCGCATCTCATGATAGTTCTAGTGCAACTATCGATTCTATGGACTTCATTCAAATAAAATTGAAATATAATGCTTTGTCACAAGTACCGGCTGGGGTTATAGTAGCAGAAGGGATTTCAGATTATATAGACTACAAAATCAAAGACCTAGGGTCTCTTGTGATCCATTCGTAGCTAGGCCTATTTTGTGGGAAGGATAAAAAGATCAAACTGGAGTATAGCATTTTGGAGAAGAAGAAACTTCACAATGCGGTTTACTTCCTAGAGGATTTCACAGATGATCATATTAGAATCATTCTGAGCAGAGTTCATGGTGACAAGATGTACCTAGAGAGAACACATGATATCACTCCACAAGCTATTCATACCGTCATTGATTTTTGCAATGCAAGGGAAGTGCCAACCCTAAGGAAGGTCAGCAAGATGGAAATGTCCAAGCTCACCGATTTAGTGAGCGACTCACAAGGAATGACTGTTAATTCCATCAAGGATGACCTCGTGAAATATGCATGCATGGTGATTGGTTACCAGACGTTCTTTGCCAGCATAATTAACTCTGTATCTACTGTAGTGGTACATGCCACTTACCAGATGATCAAGGAAGATGCATCATTCGACCTCTACATTGGTATGCAAAGGCAACTCCTGCTGAACCTGAAATCAATCAAATAGGATAATGCATTGAAGTTCAAGTTTGGTCAGCTACTGGTCGGATTATTCTTTTATTTCCAAGGTTACTTCCCAGGAGTGGGAGACATTCAGTGGTCTATGGACAAACTGGTTACCAAGAAGATCAAAGAAAGTTTGCAAGTAGTCAGAATTGGCTACCGTGATGTTCTAAACAAGTACTTTGATGAGTTCAGAAGCAAGATGAGCCTAAGGATGAGCATATCTAGTGACATTGTCAAGAAGTATGAAGATGATATCTACTTTATCATCAAAGTTGATCAATGCATAATGGAGGCCATTGAGCCCATACAGGAAGAAGTGGAGTCTATGGGCTATGAGGTGATGTATGATATGCTGGACGGGTATGCTTCTACCCTAATTGCCTCACCTCTAGATCCCAAGGCAAAGAGAACCGGAACCTATCTGGAAAGGGTTGCACCGGTTGAAGAATCCCCTGAAAAGAAAGGAAAGGTAGTGCCTTCGGCATCGACACCAGTTACTGCAACTGGTCTTAAAGTGACCAAGCAGTCACTTGCAAAGAAGAAACCGATAGCAGTGTTACGCTCAATATGGAAAGCTAATGTACTGAGAGGGGAGGGGTGAATCAGTACTCCAAAATTTTTCTTTTGTAATAACCTTATTGTTATACATAAATAGAATAGTGCAGTAACATAAAACAAAACTATAATCAACTGATAACATTGATACATGATTCACTTCATAACACATATATTTTGGTCACGCAAAAACTCTTGGTTAGAGAGAAAAACTGCGGTGGGGATGGCACCCACAACTTCACTACTGCAATAATAAAGAGTGCTCGGTTAGAGCTACATTTGGCTATTTCTGATAGCTTACCCTGTTAGGAGTATTAAGATTAGTTAGATCTACCTTGCTAAAGGATTTTACAACACTATATAAGTGTAGCACCTGGTTAAAGGATTTACAATTTATAGACTTGGTTAGAGTCTTTTACCTGGTTAAAGGTTTCTGTTACACTCTTGGTGACCTATGTGTCTCTGTAACAGTCATAATGCCTTGTGATTTCTCATGTATCACATAATTCTTGCTTCATATGCACATGCACACATATTTCTCACACTCACATCTCTATTTCTAACCCTAAATTCATGTTGTATAAATAGACTTCTTAAGTTGGTGATCCGATTCATTGCTTCGATCTTACAAACATGATCTCTCGAATAAATAACCATGCAAAATATTTCATTGGTTAGATGACCTCAAAATTATACAAAATCTATATGTGCAATTTCCAATGTGATAACGGTTCTGTGTGCCTCGATCTTGTAACACGTTTTCATATGTGTGTCCAGGTTCAATGAATCTAGTAACATGTTTCACTCGGTGTATTATCTTTACTGCTCGGTAGACATGAAATATCACTCGGTAGATAGCTCGGTGTATATTGGGCTTTGTGACTATTTTCCTTCTGTAACCGACTAGACTATACATACCGACTTCTCTGTGTGTACCAACTGCATGATTCGGTAATATTAACCGACTAGAATATAGAATGACTTATTATATAAAACTAATGGCAATTTGATAAGTAGTAACAATCTCCCCTTTTGACATTAGTTGAGATGTTTGACAAAACTACTTTCAAAGTCATTACTCAAAAATCTGTATACATTACAAAATTGACTAAACATGTAGTATATACATTAGTCATTGAAATAGTATAATCAAATATACTCCCCTTATCAATATGTTGTACAAAACTCTATAATCACTATTCTTTCCTCTGTTTATGCTCAGTTCGCCAGTTCACTGCTCGGTATACTCCCCCTGTATACTACACTCCAGTTGTTTGATTCTTTGAATACTATACACTCCTAAAGATATACTCTGATATACTCCCCCTTTTTGACAAACATCAAAATTTAGTTACCATTGGGAGGGGGCAATTGATCAAAAATGGATTTGTACTTTGTCTGGGCATCGGTGAGGGTGACAAAAAGTGCATCCTTGACACTGTCCATTAAAGAATTCTATGCATGAATATCAGCCAATAATGAAATTAAGCCATCTAAAGTGCGTCCTTCTTTTGTAGTAGAGAGAGAGGTGGCTCAGTTTAGCTGTTCTTGAATGGATGAAAGATGAGGAAGGAATAATGTTTGAAGTGTCATTATGTCCATCCTGATCTTGTGTTCTTCATTCCTCAATTCCAATTGTTGAGCCATGAGCTGTTGGAGGTTAGTATAAAAGTTATGAACTGAATTTGACTTGGGGGTCAACTTATTTGAGAGATCGGTGATCTCTTTCTCAATTGCTTCTGTTTTATTCTTAATGTCCTTAAGAAATAAAGAAAATGTGCAGAGTTTCTGAAATAATGAAAGAATGTGCTTGAGTTGAGGGGACAACTTAGCAATAAATTTGACAAGTTTTACCTTGCCAACAGCAATTGATTTCTGTACTTCCTCTATCATTTTAGTAGTTAGCTCCTTGTCTTTTAGTTTTCTCAAGTATTCAGATGCATCTACACCAGATGTCTCAATCTGATTGAGGAGTTCATCCAATTGAATATGGATGGCTGCATCGGTTGATACTATAGCTCAGGGTAGCATATCTGATAGTAAGGTTTTTACCTTCTGAAGTACTTTATTCTTCCTCTGTATGGTCAGTTGCTTCTCCTATTCGGCCTTTGCTTTGCACAGTTCACCGAATTCATTGAGTGCTTGCCCTTTCAGTTTGGAGATGTCTACATTGGGCAACACTATCGGTTTTGATAAATCAATTTTGAAACTATGCTTTTTCAATTTCTTTTCTTTACCTTTCACCAAGTGAACCACTACTATAGCTTGAGAGGCTTGAGGACCCTCAGTAGGTTGCTCGGTAGAGACAACACTTTTGTCAGTTTCTTTAGCCTCAGTAGTGTCCTTCAGTGTCTCAGTGCTTGGTGTCACAGCTGTAACATTGTCCATGCTAGAAGGTGCTTGAGAGGTTGGTTCTTGTGAAGTACCTTCTGCTGTAGACTTTTGACCTTCGGTGCCTTCTCTTGTATCCTGAGGAGCTTTGATTGTAGTAGGTTGATTGATCGGTGGGTAAGGGTGAACTTGTTCCAAAACAGATTCACTTGAGACAAGTTTTGCATAAGCATTGCCTTCTATCATTTCTTGTTCAGGTGCCTCTGCATCCATGATATCTTCATCTATTTGAATGGTGTCTACAGGGTCTTGCTCGGTGACATCAGGCTCTTGGTCAGTGACATTGACTATTTCCACTGTAGATTGTTCACCAACATTCTTTCTTCGAAAGATTGTCTTCCATTGCTCCTTTGTTTCCTTCTCTACCTCTATATACAGACCATTCATCAATTTCAAGGCCTTCTATTTTACTGTAAATTGAGTTTGGCTATTTGTCAGATGTTCTTTTATTTCATCAACCAACATATTAGGAAAGAGATGCACCAAACTTCTTTCTCTGATTTGTTTCTCTGAGTCTAAGGCATATTAACATCTGGTCTCAATATGTGCATATAATTCCTTAGGAATAGAATTACATACTTCTAATGGTACCACTCAGAATTTGAGAAGTGTACAAATGGCAGCTTCTTCAATTTGCCTCTTTTCATCAGCTGATCTGGATTCATATTTAACAAATATGAATCCACCAAATCCACCATATTCCTTTAGATTATTACAAAAAATTTCTACACTATGTACATCTACCTTCTTGCTTTTCACAATCTGAAATTTATTTGCATCTTCAGATTTGGCATCACTCGACTCTTTTGGCAAAATGAGTCTCTGAGTAGATTTCTTGTAAGTTCTAGTTACCTTAGGAATGACAATAGTTATTTGTTTCTTACTCGGTGATGTAGCAGATGCCCTTGTGTTAGGTCTCTTTGTTGGAGGGGTCGGTAGAGCCATTGAAGTGTCCTGTTTCTTTCTTTTCAACACTTTTCCCTTAGGCAATTTAGTGCTAAGTGTTATGGCTGCTTCTTGGGTTTTTGTCTCATCTTCGGTGATGGCTAGAACTCCTTTGACAGATGTGGAGGAAGACTCTTCTCCAAATTTCTCAGTTAATGCCTTAATGATCTTTGTAGCTTTTCTTGTAGCCTTAGGTACTACAATGCTCATTTTTACTTTTTCTTTCCTTTCTTCATAGGTTCCATACCTCAACTCAATAGTATGCCTTGGCAATGACAGATAGGCATCGATTTTCTATTGAGTGATATCAAAATCAATCTCGTAACCCATAGGTGACAAAGATTGAGTCCTTGGTTCCACAACATTCACATAGCAGTAATCGGTGTCTACCTCAAAACATATTTCATCTTTGCATTTTTCTACCAGCTGTGGTGGAATCCGGTACCTGTTATGCATTTTCTCTTGGAACTTGTTGAAGTAATCATCCATTATATCATTAAAGTTATCACCTAACTTCTTGATGAAGTCATTGATTCGATGGGTGATTGGTCAGTGTAGTTCCCAAACAACTTTACCGACTGTTGGAAAAAAATTCTCAATGTAGAAAAACATACACACAAGTAGTGATCCAGATTTTAGAGTGTTTGCCGAGTTGTTCTTCTTCAGCTTCCTGATTGTGTTCAGATTTTCAAACAAGTTCTTCAGTAACACTTCACACAAGTCAACTTTCATGCCTTTCTTAACAATTTTGTATGCTAAGTCCACTGCTACACAGGGTACACTGTTTTCCCTTGCCGATTGGAAGAAACAGTAACCAATTACTCTGATGGCGAATTTGAGTTCAGGATCAGTAACATTGTTCAACTTCAGACCATTGTAATCCGATTCAACTCCAGTCAAACTAATCAATTCCTTTAGTGATATCATTTTCTGTGCTTGGGCATGATCATAGATAGGGTAACCGGTGATCAGATGAATGACTTATTTAGTGATCTTAAACGGTTTCTCTTGTAACCACATGAAATCATCATGCGCTCAGCTTAGTACAAACTTGACCCACTGGGGTTTGAACACACGAGGATAGGTTAGGGCTTTAGTCAATCCCTTGATTTTGATATGCTCATACTTGTTATCCATTTTACCATCTGTGCACAATTCATCATATGTATCCTTGATCTCAACATGACCGAGTTCTTCAACACGTAATTTTGTGAAGAATCTCACATCCTCAACTAACAAGACTCAATCTGGGATGAGTGAAAAAGCAGTCTTGTCATCTGGTTCAGATGCAATTTTGGGAGTCATAGAGTATTTTAGTGAGGGCTTTTCTACATTGGTGACAACAATGGGGTCTTGGATCTTAGATGCCATTTTTTATTTCAAATAAATATTGAAACAAGAACCTTAGGGTTTGAGAACTTAACACACGGCAGACGCTTCACACTCAGCATATAACAACTTAATGAGTTCGGTAAACCAGCTTAGCAATGCGATCAGATTTGATGTAAATACCTTGGATTATGCTTTGAAGATGGTTTGATCACCTTGATTTTCTTTGCTCTGCTTCTCAAAAACTTGGTGAATGAAAATGACCGTGAAAAACCTTTTAACTACTCAAAAATACCTTATCGAGCTCCATGCAAGTTAGGTCAAAGACATTAAATGCACTCGGTTTACTTAACTTTCTTTTCATTTTTTTTGCTTTAACCGAGTAACCAGATTTCCTTCATATACCGACTTGACAGGCTTCCTGAATTCACCGACTTAACAGTTTTCCTATAAAGTGCTTCAAAATTTTTGAAAGAATTTCAAACTTACTCCTACATCTTACTATGCATATTTTGAATTCAATACATACTTAGATAGGAACGGTTTTAAGATTTAACCTTGTGAGAATGCAGTCCCTTCATACCTTTACCAATTAATTTGGAGTGGGAGCACCTAACTTGGTAGGTAAGGTGCTATCTTCATTTGACATAATTTCCTTCTTTCTCCAAATCATCTTTAATTTCTCTTTTATTTCCTCAGTGTCTTCTCTAGGTTGATCTCTGCAATCTCTAGCTAAATGTCCAGCTTTGTGACAATGAAAACATGCCATACTAGGATTTCTCCATGATCTTCGGTTATTCATTCCAAACCTTATAAAGCTGTCGGCACTTATATGTCCATATCTTCCAGAGCATTCACACCATATCCTTGTATTGTAATCCCATGGTACTGCAGAATATTGTTGGTAAGGGTCTATGTGAGTTCGGTAACCTCTAGTATTTGCTCGGTGTGTAGACCATACGTGATTCTTTTTCTTAAACCAACACTTCTTGGTACTATGTCCATATCTATTGTAGTTTTTGCAAAACCCCTTGAAGTTTGCCTTCTGATAATTGTTAACAGACTTTGTCCTACATTGATTAGATGTGTGACCATATTTATTGCAATTGTAACAATAACCATTGGTCTTAGTGGTATTCAGCTACTTACCTTTTCTGATTTGACACGTATTGGCAGTATGACCTTGATTTCCACAGTAGTACCAAGTAGGCTTCTTCCTTTTGATGTTATTCCTTTTTCTAGCTTGTTTTGATGATTCTCCTCTCTCGGTAGTGCAGATTCCCTTCTCAATAGAGTCTTTTCCTTTGTAACCGAGTCCTCCTCCTTTGTAGGGTCATCTTGTGTTCAGTTGCTCATCCAACATCTTTGATGCTTCATAACTCTTCTTTAGTGTTTCCTTGGATTTCTTTTCTATTTCAAGTTCATTGCTCAACCTTGATACTTCAAGTTTCAATGCTTGATTCTCATCATCTTTCAGATTTGCTTCATGATGTGTATAACCTAGTTGATCTGTCAGATTTTGTTGAATACCAATTAGCCTTATGATTTCATCATTCTTATCAGATACTAAGACTTCAAGTTGTTGTTTCTCTCTTTGTAGATCTCTTGCTTTATCCTCGGCTATCCTTAATGCATCTATATTTTTAGTCATTTGTGTACTAAAATGTTCATGTTCTCTTTTCATTGCTTTTAGTTGATCAGCCAATGCTTTTTTTTTTTTTCTTTCAACATTCCAATCATTTCTTCAGTTTCTTCAAATATACTATTGTCAAATAATGTCTTGATTTGTTCCACTAACTATTGAGAATCCTGCAAGTCATCAGATAATCTTCTCCTTACTTTCAGAGATTTTTGCATTTGCCTTTGCATGTCTGCAATCACTTGATTTGCATTATCCAACTATTCTTGTAGATACACAATCCTCTAAGATTGTTTATAGCCTTCCATTGATAAGATCTTTCTCTTTAGGTAATTAAACCCTTTTCCAAGATTCAAGCTCTGATACCAATTGTTAGGCCCAATATGGAAAGCTAATGTACTGAGAGGGGAGGGGTGAATCAATACTCCAAAATTTTTCTTTTGTAATAACCTTACTATTATACATAAACAGAATAGTGCAGTAACATAAAACAAAACTATAATCAACTAATAACATTCATACATGATTCACTCCATAACACATATATTTTGGTCACGCAGAAACTCCTAGTTAGAGAGAAAAACTGTAGTGGGGATGGCACCCACAACTTCACTATTGCAATAATAAAGAGTGCTCGGTTAGAGCTACATTTGGCTATTTCTGATAGCTTACCCTATTAGGAGTATTAAGATCAATTAGATCTACCTTGCTAAAGGATTTTACAACACTATATAAGTGTAGCACCTGGTTAAAGGATTTACAATTTATAGACTTGGTTAGAGTCTTTTACCCTGTTAAAGGTTTCTTTTACAACTTCAAAATATTACAATAGAATCAATACAAATATCTGCAACTTTACATCTGAAATGCTGTAGCAGATTCTATGTGCTCAAAATAAGATTACCTTGCCTATAGCATACGTTGGTAACTCATAAAGTAACTCGGTAAACCCTTCTGTTTACTCTGTTCCTCGACTGTTCTTTGATAACCTTCTCGGTGACCTCTGTGTCTCTATAATAGTCATAATTCCTTGTGATTTCTCATGTATCACATAAGTCTTGCTTCATATGCACATGCACACACATTTCTCACATTCACAACTTTGTTTCTAACCCTAAATTCATGCTGTATAAATAGAATTCTTAAGTCGGTGATCCGATTCATTGCTTCGATCTTACAAACATGATCTCTCGAATAAATAACCATGCAAAATATTTCATTGGTTAGATGACCTCAAAATTATACAAAATCTGTATGTGCAATTTCCAATGTGATAACGGTTCTGTGTGCCTCGATCTTGTAACACATTTTCATATGTGTGTCCAGGTTCAATGAATCTGGTAACACATTTCACTCAGTGTATATCAACTCGGTGTATTATATTTACTGCTTGGTAGACATGAAATATCACTCGGTAGACAGCTCGGTGTATACTAGGCTTTGTGACTGTTTTCCTTCTATAACTGAATTCTCTGTGTGTACCGACTACATGATTCGGTAATATTAACCGACTAGAATATAGAATGACTTTGTATATAAAACTAATGGCAATTTGATAAGTAGTAACAAGCAACACCTGCCAAAGTCTTCGAGAGAAAGAGGAAGACAAGGAGTGCCTCACTTGACTCAGAAGAAACTATGTCTGAGGAAAAACCTAAGAAGACATGACAAGCAAAGAAAAAGACAAAGAATGAACCAACATCTTTGGCACTGGTAAATATCAACATTTCTTCCTACAAACCTTTGACACATTGTCAAAGAACTATCAAAAACATTAGGAGAAAAGTGCTGAATGATTTGATTGTTTGTTCTGATGACTTTAATGATGATGAAAAGGAAGTAGTTGAAAAAGAAATCATTTATTATTTATGTGTTAATGATCGCTCGCCTTCAGAAATTAGATCTGAAACACCAGATTCTTTGTATAATTCCTTAGACAATAAATGGCACATTGCCATAGAGAAGGAACAGGAAATGAGAGAGAAATTTTTTGCTGAACATTTTCCTGATGTATCAAATTCAGAACTGTTTGAAGTAATGAATAAATACAAAGGCCTCTTCTTCATGAGAAGAAGAAGACTTCTATTGCTAGAAGGAAAGGGTCAAGAAGTGCTCAAGAATACACACACTCTTGCTCTAGAAGCTCTTAAGATGCATAGAGTGGCTGAAGCCAACAGGAAGGCTGAGCAAGAACTGACAATAACTAAACCGGATGAAGTGTTTGACAATGAAGGAAACCTGGTTAGTGAACCCATAGACATTATTGATGTCAATGCTCTAGATGCAGAGGATGTTGCTCAGTGTACACCATCAGAAGTAACAGGACATGAGAAGCAGGCATAACATGAAGTAAAGCAAAAGGAAATAGAGGACAAAAAGGAGGAAGCAAAGAGGCAAGCGAAGAAGAAGAAAAATGAAGAGGAGAAAAGGAAGGAAGCAGAGAAGAAGAAAAATGAAGAGGAGAAGAAGAAAAAGGAAGAGGACAAGAAGAAGAAGGAAGAAGATGAGGAGAAATAGAAACAGGAAGAAAAGAGAAAAGAAGAAGAGAAGAGAAGAAAAGAAAGGAAGAGGAGAAGAGAAAGGAAGAGGAGAAGCGAAAGGAAGCAAAAAAAAAGAAGGAAGAGGAAGATAAGGTAGAGGAGAAGAGGAAGGAAGCAAAGAAGAAGAAGGTAGAGGAGGATAAGGAAGAGGAAAAGAGAAGAGAAGAGGCAAAGAAGAAAATAGAGGAAGATAAGGAAGGAGAAGCGGAAAAGAGCACGCAGATGGAGACACCTAAGGCAATTGGTAGTTAAGCCAAATTGGCTGACCTCACCAGTCCCATTGACCTCTAGTCTTCAAGTGAAATGGAGCTACTTTAGAGCATCAAGGTTGCTCAAGAACGCCTTGAAGTAATACAAAGGGAAAAGGAGCAAGATGTGATCCAAGCAGGGGTGGACACTCTTACCAATTTGTTACCCGACACAAACCTCCCCAGCACTGACTCATCATTGGCCCAATTGAAGCTCCTATGCATAGTAGTGGATGATCAAGTCCAGAGCTTAGAGGTGGTAGTAGAGGCAAATGCCAAGAAAGAGCATCAAAAAGCTCTCAACATTGCCCTAGTGAAGAAGCTTAATGTGCTCCAATCTGAACTACAAAAAGCACAGAAGGATATAAGGGATGCTCTGGATGAGGGGAATCTTCTACTCAGCAAGATTTGCCAACCCCATATATTCTGTCACGATGTGCTTGCATAGAAGAAAAAGATTCAATCTGATTTACAGTCATACATGAGCACCTTCAAGCCATCATATGACTCCTTTGTAGCTTATGGGCATACCATTCACTGGTTTCATATCCAGTCTACTAAAATAGAGCATGAGATTAGCACCCAGTCACAAGATTTGTAGGAGCTACAACAGGTTCTACTCCCACATCTGCAAATACTTCAGAAGCGCTATCTTAATCTGGATGCCTTAACGGCGACACAGGAGATGAGCACACTAGATGCCATGGAAGAATAGGTCTCCTAGATGCAGACAGAGAAAGAAGTGGCAACCTCCCTACTTGAGTCCTGGTCCTTATCTATGAAAGAATTCTTGCAGGACTTCAAATCAGTTTTTGACAAGTTTTATTCCTTATTGTCATAAACTCTTATTCTTTTACTACTAATGACACAGGTGTTCATCTGTAACATTCCTTATTATTGTCATTGTTGGCAAAGGGGGAGAAGTATAAATTTTGAATGTTTTGATGTATACTTTCATGTTATTTCTATTCAGATGTAGTATACATTGTATTTTCTGCAAAAGGGATAGTATATATGCTTAGAAGGAGTAATTTAGTAATTTTGATTCTGGCATATTTTTGTTGTAAAACACTTAGATGTCAAAATTTCCTAAGTGTTTCCATCAATGCCAAAGGGGGAGATTGTTGGCATTTTTTATGATTATGTTGTGATTGTCATTGATGGACACACACTTGCATTGAGATCATTTTTGTATGTATAAGTTAAAGCTCAATCAGTACATGTTAAAACCGGTATGATGCATTATAGTCCTTAGATTATTGGTGTTTTGCAAAAAGTGATTACCGATCTGAAGTGGTATGTTGACCTCAAGTGGTTCAAGGATCTCAAGTGGTATGAAGGATCAAAGCAGCAGAACACATATTTCCCAGTCTTCATTTTGTCAAACCAGCAACCGGTATTTTGCTTGAACCGATAATACTCTGTGATGAGTTACCAACCGGCATTTTGTGATGAGCTACCATCCACCGATTGTTTGACGGTGCTGACATTTTTATGGTTCTTTTTGTGTTGTGTTACCAGATACGTCTAGATGCATTGAACCTAAGAAATTGTATTGTACTGCTATTGGACCGACATGAAATCAGATTCCTTTATAAGGACATCATGTCTAGGGTTTTAGGGTGTTGATGTTGTTGATAGGGTTTAAGGTGGTTGAGGAGTTAGAGAGAGTATGAATGTGTAGAAGACTAAAGTAATGCTGGAGTGCATTAGGAACGAGCTATCAAGGATCTAATCAAGTAATCTGTGCTATTTGCTAGATCACTCACTTGTTGATAACTCACATCTTCGACAAGTTTGTATCCTTTAATCGGGTAGGCCCAAATGCCTCTTGTAAATCCTCTAACAAGGTGGATCACATCTGTGGATCTAAAATCCTCTAGCAAGGTAGTCTTTAGTCAGACTTATCTCCTAACAGAGATTGAGATTCCTAATAGGATTTGTTCTAGTAAAGAACATTGTATGACCTTAACTGGTCTGGTTCCTATTTTGCAAATAGTTACTTGTGAGTTCCATCTCATCATGGTTTTTCCCATTTGGGATTCCATGTCAAAATCTCTTGTGTTATGGTGTTTGTGCTTCTGTGGGTGAATGCATTATTTGCTATTTGGTTTGCATGTGTGCTAACCGGTTTGTCTCCTAAACTATTTTACCAGTTTACTGTTAGTCTAGAAAAGTGTTTAAGTGCAAAGATTTTTGGCATACTAATTCACCCCCCCCTCTTAGTATTCATCACCTTAAGGTTAAATTTTTCACTTGGTTGACAATTTTTGACAACTTTTGTTATTGATGTCAAATGGGGAGTAGTGGACAAAGAAAAATGGCTATTCAGAGGAGATCATCTGCTCAGGGGGATCACATCTTTTTGGTAACTTTTTGGACTTTAGTTTTTGGAATCAGTTTTTGGATGTTTCTCATGAGTGTTGCCATCAATGCCAAACGGGGAGATTGTTGGAATTCTACACTCTATTGAGAAATGATGGTGTTGTCATTGATGGCAACCTATTGGCAATCTTCAGGCAACCACCCGATATTCATCTGGTAAACCATCAACAGGCACCGAAACCGACAAACACTTCATCGACAATGGCTACAATGCATATCGACACTCCAGCCGATAGGAATAAACTTTTGTGTATTGTATTTAATTGTAAATATCTTTTGTAAAGCCAACATGGCATATTGTAATAGACTCATATATGTATGAGATCTTGTAAATCATTTTGATATAGAGAAAAATGATGATATGAGAGAGGATATAGAAGACGAGATATATGCCAATGCATAGGACAAATTTTGTATAAGGTTTATGGCTATAGTATGAGCTTAAACCGGTACTAAACCTGGCATAGTTGATGCTGATTTGAAGCAATACATTGTATTGGATTTTCATAATCCATTTTGTAAGTTAGTGAGACTTCTATTTTGTAGATTGAGGAGTGAGCTCTAGGCTGTTGGCCTTCCTGCATGTGTAGGCCCCTCATTGTAAGTAATATTTATTCATTGGACAGTGAGTGAATATTTTGGGTCACAAATCCCACCAAGGTTTTTCCCACATTAGGTTTCCTCATTAAACATCTTGTGTTATGGTGTGTTTTCTAAGCTATCTTTATTGTTCTTGTTTACTACATTAATTCTTATTTATCGGTACACTATTTTTTAATGCAAAATACTTAATAAGGTTAAATATTCTTCTAAACGGTTAGATACTGATTCACCCTTCCTCTTAGTATCTTTGGGACAATCATTAATCCTAACAATCAAAACATGTGAATCGTAATCCTTATTCTCAGTTCTACTTCCTCTGCCCCTCCAAATGATTACATCACATCATATTTATACCCACTAGAACATGTCAAGGTCGGCCTCAAAAGATTATATTCACCAATGTAGGAAAATGAAATATGTAATTAGGTTGGCCCTAAAATTTAAGAAATCTTTCCAAAAAATAACAACCAAATGATGTGGAAGAGCAGGAAGGTCAACCACATGCCAAGGAACATCAAACAAGACCCAAGATGGATCCACACACCAAGAATCACGTTGGTAATGAAAGAAAACCAACTGGTAAGAACAAGAACTATCCCCAGAACCCAGAGACAACCAAATAGAAGCGATAATTGACCAGAGAAGAAGCCAAATGAACTAGAAATATGGAATCAACCACATGAAACCGCCAGGAAACTGCAAACAAGAGATGCTATGCAGAACAAGCAACTACCGGTAATACTGGTAAGAATACTAAAACTACACAAAGAAATAAACAAGAGAGGAAATATTTTTGGTTGATGCAAGATTGCTCATTGACCAGGGATTCTCTTGCATCAGGCAACCCAGGCAGAAAAAGATGTTCCATGAGAGGCAACTCATGAGCATTTCTTTATCTGCTAATCTCTTATCTATCTCTTTTGGTGCTTCAACCGACTTCTCTAACCTATGACTCTCTTTGTTTCTCTTTCTTTGCTTCAGATCTGCATATTGCCTTTATTTCTTCAATTCTGATTTGGTTATGTCACAAGACCTTATCCGGTTTGTTACCATCAGCTCTCTATCATTCGGTTCCATCTGTCCATTAGACTCATTTGTTAGATCCTTCTACCAACTCATGTCACCCTCTAGTATAATCTATGTAACTAGTTCTATCAGATATTTCTTCAAAACCTCCACTATAATCTCTACAACTGGTTGTGTGAAACCTTCTAGTATAACCTCTACCACCGGTTCTTTCAAACCTATTGGTATGACCTCTGCCACCGGTTTCCTGCAACTTTTCTCAGGACTCAGATTCTTCACCTCCTTCTCTTTCTCCTTCAAATAAATCAATGTGAACCTCTACCCATACTTTTCAATAGTAACTAGGTTTCTTCTACAGTCATAAATAGCTCCTCTATCATATCGCCAAGGTTTTCCCAATAAGACATGACAAACATTCATTGACATAATATATCACATAAAACTTCATCTCTGAAAGGCCCAATATTGAAACTCACCCAACACTGCTCCTTTATCTCTACCTTCTAATCATCTTGTAACTACCTTACCTCATAAGGACAATGATGCTCAAGCCTCTTCAACCCAATCTTCTCAACCATCTCCTTAGATACTAAATTATCAGTACTTCCACTATCTACAATGACCTTGCAACACTTACCACCTGATTTGCATACAGTCGAGAAAAGACTCCTCCTTTGAGTAGATCTGTTATCCTTTCTTTTGAACATAAGGGATTATCCTTGCTTTGGTGCACAATTAGATCTGGTATCATCCAGTTCTTCACTTGCCACACAACTTCTTGACATTCCTTGCTTATATTCATAGAACCTATGTTTGGTTTCTCCACATTTGAAGCATTTACTAGGGAATTCTCTACTAGTACTGTTGATACCCTTCGTTGGTGTCTATTGTTCCGGTTCCTTACTTCACTTAGGTTTTGTATCCTCCTCTTCAAACAATTTCTTCATACTATCATTCATTTTGAATTTCTCCTTTCCCTTATTTGGTTGTCTTCTTCTCACCTTCTCCTTAGCCTTCAAAGCATGTTGATAAGCTTCTTCAACTGTTGAAACCTTCAACATACTCATATCATCTTGAATGTTAAAAGCAAGCCCATTGGTGTACCTTACCACCTTTTCTCTATCCATCTCTCTATATCCAGGTCTGATTACCACCTTGTATAATTCCTCAGTATATTCCTTCACAATCACATTTCTCTATTTTAGGTTCTACAACTTCTTGAACAACTCCAGTTCATAGTCTCCCGGTATGAACTTGGCCTTCAACCTTGCAACCATCTCTCTCCACTAGGTGATCTTCAATTCACCATTCATCACTTTGTATTTCTACAACTCCTTCCACCACAAGGAAGAATGCCCTTTCAACTTGGTTTGTGCCAATTGGACTCTCTGTGGGTCTTTGACATCCTCAAACTCAAATTAGTCCTCCAGCTCTCCGATCCAATCGATCAAATCCTCCAGGTTCAACATTTTGGAAAAGTTAGAAACCTCAATTTTATGCACTTTACTTTCTTGTGCCACTTCTCTTAGGAATATTTCCTCTCTCTCATCTTCCAATCCTTCAAGTTCCTCATACTCATCCACACAGTCAGGGTTCCTTCACAAACCAGCCAAAGCATTCTGAATGTCATTCCTCACTTCATTCTTGAAGTCTTCCATCATATGTTCTACCATCTGGTGGTTTTTTCTTCTCGACGACATCTCTCCTTCCACTCCAGCGAACTGCCTCAACTCGACAATTTGACTACCAGTTTCAATTGCATCCCCTTGGCAATCTATTGAACACACATGTAGCTTTCCTCCAATTGGTGATTTGTCCACCTCAAGGAATGCCTCAATGTTCGTAGATGATTATTTCACCAGCCGGTCCATAACCACCTCTGATACCAATTGATGCAGCCATAACTGGTAAAGACCCTCAGAAGAGTCAACCAAAATATGCAGCGAGTGAGACACAATCCAAACAATAAGAAAACATTACAAATTCATATAAATAGATCATATTCAAGTCATGAAACTTCTGGCAATCATTTGGTAATCATAAGATTATCATCAAAGAACATTTGGTAGTTAACCGGTTACATGTAGGCTTCAAGCCAGATACAATCCAACCGGGACTCTAAGAATCAACCAGATCACAACATGTGAATCTCAATCCTTATTCTTAGTTCTACTTCCTCTGCCCCTACAAATGATTATATAACATCATATATGTGCCCACCAAAACATATCTGGTTTGGCCTCAAAATATTACATTCACCAATGCAAGAAAATGAAACGTGTAATTAGGTCAGCCCTAAGATTTAAAAAATCTTTCCAGAAAATAACAACCAAATGATGCGGAATAGTAGGAAGGTTGGCCACATGCCAAGGAACATTGGAAAAGACCTAAGATGGATCCACATGCCAAGAAGCGTGCTGCTAATGAAGGAAAACCAATTGGTAAGCACAAGAACTATCCCAAGAACCCAGACATAGCCAATCAAAAGTGATAACTGGCTGAAGAAGTACCCAAATGAACTATAAATTTGGAATCAACCACATGAAATAATAGGTCCTATAATGCATGGATGATTGAGAATATCAAAACAAGTGCTAAGGAGAGTGTGAAATTGGACTCATAATTAGAGGAGTACAATATATGACTCAACTAGCTCCATAGTGTTCACCATTTGGTGGAATTGATTATGTGTTGCATTCATGTTTTGTCATTGATGTCAACACTAGCTGTTTGGATGACCGACACCCTTCTGGTCCCGATAGGTTGAGTAGTTTTTGGTTAACCTGGATCTGGCATGATACGGTTGACTCTGGTTAACTACTTATAAAGTTGCCATTAGTTTTTATATTCAAAGTCATACTATATACTCTAGTCGGTTAGCACTACCGAATCATGCAGTCAGTATACACAGAGAAATCGGTATGCACAGTCTAGTCAGTTATAGAGGAAAGCAGTCATAGAACGCAGTATACACCAAGCTGTCTACCAAGTATCTTTTTATGACTAGCAAGCAGTAAAGATGACACACCGAGTGAAACGTGTTACCAGATACATTGAACCTAGACATGCATATGAAAACGTGTTACAAGATCGAGGCACATCTAACCGTTATTATATTGGAAATTGCACTAGAAGATTATGTATGATTTTAAGGCCAATCTAACCAATGAAATATTTTGTTTAGTTATTCATTCGAGGAATCATGTTTTTAAGATCGAAGCAATGAATTGGATCACCGTCTTAAGAGATCTATTTATACAACATGAGTTAAGTGTGTATATATATGTGGAAGAAGACTGTTACAGAGACACCGAGGTCATCGAGAAGGTTTTCAGAGAACAATCAAAGAAAAGAGTAAACAGAAGGGTTTACCGAGTTACTATATGGGTTACCGAGGTATGCTATAAGCAAGGTAATCTATTCTGAGCACATAGAGTCTGCTATAACATTTCAGATGTAAAGTTGTAAATATTTGTAATGATTTTATTGTAATATTGTGAAGTTGAAAGAGAAATGTTTAACAAGGTAAAAGACTCTAATCAGGTCTATAAATTGTAAAGCCTCTAACCAGGTGTAGCATTCAGAATAAATGTTGTAAAATCCTTTAGCAAGGTAGATCTAATAGATCTTGTCACTCCTAACAGGGTAACCTATCAGAAATAGCTAAAATCTAGCTCTAACTGAGCACTCTTTATTATTGCAGTAGTGAAGTTGTGGGTGCCATCCCCACCGCAGTTTTTCTCTCTAACGAAGAGTTTCTGCATAACCAAAATATATGTGTTATGGAGTGAATCATGTACGATTGTTATCTATTTGCTTTAACTTTATTTTATGTCACTGCAGTATTCTGTTTATGCATAAGAGTAAAGTTATTATTGAAGAAAAGTTTTGGAGTACTGATTCACCCCTCCCCTCTCAGTACATTAGCTTTCCATATTGGGCCTAACAATTGGTATCAGAGCTTGAATCTTGGAAAAGGGTTTAACTACCTAAAGAGAAAGATCTTATTAATGGAAGGCTATAATAAATCTTGGAGGATTGTATATCTGCAAGAAGAGTTGGATCATGGTAATCAAGTGATTGTAGACATGCAAAGGCAAATGCAAAAATATCTGAATTTAAGAAGAAGATTATCTGATGACTTGCAAGATTCTCAAGAGTTAGTGGAGCAAATTGAGACATCATCTAAGAATAGTATATCTGAAGAAACTGAAGAAATGATTGGAGTATTGAAAGAAAAGAACAAAGCATTGGCTGATCAACTAAAAGAAATGAAAAGAGAACATGAACAATTCAGTACACAGATGACTAAAAATCTAGATGCATTGAGGACAGCTGAGGATAAAGAAAGAGATCTATAGAGAGAGAAACAACAACTTGAAGTCTTAGTATCTTATAAGAATGATGAAATCATAAGGTTGACTGGGATTCAACAAAATATGACAGATCAACTAGGTTATGCACATCATGAAGCAATTTTGAGGAATGATGAAAATCAAGCATTGAAACTTGAAGTATCAAGGTTGACCGATGAACTTGAAACAGAGAAGAAATCCAAAGAAACACTGAAGAAGAGTTATGAAGCATCAAAGATGTTGGATGAGCAATTGAATACAATAAGACCCAACAAAGATGTAGGACTCGGTTACAAAGGAAAAGACTCTACCGAGAAAGGAATTCATACTACCGAGAGAGGAGAATCATCAAAGCAAGCTGGAAACAGGAATAACATCAAAAGAAAGAAGCCTATTTGCTACTACTATGGAAATCAAGGTCATACTGCCAACATATGCCAAATCAGAAAAGGTAAGCAACCGAATATCACTAAGTCCAATGATTATTGTTACAATTGCAATAAATATGGTCACACATCTAATCAATGTAGGACAAAGTCTATTAACAACTATCAGAAGGCAAAATACAAAGGGTTTTGTAGAAATTGCAATAGATATGGACATAGTATTGAGGAGTGTTGGCTTAAGCAAAAGAACTACATGTGGTCTACACACTGAGCAAACACTAGAGGTTACCGAACTCACACAGATCCTTACCGACAATATGTAGTAGTACCATGGGATTACAACACAAGGATATGGTGTGAATGTTGTGGAAGATATGGACATATAAGTGCCAACTGTTTTATAAGGTTTGGAATGAATAACCGAAGATCATGGAGAAATCCAGGTATGGCATGTTTTCATTGTCACAAAGTTGGACATTTAGCTGGAGATTGGAGAGATCAACCTAGAGGAGACATTGAAGAAATAAAAGAAAAATAAAAGAAAAATTAAAGATGATTTGGAAAAAGAAGGAAATCATGGCAAATGAAGAAAGCACCTTACCTACTGGGTTAGGTGCACCTATTCCAAATTAATTAGAAAAGGTATGAAAGGACTGCATTCTCTGAAGGTTAAAGGAAATCTAGTTACTCGGTTAAAACAAAAAAAGAGAGTAAATCGGTTAAAGGTAAACTGAGTGCATTTAATGTTTTGACCTAACCCGCATGGAGCCCAATAAGGTATTTTGTGTACTTAAAAGCATTTTTGCGGTCATTTACATTCACCAAGTTTTTGAAAGAGCAGAGCAGAGCAAATCAAGGCGGTCAAAACTCATTCAAAGTGAATCCAAGGTATTTACATCAAATCTCATCACATTATCAAGCTAGTTTACCGATCTTATCAAATTGCTATTATCTTCTGAGTGTGAAGTGTCTGTTGTTTGTAAACCGTCAAACCCTAAGGATAGTTTTCTAAATTTTTACCTAAAATCTACAATGGCGCCCAAGATCCAAGATCCCATAGTTGTCAAGAATGTGGAGAAGCCCTCATTGAAATGCACTTTGACTCCTAAAGTTGCCTTTGAACTGGATGACAAAACTGCCTTTTCACACATCCCGGATCGAGTCTTGTTATTTGAAGATGTTAGATTCTTCACCAAATGTGGTGTTGAAGAACTTGTTCATGTTGAGATTAGAGACACCTATGATGAATTATGTACCAATGGTGTATTACATAGCAAGTATGAACACAGCAGAATCAAGGGATTGACTGAAGCCCTAACCTACCCTCGTGTGTTCAAGCCCCCATGGGTTAAGTTTGTTTTAAGTAGAGTTCATGATGAATTCATGTGGCTAGAAGAGCAACCATTCAAAATCACCAAGGAAATCATTCATGTGATCACCGGTTATCCTATCTATGATCATGCATGAGCTCAGAAGATGATATCACAGAAGGAGTTAATCAGCTTAACTAGAGTAGAATCTGATTAAAGAAGACTGAAACTGAACAATGTCATTGATGCAGAACTTAAGTTTTCCATTAGAGTAATTGGTTACTGTTTCTTCCAATCAGCAAGGGAAAATAGTGTACCCTGTGCTGCAGTTGACTTAGCCTATAAAACTGTGAAAAAGGGAATGAAAGTTGAGTTATGTGAAGTGCTATTGAAGAACTTGTTTGAGAGTTTGAACATGATAAGGAAGCCGAAGAAAAACAACTCGGCAAATACACTGAAGTTTGGTTCACTTCTTGTATGCATGTTTTTCTACTTTGAGAAATTCTTTCCATCAGTCGGTAAAGTAGTTTGGGAGATACACCGACCAATCACCCATCAAATTAATGACTTTATCAAGAAGTTGGGAGATAATTTCAATGATATAATGGATGACTACTTTAGCAAATTTCAAGAGAAGATGCACAACAGGTACCGGATTCCACTCTAGTTGGTAGAGAAATATAAGGATGATATATGCTTTGAGGTAGACACTGATTACTGTTATGTGAATGTTGTGGAACCGAGGACTCGATATTTGCCACCAATGGGTTACAAGATTGACTTTGATATCACACAACAACAAATTGATGCATATCTTTCATTACCAAGGCATGCTACCGAGCTAAGATATGGAACTTATGAAGAAGTTAAGGAAAAAGTAAAAATGAGCATTGTAGTACCCTAGGCTACAAGAAAGGCTACAAAGATGATAAAGGTTTAATCTAAGAAATTCAGAGAAGAATCCTCCTCTACACCTATTAAAGGCACTCTTACCATCACCAAAGATGAATCAGAAGCTTAAGAGGCAGCAATAACATTGAGCACCGAACTGCCTAAGGGTAAAGTGTTGAAGAGAAAGAAACTGGACACTTCAAAGGCCCTACCGACTCCACCAAAAAAGAGACCTAATACAAGAGCATCAGCTACATCACTGAGTAAGAAACAAAAGAGTGTTACTACTCCCAAGGTAACCAAGACCTATAAGAAATCTACTCGGAGACTCATTCTAGCAAAAGAGTCTAGTGATACAGAATCCGATGATGCAAACAAATTCCAGACTGTAAAGAGAAAGAAGGTAAATATTCATAGTGTTGAAAACTTTTGTGCCAATCTAAAAGAATATGGTGGATTTCCATGATTTAGATATGTCAAGTATCAGACTAGGAATAATGATGAGAAGAGACAAATTGAAGAAGCTGTCATTTGCACACTTCTAAACTTTCGGCTAGCTCCATTAAAACTAGTAAAGTCACTTCCAAATGAACTTTACTTGCATATTGATAATAGGTGGAAATATGCAATGGACTTAGAGAAACAAACTAGGGAAAGAAGTCTAGTCCATCTATTTCCTGATATGTCTATAGGAAAAATAAAGCAACATTTGACAACCTTCAATTCAAAATTTCTTGTCAAACTGAGAGCCTTAAAAATGATGAATGGGCTATATATTGATGGAGAAAATGAGACAAAAGCAACAAGGTAGGAAATCTTCAAAACTAAGGATGTTGGTGAACAATCTCAAGTTGAAATTTCTAATGTCACCAAACAAGATCCTAATGTCACTGAGCAAGGTCCTGATGCTACCAAGCAAGACCCGGTTGACACCATTTCAAATTGATGAAGATGTCATGGATGCAAAAGCACCGGAGTAGGAAATGATCGAAGGCACCACATATGCCAAACTTGTATCTAGTGAATGTGTTTTAGAACAAGTTCAGCCTTACCCACCAATTAATCAACTTGTCTCTACCGCAGCTCCTGAGGATACAGCGCAAGGCACCGAAGGTCACAAGTCTAAAGTAGTAGAAGGTACAACTCAAGAAAAGACTTCTCAAGTACCCTCGAGCACTGAAAATGTAGCAGCTGAGACACCCTATACCGAGACACCAAAAGACACCACAACAGCTATAGGAGGGTGAACTCACAATACTGGTTCCCACTTTTTGACCAACTTTGACACTTAGATGAACATTTTGCAAAAAACCTTCACCTTCCGACACCTATAACTTTTAAATCGTTAAGAATTTGAATATGATGTAAACTAGTGATTTGTAACCTCCTTTTTGTAGATTCTAAATATATTTTTTTCAAATTTTTTTGAATAAAATTTTATTGATTTTTCCATCTCCCTCAAAAGTAGTTTTTTACAGGAAACAACATATTTTAAGAGTGATGTGCATCCCGAAACGTATAAATTTTTTTCTATAAATGATAAAAACTTATCTCTTTTAAATTTTGGTTTGTAACATCAATACCCAAGGTATGCAGTTGGTTTGATAGTGATATGTTGAATATTTTTTATTTTATTAAGTTTTGAAGTCCGACTAATTATAATTTAGATATAGATGTACGTTTGAACACATAACTTGCTCTATATATATCAAAATTGAGTTTTATTTTTTTTGTTAGAAAGAAGACATCAATACCTAGGGCATAGATATTTTTCAGAATTTTTTTGAATTAGTTTGCTATTTTTCCCAATGCATTGAACAAAGAAGTTCATGTTTGGTGAAAAACCTACATTCATAAAAAATAAAATAAAAATATATTAATAAACTTAAATATATTAAAAATTATACTATTTGGAAAGCTTATAATAAGGACTAAATCCTCAAGGAAATAAAACTTCTAAATGAATTCATTTGACCCCTCAAAAGCTAATGTAAAGTTGGTTTTTTATCAGCATTTGATAGATGCAAAGGAGACTCCATTGCAAGTATGATTTAGAAGTAGAGAGATTCTATCCAAGAAATTTTGATCTAAGAGCCTTTGATCTAACTCTCTTCAATTAATTACTTCAAATGGGACCTCTTAAAGCTTAAATAATTATATTTTCCAAAAAATGTATGATTTCAGCAAAAATCAGGATGTACCAAAAAGTGGGAACCAGCTTTGTGAGTTCACCCAGGAACTGACCAAAGTGTTGCCTCTACTAGGCAACCTACCGAGGTTCAACAAGCCTCTCAAGCTATTGTCTTAGTCCAACCAACCAAAGGTAAAGAGAAGAAGGTGAAAAAGAATAGTTTCAAAGTTGATTAATCTAAACCAATAGTGTTGCCCAATGTGGATATCTCAAAATTAAAGGGGCATGCACATATTGGTTTTAGTGAACTATGCAAAGCAAAGGCCGAATAAGAAAAATAGATGGCCATTCAAAAGAAGAATAAAGTACTTCAAAAGGTGAAGACATTGCTGATCGATATGCTACCTTCATCTACAGTGTCAACCGATGCAGCCATCCATATTCAACTGGATGAACTCCTTAATCAAATAGAAACATCTAGAGTAGATGCATCTGAGTACTTAAGCAAGCTAAAAGACAAGGAGCTTACTACAAAAATGATAGAAGAGGTACAAAAAGCTCTAGCTATTGGGAAAGTCAAGCTTATCTAATTCATTGCTGAGTTGTTCCCTCAACTCAAGCATATTCTTTATTTATTTCAGAAACTTTGCACATTTTCTATATTCATTAAAGATATCAAGAATAAAACTGATGCAATTGAGAAAGAGATCACCGATCTCTCAAATAAGTTAACCACTAAGCCTAATTCAGATCATAATTTTTATACAAAGCTTCAACAGCTCATGGCTCAACAATTGGAATTAAGAAATGAAGAACGTAAGATCAAGATGGATATAATGCCACTCCAGACATTATTCCTTCCACATCTTTCATCAGTTCAAGAACAAATTAACCGAGCTACACACCTATCTACTACATAAGAGGGAAGCACTCTTGATGGCTTAATATCCCTATTAGCTGATATTCAAGCACAAACTTCTTTAATGGAAAGTGTAAACGATACACTCTCTGTCGCACTCACCAACACCTGGAAGAAGTATAAATCTATTTTTGATCAGTTACCACCCCCAAATGGAAATTAAGTTTTTGATGTTTGTCAAAAAGGGGGAGTGATACTATATAAGGGAAGTAATATAATATATTGAGGGAGTGATATAGTTTTTGTGATACAGTTTTGATATAGTATTTAGAGTATTGTATAGAGGGGAAGTATACCGAGCAGAGTATGCAGAGTATGCAGAGTATCCAAGGACAGTAAGCAGAGCACACAAGCACAGAATCGAGCATGCAAAATTAGAGTTATGTATAGTATAATGATAAGGGGAGTATATCTGAATATACTATTTCATTGACTATTGTATATATTGTCAAGTATAGTCATTTTGCAAAGTATATAGATTTTTGAGTTATGACTTTGAAAGTAGTTTTTGTCAAACATCTCAACTAATGTCAAAAGGGGAGATTGTTACTACTTATCAAGTTTCCATTAGTTTTTATATTCAAAGTCATACTATATACTCTTATTGGTTAGCACTACCAAAACATGCAGTCGGTATACACAGAGAAGTCGGTATGCACAGTCTAGTCGGTTACAGAGGAAAGCAGTCACAGAATGCAGTATACATCGAGCTGTCTACCGAGTATCTTTTTATGACTACCAAGTAGTAAAGATGACACACTGAGTTAATATACACCAAGTGAAACATGTTAACAGATACATTGAACCTGGACATGTATATGAAAACGTGTTACAAGATCGAGGCACATCTAACCGTTATTACATTGGAAATTGCACTAGAAGATTGTGTATGATTTTAAGGTCAATCTAGCCAATGAAATATTTTATTTAGTTATTCATTCAAGGAATCATGTTTGTAAGATCGAAACAATGAATTGGATCACCGTCTTAAGAGATCTTTTTATACAACATGAGTTAAGGGTGTATATATATGTGTAAGAAGACTGTTACAGAGACACAAAGGTCACCTAGAAGGTTTTTAGAGAATAGTCGAATGATAGAGTAAACAAAAGGGTTTACCAAGTTACTATATGGGTTACCGAGGTATGCTATAAGCAAGGTAATCTATTTTGAGCACATAGAATCTGCTATAACATTTCAGATGTAAAGTTGCAGATATTTGTAATGATTTTATTGTAATATTGTGAAGTTGAAAGAGAAACCTTTAACAGGGTAAAAGACTCTAATCAAGTCTATAAATTGAAAAGCCTCTAACCAAGTGCAACATTTAGAATAATTGTTGTAAAATCCTTTAGCAAGGTAGATCTAATAGATCTTGTTACTCCTAACAGGGTAAGCTATCAGAAATAGGTAAAATGTAGCTCTAACTAAGCACTCTTTATTATTGCAGTAGTGAAGTTGTGGGTGCCATCCCCACCGCAGTTTTTCTCTCTAACCAAGAGTTTCTGCGTAACCAAAATATAAGTGTTATGGAGTGAATCATGTATGATTGTTATCTATTTGCTTTAACTTTATTTTATGTCACTGCACTATTCTATTTATGCATAATAGTAAATTTATTATTGAAGAAAAGTTTTGGAGTACTGATTCACCCCTCCCATCTTAGTACATTAGCTTTCCATATTGGGCCTAACAGTCTTATGTGTTGGATATTATTTGTTTTGGTCTAAGGCTGACATGGTTTGTAATTATGTAATTGGTTCATTGTCTGGTGGTCGACTTGATTGTTTATGGTCGAGGGTTTGTACAAATAAGATGTAAGATCTCATTGTAGATCATCATGGTTATTGTAAGAGGTCATGGTCAAGGAATGTAATGTACGAATAATGTAATATCATTCAGGAAGACGAGTTGGTCAATCATTGGAGATCGAATTGGGTTTGTAAGAGGATTTAGTCCTCTAGTATTGAGCTTAACTGGAACTATACTTAGGCATAGGAGATGCTATGTTTTCACATTCAACACTTCTCCAGATTGTAGTTTGGATTTGTATGTAGTCAGTGAGACTCCTTCTGTGATGAGAAGTGTTCTCTACACTGTTGGCCTTCCTACATGTCCAGGCCCCTTCATTATAAATTCACATACTTACTGTAGAAGTATTATTTGACTGTGGGTAGGCTTCCCACTGTTGTTTTTCCCTTTACCGAGTTTTCCACGTATAAATCTTGGTGTTGTGTGGATGGATTTTATTTTGTGATTATTGTTTATGCTTAATTGTATTAACTGCTATTCCGGTATTATTGTTTTGGGTTTGGCTATTGTTGTTTTAAATTGCTAATGCTTCTTGTAATCTATGACAACTAATTCACCCCCATCTTTCAGTTGTCTTTCAGTTATCTAAACTATCTAACAATTGGTATCAAAGATTTGGTCCTCTTTGTAGAAAGCTTAACCGCTTGAGGAAGATCTTATGGCAACTAACAGTTCAAGTTCATCCAGTTCTTTTGGAGCTATCTTTCGAAGGGATATACCAAGGCTTGAAGGAACAAATTATATAGTATGGAAGATTCAGATGTAGACTCATCTGAGATGTCTTGGTAAGGAGATTTGGGAGATCACATAGAATGATGTTACACCCTATAATCCGGGATCTGGAAATCCTCCTTCAAAAAACCTGGACAAGGAGTTTGAGAATGATTGTATAAAAAGAGAATCCCTCTTGTGTGCACTTTCTGATCAACAAATTATGAGATTAACTGACAAATCATCTGGAAAGGCTATATGGGATAAGTTGCAAAGTCTTAATGAAGGTGACCCTATAGTGAAGATTGCTAAACTTTTGTTAGTGAACAAATTTGTTCTTCTAAAATAACTATACAAATAAACTCAAAATGCTCAGAATGAAGGACAAAAAGAACTAATAGTTGGAGAGATTATCATTGAAGTGATAATCTTCCTCTGAATTGAGAGGTACAACTCCCTCTTAGAAGATTTACAAGGAATTAAATTGCTGATATGCTTTTAACCAGAAAGAAATAAAGGAAAATAACATTCATTCATAGCCATGAAAATGAATGCGAAAGATTTACAAAACAGATATAAATGAAGACCATTAATCAAAGTTTAATTGTCTGCACTTATGGATAACATTTGGACTAAAAACTAACAGAGAATGTTGTTGCTCGAATATGGCTTACTTTCAAGCACACGGTCTTGTCATAAATCCACATACACAATCGATTATAGAAGAAAAGACATTAATAAACAACTGTAAAGGCTCAAAGTCTAGCTACAGTCATGAGAAGAATATCAACAAAACAAAGATTGAAGATATCATCTGCATTCTATTCATGTCTAAAAATCAACTCAAAGATTGATATTTTCTATACAAAACTTTGCTTAGAAAAGATTCAACTCCTCCCTTATAAATAAAAATCTACTCCCCCTCACCCACAAGCTACTGGAAGAAAAGAAAAAGAAGAAGAACCCTACCTCCCTCAATCCTTTCGCAATAAATAGCTACATGAGATCTTTATTCAGTTTTATAACCGAATCTTGAAAATCCTTTTAACTTATGCTTTTCACTTTTCCCATTACTCTTATTTATAGCATCAAATAATTCTCTAAAGTTTATAAGAATATTTGGATAGGTGGCACTTGAATATTTTATCCCAAAATGAAAATATTCTTTATGCTGGGTGGACTGAAAATATTTGTGATAGTCAAAATTTGTCTCAGTGCAGGGGCCATAACTTTTGTTTTCACCATTGGATCTTTCTCAATTTTGGATATGTTGGTCATAACTTAGTTCTCTGCATTCTAACTGGAGAGATTTCAAAAATAATGTATGATTTAAAAGATATGTGATATTGTGTGTGGGTCAATATGACTATCATAAAATCAGACTTGTCAAAATAATGTTCTTAGTGATTTTCACATCTTCTGCTCTGAAACACACTGATTTCTTTGAAATTAGAATTGACCTTTTATAGATTCTGATAATTATAGATATAGCTGAGATGAACAATGATAATTCATATGGGATTTAAATCCATCTGAAGTATTTGAGTTGTCTTATCGTGACAACTTTTGAACTTGGCCCTGTCGAACCATCTGTACCTGGGGAACAATTGAACTGCTTAAACTCTATCATACTTGCAGAGATTGAACCTTGAACCTTGAACTTGCAAGGTTCAAAAATAGAAACTATACCCATATGCTTCATTGATTGCTTTGCCTTTCCATTTTGGTTGAACATTGAACTTTTGAATTTCATCAAACATTTTGAACAGCACTGAACTATTTGAACTAGGTTCAAATGGTTCATAGTCTGGTGAAAGAGTATATGAAACATCATCTGCAACCGTGAAATAGAGCTACTGCAAAACACTTGATATCAATGTTAGCCTGAAAATGTCTTAGACACAACTTAGAACCTGCGGTACCTAAATGAACACTATGAACTCTTTTTAGGATGGTTCAAGGGGTTCATGAGGTTCAAACCGACCATTAAAACATAATGCTAAGGATTCAGAAATTATTTACAAGAGGATTAGGGATTGAACCAATGAAATTTTAGCAAGATTCTGAAAAAAGAGGGAGTGAAGGACTCAACTAAAAATTTTGCAAGGCGACTCACTCTTGTTATTAGGGATGAATGACAAGGTAACATTGGCTCTGACTGGGGACCGGGACTGTAAAGGACTAGGAGAATCTAGAATCTCGTTGGGAGAGATCAGTGTCTAGCCATTGGGCATCAAAGTCAAGGGAGCTTCTTACAAATGAAGGAAGAGGCAACAAGGTAAAACTACCAAGCCAAAACCCAAACTAAACCAAGGCTGAAAATCAAGACAAGCTATACCTAGATCACACCAAAAAATTTATTTACAAAAATATACAGAAAGGAAAATCCCACCATGAGAACTGGGGCCAAGAAATTCTTTCTCAAAACCATCCACTAAGTGGGAGAAGAATGATCCTTTCCAGAAAAATGGCTTGTGTTCAAATGAAGCAACCCAAAACCATGCTCTTCTAGTAACTTCTTCAATGCTGAACACCAAACTAACAATATGCAAGAACTTTGTGAACACACATTCATGCCCAAAAAGCCATGTTTCATTGTGAACTTCTGAATTTTCTAGAAACATCTGCACAATACTTCTCAAATAATGTTCTAATTTTGGCTGAAAAAGGTAATGCTCAAAAATTCATAGGGAAAAGGCTGCATCATTCTCACAATCACCACTATTAAGACCATCATTCTTAAAATAATTTTCAGCATTTGAACTAATCTCAGAATCGAGAGACACTTAATCATGCATGGGGTCCAACTTATTTGAAACAACTTCAACATCTTTTACTGAGATTAAATCTGCAAATTCCCTATCCAAACTTAATGCATGAAATAAATTAATACCTGAATCCTTCTCCATGAAATCCCCTTCTTCAATGGATGACAAGAACTTCTCTATGATCTCTTCTTCATAAAAAGAAGTACTATCCAAACCGGCCAACAGTTCTTGGGACGACAACACTTCATGAGTTTGCCCATTATTTTGTTTCACTTCTAAATTTTCTTTTTCAATTAGATTTTCAGAATGGGAAACATCTTTACCAAGATATGATTCCACCTTATTGTGAACACAATCTTCATTAGGAAGACATAGTATTGCTTTACTGTCAAAATGAAATGATTCTATGAAGGACTCATCACAAATTTTTAAACATAAAGAAACATTTTCATCAACTTCATGTATAAGATTGAAAGCTTCATACTTTGGTTGCAAGTAAATCTGAAAATGTTCATCCTTTATACTTTTTGGAACAAGATAACTTTTCATACTATCAAAACTAAAAGTTTTTATTTCCATGTAAGAGAAAGACCTCAAAAAACCTTTTTCATTCAAGCTTGCAGGTTCTCCAATATTGTCTTGATTATTCTCACTTACCATTGTCTGACTTGCATGAGACTGAATTGTTTCTTGATGAACTTCTTGCTCATTCATGACAACGTAATTGTAGGAGTGAGATGAAACTAAAATGATTGGAGCCTCATGATCATCAAATTTTAATTCTTCTTTCAATTGAGATACCCTTTCATTATATTCATGTAGCAACCATGTCTTTTCTTTCAATTCTTTCAATTTGTGAAACCTGATGCAAAGGCTTCTCCATAGAAGAGTGGATGCATGATCATCTTCCACACTTATATTATTTTTAACAGCACAAGAAATACTTTCTTTGTAATGCTCCAAGAAATGTAGTACTTTATCATCTATTGCAATAATTTCCAAGATTGAAGGATCTGGTCTTTTCCCTTTTCGCATTGCTCTTGTCTTGAGCATGATGTTTATATACAAAGTCACCAATCTCCTGCACATAGATAAATCTAAAAATCTGAGGAAACAAAATGCACTAATCTCTGATTTTGAATCCCCAGCAGAGTTGCCAAAAATCTGTTAGTGAATAGATTTGTCCTTCTAAAATAACTATACAAATAAACTCAAAATGCCTAGAATGAAGGACAAAAAGAACTAACAATTGGATAGATTATCATTGAAGTGATAATCTTCCTCTGAATTGAGAGGTACAACTCCCTCTTAGAAGATTTACAAGGAATTAAATTATTGATATGCTTTTAACCAGAAAGCAATAAAGGAAAATAACATTCATTCATAGCCATGAAAATGAATGCCAAAAATTTACAAAACAAATATAAATGAAGACCACTAAATCAAAGTATAATTGTCTACACTTATGGATAACATTTGGACTAAAAACTAATAGAGAATGTTGTTTCTCCAATATGACTTACTTTCAAGCACACAATCTTGTAATAAATCCACATACACAATCGATTATAGCAGAAAATACATTAATAAACAACTGCAAAGGCTCAAAGTCCTGGTACAGTCATGAGAAGAATATCAACAATACAAAGATTGAAGATATCATCTGCATTCTATTCATGTCTAAAAATCAACTCAAAGATTGATATTTTTAGTACAAAACATTGCTTAGAAAAGCTTCAACTCCTCCCTTACAAATAAAAATCTACTCCCCCTCACCCACAGGCTATTGGAAGAAAAGAAAAAGAAGAAGAACCCCGCCTCCCTCAATCCTTTTCCAATAAATAGCTACATGAGATCTTTATTTAGTTTTATAATTGAATCTTGAAAAACCTTTTAACTTATGCTTTTCACTTTTCCCATTACTCTTATTTATAGCATCAAATATTTATAAACATTAGAAATATAATTCTCTAAAGTTTATAAGAATATTTGGACATGTGGCACTTGAATATATTATCCCAAAATGAAAATATTCTTTATGCTGAGTGGACTGAAAATATTTGGGATAGTCAAAATCTGTCTCGGTGCGCGGGCTGTAACTTTTGTTTTCACTATTGGATCTTTCTCAATTTTGGATATGTTGGTCATAACCTAGTTGTCTACATTCTTATTGGAGCAATTTAAAAAATAATGTATGAGTTAAAAGATATGTGCTACTGTGTATGGGTCTATATGACTATCATAAAATCAGACTTGTCAAAATAATGTTCTCAGTGATTTTCACATCTTCTGCTCTCAAACACACTGATTTCTTTAAAATTAGAATCGACCTTCTCTAGATTCTGATAATTATAGATATAGATGAGATGAAAAATGATAATTCATATGGGATTTAAATCCATCTAAAGTATTCGAGTTGTCTTATCGTGAGAACTTTTGAACTTGGCCCTGTTGAACCATCTGTACCTGGGGAACAATTGAACTGCTTAAACTCTATCATACTTGTAGAGCTTGAACCTTGAACCTTGAACTTGCGAGGTTCAAAAACACAAACTGCACCCATATGCTTCATTGATTGCTTTGCCTTTCCATTTTGGTTGCGCGTTGAACCTTTGAATTTCATCGAACATTTTGAACATCACTGAACTGTTTGACCTAGGTTCAAATGGTTCACATTCTGGAGAAAGAGTATATGAAACATCATCTGCGACCATGAAATAGAGCTACTGCAAAATACTTGATATGAATGTTAGCCTGAAAATGTCTTAGACACAACTTAGAACCTGCAATACCTAAATGAGCACTATGAACTCTTTTCAGGATGGTTTGAGGGGTTCATGAGGTTCAAACCGGCCATTGAAATGCAATGCTAAGGATTTACATATGATTTACAAGAGGATTAGGGATTGAACCAACAAACTTTTAACAAGATTCTGGAAAAAGAGGGAGAAAAGGACTCAACTAAAAATTTTGCAAGCCGACTCACTCTTGTTATGAGGGACGAATGAGAAGGTAACAACTTCATCATTATCAGGTAAGATATGAAAACCTTAAGATGGAAGAAGATGAAAGGATTAGTGCATTCATGGAAAGGGTAAATGAGATTGTTATAGGAATTCAATGTTGTGGTGAAACTCTGAGCGAAGATGAAAATATTTATAAAGTCCTAAGAGCCCTACCATCGTCTTACAAAATGAAGGCTACTTCTATTAATGAGTTGAGAACAATGGCTAATACATCTGTCAATAGAGATACTCTGGTTGAGAAACTATTTTCTTTTGAGCTTGATGAATTTGGACCTTCTGGAGTTGTGAAGACTAAACCTACTTTTCATGCATCTACAACCGGTAAGTAAGACTAGAGAGATTTATATGCAAAATAATTAGAAGATATGAAGAGAGAAGACGATGAGTTTGAGCAACTTGAAGAACTATTTTATAGAAGAGTACAAAAAGGACCGGTAAGAAGTAAGTATGAAGGAAAAGCACCTTTTAAATGTTTTGCATGTAATAAGATTGGTCATTTTGCACCTAGATGTCCTGAAAGGAATTCAAGATTTAAAGAGAGAGTTAAAAGATCATTTAAGCCTAACCCTGGATATCAGAACAAGTATAGATTCAAGAAGAACATAGGAAAATCATGCTACATAGCAGATGAGGAAGGCATTACTGATTCAGATGCTGAACTAAAATAAGACTCTGCTAGTGGATCTGGCAATAGGAAGAAATGGGTATTCTTGTGATAACTCAATGATGAATGAATAGTACCAAACCGGTATTGAGAGGGGGGGGTGAATCAATATAGACAAAAACACACTCTTAAACTGGTTTGTCAGCAAACACTATGCATTGACAGAAAAATAGTAACACCGGTCCTAAAATAGAGTACAACTGGCAGAACTCAGGATAACTGAGACAAGCATAAACTGGTTAACACCTATCTTCTCATATACCCTAACACTTCATTTCCATTTCACCCTTATGCATGAACAAGTAATCTACCATCAAAGATATACATATAAGAAACTAGATCAACATGATTCACAGCTTGACAGAAAACAACAAAGCATCACATGAAGAAGACATCACACATGACACACATATTTTTCACGTGGAAACCCAACTAGGAAAAACCATGGTGGGGATGAATACCCACAAGCTTGTTTTTGAACTCTTTAGAAGTCCGCTCTGTTAGGAGGCTTGTTCGGTTAAAGACTGATACAATAGGTTCTATTAGTAACCGATCCTGTTAGGGATCACCCGGTTAAGGGATGGCTAGAATACTCGGTTAAGGGTTAAACCCTGTTATAGGTTACCTTATTAGAGGATTTCAAGAACTCAATGGTTTTGAGTCACCCTATTAAAGGATTTTCAACAAGCCAATTAAAGCTACCCTGTTAAGGGATTTCTCAACTGTTGAAGTGGTTAGAGATCAACAGGATTACAATGATCTGGTAACAACACTCAATGCCAATGCAGATCCGCTTAAGCTCCTCTTCACTTCTGCACTTACACTTTGCAGGTATCACTTCTCTCCTCTAGTCTAACAAGAATCACATATCACTTCTCTTGGATACACACACAACTTTTTCCAACAACCTCAAAAAGAATCACAACATCGACCTTATAGGAAAATAGATAGGTCGGTAGCATAAACCTTAAACCCTAAAACCTATTAGGTTAAGGAATTCAAATGATTCAATTCTGACCGTTGAGCACACTGCATTAAATGTAACAATCTTGATCCAATCTCCATCATCCATTTTCCACCAATTTCATAGCGGCTGATAACCCATCACATGTTATCACCGTTTACAGACTTCGCACATTCCCGAGGTAGATAAGAACAATCTCCTTCATGCAAGATCCTTCATGTGCACAAGGCTTACGTGGCAACACAATCTGTTCTTTGTTACCATGCTAACTCATCACATAAAGTCACCGGTTGAGCCACATAGGCTTGAAGCACTTCAACAGGAAACCCTGAAGTTGAGACTACCAACGGGTAGTCATACAACGCTTCCATGTGCCAGTTCCCATAACCATATGTCGGTTCACCTTGAACAAACACACCGCTTCACTTTGGCACAATTGTCAGTTCATAGTGTTATATCAGTTCTCACATATGCCAGTTCTCACCTCTTCAACATATTGACATCAATGACAACATACAATGTCATTATGTCCTCATACCAGTTCACATAATGCCAACAATCTCCCCCTTTGGAATTGATGGAAATATACAAAGATATCTCTCTACTTCACATCTTCTCCACCAATTTTTGTAGATATCTTCTATGCTTCACATCTTCTCCCCCATTGACAACAATGCCAAAGTGGAGGCACAAGCTTCCCTGTTCCATTATGTTGCTTCCCCTAAGGAGTAGCATCCTTCAACACATCAATCCTAAAGAAACATTTGACTATGCAATACCTGACTGATGTGGAGCATATACCTTTAGTTTACCTCCTGAAGGGGCAACACCCCTAATTCACCTCTTAAGTACATAAATGTAGCCTTTGGGAGAGGCTTCATGAATATGTCCGCTAACTGCTCCTGACTGGAAACATGTTCTAGTGCAATCTCTTTGTTCTGAACCTTTTCCCTCAAGAAATGATACTTAAGCTCAAAGTGCTTGGTTCTAGAATGTAAAACTGGATTCTTGGAGATATTAATTGACTAGTATTGTCACAAAATATACTTACCGGTTTAGATATAAGAAATTTGAAGCCATTTAATACATGCTTCATCCAAAATGTCTGAGTGCAGTTCATGAAAGCTGCAACATACTCTGCTTCCGCTGTAGACTAAGAGATACAACTCTACTTCTTACTCATCCATGAGACCAATCTACCATCGAGAAAGAATGCACCACTAGTTGTGCTTCTCTGGTCATCTATATTTCCTACCAAATCAGCATCTGCATATACTTTCAAGTTGAAATCCTTGCTATATGGATACCACAATCCATAGTCAATAGTTCCCTTCAGATACCTAAGAATCTGCTTGACTACAACCAAGTGGGATTCTCTTGGGATTTTTTGGAATCTTGCAGTAATGCCAACTACATGTGCAATATCCAGTCTACTATGCACTACATAATGCAACTTACCAATCATTGATCGATATTCCTTCTCATCAACCAATGTTGAGTCATCTTCTTTAGATAGTTTACAATTGGTCACCATCGGAGTACCAACCAGTTTGCTATCTTCCATGCCAAAGGTCTTCAACACCTCTTTGACATACTTAGACTGAGTGATAAAGATTCCATCTTTCATCTGTTGGATCTGCAGTCCAATGAAGAATTTAATCTCCCCTATGAGTGACATTTCAAACTCTTTCTTCATCTCATCTACAAACTCATGACTCATCTTGTCATCTCCACCATAGATAATGTCATCAACAAATACCTCACAAATCAGGATCTGATCTCCTTCAGACTTCAAGTAGATATTTCTATCTTCACTTGTTCTCTCAAATCCAATCTTCACAAGATGGGAATGCAGATGTTCATACCATCCTCTAGGTGCCTGCTTTAGACCATATAAGGCTTTATGTAGCCTACATACCATGTCACTATCTTCAGATAGGGAAAACCCATCTGGTTGCTCAATATACACCTCCTCTTCAAGTACACCATTTAGGAATGCAAATTTTACATCCATTTGATATACTTTGAAACCTTTAAAAGTTGCATATGCAAGAAGCATACAGACTCCTTCCAATCTAGCTACAGGAGCAAAGGTTTATCTATAGTCTTCTCCTTCTTCTTGAGCATATCCTTTGCACACAATTCTGGCTTTGTTCCTAATCACTATGCCATCCTCATTCAGCTTATTTTTGAAAACCCATTTGGTACCAATGACATTTTTATGCTTTGGTCTGGGTACCAAAGACCATGTACCATTTTTTCTCTATCTGGTCAAGTTCCTCTTCCATTGCCTTGATCTATTCTTCATCTTTATGGGTCTCTTTGAATGATTTAGGCTCAAATTCAGAGATCATACATGAGTTTTCTCTGACCTTTCTTCTTGTAAGGATTCCTACATCCTTATCTCCTATGAACTGCTTAGGATCATGATTCAGCTTGACATACCGAGGAATGGTCTTGATGGATTTCTCTTGCTTTTCTTCATCCTCATCTCCATCAATATTAGCATCTACATCTACCAGTGTAGGTACACTATTACTGGTACTTGGTTGACTGACAACCAGTTCCCAGAAAGTTACAACCGGTTTATTTACCACTTTCTCACTGTCGGTTTTGTTAGTTTTCTTAGAGGTTTCATCAACTCTTACATTGATGCTTTCCATAATTCTCTAAGTCCTATTGTTGAAACACTTGAGAGCTTTGCTCTTGGTGGAATATCCTAGGAATATTCCCTCATCACATTTCACATCAAATTTTCTTTGGTGTTCACTCCTCTTGATGTAACATTTGCTACCAAACACTCTAAAGTAGCTAACTAGAGGTGTCTTACTGGTCCAATACTCATAAGGAGTTTTATCCTTACCTTTCTTGATGAGTAACCGGTTCATTGTGTAGACTGCAGTGCTCACCGCTTCTCTCCAAAAGGTGTGAGATACGTTTCCTTGAATCAACATGGTTCTAGCTACTTCAACCACAGTCTGGTTATTCCTCTCTGCTAGGCCATTCTATTGTGGAGTCTGGGGGGCAGACAGTTGTCTCTTGATGCCATGTTCTTCAGAGTACTTGTTGAATTCACTGGAAGTGAATTCCCCTCCTTGATCAGCTCTCAGGCACTTGATCCTTTTACCACTTTCCTTATCCACTAATGCTCTGTAGGATTTGAACTTTACAAAATCTTCAAACTTATCTTTCAAGAATGTAAACCGCATCATTCTTGAGCAGTCATCAGTGAGAATCATGAAGTACCTATCACCCTGCACACTCCTAGTTTTCATAGGACCACACAAATCAGTATGCACAAGATCAAGCAAATTGTTAGCAGTGAAAGATTTACCTAAAGGTTGAGGAAGACATTTTCCCCAATTGACACTCTCTACACAAGGTGTTATCTGGTTTGCTTAGCACCGACAACCCTCTAACTGCCTTGATCTTACTAGCTTTCACAGTGTTATCAAAGTTTACATAGCAAAGTCTCCTATGCCATATCTAGCTGTCATCAAATTTAGCCATAAGACATGTACTTATATTTGCATTTAGCTGAAATAGGTTACCTTTGGTCTACATGCCGTGGCTACCAATTCATCATTCTTTCCTTTGATTTTGCAAACTCCATTCTTGAATTCTAGAGTGAGGCCACTGTCATTTAGCTGGGCAACACTTAGGAGATTGTGTCTGAGACCATCAACCCAGTACACATTGTCAGCACTACTCTTTCCGTTCAGAGAGATGAACCCTCTGCCTTTGACCATACATGGTGCATCATTGCCAAAGTGAACCACACCACTATCATACTCTTCCAAGGACAGAAACTTGCTCTGGTCACCAATCATATGGTGAGAACAGCCACTGTCAATGATCCACTCATTGGAATTATCAAACTAGGAGACAAGAGCCTTCTTGTCTGACACATCTTCCTTGACAACAACAAACATAATATCTTCATTTTCTTCATCCTCTAATTCCTCATCTGTGACACCTTCATCAACTGCCACAAAACAGTTTCTCCGATTTCCTCCTTTGAATTTCTTGAACCTTTCCGGTTTGTCCTTGTCATCTCCATTAGGATAGTTTACAGCGATATGTCCTACCCGATTACAAGAAAAGAATTTCAATGGTAGCTTACCTCTATATTTTCTGGTTCCTTTAGGAAGTTTCCTGGAAAGGAGAGCTTCAAATGCCATCAGAATCTCCTCATCATCCATTTCTCTACTCTTCCTTGGTTCACCACTAGTGGTAGCTTCTTTTCATTTTCTGAATGCCATCGCAGAAGCTTCAAAAGTTGAGTCAGTCTTTTGAGAACTACCATCAAAACTATTTAGCTCATAGGCTATCAACTTTGCAATGATGGAGTCTAGGGATACCTTAGTCTTGTCTATTGATCTCAGCTCCTGAATAGCAAAAACCCTTATTGCATAGACCGGCAATAGGGATCTCAGGACTTTTCTTACCACAATGGAATCTTCTATTTTACCACCTGCACTCTTGATATCTCCAACAACAGTTTTGATTCTTATTCCATACTATTGAATGGTCTCACCTTCAACCATCCGCATGTCTTTAAACTTCCCTCTAAGGCTTTCTTCCTTAGCCTATTTTACATGCTCATCACCGCCATAGATATTTTCAAGAGTATCCTATACCTCTTTGGGATTTACCTTATCTTGGACATCAATAAACTCAATGTTAGATAAACTACTAATTAGGGCTTCCATGACTTGCCCATTCTCTTACATCTCTCTCTTTTGGTCATCGGTGAGAGTACTGGTAGGGGCAACATAGCCATTCTCATAATAGCTCCAGTGTTGAGCACCCATGCTTCTGATGTATATTTTCATTTTGTCTTTCCATATACTAAAATTTTCTCTGTTAAAATTTGGACCTTCCCTCTTCATCATTAGACTAGGATCTTTATCTCAAGCAGTTAAGCTTATAACACAGGGGACCTGGATGTTATTGCTTATCAAGTTGCCATTAGTTTTTATATTCAAAGTCATACAATATACACTAGTCGATTAGCACTACCGAATCATGTAGTTGGTATACATAGAGAAGTCGGTATGCACAGTCTAGTCGATTATAGAAGAAAGCAGTCACAGAACATAGTATACTCCGAGCTGTCTACCGAGTATCTTTTTATGACTATCGAGCAGTAAAGATGACACACCGAGTTAATATACACCGAGTGAAACATGTTACCAAATACATTGAACCTGGACATGCATATGAAAATGTGTTACAAGATCAAGGCACATCTAACCGTTATTACATTGGAAATTGAACTAGAAGATTGTGCATGATTTTAAGGTCAATCTAACCAATGAAATATTTTGTTTAGTTATTCATTTGAGGAATCATGTTTGTAAGATCGAAGCAATGAATTGGATCATCATCTTAAGAGATCTATTTATATAGCATGAGTTAAGGGTGTATATATATATATATGTAAGAAGATTGTTATAGAGACACAGAGGCCACCTAGAAGGTTTTCAGAGAACAGTCAAATGATAGAGTAAACAGAAGGGTTTACTGAGTTACTATATGGGTTACCGAGGTATGCTATAAGCAAGGTAATCTATTCTGAGCACATAGAATCTGCTATAATATTTTAGATGTAAAGTTGCAGATATTTGTAATGATTTTATCGTAATATTGTGAAGTTGAAAGAGAAACCTTTAACAGGGTAAAAGACTCTAATCAAGTCTATAAATTGTAAATCCTCTAACCAAGTGCAGCATTCAGAATAAATGTTGTAAAATCCTTTAGCAAGGTAGATCTAACAGATCTTGTTACTCCTAATAGGGTAACCTATCAGAAATAGCTAAAATCTAGCTCTAACCGAGCACTCTTTATTATTGTAGTAGTGAAGCTGTGGGTGCCATCCCCACCCTAGTTTTTCTCTCTAACCAAGAGTTTTTGCGTAACCAAAATATATGTGTTATGGAGTGAATCATGTATAATTGTTATCTATTTGCTTTAACTTTATTTTATGTGACTACACTATTCTGTTTATGCATAACAGTAAAGTTATTATTGAAGAAAAGTTTTGGAGTACTGATTCACCCCTCCCCTCTCAGTACATTAGCTTTCCATATTGGGCCTAACAATTGGTATCAGAGCTTGAATCTTGGAAAAGGGTTTAACTACCTAAAGAGAAAGATCTTATCAATGGAAGGTTATAAACAATCTCAGAGGATTGTATATCTGCAAGAAGAGTTGTATCATGCTAATCAAGTGTTTGCAGAAATGCAAAGGCAAATACAAAAATCTCTAAAAGTGAGAAGAAGATTATCTGATGACTTGCAGGATTCTTAAGAGTTAGTAGAGAAAATTGAGACATCATCTGACAATAGTATATCTGAAGAAACTGAAGAAATGATTGGAGTATTGAAAGAAAAGAACAAAGCATTGGCTGATCAACTAAAAGCAGTGAAAAGAGAACATGAACATTTCAGTACACAAATGACTGAAAATCTAGATGCATTGAGGACAACTGAGGCTAAAGCAAGAGATCTACAGAGAGAGAAACAACAACTTGAAGTCTTAGTATCTAATAAGAATGATGAAATCATAAGGTTGACTAGGATTCAACAAAATATGACAGATCAACTAGGTTATGCACATCATGAAGCAATTCTGATGAATGATGAAAATCAAGCATTGAAACTTGAAATAGAGAAGAAATCCAAAGAAACACTGAAGAAGAGTTATGAAGCATAAGATATGTTGGATGAGCAATTGAATACAAGAAGACCAAACAAAGATGCAGGACTCAGTTGCAAAGGAAAGGACTCTATCGAGAAAGGAATTCATACTACCGAGAGAGGAGAATCATCAAAGCAAGCTGGAAACAGGAATAACATCAAAAGAAAGAAGCCTATTTGCTACTACTATGGAAATCAAGGTCATACTGCCAACATATGCCAAATCAGAAAAGGTAAGCAACTGAATATCACTAAGTCCAATGATTCTTGTTACAATTGCAATAAATATGGTCACACATCTAATCAATGTAGGACAAAGTCTATTAACAACTATTAGAAGGCAAAATATAAAGGGTTTTGTAGAAACTACAATATATATGGACATAGTACTGAGGAGTGCTAGCTTAAGCAAAAGAACTACATGTGGTCTGCACACTGAGCAAACACTAGAGGTTACCGAACTCACACAGATCCTTACTGACAATATGCAGCAGTACCATGGGATTACAACATAAGGATATGGTGTGAATGTTGTGGAAGATATGGACATATAAGTGCCAACTATTTTATAAGGTCTGGAATGAATAACCGAAGATCATGGAGAAATCCTAGTATGGCATGTTTTCATTGTCACAAAGTTGGACATTTAGCTGGATATTGCAGAGATCAACCTAGAGGAGACACTGAAGAAATAAAAGAAAAATTAAAGATGATTTGGAAAAAGAAGGAAATCATGGCAAATGAAGAAAGCACCTTACCTACCAGGTTAGGTGCACTTATTCCAAATTAATCAGAAAAGGTATGAAGGGACTGCATTCTCTGAAGGTTAAAATCATAACAGTTCCTATTCTATTATGTACTAAATTCAAAATCTGCATAGTTAAGATGCATTAGTAAGTACTTTACAAGAAACCTATCAAGTTGGTGAATACAGGAAGCCTGTGAAGTCGGTAAATGAAGGAAATTCGGTTACTCGGTTAAAATGGAAAAAGGAGAGTAAATTGGTTAAAGGTAAACCAAGTGCATTTTATGTTTTGACCTAACCCGCACGAAGCCTGATAAGGTATTTTGTGTACTTAAAAGCATTTTCGCAATTATTTACATTCACCAAGTTTTCGAAAGAGAAGAGCAGATGGAATCAAGGCGATCAAACCTAATTCAAAGTGAATCCAAGGTATTTACATCAAATCTCATCGCATTATCAAGCTAGTTTACCGATCTTATCAAATTGCTATTATCTTCTGAGTGTGAAGCGTTTGTCATTTGTAAACCGTCAAACCCTAAGGATAGTTTGCTAAGTTTTTACCTAAAATCTACAATGGCACCCAAGATCCAAGATCCCATAGTTGTCAAGAATGTGGAGAAGCCCTCACTGAAATACACTTTGACTCCTAAAGTTGCCTCCGAACCGTATGATAAAACTGCCTTTTTACTCATCCCGGATCGAGTCTTGTTAGTTGAAGATGTTAGATTTTTCACCAAATGTCATGTTGAAGAACTCAGTCATGTTGAGATTAGAGACACCTATGATGAATTATGTACCGATGGTGTATTAAACAACAAGTATGAACACATCAAAATCAAGGGATTGACTGAAGCCCTAACCTACCCTCGTGTGTTCAAGCCCCAATGGGTTAAGTTTGTTTTAAGCAGAGTTCATGATGATTTCATGTGGCTAGAAGAGAAACTATTGGGAGTATTTAAAACTGAGTCAAGTTCATAGGCCCATTTCAAAAATTTGCCCTGCATTTCCGAATGATTAAAATAAGTCAGTTTGAATGGCCTAGTTAGCAAGGGGTAAATGGAGCCGGTTGATTTTCAGAGGGTAAGGCTCGGGATTCATGTCCCACACCTTGAATTTGGACTATTCCATGATGTGAAACTTTCAAAATTCAGTTTGGAGAATTTTACCAGGTACCCATTTCGAGGGGTGAGCTGAAAGTGCATTTTAGGCACAAATGCAGTTTTTATTAAGTAGCCTACTTTGAGCGATTACATCTTTTGTCTCGTTGATCATCATGGATAAATTCAAATTGGATTGAATTCTATGCATAAAAGTGAGTTACCCTACAAAATTTCAAGTCTTGACGAATCCATTTGCTCAGTTTTCAAAGCCGAATCCGTTTGCAGTTTGTGTGTTTTGGCAAGTCCCTGTTTCAATAGCTAGTTGGAGCCCTATTTCGCGTAAGTGTAAAAGTTGCCTCAGTAAGAATCATGTCAGAATGTTTGTTATGGGCTAATTTCAGTATAAATGATGAGCTACGTTTCAAATTTCAAGCCTTTATCATTCCGTTTGGTCAGTTTTCAAAAGAGCTCATTTTGCCATCAAATACAGTTATTCGTACTTTCAGTGCTTTATCAGTTAATGTAGCTATTTTGGTGAGTGCACCATTTGTATCCTGTCAGTATGGTGATCGAACTGAGAATTCAAAGATTTAATATGTACTTAAAGGTACCTATGTTTCAAATTTGAGGGCCTACGAAGGTCGTTTGATATTTTTGAGAAAGGCGTCATGTGTTGCCAGGACATTGACTTCATCAAGTCCACAGTGTCGACAAAGCCAGTTGGGCGTTTTTGGAAATTAATATCTCTTCACTCGGGACTAGTCTTGAGAAACCATTTGGTAGGTGTCATGCTTGCATATCAGAGTACACGCCTGTCAGATGGCGAGCTCCAGAAAGGTGTTTTGACAGGTTTGAAAATTACGTCTTCGCGATTAAATGCGAAAGCATGGCTCAAGTTCCTGAAAGTCGTAAAATGTGGATTAATGATCCAAAAATGATGCCGATTGTTTCCAGAGGTGTGTTTGAGGTCTGTGAAGGATTTCAAAGGCCAGTTGCTTGAAATCGAAAAAAAATTTAGTCAGACCCACTTTGGGGTCCTACCTGGCTCATGCCCGCGGATTGATTTTTTATTGGCGATTTTTGTTTACTGGGGGAATTTCAGAATATTCATAAATGATGCAAATCACCAAGCCAAAAGTCAAGAAAATGATAGTTAATGAGTGTTTGGGGGAATATATGATCATTCATTAGGCATGAAACTTGGTGTATATTTTCATTTATGGGGGATGCAAAGAATGCACATTTGAAAAAGCTAGAAGGGGCAAAGGAGTGGCTTGAACTTCTAAATGCGGTTTTGTGGGACTATGACTCACTTTTTACTGCAATCAATGGGTGTATTGGAGTTTTTTTTTTATATGCAACATGCCCGGTTCCTTCATATAGGATGTCAAACCTAGAGTGATGATTAGTCCTGCTGTGAAGGGAACTTTGAATATACTGTAGGCATGTTTAGTGGCCAAAGTGAGGCATGTAATTACAACATCATCTATAGTTTCTGCTATTTAGAACCCAAAACCTTGCTTATGAAACTCATGTTGCAGCAGGGCGATATCTATGTTTAACTAATGCAACTACAACCAAGGAATTGTCTGGCATCCTTCATGTACCGTATGTAGTGAGAATTTTGTTTTGTAGCCAGCAATCAAATATAATTTAATTCTATGTTCGCCTTCCCTGTTGTGGGTGGTCATTGTCTTCTTCGTGGAGTTTGCTGCATGGAAGTAATGATAGTGGTTTAGCAAATGGCTTTTGGCAGGTGTATGCCCAAACACCACAATACTGTAATAGCTCCCTCCTCCTCACGTGAAGCCTTTGGCAACCAGTAAGAACATTCACCAAATGCAAACCGGTGGAACATTGTTGTATGCGTTGCATGGTGTATGGAGTTCTCTAGCTGTGGCTCCTCCCTCACACTTCCCCTCCCTCTGCATAGTTCTCCCCTTCCATTGCATGGCACAGAGCTGAATGTGTAGAATCCTGCCTGGATTTAAGCCAAGCGATGCCTTTACTGGGGAGTGTGGGTGTTTTAAAATAAATTTTGAGCCAATGCTATTGGCATATTAGCCCCTACGTGGTGTTGGAGGGCAGGTTAAACCATCAAGCTGCAACAAATAGAAGTCCAGTTTCCCCCACATGGAAACCAACATTGCAATTCGTGAGGGTTTAAATGTTTAAACCTAGGCGTGGAAATAGGATTGAGGAGAGTGTAAAAGGCTTTCAGCTCCCTCTGCGTGGGCCTGTGTGGAATTAAAAACCTAGCCATCACTCCTCCTATTGGCTTTTGTGCATCGATCTTCATATGGCGGGGAGATAGGTGTGGGGTTGTTGGGACTCCCTGGACCATTCAACAAAGCTAAATAACATAGAATTTCCCCATCCTACGATGCTTGTCTCAGGTAGTGATGATTGCAGGGTTAAGGTATGGTGCGCAGGGTAAGATGCAAAATGTTTGACACATACTTTGTTTTGTTTTCCATTCTAATTGCTTTGATGGCTTAATGGAGGAGATAAACCATGGCAACACGGGTATGACCAAAAGTGCCTAAGATGTACATTGCGATTGTGGGATGTGAAGGAAAATTGCCATGTGCATTGAAAGCAAGAGGCAGATTTGCTCGTATCATCATGGAAATAGGAGAACCTTCACCACTGGCACCATTAAGACTCAAAGACCTTCAGAAAGTGCAGTTTCTGGGCATGTTGTTAATCCCACATTCATTATGGAGGGTTCCTTTTTGGTATTTATAACCAAGAACGCACAATACTAATATGTCTAAGCCATAAAGGCTTTTGACACATGGTGCCCGATGGCGCCCAAGGCGGGCCCACGCATGCGCCCAAGGCGGGCCCACGCATGAGCACACTTCTCGAGGTGACAAAGGAGATGATTGAGTGATGACTAGGTGGACCCCACATAGGCACACTTCTCGAGGCAGATAGGCAAAATTTTGCAGAGAAAGGCTAGCTTAACGAGTGAGCAAGTTCGAGATGGATCAACGGTGCGCGCTATTTCGCGAAAGGAAGTTGCACGTAGTTTAAAACCAGCAAAGTTGTGAAAGCCAGGTGGCGGGTACAGTTAGCAGTCTAGCAGGTGAGTCCCGGTGAGGTGGCAGTGACGTGGCACACAGTTGGCGTACAGGTGGTAGTCCAGTGGCAATGACGTGGCCGACAGGTGGCAAAAGATGAGGTGTCATCCCAGGTGGCATCTGGTCAACCTCATCAGCCAATCGGAGGCCGCCATGTGGCAAGGCATCAGAGGCAAAAATTTAAAATTAAAATTGTTTATTATATAGTTTAGACTATATTAATAAATGAAAAATTTAAATGATGGCGCACAAATGGAGATTAATTCGCCCAGGACTCAATTTTTGGCAAGGTATAAAGTGTTATATATTTTCGAAAAGCTCTCAGAATGAGGAATCTGATTATGAGGTTAATTTTGACAAGTGTGGGATATTTTGGAAGAAGTTTCCATGGAACAAAATTCAATTAGAGGGGAGACACTTGGCAATTCAGTTGAAGATTTGATTTGGTTCTCTCTCCCTTTTTATTCTGAATTCTTCTCAGTTGTAGGGGTTCTAGTTTTTGAGAGATTTGCTCCAAGGGAGAAATCCGAAATTGCAGGTTCCAGTGATGGCATCCTTTTATCAATGCAAATGACAGTGTGTTTGTCTATGTTTTCAGTGTTGTCTTTACTGTAGGTTTAGTTTCAGTTTGCAAGTTCACACATATGCAAGGCATGTGTGAGTTTCCATGAAATTGTCTCCAAAATGTACTCAGATTCATATAATTTCATATTATCAAGGATAATTTGAGTTGTCTCTTTTAGATTCCTCTAAGAGTGTAATGTTGTCTTTTGGGTATTCTTCAAGGAAGGATTTAAATCCTAAAACCCAGCATTAATGATTTTGAATTCATATTGGATATCTACATATAAGTATGGTTTTGTGACAGAGCAGAGGATTGTATTAATGTAAGGCATTGATACATGAAAATTTAATGTTGAAAAGAACTTGCATCTAAGATTTCTCATCCAGTTTTATGCATGACTCTGTGGCCTCAATAAGACACTAGGCTCTTGTAATATTGAAAGGTTGTCAGAACACCATTTAAAAATCCAAAATCAGAATATCTTTTATATTTTATGTTATGTGGAAGTGTCCCTCCATCTCATGATTCAAAATGTTGAGTTGCAAGTGTGGATCTAGCCCATCTGTAGTTATCTCTTAGTTGTTGAACCTTTGAGATCCATCTACTTTTGATTGATGCAGTCTTGTGTGTAATAGGTCCGATTAAATGCATCAAAGGTATACCCACCTAGGTTTTGCAGAGCCTGAAGAGTAGAAGGATTCATATCCTTGTCATGTTGTCCAAGCCCTGAGGTGTTTCATTGATTGAGATTGGCTATCTCATAGATAGATTTGCAGGTATACTTGGGTTATCACTTTTGGTGAACAATAGAAACCATTCAAAATCACCAAGGAAATCATTCATGTGATCACCGGTTATCCTATCTATGATCATGCATGAGCTCAGAAGATGATATCACAGAAGGAGTTAATCATCTTAACCGGAGTAGAATCTGATTATAGAGGACTCAAACTGAATAATGTCACTGATGCAGAACTTAAGTTTGCCATTAGAGTAATTGGTTACTATTTCTTCCAATCAGCAAGGGAAAATAGTGTACCCTGTGCCGCAATTGACTTAGCCTATAAAATTGTGAAAAAGGGAATGAAAGTTGACTTATGTGAAGTGCTATTGAAGAACTTGTTTGAGAATTTGAACACAATAAGGAAGCCGAAGAAAAACAACTCGACAAATACACTAAAGTTTGGTTCACTTCTTGTATGCATGTTTTTCTACTTTGAGAAATTCTTTCCATCAGTCGGTAAAGTAGTTTGGGAGCTACACTGACCAATCACCCATCAAATTAATGACTTTATCAAGAAGTTGGAAGATAATTTCAATGATATAATGGATCACTACTTCAGCAAATTTCAAGAGAAGATGCACAATAGGTACCAGATTCCACCCCAGCTAGTAGAGAAATATAAGGATGATATATGCTTTGAGGTAGACATAGATTACTGTTATCTGAATGTTGTGGAACCGAGGACTCAATATTTGCCACCAATGGGTTACGAGATTGACTTTGATATCACACAACAATAAATTGATGCATATCTTTCATTACTAAGGCATGCTACCGAGCTAAGATATGGAACTTATGAAGAAGTTAAGGAAAAAGTAAAAATTTGCATTATAGTATCCAAGGCTACAAGAAAGGCTACAAAGATGATAAAGGTTTTATCTGAGAAATTCATAGAAGAATCCTCCTCTACACCTCTCAAAGGCACTCTCGCCATCACCAAAGAGGAATCAGAAGCTCAAGAGGCAGTAATAACATTGAGCACCGACCTACCTAAGGGTAAAGTGTTGAAGAGAAAGAAATTGGACACTTCAAAGGCCCTACTGACTCCACTTGTAGACACCTAAAAATGGTCAATGCTTGCGGAATCATACTTTAACATTTGCACATTACCTTATTTTAGGTTTTTGCGTCGCATTAAAATTTCTCCTATGATTCGCACTTGGTCTTTATCATTTGTGAGCATCGAGTCATTCTTCTACATTCTTCATTCGTCTCGCTCTTAAATTTGGTCTTGTCGACAACACTATCCAATCATGATTTTGATCGATCTTATCCTGTTGCATTAATGTGTGTGCTCATTTGTCATCATTTTGGACATCGTCAATCCTAATTAGGGTTTTGTCCTCTTATCAATCTTATTATCTGGCAATCGATTTGTCATCGATCGTGGTCATTTTCAATCTTGTCGTCTTGCAATCTATTTTGTCATCTTGTCAATTTTGTCATTTTGCGATCAATTTGCCATTGATCATTGTCTGTCTCAATTATGTCAATTTGGATCAATTAGTCATTGTTCCTCATCAATTGGTGCATTTATCAAACAAATCATTTATCACATTGGTCCTTTGTTAATCAGAATCGAATCGAGTCAATTATCTTTCATCAAGACCTAATTGTCATCCCTGCATTGCTAATTCATCTTCTAGGGTTTCGTGATTTAATCATTTAACCTTGTTTGTCATTTCTCCCTTTAGGATTAATAAATTATTTATTTATCCTAAATCTTCTCATCACAATTAAATGTTCATTTAATTGGCTAATTATTCCTCTTTGTGTGAATTAATTAATAAGTGACAAATTATTAATTGATTTACCTAATTTCCTAATTTTTCATCAATTTCTAAATTTCCTCTTTGTGAATTGATTAATAAATGAAAAATTATTAATTAATTCACTAATTTCCTAATTTCCTCATTTTCTAATTTCTTAAATTCCTTTTTTTCCTCTTTTTCCGATTTTCTAATTTTCTAATTCCTAATTTCAATTCTCTCCTATTTTTCTCCTAATTTCATGGGAATGACATTTCAATTTGTCATAATTTGTCATAATTGACAATCAATCAATTTTTGACATAGAAATTTGTCATAATTTGTCATAAATTATCAATCAATCAATTTTGCATAGAAAGTGCATAATTTGTCATAATTGACATAATTGATTTGCAATTTCCATTTGAATTGAATCATGCTAATTTGATCATTTCTCCAATTTGTCTATAAATTGGATGAATTTCTTCAATCTCAATCTAATAATCGCTTGTTTTGAATTACTTTCTCAAATCAATCACGCTTCGAGTACTCTTGAGCAATCATCTTGTCTACTTGCTTTCATATCATGATCATGCACTAGTAGGTGAGATCCACAACAATGCTATTTGGAGAAGAAAGAAGGACAATGGAGCCGCATGAAGGAGACATTCGAATCTGCATCTGGTTTGCTTAGTTTTTTTAGTTTTGAATGTTTTATTTTCATGTCTTTATTGAGTGTGTTAGGATTGATCATTGCAATCTGCTTTCGTGATTGAGCTAGATTAGTATGTTGAATTGCTTGTGATGATTTCCCGATTTCCTAGCTACATTAATTGGTGAACCCAACGTGAACTAACCCCCTTATCATACTTTTGAGTGCTTTTGAGTTGATTTGCTAGTCAAAAACCCAAGAAACAGGGTAGTGCAGTGTTTTTTGGGAACTTCTGCGCTTGTGTCAAGCATTCTGCACCTGTGTAAAGGACATTCTGTGCCTGTGTCAGACATTCTACGCTTGTGTCAAACATTCTGCACCTGTGTAGGGCCAGAAACAGAGGTAAAAGACAGTGTTTTTCACTTGCAAATTGTTTTCTTTTGCATTCTATTTCTGCTTTTTTGGTTTTGTTGGTACTAATTCTCTGTACAGAACCTTGGCATACGCATGACAAAGAAAATAAATGAAACTACTAACACATTTTGTGCAGGTTCGATAGTCAAAGACTAAGCATATCAAACTTCTGACTTGGGTTTTGTAGGTTGCCTTGGACTACAACTAAACTTTGTGTTTGCAATTAATATTTAGGCACCTAGTGATTTCTAAATAGGATGGAATAAATGTATGTTTGCCTTGATTGTTGAGTTTGAAATTGGAGTAGGAGAGTATTCTCTCATCCTTTTTAGGGTGATCAGAAATCCAGATCTTCAATACCATGCTCATGTTTTTGATTGTGTGTCACCTTTAGAGGGCCTGCCTTCCTGACCATTTTTCTTTTGCAAGCAAGTGATAATCATGAGAAGGGAATGACCCAAAGTGAGTACGGCTAGAATACCTTGGCATTCTAACTCACTATAAACAAATACTTGATGGGTGAAAGCTTTGAAGGAAGGGTTACGTGGGAATTGCAGTTACTTGGGAAGTGATGACCCTTGAACTCTTTCTCATATCAACATCTAAGTAGGGCCTCACGGTCTAAATCATGCTTGCATGACTACATTTGTTTGGTATCTTGGTGGGCTTAATGTCTCAATCACGCTTGCGTGACATCAAGGAGTAACACTTAACAAAATTCTTGACTAAACACCTTGTATTTAGAGGCCAAAAATCCTTCTAGTTGCTTGAGAAGGACAAGTTCAGATACTTGGAAGAGATACTAAGTTCGCCATGGGGAGATTTCCATGGGGACTGATGCTTGGCTGCCCTGAGAAGTGAGTGCCATGGAGGGGATCCCATGGGGTCAAGAATCTATGTATTCTCCTTGAATCCCATAATGAGTCTACCTCTCAAGTACCTAATGTCCTTGCCTACCATAAGAAATGTGGGAATGAGCATGATTGTCTTGAGTCTATGTTAAAATATCTTGTCTTCTTTTCTTGTCAAAAGTTGAATTGTATCTCATTTCAAAAACAAGACAAATTGATTCAAAACAAGGTTAAACACAAGAGCATTTCATCCAACAAAGTTCAAAACACACCTTCAAACATGGTTGTTAAACATTTTTCAAAATCTTGTCTCAACATTCATGTCACTTAGATTTAGGTTCATCCTAGGTTTGCATTTTGCAAATTCATTGTCAACTACCAAGGTTAAGTTTCACCTAGGTCATACTCCTTTGCATATCAATAAGGGTCATTCATTTGCATGTGTCCTCTTGCATTAGAGTAATACCATTTCATAATTCAACCTTAGGTTTTGCCTTAGGTTGACATTGTCATTCATTCATATTTGCATACCCTAGGTCTTTTCATTAAGCTTAATTCATTATCATATCATCTTAGGGTCTCTTGCATAGTAATTGTCCCGTTGCATATAGTGTCAAAACTAGGTTTTGTCATACTTGAGTAATCCAAATCTTTGATAAACCCTAAGTTATTGTTAGGAAGTCTAGACCTTATCAAACCTTTTGTCCTTTTGTCATCAATGTCATTTCGTCAAACCTAGCTTAGTATCCAAGCATATAGGGGAGACATTGTCATTTTGTCCTTTTGTCACTTGGTCCTTTTGTCCTTTTGAGGTCTAGACATCATTCCAATTTCCTAAGGGTCTCTCTTTTAGATTTGCATTCAAAAGTTTGTCAAAATCTTCAAAACAACCAAAAACATAGATTGCATTTTCATCTATTCAGTTTGCATTTAGTTGCATATCATACATTATTCTTGAAAAAATTCCAAAAATATTGCATTTGCATAGTGACATGCCTGTTGAGACAAGATCAAAATCTAAAAAGATGGGTGAACCAACGTATCAACCCATTGACAACATAGAAAATTCACAGTTTCAAACTAGTCAAACAGTGCAAATTGAAGGTTCATCAAATACATCTTTACCACCATATGGAATGGTTCAACTTGGACCACCTCCATTATATGAACCAGTGTTTGTACCTATGAAACTAGGACATGGGAGTGTTCCACCAACTCCAAGAGGAAGTGCACCTTTCAATTGGAATCAACCACACCTGCAACATGACATTCAAACTCAAACATTATATGAAGAACAAACTCTTTCGCAAGGATTTGGTTCAGATCAAGGCATTCAACAAGAAGCGAATCCAAATGTCCAAGAAGATTCTTCATTAGATTTCGATGCTTCTGATGATGTTGATATGTTCCTTCAAGATCCTAAGGTGACAAAAAAGATGGATAAGTTCTTGAACAAGGTCTTTAAAATGTTCCCACAAAAATATCTTAACATGAGTAATGTGACCTCCCCAAGTGAGCAAGTCAATGCACAAAAACAACAAGGTGGTGAGTTGTTAAGTTTCTCTCTGCATCCAAATGAAGAAAATGTGCAACCAGAAACTCAACCTACCTTGATGAGTAAACGTGCTTCAAAGGCATTGACAGTGACTATTCCGCAAAAGTCACCATTTGAGACAATAAATAATCCATTATTCAACACAACACCTATAACACAAGATCAAATGAAGACCACGCTAATATTGACAGTTGTCCCTCAACAAGAAGTGGTTCCTTACATGCATAAAATTGGATCAAAATCTAAGATGCAGGAAAGCTTCACGACTGGAATGCCTGATATCACTAATGTCCAAAACAATTCCACGATGCAACAAAGTTCTTATGTCCCGTTAAGTTCAATATATTTGCTAGACACTATTGCGATAGATCCTTCGGTAATGGCTACACAAAGAGCTACGGATAGTGGTTTGCACCAACAACAAGTGTTGCAACAATTGAGTAATACACAAAAGGTACAATCGAATGTGCAAACAAGCAATGTACAACAACAACAATATTGCATTCGACAACAAATTGCAATGCCTTCCGCCCTAGTACAAGTTAATGCAAACTTGCAACCATCACAGTGGATTGGACAAACAACACAACAAGTTAATGCAAGTGCCATACCTCATCTTAAGGAGAAACAACAAAAACCATCTAAACAAAGTTTTTTGCAAATGATGGGATATACACCGCGACAACAATTGGCACAAAGTCAACAAATTCCAATTCGTTAGCCTCAACACCAACATGTGCCTCAATATATGCCAAGGCAAACAAGTTATCCTACTTCACAACCACAATTGGCACCTGTGCAGTATCAACAACATACTCAATTGCAATATCAACCTAGGCTACAAGAAGCACAACAACAAGGTCGATATCAAGGCATAGCACAACCACAACAACAAGAGATGTACCAAGAACATTATATGCCGGAGACACCAAAAACGGCCATTTCAGAACATCAACAACCGATCGGAAATATGTTGTATCGACAAAGAGTACCCACTGGGATTAATGATGGACCTCCAAAATCTGATACAATTGCGCAACAACTTGAGAAATTTCAACGACAAGTTGACGCATTAGAAACTAAAGGAACAAAGAAGTTGTAAACAGATCAGGATTTGTGTCCTAATCCATTTGATAAGAGCTTATACATGCCTCCATTCCCTAAACATTTTGAGGCACCTAATTTTGAGAAATATAAAGGGAATGGTAATCCAAAAGATCACATTCGAGCATTTTTTGTGGCATGTACTGAAGTGAGCTATGAGGAGACATATTTAATGCGATTATTTGCATGAAGTCTTACGGGACAAGCCATGGATTGGTATTCGCATCTACCAGGAAATATAAAGACTTGGTCTAAATTGGCTCAAAAGTTTATATCTCACTTTGCATTTAACATCGACAGTGACGTGACCATGTCAATTTATGCAACACTAAGCAAAAGCAAGGTGAACCATTAGTGACTTTCTTGCAATGATGGCAAAGCTTTTATAGTCGTTCTTCCCTAGATATACCTGAAGAACAACAAGTGAATCTGTTTATCCAAAAATTGGTCCCAGAAATGATGTATGAACTGAAATTGAAAAGTCCCAGTACTATTGAGAAACTCATTAAGAAAGGGATGAATATTGAGACTGCTCTTGTAGCTAAGGGAATCATTAAGCTTAACAAAGACAGTGACAACACGAACAATTCAGGGGACAGAAATAGATTTTGGTATAAGAACAAGAATGTCACTAATGATGGGGTTGTTGATGCAAGAGCGGTGAATACAAATCAACCCCCATTCACGATCAAGAAATTGAGTGTTCCTAATATGTCAACTATGGAACAAAATCGAACACCAGTGAGCAATGTTACTCAATAGCCGAAATACCAACAACATCTCCAACAATATAATCAACAACAAGGCTAGCTCCAAAGCTAGCAGCGCAAACCTTTCTGATCAAGGGATGGGCCTCCTCAACAATTTACACCATTGGGAGAGCCTATTGAGTCGGTAATGAAACAATTAATACAAGCAAAATTTATTAAGCTACCAGATATCAAGGCAGAACCAGTGGTAAAACCGCATTGGTGGAATGATAATGCATACTGTGAGTATCATTGGTCCAAAGGACATAAAACCGCATCATGTTTTCAATTGAAACATATGATTCAAGATTTATTAGAGAAAGGAGTAATTGAGGTAGATCCACCCCATGCGACCTCTAACACTGATCATACTATTTTCAAAACTCCTTTGCTTGATCATGACAAGGGTAAAGCGTCTTCTTCAAACTCTGCCCAAATAGAAAATTATGCGAATACTGGTTATAACAATGTCATCAATTGTTTCAGAGTGTCAAATGAGTATGTTTCTACCCTAAGAATAAAGGAACAAGATCCTTCTTGCACAGTCACCACTCGTCGATCCAAAATAGTCTTGAAAGGAGCTCCTGCAAGTCAGTATAATCTCTTGGATCATCTAGGAAAGATGCCTGCACAAATATCAATCCTTGAGTTGTTGAAAATGTCCCCCATGCATCGTGCAGTCCTAGATAAAGCTTTAATTGAGTCCACTGTCCCGATAGACATTGATGTTGACCAGTTTCAAGCCCGAATTGGACATCTAGCTGTTTCCCAAAATGTCTCATTTTCTGATAATGATATCTCACCTGATAAGCTCCCTCATAATGATCCTTTGCACCTTGAAGTCTTTGTCCATAATTGCAAAATTTGACGAGTCTTGATAGATGGTGGAGCGGGTCTTAATATTTGTACCTTGAGAGTGGTCATTGGCCTTGGATATACAAAAAATGACATTGATGCTTCCAGAAGAATAACAATAAAAGCATATGATGATGCTGAGCGCCCATCCAAAGGGATAATTACATTGCCTATCAGAGTCGGTCCAGTGATAGAAAACACTTTCCTGTAGGTCCTAGACCTTGATCTCCCTTATAATATGATTCTTGGCCATCCATGGATCCACGCAATGAAAGTAGTTCCATCCACTTATCATCAATGTTTAAAATATCCTTACAATGGAACTAAGATAACAATTCTAGGAGATCCTAATCCATTTCAATTTTGTACTACTCTAAAGGATACCCCTCAGCAGCAAGTCCTAGTCAATAGAGAGGCCAAACCACATAGTTATGTGGATCCTAATGAATTATTAGATGTTGTCAAAGAAAAATTGAAGATACAAGACCAAGGATGTAGAGAATATTCAATGGATCAAACATTCCTTATCGGGAATTTACCAATATCTCCAAAATCATATGGCAAACTGCAATTATTGCAAAAGGAACCTAAGGTCATTATTCAATATCAACCTCCCACTACATTTACAAGATGGGGTGAACTTGACAAAGAAACTTTAGATGATGATGTCATAGATTGGCTTTACAAAGATCCAATTGAGACCCCACCTATTAGGTTGCTAGTGGAACAATACGGCAAAGGATTTACTATGCTGCAAAAGAAAGGATATGATGGTTGCAGTGGCTTAGGCCTGAACAACAATGGAAGGCTAGAACCTGTTATACCTAAGATGCGACCTCCAACTTTAGGGTTAGGTTTTGTACCATTGCGAATTGGATCCTCATCTACTAAAGTGCCCGCGTGTGGAAAAGGGCGTGACTCTGATGATGAAATAACACCTAAGGATACCCGACTTGAAACTAATTCCAATGAATGGGAGTGGAGTTCTTTTTCTTCTAGCTTCTATGCCCTTGACAATATTTTCCTTGACCCTAATAATTTGCCTATGGAAGACAAACATGAAATAACTCTTCCTAAAACATGTCCTCATGCTTGGATAGAGTCATTCTAGGATCCAAGCTTCGAATCGGATACAAGCAGTTCAGATAGTGACACCACAGATGTTTACATCTTTACCATATTAGCCATTTCTCTCCTTACAACCGATGATGACATGCCCCTCGTCTATCCCCAGCTTATCCAACATGACCAACAAGAACCACTCACATTGGACTATTTTCAAAATGATGAAGCAATTGCAGAATTCCTTGGACTACGAGAAGGCATACGACAAGGTGATCATAAGGTAGGATTTGCTATTGATTTGGATTCCATAGCATATTTTGGGGAGTCAACTCCATCTTCCAGTCATCAAAATGAAAAAAGAAAAGAAAAAGTTAAAAATCAAAAGAATAGATCTTTGAGTGAAAACCGTAAGGCACTCTCTGATCATACAAAAGTAAAAATAAAAGACGTACCTGCGGGTGAAAACCTCTCTAAGGTGCCCAAAGGTGGAAGAGTGGACATACCCCTATCAAGTCAGGACAAATCAACATTGCTTGTGGAAATGACTGAAGAAATCAATTTGGGTACACCTGACAACCCCAAGGTCATTCATTTTGCTACTTCTCTATCAAAATAGGAAAAGATAGACTTTGTCAATTTCTTTCTTGAGAAGAAGATCAACTTTGCATGGTCCTATGCAGATATGCCTGGCCTCGATCTAGAATTAGTCCTTCATCACTTGCCATTGAAAGCAGATGCCAAGCTTGTCAAACAGAAACTTAAAAAGATGCATCCCTAGGTGGCTCTTTTGGTCAAGGTGGAACTAAAAAAATTACTAGATGTGGGCTTCATTAGACCCATTGATTATGTAGAATAGATTTCAAATTTAGTACCAGTTAGCAAAGTAACTGGGGGCATCAGAATCTGTACAGATTTTAGGGATCTCAATAAAGCATGCCCTAAGGATGATTTTCCATTACCAAATATCGACATCATAGTGGACATGACTGCTCGATATGAGATGCTTTCATTGATGGATGGTTTCTCTGGCTATAACCAAATTTGCATTGCTCCTGAAGATCAGCATAAGACTGCATTCACATGTGCTTGGGGTACCTACTATTGGAATGTGATGCCCTTTGGTCTTAAAAATGCAGGCGCAACATATCAAAGAGCAATGATGATAATTTTTCATGATTTCATGCATACTTTGATGGAGGACTATGTTGATGACTTGTTATGCAAATCTGTCACCAGAGATAGTCATTTAGCCATCCTGGGCCCAATCTTTGACCGAATGGAGACTTAGAAGCTCAGACTCAATCCAAAGAAGTGTGTCTTTGGCGTCACAGCTGGAAAATTACTAGGGTACATTTTTTCTCACAGAGGCATTGAAGTCGACCTTGCCAAGGTTAAAGCAATAATGGATATGCCTCCTCCTTCTAATCTCCGTCAACTACGCAGTCTGCAAGGAAATCTCCAATCCATCCGCTGGTTTATAGCTTAGTTGGCCGACAAATGTCATCCATTCCAGCATCTACTGCACAAAGGTATTGCTTTTAATGGACTAAGCAATGTCAATTAGCCTTTCAAGCTCTCAAAGACTGTTTGCTGTCACCACCTATCCTAATGCCTCCCATAGAAGGAGAGCCATTTTTATTATATATTTCTGCAACTGAAACGGCACTAGGAGTTCTCTTGGCCCAAAAAGATGAGAATGGCAAAGAGCGAGCTATTTATTATATCAGCCGGACACTAGTAGGCTATGAGCTAAATTATTCAACTATTGAAAGGGCATGCTTAGTAGTGGTATTTGCAACACAAAAGCTTTGACATTATATGTTAAATCACCAAACATTGTTGGTTGCAAAAATTGATCCCCTAAAATACTTGCTTAGCAGAGCAGCTTTGACGGGTTGCCTAGCAAAGTGGGTCATGATTCTCAGTGAATTTGACATTGAGTATATGGAGCGAAAGGCGATAAAAGGACAAGTCATAGTAGATCAACTTGCAGAGGCTCCTATTTATGATGATCATCCGATGTTGACAGATTTTCCAGATGAATCAGTATTTGCTCTTACATCTTCTAATGAATGGAAGTTATACTTTGATGGATCCCATACCAAGTTCGGGTCCGGAGCCGGCATCTTGTTTGTCACCCCTCAAGGTGATGCTATTCCCAAGTCCTACAGGATAACTTTTCATTGTACCAATAACATTGCAGAGTATGAAGCATTGGTTACAAGATTCCGAGTAGCAGTCCACTGGAACATCACGCATTTGCAAGTCTATGGAGATTCTCAATTAGTCATTCGACAAGTGAATGATGACTACGAAACAAAAGATGAAAAGCTTATTCCCTATAAGCATATGGTAGATTTCTTCAAGACCAAATTCATGGCTATCCATTTCAGTCAAGTTCCAAGAATGCAAAACAAGTTGGCAGATGCGATGGCTACGATTGCTTCCATGTTGAATATGCCCCACAATATGGACAAATGTGAATTTTTAGCCGAACAATTGTTGGTTCCTTCTTTTGACATTCTGACAGTGGATGTGATGTGCGTTCTTGTTGGTCCCAACTCCCCATGGTACAATGACGTATATCAATATTTGAAATCCCAAACCTTACCACCCAACCTTTCCACTAACCAATGCTGAGCCTTTATCTAATAGACAGCCAAATATGTCATCATCGCCAACACCCTTTACCATCGTTCTTTTGACCATACCCTCCTCAGGTGTTTGGATTCTGATGAAGCACAAATGACTTTACACAAGGTTCACGATGGTATATGTGGGGGCCATTTCAATGGTCTGAGCTTAGCCAAAAAGTTGATTCGTGCTAGGTATTATTGGCCCACTCTGGAAAAAGATGTTCATGATTTTGTTAAGAAGTGCTACAAGTGCCAGATCCATGGAAATTACATTCATGCACCAGCCCAAGAGCTTCATTCTATCATATCTCCGTGGCCCTTTTCTCAATGGGGATTGGATCTTATTGGCAAGATTCACCCGACATCTGCAAATGGACACAAGTTTATCATTACAGCTACAGAGTATTTTACAAAATGGATCAAGGCTATCCCCATGACTTATATCACTGGTGTCCAAATTTCAAAATTCTTGCTGAATTATATCATATGCCGGTATGGGGTTCCTCTTGCCATAGTCACAGATAATGGTCATCCCTTCAAGAATAAAGATGTCAAGGAACTCTGTGCAAAGTTTCATATCAAACACCATTTCTCCAGTCCATACTATCCATAGGGGAATGGTCAAGCCAAAGCATCAAATAAAACCATTATCAAGATTCTGAAGAAGGTTGTCAATGACACTGGTCAAGATTGGCATGTACAGTTGAATCCAGCACTATGGGTCTATCGCACTTCTATCCGCACACCTACAGGAGCAACACCTTATTCCTTGGTGTATGGTGCGGAAGCCATTTTACTTTTGGAGGTGGAGATTCCTTCCTTGCATGTTTCCTTGCAACATCTAATTGATGATGAGACATACAGAGTCTCTCGGTTGCATCAGCTTGAGATGTTAGATGAGAAATGTCAGACGACCCTGACACATTTGCAAGCATATCAAAACCGTCTTTGTCGCTCTTATAATAAGAAGGTCAAAGGGTGACACTTCGAAGTGGGAGATCTAGTTTTAAAGGAAAACCCCAAGAATGCATAGTCTACTGACATCATCAAAGGCAAGTTTGAACCTAATTGGGTTGGGCCTTTCATAGTAACTGCAACATATGGCTCGGGGGCATATCAGCTTGCCACCCCAGAAGGTGAACCTTTGTTTGATCTTGTAAATAGCATGCACCTTCGTAAGTACTGGGCATAATTTTCTATCAACACTTCTTCAAGTATGATCCTGAAAAAATGCAAAAAAAAGTGAAAAAAGCAAGAAAAATACAAAAAAAGTGAAAAAAGAAAATACAAAAAAAAAAAGTGAAAAAAGAGCAAAAGAGTAAAGAAAAATGATTCACCCTCTAGTGAAAAACTGGCAAAGAGGCACTTTGGGCAAGTACCATGGTGAAAATCTGGCAATCAGGCGCCATGAGTAATGAGATTATTGCTCCGTCATCTATCATGACCTCTAGCTATGCTTTCTCTTGGCTGGTTTATCATATCTATCTTCGTCTTGACCCAATGTTCTATTCTAGGCCTGTTATTGGTCAACATCATTGTCTTGCATACTCTGGTTTCTTGTACATATGTTTTGGTCCCGGTCTATGTATGTCTTTCAGATGCGCATTAGGTGTGTTCCCCTTGTCATGATCAATCACTGGAACATTTGCATCCAAAAATGTCCTGAAAAAATCTCTTAAAAATCTAAAAATGTCCTGAAAAAAATCTCCAAAGAAAAAATTGAAAAATGTCCTCAAAAAATCTCTTAAAAATCTAAAAATGTCTTGAAATAATTCAAAAAAAATAAAAAAACAAAAAAAATAAAAAAAATTGAAAAATGTCCTTAAATAATCCAAAAAAATCAAATAATGTCCTTAAAAAAATCAAGAAAAAATCGAATAACTTCCTGAAATAATCCAAAAAAGGTCATATAAAGTCCTGAAAAAATGAACACAAACACATTTCAAAACATTAAAATCCAAAAACAAGCACTTTGTATTTTGTCAATAAATGATCCCTTTGTGCATAGATAAATCCCTGAGCATCCCTCCAACGACACGCAATCAAACACTGCACTTTACTGAAATCATACATTAACAGATGAACTTTTTCAATCAAACCAAACATTCAAACTGATCACAATTATCATATCAATCGAACGTTACCATCAATATCATTTGTCCTTGTCTCTACTATCATGGGTCTTATACAGGGTATGGTATACTCGAAAACAGACTGTGTCCTGTCTTAGACGGGGTACCACATGTCCTGAAACTAGACATCATGATCGTCCTATTAGCACTTTCAACTTTTGACAATGAAGATCAAGATGTTTGTTTGATTTGTTGGAATTTGTGCATCTTATCTTTTTACTGATTTATCTTTGGCTTTGATCATGTTCCTATGTTGCTCGATGATGTCACTGAGTGATTTAGAGTGACCGGGATGGTTCATGGTTCTTTTCTTTTGGTTGTGATTGTTGTTTGTCTGTGATGTGTCTGTCTTTTGCAAAAAGGGTTGCATTTTAGCTCTGGCCTTCAATGCCATGATGCTACGCATCCATTTTGCTACATTAAAATAAAGGTTCTCACCTACAAAGTGCATTATTGAAAGCAAGTTTTTCTTTGTCTCTAACTGTCCTCCATCTCATTTTCTTCTTACTAACATTTCTTCCATCAGTTCGGATAGTCAGTTTGGTCTAGTGCTCCAATTTCCCCAAACACATATGTTGCATCCTGCATCAATTTGGTTAGTACATTTGCATTATATCAAGCATCACATTAAGCATTTTATCCATTTCATATTATAAATGCATCAAAAACACATAAAAAAAATATATATCCATACATGTTCCACAATGGTACATAAACAATGCATAAGTCATCCATACATAGAAAATAACATAAGTCATAACACATTGCATTCCATCATATCAATGCATATCATATCATATGTCACAATAATATCGGAGTACAAAATTGGATTGTCTGTCCTAAGTATGGCTTGCAGGCTGACTACAAAATGTCAAACTACATAATGTCCATCTGTCTCTATCATTGGGAGTACGTGCCTCTATCACTGGGTGCTCCCTCTGTCCTCCTCATCCCTGCCATGTCTCATGGATGATGTCCCTCCTGGCCCTGGTTGTGGTGGTCTCATAGGTCCACTCACCCACATGCTGCTCAATGACCTCCGAGAGCGTGCCCTACTCTCTGTCCTCGATCCTGCCTGATATGAAGCTACTCTCTGCTCTAGTGGAATTGCACTCTCATATAGTGTCCTCCAATGGCATATCTCCTCTCCAGTCTCTACCAGCATTTGTGCCATCTCTCGTGCATAGGCATCCCGAATCGACCCAATATACTCAGTGGATCTTTGTTCTTCTCGCTGTGCCTGCACTATTGCTGCATCTCGAGCTGCTGTGAGTCTGGCTATCTCCACTCTGAACTACTCATGCTCTCTCTCTAAAGTCGCAATGTGATCATGCTAACTTGCTATGGTAGCCCTGCACATCTCCATCTCCTCTATCCTAGCTGTCTCCGGCTCTATGGGTATATCCTGCAATGCCTCCTGCTCGGCTGAATCTGGCATGTCCTCGTCATCCCCATCCTCATTGTCCTCGTCATCCTCCTCATCCTCATCACCACCCTCATCCTCCTCGTCCTCATCATCTCCATCCTCCTCTCCAGCGAGTGGGAAGTCCTCCTATCTCCTAGGTACTGGAATATCCGGATCTGTCAATGGCACTGGCTGTCGTCGTGCAAACCATCTCTCATACTCCTCTGTCGTCCCGGCGTCTGCCACATCTGATCTCCAATCCCACTGTCTCTGTTGTAGTTGTGTGAAGTTAGTATATGCTATGTGTGGCTGAATCATACTCCCCCACTGACTCGTCTCTCTGTGAGATCGGGCAAAGTGTGCAGTCCTCCTAGGTACAGCCTGCCTCTCTCCAAACTATCATTTGACTCTTTCTAGTAGGTACATCTCAATCACTCTCTGGTGATTCACTGGTCACCCAATCAGGTACCTCTCCTATCTACAATACGGTAGCTCATCCCTATCATTTGACCATCCAGGGCAATCACAATATGGTCTCCATGTGAACTCTCTCAATCTATCTAGCTCGTGTCGCCAATATAATATGTATCCAAAAGGACCCTGTCTCAGTGCTCCACCATAGTAGTACACATATGGTCAATGTGGTACTACCTATCTCTCTATAATCGGTCCACATATGGCTATGTGCTCAAATGCCCATACCTGCAGCAGTGTGACTCCACAACTCAAAGTCTGAACTCCCTGATATGCTATCTGATGCAACTAAAAGTACAGCATAGCCAATACACATGGTCCCCATGCGTACACCATCCCCTCTATCGCCATCCACTCTAGCACTCTTCCCCATCCAATAGGGAATCCATGTCCTCGTCTATCTCCTGCTAGTAGGCATGCTATCACCACTGCTATCACCACATATCATCGATCGTACTCTGATGCCATGGTCTCCCAGCCAATCTCCCTCTCCATGATATCTAGATCATCTGCGTCACACTCAAATAATTTGTACAATGCATCTCTCCCTATCACTGGGTCGTACTCTACCATCTCCCCATGAATCAGAATGTGGAGGATACGCCATACATCCTCTAGTGTCATAGTCGCCTCTCCAGTCGCCAGATGGAAGGAGGAAGTCTTCGAATGCCATCGCTCTGCTAATGCGGTAAGCAGTCCTGTGTTTTCCCTAATCTCGGGCATGAATGTGACATAGTATATCCCAAGTCCTGCTAATGTATCTCTGTCTGTGCTCCTGAGTCTATGTCATAACATGAAGCAGTCTGGTCGGTTCTCTCACGTGATCAATGGATACTGTTGACTCTGCATCACAATTGGGGCACATTTTGTCAGTTTTAGGGTTTGCTCCTACGAGTTGCATTTCCTCATTTTCCTATCCAAATCAGAGTGTTTTTCATCTAATCTGACCTATCCTACCCTTATCCCCCCTTTCTGGCTCATTTGCATGCTATTTTGACCAAAACTAGGGTTTCCATTGCACAATTACGCCTGTGTGATGAGTCCTGCACCTATGTCACATGTCATGCGCCTGTGTCTCCCTACACAAGCACAAAAGACATCACACAAGTGCAGGATTCACCCTACACAAGCGTAGAAGTTAGTTTCTACATTTTTTGTGGGCCCCACAATGTCCCGCAAGCAAGTCAAATTCATAAAATTGAAAACATGGGTTTTTGAGATACATACCGCTACTCCCGCATTGTCCAGTCATCTGAATGTGTGTACATGTTCTTCGAGGTGATCTGCCCTTGCAATGTTTGCCATCTCTCTGCAAGTGTCCTTTTCCAAAGCAACAAATTCTCCTCTTGGGCTAGTGCAAATGAGCAATTTTCACTCTCTTGGTCTCATTTATAGATCTTTGTCAGTGCATAGATGGACATGCACCCTCTCCATCCTATGTTGGTCACGGTCTTTTGTGTTGCTAATTGCTTGTCCTTCATGCATCCGATCTCCGATTGTCAGTCCATTCGATCCTATGATTTTTATCGATCAATTGGCCTCTTTTCTACATGTTTCCGGCCAATTCCTCGAGGGGGCATGCATATGTCATTGTCATTGTCTGGGGCATTTTCATTACTGCTCTTTGAAACAACGCTTAAAATCGCATTGTCTCAAAGAGGGGCAAAATGTAGACACCTAAAAATGGTCAATGCTTGCGGAATCATACTTTAACATTTGCGCATTGCCTTATTTTAGGTTTTTGCATCGCATTAACATTTCTCCTATGATTCGCACTTGGTCTTTATCATTTGCGAGCATCGAGTCATTCTTCTACATTCTTCATTCGTCTCACTCTCAAATTTGGTCTTGTCGACAACACTATCCAATCATGATTTTGATCGATCTTATCCTGTCACATCAATGTGCGTGCTCATTTGTCATCATTTTGGACATCGTCAATCCTAATTAGGGTTTTGTCCTCTTATCAATCTTATTATCTAGCAATCGATTTGTCATCAATCGTGGTCATTTTCAATCTTGTCGTCTTGCAATCTATTTTGTCATCTTGTCAATTTTGTCATTTTGCGATCAATTTTCCATCGATCATTGTCTGTCTCAATTATGTCAATTTGGATCAATTAGTCATTGTTCCTTGTCAATTGGCGCATTTATCAATCAAATCATTTATCACATTGGTCCTTTGTTAATCAAAATCGAATCGAGTCAATTATCTTTCATCAAGACCTAATTTTCATCCTTGCATTGCTAATTCATCTTCTAGGGTTTCGTAATTTAATCATTTAACCTTGTTTGTCATTTCTCCCTTTAGGATTAATAAATTATTTATTTATCCTAAATCTTCTCATCGCAAAATGTTCATTTAATTGGCTAATTATTCCTCTTTGTGTGAATTAATTAATAAATGATAAATTATTAATTGATTTACCTAATTTCCTAATTTTTCATCAATTTCTAAATTTCCTCTTTGTGAATTGATTAATAAATGAAAAATTATTAATTAATTCACTAATTTCCTAATTTCCTCATTTTCTAATTTCTTAAATTCCTTTTTTTCCTATTTTTCCAATTTTCTAATTTTCTAATTCCTAATTTCAATTCTCTCCTATTTTTCTCCTAATTTCATGGGAATGACATTTCAATTTGTCATAATTTATCATAATTGACAATCAATCAATTTTTGACATAGAAATTTGTCATAATTTTTCATAAATTATCAATCAATCAATTTTGCATAGAAAGTGCATAATTTGTCATAATTTGTCATAATTGACATAACTGATTTGCAATTTCCATTTGAATTGAATCATGCTAATTTGATCATTTCTCCAATTTGTCTATAAATTGGATGAATTTCTTCAATCTCAATCTAATAATCGCTTGTTTTGAATTACTTTGTCAAATCAATCACACTTCGAGTACTCTTGAGCAATCATCTTGTCTACTTGCTTTCATATCATGATCATGCACTAGTAGGTGAGATCCACAGCAAAGCTATTTGGAGAAGAAAGAAGGACAATGGAGCCACATGAAGGAGACATTCGAATCTGCATCTGGTTTTCTTAGTCTTTTTAGTTTTGAATGTTTTATTTTCATGTCTTTATTGAGTGTGTTAGGATTGATCATTGCAATCTTCTTTCGTGATTGAGCTAGATTAGTATGTTGAATTGCTTGTGATGATTTCCCGATTTCCTAGCTACACCACCAACAAAGAGACCTAATACAAGAGCATCAACTACATCACTGAGTAAGAAACAAAAGAGTGTTACTACTCCCAAGGTAACCAAGACCTACAAGAAATCTACTCGGAGACTCATTCTGGCAAAAGAGTCTAGTGATACAGAATCCGATGATGCAAACAAATTTCAGATTGTAAAGAGCAAGAAGGTAAATATTCATAGTGTTGAAAACTTCTATGCCAATCTAAAAGAATATGGTGGATTTGCAAGATTTAGATATGTCAAGTATGAGACTAGGAATAATGATTAGAAGAGACAAATTGAAGAAGTTGCCATTTGCACACTTTTAAAGTTTCGGCTAGCTCCATTAGAACTAGTAAAGTCACTTCCAAATGAACTTTACTTGCATATTGATAATAGGTGGAAATATGCAATGGACTTAGAGAAACAAATTAGAGAAAGAAGTCTAGTCCATCTATTTCCTGATATGTCTGTAGTAGAAATAAAGGAACATTTGACAACCTACAATTCAAAATTTCTTGTCAAACAGAGAGCCTTAAAACTGATGAATGGGCTATATAATGATGTAGAAAATGAGACAAAAGCAAAATGGTAGGAAATCTTCAAAACTAAGGATGTCGGTGAACAATCTCAAGTTGAAATTATTGATGTCACCGAACAAGATCCTGATGTCACCGAGCAAGGTCCTGATGCTACCAAGCAAGAACCGTCTGACACCATTCAAATTGATGAAGATGTCATGGATGCAAAAGTAGCGGAGCAAGAAATGATCGAAGGCACCACATATGCCAAACTTGTATCTAGTGAATCTATTTTAGAACAAGTTCAGCCTTACCCATTGACTAATCAACATGTCTCTACTGAAACTCCTCAGGATACAACGCAATGCACCGAAGGTCACAAGTCTGAAGTAGCAGAAGGTACAACTCAAGAAAAGACTACTCAAGTACCCTCGAGGACTGAAAATGTAGCAGCTGAGTCACCCAGTACCAAGACACCAAAAGACACCACAACAACTATAGGAACCGACCAAAGTGTTTCCTCTACCGAGCAACCTACAGAGGGTCAACAAGCCTCTCAAGCTATCGTCTTTGTCCAACCAACCAAAGGTAAAGAGAAGAAGGTGAAAAAGCATAGTCTCAAAGTTGATTTATCTAAACCAATAGTGTTGCCCAATGTGGATATCTCAAAATTAAAGGGGCAAGCACTTATTGATTTCAGTGAACTATGCAAAGCAAAGGCCGAACAAGAAAAATAGATGGCCATTCAAAAGAAGAATAAAGTACTTCAGAAGGTGAAGACACTGCTGACCGATATGTAACCTTCAGCTATAGTGTCAACCGATGCAGCCATCCATATTCAACTGGATGAACTCCTTAATCAAATAGAAACATCTGGAGTAGATGCATCTAAGTACTTAAGCAAGCTAAAAGACAAGGAGCTTATTGCAAAAATGATAGAAGAGGTAAAAAAAGCTCTAGGTATTGGGAAAGTCAAGCTTGTCAAATTCATTGCTGAGTTGTCCCCTCAACTCAAGCATATTCTTTATTTATTTCAAAAACTTTGCACATTTTCTATATTCATTAAAGATATCAAGAATAAAACTGATGTAATTGAGAAAGAGATCATCGATCTCTCAAATAAGTTAATCACTAAGCCCAATTCAGTTCAAAATTTTTATACAAAGCTTCAACAACTCATGGCTCAACAATTGGAACTAAGAAATGAAGAACATAAGATCAGGATGGATATAATGACACTCCACACATTATTCCTTCCTCATCTTTCATCAGTTCAAGAATAGATTAACCGAGCTACATGCCTATCTACTACACAAGAGGGAAGCATTCTTGATGGCTTAATATCCCTATTGGCTGATATTCAAGCACAAACTTCTTTAATGGAAAGTGTAAAGGATGCACTCTCTGTGGCATTCACTGATGCCCGGAAGAAGTATAAATCTATTTTTGATCAATTACCACCCCCGGATGGAAATTAAGTTTTTGATGTTTGTCAAAAAGTGGGAGTGATACTATATAAGGGAAGTAATATAATATATTGAGGGAGTGATACAATTTTTGTGATACAGTTTTGATACAGTATTCAGAGTATTGTATATAGGGGGAGTATACCGAGCATAATATGCAAAGTATCCAAGGACAGTAAGCAGAGCACACAAGCACATAACTGAGCATGCAAAATCAGAGTTATGTATAGTATAATGAGAAGGGGAGTATATCTGAATATACTATTTCATTGACTATTGTATATATTGTCAAGTATAGTCATTTTGCAAAGTATATAGATTTTTGAGTTATGACTTTGAAAGTAGTTTTTGTCAAACATCTCAACTAATGTCAAAAGGGGAGATTGTTACTACTTATCAAGTTGCCATTAGTTTTTATATTCAAAGTCATACTATATACTCTAGTCGGTTAGCACTATCGAATCATGTAGTCGGTATACACAACGAAGTCAGTATGCATAGTCTAGTCGGTTACAGAGGAAAGCAGTCATAGAATGCAATATACACCAAGCTGTCTACCGAGTATCTTTTTATGACTACCGAGTAGTAAAGATGATACATCAAGTTAATATGCACCGAGTGAAATGTGTTACTAGATACATTGAACTTGGACATGCATATGAAAACGTGTTACAAGATCGAGGCACATCTAATCGTTATTACATTTGAAATTGCACTAGAAGATTGTGTATTATTTCAAGGTCAATCTAACCAATGAAATATTTTGTTTAGTTATTCATTCGAGGAATCATGTTTGTAAGATCGAAGCAATGAATTGGATCACCGTCTTAAGAGATCTATTTATACAACATGAGTTAAGGGTGTATATATATATGTAAGAAGACTGTTACAGAGACACAGAGGTCACCGAGAAGGTTTTCAGAGAATAGTCGAAGGACAGAGTAAACAAAAGGGTTTACCGAGTTACTATATGGGTTACCAAGGTATGCTATAAGCAAGGTAATATATTCTGAGCACATAGAATCTGCTATAACATTTTAGATGTAAAGTTGGAGATATTTGTAATGATTTTATTGTAATATTGTGAAGTTGAAAGAGAAACCTTTAACAGGGTAAAAGACTCTAATCAAGTCTATAAATTGTAAAGCCTCTAACCAGGTGCAAAATTTAGAATAAATGTTGTAAAATCCTTTAGCAAGTTAGATCTAATAGATCTTGTTACTCCTAACAGGGTAACCTATTAGAAATAGCTAAAATGTAGCTCTAATCGAGCACTCTTTATTATTGCAGTAGTGAAGTTGTGGGTGTCATCCCCACCACAGTTTTTCTCTCTAACCAAGAGTTTCTGCGTAACCAAAATATATGTGTTATGGAGTGAATCATGTATGATTGTTATCTATTTGCTTTAACTTTATTTTATGTCACTGAACTATTCTGTTTATGCATAGCAGTAAAGTTATTATTGAAGAAACATTTTGGAGTATTGATTCACCCCTCCCCTCTCAGTACATTAGCTTTCCATATTTGGCCTAACATTGGAGGACGCTCTGATACAAATTGATAACTCAATGATGAATGGATAGTACCAAATCGGTATTGAGAGGGGGGGTGAACTAGTACGGACAAAAGCACACTCTGAAACTGGTTTGTCAGTAGACACTGTGCATTGACAGACAAACAGTAACAATGGTCCTAAAACAAAGTACAACCGGCAGAACTCAAAATAACTAAGACAAGCATAAGTTGGTTGACACCTATCTTCTCATATACCCTAACACTTCATTTCCATTTCACCCTTATGCATGAACAAGTAATCTACCATCAAAGATATACATATAAGCAACTAGATCAACATGATTCACCACTTGACAGAAAACAACAAAGCATCACATGAAGAAGACATCACACATGACACACATATTTTTCACGTGGAAACCCAAATGGGAAAAACCACGGTGGGGATGAATACCCACAAGCTTGTTTTTGAACTCTTTAGAAGTTGCTCTATTAGGAGCCTTGTCTGGTTAAAGACTGATACAATAGGTTTTGTTAGGAACCGATCCTGTTAGGGATCACCCAGTTAAGGGATGGCTAGAATACTCGGTTAAGGGTTAAACCCTATTAAAGGTTACCTTGTTAGAGGATTTCAAGAACTCAATGGTTTTGAGTCACCCTGTTAAAGGATTTTTAGCAAGCTAGTTTAAGCTACCCTGTTAAGGGATTTCTCAGTTGTTGAAGTGGTTAGAGATCAATGAGTATTACAATGATCTGGTAACAGCACTCAATGCTAATGCAGATCTGCTTAAGCTCTTCTTCACCTTCTGCACTTACACTCTACAGGTATCACTTCTCTCCTCTGGTCTGGCAAGAATCATGTATCACTTCTCTTGGATACACACACAACTTTTGCCAACTACCTCAAAAAGAATCACAACAACGACCTTATAGGAAAATAGATAGGTCGGTAGCATAAACCCTAAACCCTAAAACCTGTTAGGTTAAGTAATTCAAATAGTTCAATCTTGATCATTGAGCACACTGCATTACATGCAATAGTCTTGATCCAATCTCCATTGTCCATTTTCCACCGATTTCATAGCAGCTGATAACCCATCCCACGTTATCACCGTTTACAGACTTCGCACATTCCTAAGGTAGATAGGAAAAATCTCCTTCATGCAAGATCCTTCACGTGCACAAGGCTTATGTGGCAACACAATCTGTTCTTTGTTAACATGCTAACTCATCACAAAAATTCACTGGTTGAGCCACACAGGCTTGAATCACTTCAATCGGAAACCCTGAAGTTAAGAATACCAACTGGTAGTCATACAACGCTTCCATGTTCTGGTTCCCATAACCACATGCTGGTTCACCTTGAACAAACACACCACTTCACTTTGGCACAAATGTCGGTTCACAGTGCTATACCGATTCTCACATATGCCAGTTCTCACCTCTTCAGCATATTGACATCAATGACAACATACAATGTCATTATGTCCTCATATCGGTTCACATAATGCCAACATATTGGCTATCAAGGAAGATGTTCCGACACTAGAAGAGAATGTACCTGAGGAGAAGGCACTTGCTACTAAAGTTGAGGATAAGGATGGATGGGTAATTGGCAGTGGTTGTTCACATCATATGACTGGAGATAAAGGGAAGTTTCTGTCTTTGCAAGAAATTGATGGTGGACTAGTTAGATTTGGAGATGACAAGGCATGTATGATCAAAGGAAAATGAACTATATCATTAGATGTTAAGAACAATACTGACAATGATTATTATGTTGAATGTTTGAAGCATAATATTCTGAGTGTAGGAAAATTGGTAAATAAAGAATTTCAATTACAGTTCAAGGATGGAAAATGCAAAATCATTAACAGATCTAGCTTGGAGATTGCAACTAGTACACAGACAAAAGGTAACATATTTCATTTGAACTCCTGTGAGAAGACATGTTTGATACAGATTGATGAGAGTTGGTTATGGCATAAAAGACCATGTCTTGTGAATTTTGGTTGCATTGTAAAGATCAATTCAACTAAGGCTGTTAGAGATATACCTAAGATTATGAAGTCCTATAATCTGGTATGTAAAGAATGTCAAATGGGTAAACATGTCAGAACCTCTTTTAGGAGTATACAAGATAAATCAAATAATGTTCTTGATCTTATTCATACTGATTTGTGTGGTCCTGCTAGAGTTAAAAGTTTTCATGGTGATAGATATTTCATGCTAATCATTGATAATTATTCTAGAATGATGTAGGTTACTTTTTTGAGAGAAAAATTTGAAGCATTTGAAAAGTTTAAAATCTTTAAGGCTAAGGTGGAAACTGAGACAGAATTGAAGATTAAATTTTTAAGATCAGATTATGGTGGAGAATTCACATCTAGTGAGTTTAATAACTTTTGTGACAAGAATGGTATATGAAGACAATTTTCTACTCCTCGAACACCTCAACAGAATGGAGTTATGGAAAGGAAAAACATAACTATTTTGGATGCTTCTAAAACAATGATGATGGAAGCTAATCTAGCTCATATGAATTATGGTTTGGCAATACACCTACAGTTAAGTATTTCATAATTTTTGGTTGGAAATGTTATATCAGGAGAGATGATACTATTGGGAGATTCGATCCTAGAAGTGATGAAGGCATATTTCTTGGTTATTCTAATGAAAGAAAAGCATAAAGATGTAATAACAAGAGACTGCAGAAAATAGTGGAGAGTGCTAATGTCAAAGTAGATGGTCTAAGAAAAAGTCAAATCAAAATTTATGAGAAGGAACCGGCAGTGGAAATGATAATATGTGAACCAGTAGCACCTTTACCAGAACAAAGAGTTGAACTAGTTAATCCAGCAACATCAGAGAATTCTACAGTAATTGAAGAACAGGGAAGAGGAGCAGAGAGTCAGAAGACTCCTTGGTATGTGAGATTGAATCATTATAAACATCAAATCATTGGGGATAAAAACAATGGAGTGATGACAAGAAGAAGATTGGCAACTAATGAGGTATGTTTAATATCACAAGTTGAACTGGTATGAGTAATTGAGACATGTAAAGATGAATTTTGGTTAAAAGCTATGGAAGAAGAATTAGAGTAGATTGAGAAAAATAACACATGGACTTTGGTTCCCCATACTAAAAATAAAAATGTCATTGGAACTAAATTGGTTTTTAGGAATAAATTGAATGAGGATGGTAAAGTTATAAGGAATAAGGCTAGATTAGTTTGGAAAGGATATTTTCGGAAAGAAGGAACTGATTATGGAGAAACTTTTTCACCGATAGCTAGGATTGAAGCTGTAAGATTATTTCTTGCCTATGCTACTTATAAAAACTTCAAGGTTTATCAGATGCATGTTAAATGTGCATTCTGGAATGGGGATCTTGATGAGGAATTTTATATTGAGCAACTTGATGGTTTTTTACTATCAGGTGATACTGATATGGTTTGCAGGTTAAGGAAAGCTTTATATGGATTGAAACAAGCACCTAGAGCTTGGTATGAAAGTTTGGATAAATATCTTTTGAAGCTTGGTTTTACTAAGGGAAGTGTTGATAGTAATTTATATTATTAAATCACTGATGATGATATACTGATTGTTGAAGTATTTGTTGATGACATTATTTTTGGAGACGAAGATAAATTATGCATAGAATTTTCTAAGAACATGGAGAAATAATTTGAGATGTCTATGATTGGTGAGATGAAATTTTTCTTAGATTTGCAGATTACTCAGACTGACAAAGGTATTTTTATCTGTCAAACTAAATATGCTAAGGAATTGTTGAAGAAATTTGGTATGGGAGATTCTAAACCAGTAAGTACACCTATGTTTACAAGTGAGAAATTGACAAGGAAAGATGTTTCTACACTGATAAATCCTACAAGATACAAATCTATGACTGGAGGTCTACTTTATTTTACTCAGACTAGGCCTAACATTATAAATATTGTTTGTATTGTTTCAAGATTTCAGAGTGATCCTAGAGAAAATTATGAGATAACAGTTAAAAGGATTTTTAGATACTTGCAAAGTACATCAGAATATGGTTTGTGGCACCCTAAGGATGATAACTTTACTTTATGTGCATATACAAATGTTGATGACTAGAAAAGTAATTCTGGTGGAGCTTTCTTTCTTGGAAAGAAGTTGGTTTCATGGATCAATAAGAAACAGTCATGCACTTCTTTATCTACTGGTGAAGCTGGGTATATTGTTGCTGCTACTAATTGTACACAAGTTTTATGGATGAAGCAAATGTTGAAGGATATAAAAGTGGATTGTGATGCACCAGTAGTTATTCAATGTGATAACTCTGCTGCTATTGATATATCAAAGAATCCAGTATTTCATTCTAAGAAAAAACACATATCTATCAAGTATAACTTTTTGAAGGAGAAGGTGGGAGAAAATGAAGTTAAACTGATTTATGTGAACACTAAAGAACAGATTGCAGATATTTTCACTAAACCTCTATCCAAGGAATCATTTGAATACTTGAGAGACAAATTGGGGGTTTCTGCCCCTCTGATAAAGAATTGATTGATGCAGTTTGGCATCATTTTGGTATGCATTATCAAAGATACTATTCATTCCAGCACTGATGTGGGATGCTACTACTCAGGGGGAGTAGTCAACTTTGAGATTCAGAGGCTTATTCTTTTGCTTTGATATTTCTGTCATATTCTAGCATTGATGTCAAAGGGGGAGAGATAGTAATGTAAAAAAGAAATTTAGAGCTTTTCCAGAGATATTATTTAAAGGGGGACAAACATGATATTCGAAGCTATATACAAGAGATTGTTGGATGTCTTCCACAAGGGGAGACTTCTTTGGCATTTCTTGGTACTTAGATGTTTTTCACATCTAGTTTTGCCATCAATGCCAAAGGGGGAGATTGTTGGCCATTTGGTGGAATTGATTATGTGTTGCATTGATGTTTTGTCATTGATGTCAACACTAGCTATTTGGATGCTTTACCGACACCCTTCTGGTCCCATTAGATTGAGTAGTTTTTGGTTAACTTGGATCTAGCATGATCCGGTTGACTCTAGTATAATCTAGTGATGGAATTGACTTTTTCATAATGCTTATACTCATATTTGGTCAGTTGATTTTGGTTTGGTGATTGGATGTTATCATGCTTTCTATGAAGATTGATTTTTGGTTTCGACGAGGGTTTCACCAAGAGACCTTTTGGTGGAGATCTTTGATGCATTACATAATTGGTGTTGGTGTAGCTTCTGATGGAGTTTCATGATGCTATTGGTGATCATGTTCAATACTTGGCATTTTGAGATCATTGTTGAAGCGTGTGGACCTATACTTGGTCCCGGATGATCTAGGTTATGGAATGACATTGATGTAACGTGTGGATAGGACCTATTGGTGTATTTCTAGGATGTCTTATGTGTTGGATATTATTTGTTTTTGTCTAAGGCCGACATGGTTTGTAATTATGTAATTGGTTTATTGTCTAGTGGTCAACTTGATTATTTATGGTCGAGGGTTTGTATAAATAAGATGTAAGATCTCATTGTAGATCATCATGGTTATTGTAAGAGGTCATGGTCAAGGAATTTAATGTGCGAATAATGTAATATCATTCAGGTAGAGGATTTGGTCAAACATTGGAGATAAAACTAGGTTTGTAAGAGGATTTAGTCCTCTAGTATTGAGCTTGACCAGAATTGCACTCAGGCATAGGAGATGCTATCTTTTGCAGTTCAACACTTTTCTGGATTGTAGTCTGGATTTGTATGTAGTCAATGAAATGCTTTTTGTGATGAGAAGTGTGCTCTAGGTTGTTGGCCTTCTTGCATATGCAGGCCCCTTCATTCTAAATTCACATACTTAATACAATAGTATTATCGAACTATGGGTAGGCTTCCCACAGTGGTTTTTCCCTTTACCGAGTTTTCCACATACAAATCTTGGTGTTGTGTGGATGGGTTTTATTCTATGATTATTGTTTATGCTTAATTGGATTAATTGCTATTCCGATATTATTGTTTTGTGTTTCGGTATTATTGTTTTAAATTGCTAATGCTTTTGGTAATCTATGACAACTGATTCACCCCCTCTCCACTTAGTTGTCTTCTGGTTATCTGAACTGTCTAACACATAGTCTAGGTGTATTGACTTGTAGATTAACAAGAGGATAGTTTGGGAGCTCATGAGTTCAATAAGATTATAATTCTACACCTTAAGATCTATTAGGACTAGTACATCTAGCCACAATGTCCAACCAATTTTAACTCAGATTTATGTGATTGGTTCCTCTTTGCTTTCCTTTTTCAATTTTATACATGTTAGTTCATTTTCAGATCTGCATTTTCTTGTTTGTCCTATTTACTATCAATTTTGCACTATTTAGCCTAGTTATTTCATATTCATTTTTCAATCAATCAAATACAAAATAGAATAATAAACCATGGTGCCCAACTCTCCAACAGATTTGTATTTGGACCTATTGGTTATTATTCAATGTAATTTCAATGGGAATAGATTTTATTCTTAGTTTTCACCCTAGGTTTAGATCCAATTTTCTTGAATTGCATTTCGGTGAACCCGATGTGAAGCTTGCATGTTTGATTCATGTAAGGTTCATTAAATGTATGATATTGGAATGGGGTTCACTAGTCTAAAAATGAAAACTAGGAATAAAAGCCATTCACATCAGAAGGTTTTATATTTGATTTACATTAGCTTCACTAAAATGTATGATATTGGAATGTGTTTCACTAGTTTAAACATGCAAACTAGAAATAAAACCCATTTGAACATCAATCCACATTTAGGAAATGACCACTAGGACAAACTTCAAACTTAATGGTAGAGGTGAAAATAAATGGTTGGTTACTTCCTTTTATTCAATTGTTATCATTGGATAAGATAGAAATATTAAATGCAAGAACTAGGGTTAATGATGCAAAATTGAGAGTAATCAACATTAACAAAAAGCTATCGATCAAATATGCAAACTCTGAGTACAAATATGTAAATAGTAATAAAAAAGGAATCCATAATTGTAATTGAGCCTAAAAATGTTGGACTATGTCAATAGGGATTAGTTTCATCAAGGTGTCAGATGTAGATATTAATAACATATTGGGATTAGGTTGACACTTAGAGTGTCCTCCTAAAATTTCCTCAGAAAAATGTCAAACATTGTTCAACAATTGTCATTGTCTAAAGTTTTTTGCTTCTTCAAAAATTGGAACTCTTTATTTTAGTTTGAACTTTTTGGATCTATATTCTTTCTCTACTAAATCTAAAACTTGCACATGAAATAGAGGGAAAATTGTTTTGGGTTGATAGGTGTTTTACTGGGTCAAAAATTGGGTTTGGAATTTACTCTATAGTGATGAATAAATAGAAAATAGATCTTACTCTTGCAAGGTAGAGGCTAGATTTAGAAATGAAATTCTAAATTGAAATGTTATACCTTATTATATGGATCTTTTTTTTCTTGAATTCTTAATAAAAATCTTGATTTTCCTATGTTGGACTCACACATTTCTTCTCATAAATTTGACCATGGATGCCATCTTGAATGCTTGAAAATTGGAATAATTGACCTCTCATTCAATGCCTTAATGATGCTTGATTGCTTGGTCAATTAGAATTGAAATAATTTTGAGGAAATCTAATTGAGATATATGTCTCAAATGAGGGGATAGGAATTAATTTCATGTGTATCCTCAATAAACTCCTACTATGCTCATGATTGATTGTCAAACCTAAAGAAGTATTTGAAGTATGTGTGAAGGAAGATAGGAGAATGAAAAGGATCCGATCAAGCAGCGTAGTGCTATTTACCAGATCAGAAAACTCCTATTGTGCTCTAACAATTACAACAGTTAAATCCCTTAATTAGTTAAGATTTATGAGGCTTAGTGCTATCTAAATCCTCTAACCAGGTGATCCATTAGATTGGATTTCAAATCCTCTATCGAGGTTACTCCTAAATGGGTATTGCTTCTAACAGGGCATTATAGTCCATCCCTTAACTGGGTGGTCCCTAATAGGATTTGTTCTTAACAGGACTTTTTGTAAAATCTTTAAGAGGCTTAGCTCCTAATAGGGGGAACTTTAGAAGAGTTTGAAATACTTGTGGGTATTCATCCCCATCGTGGATTTTCCCATTTGGGTTTCCATGTCAAAAATCATTGTGTCAAGTGGTGAATAGTTTTTGTGGTTATGTTTGATATGGTTAATTTGCTTAACTGTTAAATCCACTTAGTTATGATAAGATGACCGATAGTAATCTGAAATGTGCTTTTACTATTGTTAGTAAAGTATTTTGATGTTTTGGTTAAATGGTTTTGGAGTTTTAGAGCTGTTATACTTTTATTTTGATATGCTAGTCAAACAGTTAAACTATCAGTGCTATTGCAGTTTGTAGCTAAGTGTTTGAACCAATTTATTCAGACATTGACTTGAGAGATTGTTTTTGAGTTTGGTGAAAGTTTAGTCAGTTTTCTTTCTACTAATGCACCCCCCCTCTCAGTAGTTGTCCAGATCCTTATTTATTCATCATATCACCACCTTCCTGCAAGTGCAGGGCCCCATATTTTGTAATATCTTTTCATATAGCTAGTGGATTGATATTGTGGGTGACATATCCCACTGGGGTTTTTCCTCTTTGAGGTTTTCCACATATAATTATTTGTGTCATGGGATTCATTTGTGTGATTAGCCTATTATTTTCTTTACTTCTTTCAATTCTATATGCATGGGTCACTAGTTGGTGAATGCATGTTTTAATAAGATTAAAATTGTTCATTCCGGTAGAACACTGATTTAGCCCCCCGTCTAAGTGTTCTTGGATTCCAACAATTAGTATCAGAGCCTTGTGCCTCAGAGGAAGTTTACAATCTTGAGGGGGATCCTGAATCCAGAATCCATGGATATGAGTTTGGGAAAGCAACTCAAAGTAGCACTTGAAGATTATGATGCTGAAAGAATGAAGAACTTGAAGTTACAAGATGAATTGAATTCTTCTCAAGAATTCTTTCTTGTCCTATATAAGAGGTTGTCATCTATCCAGGCTAGGAGGAAGGAGTTTCTACAAAATCAGGATAAAGATGAGAAAGATGCCCTTAATGAAAGATGTCAGAAGTTGAGTCAGGAGAATATGGTCATGAGGAATAAAATGCAAGCTTTAACTATGAGGATGTCTAAGGAGATTAAAGTCTGGAAGAAAAAGGAAGAAAATCTTGCTATATCTCCGAAAAAAAAATTTGAGGAATGTGGTTGGTTGGTTCATGAAAATGATATGTTGAGAACTGATTTAGTACAATCCTAGAGTAATGAACAAGAACTTGAAAGGCAAATGATAATTCTGAGAGATGATCTGACTATTGCAAGTGAGTATAAAGAAAAATTCAAGGTTAGTTCAGTACAAGTTGATGAGTTATTAAAGAGTCAAAGACAGAATGGAGATTCCAGTGGACTTAGATTTGACAAGGTCAGAGTTTATGTACTGCAAATGAAGATGAAAACCATAAGGCATTGGTAAGGTAGTTTAATGCTTATAAATTTAATGGTAGATGCTTTGTTTGTAATAAATTTGGTAACATGGCTAGGCAATTTAGAAATAGAGAAAATCAAAACCCTGATTCTACTCTCGGTCAGTGTTCTAAATGCAATAAGTATGGTCATAAAACAAAAGATTGTAGAATGAATATAAAATGTTCTACATGTAGAAAATTTCGACGTATGGCTAATCAATGCAGGTCAAGCAATTATACCGATTTTAGCAAATCAATTCAAAAGAACAATGTTATATGCTATGCATCCAATGAGGTTAGACACATTGCTAAGTTTTGTAGAAGAAGAAATCCACCGGTTGGCAATGATGTATCAAATGATAATGGGAAAGAGAAGGTTGATGAAATCCGACAAGATCATATCAAGAAATGGGTCAGGAAGGCAAAAGATCAATCTGCAAATGGGAATGCTCCAGTTACTCAACTGATAGAGGAGGTTGCTCCTGCATCAATAGGAAGATCATCCTATAACTAAGCCAGATGCCTTAGGGGTAGGCAAAATTCATGAAGATACTACTTAAGCCCCACGAAGAGGTTTTGGAAGATGCTCTAGAAATTGGAGATGCTCATTTGGCATGGAGATGATTGATTGTGATCCAGTATCTTTCACCGATAGTCATTCATATCAATGATAAATTAGGGTTTCTTGGAGTTTAGAAGGTTGAATTCACTTCATTTCTGATCACTTTGCATTTAGAGCAATTCATAGAGATTTTAAGGTGATTCAGTGCGATTGATATCATCTTGAGCGATTTCACCAGCGATCAGCAGAGTTCTTTAGGATTTTCACCGACAACTATTTCATAGGTATTTATCTTTCATCATGGAAGCGAGATCATCCTCTATACCTACTTTTATTGCAAATCCTACTATTGTTGAGGTCAAGGACCGTCCTAGGCTATTTTTCAAACGATGTTCACATATTGCTACTTTGGATGATTCAGTCGATGCTTTTTCCTGTGTCCTGAATGGAGCTGTATATGTCAAAGATGTTAGAGCTTACATCCACTATCAAATTGAGGATTTGATAACAAGTGATATTAAGAGAATGTATATGAGCAAGTTAATGGGATATTCTAGAAAGATCAAGCCCGAGTATCAACATATTGAGGACCTAGGGTTTACCGACATTCTGGATATTCTGAAATTTGAAGATGAGATTGTCAGATATGTTTTGAGCAGAGTGCATGGAGAATTTATCTGGTTGGATAGACCATATAATATTTTGAAGGAGGCCATTAGGGCAATCACTGGTTTACCACAGGCTAGACAACGTCCAGAGAAGAAGGTTTCTAATGATCATGTCAACACGATCACCAGTGAAACATCACACAAGCGATCAATGAGGGTTAGCACTATCACCGATAGAGATATCAGATTTAGAAGCATGATTATTGGTTACAAGGTAACTCAATCAAACTGTATGAATTAGGTTTCTAGCTCTTGCATTTTTGTAGCACATAAGATGACGAGAGAGAATGAGAAGTTAGATCTCTGTGGATGGATGTTGGATGAACTATTAATTACCTAGGGAAGATCAAAGGAGAAGAAGGGAACATTCTAGTATGGAAATCTTATTATCTGTTTGATGCTATTTTTCATTAATGAAACTCCCTCTTTTAGGAAGAGAAACTGGGCATTTGATATCCCGATAGGAAGGCAATTGAAATAATCCATTGCGAGTTTGGGTAGTTAGAGAGATGAAAAAGTATGGGGTTACTTTAAGGAAATCTAGAAGGATATGAATTATAGGGAGAGCATTCCAAAGTAAATTGTTGAGAAGTACTCAAACGAGATATGCTTCATGGTTAAGAAAGATAAAAATTTGATGGAGGCATTTAGGCCCTGGAAGATTTGGATTGAAGAGATGGGTAATGAAGTTTATGCACAAATTCTATATGCTTATGCAAAGTTGCTAATTGATGCACCTATTGATTAAGTTGAGAAAACATTTGGTATTGCTAAGTAGAATAAGAAAGAGGTTGAAATTGAGTTTAACCGGAAGAAGAGGGAGAAGCGATAGGGCAAGGCAAGCAAGTTTGTGGAACAGGTATCTCAGGACATCAAAGCATTAATTGATGTTGTTCCAAAAAAAGGAAGGAAGAGAAAAGAACTTGAAATATTAATTGAGCCTATTACATCAGAATCTGGATTTGATGATGACACACCCTTAGCATTCAAGAGGGTATTAAGGAAGAAAACTGAAAGAGACTAAGTTAGAAGCAAAGAAGCAACCCATTAGGAAGGTTACAATCATGGTACCGACAATGAAATGAGGTCCAAAGGAAACACCATCAGACCCATCTAGTACTGGAAGAAGAAAGAAGATGGATGACATTGATCTGGCACTTGTCATCGGTAATGTAACTATTATTCCACCCAAGATTTGTGCAAAATTAGTAGATGTCATTACTAAGGATGGTATGTTAAAGAATGTACAATTTTATTATGAGCATTTAGATGATGATGAACAAAGAGAAGTTGAGGAAGTAGTTTTACTATATTTAGATATATATAAGAAAGCCTTGTTAGAAATTGAAAATCAAATACCGGCACATTTATAGGACAAATTAGATGCTAGAAGATTATCAACTATAGAGGAGGAAAAGCATATAAAGATTTAAGAGTTGTTATCTATTTGTTCATCTATTACTCCAGAGGAGTTGGATAGGACTCTTGAGGTTGCAGACATAAAGATATTTCACAATAAACACATAATAGTAAGTCTTATGTTACGTAGGGTTAATGAGAGAGTCACTGAGACCCACAAGGCATGGGTTCAATTCTTTGTAGCAAACCCTAGTTTTTATACTTCACCGAAAGCTAAAACTAATACTATAGATATCCCAGTTGAAGGGAAAGGTAAAGGTATAATGAGTTCAATTTTGAAGGATATTAAGATATTAGATATAGAGCCTCTGGTAGAATATAATGTACAGAACACAAAGGTGTTATCGACAAATATAGATATATTGGTAGATTCAGAGAGTGTATAGGATATAAATGTTGAGGATAATAGTCCTCCAGACTAGAATGTATAGGTTGAGGACACAGTTCCTAAGGGGGAACTAGCAGTTACTGATACTACACCAAGTGGCGAAGCCATTGGTGCAAGAGAGGAAATTATAAAGTTAAACCATTAGAGGAGAAGAAGAGGAATCCGGCAGGGAATTGCTAGTGAGACCATCATTGTTGTCAACTGACACCTTGTAGGTTGAACAAAAAATCATAACAGAGATGAGTTCTACTGAGCTCATGATGATGGTTGTAGAGAAGACCATGAAGGAAGGATCTATGGACAAAATGAGTTATTGGTCAGTCTATCCCTATTTTGTATAGACTTGTCTCGAAGTGCAAATTTGAAAAAGAAGCAAGCCCATTCGGAAAGCTTAAGATAATCATAGAGAACATTTATAAGGACTTTCAATCTTTACAATAGATATCAAACTGACAGGCATTGGAGAGGTTTACATAGGCTAAGAGAGAAACATTTGATCAAATGATTGATTCAGAGAGGAAGGATATTAATGGTAAGTTGAAGTTGATTGATAATGTTTTGAGGAAGTGTACTAATATTTACAGAGTATGTTGTAACACATGGTTACTTACTATAGAGACAGATAATGTTAGGTCCCAGAGACAACTGAGAGGGGGGGGGGTGAATCAGTTGTCTAATAAATTTAGACCAAAAACTTATTAACCAACTTAATGCTTAATACCGATAAACCAATTAAGTATGCAGGTAGATAGTGTTAACAGTAAATTGCCATACCAGTAAGAATTAATGCATGAAACATAAACACAAAGTCATCCACAACATATGACACCAATATTTGTACGTGGAAACCCTGTAAGGGGAAAAACCACGGTGGGAAACCTTACCCACAATCAGATGATACTACTGCAGATAGTAAGTGTACAAAAGGGGTCTACACATGCAGAAAGGCCAACAACCTAGAGCTCACTACTCAATCACAAACAGGAGTCACACTAACTATAGTTGGATGGTTAAATCCAATAAGAATGTACTGTACAAAATCACATCTTCATATGCTGAATTCAATACTGGTGTAATGCTGATATGCTTCTACAAAAACCTAACTTCACCTTTAGATGATGTCTTCATGTATGCCTCTACTTGATCTCGCATATACCTTCACTCAATTTTTTTTTTTTCCATTCCACACTTGATCTTACAAATAAGATCTTACATTTATACCATACCCTAAGACCAATTTTAGTAGGTCAGCTCTACAAGATATTATAATGAATTTTTTTTACAAATAATATAATATCCGATGCAATAACCAATAAAACATGTTGGCTTAATGCATTTATAACAATAATAAATCATCTCCATAGTGTGCCATGCTGATTTGGAAAAGATAAACCTGCCAGTGTAACCCTAGATAACTTGGACCTATTTGCCGGTAAAGGCAAATATGCAAATAAGAATATATCAATGATTAGTACTTCAAAATAAAGTGTCCACATGATGTCTTCGATATTACCAAGTGTCTTCCATGTCATTCCAGGTACCGGTGAACATTATATCATGTCGGTTGATCATATACCAGTAACTGTTGCACAGATTACTGCTTGCCGGTGAATGTTGTTGGATCTCCAAAGTAGGTGTATTTAGTAGGTGTTGACATCAATGACAAAACCATACCAAAATACCAACAATCTCCCCCTTTGGCATTGATGGCAACACAAGATGGAAAAACCATCAAAGTGCCAAAACAGAAATGCCAAATACAAAAACCAACAATCTTCATTTCTCCCCCTGGGAGTAACAATACCAATCTTTGAAACAAAACTTTCCCTTAAAATCTCTTTTTCTTTCCAAAAGGATAATGTGTTTTTCCATAGATATCTCTCCCCCTTTGACATCAAATGCCAAAGTCACAAAAGGTCAAGTTCATAAAAAATACCAACCAATTCAATATACCAACTACTCCCCCTGAGAAGTAGCTTCCTCATCAAATACCAGAATAAAAGATTTGTCCATTTAATTTTGTCGGTTGATGACAATCATCAACTGTCTAAGTCACTACCGGTGGTGGTATGACTCTGAGCTGATCTCTGAGATACTCATAAGTTTCCTTAGGCAAAGGTTTTGTGAAAATATCTGCAAGCTGTTCTTTAGTATTCACATAAACTAGTTTTATCTCTTTTTCTTCAACTTTTTCCCTTAGAAAATTTAGTTTGATAGAAACATGTTTTGTTTTAGAATGTAATACTGAATTTTTAGATATATCAATTGCTGCAGTGTTATCACAGTATATAGTAATAGGTTCCTTGCATTTTACCTTTATGTCTTTCAACATTTTCTTAAGCCAAATTACCTGTGTACAATTTGTTGCTGCTACAACATATTCTGATTCTACTATTGATAAATATGTACAACTTTGTTTCTTACTCAACCAAGAAACTAATCCTTTTCCAAGAAAGAATGCTCCTCCAGTGGTTCTTTTTCTATCATCCACATCTCCTGCCCAATTTGCATTTGTATATGCACATAGATCAAAATTTTCATCTTTAGGATACCATAATCCAAGATTTGTTGTGCCTTGTAAGTACCGGAAAATCCTTTTCACTGCTGATTCATGATTTTCCTTAGGATTACTTTGAAATCTAGAAACTATACATACTGCATTCATAATATCAAGTCTAGTTTGTGTCAAATACAGTAAACCTCCTATCATAGATTTGTATCTAGTTGGATTAATAGGTGTAGATTCATCCCTTTGAGATAATTTGTCATTTGTAGTCGTAGGTGTGCTTACCGGTTTAGAGTTCTCCATCCCAAATTTCTTAAGTAGTTCTTTCAAGTACATATATTGACTCAAAAATATACCTTTATCAGTCTATAAAATCTGCAATCCTAAAAAGAATTTTATTTCTCCAATCATAGACATTTCAAATTCTTGCTACATTTCAAAAGAAAATTCTTTGCATAATTCATCTCCTCCTCCAAAGATTATATCATCAAAAAATACTTCAATAATCAAGATGTCATCATTATTTACTTTGTAATATAAATTGTTATCTGCATTTCCTTTAGTAAAACCAATCTTTAAAAGATACTTATCCAATCTTGTATACCAAGCTCTTGGGGCTTGTTTTAATCCATACAAAGCTTTTCTTTATCTGCAAACCATATCATTGTTATCTATTAGAGAAAATCCATCAGGTTGTTCAATATAGACTTCCTCTTCAAGATCTCCATTCAAAAATGCACATTTAATATCCATTTGATAAACATTGTAATCCTTGTGAGCTGCAAAAGCCAAGAATAATCTAACTGCCTCAATTCTAGCTACCGGTGCAAAGGTTTCATTGTAATCAACTCCTTCTTTATGAGAATATCCCTTACACACTAGTCTTTCTTTATTTCTGACAACCTTACCATCTTCATTAAGTTTGTTTCTAAATACCCATTTGGTTCCAATTACATTTTTATTTTTAGGCCGGGGAACTCATGTCTAAGTATTATTTTTCTCAATTTGTCCTAATTCTTCTTCCATAGCTTTAATCCAAAATTTATCTTCACATGGCTCATTGATATTTAATGGTTCAATTTGAGAAATAAGACATACCTCTTCATTTGCCAATCTTCCTCTTGTCATAACTCCTTTAAATTTGCTTCCAATTATCTGATCTTCAGAATGATTCAGTCTTACATACCGAGGTGTCTTAGTCTATTGTTGTTCTTCAATTACTGTGGAATCCTCTGATGATACCGGAGTAACTGGATCATCATTATGTACCAGTGGATTTATTGTAGGTTCATTTGTCATAATTTCTATTTGCAGTTCAGAGTCTATATATCATGAAGTTCCTTTGAATTGCTCATCAATCTTTACATTTGTACTCTCAACAATTTTTTGTAATCTTTTATTTAAACATCTATATGCCTTGATCTTAGATGAATAACCAAGAAATATTCCTTCATCACTTCTAGGATCAAACTTGCCAATATACTCATCTCTTCTAATATAACATTTACTTCCAAAAATTCTAAAGTACTTAAGAGTAGGAATTTTACCAAACCATAGTTCATGAGGGGTCTTAACGGTTTCACCTTTGATGTGAACTTTGTTGAATGTATAGATAGTAGTGCTTACTGCCTCTCTCCAGTACACATGTGGTAGATTTGCTTTTGATAACATACTTCTTGCTGCATCCAAGATAGTTCTATTTTTCCTTTCAACAATTCCATTCTGTTGTGGTGTCCAAGGTGCTGATAACTATCTTTTGATTCCATTCACTTCACAGAATATATTAAAATCTTTAGATGTGAATTCTCCTCCTTGATCTAGTCTTAAACATTTATTTTTCTTACTGGTTTCATTTTCAACCATTACTTTGAATAGTTTGAACTTTCCAAGTGCTTCTGATTTTTCTTTGAGAAAAGTAACCCAACACATTCTAGAATAATCATCAATAATTAGCATGAAATATCTATCACCTTGTAATCTTTTAGTTCTAGTTGGACCACATAAATAAGTGTGAATTAAATCAAAAGCATTATTGGATTTTTCTGGAATACTTTTGAAACTAGCTCTAACTTGTTTTCCAAATTGACATTCCTTGCAAATTGTATTATGAGGTTTCACAATTTTAGGTAGATCTCTAACTGCCTTAGAAGTACTGATTTTTACCATGCAATCAAAATTTACATGACATAGTCTTTTATGACATAACCAACTTTCATCTATATGTGCAATTAAGCATGCCTTTTCACTGTTATTCAAATGAAATATATTACCTCTAGTTTGATTACCGGTTGTAATTTCCAAACCAGTTCTATTCATGATTTTGCATTTTCCATTTTTAAATTGTAACTAAAAACCTTTCTCAACTAATTGACCAACACTTAAAAGAATATGTTTTAATCCTTCAACATAGTAGACATTGTCAATGTTATGTTTACCATCAAGGGATATTGAACCCTTACCTTTGATTGAACAGGCTTTGTCATCTCCAAATCTTACTAAACCTCCATTGTATTCTTGAAAGTTCAAGAATTTACCTTTGTCTCCAGTCATGTGATGTAAGCATCCTGAGTCAATAATCCATTCATCCTTTGATTCAACTTTAGCTACTAGGGCTTGTTCTACCGGTTGAGCAATAGGTGTCGGTTGATCTTCTATTATAGCAACAAAGACCCATCCATTGTCTGTTGGATCCTCATCAGAATCATCAGTCACACCTTCATCAACAATGTAGCAAGATTTATCTTTGTTCTTCTTAAATCTATATCTCTAATATTCAGGATTAGGCTTGTATGTTCTTCTAGCTTCTTCTCTTAGTCTAGCATATCTATCAGGGAATCTTGAAGCCATATGACCAATCTTATTGTAGTTAAAACATTTAAAGGGTGCTTTACCTTCATACTTACTTCCAATTAGACTTTTTGGCATTTTTCTTGCAAATAGTGCTTCAAGTTCTTCAAGCTCTTCATTCTCCTTCCTGGTTTCTTCAAGTTCTTTTGCATAAAAGGCTCTCCAGTCTGATTTGTCAAAAGATGGAGCAGATGATGTTGATGCTTTGAAGGCCAAATCAGTCTTGATAGTAGCAACAGGACCAAATTCCTCAATTTCAAAAGCTAAAAGTTTTCCAATTAATGTATCCCTAGTTACTGATGTATTAGGCATTGTTCTCAACTCATTTATAGCAGTGACCTTCATTTTATATGCCAGTGGCAAACCTCTTAAGATTTTTGAAACAATCTCATCCTCACTCGGGGTTCCTCCACAACATTTGATACCGAAAACAATTTCATTTACTCTTTCCATGAAAGTAGAAATCCTTTCATCTTCTTCCATTTTTAAATGTTCATACTTGACTCGGAAGCTTTCAAGTTTTGCAATTTTGACTGTGGAGTCTCCTTCATTCAGTGTTTCCAAATGATCCCAAATAGATTTAGCAGTAGACCTATCTAATAATCCCATGATTTGTTGATCTGATAATGCGCTCAAGAGTGCTTCTCTTGCTTTGCAATCATTTTCTTCATCTTTAGCTAAAGTAGTTGGAGCAGTCTGACCAGCTACAATAGTAGTATAACCATTCTTAGTAACTTCCTAGATGTCTTTACTGATGCAATTTAGATGTGTCTCCATTCTGATCTTCCATATCCCATAGTTGGTTCCATCAAGTTTAGGACTATCCTTTCTAAAATAATTAGTAAACATTGGATCTCCTCAAGTTGTTAAACTTTTGCAAAAAGAGGACTAGGCTCTGATACCAATTGTTAGGACTTGGAGACAACTGAGAGGGGGGGAGGTTAATTAGTTGTCTAATAAATTTAGACGAAAAACTTATTAACCAACTTAATGCTTAATATCGGTAAACCAGTTAAGTATGCAGGTAGACAGTGTTAACAGTAAATTGCCATACCGGTAAGAATTAATGCATGAAACATAAACACAAAGTCATCCACAACACATGACACCAATATTGGTACGTGGAAACCCTATAAGGGGAAAAACCACGGTGGGAAACCTTACCCACAATCAGATGATACTACTACAGATAGTAAGTGTACAAAAGGGGTCTGCACATGTAGAAAGGCCAATAGCCTAGAGCTCACTACTCAATCACAAACGGGAGTCACACTGACTACAGTTGGATGGTTAAATCCAATAAGAATGTACTGTACAAAATCACATCTTCATATGCTGAATTCAGCACTGGTGTAATGCTAATATGCTTCTACAAAAACCAAAATTCACCTTCAGATGATGTCTTCGTGTATGCCTCTGCTTGATCTCGCATATACCTTCACTCAAATCTTTTTTTTCGCATTCCACACTCGATCTTACAAATAAGATCTTACATTTATACCATACCCTAAGACCAATTTTAGTAGGTTGGCTCTACAAGATATTATAATAAAAACATTTTACAATTAATATAATATCTGATGCAATAACCGATAAAACATGCCAACTTAATTTATTTATAACAATAATAAATCATCTCCATAGCGTGCCATGCTGATCTGGAAAAGATAAACCTACTGGTGTAACCCTAGATAACCTGGACCTATTTGCCGATAAAGGCAAATATGCAAATAAGAATATATCAATGATTAGTACTTCAAAATAAAGTGTCCACATGATGTCTTCGATATTACCAATTGTCTTCCATGTCATTCTAGGTACCGGTGAACATTATATCCTGCCGGTTGATCATATACTAGTAACTGTTGCACAGATTATTGCTTGCCAGTGAATGTTGCTGGATCTCCAAAGTAGGTGTATTTAGTAGGTGTTGACATCAATGAAAAAACCATACCAAAATACCAATAGATAAAGGGATCAAGGATATTTAGGAGAAGATTGTAGGTATAGTCAATTCTTTTGATGGATCAAATTGCTTGAGTACATCTATTGATGGTCAAATTTTGGTATTGGAAGCCCAAGTTTTATCTCTTAAGAGGGAAAAATATAAAATCATAACGAGAGTGGGATGTCTTAGATGATTGGTGAGTCCCCGGTTGGATTCATTAAGTGCACATAAGAAGTGTATTGATATGGTTGGTAAGCCCACACCAATAGAGATCAATGAGAAAGAGTCATATGCCCATATACTAAATGGACTTGTATCTATTTCTGACACATTCAAATCAGGTTGGGATACTTATCTAGAGCTTTTGGAGAAAGCTTATCTAGAAATTTTTAGTGTATTTAGCTCTGGTAAGATATTTTGGGACACTCTTTCTATAGTCTTTCATTCTCCGTCCCGGTTTTTCATTTTTGGTATTTATTGGTTGGCATTGATGTCAAATGGGGAGGTTTAGGTGAAAAATATTTAGGAGATATGGAGGTATGGAGTAGTTTGTTCAGATGGATATTCAACTCAGCGGTTCAGGCTCAGGATGAAACCGACAGATGGAAACCATTATCATTTTTCACTTGAGTGTTACGATCAATGACAAAGGGGGAGATTATTGGCAATTCAAACTCAATTAATTGGTTTCTATATGTTGTCATTGATGGAAAAATGTTCTAGCTTCATATTTTGATTTAGTAGTGTACCGACAAACACTTCATCGGCACTAGCATCGACACCGACACGTACCTTCACTGATTGGAAGGAATTCTTTGGTTATCAACATTGTTGGCCGACATGACTTCATCAGGTTATTGGTATTGGAGGCCGACATTATTTTGAGAGATCTGGCATCCGCAATTGATTTTGATATTTATGTATTTATGTTATTGAGTTGGCATGTATATACATATTGTAATTATCTTTGTAAGCCGACATAAAGCATGAAAGTTTGTAAGGGTATATAGGTCAGTTGATTAGATCATTTTGTAATATGTTAGAGTATGAGATGTAAGGATATGCAAGATTTATGAGAGAGATCATGTATGTGAGGATATCTATGTAAGAGGGTATTCTGGTAAGGGTTTAGGGTATCAGACTGGAATAGACAAAGCTTAACTGGAACTGTATTTAGGCATAGAAGATGCTACCATTGTAGTTTAATCATTTCTCTGGATTGTAGTCTGGTTTTATATGTAGCCAATGAGACTCTTTTTTTGACTGAGCAATGCACTCTAGGTTGTAAGCCTTCCTGCAAGTGCAGGACCTCATATTTTATAATATCTTTTCATATGGTCAGTGGATTGATATTATGGGTCACAAATCCCACCATAGTTTTTCCTCTTTGATATTTTCCATGTATAATTATCTGTTTTATGGTATTCATTTGTCTGATTGGCTTATTGTTTGTTGTACTTCTTTCAATTTTATATGTATTGGTATACCAATTGGTGAATGCATTTTTTAATAAGGTTAAAATTGATCATTCTGGTAGAATGCTAATTCACCCCCCCCCTCTCAGTGTTATTGGATTCCAACACAGGAGCTATTGAAGAAAGGTTTGACCAGAGAAAGTTTGAGCCCTTGTGCACTACCAATAGTAGTAGCACCTAAGAACAATGGATAATGGAGAATGTGCACCAATTCTAGAGCAATAAACAAGATCACAGTGAAATATCAGTTTCCTTTTCCTAGGATGGATGAGATAATGGACTATTTGAGCAGAGCCAAATAATTTACAAAGATAGATTTAAAGAGTGGATATCATTAGATCAGGATTAGAGGAGATGAGTGGAAGACAACATTGAAGACAAATTAAGGACTGTATGAATGGTTGGTGATGCCTTTTGGGTTAGCTAATGCACCAAGTACTTTCATGAAGCTGATGAATGAGGTATTGAAGAAATTCTTGGGTAAGTTTTTTATTGTATACTTGGATGACATTTTAATTTTGAGTAAGACAAAAGAGGAGCATTTGTTCTATTTGAGACAAGTTTTGTAGAGGTTGAGAGAGGAAAAGTTGCGGAAAAATATTAAGAAGTGTACTTTCATGAAAGATGAGTTAGTCTATTTGGGATTTTTGATATCTGAGGATGGTTTGAAAATGGACCCTGAGAAAGTAAAAGCAATTGTTGAGTGGCCTACACCGGAAAGCATTGGAGAGGTAAGATCATTTCATGGATTGATTGGTTTCTAGTGGAAGTTCATGAGAAATTCTAGTTCATTTTGTAACCCTGTGATTGAGACCATGAGGGGAGATCAAAAGGAATTCAAGTGGACCACCAGAGAAAACAAAAGCTTTAAGCTGTTGAAAAACAAAGTGACTGAGCAGCCTGTGTTAGCTTTACTGGATTTCAATAAAGTATTTCAAGTGGATTGTGATGCAACTTGAACAACAATAGGAGCACTCTTGAGTCAAGAAGGGAGAGTAGTAGCTTTATGCCATATTTCAAGCCTTGAAGAAGTGGAGACATTACCTATTGCCTATGGAGTTTGTGTTGTATACAGATCATCAAGCTTTGCAATATTTGAATAGTTAGAGTAAGTAGAATCAGAGACATATGAGATGGGTAGAATTTTTGTAGAGTTACACCTTTGTGTTGAAGCATAGAAGTGGGAAATCTAACAAAGTTGTTGATGCATTGAGTAGGAGAAGGAATTTGGTGACAGAGATGAGAGTGACAATATTAGGATTTGAGGAATTGAAGACCTTGTATGATGATGACATAGATTTTATAGAACCTTGGAGAGCATGTAAAAAAACCAGTTACAATAGATAGAAGCAAGTGGTTGGATTACTTCATTTAGGATGGGATGTTATTCAGAGGAGTTCAGTTGTGCATACCTAAGAGATATATGAGGGAGAATCAGATAAAGAACAAATACAGTAGACGATTACCCAGACATTTTGGTATTAACAAAATAGTAGCATTGGTGAGTGAGCATTACTTTTGGGCCCAGATTCATAAGGATGTTAGGAAATATGTGCAAAGTTATAGAGTTTGTCAAGTTGCAAATGGTGGTAGTCAGAATGTGGGATTGTATAAACCTTTGACAGTATCGGTAAGACCTTGGGAGGATATAAGCATGGATTTCATACTTGGATTGCATAAAACACCAAGAGGAAATGATTCTATATTTATGGTAGTGGATAGATTCTCAAAGATGGATCATTTCATGCCTTGTAAGAAGACATCAAATGCATTACATGTAGCAGACTTATTTTTCAAGGATGTAGTTAGATTGCATGGATTACCTAAGAGAATAGTTTCAAATAGAGACACTAAGTTTGTTGGCTATTTTTGGAGAACACTTTGGAAGAAGATGAAGACAAATTTAAAGTTCAGTTCTTCTTTTCATCCACAAACTGATGGACAGACGAAAGTAGTTAACCAAAGCTTGGGAATTTCGTTGAGATGTTTAGTTGGAGATAAAACCAGAAGTTGGGATTTGATTCTTGCACGAGCAGAGTTTGAATAAAATAATTCAGTAAATAGGAGTACCCTAGAAGAACACCTTTTAAGATTGTTACTGGAGCACACCCTAGAGGTATATCAAAATTAAGAGATATTACCACTGAAGACTAGAGAAGTTCAAAAGCAGAAGAATTTGTAGATCACCTGAAGGACTTACATATTCAAGTAAAGCAGCATTTGGAGGACATGAATAGCAAGTATAAGGAGATGGTATATGAGAAGAGGATACATAAGGAATTTGAAGTTGGCTATGAAGTGATGGTATATCTAAGAAAAGAAAGATTCCTAGTTGGAACTTATAACAAACTGCACATGAGAAAGTTTGTACCTTGTAGGATTTTGAGAAAGTTTAGTTTTGGGAATGCATATGAAGTGGAGTTACTGGATAGTCTGAGTATTTCATGTGTGTTTAACATTGTAGATCTTCATCAGTATCATGAAGCAAAATTGATTGAGGACAGTACTAGAGACTTGGAGAAACAATTACCCTAGAAGGAACCAGATCAGATTGAAGACATTTTAGATAGTAGGATTGGGCATAGTACCCGGAGCAGTCAGTATAAGGAGTATCTTTTGAAGTGGAAGAATAGACCAGTTGAAGATTCATCTTGGATTTCTCAGGAGGAGGTAGACCGTTTTGGTTTTCCTCTGACCCTGGAAAAGTGAGAGGCTCACTTTCTCAACAACCCCAGATGTTTGATGCAGGAGCATCCCTAGTTCATAGCAATCTTGCATCAACCAAAAATGTTTTCTTTATGTTTTTTCTTTATGCTTTCATTTTCAACATTTCTTTCTGTGTGTCCCAGATTTGTCTCACTAGAATCTATGGAGTTGGATTTTTCTTGAAGATCATTTTTCAGAAAGTTATCGCTAACGATTTCTAATACAATTTTCTATTACCGGTTGCCTGGACCTATTTGGATTGGTGATCTACTAGATCCCTTCCATAGCTTGTAGATCCTTGAGAGTTGATTATGATGTTCCTTGACGTGTCGTCGATCTTTTCCCATGATCTACACTTCATCCTTTGGATTTTTCAGAGGAATTTCCTTGGCAGAGGCCAACCTTGTTGGTTTTGCATGTTAGGTCTTGTTCTTAGGGTTTTGATCCCTTTTTGGGTTGACGAGATCCTCTTGGATCGTATATATTATTGTAATGGAGCATTATAATGTAAGAAAGAAGTTAGACTAAGCATAAAAGATGGATATTAATATTTGAAGTCCCGGTTGTGACTTGTTCTATATTTTGAGCATGTTTTAGCAGGCCCGTGAGATGGCTTATGTAACCCAGTTGTTACCAGTTGATTGTAATCAATTTTCATGTTATAATTTAATCTGTTATGCATTACGTCCATCATTTCCTTGTGTTTTTGTTGTGTTTACTTTTGTTGACTAGTACAGATTGATCTCTTTGAGGTCCCTCCTAATCAGTGACTGCTTCATAAACAAACATATTAATTTATTTCATAATGGAAATTTCATAAAACTTCATTCACAATATCATGAATAAGAATTTAAATCATCCTCTTAAGCAATGCCCTAATTAAAAATCCCCTTACAACTTTTAATAATCATGTCTAGGTAATGAAATCCCCTTAATCAAGGCCCATTTAACAACAATGAAAATTTCATAAAAAATTTAAATAATATCACATGTGCATAAGAATTTAAAACATCCCCTTAAGCTCTATCCTAACTACATCCCCTTCATACAATTATAAATGTCAAAATTGTTCAACCTTGACACAAGTTGCAAACATGTGAATTATTTCTAGGCCACGCTAAGTGGTTCAACCCGCTCTTGGATAGAATGTAATATTCTCTGATGATCATTAGTATCTAATCTCCACTTATGAATACCACGTCCTATGACTAGCTAAAGAGATAGGGTGCTAGAAATTACAAGGTGGCTATATTGAAAGTGAAGAGATTTGTCTTTTTTGGGATGTGTTTTTATTTAAAATAGATATCAATATCACTCTTCTTGAAATGGCCTTATCTATAGATCTAAAATGTTTCCCAATGGAACCCAAACCTTCCTTAACATTTTCAACAATATTTTTTTGTAGGTGAGAATTTTGTTTTCAATGTTGTATCTACACTCAACAATTTTAATGGCTTTTTTAACTCATTATTAAGAAGTTGAATTGATAACAGTTGAGATTTTTCAAATGTATCAAGATTCTCAAATCGAGAAATTATTTTCTTTTACTTTTTTTTTTTTTTTTTAGTGTCCTCCTCTTAGCTTGTGTAGGTTGTGTGGTGCATTAAAATGGAACCAAGTAGCTAAGACCTAATCCCACTCTCATGTACACACAGTGGAATATGAAGGAGCCTAGGGAGATATTTCACTTTGATCACTTCTTGTGAGAGAGAGAGGGTCAAGGAATATCTCTTAGGGTTTCTATTATTTTGTTATAATGAAGAGGAGATATGAAAAATATGATCCCACAATCAACTATACTAGGAGATGAACAATGAAGCAAACACAAACTAGAAATGCAGAAATTGACCGAACTAAAACTAATAAGCTGAATGTAGGGTTGTAAAATGAACTCAGAGGTGCACCTGTCACAAAATTTTGGTGATAACTATGCAAGAACAAGGCGCCACGCCCTAGTCCCTGATTGGACAAAGAGTTGAAATCCTGGATCTAAGATTCTGAAGACCATAAATGAAGAACTATTGGAAGAAGCTACAAAACCCTAGGGACCAACATGCCACACCCTGGTCCCTGTAAACTAGGATCAAATTCTGCCACTAGGTCTATATCTATGTGTTCTATTAGTCCCAAAATTCATGCGTTCATCAGATTCCAGTCTACAAATTGAAAGAGGCTATCTGGGTGGCTATATAGGGTTTTGCCTTAGTCAAACCCCTTATTTTGGTGGTTTCCACCTCCACAAATAGCCGATAATGTACTAAAAATGTTTGTTCAAGAATCTTGTGTGTATGCAAGATCCTCAATGAACAAGAAATTAAATCTAGAGTTCTACCCTACACTTTGGAGAATAAATCCTAAATGAGTGTAAATGTAAATGTAAATGCTTCAAATCACAAATGAAATAATAGATATAAAGCATGATTTTTAATAAGAAAATGAATGTTATCAAGCTCATACAAAGACATGAAAATAACATGAAACCATACCAAGACCTAAGGGAGAGGTACAAGCCAATCAACAGTTGATGATCTCCTATTATTCTTCAATCTCTTCAAAGCTCCTAATTATTGTTGAAGATGATTGATGAAGGCTTGATAAATGGTTGATGAATGTTTGGTTTATTGTTCTAGACTTTACGTAACCTGTACTTTCACTTCACAAGAGGCTCCTTCAATCGCTAGATCTTGGATCCTTGAAATGAGGAAAGGAAGGCTTTATGTAGGAGACCCTAACTTATTTTTAAGTCATAGGCCAACCTAGAAATAATATTTTTTGCCAATCTCTTGGATTCAAATATTAAAATACTGCTAAAACATGCTCCTAAAATTCGGGGAGAAAAAGCTGGGACCATGCGGGTACCCACATGGTCCGAGCACACAATCTGACCAACTTTTCGCCAAATTTTTGGGGAAGCAAGATATTGTGATTTTAAAGAAAATTCAAAGATTATATGGGAATTTAAGATGTCTAGATATGTGAAATCGAGCCTTGAAGGTCAAAATAGGACATAATTAAGGTATTTGATGAAATGATTAATTGGGAAAATGAAATTAAAAGCAGAACACTCAAGGTAAAGGGCCCAATTTTATGATGTGTAGAGTGATGAAAGAAGACATTAGATTTAATTAAATTAATTAATTAAATGCTTAAAGGGAATTTTAAATTCAAGATGTAAACACACTAAGGCAGGTGCTAACCTAAGTGTGGAATTGTACTACCCAATTAAGGGTGTACAATTTATGATGCTACAGGTTGTTCATCATAGTATTTGAATTTTTGCACATTCATTTCAAGTAAATGATCTAACTTAATATAATTATTTTTTATCTCTATACATTTAGCTAGATTCATATTCGCAACCATACTAGTAGAAGGAAGCAATATTGATCCTTCTCCAGCATGCATTGCTTGAACTTGGGCTGCCCCTTGTCCAACATTTGCTTGAGCTTCTTCTTTTTGAGCACAAGCTACACACAAAACAAAAAAAACAAAAACATTTTAGAGAGTATAAATTTAATTATGATGACTAAAGGGGACAGAGGAAAAGAGATAGATACCTAGAGAGAGATATCGAGCAATAAAGATGCATACTTGCTTGAGTTTGGGTTGACCCTTCTCCAACTTCTGCTTCTGGAGCTTCTACTTGAGCTTGTACTTGTACAACATTGGCTACAAACCAAATTAAATTTACAAAAAAGAACAATTTATAATTGTATGAATTTAACTAGAAAGACAAGGGGTGAGAGAGAGAGAGAGAGTAAACACATTTAATCACCTAAAATTACTAAAAAGAGAGAGGGAGAGAGAGAGTGTGTCTTAAGGGGAGACTAAAAGTACTTAATGACCCAAGAAGAATAAAATGATACAGATAGAGAGATCCTAATAATATTTAATCGACTAAGAAGACAACATATTTAATCACTAGAAAGGGAGAGAGAGAGAGAGAGAGAGAGAGATCTCCTAAAAATATTTAATCACCTAAGAAGACTAAAAGGGGAGAGAGAGATAGACTAAACATATTTAATCACCTAAAAAGAGTAGAAAGATAGAGGGAGAGAGAGAGAGAGATATATATATATATTTAATCACCTATTGAAGACTAAAATGAAGGGAGGGGAGGGAGAGAGAGAGAGAGAGAGAGATCCTAAAAATCTTTAATAATCACCTATTTGTTTCTAAAATTAGGGGGAGAGAGAGAATATACATAATCACTTAAGAAGACTTAGAGAGAGAGAGAGAAAACATATTTAATCATTAAAAGGTTTGAGAGAGGGACTAAACATGTACTTAATCACCTAAGAAGACTAGAGAGAGAGGGAGAGTAAACATATTTAATCACCTAAAAAGACTAAAAAGAGAGAGGGAGAGAGAGAGTTTGTGTATCTGAAGGGGCGAGACTAAAAGTACTTAATCACCTAAGAAGAATAAATGGATATAGATAGAGATCCTAAAAATATTTAATCACCTAAGATGTTTAATCACTAAAAAGGGAGAGAGAGAGTAAACATATTTAATCACCCATTGAAGACTAAAAAGAGAGAAGGAGATCCTAAAAATATTTAATATTCACCTATTGAAGACTAAAATGAATGAGAGAGAGAGTATTTTTATATTTAATCACCTAAGAATACTAAAAGGGGAGAGAGAGAAAAAGAGAGTTTCTTAAGGAGATTTAGACTTATAAGAACTAAAGAGAGTAGGAGAGTAAGAGAGAGATCCTAAAATTCCTTCTATTTCTATTATGTTTTATAATTTCATTAATTTAAGTGGGTTGATGAATTCTAAATTATAAAGATGCATACCTATTTTCTTCCTATTATATCTTGCCAATTCTTGTTCACGCCGTCTTTGTTTCATTTCAAGTGAATACTTTCATGCAGTCTTATTTACCCTTGTTATTTTATTTCCCATATCCTTCCTTTGAAAAAATGTCATTTGCTAATTCTACACCAACAAAGTTCACTTCAAAATACCTTCTTTATGAAAAATGCAAATTATCCGTCAAATTTGATTTGTAAATGTTGGCCATTTGGTGGAATTGATTATGTGTTGCATTCATGTTTTGTCGTTGATACCAACACTAGTTATTTGGATGCTTTACTGACACCCTTCTGGTCCCAGTAGGATGAGTGGTTTCTGGTTGATCTAGATCCAACATGATCTAGTGGGCTCCGATATAGTTTGTTGATGGAATTGTCTTGTTCATGATACTCATGCTCATATTTAGTCAGCTGGTTTTGGTCTAATGATTGGATGCTATCATGTTTTCTTAGAAGCTTGGTTTTTGGTTCCGGCAAGGGTTTCACCGGTAGAGATTTTGGTGGAGATCTTTGATGAATTGCATAAGTGGTGTTGGTTCAGCTTCTGGTGGAGTTTCAGGATGTTGTTGGTGATCATGTTCGAGACTTGGCGGATGAACCTATATTGGGTCCCAGTTGATCTAGGTTATGGACCGAATTTAATGTAATGTTTGGACTGGACTTATCAATCTATTTTTTTAGGATGTCTTATGTGTTGGATATTATTTGTTTGGTCTAAGGCCGACATGGTTTGTAATTATATAATTGATTTATTATCTGGTGGTCGACCTATTTGTTTATGGTCGAGGGTTTGTATATATAAATGTAAGATCTCATTGTAGATCATCATGGTTATGTTAGAGGTCATGGTCAAGGAATGTAATGTACGAATAATGTAATATCATTCAGGAAGAGGAGTTGGTCAATCATTGGAGATTGAATTGGGTTTATGTAAGAGGATTTAGTCCTCCGGTATTGAGCTTAACCGAAACTATACTCGTGCATAGGAGATGCTATCTTTTGCAGTTCAACACTTCTCTGGATTATAGTCTATATTTCTATGTAGTCAGTAAGGTTCCTTTTGTGATGAGAAGTGTGCTCTAGGTTGTTGGCCTTCCTACAAGTACAAGCCCCTCAATTGTAATTCACATACTTACTGCAGAAGTATTAACTGACTGTGGGTAGGCTTTCCACTATAGTTTTTCCCTTTACCGGGTTTTCCATGTATAAATCTTGGTGTCATGTGGATGGTATTTATTTTGTGATTATTGTTTATGCTTAATTGGTTTAACTATTGTTTTGGTATTAATGTTTTGGGTTTCAGTATAAAAGTTTAAATTGCTAATTATTTTGGTAATATGTGACAACTGATTCACCTCCCCCCCCTCTCAGTTGTCTATTGGTTATTTGAACTATCTAACAATTGGTATCAGACCTTTGGTCCTCTCTACAAAAAGCTTAACTGCTTGAGGAAGATCCTATGGAAACTAACAATTCAAGTTCATCTAGTTCTTCTAGAGCTATCTTTCAAAGGCATATTCTAAGGCTTGATAGAACAAATTACAAAGTATGGAAGATTCAGATGGAAACTCATCTAATATGTCCAAGCAAGGAGATTTGGGAGATCACATAGAATGGTATCATACCCTATAATCTGGGATCTAGAAATCCTCCTCTAGCAAACCTAGACAAGGAGCTTGAAAATGATTATAGAGAAAGAGAAGCCCTCTTGTGTGCACTTTTTGATCAGCAAATAATGGGATTAACCGACAAATCATCTGCAAAGGCTATATGGGATAATTTGGACACTCTTAGTGAAGGTGAACCTATAGTGGAGATTGATAAACTTGATGGTTACCAGGTGAGATATGACAACCTGAAGATGGAAGAAGGTGAAAGGATTACTGCATTCATGGAAAGGGTAAATGAGATTGTTATGGGAATTCAATGTTGTCGTGGAACTCTAAGCAAAGATGATTTTTTTCTAAAGTCCTAAGAGCCCTACCACTGGCTTACAAAATGAAGGCTACTACTATTAATGAGTTGATAACAATAGCTAATACATCTTTCAACAAAGATACTTTGGTTGGGAAAATATCTACTTTTGAGCTTGAAGAATTTGGACCTTCTGGAGTTGTGAAGACTAAACCTACTTTTCATGCATCTACATCTACAACCAGTAAGCAAGACTAGAAAGCTTTGTATGGAAACAAATCAGAAGATATGAAGAGAAAATATGATGAGTTTGAGAAACTTGAAGCACTATTTTCTAGAAGAGTACCTAAAGGATAGGTAGGAAGTAAGTATGAAGGGAAAAAACCTTTTAAATGCTTTGCATGTAATAAGATTGGTCATTTTGCATCTAGATGTATTGAAAGAAATTCAAGATTTGAAGAAACAGTTAGAAGATCATTTAAGCCTAACCCTAGATATCAGAACAAGTATAAGTACAGGAAAAAAATAGACAAATCATGCTACATAGCGGATGAAGAAGGCATTACTGATTCTGATCATGAACTGACAAAAACCTCTGCTAGTGGTTTTGACAATGGGAAGGAATGGTTGTTGCTACCTATCAAGGAAGATGGTCTGGCACTAGAAGATAATGTACCTAAAGAGAAGGCACTTGTTGCTAAAATTGAAGATAAAGATGAATGGGTAATTAACAGTGGTTGTTCACATCATTTGACTAGGGAAAAAGGAAAGTTTTTGTCTTTGCAATAATTTGATGGTGGTCTAGTTAGATTTGGAGATGACAAAGCATGTGTGATCAAAGGAAAAGGAACTATATCATTGGATGGTAAGAACATTACTGACAATGTCTATTATGTTGAAGGTTTAAGGCATAATATTTTGAGTGTAGGACAATTGGTAGATAGGGGATTTCAATTACAGTTCAAGGATGGAAAGTGCAAAATCATTAACAGATCTGGTTTGGAGATTGCAACTGGTACATAGACAAAAGATAATATATTTCATTTGAACTCCAGTTAGAAGACATGTTTGATTACACAAATTGATGAGAGTTGGGTATGGCATAAAAGGTTGTGTCATGTGAATTTTGATTGTATTGTGAAGATCAATTCAACTAAGGCAGTTAGGGATATACCTAATATTATGAAGCCCTTTAATCTGGTATGTAAGGAATTTCATATGGGTATATAGGTCAAAACCTCTTTTAGAAGTATACAAGATAAATCAAAAGATGTTCTTGATCTTATTCATATTGATTTGTGTGGCCCCGCTAGAGTTAATAGTTTTCATGGTGATAGATATTTTATGCTAATCATTGATGATTATTCTAGAATGATGTAGGTTAATTTTCTTAAGGAGAAGTCTGAAGCATTTGAAAAGTTTAAAATATTTAAGGCTAAAGTGAAAACTTAGATAGGATTGAAGATTAAATGTTTGAGGTCAGATCATGGTGGATAATTCACATCCAGTGAGTTTAATAACTTTTGTGAGAAGCATCGTATAAGAAGGCAATTTTATGATCCTTGGACACCTCAACATAATGGAGTTGTGGAAAGGAAGAACAAAACTATCTTGGATGTTGCTAGAACAATGATGATGAAAGCTAGTCTGCCTCATATCTATTGGAGAGAAGAAGTGAGCACAACAGTTTATACATTCAACAGAGTACATATCAAAGGAGAAACCATTAAGACACCTTATGAATTATGGTTTGGCAATAAACCTACGGTTAAGTATTTCAGAATTTTTGGTAGTAAAATCTTATATCAGAAGAGATGATATCATTGGGAAATTTGATCCTAGATGTGATGAAGGCATATTTATTGGTTATTCTAATGAAAGAAAAGCATATAGATGTTATAACAAGATATTGCAGAGAATTGTGGAGAGTGCTAATGTCAAAGTAGATGAGCTAAATAGAAGTCAAATTAGAATTTATGAGAATGAACCCATAGTGGAAATGATTATATCTGAACTGGTAGCACCCTTACCGGAACAGAGAGTTGAACCAGTTAATCCGCCAATATTAGAGAATTGTACAGTAACTCAAAAACAAGGAAGAGGAACAGAAAGTCAGAAGACTCCAAGGTATGTGAGATTGAATCATTCAGAAGATCAGATCATTGGGGATAAGAGCAATGGAGTGATGACAAGAAGAAGACCAACAACTAATGAGGTATGTTTAATTTCACAAATTGAACCAGTGTCAATAATTAAGGCATGTTAAGATGAATATTGGTTGAAAGATATGGAAGAAGAATTAGATCAAATTGAGAAAAGTAACACATGGACCTTGCTTCCCTGGCCTAAAAATAAAAGTATTATTGGAACTAAATTGGTTTTTAGGAATAAATCGAATGAGGATGCTCAAGTTATAATGAATAAGGCTAGATTGGTTTGTAAAGGATATTCTCAAAAGGAAGGAATTGATTATGGAGAGACTTTTGCACTTGTAGCTAAGATTGAAGCTGTAAGATTATTTCTTGCCTATGCTGCTTATAAAAACTACAATGTTTATTAGATGGATGTTAAATGTGCATTTTTGAATGGGGATCTTGATGAGGAAGTTTATATTGAGCAACCTAATGGTTTTTTACTATCAGATGATACAAATAGGGTTTGCAGGTTAAGAAAAGCTTTATATGGATTGAAACAAGCACCTAGAGCTTGGTATGCAAGATTGGATACATATCTTTTGAAGCTTGGCTTTACTAAGGGGAGTGCAATATATTATGAGATCACTGATGATGATATACTAATTATTGATTTATTTGTTGATTACATTATTTTTTGAGGTGGAGATAAGTTATGCATAGAATTTTCTAAAAATGTGGAGAAAGAATTTGAGATGTCTATGGTTGGTGAGATGAAATTTTTCTTAGGTTTGTATATTACTTAGACTGACAAAGGTATTTTCATTTGTCAAACTAAACATGCTAAGGAATTATTGAAGAAATTTGGTATGGGAGATTCTAAACCAGTAAGTACTCCTATGGTCACAAGTGACAAATTAACAAGAAAGATGTTTCTGCACAGATAAATCCTACAAGATATAAATCTATGATTGGAGGTCTATTTTATTTGACTCAGACTAGGCCTGACATTATGAATGTTGTTTGTATTATTTCAAGATTTCAAAGTGATCCTAGAGAAAATCATGAGATGGCAGTAGACAGGATTTTTAGATACTTGCAAGGTACATCAAAATATGGCTTGTGGTACCCTAAGTATGATAACTTTAGTTTATGTGCATATATAGATGTTGATTGGGCTAGAGATGTTGATGACCAGAAAAGAACTTTTGGTGGAGCTTTCTTCCTTGGAAAGAAGTTTGTTTCATGGATTAGGAAAAAAACAGTCATGTACTTGTTTATCTACTAGTGAAGCTAAGTATGTTGTTGTTGATACTAAGTGTACACAAGTTTTATGGATGAAGCAAATGTTGAAGGATATAAAGGTGGATTGTGATGCACTAGTAGTTATTCACAAGGTTTATGTGAACACTAAAGATCATATTGCAGATATTTTCGCTAAACCTTTACCCAAGGAATCATTTGAGTACCTGAGAGATAGATTGGGAGATTTTGCCCCTCTGGTAGAGACACGATTGATGTGGTTTGGCATTAGTCCGCCATGCACTAATCAGAGATACTATTCATTCTGACACTGATGTGGGATGCTACTGTTCAGGGGGTGTAGTCAGCTTTGTGATTCACTATTTTATGTTTTTGCTTTGATATTTTTGTTAGATTTATGGCATTGATGTCAAAGGGGGAGTGATATTGATGTGAAAAAGAAAAAGAAAGTGAAAAATAAAAAGAAAGGGGGAGAAATTCAGAGCTTTACAAAGATATTATTTACAGGAGGAGTTTGGGCTTTACCGGGTTTTCCATGTATAAATCTTGGTGTCATGTAGATGGTAGTTATTTTGTGATTATTGCTTATGCTTAATTGGTTTAACTGTTATTATGGTAAAAATGTATTGGGTTTCGGTATTAAAGTTTTAATTGCTAATGGTTTCGGTAATATGTGACAATTGATTCACCCCACCCCCCCCTCTCCGTTGTCTTCCCATGATTTGAACTGTCTAACAATTGGTATCAGATCTTTGGTCCTCTCTGCAAAAAGCTTAATTGATTGAGGAAGATCCTATGGTGACTAACAGTTCAAGTTCATCCAGTTCATCTGGAGCTATCTTTCAAAGAGATATTCCTAGGCTTGATGGAACAAAATACATAGTATGGAAGATTCAGATGGAGACTCATTTGAGATGTCTTGGCAAGGATATTTGGGAGATCACACAGAATGGTGTCACACCTTATAATCTGACATCTGGAAATCCTCCTCCAGTGAACCCAGATAAGGAGCTTGAGAATGATTGTAGAGAAAGCAAATCCTTCTTGTGTGCACTTTTTGATCAACAAATAATGGGATTAACTGACAAATCATCTAGAAGGGAAATATGGGATAAGTTGAAGACTCTTAGTGAAGGTGACCCTATAGTGAAGGTTGCTAAACTTGATGGTTACTGGGTGAGATATGAAAACCTAGAGATGGAAGAAGATGAAAGGATTACTACATTCATGGAAAGGGTAAATGAGATTGTTATGGGAATTCAATGTTGTGGTGGAACTTTGAGTGAAGATGAAATTGTTTCTAAATTTCTAAGAGTCCTACCACAGGCCTACAAAATGAAGGCAACTACTATTAATGATTTAAGAACAATGTCAAATATATCTATCAACAGAGATACCTTGGTTGGGAAACTATCTTCTTTTGAGCTTGAAGAATTTGGACCTTTTGGAGTTGTGAACCTTGAACCCACTTTTCATGCATCTACATCTACAATCGGTAAGCAAGATTTGAAAGCTTTATATGCAAAGGAATTGGAAGATATGAAGAGAGAACATGATAAGTTTGAGCAACTTGACGCACTATTTTCTAGAAGAGTACCCAAAGTACCGGTAGGAAGTGAGTATGAAGGAAAAGAACCTTTTAAATCTTTTGCATGTAATAAGATTGGTCATTTTGCATCTAGATGTCATGAAAGGAATTCAAGATCTGAAGAAAGATTTAAAACATCTTTTAAGCCTAACCTTGGATATTAGAACAAGTATAAGTATAGGAAAAACAGAGACAAATCATGCTACATAGCGAATTCAGAAGGAATTAGTCATTTTGATGATGAACCAATAGAAGACTCTGCTAGTGGTTCCGACAATGAAAAGGAATGGGTGTTCTTGGATATCAAGGAAGATGTTCCGACAGTGGAAGAGAATGTACCTGAAGAGAAGGCACTTTCTACTAAAATTGAAGACAAGGATGAATGGGTAATTGAAAGTGGTTGTTCACATCATATGACTGGAGATAATGGGAAGTTTTTGTCTTTGCAAGAATTTGATGGTAGTCTAGTTAGATTTGGAGATGACAAAGTATGTATGATTAAAGGAAAAGGAACTATATCATTGGATGGTAAGAACAATACTGACAATGTTTATTATGTTGAAGGTTTATGGCATAATCTTTTGAGTGTAGGACAATTGTTGGATAAGGGATTTCAATTACAGTTCAAGGATTGAAAATGCAAAATCATTAACAGATCTATCTTGGAGATTGCAACCAGTAACAAACTAAAGGTAATATATTTTATTTAAACTCCGGTCAGAAGACATGTTTGATTACACATATTGATGAGAGATGGCTATGATATAAAAGATCGTGTCATGTGAATTTTGGTTGCATTGTGAAGATTAGTTCAACTAAGGTAGTTAGGGATATACCTAAGATTATGAGGCCCTATAATCTGATATATAAAGAACGTCAATTAGGTAAATAGGTCATAACCTCTATTAGGAGTATACAAGATAAATCAAGTGATGTTCTTCATCTTATTCATACTAGTTTGTGTGGCCCTGGTAGAGTTAAAAGTTTTCAAGGTGATAGATTTGTCATGCTAATGATTGATGATTATTCTAGAATGATGTGGGTTACTTTTCTGAAGGAAAAATTGGAGGCATTTGAAAATTTTAAAATCTTTCAGGCTAAGGTAGAAACTGAGACATGATTGAAGATTAAATGTTTGAGGTCAGATAAGAGCAATGGAGTAATGACAAGAAGAAGACTGGCAACTAATGAGGTATGTTTAATTTCACAAGTTGAACTGGTATTAGTAATTGAGGCATGTAAAGATGAATAATGGTTGAAAGCTATGGAAGAAGAATTAGATCAGATTGAGAAAAATAACACATGGAGTTTCATTCCCCGACCCAAAAATAAGAATGTTATTGGAACTAAATGGCCTTTTAGGAATAAATTGAATGAGGATGATCAAGTTATGAGGAATAAGGCTAGATTGGTTTGTAAAGGATATTCTCAGAAGGAAGGAATTGATTATGGAGAGACTTTTGCACCTATAGCTAGGATTGAAGTTGTAAGATTAGTTCTTGCCTATGCTTCTTATAAAAACTTTAAAGTTTATCAAATGGATGTTAAATGTGCATTTTTGAATGGGGATCTTGATGAGGAAGTTATATTGAGCAACCTGATGTTTTTTCACTATCAGATGATACAAACATGGTTTGCAGGTTAAGGAAAGCTTTATATGTAATGAAACAAGCACCCAGAGTTTGGTATGCAAGATTGGATAAATATCTTTTAAATCTTGGTTTTACTAAAGGTAGTGCTAAATTACAAAATCACTAGTGATGATATATTGATTATTGAAGTATTTGTTGATGACATTATTTTTGGAGGTGAAGATATGTTGTGCATAGAATTTTCTAAGAATATGGAGAAAGAGTTTGAGATGTCTATGATTGGTGAGATGAAATTTTTCTTACATTTACAGATTACTCAGACTAACCAAGGTATTTTTATCCGTCAAACTAAGTAAGCTAAGGAATTGTAGAAGAAATTTAATATGGGAGATTCTAAACCAGTAAGTACTCCTATGGTTGCGAGTGAGAAATTGACAAGGAAAGATGTTTCTGTATAGATAAATCCTACAAGATACAAATCTATGATTGGAGTGATGAATACTAAGAGGGGGGTAGGTGAATTAGTATACCAAAAAATACTGTACTTAAACACTTTAACAATCTAGTAGTAAACTGGTAAAACAATTTAACAAACAAACCGATTAACACACATGCAAACCAAATAGCAAATAAGGCATTCACCCATAGAAGCACAATCACCATAACACAAGAGATTTTGACATGGAAACCCAAATGGGAAAAACTACAGTGAGATGAAACTCACAAGTAACTATCTGTAGAATAGTAACCAGACCGATTAAGGTCATACAATGTTCTTTGCCAGAACAAATCCTGTTAGGAATCTCAATCTCTGTTAGGAGATAAGTCTGATTAAAGACTACCTTGTGAGAGAATTTTAGATCCATAGATGTGAACCACCTTGTTAGTGGATTTACAAAGGATTTTCTGGGCCTACCCGGTTAAGGGTTTCTAACTTGTCAAAGATGTGAGTAATCAACAAGTGAATGATCTAGCAAATGGCACAGTCTCCTTGATTAGATCCATTGTAGCTCATAGCTAATGCTCTTCAGCATTACTTTAGTCTTCAGTAAATCCACACTCTGTTGTAGTACATAGACTTGATCTTCTCAGTTAAGATCGCACATACAAGAGCTTCAACGACCACCAAAACCTAACAACTACACTCATACATACACATTCAAAAGCCTAGACATGATGTCCTTAAAAGGAATCTGATTTCATGTTGGTCTAGTAGGATTACATTGCAAGTTCCTAGGTTCATTGTATCTAGACACATTTGGTAACATGACACAAAATCACCATCAAAGTGTCGGTGGATGGTAACTCATCACAAAAATATACCGGTTTATACAATTTTTCAAGTTACCGGTTGGTAACTCAAAGTAATACCAGTTCAAACAAATTTTCAGTTGATAAAAATTAAAGACTGGGAAAAAGATAACTACCACTTGATCTCTCTATGCATCTTGGGTCTTTATACCACTTGAGATCGGTAAATACTTTCTGCATAACATCAATAGTCTAAAGACTACAATCATGATACTAGTTTGGAACAATTACCGGTTGAGCATAATTTATACATTCACAAAGTGATCTCATAGCAAGTGTGTGTCCATCAATGAAAATCACAACATAACCATCAAAATGCCAACATGGAGGTCTTCTTTATTTGACTCAGACTAGGCCTAACATTCTGAATGTTGTTTGTATTGTTTCAAGATTTCAAAGTGATCCTAGAGAAAATAATGAGAGTGTGGTGAAAAGGATTTCTAGATACTTGCAAGGTATATAAGAATATGGTTTGTGGTACCCTAAGGATCATAACTTTAATTTATGTGCATATACATATGCTGAATGGGTTAGAGATGTTGATGACAGGAAAAGTACTTCTGGTAGAGCTTTCTTTCTTGGAAATAATTTGGTTTCATGGATCAACAAGAAATAGTCATGTACTTCTTTATCTACTACTAAAGCTGAGTATGTTGTTGTTGCTACTAATTGTACACAAGTTTTATGGATTAAGCAAATGTTGAAGGATATAAAGGTGGATTGTGATGCACCGGTAGTTATTCACTATGATAACTCTGCTACTATTGATACATCAAAGAATCCGACATTTTATTCTAAGACAAAGCACATATCTATCAAGTATAATTTTTTGAAGGAAAAGGTGGAAGGGAATGAAGTTATATTGGTTTATGTGAATAGTAAAGAGAAGATTGCAGATATTTTCACTAAAACTTTGCCCAAGGAATTGTTTGAGTACTTGAGAGATAGATTGGGAGTTTCTGCCCCTCCGATAGAGACTTGATTGATGCAGTTTGGCATCTGTCTGGTATGCATTATTAGATATACTATTCATTCTGACACTGATGTGGGGATGGTACTGCTCAGGGGGATTAGTCATCTTTGTGATTTAGTGGTTTATATTTTTGCTTTGATATTTTTGTCATATTTTTGGCATTGATGTCAAAGAGGGAGAGATATTGATGTGAAAAAATAAAATTAAAGGGGGTAGATATTGATAGGGAGAAATTAATAGCTTTACAAAGATATTATTCACAAGGGGAGTTTGGTCATTATTTCAGAGTTGTATGTGGGAAATTGTTGGTTGTCTTCCATTGGGGGAGACTTGTTTGGCATTTCTTGGTACTTAGATGTTTTTCACATCTAGTGTTTCCATCAATTCCAAAGGGAGAGATTGTTGGCTATTTGGTGTAATTGATTATGTGTTCCATTGATGTTTTGTCATTGATACCAGCACTAGTTGTTTGGATGCTTTACTGACACCCTTCTAGTCTTGGTAGGTTGAGTGGTTTCTGGTTGATCTAGATTCAACATGATCCCGGTTGAGTGGTTTCGAGTTGATCTAGATCCGACATGATCTAGTAGGCTCCGGTATGATTTGGTTATGGAATTGGCTTCTGGTACTGGTGAGGGTTTCATCAGCAGAGGTCTTGATGAAGATATTTGATGAATTGCATAAGTGGTGTTGGTGCAGCTTCTGGTGGAGTTTCAAGATGTTGTTGGTGATTATACTCGAGACTTAGCGGATGGCGATTATTGTTGTAGCGTATGGACCGACTTTAATGTAATGTGTGGATTGGACCTCTCGATGTGTTTCTGGGATATCTTATGTGTTGGATATTATTTGTTTGGTGTAAGGCCGATATGATTTGTAATCATGTAATGCTTTTATTATCTGGTGGCCGACCTAATTGTTTATGATCAAGGGTTTGTGTATATAGATGTAAGATCTCATTTTAGATCATATGGTAGAGATCATATGGTTATGAGAAAGGAATGTAATGTGTGAATAATGTAATATCATTTAGGTAGAGGATTTTCTCGATCATTGGAGATCAAATTGGGTTAATTTAAGAGGATTTATTCCTCTGGTATTGAGCTTAACTAGAACTTTACTCAGGCATAGGAGATGCTATCTTTTGCAGCTCAACACTTCTCTGGATTGTAGTCTGGATTTCTATGTAGTCAATGAGGCTCCTTTTGTGATGAGTAGTGCACTCTAGGCTATTGGCCTTCCTGCAAGTGTAGGCCCCTCAATTTTTTTCACATATTTACTACATAAATATTATCTGACTATGGGTAGGCTTCCCACCATGGTTTTTCCCTTTATCAGGTTTTCAATGTATAAATCTTGGTGTCATATAGATGGTATTTATTCTATGATTATTATTTATGCTTAATTGGTTTAACTGCTATTCCAATATAAATGTTTTGGGTTCTAGTATTAAAGTTTTAATTGCTAATGGTTTCGGTAATCTATGACAACTGATTCACCCCCCTTGCCTTGTCAGTTGTCTTTCGGTTATTTGAACTATCTAACAAAACATAAACTAGTAGATTGTAGCAATAACAGATAAGAAAATTGACAACACAAAACACAACACCAAGATTTTTGATGTGGAAAATTCAGTTAAAGGGAAAAGCCACGGTAGGAACCTACCCATGGTAAGATGATACTCTGTAGTAGTATGTGAAAATATTACAATGGGGAATGCACATGCATTCAAGCACACTACCTAGAGCTCACTACTAAAAAGATATATGCTTGATAGGCTACAACCCTTAGCAAAGTCTCATTGACTTATAATATGATTTGGACTACAATCTGAAAGGAATGAATTGCAATGATAGCATATACAAATGCCTGATGATAATTCTCGTTAAGCACAATTGTCTTCTTTGCAACACCAAACTCACCACAACACTTCACTAAATGATAACTCACTTGTTCACAAAATCACCTCTCTCAGATAATGCAAATATAATACTAACACCTAAATTACATAAGCATCTCACCTATATATACAAATCATCAACCTTGATAACAAGGTTGGCTAAACCCTCAACCCTCAACTCATAATTACAAAAAATTACATTACACGATACAAAGATTGACTACTAGACCAATATTATGATTTACTTTACATAACATGGACCTAATTCAAATTCACGATCGGTTACATCCACCAGAAATTCCACCAAGAATAACCGCAACATGCTACACCACCAAAAATACCACATAACACAAAAATCATCACCGATTCGTAGAAACCACAAAAAAATCACACAACAATCAATGAGGATCGTCAAAACAAATAGGAAATGACTAAGAAATACCATCAAGCACGTTAGAATCATCCAAAACAATTTCACCAACACCTCTTTTCAAATCTTCATCGGTCAACGTCTCAAAGCTCAAGAACACAACCAATCAACAACTATCACAAGGAAAGATAACTTGTAGAGAACCAAATCATGAACTATATGAAATGAAGATACACTATATCATCCAAAATAATAATCCAAAGTCTCAACACAAGATCTCATCACACCAAAATATACTAGAGGAAATACCGGATTCTGCAAAACAGTGATCAACAAAACCAAACTACAAAACCAGATCAAAAACTCTTCCCGAACTGATCGGAATAGACCATAGGAATATGTTGACATCAATGAGAACAACATATCGTAGTAGCAGCAATGATAAACCAAATTGAACAATCTCCCCAATAATCCAACAATCTCCCCCTTTGGCATTGATGACAACATATGAATGTGAAAAACAACCAATGCAAAGAAAAAAGATATCACTAGCAAAGTCCCCCTAAGATCAAGATAGATAAAGAATTTTTTCACATGATCTCACTCCCCCTTTGACAACAATGCCAAAGATCTCTAAAATAGAAAATCAAACTCTCAATACAGAATCATGAATCTCTCTCCCTGGGATACACAACCAAATCAATAGACTACTCCAGTAGAGGAGCAACACCAACAAATCAATCTAGATAAAAGAATAAGACTCTGAATTCTACCTACATGATGCAACTTAATGCATCTAATTCTCATCGGGAGGGGGATACCCTAAAATTGTCTCTCAAATAGACAAATGTATATGCAGGCAAAGGCTTACTGAAAATATCAACAATTTGTTCCTTTGTCGATACATATTTCAGATTCACATTTTCTTCACTGTCTTGCTCTCTCAAGTAATTATATTAAATTGATATATTCTTAGTCTCTAAATGTTGCACTAGATTCTTAGACATGTTTATAGCACTAGAATTATCATAGTATATAACAGTAGGCTCATCATAAATAACTCTGATATCTTTCAACCTTTGCTTCATCCAAACTATCTAAGTGAAATTACTAGCAACGACAATGTACTTAGCTTCAGTAGTAGATAAAGATATTGAATCTTGTTTCTTGCTAGCCCATGAAACCAACTTCTTACCTAAAAAGAATACTCCACTCGTAGTACTCTTTTGGTAATCAACATCACCAACCCAATATGCATTAGTGTAAGAACACAACATAAAATCAACATTCTTTGGATACCATAAACCATAATCCTCGGTTCCCTTTAGATATCTGATTATTCTTTTAAGAATAGTGACATGAATCTCCTTTGGATTAGCTTGTTATCTAGCAGCCCTATACACAACATGCATAATGTCAGGTATAGTCTAAGTAAGACATAGCAGTCCACCAACCATAGATCTATACAAACTTTGATTAGCTTTACGAGATTCATCATTTTTAGACAATTTACAACTAGTCACCCTAGGAGCTCCAACCGGTTTGGAATCATCTAATCCAAACATCTTCAACAATTCCTTCAAATACTTAGTTTGAAATATAAAGATACCTTTTCATGTCTATGCAATCTGCAAACTTAAGAAAAATTTCATCTCACCAATAATAGACATCTCAAATTATTTTTGCATATCAATGGAAAAATTCATACTCATATCGATCAGGTTTTTCAATGTAAAATTCTTCTTCTAGATCACCATTCATAAATGTAGATTTGACATCTATTTGATATACCTTGAAATATTTATAAGCAACATAAGAAAGCAACAATCTAACAACTTCAATTCTGGCAACCAGAGAAAAAGTTTCTTCATAATCAATCCCTTCTTGCTTTGAATATCCTTTGCAGACCAGTTTGGCTTTATTTCTGACTACTTCATCGACTTCATTCAATTTGCTCCTAAAAACCCATTTAGTACCAATAACATTTTTATCCTTAATCTTGGCACAAGTTCCCAAGTGTTGTTCTTTTCAATCCGATCTAACTCTTATTCCATGGCTCTAATCCGGTTATCATCTTTACAGGCTTCAACAACATCTTTAGGTTCAATTTTAGAAATCAAACATACTTCTTCTGCAACTAAGCTTCTTCTAGTCATCACACCTTTATTATTATCACCAATAATCTGATTCTCAAAATGATTTAGTTTGACATACCTCAAAGTCTTCTGATTGTCTCGATTCTCAAGTTCCTGCAAATCATCATCAACAACAACAACATCCAGATTTATAGTCTCTACTGCTTAGGCTCTTTAGGCTGAATAGGAGCTAAAACAACATTTTGAGCTTCATCATAAGCACTGATCTCCTTACCAAGGTTTTCATCCACCTTCACATTTGCACTCTCAACTATATTTCTCAGACTCTTATTATAGCACTGGTAGGCTTTGCTGTTTGTAGACTATCCCAAAAAGATACCTTCATCACTTCTATCATCAAACTTTCCAGTATCCTCATCTCTCTTGATATAGTATTTTATACCAAAAACTTTGAAATATTACATAGTAGGAAAATGGCCAAACCAAATCTCATAAGGGGTCTTACCAGTATCACCTTTGATATGAACTCTATTGAATGTATAGATTGCAATGCTAATAGCTTCTCTCTAGTATACCTTAGGAACATTTCCTTCAATCAACATGATTCTTGCAGCATCCAAAATAGTACAGTTCTTCCTTTCAACAATCCCATTCTGTTGTGGGGTCCTAGGAGCAGATAGTTGTCTTTTGATTCCATGCATCTTACAAAAAGAATTGAACTCACCGAAACATAATTATCCACCTATATCAGATCTTAGACACTTCAACTTCAATCTGGACTCAGTTTCAACTTTAGCTTTGAATATCTTGAATTTCTCAAATACTTCTGATTTTACTCTGAAAAGACAACCCACATCATTTTGGAATAATCATCAAGTTGTAGCATAAAGTATCTATCACCCTGCACACTTCTAATATTTTTAGGTCCACACAGGTCAGTATGCACAAGATATAACAATCCATGAAATGTATACCATTTTCTCTTGAAAGAAATCCTTGTTTGCTTACCCAACTGACATTCCTTACATACTAGATTAATAGGTTTAACAATCTTAGGAAGATCTCTAACAGCTTGCGTAGAACTGATCTTGATCAATGAATCAAAGTTTACAAGACACATTCTTCTATGCCACAATCGACTCTCATCTATCTTAGCAATCAAATAACTTTTCTCACCAGCATTCACATGAAAAATGTTACCTTCAGTCTTAGTTCTAGATGCAATCTCTATACCAGAGGCATTCAAGATCTTGCATTTACCATCTTTGAATTGTATATAATAACCATTATCAACAATCTGTCCAACACTCAAAAGATTATGCTTCAAACCTTCAAGACACAAAACATCATCAATGTTATTCTTACCATCAAAAGAAATAGAACCTCTCCCATGGATTACACAGGCTTTGTCATCTACAAATATAACTATTCCACCATCATATCTTTCCATGTTTACAAATTTTCTTTTGTCACTGTTCATATGATGTGAACAATCGATGACAATCACCCATACACCCTTTTCATCTACCCTTGCAGCCAAAGATTTCTACTCAATAAAACAGCTAGTGGAATTAATAAGCATAGGTATATCCTCTTTAATGGCAATAAACACAACTTCATCTTCTTCTGATTCATCATCTGTAACACCTTCATCTACAACATAATAACAGTTTTTTTGGTTCCTAAAATTCCGGTTAAACTTATAAGGCTTATCATACTTTTCATACTTCTCATACTATCATTCCTATCATGCTTATCAAACTTATCATGTCTGTCATACTTAGCCATTCTTTCCGAGAATCTAGAAGCAAAATGTCCTATCTTATTATGAGAAAATTTTTTCAAGGGCAACTTTCCATCATGCTTGTCGACACCTTTAGACAATCTTCCGACAATTAGTGCTTCAAGCTCATCAAGCTCTCTTTCTTTCTCTTCTATCTCTCTTCTTTCTCTTTCATATATAGATATCCTACTCATTAGCATCATATTTCTTCTTATCGGATACCAATGTTGATGCTTTGAATGTTGTCTCAGACTTTTCATGTGATTCTCCAAATTTGCTTAGCTCAAATGCAACAAGTTTTCCAGCCAACGCATCTCTTGTCATTGTAGTTACACTCTAGATCTCTTTAATATCAGCAACCTTATGTTTGTAAGAAGGCAAAGATTTGAGAACCTTAGAAATAATCTCATCTTCTTTAATGTTTCCACTGGTAGATCTAATACCAAGGACAAGTTCATTCACCTTAGCTATGTATGAATGTATGTTCTTAGCATCTCCCATCTTCATTGTCTCATACTTTCCTTTTAAACTCTGCAACTTAGCAACTTTCACTTGACTATCACCTTCATACAAGTTTTCAAGCTTCACCCAGATCTCATGTGCAACCCTGAAGTTCCATAACATTTATCATTTCAGAATTAGTCAGGGAACTAAGAAATGCTTCCTTCACTCTCATGTTATATTCAAATTCCTAATTCTCATCAGGAGTGGATGGTCCATTCTGAGAAACAACATAGGCATTCTTAGTAATCTTCCAATAATATTCTCAAAGGCATTTCAAATGCACTTCCATCCATCTCTTCCACATAGTATAGTTGCTTCCATCAAACCTCAAACTAATCTTCTTGAAAAGAATACCTTGAGCTGCCATCATGGATCTCCTCAAGTGATTAAGCTTCAACCGGAGGATCTAGCTCTGATACCAATTGTTAGCAGCAATCAAGAAGGAAGACTAAGAGGGGGGGGTGAATCAATCTCCATCAGATTACAAAAAATTAAACTTCAAAACATAAACTGATAGACTGCAACAATAACAAAAAAGAAAATTAACAACACAACACACAACACCAAGATTTTTGACATGGAAAACCTGGTTAAGGGAAAAACCACGGTGGGAACCTACCCATAGTAAGATGATGCTCTACAGTAGTATGTGAAAATATTATAATGGGGAATGCACATGCATTCAGGCACACTGCCTGGAGCTCAATTCTCAAAAGATATATGCCTAGAAGGCTACAACCCTCAAGAAAGTCTCACTGACTTACATTATGATTCAAACTACAATCCAAAAGGAATGAACTGCAATGATATCATCTACAAATGTCTAATGATAGTTTCGGTTAAGAATAGTTGTCTGCTCTAAAACATCAAACTCACCACAACACTTCACCAAATGACAAATCACTTGTCAGACATAATACTGACACCGAAATTACATAAGAATCTCACCTATATATACAAATCATCAATCTTGATAACAAGGTCAGCTAAACCCTCAATCCTCAACTCACAATTACAAAAAATTACATTGCACGATACAAAAATCAACCACCAGACCAATATTATGATTTACATTACATAGCATGGACCTAATTCAAATTTCCAAATGATTACATCCACCATAAATCTTGGCAAGAACAACTGCAACACGCTACACCACCAAAAATACTGCATAACACGAAAATCATCATTGGTTCATATAAATCACAAAAAACTCGCACAACGATCAATGTGGATCACTAAAACAAATAGGAAATGACTAGGAAACACCAGCAAGCATGTTAGAATCATCTGGAATAGTTGCACCAACACCTCTTTTCAAATCTTCATCAGTCAACGTCTCAAAGCTCAAGAACACAACCAATCAGCAACTATCAGGAGGAAAAATAACTTGCAGAGCGCCAAATCATGAACCATATGAAATGAAGATACACTATATCATCCAAAACAATAATCTAAAGTCTCAACACAAGATCAAATCACACTGAAATATACCAGATTCTTCAAACTAGTGATCAACAAAACCAAACTACAAAACTGGATCAAAAACTCCTCCCAAACTCACTAGAATAGACCATAGGAATATGTTGACATCAATGACAACAACATACTCAAGTAGTAGCAATGATCAAACAAATCCAACACATGTATGATATCTTAAGGGGTCATGTGGTGTTGTAATACATGCATGGCTCAATTAGGACCCCATGTGACCCTTAACGACATCATGTAACATCTCTTCCTCTCCCCCCATCTCCCTCCCTCCCTTTTTTATTCATCTCTCTCTCTCTCCTTCCCTCCCTCCCTCTCCCATCTCTCTCTCTCTCTCTCTCTCTCTCTCTCTCTCTCTCTCTCTCTCTCCCCCTTAACAACATGAGCCTTTAGGTGCATATGATGTCCTAAGGGGTCATATGGTGTCACGGGGTGACAAGATGAACCATTATTACAATATAAAAGCAGTGCCAATATTGCTTATAAAAGTTGACACCTAAGGGGTCATATGGTATCCTAAGGGGTCATAGGACACCATATGACCCCTTAGAATACCATATGACCCATAATGACATCATATGGTGTCCTAAGGGGTAATATGGTGTCTTAAGGGGTCATGGGACACAATACGACCCCTAAGACACATTATGACCCATTACGACACCTAAAGAGTCATATGGTGTCCTAATGGGTCATAGGACACTGTATGACCCCTTAGGACACAATATGACCCCTAACGGCACCTAAGGGTTCATATGACAAAATATGACCCCTTAGAACACAATATGATCCATAACAACACCTAAGGGGTCATATGGTGTCCTAAGGGATCACAAGATACCATATGACCCCTGAAAACAACATACGTCCCATAACGACACCTTATGGTGTCGTAAGGGGTCATATGGTGTCATAAGGGGCCATATGGTGTTCTAAGGGGTCATAGGACACAATATGACCCCTTAGGACATAATATAACCCCTAACGACACCATATAACCCTAATGTGGTGCTCTAAGGGGTCTCTCTCTCTCTAGCTCTGTCTCTCTCTCTCTCTCTCCCTCTTAGGACCCCACATAACGCCACATCACCCTTTAGGAGCATATGATGTCCTAAGGGGTCAAAATGGAAAGATGGCATTATGGTGTCATAAGGTGGCAAGATGAACCATAATTACAATATAAAAAGCAGTACCAATACTGCTTACAAGAATAACAAACTAGCATGCTCCTCCTCTCTCCCTTCTTCCATACTCCATCCATCTCTCTCTTCTTCTCTCCCTCCCCACTCTTTCTCTCCCCCTACCCCCTTTATCTCCCTTACTTTCCCATGCCCCCCCCTCTCTCTCTCTCCCTCTCTCCCTTAGGACCCCACATAACACCTAATGACATCATGTGACCCCTTAGCACACCACATGACCCATTAGGAGCATATGATGTCCTAAGGGGTCATATGGTGTCCTAAGGTGGAAAGTGTAATGTCATAAATTGTACGCACTTGCTAAAGCAGTACAATTTAACACCTAGTTTAGCACCCGCCTTGGCGCAGTTCGCATTTTGCATTGCATTTCCCCTTTAGTACTTAATTAATCATATTAATTAGGTCTAAGGTCCTATTTCATCATCCTCCACATCATAAAGTCGGGCCCTTTCGTTAAAGTGTGCCCCTTTTCATGTGATTCCTCCAATGCATCATCTAATCGAAAACCCTAATTGAGTCCTATTTTGAACTTGGGGGCTTGATTTCGGGGGTCAAAACATCTCAAAATCACCTGTAACTTCAGGATTCTCTCTAAAATCATCATATCTGACGGCCCTGAAAATTTGGTGAAAAGTTGCCAGGACCATGGCGCCCGAAGTGCACAGGATCCTAGACATTTTCCCCAAAATTTTAGGAGCACGATCCAATCATAAAATAAAGCTTAACCCCAAGAAATTGGCGGGATATTCAATCTCTAGGTCGGCCAAAAGACGAAATTGCGACCTAGGGTTTCATACATAAGAGCTCTCTTTCTTCATTTGAAGGGATTGGAATTTTGTTTTCAGGAACCTCATATGCAGCAAAAGAGCAGATCTTTGAAGACTTCAACAACTTTCAACATCCCTCTATCAAGCATTTATCAATTCCAATCATCCATTTAGGGCTTGGAAGACATTGAAGAACAATAGGAGATTACTGACTGAAGATTGGCTTGTACCCCTCCCTTGAGGGTTGGGTATGATTTCATGTTGTTTTCATGTCTTTGCATAAGCTTCAATATCTCATTTATTCATGCTTTAGATCACTTTGCATCTTGATTTAGAGCATTTACATTATCATTTACAAACAATTAGGGTTTACTTTCTAGGTTGCTCTAGTTTGCTTACTTGCATTTTAGATCTTGCACACACACAAGGTCTGCACACACATTACTTTTACAATACAACTTGTCTATTCGTGGAGGTGGAAATCATCGAAATGGGGGTTTGACTAAGGCAAAACCCTATATAGCCACCCAAACACCTTTTTCAGATATAAGTGCAGGTTTCGAGACTCGGACAACGCCGTAGGTTGCAGATCCAAAAAAAGCAGGTCGAGACAGCACCCCACACCAAATTGCAGAGCAGAATACCAGGACAGGGGCGTGGGGCACCCTAGTCCTGTCAGGATAGGGGCACTGGGTGCGCTGGTCCCTGGGACAGAGGCGCTGGGCGCCTTGGTCCTCCTGACAGACAACATTTCAGACAGTTTTCCAGAGTGCAAAACAACAGTTTCAGGTGCAGTTCCGGGACAGAATCAGGACAGTGGCGCCCGCGCCCCCGTCCTGAACATTTTCAATCAAATTTTGACTCCGAGTACACATCTGCATTCTTGTTTTATCCTTGTGTTTACAGCTTTCCATTGTTTAAGTTCAATTCTGCAAATCTTGTTGTTAGCTCATACTTGCATTTTAGGGTTAGGAATTGAACTTGCATAATCTTACCTTTCAAATACAACAAAGGAATAGAAATCCTAATAGGTAGCCCGTGGCTCTCTCTTTCACAAAAAGAAGTAGCCAATTGTGTGATACCTCTAAGCTCTTTCGTATTCCGTAATGTGTGACAAGAGGTAGGATTAGGGCATGATAACCTAGTCTCGCTTTTTCCCCCACACATTTTGGTGAACCCGACATGAAGCTATCATTGCTTCTTCTTGCATTGCATTTATTAGATCTAGATCTAGATTTAGTGTGTTTTCATTTCATTTTCATTAAAAAGAAAAAAAAAAGAGGGTGTTTGTTTGCATTGTGTGTTTAAATTTTCATGCAACTTTTTATTTCAAAATGTCAGACTTTTATTTGCAAAATGTTCATGCTTATGATGATTATTATGAGTATAGCCAAGATGAATTAGATGAAGCTTTAGATGATTTTTTGAACCCTAAAGATGCCAAACCTTCATTTTACCAAAAACTCATAAACCTTGTTACTATGCCATTTCGTTGTGATGAGAAAGATAAGTTGAATGAGTCCTCTCAAGGGTACATTCCTATCCACTCTTCCACTGAATCTAGTAACATGGTTGTTTTCAATAATCCCCTCTATGAGGAGATGTCTCCTTTTGAATCAAAGGATAAACCTTTTAATAGATATGATCATGCTTTGTTGGATGATGCTCTTGATGACTTTGTGGCTTTATCGAAATCTTTAAACAAGAACAAGACTTCTAAATTGGTTAACATGATAAACTTGAATGAGCATAAAAAGCCTCTCTTTGAAGTCCAAGGTGCTTATCCTTCTCCCACCTTTCAAGTTCCTAAATCACCTCTCCTTACTGTCTAGGGAGGGTATGATCATGATTCCTTTCGTACTCCGAATAAACCAATCATCACTGTGCAAGGAAGAAAACCTATAAGTCCTTATAGTTATGCCAAGCAAATAACTAGAGAGAGTTATCATGCAGTTGCCCATACTTATCACACCAGAAATAATAGGCAACCTAGTCCTCCTCCTGTTATTCTAGTTTCTCTTCTGAATCCTCAACCAATTCTTCCGCAAGCTCCACGTATTTCACAAGTTCTTAGCAAGGAATATGATCTCATAGAACAACTTAAAGTTACCCCTGCTAAGATATCCCTTTGGGATTTGATTCAAACTTCTTCCACTCATCATGGCATGTTACAAGATGCCTTGAAAGATTTGAATGTTCCTCCACTGAATACATCTTGTAATATAGCATCTTTGGTTAACTTTGTGATGAATCCTAAAGCTCAAATTGTGTTTACCCAAGATGAGTTGCCTACTAGTGAAATTCAACATCAATATGATCCCTTGATGATTGTGGTTATCATGAAAGACACTGCTATAAGACGAACACTAGTAGATAATGGCTCTGGTCTTAATGTGTGTAGCATTAATCTTTTGCATAAGATGAATGTGGATACATCCTTAATTAAGCCAGACTCTTGTCCTATTCGAGGCTTTGATAATGTGGCTAAAACTTCATTAGGTACTATCACCTTACCCATCACAGTGGGGCCTGTTACTTTGCCTACTCCTATCCATGTTATGTCAGGAAATCTAACATACAACTTGTTATTAGGGAGACCTTGGATTCACAGTATGCAAGTTGTCCCCTCTACATTGCACAGACAAGTTAAATTTATCTATAACAATAAGACATATACCTTGATAGGTGATACTAATTTCCAAGCTTGTTTACAAACATCTACTTCCAAAGGGGGTTCTTCTAAGCCTTCCTCGTCTAGTGATGACTCTTTAAACAAGATACCTATCGATGAATCCTCACTCTCTGATGATCAAAATTCTTTGGACGAGCCTAGAGCTCCTGAAGAAGACTCTTCTCGACTTGAAACTACACATAAGAAGGATTTTGATCTTGAGAAGGTTCTCGCAGACGACGATTGGGGATCCCTTGATTTTAATCCCACCTTTGTAGGTGAATATAAGGTTCCTTCTAGAGAGCTTAAAGTTGAAAAGAAGGAAGAAGCTAAAAATCAATCAACACTACCTGAGCCTATGAGCAATAATTTTGTGGCCGCTTCTCAAACTTCTTCTCCTCACACCTCTAATTCTGAAGAGTTTGATTCTTTGTCTTATGAAAAAATGCCTTCTCTTTCTAAAATGGCTGATCGTTATGGTCGTGGTTTTCGCATTTTTTCTAAGCATGGGTATCATGGAAATGGTTGTGGCGCTCACGAACAAGGGATAAAAGTTCCTCTAGAGAATAATCTTCACAATTATGCCTTTGGACTTGGCTATAATCCCTGCAAGTGTACTAAAGCTTCTAAGAGACCATGTATTAGTGTTAATACTATTTCTACATCTTTATCAATACAACACCCCGAGTATATTGATGGGGATCCTTCGTGTGCCTATGCTTTTGATGTTTTCCCTACCGATGATGCTTTAGCTGAATTTTTGGGAGCCTATGACACTCTTCCTCGTTATCATCACAATAGGGGACTCCCTTATTGTTTGAACGCTGAAGCCTATTTTGGAAAAGAGATTGATAATGATGAGATTGTGAAAGAATTCCCTCAGTTAAAGGATACTCCTCAACAAAGTAATCTTCTCATAAGTGACACCGCTAATGTTAAGATGGATCCTTGCAATGAAGAAAAAGTTATTAAAATTGGAAAATGTTTGGATGAAGAGGAACAGAAACAATATGAAGATTTATTGCATAAATTCCCTGAGATCTTTGCTTGGACATACTCTGACATGCCTGGTATAGATCCTAAGATTGTTACTCATAATATTGTCTTAGTCCCTGATGCTAAGCCCGTGAAACAAAAGATTCAAAAAATGAATCCTAAGGTGGCTCTGCTTGTTAATGCTGAGATCGAAAAGTTATTGGAGGCTGGATTTATCCGCCCTATTGATTATTCCCCATGGATTTCAAATATTGTCACTGTGGCTAAACCAGATAATAAAATAAGAATGCGTACCGATTTCCAAGATTTAAATAAGGCTTCTTTAAAAGATGATTTCCCTCTTCCAAACATTGACATGATAGTTGATTCTACGGCAGGACATGCCTTGTTATCCTTCATGGATGGCTTTTCGGGATACAATCAAATTTTCATTAACCCTCAAGATCAATTCAAAACCGCTTTCACCACTCCTTGGGGTACGTTTTGTTGGATAATGATGCCTTTCGGACTTAAAAATTCTGGTGCAACTTATCAACGAGCGATGACCCTTATCTTTCACGATTACATGCATAAGATTTTAGAAGACTATGTTGATGATGTTTTAGCCAAATCCATTCTTCGCATAGATCATATTAAAATCCTTCGTCAAATCTTTGAAAGAATTCGTAAATATCACATGCGCTTGAATCCCCGAAAATGTGTTTTTGGTGTGGATAGTGGAAAACTATTAAGATTCATAGTTTTGCATCATGGGATTGAGGTGGATACTAAGAAAATAGATGCTATTATCAACATGCCACCTCCTAGAAATGTGTCTCAACTCAAAAGCTTACAAGGAAAGATTCAAGCTATTCGTAGTTTTGTATCTCAACTTGCGGACCGTACCTTTCCTTTTACTCAACTTCTCAAAAAGAATATCACTTTTCAATGGAATGAAGATTGTCAGCAAGCATTTGAAGATTTAAAAATGTATCTGGCTAATCCTCCTATCCTTCGACCGGCTGAATCTTCTAAACCGTTCCTTCTTTATATGGCTGCGTCCTCTCATGCTCTTGCAGCATTATTGGCACAACATGATAAAGATGGTAAGGAGTGTCTGGTTTATTATATAAGTCGTACCTTACTCGATTATGAGACCTGATATTCTGCGATAGAAAAACAATGCTTGGCCTTGGTGTTTGCGACTCAGAAATTGAGACATTATCTCTTAAACTTAGAAGTCCATTTCATGGTAAAGTTTGATCCTTTGAAGCATCTTTTCTCTAAAACTGATTTATCAGGATGCCTAGCTAAGTGGGTTATGATGTTAATTGAATTTGACCTTAAATTTGTTTCACAAAGAGCAATTAAAGGGAAAGCATTGACCGATCACCTAGCTGAGGCCCCTTCACCTTTTTCCTTCCCTAACCCTGTGTCTTTTCCTGACGACTTCATTCTTTGTACAGAGAAAGATGAAACTTGGGAATTGTATTTTGATGGCTCTAAGTGTCGTACGGGATTGGGGGTAGGTGTTGTTCTGATTTCTCCTACAAAGAAGTCTATTCCCTTATCTTATAGTCTCAATTTCCTATGTACCAATAACATTGCTGAGTATGAGGCTCTTATAGCAGGAATAAAGGCAGCCTTAGCTCTGAATATAAAACACATACATATTTTTGGAGATTCTCAACTGATTATAAGACAAGTAACAGGACTGTATCAAGCAAAACAAGACAATTTATCACAATATAAAGACCTTGCTATCTCTTTGTTACAAAAAATTGATTCTTACACCATAGAACCTGTTCCTCAAAAAGATAATCGACATGCGGATGCAATGGCATGTCTGGCTTCTCTTGTATCTTTAGAGGACCTTGTGGTTGATCTTAAATTTGTTATTCACAACCTTACTTCTCCAGCTATTGTAGATGATCCCAGCCTGGTGACATGTTGCGACTTCATAGACTCAGATGAATGGTACTCACATATCATAAGATACTTGACTGATGGTACCTTTCCTGATTCCGCTAATAGGAACACTAGGGCTAGAATTCGCAAGTTGTCCGCTAGGTATATCATTCTTTCTAATGTTCTTTACCGAAGGGGTTATAACGGTCTTCTCCTTCGCTGTCTTAACAAATCAGAAATCCCTATTGCTCTTGAAGAGGCGCATTCAGGTGCCTGTGGGGGGCATTTTGGAGGTAAATCCTTGGTTCAAAGATTACTTTGTATGGGATATTATTGGCAAACTATGCAGCAGGATTCTTTTTCATTTGTTAAGAAATGTCATCAATGTCAACAACACAATAATTTGATTCATGCTCCTGCCCAAGAACTCTGTTCTCAGGTAGCTTCTTGGCCTTTCTCTGCATGGGGGTTGGATCTCATCGGTAAAATCTCTCCTCCTTCATCTCAAGGACATACTTTCATTATAACTGCAACAGATTACTTTACAAAGTGGGTAGAAGCTGTTCCTCTTCGCTCCACTACAGTCGAAGTGATTTGTCGATTTCTTCTAGAAAACATTATTTCTCGATTTGGGATACCTTCCACTATAATCTCTGATAATGGGACATCATTTAAGAACAAAGACGTGAAGCAATTTCTTGAGAAATATCATATTAAACATCGATTTTCTACACCATACTATCCTCAATCAAATGGTCAAGCCGAATCATCCAATAAAATAATCGAACAAATTCTTCGCAAAACCATGAACAAGCATGGTAAGGATTGGAGTACTCAGCTAATCTATGCTCTTTGGGCCTACCGAACGAGTGTATGAATTGCCATGGGAACTACTCCTTATAATCTTATTTATGGTGCTGATGCTATTATGCCTTTAGAATTAGAGATTCCATCACTTAGAGTTTCTCTCAAAGGTATAATAGATGATGACTCCTATAGAGAACAAAGACTTCAATAGCTTGAGATGCTTGATGAACAGCGTATAAATGCTCTTGAGCATATTTAAGTGTATCACAAAACTCTACAACGAAGCTATAATGATAAGGTTATTCAACGTTCCTTCTCAGTGGGTGACTTAGTGCTCTATGAGAATCAGTGCAATGTGAATGCCTTACCTGAAGAAAAGGGAAAATTTAGTCCTAATTGGCTTGGACCGTATATCGTTATTGAAGATTATGGATCAGGTGCTTACAAAATAGCAGATGTAGACGGTATGCCTCTTAAAGACCCTATAAACGCTATGCACTTGCGTAGATACTATGCTTAATGCCTCATTCCTTATCATTTATCTATTTCCTTTCTCACTTCTTCAAAATTGGATAATATGTTAACATATCTTTGGTTAGAGCAAATACAATTAAATGATGTTTTGTTTAAATCTATATTGCTTCATTCCTAACAAGCATGTGTCTTTACTTTATGGTTTGTCTTGAATTCATTTATGTAAATTACAAAAGATTTACATTTTCATTATGTTGACATATTATACAATGTTTTTATGTGTTAAGTTGAATCATGTCATGTTGTGTTTAAATTTCAAATTAAATCACATTGGTTATATGATTCGTAGGCTTAATACATAGGGTGTAGGCTAGCCCGTACTAGAAACAGGTCTCCGTATCGCGTCATGTTCCCCCTTTTGGGAAATATGAGGAGGATCCAAGGCTATGGTATCATCTCCTGAATGGTGGGGAGCAGCATCTGACCCCTCCTCATCATCTCTATCCTCCTCCTCCTCGTCATCCCCATCCTCATCTGTATCCTCATTCTCCTCATCATCATCTCTCTCCTCCTCCTCATCATCCCCGTCCTCCTCCTCCTCGGCACTAGGCTGATCTCCTATAGGCAGATCAGGATCTCCTGCCTCCTCATGACCCTCTCCCTCCTCCGACCTGGATCCCTGATCCTCATCTCGGTCTCCATGTCTCCATGGGCCCGGATGGCCTGTCGGATGATCTGGTGGAAAGATAGGCCCTGGGTATGATCTCATAAACCATGAGAGATACCTGCACTGTGCCCCGGGATCTGCAACATAATCAGTGACCACATATTGGTCGGATCCCTCTATATCTGTGATCTCGATATCGTCTATCGTCGGTCTCACTACTGCTCTGGGTCTCGGAAGGACTCGAGAGTGTCGAGTGTAGATGGGCACATCGGCTGGAACACACTGCTCTAGCCCAAACTGCCTCCGTACTTGGTCAAAGTAGAATGGGACTATGATGTGGGGATATCATCCTCTCAATAGGCGGTTCCTCTGTAGGCATGCTAACTATCTCTCCATCCCATCCCATCTGTGCATCCGCAGATATGGTCTCCACACGGTCACCTCAGCTGTCAATCTGTCAACTATCACTCTCCAATACAATAGATCTCCAAATCTCCACTCGTTGGTAAGTGGATAAGAAAATACCCTAGGTCGCTCGCTAGCCATACTCATCGGATAGCCGACAGGCCTGGTGCATGTAAAGTGCTCAAATATCCACACCTGCAGAAGTGTGCATGTCATCAAGCTGCAACCCTGTCCGAAAACATACTCCTCGAGGTCGTGATAGAGATGTGCAAGCATACTCTGACCCCAGGCATATACTCTCCTGTGTCTCTCCATAGCCCTGATGCACCATGTGAGACCCCCATGCATGTGTGTACCTCGCCCGTTAGGGCAGACAGCTAGTGCAATGATGGCTATCATAAGACGTCTCATGAGGGGCACCTCTCCTGTAGGATGTAAGAGCTAGCTGACCATGCTACGACCTCTTGTCTCACTCGGCATGACTCTCCCTATGCAATATACCTGCTCCCTCTGATAATCCTCTATTGACTGATCGGTCGCATATGTCACGGTAGCTCCTCTGATCGGTAGGCGAAGAATGCAGTACACATCCTCAAGTGTCACCGTCATCTCCCCTACTGGAAGCTGGAACGTGCATGTGTCAGGATCCCATCGCTCCATGAGTGCCATCAACATTGTGGGATGAAATCGGATGGTTGGGATAAGAATCATAGACCACAAACCTACTATCAACAATGTGTCTCTCTCCGCATGAGTAAGTCGAGGAATCTAATCTCGCAAACTGCGAAGAATCTACCCCGCCGTGTGCTCTCTCATGTACGGGAGACCCTGCATCACAAAAACATAATCGTAATCAGTACTCAATCATCAAAATAATTCATGCAAACTGTCGAACATCGTATGCTAACCTTGGTATCTCTCACCAAGTCCTGATTGGGACCATGGCGCCCTGTCAGGGACCATGGCGCCCTGAAGGGACCATGGTGCCCTGAGGGGACCATGGCGCCCCACAGGAACCATGGCACCCTGAAGGGACCATGGCGCCCCACAGGGACCACGACGCCCTGTGTGGGACCCACGGTCAGATTCCAGGGCCCGCAAATGATCACAAAAAGTCAAAGTTCAGTCAACTCACCTCGTCCAGTGGCTCATCGTCGATCACGGCCTGTCGCATGATCTCAATCCTCGTGGGATGCTCCGGTCGTCATGAAGGCATGATGATGGCTATGTGGGCTCCGCTGCAATGAATAGTACTTAGAATCAACAAAGTGACAAATGCAAATGTCACTTTCAAAGGTATATACTTTCATTCTTTTACATTTACTTTCAAAACCCTAATTTTCCTCTATCACTCATTTCATCATAACTTGAGTTTGGGAGATGCAATTTTCGAACCGTTTGTTGCATAGGAATCGTACTTTCACTCCCCTACTCTTGGGATGTTCCAAAAAGTGCTCTGATGAAGCCTTTTCAGTGAACATCCCTCATCAATACTCTCTTACACAATTTGTCGTAAGTAAACATGCTACCCTATTTCACCTCCCTAATAAGCAAGTCGAAACAGGGGGGGCATATAGCTACTCGCAAATTTCATCAATTTCCTTAGTAAGCATTAGGTGATTTTGTGATCTAACGTGTGTTTTATAGGGTGCGGTTCCTAACTGTGTACTGCAGATACCGCTGGGGGCTTCATCCGACAACTTATGGATATATCCTTTTTCAAATGATGTTTACTTTCTGTACTTTAGCTTGCATATGCACGTAGTACTCATATGACCGCTAAAGTGGGGGCTAAATGTAACGTCATAAATTGTATGCACTTTCTAAAGCAGTACAATTTAACACCTAGTTTAGCACCCGCCTTGGTGCAGCTCACATTTTGCATTGCATTTCCCCTTTAGTACTTAATTAATCAAATTAATTAGGTCTAAGGTCCTATTTCATCATCCTCCACATCATAAAGTCGGGCCCTTTCGTTAAAGTGTGCCCCTTTTCATGTGATTCCTCCAATGCATCATCTAATCGAAAACCCTAATTGAGTCCTATTTTGAACTTGGGGGCTTGATTTCGGGGGTCAAAACATCTCGAAATCACCTGTAACTTCGGGCTTCTCTCTAAAATCATCATATCTGACGGCCCTGAAAATTTGGTGAAAAGTTGCCAGGACCATGGCGCCCGGAGTGCACACGGTCCCGGACATTTTTCCCAAAATTTTAGGAGCACGATCCAATCATAAAATAAAGCTTAACCCCAAGAAATTGGTAGGATATTCAATCTCTAGGTCGGCCAAAAGATGAAATTGCGACCTAGGGTTTCATACATAAGAGCTCTCTTTCTTCATTTGAAGGGATCAGAATTTTGTTTTCAGGAACCTCATATGCAGCGAAAGAGCAGATCTTTGAAGACTTCAACAACTTTCAACATCCCTCTATCAAGCATTTATCAATTCCATTCATCCATTTAGGGCTTGGAAGACATTGAAGAACAATAGCAGATTACCGACTGAAGATTGGCTTGTACCCCTCCTTTGAGGGTTGGGTATGATTTCATGTTGTTTTCATGTCTTTGCATAAGCTTCAATATCTCATTTATTCATGCTTTAGATCACTTTGCATCTTGATTTAGAGCATTTACATTATCATTTACAAGCAATTAGGGTTTACTTTCTAGGTTGTTGTAGTTTGCTTACTTGCATTTTAGATCTTGCACACACATTACTTTTACAATACAACTTGGCTATTCGTGGAGGTGGAAATCACCGAAGCGGGGGTTTGACTAAGGAAAAACCCTATATAGCTGCCCAAACACCTTTTTCAGATATAAGTACAGGTTTTGAGACTCGGACGACGCCGCAGGTTGCAGATCCAGAAAAAGCAGGTCGAGACAGCACCCCACACCAAATTGCAGAGCGGAATACCAGGACAGGGGCGTGGGGCACCCTGGTCCTATCAGGACAGGGACGTTGGGCACCCTGGTCCCTGGGACAGAGGCGCTGGGTGCCCTGGTCCTCCTGACAGACAGCATTTCAGATAGTTTTCCAGAGTGCAAAATAGCAGTTTCAGGTGCAGTTCTAGGACAGAATCACGACAGTGGCGCCCGCGCCCCCGTCCCAAACATTTTCAGTCAAATTTTGACTTCAGGTATGCATCTGCATTCTTGTTTTATCCTTGTGTTTACAGCTTTCCATTATTTAAGTTCAATTCTGCAAATCTTGTTGTTAGCTCATACTTGCATTTTAGGGTTAGGAATTGAACTTGCATAATCTTACCTTTCAAATACAACAAAGGAATAGAAATCCTAATAGGTAGCCCGTGGCTCTCTCTTTCACAAAAAGAAGTAGCCAATTGGGTGATACCTCTAGGCTCTTTCGTATTCCGTAATGTGTGACAAGAGGTAGGATTAGGGCATGATAACCTAGTCTCGCTTTTTCCCCCACACAGAAAGATGAACCATTATTACAATATAAAAAGAAGTACAAATAATTCTTACAAAAATAACAAACTAGCATGCTCCCCCTCTCTCCCTTCCTCCATACCCCATCCATACACAAATTCAACTTGGTAAACAACTTCTTTATCTAAAAATTGGCTGCAAGCTTCCCAAGTTGTTTATAATTAGCAAAAATTTCATTATCACCCACTTTTTTTGTGTAGAGAAAATTCAAATACACTTTCAATCTTTCTCCTCCTACCTCCTCCATTATCACTTCTACTCTTTTGTTCTCCATGAAACCTGCAACTTGAAACATAATACTATCTCCTCCCACCTCTTTCATCACTATATTATGTTTTCCCATCTTGTTATATACCACTTGGAACATAATAATCTTATCTCCCACCTCCTTTATCACAATCACTCATTTCTTTGGACCCATTAGATACCCTTCAATCTGGCCCAAAAAACATTTGACCTGTTCACCTCCCAATATATTATAAAACAAAAGACAATGGAATATCTTTAATCTCTCTCTCTCTCTCTCTCTCTCTCTCTCTCTCTCTCTCTCTCCCTCCCTCTCCCCTTTTCTCTCCCTCTCCCTCCCTCTCCCTCTGCATCCTCTCTCCCACCACTCTCTCTCTCTCTCTCTCTCTCTCTCTCTCTCTCTCTCTCTCTCTCTCTCTCTCTCTCTCTCTTCCTCCTCCCTCCCTTCTCTCTCTCTCTCTCTCTCTCTCTCTCTCTCTCTCTCTCTCTCTCTCTCTCTCTCTCTCTCTCTCTCTCTCTCCCTCTCTCCCTCCCTCTTCCTCCTCCCTCCCTTTTCCTTCATATTTTCTTTACTACAAGTAACGTGTATGGGGTTTTGATAAGTTAAAAGCACATATGGGGTACTAGGAATATGAACATTGGTCTACTAAGGATTTTTATGGGCTAAAAGCGTGCACGGGGTTACTGAACATACTGTGTACGTGGTTCTTAGACATACTTTTAGTTGCCCAACAACCTCAACGTCCTCAAAATAATTTTTTGAGGTTGTTGAAGGCCCACTACAACTGTTACTATGCTTCTATGACAATTTTATATGTAGAAGTAAGTGAAATTTTTGTTTTGCATGATTTCAATTGATTGAATTGTTGTTCTTATTAGTTTGGTCAATGTTATTGTGATTGTTTAATAGTTTTGATTTTAAAAAATAATGATAATGCTCAATTTTATGGTTATTTGATTGTTTAAGAACTTTTGTTTACATATATATGTAAAATGATTCTATTTAGGACAACCAGTATTAACGATGGGAAAGAACAAGTGAGGAATGATTGAACACCGAGAGGCTGAAAAGGAAAGGCAAAGGCAGCGTATGAAGAAATTACGTGACATAAGAATAATGTGGCAAGAAGGTACATCATCCTTAACATCCCAATTCGATTTACCAAAGGAACATAGTGCAATTGAAGAAGAGATAACAATGAATAATCAAATAAACGATGAAGATGCACCAACAACATTTGATTTACCGTATGAACCTAATGAAATGAATGTATCTAATGCACATAATGATGAACATACATCGGCTCTATTTGATGCGATAAATGTACCTAATGCACCGATGTTAACACCTCCTAGAGTCATTCATAGGAAACAAAAGTATCTAATTGACATCAATGAGAATATTTTGAAGCCAATGCCCGATAAAATGAATGAACAAACTTGTAGGAGAATGGTTAAAAGAATATGGAAAAACTATTTTGAAAACTTAAATCAAACTACAAGATGCCAATTGTTCTGGTTAATTAAGAAAAACAAGTTTTCAAGACCCGAAACCTTTAACAAAGGAGATTAAGATAAGACAATAAAAAGTCTAGAGCTTATAAACCACTTACAAAATGATTGGTAAAAAAGCCAGCAAACCAAAAAGACAGCTAAAGATAAAAATAGTAAAGAAACAAGGAAAGCACTACACAGCTATAATCTTTAGTAGGTCCTCCACCTTTTTCACCAATTGGGTATAGGTGGCCCCAATAGCTTTGAGATCTTCCAGGTCCTTGTTAGGTTTCTTTTCTTTCTTTTTGCCTCTCCTTCAGGTTCTGGGTCCTTGAGCGTCCCCTGTGCATTCAGTGTCCAGGTCAAATATCCAGGGTCTCCTTCTCTTCATCCAATTTGCTGATGAGAGTATTATTGTTGCTAGGAGAAATCTTCAAGATGCTTAAACTCTATTCAGAAATACTCTTCAGGCACTCCTCAATTTTAGAGAGATGATGCCAATTGTTGAAATGATTAAAAATTTAAATTTTGGAGAGACAATGAAAATTCTAGGCCTAAGATCATCCGAAAGTAATAGCGAAAGAACTATTGTGAGAAATATATTTGATGCATATCAAGCTATTGGTTCCAAATCACATACTAAAGATTCTAATGTTACTCGACGTGTTATTACATCAACCATAATGAGCAAGAAAATTAAAAAAAGATCATCTGATAAGCAAAATAGGTAAGTCATTAAACATAAGTAGAACAACTTTATGTAAAGCATTAGATATGCAGGAGAAAATAGAGGATCCTAATAATAATTCTCTTTGGGCATTCTCAGGTAGAATACCATGCAAAGATAAGGTTGTTGTTGATGTACTAAGAACATTAATTGAAACTTTTTGGCACAACAACACAAGGGTTTTTCCTAACCAAAGAGATGGTGTTAGAAGGTGAATTGAATCTAGAAATCATGAGCCACATGCCAAAAACTATTTGGATATGACTCAAACAAAATTTTATGAAAGATTCCTTTAAAAGTTTCCTCAAATAAGAATTAGTCAAAGATTTTTTGTAATGACAAAACCCTTTTATGTTAAGATTAATCATGTACGCACCACATGTTGTTGTAGGATGTATATTGAATTTTCCATGCACTATGATATTTATCATCATCTATGTTGTACTTTGCACACTAACGATGTTTTGTAGGAATGCAATATACAACCACCTTCTAAGTCACCAAGAGAATTTATTCAAGTGTGTTATGTAAAAGAGATGATGGTTTCATTTATTATAAGATGATGTGTTTGAAAGGTTCTTGTGCTACATGTGGTGGTTTACAACATTTGCTAATATGTCTACATTTGGATAACACACATGAAATTGTTAAGAAAATAGTATCTTTTGGAAAGGACAAGACAATGACATATGGGGTTAAGGATGGAAAATAATTGAAGAGATGTGAGTTAGTGAAAAACAATATATGTGTAGCTGATTTTATGAGAATGTTTAAAGAGAGACTAGTTTATGAGTACATAATGCATAAACATAGAGCTCAGTGGTTGGATGCACAATTCAAGTTATGCAAGGACACATTGACACATTTCCTCTTGGTACCATTGTCTCTATAGTTGATTTTTCTGAAAATTATACACTACAAACTCAAAATAAAGTGCAATTTATGTATTACCATTCTACACATGTTTCTATTTTTGTACACATAGCATTCATGCATGCAGGTGATAGGATAGATGAGGATAGAAAGGTTGTAAGAGAGTATCACTTCTACATAAGTGATGATCATACACATTTGTGAGAGTTTGTGCAAGGATGCTTTAAAGTTTTCTATGATAGTTTAAGGAAAAGGAACATATGATACAAGCAACACATAATATGGTCAGATAATTGCACCTCACAATTAAAATATGCAAGGATGTTCTATTGGTTGAGTAGGATGCATGTGACAAGTGGTGTACAACATTTTTGGAATTTTACTAAGGCTGGACATAGAAAGGGAGAGCACGATGGTGCACCAGAGCATGCATAAAAAGAGCCCTAGCTAGAGAAGAATTAAAGTACGAAGGTGGTGCTGAGTTGATAGATACAACAACAATTGTGCGATGGTGTAACTCTACAATGGGACCAGGTAATGTAGGTGCATCAATGGTTCATAGATATTTTTGGTTGATCACTGAATCTAACATTGAAAACTATCAAGATTGTTGTATAGTTGCAGGATCTAGTGACATGCACTCATTTCAAAGTTCAAATGCAAGTTCACCGGTAATTTATACTAGACATATTGTATGTTTTTGCTCTTCATTTATGCATTTTTGTGGGAATAATGTGAATCATAAGAGTGGGTTGACAAATGGTCTTGTACACCATCGCTTGCCATTAATACCAATCAAATTCCTAGAGCACTGCAATTCAACCAAATGGAAGCATCAGTTGATTTCGATCATGTATCCGACCTAGTGGAACCAGGTGATTTTTTGGGTAAATTTTATTGCAAGAAACGTTTTTGGCTCATTTTGTTACATCAAATATTATTTTTGATATTAATTATCATTCTCTAATATGTAGGTCATGTGTACGCAATTATTGTAGAAGATAACAATGAAGAAGGAACAAATTACATTTTGTGTCATTGTATTGAGCCTAAGAGAAAATTGACAACCACAATCATTGATGGAGAGGGTATCGAGTGTTGGAATAAATAATTCTTAAATTAATTATTCAATTGCATTAATTCACTAAATAATCAATGCCTTAGTAATTAATTATTGGCATTTATTAGTCAGTTAATTAATTAATTATAAATAATTAATTAATATTTATCTCCATGCATAATTTAATCAAGCAATAAGCAATAAACAATAAGCAATTTAAAAGCAATACATTCAATTAATGTTAATTGTCTTTAATTTATCTTTGTTGTTCAAGTCTCTCTTTATGTGTGACATATATTCTTGCAAAAGATAACTGGGCTTGTGAGATTCGCATTTCACGAATTCTAACATGGTATCAGAGCTCCAGATCTGAAGATTCGTGTTCACTATTTTTGAGATTATTTGCATTTAAACAAAAAATTGTTCATCTTGGGTTAATTTGGAGCTCACCATCAGTTCCATAAAGCTTGAGAAAGTCAAGATCGCCTTTTGTTTCACTGAAATCTGATATATAGAGTCCATTTTGCAAGGGTTCGAAGTTCGAGGGTTTTCTCTGTTCTAGAGGGTACCTAAAATTTTGGAGCTTTTTGGGCCCAAAAGGACTTCATGGTTGGATTCAGAAGGCCAATTCCATGAATTTTGATATATAATTTGCCTATTTTTTCTGTAAGGGAATTTGATTTTTGACTGCTGACATTAGCATGACATCATGTTGACGTCAATAGTACAGTCAACATGCATGGGCCTTCTTTGACCCTCTTTGTGCCCTAAAAGAGGTGTTTTTTGTTTTGGCCATAACTTGGTCATACGAAGTCAAAATTTGGTAAACCATATACCATTGGAAAGCTCTTTCTGAGTCCGATCCAAAGATGAGGTATATTTTTTTGATTTTTTGATTTTGTAAGCTTTTTGCCAGTTGGAGTCAGAAGCTGTAGTTTGCACTTCCAGGGGCATGTCTTGTGCATCCAGACTCCATTTCTCGTGAACAAGATATCATCGTAAAGGTGATTCATTGCTCTATCTAGATCTTAGGTCCATTTTTTTAGATAGCTTTCTAGCCCACTACCTCTTCTTTCTAAAGTAATTAGTGACCTCCTTGGCCCTATTATGTCCTCCTGTGATCGAAGCTCCATATTTTTGGCACACATCTCTATTTTTTTAGCATCATGGAGAATAACATTCAGATTTAGTGTACATGTCTTACCCTCCCTTGTCATCATTATGAGGGGGTTTCTACTGTTGTTTCTAATGCTTCCTTGGTTCCATGTTGGAGTGTTCTTTGTATTCAATACTTGTTCCTTTGTACTAGGAGATGCAGGGACATTTACCAATGCATTGTCTGTGAGATGGATCACTTACGTATTTATTCCTATGTACTATGAGATGCATCATGACCATTTACCCATGCATTGTTGGTGAGATGGAATACTTACCATATCAACACTCTACCATTCCAATTTCTGGAGATTCTTTTTTCAGCATCATAGTTGTCATTCTATGATAGTGTTTGCAAATTCTTCATGCTTCAATGTTTCTTCACGTTTGTCTTTTTTTTAATCTTTTGAAGAGGACTTTTTTTCCCATTCAAGATTTTCTCCTTTGCTCTATTTCTGAGAAACTTGAATCTTTGTTCATGGGTACCTCATCAGGCTTTAGGTCGGGACCCTTCATGCATTCATCTTAGCATGTTTTTTCATATATCTTTGCCACTCTCCCAGTTGTGCATTCAGGGGGATGTTGGAATAAAATAATTAATTAAAATTTATCTCCATGAATAATGCAAACTAGGAAAAGCAAGCTATGTTTAGAATTTTGAGAGTTTCATGCATTAATTAGTCTATTATGTTTTTTGTGCATACATGATGATTCATGCATTCTATTTTAACTCTCAGTCTATATCGTAGACTCCACCATTTAGGATTTATATCGTTAAAGTTATATTTCTTTATTAGGATGTCATATCATTCATTGTAATTAAGCAATTTCAAAGAAATACATTCAATTATTGTTAGTTGTCTTCAATTATTCTTTGTTGTTCAATTCTCTCTTATTGTGTGACAGGTATTCTTGTAGAAGATAACTGGGCTTGTGGGATTCGCATTTCATGAATTCTAACATTGAGTATCTAGTAGGGTTTATTGTCATGACAAGCACATGGCTTATGAGATACCCAATCAAGAAGTCTGATGTTTGTTTGTTCGAGGACTTTGAAACACACAAACATTCTTCATTTCTCCAACCTTGTTGTTGCAACAAATATTCATTTGATTAAGTATCGTGGTAGACCTCATAACAAGATTTTATGGAAAGTTCGTGAATCTCACCACAAGGTAATACTTGACACAATATGGGTTAGAGCCGATCCAGAAGGCTCACTTGATTGATTATATAGTTCAGGGTAGAATAATTTTGAGAATTTTGTATATCTCATCGGTCAATCGTTCTATATTCATTTTTTGTATATATAAATTCCCGTGAGCTGATTTGTACATATTTAGGGGCATAATTTTGTATATTTAAATGACTATGAGCTAATTTGTACATATTTAGATGCCAAATTTTGTATATTTAAATTGTGATGAATTGATTTGCACATATTTAAATGCCAAATTTTGTATAAAATCCCATGAGATGATTTGTAAAACATTTTTTGAATATATGTGACTATTTTTTGAATATATGCGAACATATGTGACTATGTTTTGAATATATGTGATTATGTGAAGCATCATAAAATTGTGATCCTTGCAATTTTCAACCACATTAGGGTCCTCACACATGCCAATCGAATCCCTAGGCCTAATCAGAGACCGAAGACTTGCTCAACACCTAAAAACTGCATCTTTTTTGCCATTTGCATTGCCTGAATTGCATCCTATCCTAGAAAAAAAGGGTAGGACAGGGGCATGGTGCCCTTGTCCTCCTAGGAGGATAGGGGTGTGGCACCCCTCTCCCTACCCCATTTTGGGGCAAGACCCTTTCCAATTTTGCATTAGAGGTTGTGCACTGAGTGGGAAAACTCCTCTAGTGTCGGCCTGTGATGGAAAATCAGTCAGTTAACCCTAATTGACAAGTATATAAGTTGTATTTTCCCTCTCATTTGCAAAAAAAATCAACAAGCAGAAAATTCGGATAACCGATAAGGTGGGCATAAGTTTAAGCATTCAAGCATTCTCAAGTCTCCTTTCAAGGCTAGGTGTTGCATTCAAGTCAAGCATTCAACCATTGTAGAAGAGATTCATTCCAAAATTCAACTTCATACAAGAAATACTATCAACAGTTCTATCACAACCTCCCTTGAGGTGATTTACATTTCAATGTTTCATTTACATTTACTTGCAAGTACTTTTTTTCATCATTTGGTTAATGCCAAAATTGGGGTTTGACCTGAAGGCAAACCCCCAACCCTAACCCCTTTTCCTCTCTTTTATATGTGTAGGTTGCAGATGCGCAACTATACTTTCAGATTTGGAGTCTAATTTGAAGAGGTAGAAAAACCTTTTCCATTTCGCGGTTTTTTCAGAGGACCGTGTACACTTTCGCCACGGTCCAAGCAATTTTTTCTCAAATTTGCAAGGCGGCTTCGTCTCGACATATTATTGCCAGATCCAAGTGCACAACTTCATCCTAAACTTATATCTTGAGTTATAATCAGATCTTTGTCGCTTTTTCACTTGGTCATAAGTACACAATTCAATCAATTTAAATCTCATTCCAGAAGAGGGGATTAACTTACCATTCTTATATCACTCAAAATTCAATCGCCTTCTCTGGAGGTTGAATCTAGTGCATTTCCCTCCCTCTTCTAATGTAATGCATGAAAAGTGTTTGAAGGGAAATTCGAAGTGAAACTTTCATCTCTCCTCAAAGGGAAGAAAAGGTTTCCTCTAGATCTCTCATTCGCTCATTTTTCCCAACATTACATTTCAGTGAACCCGCCGGCTTACATGCTTTATTCTGAAAAATCATTGCATATTTTACATTTACAAGTTTTAATATTTCTATAAACTTAGTGGTTAAATCATTCAAAACCCTCATTTTAAAATTGAAATTGAACTTTTGTTTTGATTGCTATTGTCTTAGATCTGAAAATTGCTTTGTTTGTCAAATTCAATTTCCTCCTTATCTTGTTCAATTTGAAAAATCAACTTTACAAAATTAAGGGGTTAATTGTTCAAACCCTAATTTTTAATAATTATCTTGAACTTGTGCAAAAATTGAATTTCCATTCAATTTTTTAGGTTTGTGACTGTTTTTAGATTTGTCTTCAATCCTACAGTTCAAATTTTTAATTTCCCTCTTCTTTTCAAAATTCAAATTTCAAAAATTAAGTGGTTAGGTCATAAAACCCTAATTTTCAAAATTAATTGGATTTTGTACAAATTTAAACCAATTTCATTCAAATTCAGATTACTAAACATTTTCCAAGGTGTCCCTCTCCTTTAGGTTTGACCCTTTTCAAGTTTGCAGTCCAATTCCTTTTTTCCTTCAAAACCCTAATAGGGTCCTATTTTCACATTTGAACCTTAATTTCTCCTATCTAGAAATCACAAAATCTGCCAATTTTTTGGGCTTAGCTTTAAAATCATCATAATATTCATCCCTGAAATTTTTGAAAAAAGTTGGTCGAACTATGTGCATTTTCGCCACGTTCCTCGACTTTTTTCCCAAAATTTTGGGAGATTGTTATGAAATCCAAAAGATTGACTACTTTTGTTGATTTTTGATACCTCTAAAATAAGAAATATCTCCAAAATTCAACATTTCAAATTTTAAGAATTTTTTTTAAATTAGGAGGTTGTTAATTATAATATGCCCTAATTTTATAAATTCTATTTTTTTATAATTAAGTGGTATCCCCTTGGCCCTAATATTAAAATTCTAATTTACTTTGCTTTATTATTTTGGAAATTGTGTCATTATCTTCCTCCAACAAAGTTCAAATTGTTTAATCATTATTTTCTTAAATTTTGCATTACTCAATTTCGTAAGCTTTGTTCAAAATTCAAAATTTCAATTTTCCCTCTAGTGCATGCATTTTACCACGTTTAGTCCTACCTACACTATCCCCATTAGATGAAGCATTAGAATTAAGGCTTCCCAAGGTTTAACTTTTGAGGAGATGGATCATAATTTGGGTGACTTCTTTAATGAGGATAATTCTAATTCTTCTCATCCTAATCATGAGCCCATCTATCCAATTGATGAATCCCATGATGAACACGAAGAAGCTTTGACTAGAGTCTCCATAGATCAACTTTCAAAATTGGACAATCAATTTGATAACTTTCAACAATGGATGTCCCAAGAATACCCTAATAGTGAAGCTCTTCCATTAATTGAAGGCCTTAAACGCATGATTCAAAGTGATAAGAATGGAATTGATATGTTGCGTGGCATTGCTCATATTATTGATTCTAATGTCATGCCTATCAAGAGTTGTGTTGAGAACTTAGGTTATTTAGAACCCTCAAATCAAATCAATTCTTCTATTCCTTTGACCACTTCAATGGCTAGTATTCCTACTTTCACTTCAACCATCATGGCTACATCAACTCAAAATATCATTCCTACAACCATTGGTCATGGGGGAAATCCCTCTTCTTCATTTAATCCTCCATCTTTACCTATGTCTTCCATAAGTATTCCTATTATCCATCAACCAATCAATGTGACACAAGGGGGAAATTCATTCAACAATTTTGTTCCTCTTTTAAGTGTGTTGTATCCTACGCAATCATCACCTATGCCTACTTATCATAATGTCCCACCACGTTATTCTCAATCCATGCCTTCCTTCAATAACATCACACCACCTTCTCAATCAACCAAGTGTAACATCAATTCTTCTACCGAGGTAACAATCAACAATCTTGCTCAAACTATATCTTCCTTACAACAAAAAAATGCTTCTATGAGTCAATCCAAAATTCATTCAACAATTTTGTTCCTCTTTTAAGTGTCACGTTTCCTACACAATCATCACCTATGCCTACTTATCATAATGTCCCACCACCTTATTATCAATCCATTCCTTCCTTCAATAACATCACACCACCTTCTCAATCAACCATGTCTAACATCAATTCTTCTACCAAAGCAACAATCAACAATCTTGCTCAAACTAGATCTTCCTTACAACAAAAAATTGCTTCTATGAGTCAATCCAAGTTTAGTGTACCTACCTTTGATGTTGTGAGCCCACTTTCTCTTGATATTGTTAAATTCATGCCACCTAAGCATGTGGAGGTCCCTCAATTGGAACTCTATAATGGAAAAGGTGATCCTCTTATGCATGTCAAAACATTTCAAACCTTGTGTACTAATTTTGCTTATGATCAAAGATTGCTTGCAAAATTGTTTACAAGAACATTAAGAGATAAGGCTTTACAATGGTATTTCTCTTTTCCTTCTTATTCCATCACTTATTTTCAACAACTAGCAAATGCATTCATCCAACAATTTCAAAATAACATTGGTCCTAAAATCACTTTGACTAGTTTAATGCATTGCAAGCAAGGTGTTAAAGAAAAAGTGACTGATTTCATTGGTAGATATAAGCATTTGTGTGCTCAAATTTATTTTTTTGTACCTAATAATGATGTTCAAATCATTTTCATTTCTAATTTGTAAAATGATATCAAGTAAAAGCTTCTTTTGTCTGAGTTTACTTACTTTCCACAGTTATGTGCAACACTCCACAATTATCAACTAGTAGTGAGTCAAATGGATCAATCTACATCTATGGCTCTGAGGGATAAGGGGGAGAGTGTTAAACAACCATTTGTGAAGTTCAAACCAACAAAAGATTCATCTATTTCTAAATTTTTTGAAAGAGAAAGACAATTTACTCCTTTGAATGAATCTTTACATAGTATTATGTCTCAGTTGTTGCAAAGAAATGCTATCAAAATTCCTCCTATAAAGCAAGTTTATCCTTCTAAAATTGCATCCCCTTATTTTGATAACAATTCCTTTTTTCAATTTCACTGTTAGCCTGGTCATGATACTAAGAAATTTTTTCGAATTGAAAAGTAAGATTCAAGATTTGATTGATAACAATACTATATCTGTAGTAGATGTGAATGATGAGGGAAATAAATCAGTAGCTCCTCCTAATCAAAATCTTAAAAAATTTATTGATCCTTTTCCTTCTCATACCTCTAACGTGATTGTGACTGAGTATACTTCTTTCTCCTCTGAGGAATTCACTTCTATGGCTTCAAACTTGGTTTATGGTAGAGAAACAAGATACACCTAAGGATTCTTGTATTACATTTGACCCTAGTGAGACCATTAGAGCACCTGATGGCCCTTTATAAATAGTTGCAAAGGTTAAGGATATACCTTGCAGTGGTGCTCTTGTTGATCTCTCTTGTGTGGTTAACATCATCACTGAGGAGTATCTTTTCACTTTACGCTTGCATAAACCAATATATGATGCCTCTAATGTAGATTTGAAGTTACTTAATGGATTTTCTTGTCCTACCATTGGCTCTATTTGTTAGATAGTTCAAATAACCAAAAGACAATGGAGAGGGGGTGAATCAGTTGTCACAGATTACCAGAATATTTAGCAATTAAAACTTTAATACCAAAACCCAAAACATTAGTACTGGAATGCTTAAACCAAATACCAAAATAATAGTTAAACTAATTAACCATAAACAATAATCACAAAATAAATACCATCCACATGACACCAAGATTTATATGTGGAAAACCCGGTAAAGGGAAAAACCATAGTGGGAAGCCTACCCACAGTCACATAATACTTCAGCAGTAAGTATGTGAATTACAATCAAGGGGCCTGCACTTGTAGGAAGGCCAACAACCTAGAGCGTACTGCTCATCACCAAAGGAGTCTCACTGACTACATAGAAATCCAAACTACAATCCAGAAGAATGAATGACCTGCAAAGATAACATCTCCTATGTCAGTACATTTTTGATTAAGCTCAATACGGGAGGACTAAATCCTCTTACATAAACCAAATTTGATCTCCAATGATCGACCAAATCCTTTTCCTAAATTATATTACATTATATATCCATATCCATTCCATGACCTTATACCTATGATGATCTACAATGAGATCTTACATCATATATATACAAACCTTCGACCATAAACAATCGGGTCAGCCACTAGACAATAAACCAATTACATAAATACAAAACATGTTAGCCTTAGACCAAACAAATAATATCCAACACATAAGACATCCTAGAAACACATCAAGAGGACCAATCCATACATTGCATTCAGTCGGTCCATAACCTAGATCAACTGGGGCCCAATATAGGTCCACATGCTAAAGCAATGATCCCCATCCACCAAGTCTCAAACATGATCACCATTAGCATCCTGAATCTCCACCAGAAGATTCACCAACACCACTTATGCATATCATCAAAGATATTCATCAAAAGCTCTACCAGTGAAACCCTCGCCAGAACCACAAGCCAAGCTTCCAAGCAAGCAGGATAGCATCAAATCACCAAACCAAAACCAACTTACTGAATATGAACATGAGTATCATGAATAATCCAATTCCATAACCAAACCATACCGGAGCCTACCAGATTATGTCATATCCAATCCAACCAGAAACCACTCAACCTACCGGGACCAGAAGGGTGCTGGTAAAACATCCAAACAACTAGTGTTGACATCAATGACAAAACATCAGCACAACACATAATCAATTCCTTCAAATGGCCAACAATCTCCCCCTTTATAATTGATGGCAACACTAGATGTGAAAAACATCTAAGTACCAAGAAATGCCAAACAAGTCTCCCCCAAGGGAAGACAACCAACAATCTCCCACATACATATGTAGTAATGAAGTTCTGAAAAAATAACCAAAATCCCCCTGTGAATGATATCTCTATAAATCTCTGAATTATACATATATCTCTCCCCCTAATATATACAACTTCTTAAGTTTTTGTTTTTCACATCAATATCTCTCCCTCTTTGACATCAATGCAAGAAATCTGACAAAAATATCAAAGTAAAAACATAAACCATTGAATCACAAAGCTGACTACTCCCCCTGAGCACTAACATCCACACATCAGTGCTAGAATGAAAAATATATCTGATAATGCATACCGGACTGATGCCAAATTGCATCAATCAAGTCTCTACTAGAGGAGCAGAAACTCCCAATCTATCTCTGAAGTACTCAAATGATCCCTTAGGCAAAGGTTTAGTGAATATATCTGCAATCTACTCTTTAGTGTTCACATAAACAAGTCTAACTTCATTTGCTTCCACCTTTTCTTTCAAAATGTTGTACTTGATAGATATGTGCTTTGTCTTAGAATGAAATATTGGATTGTTTGATATATCAATGGCAGCAGAGTTATCCTAGTGAATAACTATCAGTCTAGTGCAATGCACTTTGATATCTTTCAACATTTGCTTCATCCATTAAACCTATGTACAGTCAGTAGCATCAACAACATACTCATCTTCAATAGTAGATAAAGAAGTACATGATTGTTTCTTGTTGATCCATGAAACCAACTTCTTTCCAAGAAAGAAAGATCCATCGGAAGTTCTCTTCTGGTCATCAGCATCTCCAACCCAATTTGCATCTATATATGCACATAATATAAAGTCATCATTTTTAGGGTACCATAAACCATATTTAGTTGTTCCCTGCAAATACCTGAAAATCCTCTTCACCGCACTCACATGATTTTCTCTAGGATCACTCTGAAATATTGATACAATACAAAGAACATTCATTAAGTCAAGCCTATTCTGAGTCAAATAAAATAGACCTCCAATCATAGATTTGTATCTTGTAGGATTTACCGGTGCAAAAACATCTTTCCTTGTCAATTTCTCACTTGTAATCATAGGAGTACCAATCAGTTTAGAGTTTTCCAAACCAAATTTCTTCAATAACTCTCTAGCATACTTAGTTTGATAGATGAAAATACCTTTATCAGTTTGAGTAATCTGCAAACCTAAGAAAAATTTCATTTCCCCAATCATAGACATTTCAAATTCTTTCTCCATATTTTTAGAAAATTCCATCCATAGGATATCTTCACCTCCAAAAATAATATCATCAAAAAATACTTCAATAATCAGTATATCATCATCAATGATCTTATAATATAAATTATTGTCAGCATTACCCTTGGTAAACCAAGCTTCAAAAGATATTTATCCAACCTTGCATACCAAGCTCTAGGTGCTTGTTTCAATCCATATAAAGTTTTCCTTGATCTGCAAACCATGTTTGTATCATCTGATAGTGAAAAACCATCAGGTTGCTCAATATAAATTTCCTCATAAAGATCTCCATTCAATACTGCACACTTAACATCCATCTAATAAACCTTGTAGTTTTTATGTGCAACATAAGCAAAAAATAATCTCACAACTTCAATCTTATCTATAGGTGCAAAAGTATCTCCATAATCAATTCCTTCCTCCTGAGAATATCCTTTATAAACCAATCTAGCCTTATTCCTTACAACTTAACCATCCTCATTCAATTTATTCCTAAAAACCCATTTAGTTCCTATAACATTCTTATTTTTAGGCCGAAGAACTAGAGTCCATGTGTTATATTTCTCAATTTGATCTAATTCTTCTTCCATAGATTTCAACAAATATTCATCTTTACATGCCTCAATTACTGATACTGGTTCAATTTGAGAAATTAAACATACCTCATTAGTTGTCAGTCTTCTTCTTGTCATTACTCCATTGTTCTTATCGCCAATGATGTGATCTTCTGAATGATTCAATCTCAGATACCTAGGAGCCTTTTGACTCTCTATTCCTCTTCACGGTTCTTCAGTTACTATAGAATTTTCTAATACTACCAAAGTAACTAGTTCAACACTCTGCTCCGGTAAAGGTGCTACCAGTTTAGATTTAGTCATTTCCACCATTATTTCCTTCTCATAAACTCTGATTTGACCTTTATTTAGCTCATCCACTTTGACATTAATACTTTCCACAATTCTCTGCAATTTCTTGTTATAACATCTATATGCCTTGCTTTCATTAGAATAACCAAGAAATATGGCTTCATCACATCTAGGATCAAATTTTTCAATGATATCATCTCTTTGTATATAAAATTTACTACCAAAGATTCTGAAATACTTAACTATAGGTTTATTTCCAAACCATAATTCATAAGGTGTCTTACCGGTTTCTCCTTCGATATGTACTCTACTAAATGTATAAACCACTGTGCTCACTACTTCTCTCTAGTAGATATGAGGTAGAATAGCTTCCATCATCATTGTTCTAGTAGCGTCCAAGATATTTCTGTTCTTCCTTTCCACAACTCTATTTTGCTGAGGTGTCCGAGGAGCAGGAAAAATATCTTCTTATACCATGCTTCTCACAAAACTTATTAATCTCACCGGATGTGAATTCTCCACCATGATCTGACCTCAAACATTTAATCTTCAATCTTGTCTCAGTTTCTACTTTAGCCTTAAAGATTTTAAAATTTTCAAATGCTTTAGATTTTTCCCTTAGAAAAGTAACCCACATCATTCTAGAATAATCATCAATGATTAGCATGAAATATCTATCACCTTGAAAACTTTTAACTCTAGCAGGGCCACACAAATCAGTGTGAATAAGATCAAGAACATCATTAGATTTGTCTTGTATAATCTTAAAATAGGTTCTGACTTGTTTTCTCATTTGACATTCTTTGCATACCAGATTATAGGGCTTCACAATCTTAGGTATATCTCTAACTTCCTTAGTTGAACTGACCTTTACAATACAATCAAAATTCCCATGACATAGCCTTAAAATCAAAATATTATGTCTTAAACCTTCAACATAATAAACATTGTCAGTATTGTTCTTACCATCCAATCATATGTTGGTATTTTGGAATGGTTTTGTCATTGATGTCAACACCTACTAAAACTCTGGCACTTTGGAGAATCAACCATTCACCGGCAAGAAAGTGACTTTTGTATAGTCACTGGTATATGGTACACTGGCAGAATATAATGATCACTGACACTTGGAATGGCACAGAAAACACTTGGTAATGTCGAAGACATCGTTTGGACATCTTGTCTTAAGAATTGGTTATTGGTATATTCATATTTGCATATTTGTTGTTACCGACAAATAGGTCCAAGTTATGCACCGACAGGTTTATCTTTTCCAGATCAGTACGACACACTATGGAGATGATTAATTATTGTTGTAAATGCATTAAGCCGACATGTTGAATCGGTTATTGCATCGGATATTGTATTGTTTGTAAAATGTTTTTATTGTAATATCTTGTAGAGACGACCTACTAAAATTGATCTTAGGTTATGGTATAAATGTAAGATCTTAATTGTAAGATCAGATATGGAATGTAAAAAGGAATTATAAGAAGGTATATGTGAGATTAAAGTGGAGCTATACATGCAGACATCATTTGAAGGTGAAGCTAGGTTTTTGTGAAAGCATGTCAGAACTACACTAGTACTGAATCCATCATATGAAGATGCTATTTTGAGCAGTACATTCTTATTGGATTTAACCATCCAATTGTAGTCAGTGAGACTCCCATTTGTGATTGAGAAGTGAGCTCTAGGCACTTGGCATTTCTACATGTGCAGACCCCATTTATGTACACTTACTATCTGTAGTAGTATCATCTAATTGTGGGTAAGGTTTCCCACCATGGTTTTTCCCCTTATAGGGTTTCCATGTACAAATATTGGTGTTATGTGTTGTGGATGAGACTATCTTTTTGTTTCATGCATTAATCCTTACCGGTATTGCAATTAACTGTTAAAACTATCTACCGACATATAAGGCTGGTTTACTGGTATTAAGCAGTAAATTGATTAAGTTGTTTTTGGTTTAAAATTTTTTGACAACTGATTCAGCCCCCCCCCCCTCTCAGTTGTCTCCTCTTTTTGCAGAAGTTTAACAGCTTGAGGAGATCCAATGTCTACTAACTATTTCAGGAAGGACAGTCCTAAACTTGATGGAACCAACTATGGCATATGGAAGATCAGAATGGAGACACATCTAAATTGCACTGGAAAGGACATTTGGGATGTTACAAAGAATGGCTATACTACTCCAACTCAGAGTCAGCCCAATCCACCTAACTTGACTAAAGATGAAGAAAATGATTGCAAAGCAAGAGAAGCACTTTTGAGCACATTATCAGATCAAAAAATCATGGGATTATCAGATAGGTCTATTGCTAAAGCTATTTGGGATCATTTGGAAACATTGAATGAAGGAGATTCCATAGTTAAGATTGCAAAACTTGAAAGCTTCCGGGTTAGGTATGAACATCTATAAATGGAAGAAGATGAAAGGATTTCTTCTTTTATGGAAAGATTAAATGAAATTGTTTTGGGTATTAAATGTTGTGGAGGTACTCTAAGTGAAGATGAAATTGTTTCAAAAGTTTAAGAGGATTGCCACCAACATATAAAATGAAAGTCACTACTATAAATGAGTTAATAACAATGCCTAATACATCAGTAACTAGGGATACATTGATTGGAAAACTTTCAGCTTTTGAAATTGAAGAATTTGGTCCTGTTACTACTATAAAGATAGATTTAGCTTTTAAAGCACCAACATCATCTACATCATCATTTGACAAATCAGATTGGAAAGCCTTTTATGCAAGAGATCTTGGAGAAAGTAGGAAACAAAATGAAGAACTTGAAGAACTTGAAGCACTATTTGCAAGGAAAATGCCTAAAGATCTAGTTGGAAGTAAGTATAAAGGTAAAGCACCCTTTAAATGTTTTAACTACAATAAGATTGGTCATATGGCTTCAAGATGCCCTGATAGACATGCTAGACTAAGAGAAGAAGCTAGAAGAACATACAAGACTAACCCTGAATATCAAAGATACAGATGTAAGAATAATAAAGACAAATCTTGTTACATTGTTGATGTAGGTGTGATTGATGATTTTGATGAGGATCCGATAGACAATGGATGGATTTTTGTTGCTATAATAGAAGATCAACCGGCACCTACTGCTCAATCAGTAGAACAGTCCTTGGTAGCTAAAGTTGAAGTAAAGGATGAGTGGATTATTGATTCAGGATGCTCACATCATATGACAAGAGACAAAGGTAAATTCTTGAACTTTCAAGAATACAATGGAGACTTAGTAAGATTTGGAGATGATAAAGCTTGTTTGATCAAAGGTAAGGGTACAATATCTCTTGGTGGTAAGCATAATACTGACAATGTTTACTATGTTGAAGGATTAAAGCATAATATTTTGAGTGTTGGTCAATTAGTTGAGAAAGGATTTCTGTTACAATTCAAAAATGGAAAATGCAAAATCATGAATAGAACTCGTTTGGAAATTGCAACCAGTAATCAGACTAGAGGTAATATCTTTCATTTGAATAGTAGTGAAAAGACATACTTAATTGCACATATTGATGAAAGTTGGCTATGGCATAAGAGACTCTGTCATGTAAACTTTGATTGCATGGTGAAAATCAGTACTATTAAGGCAGTTAGAGATTTACCTAAAATTGTCAAACCCCACAATACAGTATGTAAGGAATGTCAATTTGGAAAACAAGTTAGAGCTAGTTTCAAAAGTATTCCAAAAAAATCCAATAATGCTTTTGATTTAATTCATATTGATTTATGTGGTCCAACTAGAACTAAAAGCTTACAAGGTGATAGGTATTTCATGCTAATCATTGATGACTATTCTAGAATATGCTGGGTTACTTTTCTCAGAGAAAAATCAAAAGCACTTGGAAAGTTCAAATTGTTCAAAGCAATGGTAGAAAATGAAACCGGTAAGAAAATCAAATGTCTAAGATCAGATCAAGGAGGAGAATTTACATCTAAGGAATTCAATACATTCTGTGAAGTAAATGGAATTAGAAGACAGCTATGAGCACCTCGGACACCACAACAGAATGGAGTTGTTGAAAGGAAAAACAAAACTATCTTGAATGCAGCAAGAAGTATGTTATCAGAAGAAAACATACCACATGTATATTGCAGAGAGGCAGTCAGTATAATAGTCTATACATTCAACAAAGTTCACATCAAAGGTGAAACCGGTAAGACCCCTCATGAACTATGGTTTGGTATTACTCCTACTCTTAAATATTTCAGAATATTTGAAAGCAAATGCTATATTAGAAGAGATGAGTATATTGGAAAATTTGATCCTAGAAGTGATGAAGGAATATTTCTTGGTTATTCATCTAAGAGCAAGGCATATAGATGTTTTAACAAAAGATTGCAGAAAATTGTTGAATGTACAAATGTGAAGATTGATGAACAATTCAAAGGAATTTCAAGGTATATAGAGTCTAAACTGGCAAATTTTTTTTTGATAAATGAACCTACACTAAATCCACCAGTACATAATGAAGATCCAGTTACCCCGATATCATCTGAAAATTCAACTATAACTAAGGAACAATAGCAAACAAAGACACCCCTGTATGTAAGACTGAATCACTCTGAAGATCAGATAATTGGAAACAAGTATAAAGGAGTTATGACAAGAGGAAGATTGGAAAATGATGAGGTATGTCTTATTTCTCAAATTGAACCATCATCTGTTAGTGAGGCATGTGAAGATAAATATTGGATTAAAGCTATGGAAGAAGAATTGGATCAAATTGAGAAAAACAACACTTGGACAATAGTTCCCCGACCTAAACATACAAATGTAATTGGAACCAAATGGGTATTTAGAAACAAACTTAATGAAGATGGTAAGGTTATCAGAAATAAAGCAAGACTAGTGTGTAAGGGATATTCTCAGAAAGAAGGAATTGATTACAATGAAACCTTTGCACTGGTAGCTAGAATTGAGGCAGTTAGATTATTTTTGGCTTTTGCAGCACATAAGAACTACAAAGTATATCAAATGGATGTTAAATGTGCATTTCTGAATGGAGATCTTGAAGAAAAAGTTTACATTGAACAACCTGATGGATTTTCTTTGACAACTAACAAAGATATGGTTTGCAGGTTAAAGAAAGCTTTGTATGGATTGAAGCAAGCTCCAAGAGCTTGGTATGCAAGATTGGATAAGTATCTTTTGAAGATTGTTTTTTCTAAAGGTAATGCAGACAGTAATTTATATTATAAATTGACTAATGATGACATCTTGGTTATAGAAGTTTTTGTTGATGATATAATTTGGAGGAGAAGATGGATTATGTAAAGACTTTTCTATTGAGATGCAGCAAGAATTTGAAATGTCTATGATTGGAGAAATATTTTTTTTTTTAGGATTGCAGATTTCACAGACTGGTAAAGGTATATTCTTGAGTCAATCCAAGTACTTAAAAGAGTTACTAAATAAATTTGGGATAGAGAACTCTAAACCGGTAAGCACACCTATGACTACAAATGACAAATTATCTCTAAGGGATGAATCTACACCTATTAATCTGACTAGGTACAAATCTATGATAGGAGGTTTACTGTATTTAACACAAACCAGACCTGATATCATGAATGCAGTATGTATTGTTTCAAGATTTCAGAGTAATCCTAGACAAAATCATGAATCAGTAGTAAAAAGGATTTTCTGGTACTTACAAGGCACTTCAGATCTTGGATTATGGTATCCTAGAGATGAAAACTTTGAATTATATGCATATATAGATGCAAATTGGGCAGGAGATTTGGATGATAGAAAAAGTACCACCGGCAGAGCTTTTTTTCTTGGAAACAGATTGATTTCTTGGTTGAGTAAGAAACAAAGTTGTACATCTTTATCAACTACAGAATCAGAATATGTTGCAGCAGCAACTAACTATACACAGGTACTATGGCTTAAGAAAATGTTGAAGGACATAAAGGTAAAATTCAAGGAACCTATTACAATCTATTGTGATAACACTGCAGCAATTGATATATCTAATAATTTGGTATTACATTCTAAAGCCAAACACGTTTCTATCAAACTGAATTTTCTAAGGGAACATGTTGAAGCAAAGGAGATAAAACTGGTTTAAGTGAACACTAAAGAGCAGATTGCAGATATTTTCACTAAACCTTTGCCTAAGGAGACTTTTGAATATCTTTGAGATCAGCTTGGAGTCATACCCCCACCGGTAGAGACTTAGACAGTTGATGATTGTCATCAACCGACAGAATTAATAGAGAAATCTTTTTATTTCCGGCTTTGATGAGGAAGCTACTTCTTAGGGGGAGTAGTTGGTATATTGAATTGGTTGGTATTTTGTATATGAACTTGGTTTTGTTGTAACTTTGGCATTTGATGTCAAAGGGGGAGTGATATCTATAGAAAAACACATTATCTTTTGGGAGAGATTGGTATGAAAATTATGTTACTCTCAGGGGGAGAGATTGTCACTATGAGAGAGTTTACTTACACTCTGGTAATTGTTGGTACTTTGGTATTTGGTATTTCTATTTTGGCACTTTGATGGTTTTTCCATCTTGTGTTTCCATCAATGCCAAAGGGGGAGATTGTTGGTATTTTGGTATGGTTTCGTCATTGATGTCAACACCTACTAAAACTCTGGCACTTTGGAGAATCAACAACATTCACCGACAAGCAAGTGACTTTTGTACAGTCACCGGTATATGGTACACCAGTAAGATATAATGATCACCAACACTTGGAATGGCATGGAAAACACTTGGTAATGTCGAAGACATCATTTGGACATCTTGTCTTAAGAATTGGTTATTGGTATATTCATATTTGCATATTTGCTGTTACCAGCAAATAGGTCCAAGTTATGCACTGACAGGTTTATCTTTTCTAGATTAGCATGACACACTATGGACATGATTAATTATTGTTGTAAATGCATTAAGCTAACATGTTGAATCGGTTATTGCATCAGATATTCTATTGTTTATAAAATGTTTTTATTGTAATATCTTGTAGAGCCGACCTACTAAAATTGGTCTTAGGCTATGGTATAAATGTAAGATCTTATTTGTAAGATCGAATATGGAATGTAAAAAGGAATTATAAGAAGGTATATGAGAGATTAAAGAAGAGCTATACACACAAACATCATTTGAAGGTGAAGCTAGGTTTTTGTGAAAGCATATCAGAGCTACACCGATACTGCATCCAGCATGTGAAGATGCTATTTTGAGCAATACATTCTTATTGGATTTAACCATCCAATTGTAGTCAGTGAGACTCCCATTTGTGATTGAGTAGTGAGCTCTAGGCGCTTGGCCTTTCTACATGTGCAAACCCCATTTATGTACACTTACTATTTGTAGTAGTATCATCTGATTGTGGGTTAGGTTTCCCATCGTGGTTTTTCCCCTTACAAGGTTTACACGTACAAATATTGGTGTTATGTGTTGTGAATGAATTTATCATTTTGTTTCATGCATTAATCCTTACCGGTATTGCAATTGACTGTTAAAACTGTCTACCGACATATAAGACTAGTTTACCAGTATTAAGCAGTAAATTGGTTAAGTTGTTTTTGGTTTAAAATTGTTTGACAACTAATTCACCCCCCCCCCCTCTCAGTTGTCTTCGGGACCTAAAATCATATAGTTACTTTTCCTTTGATCATACATGCTTTGTCATCTCCAAAACTAACTAGACCACCATCAAATTCTTGCAAAGATAGAAACTTCCCTTTATATCCAGTCATATGATGTGAACAACCACTATCAATTATCCATTCATCCTCATCTTCAATTTTAGAAGCAAGGGCCTTCTCTTCAGGTACATTCTCTTCTAGTGTCGGAACATATTCCTTAATAGCCAGGAACACCCATTCCTTCCCATTGCTAGAACCACTAAGTCTTCTGTCGGTTCATCATCAGAATCAATAATGCCTTCCTCATATTCTATGTAGCATGATTTGTCTCTAATTTTCCTGTACTTATACTTGTTCTGATATCCAACGTGTTAGCACATATTTTTACAAAATATTTTATGCTACATAGAGGCCTTTTTCTTTTATCATATGAGCATTTATTATTGGTTTGCATGTGCAGGAACCCTATTAGCACAAGTAAAGTTCTCTAATGATTAGCTATTTAGGGAATGTCAAGGTATCACTTGGGCACACTGAGGACATGCATTGAGTATAGACTGCACAAGGAATTCATTATGAAGCATTTTTCAACGGAGGAGTCATTATGGTGTGATCAAGGATTATCTTCTAGTATGTTTCAGACCCTATGGAAAATGTTGGGATCATCAATTTATAGGATGGATGGCTCATTTGTGCTAAATTGTAATTTTTCACTTATCGGCATAAGTAGTTTTGGTGAAACCACATTGGCAAGCCAAAGGAGGATTATCGACACCACTTATACCGATGAAACACAACACAGACTCATTGGAGTGCTAAAAAAATACTCAATACGGTGCACACTCTGGGAAAGGTCATTCTATCGAGATAGCTTGTTCCGATGAGGTAGTAGGCATTTGTTTTCTATCGACTTATCGGCAAAGCGTATAAATTGCTATATCGATAACCTATGAAACCATCGATATACCTTCTAACGATATGGCAAAGGTTATCATATAGTATCAGGAGATCAGAAGTAATGAGAAAGTTTTATCCCAATACTCGATGACTAAAGGAAACCAAAGGCAAGCCCATTGGAAAAAAGAACAATATCGGAGTAGTGCAAAAATAGCTAGACCAATCCCTAATGACATGGAGAATCGGAAGGTTGAGCTATCAGTATTACCTATATTGATAAAACAAAATCGGAAGCATAACACACAAAAGAGCATCAGGAACTCATTGGGACTTCGAGAGGAATAGAAAAAGGCTATTCTGACCCATGATGAAGATAGAAGCACTTACGGGGGCATCAGTGTGAGTTATACCAATAAAGAAAGAATCTAATGAGGATTCATCGGGACATTAAAAGAAGAAATTTTATGTTATGCCACAACTTGATAGGATTGTTTAGGCAAATGGTAAGTGCAAGGAGTTCCTTGGGATAAGTTATGCCGATAACGCGGTGGTCTTAGTCAAAATGTGGATTGGAATATTGAGATCATTGGGGCATAGGAGGGACATGAAATAAACTATGCCGACACCTGATGAGTTAAGTGAAAGGAAACCAAAGGTGAATGTATTGGGGAGAGTTATGTTGATGGAGTGTTAAAACAAAAGGCAAAACCGAGACTGAAGTGATGCCCATCGGGATGAAATGAACCATCGAGATAAAGAAAAAATTGCTATCCTGAGACCTGATAAGTGGGCCGAGATAGTTTGTGCCAATCAAAAAGTAAAAAGTGGTAAAGTCATAACAACTAGCGCCAAACATTTGAATCATCAGGAGGAGTCTCGTTGATTAGCCATTGGACATCTAGATGAGAAGAATTGACAAAATGGTTTCCATTAAATGCATCAATTGAGTAGATCCATTGCTGCATGAAGAAAATCCATCAAGATTGCATTAATCAATTACAATATTGGACTCCTTGGGACATATAGCCAGTATTACAGAGTAGCATTTGTCACAAAGTTATTGTAGAAAGATATCAAGTGCTTATTGAGAAAATTTTTGAGTTACTGAGCATAGAGTGAAGTAATTTGTAGAGATGGAGGGGACAAGCTCAAGAGGGAAGTGAAAGGTTACCAAAATATTTAGTACCACAGCAAAGAAATCAAAGGGTGAGGTCAGTGAGGTCCGGAGAAAGCTAAATCAGGACATGATAGACCAAATGCGATCTCCAAGAGCTAGGTCACGTAGAGCTAAAGTAAATTTGCCTATCCACGAGTAGTTGGAGGATAGATACAGAGAGATTGGAGATGTATTCACCACAGTGTGAGGGTATGGGTTGTTCCTATTAGTATTTTGGTATGGTTTTGTCATTGATGTCAACACCTACTAAATACACCTACTTTGGAGATCTAGCAACATTCACCAGCAAACAGTAAACTGTGCAACAGTTACCGTATATGATTAACTGGTAGGATATAATGTTCACCGGTACCTGGAATGACATGGAAGACACTTGGTAATGTTGAAGACATCATGTGGACACTTTAGTTTGAAATAATAATCATTAGTATATTCTTATTTGCATATTTGCTTTTACCGGCAAATAGGTCCAAGTTATCTAGGGTTACACTTGCAGGTTTATCTTTTCCAGATCATCATGGCACGCTATGGAGATGATTTTTTATTGTTGTAAATGCATTAAGCCGACATGTTCAATCGGTTATTGCATTGGATATTGTATTATTTGTAAAAAAATTTATTGTAATATCTTGTAGAGCTGACCTACTAAAATTGGTCTTAGGGTATGATATAAATGTAAGAACTTATTTGTAAGATCAAGTGTGGAATATGAAAAAGATTTAAGTAAAGGTATATGCGAGATAAAGAAGAGGCATACACAAGGACATCATTTGAAGGTGAAGTTAGGTCTTTGTAGAAGCATATCAGCATTACACCAGTACTGAATCCAACATATGAAGATGCTATTTTGTGCAGTACATTCTTATTGGATTTAACCATCCAACTATAGTCAGTGTGACTCCCATTTGTGATTGAGTAGTGAGCTCTAGGCTGTTGGCCTTTCTGCATGTGCAGACCCCTCTTGTACACTTACTATCTGCAGTAGTATCATCTTAGTGTGGGTAAGGTTTCCCACCATGGTTTTTCCCCTTACAGGGTTTCCATGTACAAATATTGGTGTCATGTGTTGTGGATGACTTTGTGCTTATGTTTCATGCATTAATTCTTACCAATATAGAAATTTATTGTTAACACTGTCTACCAGCATACTTAACTGATTTACCGGTATTAAGCATTAAGTTGGTTAATAAGTTTTTGGTTTGAATTTATTAGACAACTGATTCACCCCCCCCCACTCCTCTCAGTTGTCTCTGACACCTACAATTGGTATCAGAGCCTAATCCACTTTTTGCAGAAGTTTAACAACTTGAGGAAATCCAATGTCTACTAATTATTTTAGAAAGGATAGTCCTAAACTTGATGGAACCAACTATGGGATATGGAAAATCAGAATGGAGACACATCTGAATTGCATTAGTAAAGACATCTGGGAAGTTACTAAAAATGGTTATACTGCTACTGTAGCTAGTCAGACTGCTCCCACTACTTTAGCTAAAGATGAAGAAAATGATTGCAAAGCAAGAGAAGCACTCTTGAGCACATTATCAGATCAACAAATCATGGGATTATCAGATAGGTCCACTGCAAAAGCTATTTGGGATCATTTGGAAACACTGAATGAAGGGGACTCCAGAGTCAAAATTGCAAAACTTGAAAGCTTCCAAGTCAGGTATGAACATCTGAAAATGGAAGAAGATGAAAGGATTTCTGCTTTTATGGAAAGAGTAAATGAAATTGTTTTAGGTATCAAATGTTGTGGAGGAACCTCGAGTGAAGATGAGATTGTTTCAAAAATATTGAGAGGTTTGCCGCAGGCATATAAAATGAAGGCTACTGCTATAAATGAGTTGAGAACAATGCCTAATACATCAGTAACTAGGGATACATTGATTGGAAAACTTTCAGCTTTTGAAATTGAGGAATTTGGTCCTGTTACTACTATAAAAACTGATTTGGCTTTCAAAGAATCAACATCATCTGCTCCATCATTTGACAAATCAGACTGAAGAGCCTTTTATGCAAGAGAACTTGAAGAAACTAGGAAGGAGAATGAAGAGCTTGAAGAACTTGAAGCACTATTTGCAAGAAAGATGCCAAAAGGCCCAACTGGAAGTAAGTATGAAGGTAAAGCACCCTTTAAATGTTTTAACTGCAATAAGATTGGTCATATGTCTTCAAGATGCCCTGATAGACACGCTAGACTAAGAGAAGAAGCTAGAAGAACATACAAACCTAATCCTGAATATCAGAGATACAGATTTAAGAAAAACAAAGATAAATCTTGTTACATTGCCGATGAAGGTGTGACTGATGATTCTGATGAGGATCCAGCATACAATGGATGAGTCTTTGTTGCTATAATAGAAGATCAACCAGTACCTATTGCTCAACTAGTAGAACAAGCCCTAGTAGCTAAAGTTGAATCAAAGGATGAATGGATTATTGACTCAGGATGCTCACATCACATGACTGGAGACAAAGGTAAATTCTTGAACTTTCAAGAATACAATGGTGATTTAGTAAGATTCGAAGATGACAAAGCCTATTCAATCAAAGGTAAGGGTTCAATATCTCTTGATGGTAAACATAACACTGACAATGTCTACTATGTTAAAGGATTAAAACATAATCTTTTAAGTGTTGGTCAATTAGTTGAGAAAGGTTTTCAGTTACAATTTTAAAATGGAAAATGCAAAATCATGAATAGAACTGGTAATCAAACTAGAGGTAATATCTTTCATTTGAATAACAGTGAAAAGGCATGCTTAATTGCACATATAGATGAAAGTTGGCTATGGCATAAAAGACTATGTCATGTAAATTTTGATTACATGGTAAAAATCAATACTTCTAAGGCAGTTAGAGATCTACCTAAAATTGTGAAACCTCAGAATACAATTTGCAAGGAATGTCAATTTGGAAAACAAGTTAGAGCTAGTTTCAAAAGTATTCCAGAAAAATCCAATAATGCCCTTGATTTAATTCACACTGATTTATGTGGTCCAGCTAGAACTAAAAGCTTACAAGGTGATAGATATTTCATGCTAATTATTGATGATTATTCTAGAATGTGTTGGGTTACTTTTCTCAAAGAAAAATTAGAAGCACTTGGGAAGTTCAAAATATTCAAAGCAATGGTTGAAAATGAAACCGGTAAGAAAATTAAATGTTTAAGATCAGATCAAGGAGGAGAATTCACATCTAAAGACTTTAATACATTCTGTGAAGTAAATGGAATCAAAAGATAATTATCAGCACCTCAGACACCACAACAGAATGGAGATGTTGAAAGAAAAAATAGAACTATTTTGGATGCAGCAAGAAGTATGTTATTAGAAGCAAATCTACCACATGTATATTGGAGAGAGGTAGTAAGCACTACTGTCTATACATTCAACAAAGTTCACATCAAAGGTGAAACCGGTAAGACCCCTCATGAACAATGGTTTGGTAATACTCCTACTCTTAAGTATTTCAAAAATTTTGGAAGTAAATGTTATATTAGAAGAGATGAGTATATTGGCAAGTTTGATCCTAGAAGTGATGAAGGAATATTTCATGGTTATTCATCTAAGAGTAAATCATATAGATGTTTTAATAAAAGATTATAGAAAATTGTTGAGAGTACAAATGTAAAGATTGATGAACAATTTAGAGGAACTTCAAGGTATATAGACTCTGAACCGGGAATAGAAATTTTGACAAATGAACCTACAATAAATCCACCAGTATAGAATCATGATCTAGTTACTCTGATATCATCAGAGGATTCCATAGTAATTAAAGAACAACAACAGACTAAGATACCCGGTATGTAAGACTGAATCATTCTGAAGATCACATAATTCGAAGTAAATTTAGAGGAGTCATGACAAGAGGAAGATTGGCAAATGAAGAGGTATGTCTTATTTCTCAAATTGAACCATTATCTGTCAATGAGGCATGTAAGATAAATTTTGGATTAAAGCTATGGAACAATAATTAGGACAAATTGAGAAAAATAATACTTGGACATTAGTTCCCCGACCTAAAAATAAAAATATAATTGGAACCAAATGGGTTTTTAGAAACAAACTCAATGAAGATGGTAAGGTTGTCAGAAATAAAGCAAGACTAGTGTGTAAGAGATACTCTTAGAAAGAAGGAGTTACTTACAATGAAACCTTTGCACCGGTAGCCAGAATTGAGGTAGTTAGATTATTCTTGGCTTTTGCAGCTCACAAGGATTACAAAGTTTATCAAATGGATATTAAATGTGCATTTTTGAATGGAGATCTTGAAGAGGAAGTCTATATTGAACAACCTGATGGATTTTCCTTGACAGATGACAATGATATGGTTTGCAGATTAAGAAAAGCTCTATATGGATTAAAACAAGCTCCAAGAGCTTGGTATGCAAGATTGGATAAGTATCTTTTAAAGATTGGTTTTACTAAAGGAAATGCAGATAGCAATTTATATTACAAAGTAACTAATGATGACATCTTGATTATGGAAGTATTTGTTGATGATATAATCTTTGGAGGAGAAGATGAATTGTGCAAAGAATTTGAAATGTCTATGATCAGAGAAATAAAATGTTGAAAATATTCAGGACTAACCAAGTTACTGAGAGGGGAGGGGTGAATCAGTAACACTTAAACTTTTTAACTCATTTCTGCACTTGCATATATTAAACCATTCATTCATTTAATCTACTGTATGCATGAAAGTATAATCATTCATAACACTTAACACAAAGATTTGGTGACCCAGAAACCTTCCAAATAGAAAGTAAAACTAGGGTGGGGATGGTACCCACAAAACTTTGGTACTGCAGTAAAAGTTGGCCGGTTAAGGCTTACAATGATCACTTCTGATGATCTACCCTGTTAGAAGCAAATTTGGACTGCTAGGTCCACCTTGTTAGAGGATTTACAAACATACAATGAAGTATGCACTCGGTTAAGAGATTTACAAAAGACTGTTAAGTCTACCCGGTAAAAGGATTTACAAACTGATTCAACTGTTAGGATGAAACAGTAGATCTTGACTTACAACTTTATTGCTGATAAGATCCTTTGAGTATTGATCTCCTTCTAAGATAGATATGTCGATTCTGCTCCTTTACTGACTCTGCGAAAATGTTCTGGTCTGCTGCCTTAATGCAATTTCTGCTCTGCTCTTTCTAATTTCGCATATTCATACATCTTACATACATTTTCACATTACGGATTACAGATGGTATAATACATCACATATATATACCGTCCATAATTACATTTACATTTCATAAAGTCGGCCTCATACAAATTAATAACATAAACTCATTCTTAAGTCGGCCTTACATAGGTGAACAAAATATTACTGAGTCGGTAGATACTCGGTTCCTCAAGCTGGCTCGGTGATCTTCTGATACACGGCATCCACTACAGTACTCGGCATCGTCATGCTCTCGGTAAGAGTAGAAGCTCGGTCCATACTAGTCCCGAAGTGTAGCTTGGAACTCGGTAGCTGCGGTGACTCGGTAGATATAGTGTCACTCGGTAACCACTGGTAACTCGGTAAGAACTGACTTCTCGGTTACTGTTGTTTGTCTCATATGCTCGGTAATAGTCTTACTGCTCGGTATGAACTGTTTAATCGGTAAGCTTTACCGAATGCTCAGTATAGGCTGTGGACTGAATGATGAGCTCGGTAAGCATTCAAAATCGAATAAATGTTTTCACTAAGTGTTATTCACTAATGACAAATATATCATTATTCCAACAATCTCCCCCTTTGGCATTAGTGACAAAAACACTTATGAGACAAAAATGAATCTGTCATGCTGACTTGATTCTTCAAAATTGATACCAATTATAGATTGCTGTATATACCTGTATATCTCACTGTACATAACTCCCCCATAGAATATACACATGATTCTATACTTATCTCTATACCAATTGTTATTTACATTCTCCCCTTGTCTCTAATAATATGTTCCATATTCTCCCCCTTTTTGACAATAATGCCAAAGAATAGATAACTCAAATAGAGATATTAAAGTGTGAGATAAACTCTGAGTGTACCTGTTTGATATGAGCCAAGGTATTATCCCAATTTCCTTGCAAAATTGTGCAAATAGACAATGCAACTTGAACTTTGGCTGATAGTTCAATTACATGCTCTGCAACTGAAAAACTGTTATCATGGATCAATGTTTTGGAATGTGTAATGTGTTTCTGCATTGTATCCATGATAGGGAGGATCATATTCTGAATATCTAACAATGTAGACCGGATCCTTGCATCTTCCCTAAGCAATTCTGATTGCTTATCTGATAGGACTCTGATTTTTGAATGGTGAGTTGAGCTTGAGCTGGGGTCAAGCTGCAACTGTTGTGCACTTGCTTTCAGATCATCATCAACTTTCTTCAGTTGATCTCTGATTCCTTTTGTGAACTCGGTGACATCACATAACTTTGCAAAGAATGAAGTTACATTATTAAAAGAATTTTCTAACTTGGCCAAACTAGTGGTCAATTCAACTTGTTTTATTGCTATCTGTTGAGCAATGTGCTCAAGCACCTTGTTATCAAATTTCTTCTCGGTTCGTTCTATCAGTTTCTCTTCTCCTAATGAGTCCTCATTGAATCTATTCACAGCCTCTTCGAGTTGTAGCAAAATGTGTTGAGAGGGATCAACTTTTATGCCTAAGGCATCTGTAAGAATGGTCTTTGCACCATTTATGATGTTGAATTCCCTGTCTCTCTCACTTCTTAATTATTTTTGTTTTGCTTTCTGTTCTAACATCTGGTTGATCAATCTCATTTCATCAATTGATGCAGTATTGAGGTCTATTTGTGGTATGACAATCTCTTTATCTAGATCTATATCTTCCTCTATAGCCTTGCCGGTAAGCAGAAGTTTTAAAGGTGTCTTTTGTATTACTTCTGTGCTTACTACCTTATCTTTTGATGTAGTTACAATGGTTGATAAGGTTGGACTAGCTATTATAACTGGAATAAGAAGACTCATGGATGTACCGACTGTTTCCAAAATTGATGTACATGCAGGAGTGCTGATAGGTGCAAAAGAATGTGTCAAAACTGGAGAGGTTGCAAAACTTAGTATACATGCTGCAGGAGAAGTTGTGATCTCAGTGACTGAATAAATCACTTGTTGCTCGGTAGAAGCAACACTCTGCATCCCGGTAGATAATGACATGCTCTGCAGCTCGGTGGATGAGGTAACTATTGGAGTCTGGAGCTGAGAGGTGATTGGCAAGGATTGAGCAATAGATGTAGCTACTGTGCTCACAATCCTGCTGGCTGAAGCTGATGATGCAACGCCTTTCTACGGTGAGTGAGGAAGAGATGCAATGACTTTTGCTGCTACCTATTCAGGATCATCTTCTTCATCACCTATTATCACCGTGTCACCTTCTTCTTCTTCACTTATGATTACCGTGTCTCCTTCTTCCTCAGCTGCTTCTTCTTCTTCCTTCTCCTCTTCATCCTCTTCATCCTCTTCTTTTTTACCCTCAGTTGTTACCGTGGGGTCAGATGGCATTGGCAGATTATATATCCTTTTCCACACAATTGTGGCATTATTTACTATTGCTTCTATCTGCTTGGAGAGAACTAAGAAGGTATGAAACCTAAGTGTCATTTGGTGTTCATTCTTCTTTAATGCCTCTTTTACTTCTTTATATGTCAGGTTCGGTAACAACTGTTTTAAGGTTTGTGCATAAATGTCTTTGACAGTTTGCACTTCTGAAGTCCATCTTGGTCTAATCCTGACTAGAAGCTCATTTGGAATTTGAGGACTGATATCATCTGGGGTATATTTCCATTTACCCATTTTGTTCAGTAAAAGCTCCTCGATCTGCATCTTTTCTGCATCTGATCTATTTTCATACCTCAGTGCCTTGAAGTTAGACATGCCAGATCCTTGTTCCAACTGCTTCAATTTTTCTTTGAAGGTAGGAGGGGGTCTCCTGAATAGAATTTCACTTTCTTTCTGCCCTTTTCTGGTTTTCCTTGTGAACACTGTAGTTTTAGGTTTGGTCTTTGTGATTACTACTTTGCCTTTCTTCTTTGATGTTTCTGTTTCCTCCTCTGATTCCTCTTCTGTTTCTTCTGTTTTAGCTGCCTTTCTCTTGGTACTGGTGGTGGCCTTTGGAAGCTTGTTTTCAAGCTCAATTTTGGCTTTGGCCTCATCATAAGTGGCAAATGCAGGGGTGTTGGGAATGGCTGGTTCATTTATCAGGGCTTCTATTATATCCCTTGCTTCATCTATGTTAATTTCATAGGGTAATGGTTTTACCCATGCCACTCGGGGTATGGCTGCCTAGATGTAAACTTTATCACAGTCTACCATGAAGCATATATCATCCTTGTAATCTTTTACCAACTTAGGAGGAATCCTAAACCTGTTGTTCATTTTGTCCTTAAATTCTTCAAAATAATTATCCATTACTGTCTCAAAATTCTGACCTATTTCTGCTATAAACTCATTTATCTGATACAAAATTGGAGTATCCTTCCTCCATACTACCGTGCCTTTAGAAGGGAAAAATTTTTGTACATAGAAAAATATACAAATCAACAAAGAACCAAATTTGCATGGATTATTCTTTGATGTCCTTATACTGTCCATGTTCTTGTTGAATTGTGTTAGTAAAACCTCTGCTAGGTCAAAATCCATGTTCTTCTTTACTACCTTGTAGGCAAGGTCTACCGCCTCACATGCCACACTATTTAGCCTACTGGAACTATACAGCTTATATGCAATGATAATAATACCAAATTTAAGTTCAACATCAGATACATTGTTAATTTTCATTCCTCTGCCATCCCACTCGGCTTGAGTTAACTCCTGCAGTTCATCCCAACCTAGGGTTTTGGTGGATTTTGCTCTGTCTGACATCGGTAATCCTGTGATTCTATGAATCATCTTCTTTGTTATTAAGATAGGTTGATCTAACCAAAGTTGCCCATCATGCACATGGCTCAATACATACCTAATCCATTTTACTTGAAAGTTTCTTGGTAGGTGTGGGATATGGGTCAAGCCTTTGATTTCCAAATGTCTATGCTTGGGTTTCAGGGTTTTGTCAACACATAGCTGATCTAGGGCATTGTCCATTTCCAAAGTCCCTAACTCCTGAATAGTGCATTTGAAATGAGTACGAATGTCATTGATGAGAAGTACCTTGGAAGGAATTCTGGACTGTGCTCCACTTGGGTCGAGTGATTCTGCGATCGCTGGAACGAGTTTGAAGTTCGGCGCTATCCATTTAACTCCTTTCACTAACATATTGGAAGTCTTCTTCGCCTTGCTCCTGCTGGTTGTGCTAGTAGAAGTCATTGCTGAATAACCTGAGTTCCTTCGCTGCAAATTCATCTTAAATCTCCTTAAGCACTTTGAAAACCTAAGCTCTTCGAATGCTGAATAACGCGGTGAAGAATGAAGTCGATTTTGCCCTTTTTATTAAAATTCTATCATTAATGCTTGATAAGTGGGTAGGTGAGATGACTTAATGACTTTAGCGATTGCTCGGTAAGACTGACCTAACTCGGTGTTCTTATTTCTGACCTAACTCGGTAAGGTCTGCAGTTTTACCATGCTCGGTAACATTCAACTCGGTAAGTGACTTTTCTGTATGTATCGGAAATACTGATTTCATCGATTATGCTTTTGTATTTTAGAACTGCTTATGGTAAGGTTTTGAAGATGCAGTTCCTTATCTTCTTTAATGGATCTAATTTGTAATGGTGGGGTCACCCAATTCTTGAGTGACAGGACCATTGCTTGAATTATCCTGCTCGGTAGGTTTAGGAACCCACTGCTGTCTCATCTGTTTCCGAATGTTGTCAGCTTTAGCTTTCTTTTCATCTTCAATCTTCTTTGTGTTCATGCAGTTCTTGGCTATATGTCCGAGTTCAGTGCATGTATAACATCTTATGGTTGTATCTTTCTTCCTTAGATGATGCCTTGTACAATTCAACCCAATGTGTCCATATTCTTCACAATAATGACATCTGCACCAGGTATTGTAATCCCAACCAAATATTGCTTTGACAATTTGTTCTGCTGGAGTGAATATCTTTGTTCTACATTCTGATGCTTTGTGACCTTGTTTCTTGCATTTGTGACATTTGCCTTCAAATTTTGGTTTCTCCTTGCATTCACGAGCCTTGTGACCATGCTGATTACAGTTGTAGCATTTGCCTTTGAATCTTGTCTTTCCATTGCTCCAACATTTGTTTGATGTGTGACCTGTCTTACCACAGTAATTGCATGTAGGTCTTTGATTTCTTTGGCTACCTTGCTCGGAAGATTCACCTTCTTCATTGTAACCAAGACCAGCTTTACCCTTTTGTTTGTGAAGATTTTGCTCATTTAATTGATCCAAGTCTGTTTGAGTTTTCATCATCCTTTCATTTGCTTTCTTTTGAATATCTAGCTCATTTTTCAAACTTTCATTCTGTTCTTTGAGAATTCTGATCTCTTCATTTGCATTGGAGAGTTGCTCGGTGAGATCTTCATGCTGTACAATTTCATTGCTTCTTCCTTCTATTTCATTTTGCATTTTATTCCTTTGTTCTAGGATTTCACAAAATCTTGCAGACTGAATTTCCTGTTCTCTTCTTAGCATCCTTACTTCTTTTTGTAGTAATCCATTCTTTTCTAGGAGTTCTTTGATTGCATTGTTTGCTTCATCTACTTCATTTGAACTACTTGTAGGAAAGAGATCTTCAATTTTTGTTTCAACATACTCATGATCATTTATTTCTTTTGCTAGTTCCTTTCTTCTTTTTAGGGATTGGGAAAGATGTTCTCTTGCTTCTTTGAGTTGAGCAATGGCCATTTCCAGATCTAGCTTTTCATTCTCAATAGCTTTGTCAAGTCTGAATATCTCCATTGTCTTGACCTTTTCTCAAGCTGTCAAACTTTTACTCTGAGAACCACAATGCTCTGATACCAATTGTTGAAAATATTCAGGACTAACCAAGTTACTGAGAGGGGAGGGGTGAATCAGTAACACTTAAACTTTTTAACTCATTTCTGCACTTGCATATATTAAACCATTCATTCATTTAATCTACTGTATGCATGAAAGTATAATCATTCATAACACTTAACACAAAGATTTGGTGACCCAGAAACCTTCCAAATAGAAAGTAAAACTGGGGTGGGGATGGTACCCACAAAACTTTGGTACTGCAGTAAAAGTTGGTCGGTTAAGGCTTACAATGATCACTTCTGATGATCTGCCCTGTTAGAAGCAAATTTGGACTGCTAGGTCCACCTTGTTAGAGGATTTACAAACATACAATGAAGTATGCACTCAGTTAAGAGATTTACAAAAGACTGTTAAGTCTACCCGGTAAAAGGATTTACAAACTGATTCAACTGTTAGGATGAAATAGTAGATCTTGACTTACAACTTTATTGCTGATAAGATCCTTTGAGTATTGATCTCCTTCTGAGATAGATATGTCGATTCTGCTCCTTTACTGACTCTGCGAAAATGTTCTGGTCTGCTGCCTTAATGCAGTTTCTGCTCTGCTCTTTCTAATTTCGCATATTCATACATCTTACATACATTTTCACATTACGGATTACAGATGGTATAATACATCACATATATATACCGTCCATAATTACATTTACATTTCATAAAGTCGGCCTCATACAAATTAATAACATAAACTCATTCTTAAGTCGCCCTTACATAGGTGAACAAAATATTACTGAGTCGGTAGATACTCGGTTCCTCAAGCTAGCTCGGTGATCTTCTGATACACGGCGTCCACTACAGTACTCGGCATCGTCATGCTCTCGGTAATAGTAGAAGCTCGGTCCATACTAGTCCCGAAGTGTAGCTTGGAACTCGGTAGCTGCGGTGACTCGGTAGATATAGTGTCACTCGGTAACCACTGGTAACTCGGTAAGAACTGACTTCTCGGTTACTGTTGTTTGTCTCATATGCTCGGTAATAGTCTTACTGCTCGGTATGAACTGTTTAATCAGTAAGCTTTACCGAATGCTCAGTATAGGCTGTGGACTGAATGATGAGCTCGGTAAGCATTCAAAATCGAATAAGTGTTTTCACTAAGTGTTATTCACTAATGACAAATATATCATTATTCCAACATAAAATTCTTTTTAGGATTGCAGATTTTACAGACTGGTAAAGGCATATTTTGAGTCAATCTAAGTACTTGAAAGAACTACTTAAGAGATTTGGGATGGAGAACTCTAAACTGGTAAGCACACCTATGACTACAAATGACAAATTATCTCAAAGAGATGAATCTACACCTATTAATCCAACTAGATACAAATCTATGATAGGAGGTTTACTATATTTGACACAAACTAGACCTGATATTATGAATGCAGTGTGTATAGTTTCTAGATTTCAGAGTAATCCTAGGGAAAATCATGAATCAGCAGTAAAAAGGATTTTCCGGTACTTACAAGGCACAACAAATCTTGGATTATGGTATCCTAAAGATGAAAATTTTGATCTATATGCATACACAGATGTAAATTGGGCAGGAGATGTGGATGATAGAAAAAGCACCACTGGACGAGCATTCTTTCTTGGAAAGAGATTAGTTTCTTGGTTAAGTAAGAAACAAAGTTGTACATCTTTATCAATAGCAGAATCAGAATATGTTGCAGCAACAACAAACTGTACACAAGTACTTTGGCTTAAGCAAATGTTGAAAGACATAAAGGTAAAATGCAAGGAACCTATTACTATATATTGTGATAAAACTGCAACAATTGATATATCTAAGAATCCAGTATTACATTCTAAAACAAAACTTGTTTCTATCAAACTAAATTTTCTAAGGGAAAAAGTTGAAGAAAAGGAGATAAAACTGGTTTATGTGAATACTAAAGAACAACTTGAAGATATTTTCACAAAACCTTTTCCTAAGGAAACTTTTGAGTATCTCAGAGATCAGCTCGGAGTCATACCTCCACCAGTAGAGACTTAGACAGTTGATGATTGTCATCAACTGGCAGAATTAAATCGACAAATCTTTTATTCTAGTATTTGATGAGGAAGCTACTTCTCACGGGGAGTAGTTGGTATTTTTGTATGGACTTAAAATTTATAGCTTTGGCATTTGATGTCAAAGGGGGAAAGATATATGGAAAAACACATTATCAATTGAGGAGAGATATCCATGGTGAAAATTGGTATAGGATAACATAAAATAACTCATGTTGCTTCCAGGGGGAGAGATTGTCACTTTGAGGAGATTGTTGGTTTTACACTTGGCATTACTGTTTTGGCACTTTGATGATTTTTCCATCTTGTGTTGCCATCAATGCCAAAGGGGGAGATTGTTGGTATTTTGGTATGGTTTTGTCATTGATGTCAACACCTACTAAATACACCTACTTTGGAGATCCAACAACATTCACTAGAAAATAGTAAATTGTGTAACAGTTACCGGTATATGATTAACAGGCAGGATATAATGTTCACCGGTACCTGGAATGACATGGAAGACACTTGGTAATGTCGAAGACATCATGTGGACACTTTATTTTGAAATAATAATCATTGGTATATTCTTATTTGCATATTTTCTTTTACCGACAAATAGGTCCAGGTTATCTAGGGTTACACCAGCAGGTTTATCTTTTCTAGATCAGCATGGCACGCTATGGAGATGATTTATTATTGTTGTAAATGCATTAAGCCGACATGTTCAATCGGTTATTGCATCGGATATTGTATTGTTTGTAAAAAAAATTATTGTAATATCTTGTAGAGCCGACCTACTAAAATTGGTCTTAGGGTATGATATAAATGTAAGATCTTATTTGTAAGATCAAGTGTGGAATGTGAAAAAGATTTAAGTACAAGTATATGCAAAATAAAGCAGAGGCATACATGAGGACATCATTTGAAGGTGACGTTAGGTTTTTGTAGAAGCATATCAGCATTACACCGGTACTGAATCCAACATATGAAGATGCTATTTTGTGTAGTACATTCTTATTGGATTTAACCATCCAACTGTAGTCAGTGTGACTCCCATTTGTGATTGAGCAGTGAGCTCTAGGCTATTGGCCTTTCTGCATGTTTAGGCCCCTCTTGTACACTTACTATCTGTAGTAGTATCATCTTAGTGTGGGTAAGGTTTCCCACCATGGTTTTTTCCCCTTACAGGGTTTCCACGTACAAATATTGGTGTCATGTGTTGTGGATGATTTTGTGCTTATGTTTCATGCATTAATTCTTACCAGTATAGCAATTTACTATTAACACTATCTACCGACATACTTAACTAATTTACCAGTATTAAGCATTAAGTTGGTTAATAAGTTTTTGGTTTGAATTTATTAGACATTTGATTCACATCCCCCCCCTTGCCTCTCAGTTGTCTCCGGGACCTACAGTTCCTTTTCCATTACTTCCGCAGGGATGAGCCCATGCCAATTTCAAACCCATGGAAAAATGGTCTTGGTAAACTTGTAGTACCCAATGTGTTTGTGAATAATGATTTGTTGATGCTTTTATTAAGACATTATGATGCAAACAAGCGATACATTATGTTTCCTAATGGGACTACTCTAGTGCACTTTGCAAAGGCTACAATCCAGGAAGTTTTTGCAGTAGATTTGGAGGCAGATGTGCCTTTATATTTTGTAGATTTGGAAGAGGAGTACAAGAAGATGGACACTACATACCAGGGTTGGAACCTCGTTGTCCACAAAGAAGAGAAGGGGAGGCTAACAGAGGAAGATGGTCCTCCTTATGACATGACTATTTTCAAGAAGTATTTTCAATACACATATATTGCTTGTGGTCATGTGGGAGGAGTTGAAGTTCCTAATGTGGCAAACATAGGACCGCTGGTTCTAGCAGCATAAATTCAAAGGCATGAGCCTAGGGTTTTTGACTTTGTTTCGTACCTGGTAGACAAATTGCATGAAGGTTTCTTGAACTTGAAGGATAATCCAAACAAATATTTCAAGCACTATTCACTGTTAATGCATATTATTTTATTTTATGGGAAACTTAGAGGGTTATGGCCGAAAGAATTGAATGTAAATATAGTTGGGAAGATTGGAAAGGATAAACTATTGCAATTATGGGTTTGCCTTTGGGATTATAGATTTGTGAATTCTCATTACCTCAAATTTGAGGAATTCTTTGTCAAACCAATTTTCTTTCTTTTTGGTGAGCCTTAGCAAGGATCATTTTCTGAGGAGGTCAAGAAGTTTCTTAGGCCTCATGAGCACCAAAATCCAAAGGTAAATCACAATGGGGGTGATTGGTACTCATGCCAAAACTTCACTTTTGTTTGATGCTATGGATTTGAGGGTTATCCATATGTGCTACCAAAGCCCGCACCAAACATGATTGCCTTCTTGGAAATTGTAAGGCAATTAAGTGTGTCTAATGCCAAACATTTCAATGGAGCACACAAGCAAGATTTCCTCCCTAGCACACTTCACTTATAGGATTTTAAAATTGTATCAACTAGGGCATATGAGGCCATTGATAGGAAGCTGGTGGATGAATACAACTTGTTCCAGCAAACATCTAGAACACACTATGATCCAGAGGGTTACATCCATACAAGTAGGAAAAGATAGGAGTTGGGAGATTACTTCCATCAGGAGGATGAATTTGAAGACATGTGCAAAAATAAGGAGGTGGAAGAGCTTGCAGAAGTTATGGGGACCCTAGAGAAGAAGCTAGAGGAAAGAAGGTAGAGACTAGAAAAAATGGAGGGAGAACCATTCCAAAGTGATTTAGGGGAAAATGAAGTAGTCTCCAAGTTCCGTGCACTTGAGAAGGAGAAGGACTCAGAAGTAGAGAATAGACTTATTGTGCTCTGAATGCAGAAATAGATGAAAGAATGGTAGAGCATGTTTCTTTTGTATCTGATGATCAATTCATTAAGTCTAAGGAATTCAAATCATTCCTTTACCACTTCAAGGGTAAGAAATTGAGGGAAGTAGTGCCAAACATTACCCCTGAGAATGAAGCATAAATGATGAAGAGGTTGAAGAAAGACATTGACATAGAAGTTGAGATTATGACCCCGCAAAAGGGCAGGAAATTGCTAGTAGAGGCAGGAATAATTGTGTTTCAAGGATGGGACCTGAGTACTTCATTTATTTTTGATTCTTTGTTACATTCAGATAATAAGGATATAAAATTGAATATCCAAGGAGTGCAAGATATTTTTATTGGATCAAGATATGATCCAAAGGAGGAAGAAATGTTATTGTTGGCCTTATATCGTCCTAATAAAAGGCCAAAAATCATTGATGTAGATAAAGCTTTTGGTCACATGATGACCTTGAAAGTTGGAGAAGTAGATCCTATGGTCATAGCTGACATGGGTATTAATATTTCAAAATTCAATAAGGCCCAAATGAAACATGAGATAGCAGAGAAGAATAAATATAAGGCTTTATATGAATAGACCCTTAAGAGGAGTGGGCACTCGGTTCCCTGAATTATAGATTCAGGAGGCCAATGGAAGAAAAAATTTGAAAAGTTGTCTTATGAACACAATAAGTTGAGAAAAGAGATGAGTAGCATTAGGGCCGATACCGCTTGTGTGTTGCTAAGTAGGAGATGTGACAATATGGAGAAAGCATTGAATGAATTCTGGGATGAGTATCAGAAGAACATGGACAATATGGTTTCACACACCAGAATTCAAGATAGACTCAACATGTTGTTACAGGATGCATCGACCAAAGAGAAAATAAAGAAGAAGGTGCAAGGTCTGCTTGTTACACATGATGAAATTATAAAGGAATTGAAGTCTTAATTTGATGAATGCCAATAGATTTTTTAGCATGGGGTTCCCAGTCTGGTAGATGATGTAGGTGTGATCAAAGACAAAACCGTATGGATCTTTGACTACAAGTCTATGCTTAGTGCAGCCCAAGCCATCACCAGAATAGATGTCCATGACATGAATGACATGGCTGATTAGTTGAATAATTTTTATGCAATCAAGAATGTAGCCAAGGATGTGATCTTCAACACTACAACATACAAGGATCTAGGATACTTGCGACACATTTAGAAATGCGGACACCGGCTGGATCGAAAGCCTTAAGTCATTTGTTTAGTTTTGTGTTTGTAATGCAATCGGTGTCTTAGTTAGGCTTTTAATTACTATTTAGTTAGTTGTTAAGATAATGAAAGGGTGTGTCCTTTCATTTGTGTCTTTCAGCATATGTGTTTGTATTGAGTCATTTTGTATCAAATGGGGTCACACTTTTTTGGGGAAACATCATACTTTTGTAGGGACTGAAAGTCGTATGTATTAGGAAATTTTATAGGAAGAAGAAGTTGTGCAAGAAAATTGTAATGAAGTATCTCCAAGTGTAGCTTTTGTGTATTGTCATTTCTCAGAGATTAATATACAAGATTCATTGTTTCTACTTCAAATGCATTTTCTACTTTCTATGTTGATGAAACATTTTTTGTCCTCTTGATAAATCTGTTTAAGGATTTTGATGTAATGTGAATCACATGTTGTTACATTAAATGAGAGATTGGGTTCTTATTGTTTATGTGACACATACTGAACCATTATACTGATTATTAATGTTGTCTCCTAAGTTGATAAAGTTGTTTGTCCACAAAGTATCATATATATTTTGAGATAGAGGCACTAGTCTGTTATTCATTCTCTGAGATTCTGATTTGATATGCATAAGGTTCTTAAGAAAAAAGAATTCTTCTAAAATCTTTTGAATTATTTTATTGCATATTTCTTGAATGTCCTGAAAGCATTTTATTTCCAAAATACAACAATCTTTATACACAATTATCTTTACATTCAGTTTTCAATTTCAAAAGCATTCAAATAAAAGCACTCAACAGTAGCAGGAAATTATTTCCATTCTTGCAAAGAGTTGTCTTACCAAAGTTTAAATCTACTTTAAATAACTCTTTTTGTGCTTGAGAGGGAGAGGTATACCCACCTAGGTTCAGTGGAGCCTTAAGTGCAGAGGGATTTGGTCTTTGACCATCCCTGTTCGTTGGATCAGTTAAGGGATTGGAAAATCCTTAAGTTTTCCAATCTATGGTTTTGGGCACCAAAACAAAATTAGGCTTAAAATATCTTCTAACTCTTTCTTCAAATATTAAATTCCTTTTGGGACATCTAGATGCAAAATGACCAATATTATTACATGCAAAACATTTAAAATGTGCTTTTCCTTCATACTTACTTCCTACTGGTCCTTTAGGTATTCTTCTAGCAAATAGTACTTCAAGTTGCTCAAACCCATCATCTTCTCTCTTCATATTATCCAATTACTTTGCATATAAAGCTTTCCAATCTTGCTTACTAGTTGTTGATGCAGATGCATGAAAAGCAGGTTCAGTCTTCACAGCTCGAGAAGGTCCAAATTCTTCAAGCTCAAAAAGTAGATAAGTTCCCAACTAAGGTATCTCTTTTGATAGATGTATTAGCCATTGTTCTCAACTCATTAATAGTAGTAGCCTTCATGTTGTAAGACAGTGGTAGGGATCTCAAAACTTTAGAAACAATTTCATCTTCACTCAGAGTTCCATCACAACATTGAATTCCCATAACAATTTCATTTACCCTTTTGATGAATGTAGTAATCATTTTATCTTCTTCCATATTCAGGTTTTCATATCTCACCTGGTAACCATCAAGTTTAGAAATCTTCACTATAGGGTCACCTTCATTAAGAGTATCCAACTTATCCCATATAGACTTTCCAGATGATTTGTCAGTCAATCCCATTATTTGTTGATTAGAAAGTGCACACAAGAGGGCTTCTCTTGCTCTACAATCATTCTCAAGCTCCTTATCTAGATTTTTCAAAGGAGGATTACCAAATGTTGGATTATTAGGTGTAACACCATTCTGTGTGATCTCACAAATCTCCTTGCCAAGACATCTCAGATGAGTATCCATCTGAAACTTCCATACTATGTAATTTGTTCCATCAAGCCTAGGGATATCTCTCTGAAAGATAGCTCCAGATGAACTAGATGAACTTGAACTGTTAGTCGCCAAAGGATCTTCCTCAAGTAGTTAGTCTTTCTGCAAAGAGGACCAATTATTTGATACCAATTTTTAGATAGTTCAAATAACCAGAAGACAACTGAGAGGGGGGAGGGGGGTAAATAAGTTGTCATAGATTACTTGAACATTTAACAATTAAAACTTTAATCTTGGAACCCAAAACATTAATACTAGAATGCTTAAACCAAATACTGGAATAGCAGTTAATCCAATTAAGAATAAACAATAATCACATAATAAATACCATCCACATGACACCAATATTTATACATGGAAAACCCAGTAAAGGTAAAAATCATGGTGGGAAGCCTACCCATAGTTAGATAATACTTATGCAATAAGTATGTGAATTACAATTAAGGGGCTTACACTTTCAAGAAGGCCAACAACCTAGAGCACACTTCTCATCACAAAAGGAGTCTCACTGACTACATAGAAATCCAGACTACAATTTGGAAGAATGTATGAAATGCAAAGATAGCATCTCCTACTCCTGAGTATAGTTTCGGTTAAGCTCAATACTGAAGGACTAAACCCTCTTACATAAACCCAATTCAATCTCTAATGATTGACCAAATCCTCTGCCTGAATGATATTACATTATTCACACATTACATATCCATATCCATTCCCTGACCTTATACCTATGATGATCTTGTTAGAATCAATGACAATCCCAAAGACACAGAGAGGGGGGGGGGTGAATCAGTGTCTAACTAGTTAACATAATATTTATACTTATTAAGAACTTTGCATCCCAAAACAACATACCGGTAAATAAGAATTAATGCAACAAATAAGAATAACAGAGATGGCATAGAGAACACACCATAACACAAGATATTTAACGAGGAAACCCGGTGTGGGAAAAACCTTAGTGGGATTTGTGAATCACAATATTCACTCACTGGCCAATGAATAAATATTACTTACAATGAGGGGCCTGCACATGCACAGAGGCCAATAGCCTAGAGCTCACTACCCAGTTATAAAAAAATAGAAGTCTCACTCACTTACAAAATGGATTATCAAAATCCAATACAATGTACTACTTCAAATCAGCATCAACTATGCTAGGTTCAGTATCGGTTTAAGCTCAATCTATAACCAAAACCTTCGCTGTCAACTATATCACCTTATACAAAACTACCTTATATCTCTCATCTATATCATACAAAAAGACCTATAAGATCTCATACATATATGAGTCTTTTACACTATGCCATGTCAGCTTTTACAAGAGATAATTACATTATAAAATAATAAACAAAAGTTTATTCCATGTTGGCTTGAGTGTCGATATGCATTGTTGCCGTTGTCAGTGAAGTGCCTTCTGGTGTATGTAGAAGTCTATTGCCGGTGCTAGTAACTGCCAATTGGTGTCCAGATAATTGCCAATTGGTAGCCATCAATGAGAAAATCAGCTATTCCCATAAGAGTGTAGAATGCCAATAGATCTACAATGAGATCTTACATCATATATATACAAACCCTCAACCATAAACAATCGGTTCGGCCACCAGACAATAAACCAATTACTTAATTACAAAAATGTTGGTCTTAGACCAAACAAATAATATCCAACACATAAGACATGCCAGAAACTCATCAAGATGACCAATCCATACGTTACATTAAGCTGGTCCATAACCCAGATCAACCAGGACCCAATATAGGTCCACACACTAAAGCAATGATCTACATCTACCAAGTCTAGAACATGATCACCATCAGCATCTTGAATCTCCACCAAAAGTTGCACCAACACCACTTATGGATATCATCAAAGATCTTCATCAAAAGCTCTATCGGTGAAACCCTCATCGGAACCACAAGCCAAGCTTCCAAGCAAGCAGGATAGCATCCAATCACCAAACCAAAACCAACTTACTGAATATGAACATTAGTATCATGAATAAGTCAATTCCATAACCAAAACATACTAGAGCCTATTGGATTATTCTACATCCAAACCAACCAGAAACTACTCAACCTACCAGGACTAGAAGGGTGTCAATAAAGCATCCAAATAGTGTTGACATCAATAATAAAACATCAGTGAAACACATAATCAATTCCATCAAATGGCCAACATTATTACCCTTCCTATGAAGTTCATACTAAATCTATGGATATTGACTTTGTTATCATACCTTCTTTTGAGCAATTTTGTGTGAAGTTGGGCCATCCTTGGTTATCTTCCATGAAGGCTATTGCTTGTCCAATCCATAAGTGTTATAAATTTCTTCACAATGGTGAAATCATAACTGTGAACCATATCTTATTGAGACCATCTGAAAGAAGCCCTGGTATCCCTATTGATTTCTTTTGGCCTAAGTGATTTCAACCTCTTCCATCAAGGAGAGATGCTCTTTTTCAATCTTATAAAAAATGGAAGAAGGATATGATCTTATCCTTAAGTCAACCTAAATCCCCAACACTTGACATTCCTATCATACTTGAAGATGAAATCCTTCCCCTAATGGATACAACTAATCTTCCTCAATCTATTCCTATGGATGTGCCTATGCCTTCTCCAAAGAAGAACAATAATATTCCTCCTAAAGCTATACCTATACCTCCTCCTCAAGATGGACTTGGTCTTCTTCCTACACCTAACATTCCTCCTTTATATGGTGCAATTCCACCTCTTTCCTCTTATAGAGAGAAGAGGCCCTCTTCTCCTCTTGTCCAAACTAAAAGACCTCAACCTAAACCTTCAACTATAAAAGAGGAAAATATTCCTACTTTCTCAAATGTTCCTCTTCCTTCTCAACCTTCTACTAAGACTCGACGGAATTTTTGTGTAAGAGAACGCTAGCAAAGATGTCGTGTTTGAGCTCATGAAGCTGTTCCTCAAAATATTCAACTTCACAAGAATCCAACAGTTGATATGATTCCCTTTTCTCCTAAGCATGAAGTTTAACCTACATCTCCAAATCATAAGTTGCACAAAACATGTGATGGTTTTACTCCTATTCATGTTCATAATCCTCTTTCTATAAATCTTTATGAAGAAATGAGTGAAAATAATATTCATGATGGCAATACAACTCCTAATGCTTCTGATAGTGATTATGAATATGTTGTTGTGGACAAGCATTTATCAATTGAATTTTCACAAACCCTAATCCTAGCTCCTAGAATTAAACAAAGTGATTTGTACCACACAAGCATAGTCCTTTTTTGGATCTTGTGATAGCTCCATCTATTTTGCTTGATGTCTCTCCTCTAGCATGTTGCTCACCTTCCCAAAATAGTGATCAACAAGATTGGGAGGTGGATGTCATTCTAGATTAGCAATATTAGTACTATAAATCTTCTCTCTCTCATCTATCTTTGTCTTTTGTGACCATTCTTCTATGTGTATCCATGTTCTTCTATTTTTACCTCAATGTCTACTTGAGGACGATGTAAAGAATTGAGATCTCTTTTGGTCTCTTTCATGTTGACTCAAAATACATCCTCTCTTCCCTTTCTTCTAAGGAAGTTTCCTTTTTTGGGGGAATGACGATTAATATATGCATATACATATATGATATACATGGGTTATCATACAACATACTGACCCCAAGGAAAGTGAAACTACCTCGTGTTAGGAATCGGAAAGGACAACTAAGAGGGTGGGTGAATTAGTTGTGAGCTAGTTGTCAATGAATTACAAATCAAAACCAATTAATCCAACTTGAAACTTAGTGCTAGTAAAATAAACTTAAATGCTGGTAAAATAGTTTAACAGTTATAGCACTTCAGTATAACTTAATGCATGAAATAGATATTTTGACATGGAAACCCTGTAAGGGGAAAAGCCATGATGGGAAACCTTACCCACAATCAGATGATACTACTATAGATAGTAAGTGTATACAAATGGGGTTTGCACATGTAGAAAGGCCAACCGCCTAGAGCTCACTACTCAATCACAAAATAGGAGTCACACTGACTACCATTGGATGGTTAAATCCAATAACAATGTACTGCCTCAAAATATCATATGCAATGTTGGATTCAGTACCGATTTAAGCTTTGACCATGAGTGTCAAACATCTGCATAACCTTTCCTTCAACCTTCAGATAATGTTTGTGTGATTCACACAAGGATCTACTTATTTTCACTCTTCAATATTCATACACACTTATCATGATTGATGATCTTCAATAAGATCTTACAATCATATATACAAAACTTAAGACCTATGAGGTTGGCTTGCTAAAGATATTACAATAGAATCAATTACAAATAAGTCTTGATGCGATACAATATGTCATCTCATTGCATTTACCACATTATCCAATCAATAAACCATGTCTAAGACATGTCATGCTGATCTGGAATAGATATCATGTACCGATCCATAACCTAGACTTATCTATCGGTAAAAGCAAATATGTCAACCTGATTAGACCAATAAGAAAAAAACCAAATCCAAACATCCAATCCATGTCTTTGACATAACCAAATGATCTCCAGATAATAACAAGTTATCATCACTACGGTGAACCATATATCCTGTTGCTGAACATATACTAACCATTCCAGTGAACACAATATGTCGATTCAACAATAAACCAATATCACCAAAGTGCCAAATCAACAATGTAGACCTCCAAGAAGACAAGTGTTGACATCAATGACAAAACCAATGCAACACATGATAGAGTCATCCATAATACCAAGACCTTGTGTTTTGTGTTCATTATCCTTGGGTTTATTCTCCGTCTGGGGGCTAAATTCTTACGATAATGTGCCCCCTCTCTTCTCTCTCTCTCTTGGGTGTATCTTTTCTTAAAGAAATCACTCCTGATAAGGAGTGCGGGATCACTTTAACATGGGGGCATACACTTTGCTCATATTTTTCTTCTTGATACATAGAATTATTTAGTGAACATGGCTTTGCTTCATAATTTTGGTATCTTTTTCATGACTCATAGTGAGGACAACCTTGCTAATTGCAGACATTGTTTTCCCTTCTTGATTTTCCCTTTTACTTTATTAATAGATTTCATAAGATCCTTAGTCCACTGGGGGTTGGTGCATCTTTCCTCCTTGATGTGGTAGAAGTCTTTCAATCTTGTTTTCCTTGTACTTTACCAGCAATATTGGCGTACACTCATACTCCCACTAAAGTGGGGGCTAAATGTAGCGTCATAAAATTGTGACCCTTGCAATTTTTTTTACCACATTATGTTCCCCAGGCATGCAAGTCGAATCCCTAGGCCTAATCGAAGACCAAAGACTTGCTTAGCACCTAAAAACTACATCTTTCTTGCCCTTCGCACTACTCAAACTGCATATTTTCCTCAAAAAAAAGGTAGGATAGGGGCATGGCACCCCTATTCCTACCCCATTTTGGGGTAGGGCCTTTTCCAATTTTGCATTGGAGGTTGTGCACTAAGCAGGAAAACTCTCCCAGTGTTGACCTATGACAGAAAATCAGTCAGTTAACCCTAATTGACAAATATATAAGTCACATTTTCTCTCTCATTTGCAAAAACGTTCAACAAGCAAACAAGCTGGATAAGTGATAAGGCGGGCATAAGTTTAAGTATTCAAGCATTCCTTTCTAGCATTGAGAATTCTCAAGTCTCCTTTCAAGGCTAGGTGTTGCATTCAAGTGAAGGATTCAACCATTGAAGAGAAGATTCATTCCAACATTAAAATTCATACAAGCAATACTATCTACATTTCTATCACAACCTCCCTTGAGGTGATTTACATTTGAGTCTTTCATTTACATTTACTTGCAAGTACTTTCTTTCATCATTTGGTTAATTCCAAAACTAGGATTTGACTTGAAGGCAAACCCCCAATCCCAATCCCAACCCCTTTTCATCTATTTTCTGTGTGTAGGTTGCAGATGTACAACTATACTTTCAGATTTGGACTCCATTTGCAGAGGCAGAAAAACACTTTTGTTTTGTGGATTTTTTTCAGAGGACCATGTACACTTTCACCATAGTTCGGGCAACATTTTCTCAAATTTGTAGGGTGGTTCATCTTGACATATTATTGCTAGATCTAGGTACACAACTTCATCCTACACTTCTATCTTTAGTTATAATTAGATCTTTGTCACTTTTTTACTTGGTCATAAGTACACAATTCAATCAATTCAAAACTCATTCTAGAAGAGGGGATTAACTTACCATTCTTATATCACTCGGAATTCAATCTCCTTCTATGGAGACTGAATCTAGTGCATTTCCCCCCCTCTTATAATATAATGTGTGAAAAGTACTTGAAGGGAAATCCCAAGAAAAACTTTCATCTCTCCTTGGAGGGAAGAAAAGATTTCCTCTATATCTCTCATTCGCTCGTTTTTCCCAACATTACACTATGTTTTGAATATCTTAAGGGTTTTGAGTTTATGTGATGTGGTAAGCTAGGTTGGTTTTGGCATTGAGATAAGCCACGTTTGGAAGTGGGATTTTTGGCTTTTCTTGTGGTAGGTTTGTAGTTAGAGAGCTTGGGTTTGCATGAATTTATCCTATTGGGGATTGAGGGAGGAGAGAAAAAATTAGCATTTGGATTGTTTGAAGGAGGCTAGAAGAGAAAAAGGGCTCTTTTTGGCTCGGATGAGAGAAAACACCCTTTGGAGAGATAGAGTGAGAATGGAGTCCCTCCTGAGAGCTAGCAATTTGTTGCTTGCCTTATTTCTCCCTCTTTCTCTTTGTTCCATTTCGCCCTCATATTAGAATAGTTTGTTAGGAATGGGCTTGTAGAGGGTGCCATGATAACAGTAGGATTAGAAATGACTACCAAGCATTTTGGGATGATCATGAAGATAATAGAGATAGGTCATTATAGATGAGCCTCATGTGACCCTATAGGTTCAAATGAATCGATCATGTGTCCTGAATTGTGAGAAACAGTTCGTCAAAGTTTGACAATTTTTTGGACTTGGGAACTTGAGAGATCGTGTCGGTAGGTTATGGCTCTCGACATTCCGGTGCATTGGGATGCACAACAAGAGAATGCCTAGCATAAACCTATCCACCTAGATGTGCTCATGATGTTGGTTTGTGATATGAGTTGTCATAAACTGAGATAGATCATTGTAGACAAGCCTCACGTGACCCTATAGGTTCAAACGGATCAATCATATGCATCCTAGATTGTGAGAAAAAGTCCGTCAAAGTTTGAAAATTTTTTGGACTCAGGGCACTTGAGAGATTGCACCGGTAGGATATGGCTCTCGACATTTTGACACATTGGGAGACATAATAGGAGCATTCCTAGTGTAAAATTTCCCACCTAGACATGCTCATGATGTTGGTTTGTGCCCATGATGAACATAATCAAACCTAGCCTATCTTGCAACTTTGTATTGCATGCCACTAATGATTTTTTGCAGTAGGTGAAAAAATGCTACCATTTAAAAAATGACTCTGAGTCATCATAAATTGAGATAGGTCATTGTAGACGAGCCTCACATGACCCTATAGGTTTAAACATATTGATCATATGCAACCTAGATTGGGAGAAACTGTCCATCAACTTTTGATAATTTTTTGGACTCAGGGCACTTGAGAGATCGCACTGGTAGGGTATGGCTCTCAACATTCTAATGCATTGGGAGGTATAATGGGAGCATGCCTAGCATAAACCTATCCACCTAGACACACTCATGATGTTGGTTTGTGCCCATGATGAACGAAATCAAATCTATCATATCTTGCAACTTTGCATTGCATGCCACTCACAGTTTTTGCTACAGGTGAAAAATGCTACCATTTGAAAATGGCTCTAAGTCATCAAAAATCGAGATAGGTCATTGTAGATGAGCCTCACATGACCCTATAGGTTCAAATGGATCGATAATATGAATCCTAGATTGTGAGAAACTGTCTGTCAAAGTTTGATATTTTTTTGGACTTAGGGCACTTAAGAGATCGTGTTAGTAGGGTATGGCTCTTGATGTTCTGGTGCATTGGGAGGCACAACAGGAGCATTCCTAGCGTAAACCTATCTACACGAATGTGCTCATGATGTTGGTTTGTGCCCATGATGAACAAAATCAAATCTAGCCTATCTTGTAACTTTGCATTGCATGCCATTAATGGTTTTTGTAGTAGGTGAAAAAATGTTAGCATTTAAAAATGGTTTCGAGTTGTCAGAAACCAAGATAGGTCATTGTAGATGAGCCTCAAATGACCCTATAGGTTCAAATGGATTGATCATATAGATCTTGCATTGTGAGAAACTATCCATCAAAGTTTGATAATTTTTTGGACTCAGGGCACTTGAGAGATCACACTGGTAGTGTATGGCTCTCGATGTTCTGGTGTGTTGGGAGGTGCAACAGAGCATACCTAGCATAAACTTGCCCACACGGACACACTCGTTATGTTGGTTTGTTCCCACAATGAAAATTTGACAACATTGACAACTTTGACAACTTAGCAAGTTTTACATCTTTTATCCAAATGACCCCAAACTTTCACAAATGACTTCAAATGATCATTAATGGTCCGAAATCACCTTATTTAGATAAAACAAATGGAAAAAAAAAGATGAAAACCAAAATTTGAAGAAAGGAATCAAAAGCATCCAATGATCATTACCACGGATCAAATCTGACCATTACCATTGAATTTCATTTTGATGGAGACAAGGACTTTTGTAGGATTAATTCAATATTTTAGAAAGCTTATCAAATCATATTCCACAATTGAAATGCTTTATATCATATATTTTTGTTGTTTATATTCATATTGTTGATTACATAGACAAATATTCATTTAACTTTATAAAAGGGAAGCCACCAAATACACCGAATAGTTTGAGAAAAAATTAACCATATCAATTATAAATAATCATTTTTATATATCAAAATGCACAATAATCAACACAATGAACAAATTTTGTAGGTATCAAATATGCCTATAAATATCAACGAAATGCACAATAATGAACACAATACACATTTATTGGATCGAATATCAACATTTATATATATATAACAAGGCATATATGCCAAGTCAATACTAGTTTTACAAAAATGTGGCATATGCCATGTCCAAATCGATATACAATAAAATTGTAGAATATATCTACATGTATTGGTCATTCAATGACTACAACTAACACTATATGATCCTATACTTGTGGTGGATCATCAAAATTGAGCCTCTTTGATGCAGTACGTGGCTCTATAGATGGCTGCACAACCACAATTTAAAAGGTAAGCTAGAATCCTTTTGTAGAAAATAGTTCACAATTATCAGCATAACTATGCATTTAACCATAATTTCTTTACAATTGAAATGTAGATCACCTCATCTACTAATCTAGGATCTACTGTCTTCTTTGTCTTCTCCTTGCTAGTCTTAGGAGTTTTCTTGAACACAAACTTCAAAGGATCCAAGTTATTGCTGAACCGTGAAGGGGCCTATTGTAGATTAAATACAATTAATACGATGTACTAACATATATAGATCAAAAACACTAAAAATCTATAATATAGAGAACAAAAGTATACCAGAGCCTCAGATGCTTCTCCAATAGTCTAAGGAGTGCTCGCCATTGATGTAGTAGCTGTGGCTATTACCTATACGAAAAATGATTAAAGATTAAATATAATTAATATAATGATAAGTATTGTATGTTAAGTATAATTAATGCAATATATAAAACAAAAGTGTACCAGAGCCTGAGATGCTTCTCCAGTACATAGAGGAGGGCTCACCATTGATGAAGTGGCTATGGATATTTCCTATATGAAAATTGATAATATTATAATTTATCACAAGTTCACATGTACATGTGCATATAATCATCAAATCAAGAAAATAAAGTAGAGATACATACCTCTGCCCTCTCTCGATCCTTGAGCGTATTAGGTACATTTAACAATTATACAAAAGCCTAATGGCCACTGTATATAAAACAGACAAAAAACACTAATCAATTTACAAATTCCAACTAAGACAATTTCAATCTTTTCAAACAATTGTACAATTAAAAATGTGTTCAATTACCTTCTTCCCATGTTTAGGCATCATCGAGGACTTATTTCGCTGAGGACAAGGCCTAGACATGGAGGGGGTATCCTAAAACAAACATTAACATGAGATATTAGTAGATAATATTAAACATAATTTAACAAATCTAAAATTAAATGACTTGAATATTCCATCAAAATAATACATAAAATAAAGTGTACAAAATATGATACCACATAGCTTTGTAGGCCAAAATCGATCACTGAGAGCATGACATCATCAATATGGGACATTTGGTCCCTTATCAATGTCTACAAAGCAAAAAATTGTTAAGCATTAAAGAGAGTTAGTATATCTTATAATATATTTTGAATTCAAAGTACTATTCTATTTTAACATCTTACAAAATTTATACCTCAGGCGTCGAAGTTGCAGCTACAATAACTATGGGAGGAATATCATATGGTGTATTAAAACCCTTTGCTACATTCTCAAATGCATATTGTGTTAGGTCCCAGAGACAACTGAGAGGAGGGGGAGTGAATCAGTTGTCAAATAAATTCAAACCAAAAACAACTTAACCAACTTAATGCTTAATACCGGTAAACCAATTAAGTATGTCAGTAGACAGTTTTAATAGTTAATTTCTATACTGGTAAAGATTAATGAATAAAATATAAACACAAAGTCATCCACAACACATAACACCAATATTTGTATGTGGAAACCCTGTGAGGGGAAAAACCACGGTGGGAAACCTTACCCACAATCAGATGATACTACTACAGATAGTAAGTGTACATAAATGGGGTCTGCACATGCAAAAAGTCAATAGCCTAGAGCTCACTGCTCAATCACAAAATGGGAGTCACACTGACTATAGTTGGATGGTTAAATCCAATAAGAATGTACTACACAAAATAGCATCTTCATATGCTAGATTCAGTACCGGTGTAATGCTGATATGCTTTCACAAAAACCTAGCTTCACCTTCAAATGATGTCTGTGTGTATTGCATTGCTTAATGTTGCATATACCTTCACACAATTATTTTTCGCATTCCACACTTGATCTTACAAATAAGATCTTACATTTATACCATAACCTAAGACTAATTTTAGTAGGTCGGCTCTACAAGATATTACAATAAAAAACATTTTACAAACAATATAATATTTGATGCAATAACCAATTGAACATGTCAGCTTAATGCATTTACAACAATAATTAATCATCTTCATAGCGTGCCATGCTGATCTAGAAAAGATAAACCTGTCGGTGTAACCCTAGATAACCCTAGACCTATTTGCCAGTAAAAGCAAATATGCAACTATGAATGTACCAATGAACAAAAATCCAAGACAAGATGTCCAAACAATGTCTTCAACATAACCATGTGTCTTCCATGCCATTCCAAGTGTCGGTGATCATTATATCCTGTCAGTGAACCATATACTAGTAACTGTGCAATAGTTGCTTGCCGGTGAATGTTGCTGGATCTCCAAAGTGCTAGTGTTTTAGTAGGTGTTGACATCAATGGCAAAACCATACCAAAATACCAACAATCTCCCCCTTTGGTATTGATGGCAACACAAGATGGAAAAGCCATCAAAGTGCCAAAACAGAAATGCTAAATACCAAAAACCAACAATCTCCAAAAAGATCATAACCAGAAATCAAAATACATACAAAGAGTAATAGTCTCTCCAAAACAACAATCTCTCCCCCTGGGAATACAAAGAGTAATAGTCTCTCCCAAACAACAATCTCTCCCCCAAAGTTTTTCAATACCAATCTCTCCTCAAAAGATATTGTGTTTTTCCATAGATATTTCTCCCCCTTTGACATCAAATGCCAAAGTTACAACAAAACTAAGTTCATATACAAAATACCAATCAATTCAATATACCAACTACTCCCCCTGAGAAGTAGCTTCCTCATCAAAGACCAGAGTAAAAGATTTGTTTATTAATTCCGTCGGTTGATGACAATCATCAACTATCTAAGTCTCTACTAGTGGTGGTATGACTCCAAGCTGATCTCTGAGATATTCAAAAGTCTCCTTGGGCAAAAATTTTGTAAAGATATCTGCAAGCTGTTCTTCAACTTTTTCCCTTAGAAAATTTAGTTTGATAGAAACATGTCTTGTTTTAGAATGTAGTACTAGATTATTAGATATATCAATTGATGCAGTGTTATCACAATACATAGTAATAGGTTCCTTGCATTTTACCTTTATGTCTTTCAATATTTGCTTAAGCCATAGTACCTGTGTACAGTTAGTTGCTATTGCAACATATTCTGATTCTACTATTGATAAAGATGTACAACTCTGTTTCTTACTCAACCAAGAAACTAGTCTATTTCCAAGAAAGAATGCTCAGTCGGTGGTGCTTTTCCTATCATCCATATCTCCTGCCCAATTTGCATCTGTGTATGCACATAATTCAAAGTTTTCATCTCTAGGATACCATAATCCAAGATTTATAGTGCCTTGTAAGTACCGGAAAATCCTTTTTACTATTGATTCATGATTTTCTCTAGGATTACTTTGAAATCCTAAAACAATACATACTACATTCATAATATCAGGTCTAGTTTGTGTCAAGTGCAGTAAACCTCCTATCATAGATTTGTATCTAGTTGGATTAACAGGTGTAGATTCATCCCTTTGAGATAATTTGCCATTTGTAGTCATAGGTGTGCTTACCAATTTAGAGTTCTCCATCCCAAATTTCTTTAGTAACTCTTTCAAGTATTTGGATTGACTCAAGAATATACCTTTGTCAGTCTGTGAAATCTGCAATCCTAAAAAGAATTTTATTTCTCCAATCATAGACATTTCAAATTCTTGCTACATTTTAATAGAAAATTCTTTACATAATCCATCTTCTCCTCCAAAGATTATATCATCAACAAATACTTCTATAATCAAGATGTCATCATTAGTTATTTTATAATATAAATTGTTGTCTGCATTTCCTTTAGTAAAACCAATCTTTAAAAGATACTTATCCAATCTTGCATACCAAGCTCTTGGAGCTTGTTTTAATCCATACAGAGCTTTTCTTAACCTGCAAACCATATCATTGTCATCTATCAAAGAAAATCCATTAGGTTGTTCAATATAGACTTCTTCTTCAAGATCTCCATTCAAAAATGCACATTTAATATCCATTTGATAAACTTTGTAGTTCTTGTGTGCTGCAAAAGCCAAGAATAATCTGACTGCCTCAATTCTAGCTACCGGTGCAAAGGTTTCATTGTAATCAACTCCTTCCTTCTAAGAATATCCCTTACACACTAGTCTTGCTTTATTTCTAACAACCTTACCATCTTCATTAAGTTTGTTTCTGAATACCCATTTGGTTCCAATTATATTTTTATCTTTAGGCCGGCAAACTAATGTCCAAGTGTTATTTTTCTCAATTTGTTCTAATTCTTCTTCCATAGCTTTAATCCAAAATTTATCTTCACATACCTCATTAATAGATGATGGTTCAATTTGAGAAATAAGACATACCTCTTCATTTGCCAATCTTCCTCTTGTCATAACTCCTTTAAATTTGTTTCCAATTATCTGATCTTTAGAATGATTCAATCTTACATACCGAGGTGTCTTTGTTTGCTGTTGTTCTTCAATTATTGTATAATCCTCAGATGGTACCGGGGTAACTGGATCTTCATTCTGTACCAGTGGATCTAGTGTAGGTTCATTTGTCACAATTTCTATTGCTGGTTCAGAGTTTATATACCTTGAAGTTCCTCTAAATTGTTCATCAATCTTTACATTTGTACTCTCAACAATTTTCTGCAATATCTTGTTAAAACATCTATATGCCTTGCTCTTAGATGAATAACCAAGAAATATTCCTTCATTACTTCTAGGATCAAATTAGCCAATATACTCATCTCTTCTGATATAACATTTACTTCCAAAAATTCTGAAATACTTAAGAGTAGGAGTATTACCAAACCATAGTTCATGAGGGGTCTTACCGGTTTTACCTTTGATGTGAACTTTGTTGAATGTATAGACCATTGTATTGACTACTTCTCTCCAATACACATGGTAAATTTGCTTTTGATAACATACTTCTTGCTACATCCAAGATAGTTTTGTTTTTCCTTTCAACAACTCCATTTTGTTGTGGTGTCTAAGGTGCTGATAGCTTTCTTCTGATTCCATTCACTTCACAGAATGTATTAAATTCCTTAGATGCAAATTCTCCTCCTTGATATGATCTTAAGCATTTGATTTTCTTACCAGTTTCATTTTCAACCATTGTTTTGAATAGTTTGAACTTTCCAAGTGCTTCTGATTTTTCTCTTAGAAAAGTAAACCAACACATTCTAGAATAGTCATAAATGATTAGCATGAAATATATATCACCTTGTAAGCTTTTAGTTCTAGTTGGACCACATAAATCACTGTGAATCAAATCAAGAGCATTATTGGATTTTTCTGGAATACTTTTGAAACTAGCTCTAACTTGTTTTCCAAATTGGCATTCCTTACACATTGTATTCTGAGGTTTGACAATTTTAGGTAAGTCTCTACCTGCCTTAATAGTACTGATCTTTACCATGCAATCAAAGTTTACATGACAAAGTCTCTTATGCCATAACCAACTTTCATCTATATGTGCAATCAAGCATGTCTTTTCACTATTATTCAAATGAAAGATATTACCTCTAGTCTGATTACCAGTTGCAATTTCCAAACCAGTTCTATTCATGATTTTGCATTTTCCATTTTTAAATTGTAACTGAAATCCTTTCTCAACTAATTGACCAACACTTAAAAGACTATGCTTTAATCCTTCAACATAGTAAACATTGTCAGTTTCATGCTTACCATCAAGAGATATTGTACCCTTACCTTTGAATGAACAAGCTTTGTCATCTCCAAATCTTACTAAACCTCCATTGCATTCTTGAAAGTTCAAGAATTTACCTTTGTCTCCTGTCATATGATGTGAGCATCCTGAGTCAATGATCCATACATCCTTTACTTCAACTTTAGCTTCTAGGGCTTGTTCTATTGGTTGAGCAGTAGGTGTCGGTTGTTCTTCTGTTATAGCAACAAAAACCCATCCATTGTCTGTTGGATCCTCATCAGAGTCGTCAGTCACACCTTCATCAGCAATGTAACAAGATTTGTCTTTATTCTTCTTAAATCTGTATCTCTGATATTTAGGATTAGGCTTGTATGTTCTTCTAGCTTCTTCTCTTAGTCTAGCATGTCTATCAGGGCATCTCAAAGCCATATGACCAATCTTATTGTAGTTAAAACATTTAAAGGGTGCTTTACCTTCATACTTACTTCGAACTGGACCTTTAGGCATTTTCCTTGCAAACAGTGCTTCAAGTTCTTCAAGTTCTTCATTTTCTTTCCCGCTTTCTTCAAGTTCTCTTGCATAAAAGGCTTTCCAATCAGATTTGTCAAATGATGGAGCAGATGATGTTGATGCTTTAAAGGCTAAATCTATCTTTATAGTAGTAACAGGACCAAATTCTTCAATTTTAAAAGTTGAAAGTTTCCCAATCAATGTATCCCTAGTAACTGATGTGTTAGGTATTGTTCTCAACTCATTTATAGCAGTAACCTTCATTTTATATGCTTGCGGCAATCCTCTTAAAACTTTTGAAACAATTTCATCCTCACTTAAGGTTCCTCAACAACATTTAATACCCAAAACAATTTCATTTAATCTTTCCGTAAAAGAAGAAATCCTTTCATCTTCTTCCATTTTCAAATGTTCACACCTAACCTGGAAGCTTTCAAGTTTTGTAATTTTGACTATGGAATCTCCTTCATTCAGTGTTTCCAAATGATCTCAAATAGCTTTAGCAGTAGACCTATCTGATAGTCCCATGATTTGTTGATCTGATAATGCGCTCAAAAGTGCTTCTCTTGCTTTGCAATCATTTTCTTCATCTTTTGTCAAGTTAGCTGGACTAGGCTGACCTGGTATAGCAGCAATATAACCATTCTTTGTAACTTCCTAGATGTCTTTTCCAATGCAATTTAGATGTGTCTCCATTCTGATCTTCCCTATGCCATAGTTGGTTCCATCAAGTTTAGGACTGTCCTTCCTGAAATAGCTAGTAGACATTGGATCTCCTCAAGCTGTTAAACTTTTGCAAAAGAGGACTAGGATCTGATACCAATTGTGAGGTCCCGAAGACAACAAAGAGGGGGGGTGAATCAGTTGTCTAATAAATTCAAACCAAAAACAACTTAACCAACTTAATGCTTAATACTAGAAACCAGTTAAGTATGTCGGTAGATAGTTTTAATAGTTAATTGCTATACCGGTAAAGATTAATGCATGAAACATAAACACAAAGTCATCCACAACACATAACACCAATATTTGTATGTGGAAACCCTGTAAGGGGAAAAACCATGATGGGAAACCTTACCCATAATCAGATGATACTACTACAGATAGTAAGTGTACATAAATGGGGTCTGCACATGCAAAAGGCCAATAGCCTAGAGCTCACTGCTCAATTACAAAATGGGAGTCACACTGACTATAGTTGGATGGTTAAATCCAATAAGAATGTACTGCACAAAATAGCATCTTCATATGTTGGATTTAGTACTAGTGTAATGCTGATATGCTTTCAAAAAAACCTAGCTTCACCTTCAAATGATGTCTGTGTGTATTACACTACTTAATCTCGCATATACCTTCACACAATTCTTTTCTGCATTCCACACTTGATCTTACAAATAAGATCTTACATTTATACCATAACCTAAGACCAATTTTAGTAGGTTGGCTCTACAAGATATTACAATAAAATTTTTTTTACAAATAATATAATACCCAATGCAATAACCAATTGAACATGTTGGCTTATTGCATTTACAATAATAATTAATCATCTCCATAGCGTGCCATGTTGATCTGGAAAAGATAAATCTGCCGGTGTAACCCTAGATAATCCTGGACCTATTTGTCGGTAAAAGCAAATATGCAACTGTGAATGTACCAATGAACAAAACTCCAGGACAAGATGTCCAAATGATGTCTTCGACATAACCATGTGTCTTCCATGCCATTCCATGTGTCGGTGATCATTATATTCTACCGGTGAACCATATACCAATAACTATGCAATAGTTACTTGCTTGCCGGTGAATGCTGCTGGATCTCCAAAGTGCTAGTGTTTTAGTAGGTGTTGACATCAATGACAAAACCATACCAAAATACCAACATATTGTTTGTATCAATTTAAATGGATCTATAAATTCAAATTCATTTATAATTACAAATTTTATGTGACTGATAAATAAAACGCTATGAATTCAAATCAGCACACCAATGTCTACAGTTGACTGGAAAACACCATGTCCATCAATTCATCCGTCAGCTCCACATCCTCAGTCATGTGGTTCTGACATCTGCTCCCGCAAATCATGCATAGATGGGACATGAAACCATCTGCACTGTAGGTCCTGGGGACAACTGAGAGGGGGGGGTGAATCAGTTGTCTAATAGATTCAAACCAAAACCTTATTAACCAACTCAATGCTTAGTACCGGTAAGATAGTTAAGTATGTCGGAAAATAGTGTTAAGAGAAAATTGCTATACCAGTAAGAATTAATGCATGAAACTTAAACATAAAGTCATCCACAACACATGACACAAATATTTGTACGTGGAAACCCTGTAAGGGGAAAAACCACGGTGGGAAACCTTACCCACAATCAAATGTTACTACTGCAGATAGTAAGTGTACAAAAGGGGTCTGCACATGCAGAAAGGCCAACAGCCTAGAGCTCACTACTCAAACACTAATGGGAGTCACACTGACTATGGTTGGATGGTTAAATCCAATGAGAATGTACTACACAAAATAGCATCTTCATATGTTGGATTCAGTATTGGTGTAATGCTGATATGCTTTTACAAAAACCTAACTTCACTTTCAAATGATGTCTTCGTGTATGCCTCTGCTTGATCACGCATATACCTTCACTTAATTCTATTTCACATTCCACACACGATCTTACAAATAAGATCTTACATTTATACCATACCCTAAGACCAATTTTAGTAGGTCGGCTCTACAAGATATTACAATAAAACATTTACAAATAATATAATATCCGATGCAATAATCAATTGAACATGTTGGCTTAATGCATTTACAATAATAATAAATCATCTCCATAGCATGCCATGCTGATCTGGAAAAGATAAACCTACTGGTGTAACCCTAGATAACCTGGACCTATTTGCTGGTAAAAGCAAATATGCAAATAAGAATATGTCAATGATTATTACTTCAAAGAAAGGTGTCCACATGATGTCTTCAACATTACCAGGTGTCTTCTATGTCAATGCAGGTACCGGTGAACATTATATCCTGCCAGTTAACCATATATCGGTGACTGTTTTGAACTATTTACTAATTGCCGATGAATGTTGCTGGATCTCCAAAGTAGGTGTATTTAATAGGTGTTGACATCAATGACAAAACCATACCAAAATACCAACACCATGTCCATCAATTCATCCGTCAGCTCCACATCCTCAGTTGTGTGGTTCTGACATCTGCTCCCGCAAATCATGCATAGATGGGACATGAAACCATCTGCACTAGCCTCAACATCCATCCCTATTTATATGTCTGAGCAAGTGGGAGACACATGTTCAATGGGCTGACCAATTCTAGCTGCCTCAACTAATGGATCATCGTCTGGGCCAAGAGGGTGTGCTAACTGTGTCCCATGTTAGATGATTACATCAGTCAATGTTGTAGCCCCCTCAAGAGTCTCTAGATCCATCGACTCTTTCAGAGCTATTGGGACCATCACATGCACCTTGGGTTTGGGTGCTAGGGGAAGACAACTCTATGGGTCTAATACCCTACGAGCTCCAGGTCTATCTTGGGTAGAGCCACCACCTCTACCATGGAACTCTCTCATATCAAAATAATTAGGCTACTCATTAAGGACAAACTCACAATATACTTTCCTCAAAAAATATAATGAAACCTCAAAAATATTACAAGGTGGTTCGTCAGAGACCATCCATAGCCTATTTCAAAAAAGATTCTTCATCTGCACATTGGTACACCAATGTATGGGAAACCTCTTTGCATTAAGAGCTAAGGACTCACCAATTCTAGGATCAATAAAAGGAGCACATATTTGTGCTTTACTTATGTTTTTATTTTTCATTGCATCACTTGATAACCCATCAGCATAATAAGTATGACACCTATCCCTATAGTTTCCCCATTTTTTAATTTGACTCGCAACTGTAGTGGCACAACTAGACAGTGTTTCTAGGCTAGTGGCAAGGGATAAATGATGCTCAAGCTTAAATGTTTTCTATATATTAATCAGTCTAGTTATTTTAGCAATGTTTTGCCCTAACTAATTACGCAAATCCTCCTGTGTAGCTATTGTATGGTCTAAAGGAGGAGTTGAAGGTGTATCTTGAGGGTTTTCTTGTGGGTTTCAAGGTGTGTCTTGTTGTGGTTCTTGATTTTCAGAATCTGATATTGGTAACAAAAGATATAAAAAAATTAATCAAAATCAATGAATTTAAATTGAAAATATAAATAAAATTTTATCAAATGTACAAAAAAAAATAAAAAATGCATAACCGACCTCTTTCCATGGCATTTGGGTGTTAAAATATGGATTATGTGTGTGGTTTGCAACAAGAAAACCTTCGAAATCTCTCTCAGCCATGGAAGGAAATAATGCAGTCGAGAGTTAAAAAAATAAAATTATTGACAGGGACTGCGTACATGGTCCTTTAGGAATTATAACCGCATATGCGGTCTTATTTCCTAAAGGACCGTGTACGCGGTTTTGTTCCTTTAGGCTTAGGCACAACAAACCTAACCACGAACATAGGTTGTTGTTTTCTCAACTTTTTTTTGGTGTGTCCACTTTTTTGCACATCATCTTGGTGCACACACCCACGTGCTATAAACCAGGTTCATTATGTGAAGGCCCCTTGGAGTGTCTTATGATTTTTCTTTTAAGATTAACTAAACATAGGTTTCTCACCAAACATCAACTTTTCTATTCAACACTTATGGAAAAATAGTAAACTAGTAAAAAAAAATTCTGAAAAATATCTATGTAATAGGTATTGAAGTCCCCTTTTCAACAAAAATAAATAAATTAGATTTTGATACATACACAACAAGTTACAAGATACTAAATATATGCCAAAATTATAGTTAACTTGACTTCAGAACTTAATAAAATATGAAATAGTGAAGATAATGCTATGAAACCAATTACTAACATTAGATATCAATGTTAAAACTAAATTAGAAATAATCACACTCAAATATATTTTAGAAAAGAAGTTATGCCTTACCAAATGAGTATCACTCTTTAAAAGGTTGTTTACTGTTAAAAATGAGTTTTCAAGGGAGATTGAAAAATATATACAAATTGATTCCAAAATTTTTTAAAGAAAATATATTTAGAATCTAAACATAAAATGTCACAAACCACTGGTTCACATCGTCTACCAAAATCCTTATAGTTTAATAGTAATAGGTGTCTGAATGTGATTTTTTTTCTTGAAATAATTATTTTAGTGTCAAAGTTGCAAAAAATTGTAACCCACTATTGTGGGTTCACTATAATAGTTTAACAACTAAGGTAGATCATGTTGGCAATTTGGAGGAATTGATTATGTGTTGCATTGATGTTTTGTCATTGATGGCAACACCGGCTAGTTTGGTTGTTTATCGGTTTTCGATTGGTTCCGGTAGAGTGGTTGGGTTATGATATTGATCCGGTATGATTTGGTTTGTGGAATTGATTTGGATCTGTTATTCATGCTATTCAGATGCATATCATGATCAGTTGGTTTGGGATTTGATGACTCAGATACTATCATTTTTTATAGTAATATTTTTGGTCACCGATAAGGGTTTTACTGATAGAGATTTGTTGAGGATCTTTTGATGCACCTGATATGTGGTGTTGGCATGGCTTCTAGATGGATTTTGGGATGTTGTTGGTTACCTTTTTTGTGTTGTTGTTCATCGGTGGTGTTACATTTGGATCCAAACCTAATGTTATCTTATTCTGATAGGTTATGGAATGACTTATGTAATGTGTTTATGGGTGATCTCAATGCATTACTGGATGGATTCATTGATTGGATTATGTTGTTTCGGTCTTAGGCCAACTTGGTTGATCATTGGATTGCAGGTTTATGTTATGAATTTATTGTATTATCTTTTAGGTGGCCGACCTAATTGTTTAGATCTTGGGTTGGTATATATATATGATGTAAGATCTCTTTGTAGATCATGGGATTATGGTTATGGGATCTGGTTATGCGATTACCTGTGTGAATAATGTTGTAATCATATGCAGGAGTTTTGGTCAATCATAGGTGATCAAATTGGGTTGGTAAGAGAGGTTTAAGACCTCAGGTACTAAGCTTAATTGAAACTGTACTCAGGCATAGGATATGATATCTTTGTAGTTCACTCTTCTTTCTAGATTGTAGTCTGGATTTATTTTGTAGTCAGTGAGGCTCCTTTTATGATGAGCAGTGAGCTCTAAGATATTTCCTTCCTGCATGTGCAGGCCCCTCATTTTGTAATCACATACTTACTGCAAAAGTATTATCTAACTATGGGTAGGCTTCCCATCATGGTTTTTCCCTTTATCGGGTTTTCCACGTACAAATCTTGGTGTCATGTGTTTAGGATGGATGGTAACTATTCTATGATTTATGTTTATGTTTAATTTCTATATCAGTTATTCTGGTATTTGGTTTATGTATTCTAGTATTTATTTTATGTGTTCCAATAATAAGGATTTGAATGCTTAAAGTTCTATAATATGTTAACAACTAATTCACCCCCCCTCCTCTCAGTTGTCCTCTTCTTATCTGAGTTGTCTAATAGATCCTTCATTTGAACACAAGGAGCAATGTTGAATAGTGAAATTCTTCCAAAAGTGGATTTAGTAGCAATGGAACATAATGAAAGTTCAGGTATTGATCCTAATGATTGTGAAGTAGGATTTGAAGGAGAAATATAGTTTTCTCTTCATGACCTAGATATTATAAGAGAAGAGTGTGAAGAATACAAGACCAAGTTCAATAAGGCAAAAAGGATGATTGTCAAATGAAAGATCAAATTGAAGAAAGTAAGGGATGTGAAATCAAATTTATAATAGAAAAATATGAAATTATCAAATTGAAATCTAATAATGAAGGAAACAAAGAATGTGATGATAACCTAAAGAGGCAAAGAATGACATAGAGAACCTAAATATTCAAGTTGAAGAAAATTCCTAATTGTTTATAGACCAAACTTCATGATAGATCTGTTGATCACACAAAGCTTGAGGAAGAGATTATTTCTTTGAGAAAATAATTTTAGGATGAAAAAGGATAGATAGAGAAAAATGTAAAACTCAAAGGTGGTAGTGACCTCCTTGATGAGGTACCCAAAACCACAAAAGGATAAAAGGTGGTCTTGGTTTTGAGAAGGGAGAAATTTCTAAAACTGATGTGAAGAATGAGAGAGGAAAAGAAAAGTAACAAGATAAATCTAAGAAGACAAGGAAATAAGAACAATTTCACTCAAGTTGAAAACAAGAACTTTAGAAGGTCCTCTCTAAACCAAATCAGATGGTTAAATCCAAATCAAACTACTCAAAACAAGTATTCTCAATCTTTCAATGGTAATTTCTTTTCTTTCAAAAAAATTAGATATAAGGATGTTGAATATTGAAGTATAACTATAATGATTCATTTAAGCATCCAAGACCTCTAGTTTTTAATGGTTAGTGATATACTTGCAATAAGCTTGGTCACAAAGCTAGTGAATGCAAAAGTCAATTTATGAGAAATGGTTTCATGAGTAAGGACAATGCTATGATTTCTTAATCCTTTTATGGTTACTATTACACATGTTTGACAAATTTGATGACAAGGATTTTTATTATAAATCTAATGTGAGAAGATGTGGAAATGATCTACGCCATAGTCCTACATGCTATAATTGCAATAAACTAGGACATATTGCTAGGTTCTACAAAGGAAAAAATGTTAGACCCTTATTTCCATAGAAGAAGGTTGATTTGGTTTAGTTGAAGAAGGAAATGGACAAGAATTGGAATAAGAAGGAAGGAAGTGAAGTGAAGGATGGATATGTACCTCAAGGTGGTGTAGATGACTCTTTCAAAAACAAAAAGGATAGGATATTGGTTTAAGGAGAGTTGTATTTGTAGAATTTTGAAACCCCCTATGAAGTGGAGATTCTCAGATCTTCAACATATTGGTTAGTAGTGGCATGGGAATTTTGAGTGGTGATATCATGTCCTTTGGTCAAATTTTGGAGAAAATTTTCTCCTTGTGAAGATATATTGTATTTTATGGTGCCCTAATATGACAAAATGGTTATTAAGCTGCTGAAATCAAAGTGCATTCAGTGTGACCTTCCCACAACATGGCTCCACTAGAACTCTTGCTTCCTTAGGTTCAAATATTTGTTTGATACTGTTAGGTCCCGGAGACAACTAAGAGGGGGGGGGGTGAATCAGTTGTCTAATAAATTCAAAACCAAAAACCATTTAACCAGCTTAATGCTTAATAGCGGTAAACTAGTTAAGTATGCCGATAGACAGTGTTAATAGTAAATTGCTATACCGGTAAAGATTAATGCATGAAACATAAACATAAAGTCATCCACAACACATAACACCAATATTTGTACGTGGAAACCCTATAAGAGGAAAAACCACGGTGGGAAACCTTACCCACAATCAGATGATACTACTGCAGATACTAAGTGTACATAAATGGGGTCTCACATGTAGAAAGGCCAATAGCCTAGAGCTCACTACTCAATCACAAAATGAGAGTCACACTGACTACAGTTGGATGGTTAAATCCAATAAGAATGTACTATACAAAATAGCATCTTCCTATGTTGGATTCAGTATCGGTGTAATGCTGATATGCTTCTACAAAAACCTAACTTCAGCTTCAAATGATGTCTTCGTGTATACCTCTACTTAATCTTGCATATATCTTCTCACAATTCTTCTTCACATTCCACATTTGATCTTACAAATAAGATCTTACATTTATACCATACCCTAAGACCAATTTTAGTAGGTCGGCTGTACAAGATATTACAATAAATTTTTTTTACAAATAATATAATATCCGATGCAATAACTGATTGAACATTTTGGCTTAATGCATTTACAACAATAATAAATCCTCTCTATAGCGTGACATGCTGATCTGAAAAAGGTAAGCCTGCCGGTGTAACCCTAGATAACCCTGGACCTATTTGCCGGTAAAAGCAAATATGCAAATATGAATATACCAATGATTAATTCTTCAAAACAAAGTGTCCACATGATGTCTTTGACATTACTAAGTGTCTTCCATATCATTCCAAGTGTCGGTGAACCATTTACTAATAACTGTGCAATAGTTACTTGCTTGCCAGTGAATGTTGTTGGATCTCCAAAGTGCTAGTGTTTCAGTAGGTGTTGACATCAATGACAAAAACCATACCAAAATACCAACAGATACCACTTGATTTAGTCATTGTTAGAGAGTCTAGAATGGACTATCCAACCTTGTAGCAAAACATATACTGAAATAAAACATACAATTGAATGTAGACTAAAATAATGACATTTATTGATGAAAATATAATGAAAACATGCCCATAGGCCTTTTGATGCAGGAGCACCAGAATAGTTCATCTGGTTGGAGCAGTTAGTAGTGGAATTTCTCGAAGATCGTTGCATTTCTTCATGTTTGAGAATTTAGTGTTGCAGATTTGGAATTATCACCTTGAGATTGTTGTCTTAATAATATTCAGGATTCATGGCATTTGGATTTGATTCTGATGAGATATCGATTCCAATATTGGTCAAGTGTTGGTGTGTTCTTACCAGTTGGTCTTGCAGTGAGTAAAGCAAAGCTGAATTGGGTTATGGATGGTTTTCGTAACTTTCAGATTGTTGGGAGATGGTGTTTTGGACCTAACCGTTGTTCTTGCAAAGTTCTAAGCATTATTGGAGGTGTTCTTGGTGATTTGGGTGACATATTGTTGTTTGCATGTTTCATCATAAACCGGCTGATCTTTGGCTAACTTAGTTGAGTTGTTGTTGCTTGCAGATGGTATAAAGAGGAATTTTGAAGATTCATTTTGGAAGACAGGAGTCCGAGGAGGAAGAGATTCAGAACATATGTAGTTTCTAGAGAGATTCTGGTCCGAGGGACAGAGGTATGGATCAGTGCAGAATAGTGCAGACTATTATTGGAGGCTGAATTGATGAGCAGATGATCTATGGATCATAGATTTGAGTTGTAAGAATTGTTCTGTAATCCTGGGTTGTGGTCCAACATGTGTAACATCCGAGGGCATATGTAACTCATTAACTATGTTGGCATTTTGAGTTTGTTGGCATTTTGCATAGAGGTTGCATTAATGATATGTTGTCATTCATGTCAATTGAACCGATAATGGTATTCACGTTATTGTTGATATAATTGTTTTTTATATTGGCTAGTAATCAGTAAGAAGAGCTTTGTGGAAGATGTTGTAAACTAAAATGTAAATGTTTGTGAATTGAATCAGTGAACTAGTGTTCAGGATTAAACCTTTCTATGCAATGTAACCGGTAAACCCTATCAACTGTTGAAACCTAACCGATCAAGTTTGTTGGTTTATTATTTGATAAGCGGTAATGATGGAGACATGTGTGATCATTGTATGAGGATACGTTCAATTTTTTTTGGCACATTTGTTTTTTGTCTAGGGAAGGAGAAAAGTGGATTGCATCTAACACATAGCATGTGATGAGTTACAAAGTCCAATGAAGCGGTGATCATAAAGCGGTTGGAATTTTCTTGAAGAATATGAAGAGATTGTCATGATTTCTAATGGTCAAGATTGTACCGACTTGTTTGTAATCTCGATGATGAGAATTAGGTTTTTGTTGTGTTACTAACCTAAATAATTTGTATTTAAGGTTGATGAAGTTGTCTATAAAGGTTGTTGGAAAGATTGATTGAAACCTGTTGAGTTTGTAGTTGCCTAACCGATGAATGGATCTAAACTTTGAGTGAAGGTAGATTGAAGCTTAGAAGGATCTGATCAAGAAAATGTAGTGCTACTCAGACAGATCAAGAAAATTACAGCAAAAGTGAAATCCCTTAACTGGGTAAGTGCTAACAAGCTTGGTTACTCATTAAATCCTCTAACAAGGTGGTCCATTAGCTTGGATTCTTGAATCCTCCAGCGAGGTTACTCCTAATAGGGTATTGTGCTTTTCATCAAGGCATATTTGTATATCCCCTAATTGGGTGATTCCTAACTAGAAGTAGTTCTTAACAAGACTTATTCTAAAGCTTTAATAGGATTGGCTCCTAACAGGGCGAACTTCAGAAGATTTTAGATAGCTATCCTTGTGAGTTTCATCTCATCGTGGTTTTTACCTATTTGGGTTTTCCATGTATAAACATTTGTGTCAAGTGGTGAATGCTTTTGTGGTTATGATCTTATTTTTTTATTTGATTAACTTCTGATAAGGCATGATAAGTTTAAGCATTGTTGATGTTTACAAGATTAAAGGTGTTTACTGTTAAGTTGTCATAACAGTTAAACTAGTTGATGTCAAGTATTCTTATGAATATTGATTTTGACTAAGATATGTTTACTTTGTGTGACTGAATTTGAGTTTGGAAATTTTGTATCAGTTTTTCAATATACTGATTCACCCCCCCCTTCTCAGTATTCTACTGGATACTTATTCTTTCATCGTACCATCAATTGGTATCAGAGCATCTCAAGTCCTCTTAATCTAAAAGCCTAATAGCTTGAGGGAAAGATCTTGTAGATCATGATGAAAAAAGAAGGTCCGAAGTTCAACAAAGATAACTATAGAATATGGAGTGATAGAATGAAGATTTACATTAAGAGTCTTGGTAGTCAGTATTGGGATCATATAGAAAATAAGTATATTACACCTACTGGACCCCTGACTAATGATCAGAAGAAAGAACAACAAGAAAATCACCAGGCATTAGAGGCTATTATCAGTTCCTTGTCTGATGTTGAATATGTAGATGTTCATGGTCTTGAAACTCCATATGAGGTATGGAAGAAATTAGAAGAGAATTATAGCGGTGATGAACATGTAAAGATTGCTAAAGATGAGAGTTTAAGAGGAAAGTTTGATGACATGAGAATGTCTAAAGGTGAGAATATCCAACAGTATGGTCAAAGGATTAAAGAGATAGTTGGAGAGGTAAAGAGTGCAGGAGGGAAAGTGGAAGATGCCATAGTAATCACTAAGGTATTGAGAACCCTATTACCGGTCTATGCTATCCGAGTTGCAGCTATTCAAGAGCTGAAATCCATTAGCAAGACAAAGGTAACTCTTGACTCTATTATTGGCAAACTTACTGCTTTTGAACTAAATGGCTATGATGATAGTGTATAGAAATCATAATCTGCATTCAGAGCTTCTATCTCTAACTCATCTATGAGAAGAAGTAGAGATAACGACCATGGCTATGAATCTAGATCTAGCAGAGATGCTAATGATGAAGACAGCTTAGTGAGACTTGAAGCATTGTTGGAAAAATGACTCCCTAGAGGCACTGGTAAATATAGAGTTAAGCTACCTTTAAAATGTTTTGCATGCAACAAGATTGGTCATATAGCAACTAATTGCCTAATGGTGAAAATGAATACAGGAGAGACAAATTTCAGAAGTATAAGGGTAAAGGCAAGAAAGATTGTCTTGTAGCTATTGATAGTGGTATTACCGATGAAGAATCTAATGATGATGCTAGTGAAAATATTGTGTTTCTAGCTATTAAGGAAGAAATATTAGATCAGAAGGTACTAGTATCTAGAATGGATAACTCTGATGATTGGATCATTGATAGTGGTTGTTCACATCACATGACCAGTTATCGGAGAAAATTTCTTTCCTTGAAGGAATTTGATGGCGGTGTTGTCAGATTTGACAATGACTCACTCTATGTGGTTAAAGGTAAGGGAATTATTTCTCTTAATGGGAAGAGCAGTGCTGATGATGTCTACTAGGTTGAAGGCCTAAAACACAATATTTTAAGTGTGGCAAAACTTAATGACAAAGGGTACCCACTAGAGTTTAGAAATGGAATGTGCAGAATCTTTGACAACAAAGGTGAATTGATTGCAACCAGGAAATAGACCAAAGGTAATCTATTTCATCTCAATCCTAAAGTTAGCAACTATTTGATTGCAAAATTAGATGATAGATGGCTTTGGCATAGGAGATTTTGTCATATAAATTTTGACAATATTGTTAAAGTAAGCAAGTCTAAGACAGTAAGAGGTCTGCCTCAGCTAGACAAACTGATTAATGCTCTTTGTAAAGAATGTCAACTAGGAAAGATGGCTTCTTCAACTTTCAAGAGAAAGTCCTTCTCAGTAGAGCACTTGTTAGATTTGGTTCATACAGATCTATGTGGACCAATAAAAACAAGAAGCATTCAAGGTGACAGATGCTTCATGATCTTCACTGATGATTGTTCAAGGAGGATGTGGGTCACATTCTTGAAGGATACGAATGAAGATTTTGGTAAATTCAAGGCATTCAGAGCCTTAGTTGAGAAAGAGAGTGGCAAAAAGATAAAATGTCTAAGATAGATCAAGGCAGTGAATTCACTTCTGTGGAGTTCACTAAGTATTGTGATAATAATGGAATCAAGCGGCATCTTTCTACACCAAGGATACCACAATAAAATGGTATAACAAAGAGAAACAACTAGTTAGTGGTTAAAGCTACTAGGACTATGTTGATACAAGGAGGTGTAGCAAAAACATTTTGGAAAGAAGTTGTATGTACAGTTGTTTTCATAATAAACCAAGTTCTAGTGAAAAGAGGTAAGAACAAGACCCCACAGGGTAAGTGCAGAAAGTTAGTAGTAAAAAAGGGGGGTATAAGAGCACACATTTTTTTTGAAATCAGGTGAACCTAAACTTGGAGGCAAAATTTGAAAGTCATCCACTCAAGATATGAAGATAATCAAACAACAAATATTGTAGTACTCTCAATCTAGTTTCCAAACTACTAGACTTTTTCAAAATTGGATAAGATTAAGGGGGTCAAATCCTTCATGCATGAAAAATAGACCTTGATTTTTTCTGAAAAACATAACATAGTGTTTGACGTGTGCATCAAAAAATTCATAGTTATATTTAGTATTTTGACAAATCCTTTGGCAGAAAGATAGTTAAGAGTGAGCACTAGAAGATGTGTATTTGTTTGTAATTTTTTGTTGAGTGTTTTTTTTATGATTTTTCCAATCGAGCACATCCTGAAAATTAGGTACTTGTTCGTGCACGAAGCATAAATTGCACTAAACAAATCGAAAATACAATTTTAAAAAAAAATTGTAAAGAATCAAGTGCACTATAATAATATATAAAGTTTTTTAAATTTGGATAAGTATATCAAAAGTTATTAAAAAAATGGTGCACCTATGTCTGTGAGAACTATGGAGACACTGATAAAACAAATTCAATAATAATATGTTATTGTTGTTCAAATTTAAAAAAATTATATGGTTAGAAAGCTCAGAAGATAGGTGAAAATATGGTGGCAATTTTAGAAATACCCACTTGATGAGTGTAAACCTGATGATGACAAAGTCGATAAACCAAGTTGATAAAATAAAACATGTCAAAAAAGAGAGAAATGGAGGAAAATCAAACTTCCAAACCATAGCTTTGTCATTCAGGCCTATTTCCAAGCCTAAATAGTCAAAAGCGTGTACAAGGTACTTATGGTATAGAAAGTGTGTATGTGATACTCATGGTGTAAGAAGCGTGTAAGTGCTCATTTTTAAACAATGTGTACATGCTCTTTTTACTATAAATAGTGCGTACGTGCTATTGGGTGAACTCACAAAGTTGGTTCCCACTTTTTGGTACATCCTGATTTTTGCTGAAATCATACATTTTTTGGAAAATATAATTATTTAAGCTTTAAGAGGTCCCATTTGAAGTAATTAATTGAAGAGAGTTAGATCAAAGGCTCTTAGATCAAAATTTCTTGGATAGAACCTCTCTACTTCTATATCATACTTGCAATGGAGTCTCCTTTGCATCTATCGAATGCTGATAAAAAAACCAATTTTACATTAGCTTTTGAGGGGTCAAACGAATTCATTTAGAAGTTTTGTTTTCTTAAGGATTTAGTCCTTATTATAAGCTTTCCAAATAGTATAATTTTTAATATATTTAAGTTTATTAATATATTTTTATTTTATTTTTTATGAATGTAGGTTTTTCATCAAACATGAACTTCTTTGTTCAATGCATTGGGAAAAATAGCAAACTAATTCAAAAAAATTCTAAAAAATACCTATGCCCTAGGTATTGATGTCTTCTTTCTAACAAAAAAAATATAAAATAATTTTGATATATATAGAGCAAGTTATGTGTTCAAATGTACACCTATATCTAAATTATAATTAGTCAGACTTCAAAACTCAATAAAATAAAAAATATTCAACATATCACTATCAAACCAACTGCATGCCTTGGGTATTGATGTTACAAACCAAAATTTAAAAGAGATAAGTTTTTATCATTTATAGAAAAAAATTTATACGTTTTGGGATGCACATCACTCTTAAAAAATGTTGTTTCCTATAAAAAACTACTTTTGAGGGAGATGGAAAAATCAATAAAATTTTATTCAAAAAAAATTGAAAAAAATATATTTAGAATCTACAAAAAGGATGTTACAAATCACTAGTTTACATCATCTTCAAATTCTTAACGATTTAAAAGATATAGATATCAGAGAGTGAAGGTTTTTTGCAAAATGTTCATCTAAGTGTCAAAGTTGGTCAAAAAGTGGGAACCAGTATTGTGAGTTCACCCTATTGTATAATATGATATTGTATATATAATGTGTATATACATATAATATATAATATTTATATATATATATATGTATATAATAATTTATAATATATTAAGTATGTATATACACATACAAATGTATTGTCTCTCCCTCTCAAATGCATAAAAGGTGCCCTCTCTCTCTCTATCTCTATCTCTCCCCCTCTCTCTCCCTCTCCCTCTCTCCCCTTCTCCCTTCCTCTATACCACATCCCTCTCTCTCTCCCTCCCTATCTCCCCTTCTCCCTTCCTCCATACCTCATCCCTCCCTCTCTCCCCTTCCCCCTTCCTCCATACCCCATCCCTCTCTTTCTCTCTCTCGCTCTCTCCCCTTCTCCCTTCCTCCATACCCCATCCCTCTTTCTCTTCTTCTCTCCCTCCCTCCCTCCATACCCCACTGCAATTGTGTCTACCCTTCTATAGAAGTAAGTGAATTTATTTCTTGTCTACAACTTCCTCTTTGATTTTTATCATGTATGCTCTCCTAATAAAATTGACTGATGGATTTGTGTGTGTATATTGAATAGGAGGAATAGGGTTTGAAATTGAACAACGAGTGCATTACTGTGACAAACGAGGAAACGTGTAGAAATATTCTTCTTGAATGTGTTTTTAATGAGCAGAGTAGATGTGGAAAATAGTGTCAACAAAGCAACATGATGAGTCAGAGTACCTGCAATATGTTTTTCAGAAGGAAACAACCGGTAAGAAGAGAAAGAGGGAGAGTAACACAGATGATGTCCTGGAGAATGATAGTGGTGGGTATGTGAGAGTTCCCATGTTGTTAGACAATGCTTGTCACCTAAAGAAATCAAAGTTTGTTGTATGCATGACAGTATTAGTATATGATGATCATCACTTGTCAAACAGCTTGGAATGGTACATACCCATGAAAGAAATCAAGCGTATAATTCCTATAGTCACAATCAAGATCAATCCTATAACCTTGCAAATTTAATAGCATCATATGTTTTAGAACTTAGGCAATACTCCTAGGGTTAGTCAAGCTCTTACACTTTCTTTTTAGTGAATCCACATTTTTTGTTCGCTTAGAGTCTGTCTTATGCTGACAATGGTCTAACTTAGCTATATCAAAACTAACTACTAATGTTCTATTGTATGATGTTATATTCATAACTTTAAATTTAATATTTCATTTTATTAGCCCACCATATGACCCCTTAGGTGTCATTAGAGGTCATAATGTTTCCTAAGAGGTCATATGGTATCTTGTGACCCCTTAGGACACCATATGACCCCTTAAGACACTATATGACCCATAACAACGCCATATGTTGTCCTAAAGGGTCATAGGATGCCATATGACCCCTTGGGACACCAATGACCCATAACAACACCATATGGTGTTCTAAAGGGTCATATGGTGTTCTATGACCCCTTAGGACACTATTTGGTGTCGTTATAGGTCCTATGGTGTGCTAAGCAATAATATAGTGTCATATGACCCCTTAAGACACCCTATGACCCCTTAGATGTTGTTAGGGGTCATATTGTGTTCTAAGGGTCATATTATGTCCTGGATTCGATCTCTCTTCATCTCCCTCCTCTCTCTCTCTCTCTCTCTCTCTCTCTCTCTCTCTCTCTCTCTCTCTCCCTCTTCCTCTTTGCCTCCTCTCTCACTCCTCCCAATCTCTCTCTCCCTCTCCCTCTCCCTTCCTCCATACCCCTCCCTCCCTCTCTCTATCCCTCCCTCCCTCCCCCCTCTCTCTCTCTCTCCCTCTCTCCTTCTCTCCCTCCTTCTCTCTCCCTCCCCCTACTCTCCCTCTCCCTTCCTCCATACCCCTTCTTCTCTCCCTCCCTCCCCCCTCTTCTCTCTCTCTCTCTCTCTCTCTCTCTCTCTCTCTCTCTCTCTCTCTCTCTCTCTCCTTCCTTCTCTCTCCCTCCCCCTACTCTCCCTCTCCCTTCCTCCATACCCCTTCTTCTCTCCCTCCCTCTCCCCTCTTCTCTCCCTCTCTCCCTCCCTCTCCCTCTCTCCCTCTCTCTACCTTTCCTCCCCCTCTCTCTCTCCCTCTCTCTCCCTCTCCCTCCTTCTCTCTCTCTCTTCCTCTCCCTCCTCCCCTCCTCTCTCTCTCTCTCTCTCTCTCTCTCTCTCTCTCTCTCTCTCTCTCTCTCTCCCTCCTTCCCTCTCTCTCTCTCTCCTCTCCCTCTACCTCTCCCTCCCTCCCCTCTCTCTCTCTCCCTCTCTCCCTCACCCTCCATCCCTCTTTCTCTCTCAATCCCCCCTACTTTTGCCCCTATCTCTCTTTCTCCATCTCCCTTCCTCCATACCCCTTCTTCTCTCCCTCCCTCCCCCATCTTCTCTCTCTCTCTCTCTCCCTCTCTCCCTCTCCCTCCTTCCCTCCTTCTCTCTCCCTCCCCCCTACTCTCCCTCTCCCTTCCTCCATACCCCTTCTTCTCTCCCTCCCTCCCCCCTCTTCTCTCCCTCTCTCCCTCCCTCTACCTCTCTCCCTCTCTCTACCTTCCCTCCCCCCCCTCTCTCTCTCTCCCTCTATTAGAATCAATGATAGTCCAAAAGACACTGAGAGGGGCGGTGAATCAGTGTCTAACCGGTTAACAAAATATTTATACTTATTTAAAACTTTGCATCTCAAAACAATGTACTGGTAAATAAGAATTAATGCAGCAAATAAGAATAATAGAGACAGCATAGAGAACACCATAACATAAGATATTTAACGAGGAAACCTAGTGTGGGAAAAACCTCAGTGGGATTTGTGACCCACAATATTCACTCACTGGTGAATGAATAAATATTACTTACATGAGGGGCTTGCACATGTAGGAAGGCCAACAACCTAGAGCTCACTTCTCAACTACAAAATAGAAGTCTCACTAACTTACAAAATGGATGATTAAATCCAATACAATGTACTGCTCAAACCAATGTCAACTATGCTAGGTTCAGTACTGGTTTAAGCTCAGTCTATAACCAAAACCTTGTTGTCCTTATACAAAATTCTTCTATCAATGTCGCATCATATCATTCCTCTTTCATCACACACATCACTGATAGTTCTGATACTAAATGAAAGTACAGATCCAATAGCCAATAAGATGAGAGGGGGGGGGTGAATCATACAAACTTAATCTTCAATAAAAACATCAGATTCAACCTCGGTAACATATACTTCAATAATATAACCAAAACTATTAAACATGCAAACTCAAAAGCATATGAACATCATAAACCTCATAACACCGAATTTAACGTGGAAACCCAAATAGGGAAAAACCACTATGGGATTTCGGACCCACTAAGAAATATACTCTTCTAGAGTATGCTTGGTTAAAAGAAAATCCTATTAAAGATTACAAACACATTGCTAGATGTGACCCGATTAAGGGATTTCCCTCAGATCTGTTAGGATCTTCACCTTGTTAGAAGGACCTTGTTTAAGGATATCAAACACTCAATCAAAATGTCACCTTACTAGAGCGTTTTACAAATAAGACTGTTAAGTCCACTCGGTTAAGAGATTTTCTGTCACTTTCACAAAATAACACTAATAAAAATCTATCTGCAACTTCACATCTAAAATACTAAAACAGATTCATATTTGTTCAATACAATCTAGACATCGAACCAATCTTGTCCATCTGTTGGGCTTCTATACTCTGTTATTCAAATAGGTCTTCAAGATTCTGTGCTTGGTATTCACTATGTAGCATCCCTGTGCATACACTTGCCCGCATGCATTGTTTATCAATAGTTCCCTATTTATAAACAATTAGGTAACTGCTTAATCTCCTTGATCACATTTCCCATGATCAATCATAGCCATTGGATCTTCAATCTTGTCTAGGTTCAATGCATCTTTCAATCTGAAAATGTTTTACTCTGCCTGGGAACTTGCATACATTTCTTGGAACTTGTGCTAGGGTATTGCAGTTCAATCTGCACTATAGATATTCATGCTGACTTTCCATTGCCTTATATTCTTAACAAACTTCATGCACGACATACCAATCATTTAATCAGTTCCAACTCATCAGCTTCCTTCATTAAATATCACATGTAATCATTTAATGCATTTTTTTATAGCTTGGTTACAACTCGGTTATAACTCGGTAAATACTAAACTTCACTTGGTAGACATTCTACCTTTATTAACCGATAGCGATAACCTTAGGGTTTACCAACTAGGTTCCTTAGGGTTTACCGACTAGGTTCTTTTCTTGGTAACATAGTATAGTATTATCCTTACAATTTACAACATATGTATAATGTTAAAACAATCTAAACATCATGATCTCATCATTGTCTGACTCAGTAATAGTTGCCCATTGAATACCTTATTCATCCCCTTATTCATCATAATCTTTCCTATGTCTTTTACCGACATCTTTATATTCTTTAAATCATACTTCTCAGGATATGGCAACATCATACTAAATTAGAAAATCAATTTCTTGACATCAATGACAAAATAATAATATCAAGACAGTAAACATCCTTAATTACTTATATCCATAATCATCAACAACCTTCTCAATATCCTTATTCAAATACCAACAATGCAATATTGCCAACAATCTCCCCCTTTGGCATTGATGGAAAAACCAATTGATTTTACCTTAAAAGATTTAGATTGCTGTGATTCTGAAATGGTAAAATGCTCTCCCCCATACATTAGACTTCTCCTCTTTTCTTCAGTCTTCTTTCCAATCTATAGTCTTCTCAGTTTTCTTTTAGTCTTCTCCCTAGATATTAGTCTTCTCCCCCTTTGACAACAATGCCAAAAAGTAAAGAACTAGAACATAATTTCTTTCTGCATGAAGTGATTTCCTGCTATTGTGTATCAAGTCTATCTTGGTTAGAGCATTTTGTCTTCAATTCCTATTCCCTATATTGTTTCCTATACACCTTTAGAAAACATCCTAAAGGGTGTAAATCAACATCAACTCCTTAAAAATATTCGATAGAGTCATTGGATTGATGCTTTCACCGAACTCGGTTAGTGGGTAGAAGATAGGGGTAGGACCCCTAACTGACTTTTGAGATATTCAAAAGTGTCCCTTGGTAGTGGCTTGGTGAAGATATTTGTTATTTGTTCCTTTGTGCTAACATACTCCAACACCACTTTCTTCTCTTGAGCTTCTTCTCTAAGATAATGATATTTGATAGAGATGTGCTTTGTCTTAGAGTGCATAACAAGATTCTTTGAAATATTAATGGCACTAGTATTGTCACAGAATATAGTTACTGGCTTGGTAACTTTCTCATTTATACCTTCCAACAGTTGTTTGATCCATGCAATGTTGGTACAATTCAATGCTGCAGCAACATATTCAGCTTTTGCTGTTGACTATGCAACACATCCTTGTTTCTTGCTAATCCAACTCTCTAGTCTTTCTCCTAAAAAGAAAGCTCCTCCACTTGTTCTTTTTATGTCATCAATGTTGCCTACCCAATCAGCATCAGTATAAACTTTTAAATCAAAATCATTTCCTTTTTGATATACTAAGCCATAATCCTCAGTGCCTTTCAGGTATCTAAAAATTCTTTTGATTGTTGTCATGTGTGTTTCCTTAGGATCTACAGAGAATCTTGCAACTATACCTACTGCATGTACTATGTTTGGTCTACTGTGAACAACATATTCTAGTTTTCCAATCATGGATCAGTAAAGTGTCTCATTAATAGATGTAGATTCATCATTCTTTGATAATTTACAGCTGGTAGTCATAGGAGTACTTACTGGTTTTGAATCCTCCATTTCAAATTTCTTCAAGATTTCCTTTATGTACTTGGACTGAGTAATGAAAATCTCATTTTTCATTTGTAGTATCTGTAAACCTATAAAATACTTTATCTCGCCGATTAATGACATCTCAAATTCTTTTCTCATTTCATTTCCAAAGTTCTTGCATAAAGAGTCATTTCCACAAAATATAATATCATCAACAAATATGGCTGAGATTAGTATTCCATTTTCATCATTCTTTATGTACATATTGTTGTTCTCACTTGTCCTTATAAAACCAATCTTAATCAAATAAGAGTGCAATCTTTCATACCATGCTCTAGGTGCTTGTTTCAAACCATATAAAGCTTTGTTCAATTTACATACCTGATCTTTATTCTTGTCTTCAACAAATCCTTTAGGTTTTTTAATAAAAACTTCTTCTTCTAATATTCCATTTAGAAATGCAGATTTGACATCCATTTGATATACCTTGAAGTTTTGGAACACAACATAGGCCAACAATGTTCTTACTCCTTCAAGTCTAGCAACAGGTGCTAAAGTTTCACCATAATCAATTCCTTCTTCTTGAGCATAACCTTTGCAAACTAGTCTTGCTTTGTTTCGAATGACCTCTCCTTTTTCATTCAGCTTGGTTTTGAAAATCCACTTTGTATCAATTACCATTTTGTCCTTTGGTCTTGGGATTAGTGTCCATGTGTCATTCTTCTTGATTTGATCAATCTCTTCTATCATAGCATTTATCCAATCTTCACTGTTAAATGCCTCTTTCACTATTCTCGATTCAAATTCAGATATCAAACATGTGTTCTGTCTTAGTTTGTTCCTTGTCATCACTGGATCATCCTTATCTCCTATAATCTGACTTGGTGCATGATGTCTTCTGACATACTTGGCTAATCTAGGCTCGGTAGGCTCTGTATGCTCTTTTTCATCACTCGGTAATTGGATATTCTCTTCATTTTCTTCAATAGTCTTCTCGGTAAGACTTCTTGGTTGAACATAGACAAATTCATCATAGTCTTTTGGTTCCTTGGAATTTCCTTCATCATTTCTTTCTGCAAATTCATCAATTTTCACATTTGCACTTTCTACTATTTTGTTAGATGATTTGATTAGACATTTAAATGCTTTTCTTCTAGAAAACTAACCTAGAAATGTTCCTTCTTCACTTTTCTGATCAAACTTGCCATTTCTATCATCTTTGTGAACATAGCATCTACTTCCAAAGATTTTAAAATAACTTACATTAGGTTTCTTATCATACCGGATTTCATATGGTGTCTTCAAAGTACCTTTCTTCAATTGTACTTGGTTCAAGGTGTAAACTGTTGTGCTTATTGCTTCTCTCCAAAATGTTTGTGGCACCTTCTTTTCAATCATCAATGTTCTAGCACAATCCACAATAGATCTATTTCTTCTCTCAGCTATTCCATTCTGCTGTGGAGTTCTCAGTGCAGAGACTTGACTTTTAATACCATGATCATTGCAAAATAAGTTGAACTCATCAGATGTGAACTCTCCTCCTCTATCTGATCTAAGACATTTCAGTTGTCTTCCTATTTCATTTTCAAATCTTGCCTTGTACCATTTAAACATTTGAAAAGCTTTTGATTTTTCTTTTAAAAACATTACTAACATCATCCTTGAATAGTCATCCACAAATAATATGAAATATTTATCACCATAATAACTTTGAACTTTCATAAGATCACAAAGGTCAGTGTGCACTAGATCTAATATTCCCTTAGAAGTGTAAGACTTACTTGTAAAGCTTGATCTTGTCATCTTACCCATCTGGCATCCTCGGCACATAGCATTCTCAGGTTTTTCAAGACTTAGTAGACCTCTTACTCAGTGCATCTTACTTATTTTGATCAGATTATCAAAATTTACATGACAAAACCTTTTATACCATAACCAGGTATCATCTATCTTTGCATACAAACACTTATTACGAGTTGAGTCAAGGTGAAATGTGTTACCTTTTGTTTGTGTCCTAGTAGCAGCTAACTTTCCATTCTTGTCATGAACTTTGACAATTCCTTTCTGAAATTCTATTCGGTAACCTATGTTGTTTAGCTGTGCTACACTCAACAAATTGTATTTCAAACCTTCAACCCAATAAACATCATTGCATTTTGCATTGTCAAGAAGTGTTATAGATCCTTTACCGTTCACCGGACATGGTGCATCATTACCAAATCTAACATAGCCTCCATCATAATCTTCTAATATAACAAACTTGTGTTTATCTCCTGTCATATGATATGAGCATCCACTATCTATGATCCAAGAATCATTAGTGTTTATGTGAGATATTAGGGCTTTTTCTTCATACCTTTCTTCATCTGATCCATCTTTGATAGCCACATAAACTACTTCCTCTATATCAGTTTCATCTGATTTATCATCATTAGATTCCTCATCAGCTATTAAGCATGTCTTTCTATCTCTTCTTCTGAAGTCTTGGTGTCCTTTGTAATGATTGTCTTTATGTATGTCATCTTGGTAATCTCTCTTTTCAGTAAAATCTTTGTCAAGATAGTTAGAAGCCATATGTCCTATTTTATCACAATTGAAACATTTCAAAGGTAGTTTTCCTTTATACTTACCTTTGCCTCTTGGTAACCTTTTGGCTAATAGTGCTTCAAACTCTTCTTGCTTTCTGATTTCCTCATATAGTTTATGTACTTCTTCCATGTTCTTACGAAATATTTCACTTGCTCCACTATGATCTCCTTCAGAGTACTTATACTTTCTTTCATTGAAATCATTAGATTCATCAAGATGAAAAGAACTAAATGCAGATTCAACTTTATTTACCGAAGAACCACTGTTATCAAAGTTACTTAACTCAAATGCATGTAGCTTACCAATAGTGGCATCTAAAGAAACTAGCATATTAGATACAAACCTCAATTCATTGATTGCAGAGACTCAGATTGCATAAGCCGGTAGAAGGGTTCTCAACAACTTACTTATTATATCCTTTTCTTCAATAGTTCCACTTGCTCCTTTGATTTGATTGACAATCTCCTTTATTCTTGTACTATACTAAGTTATGTTCTCACCTTCATTCATCCTCATAGATTCAAGTTGTCCTCTTAGACTATCTACTTTTTCTCTTTGAACATGTTCATCTCCTCCATATACTAATATGAGCTTATCCCAGATAGCCTTTGCATCATTGCAGCCTTCTAGATCATTAAACTCTGAATCGGTCAATGTAGATGTTATTTCAATCATTGCTTGAATATGTTCTTGCTTTGCCTTTATCTCTTCCATAGTCAATGGATAGGTGCTCTGTGTAACAAAATCATTCTCCAGATAGTATACAACATATCTCCAACTCTTGATAGATGCAACTTCATCCTTTTCTACCATGTAGAGAAACTTGACTTGTTTAGCTTCTGTGCATCCCTCTTATACATCTTTGGATCTTTAACTCAAGTGCCTTTAAACTTTTCTTCTAGAGTCCGAATCTCTGATACTAATTGATAGTTTTGATACTAAATGAAAGTACAGATCCAATAGCCAATAAGATGAGAGGGGGGGGTGAATCATACAAACTTAAGCTTCCATAAAAAACATCAGATTCAACCTCGGTAACATATACTTCAATAATATAACCAAAACTATTAAAACATGCAAACTCAAAAGCATATAAACATCATAAAACTCATAACACCATATTTAAATATGGAAACCCAAATAGGGAAAAACCACTGTGGGATTTCGGACCCACTAAGAAATATACTCTTCTAGAGTATGCTCGGTTAAAAGAAAATCCTATTAAAGATTACAAACACATTGCTAGATGTGACCCGATTAAGGGATTTACCTCATATCTATTAGGATCTTCACCTTGTTCGAAGTGACCTTGTTAAAGGATTTCAAACACTCAATCAGAATGTCACCTTGCTAGAGGGTTTTACAAATAAGACTGTTAAGTCCACTCGGTAAAGAGATTTTCTGTCACTTTCACAAAATAACAGTAATAAAAATCTATCTGCAACTTGACATCTAAAATGCTAAAGCTGATTCATATTTGTTCAATACAATCTAGACATAGAACCAATCTTTCCCATCTGTTGGGCTTTTATACTCTATTATTCAAATAGGTCTTCAAGCTTCTGTGCTCGGTAATCACTATGTAGCATCCCTATGCATACACTTGCCCGCATGCATTGTTTATCAATAGTTTCCTATTTATAAACAATTAGGTAACTACTTAATCTCCTTGATCACATTTCCCATGATCAATCATAGCCATCAGATCTTCAATCTTGTCCAGGTTCGATGCATCTTTCGATCTGAAAACATTTTACCCTGCCTAGGAACTTGCATACATTTCTTGGAACTTGTGCCAGGGTATTGCAGTTCAATCTGTGCTATAGATCTTCATGCCGACTTTCCATTGCCTTAGATTCTTAACAAATTTCATGCATGACATACCAATCATTTAATCAGTTCCAGCTCATCAGCTTCCTTCATTAAATATCACCTGTAATCATTTAATGCATTCTGTTATAGCTTGGTTACAACTCAATTAAAACTCGGTTATAACTCGGTAAATACTAAACTTCACTTGGTAGACATTCTGCCTTCATTAACCAATAGTGATAACCTTAGGGTTTACCGACTAGGTTCCTTAGGGTTTACCGACTAGGTTCTTTGCTTGGTAACATAGTATAGTATTATCCTTACAATTTACAACATATGTATGATGTTAAAACAATCTAAAAATCATGATCTCATCATTGTCTGACTCGGTAATAGTTGCCCATTGAATACTTTATTCATCCCCTTATTCATCATAATCTTTCCTGTGTCTTTTACCGACATCTTTATATTCTTTAAATCATACTTCTCAAGATATGGCAGCATCATACTAAATTAGAAAATCAATTTCTTGACATTAGTGACAAAATAATAATATCAAGATAGTAAACATCCTTAATCAATTATATCCATAATCATCAACAACCTTCTCAATATCTTTATTGAAATGCCAACAATCTTTCATTGTCTGTTATAATGCAATATTGCCAACAATCACTTCACAAAATGACCTACAAGAATTCATACATCTATGAGTCTTTTACAATATACCAAGTCAGCTTACAAAAAGATAATTACAATAATAGATATTTTCATGTCGCCTTGAGTGCCTGTATACTATTGCCGATGTAATTTGAATGCTGGTGTAAGTGTCTACCGGTGTCGGTTCTTGCCGTGTATGTAGAAATCTTAATGTCGGTGAATCCCAGTTAGTTGCCTATTAGTTTGTCAATCAGTTTGCCATCAATGACAATACAACCATTCTCATAAGAGTGTAGAATGCCACCAATCTCCCCCTTTGGCATTGATGACAACGCTCATGACAAAAATAAAAAACTGTTATCCAAAATTTGATATACATAAAGATGTGCTCCCCCTGAGCAAGTCATCTCCTTTGTATAAGCATTTTTCTCCTTCCACTACTCCCCCTTTGACATCAATGACAAAGATTGTCAGAAATAGTCAAACAAGTGTAAGAATTTCACCTCAAGGTCTATAACTGGTTGGTTACAATTTGAAAAATATCTGCCAAAATTAAATTCAGACTCTGTATAAACCTTTTGCTATCATTCAAGGTTGCCTCAGTCTGTTGGATCGTGTCGGTGAGATAGTGCATGTGTTCTTCTGATGATTGCTCTCCTTGAAGTAATTCCTTAGAGATTTCAATTCTTTGAGAGATAGGATTGTCCAACTTAAGACCAAGTTTATCTTTAAGTTCCCAAGCATTTGATCTTATCCTTGCCTTCTCTTTCTCAAGTTTCTCTAATTTCTCCTCAAAACCTACCATTTCCTTCTCAATAACTGATATATGTCCAGATGAACCAATTATATTATCAGTTATGTCATTAATTTATTTTTGTGTTTTACTAATCTCCTTATCTATGTCCTCTATCAAAAGGTGAGGTTTGCATGTTTCCCTATATAGCTCCTTGTATTCCAAAATTGTAGAGTTAAGTACCGGTAATAATGTATTCAAGTGTTCTATACACTTCTTTATAGTGTCTTCAAAGAATTTGTTTTTCTCTTTTTCAACTCTCTCCTTAATTTTTTCCTCATTCACCTTGTCAATAGTTATTACATTATCAGCATTAAATTTGGACAATGTGTCCAATTTACCTAAAGAATCCTTAATATGATCTATGTTACAATTTGGTGCAATCAACTTATGAATAGGTAAAGCGTTGTCAATTGCCTTGTAGGCTAATGCATTGCAATCTGTTATCTTCTTGATTGAATCCAAAAGTACCTCTGTAACATTGGTAGGTCTGAATTCACCTGTTGATGTGTTGGATGTCTAACCAATTATTTTTATTACCTCTTTGCTTCCATCAAGTGTATCCATTTTCCTTGCATTTTCCTTCAAAGGATCAGTCTAGGTTTGCATCTCAACCTGCAAAGGTTTCTCAAACTATTTTAATGTCTCTATGATTGTCGGTTTCGTTGTTTCTGTGTGTACCTCTACCTCAATTTGTTTCTCTAAAAGTTCAACTACCAGTATCTCTGTCTCTGGTGGCCCTGTGCAAGTACCTTTATCTTAAGTAGGTTTTTCAATCTCTGATGGTTGCTCTATTTGGGCTGGGATCTCAACTTCTTGAGAGTCAACTGTTTGTGTTGGTTCCTCTATAATCTTTTCATTTTCAACAATGTCTACTTTAACCTCTGAATTATCTTTATCAAAAACAATGTTTACCTCTTGAGTATCCACATTCATGGTAAAGAGTATCTCTGATTCAGGACTAGTATCATCATGTGTAATACCTTCAGTGCTAATAACCGGTGGATCTTGTGAGTGTACCGTTGCAGTATCCAAAGGTGGAGGTGGAAGATTGTCAGTAATCTTAATGTTTGGAACTCCACCAATTTTTCCTTTACCCTTGTCTTTGTCTTTTTGATACACTTTGAATGTATTTTTAGGTTTGTTCATTTCCTCTTGTTTTTCTTTCTCCACAAAAAATATATCCCAATTATTTGTAGTCTCATCTGTAGCCTCTTTCACTCTTCCTGCCATCAAGCTCACTTATCGATGCCCACTAGAAAAAATGGACTGGTTTGCTTCAGATATCAATTCATCAATTTCTTCTCTTGAATTAACAAGATGTATAGCTAGAAGTTTTTGAATTTTTAGTTTCTTATCCAGCTCCATTACTGCTATCCTTTTTGCTTCCAATCTTCTATAAAATTCATTCAGTAAATCATCCACAACTTCAATCAGAACCTTCTTATATATGTCCAAGTGTAAAATAATGCTTTCCTCAATACTCTGCCTATCAAAATCATTAAATGTATTATATAATTTATGCACATTAGTCAAATTGTCATCTTCAATTATTTCATTCAACAAATCATTCAAAGAAGGGGTAACTGATTGTTGTTTCTTCTTTGGTGTTAGTTTCTTGGGCGGTCCCCTTACTGCCTGTTGTTTCTTTCTCAAGGTCCTTGTTCTCTTAAGTAAAGGAGAGGGTACTGGTGAAGGTTTTCTCTTCCTCCTTTCAACTCTTTAAAATTTTTCTGCCTTATCACTATCAGTTCCAGAAGATGTCCTAACCGATGACACATGTTCTTCTAGTTGTAATCCTTCAAGCTCACTAGCTATTATACCGCTTAAGTTCATGACATTTTCTTTTAACTCAATTACCTTCTTAGAAGCATCTCTTATGTATTTTTCTCTCTTCTTTCTTTTCTTGAACAAATTTACATCACTCTCAATGGTCTCAGCACTACCAAAGAATTTTTCTGATGGTTCTCTTGGTGCATCCAGTAAAGCTTTAGCATATGTCTCTAGAATAGTAAGATCTACTTCATATCCCATCTTGGTGACCCAAATAGTCCTAGGGAGTATTACCTCCATCCATGTCTCATCTCTTTTGATAATAAAACAAATTTCTTTGTCATATTTATCTACTATACTCTGTGGTAACCTTTCTCTATCTCTCATCTTAGCTTTGAAAGTCTTGAAATACTCATAAATGTTATTCTCACAGTCTAATTCCATATCGACGAAAGCTTCTAGAATTTGCTTACCTACCGAGATGTCATATGCAAAGTCCTTGTGACCAATACTAGGTATTTCCTTAACAAAGTACAACATCAAACATACCAACAAATTTCTGAAACGGAATGTGCCTTTCTTGTCTCCTTTAATCTTTTTCAAGCTATCAATAAGCTCATCTTTCAGCCATTCACAAACATCAATCATTGCATTGTTGTTTACCATCTCATAAGCACTGTGTATACAGAGACTAGAAACATAATTTAGCCTATTTGCATGAGTGGTATTGTATCCTAGCACCATACTTACAAATCTCACATTTGTATCCTTAATATCATTTACTCTAAGTGATCTACTGTCAGATGTTGCTTTGATTAGGCTTGTCACTATTTTGTTGGGAATATTCTTTGCCTTATCAGGTTTACTATTGGATGAGGGTAAATCTGTAACTGCCCTAATTGGTTCTTTGGTAATTTTGCAAATTGATTCCAACCATATGAACTCTCCATGAACTCTACTTAACACAAGTCTGATGACCTCCTTAGAGAATACAAGGAAGTTCAAAATATCAACAAAACCTAAGGTTTCCACAATCTTGTGATCAAGTTTAATAACTCCTTTCTCATCAGTTATTGTTAGGATTCCCAAAGATATTGAGGGGGAGGGGTGAATTAGTATCTAACTAGTAATAATATTTTCTTATATTAAAACTATGTATCGGTAAACTAGAAATAATGTAGCAAATAAGAATAACAACCAAAACATGAAAAACACACCATAACATAATGTTTTAATGAGGAAACCCAGTGTGGGAAAAACCTCAGTGGGATTTGTGACCCACAATATTCACTTACTGGCCAATAAGAGAATATTACTACTACAATAGGGGACTGCTAAGAGAATATTACTACTACAATAGGGGACTGCACATGCAGGAAGGTCAAGTGCCTAGAACTCACTGCTTAATTACAATAGAAGTCACGCTGACTTACAAAAATGGATTATACTAAACCAATGTCTTGTGCTGCTTTAGATTGGCATCTGCTATGCCAGATTTAGTACCAATTTAAGCTCTGCTACATACATACACCCTTATCCAATAATTCGCATAATAGGTCTGCTACCTTCTATCTTTCGTATCATAACCTAACATATATAAAATGATCTACAATGATCTCAAACATATATGAGTCATATTACAATCCGCCATGTCATCTTACAAAAGATTTTACAATTAATTACAAAATACATTAATACAAAATTGTTTTCGGCCAGGGTGCCGACAATCTTCCTTTTCGGTGTTGGTGTCATGTATGTTGGTGTAGAGTCTGTCGGTGCCAATGCCAGTGTCTGCCTACCGATATCACATGATTGTAAGGTTGTCATCAATGACAATACCTTCAATCACCTACAATATCTCATTGGAGTGTGCATTTGCCAACAATCTCCCCCTTTGGCATTGATGGCAACACTCATGAGAAAAATTCAAGAATGTATCCAAAAACTAAAGTCCAAAAATCTTGCCAAAAACTGTACCAGAAATTGTACCAGATGCGTGCTCCCCCTGAGAAGATGATCTCTATTTATGGATTTTTCTCATCTCTACTACTCCCCCTTTGACATCAATGACAAAGGTTGTCATTTGGTGTCAGTGGAGTCCTACTTGGATTCTTGTAACCGATAGGTTACAATCCTCGAAAAATATCTGTCAAAATCAAATTTAAACCATTACTGAATGATTTGTTGTCTTTTAGTGCCTCTTGGGTTCTCTGCACTGTACCTATGAGTATATGCATTTTCTCTTCTGGTGATTTAAGTTCAAGAACCAAAGCCTCAAAAATTTCTTTTCTCAAAGAAATGAGGTAGTCTAGTCTGGGACTAAGTCTACATTTCAAGTCCTTTCCTCATGATTGTGCATTTGCCAATAGTTATCACCTACAATATCTTATTGGAGTGTGCATTTGCCAACAGTTATAACCTCATCATACATTTTCTTCAAGTCCTCACATCCTAGATCATCTATATTGCAATGTATGTAAATCCCAAGGTCTTTAGCAAATGCTACCCCTTTAGGAATTTTCAAAAATGCCCAGAGAGAGTCATCTTGTTTAGCAATTTCGGGAATTATATTAAACATGAGCCTAGGTCTCTTAATGTTCTCGACAATGGTAGGGATTGCAATAAACTTGGGAACAAAAGAAGAGGCCATTGAAAAATACCTTTTACTGCCTGAAAATATTCTGAATATATGAAGAAATCACTTCGCACCTTCGCCTTGAATGCCTTCTCTCAGTTTTCATGCTCTCTAAAAATTTGAATGTTCGGTGAGTCAAAAATGAGGGAAATCCAATGATTTATAATGACATATCTTCCACCAACCGCATTAAATGCTTGTCGGTTAAGTGAAAACTTAACACATCTGCCGGTAAAGAAGAAATCAATATTCTTACCATCAACCCAGGGTAATCTGCATGATTTTCAACTTGCTGCAATACCCCCAAAGGGTTACTTTTCAGTTGGATGAAGAATCTCCTACCAATGGAGAATTACTCTATTCTACCAGTGTAGAGACAATTTCATCAAATTTCTGATCTCTCTTCTTAATCCATTGTTTTGAAAATTCTTGCTTTACTTCATCTACATTTTCTTTGCCTTTCAAGCTAGACCCTTTATTGTTAGCTGATGAAGTCTTGCTTCTACAAAATTTTGCAATATGTCCAATCTTATTACAAGCATAACAAGTTGCATTATTCCTCTGAATAGCCTTTCCATATCCTACGCCGGTTTGTGTTCTGCATTGATTAGATAAGTGCCCAAATCTTCCACAAACTTAGCATTTCACATTCATTCTGCAATTTTCTAAATTATGACCAATTTTGTTTCATTTGGAACATTGACCAGTGGGTGCATTAATATTCTAATTATTTCTAAGTCTACATTGATTTTCTCTATGACCATACTTGTTACAGTTAAAGCATTTCCCATTAAACTTATAAGCATTAGGTTGTCTTACCGGTTTGTTCTGATCTTCATTGTTTGCAGTACCAGAACTTTCTCCAAACTCAAATCCAAGTCCATTAGTATCTCCATTAGGCTTCTGACTTTTCAGCATGTCATCAAGCTCCTCTGAACTTTTCTTGAATTTGTCTTTGTGTTTGTTTGCAGTAGCCAACTCATTTTCCAGAATTCCCATTTGTCTCATAAGCTCAGTTTTATCATGTTGCATGTGAATCAGATCTATATCCAACATATCATTTTCATGACTAAGTCTCATATTTTCGTTTCCAGCATCATCAAGTCTTCTAGTCAAGTCTTCTTAATTCTTCTATCTATCTTCAATATCTTTACATAACCTCATGGTCATATCTTGCATTTCATTCTTCATATTATTGTTTTCTTGTCTCAACTTGTTTGCAAGTTCTCTAAGAGTTTCTTTTTCATCATCATCTTTCTACATCTTCTCATGAAGTTCTTTTATTTTATTTTGTGTTATAGCAAAGTTCTCCTGAAGTCCTTTAATGAATTCCTATGCAGTTCTTAGATCATCGTCAAGTTTGATATTCTTCAATTTCTCTACATCAAAATCTTCAAGAGCTCCTTCCAATTGTTTTCTTAAGTTCTCCATTTGTACCGGTGTCAGAATCTTCCTCAAGCTGTTAGGATTTTGAAAATAGAGGACCAAGCTCTAATACCAATTGTTAGAATCAATGAAAGTCCCAAAGACACTGAGAGTGGGGGGGGGTGTGAATCAGTGTCTAACCAGTTAACAAAATATTTATACTTATTTAAAACTTTGCATCTCAAAACAGTGTACCGGTAAATAAGAATTAATGCAGCAAATAAGAATAACAAAGATAGCATAGAGAGCACACCATAACACAATATATTTAATGAGAAAACCCAATATGGGAAAAACCTTGATGGGATTTATGACCCACAATACTCACTCACTGGCCAATGAATAAATATTACTTACATGAGGGGCCTGCACATGCAGGAAGGCAAACAACCTAGAGCTCACTGCTCAACTACAAAATAGAAGTCTCACTGACTTACAAAATGGATGACTAAATCCAATACAATGTACTACTCAAATCAACATCAACTATGCCAAGTTCAGTACCGGTTTAAGCTCAATCTATAACCAAAACCTTGCTTTCCTTATATAAAATTCTTCTATCAATTTTGTATCATATGACCTAAAAGACTTCATACATATATGAGTCTTTTACAATATACCATGTCAGCCTACAAAAATATAATTACAATAAAAGATATTTCCATGTTGGCTTGAGTGTCATTATACTATTGCCGATGTAATCTGAATGCCAGTGTAAGTGTCTGTCGATGCCGGTGCTTGCCGATATATGTAGAGATCTTAATGCCGGTGAATGCTAGTGGGTTGCCTATTAGTTTGCCATCAATGACAATACAACCATTCTCATAAACCATTCTCGTAAGAGTGTAGAATGCTAACACCCTCTCTCTCCCTCTCCCTCCTTCCCTATCTCTCTCTCTTCCTCTCCCTCCTCCCCTCCTTTCTATCTCCCTCTCCCTCCTTCCCTCTCTCTCTCTCTTCCTATCTCTCCCTCCTCCCTCTCCTCTTCCTCCCCCCTCCTTATTTTCTCCCTCTCTCCTTCCTTCCCTTCCACCCCCCTCCTCTCTCCCTCCCCTTACTCTCTCCCCTCTCCCCCCCCTCTCTCTCTCTCTCTCTCTCCCTTTTCATTCACATTTTTTCTACTACCAATAGCATGTACGAGGTATTGAACCTATTAGTTCACTGCCCTGTCATAACTTTTTTAAGGCATAGGAGCACATATGCAGTACTTATTACTTGTAAGCACGTATGAGGTACTGAGCCCATTATTCGCTACCCTGCGATAATATTTTTTAGGCTTAGGAGGACGTACGCGCTACTTATTAGTACAAAATTATAGAAAAAAAATATCGATGGGCTTGCCAACATTTTATTGACTAATAGTGCACACGCGGTACATAGACATAGTTTTAGCTGCCCAAGAGCCTCAATGGCCTCAAAAGAAATTTTTGAGGTCGTTGAAGGCCCCACTGGAACTGTGCCAACACTTCTATGTAGTAATTTTTTTATTTTTGCATGATTTCAAATGATTGAATTGTTGTTCTTATTAGTTTTGTCAATAGTATTATGATTGTTTAATAGTTTGATTCCAAAAAATAGTGACAAGATGCATATTTATAGCTATTTGTTTGTTTATGAACTTTTTTTTACATATATATGTAATATGATTCTATTTAGGACAATCGATATCAACCATGGGAAAGAACAAGAGAGGAATGATGAAACAATGAGAGGTTGAAAAGGAAAGACAAAGGTAGCTTATGAAGAAATTATGTGACATAAGAACAATGGGAGAAGAAGGTATGTCATCCTCAACATCTCAATTTGATTTACCAAATGAACATAATGCACCTAATGCAATTGAAGAAGAGACATTTGATTTATTGTATGAACCTAATGGAATTGAAGAAGATACCACATTGAATAATCAATTAAATGATGAACATACACCTTCTATATTTGATAAATTGAATGTACATAATGCACCGATGTTAACACCTCCTAGAATCATTCGTAGGAAACCGAAATATCTAATTGAAATTGATGAGAATATATTGAAGCCAATACCCAATAAAATGAATGAACAAACATGTAGGAGAAAGGTTAAAAGAATATGGAAAAACTATTTTGAAAACTTAAATCAAACCACAAGATGTCAATTAATTGTTCAAATGATTAAAAATTTGAATTTTAGAGAGACAATTAAAATTTTAGGCCTAAGATCATCTGAAAGTAACAGTGAAAGAACTATTGTGACAAATCTACTTGATGAATATCAAGCTATTGGTTCAAAATCACATACTAAAGATTCTAATGCTACTTGATGTGTCATTACATCAGCCATAATGAGCAAGAAAATAAAAAAAGATCATTTGATAAGCAAAACAAGTAATTCACTAAACGTTATTAGAATAACATTGAGTAAAGCATTAAAGAGGTGGAAAAAAATAGAGGAACCTAACAATAATTCTCTTTGGGCATTCTCGAGTAGACTACCACGCAAAGACAAGGTTGTTGTTGATGCACTAAAAATATTAATTGAAAATGTTTGGCGTGACAACACAAGAGTTTCACCCAGCCAAATAGATGTTGCTAGAAGGTGAATTGGGTCTACAAATCGTGAGCCACATGCCAAACACTATTTGGATATGACTCAAACTAAATTTTATGAAAGATTCCTTCAAAAGTTTCCTCAAATATTTTATGAAATGGCAAAACCTTTTTATATTAAGATTAATCATGTATGCACCATGTGTTGTTGTAGGATGCATATTGAATTTTCCATGCACTATGATATTTTTCATCATATTTGTTCTACTTTGCATACTAACGATGTTTTGCATGAATGCAATATACAAGCACCTCCTAAGTCGTTAAGAGAATTTATTTCAAGTGTGCTATGTAATAGACATGATGGTTGTATTTATTATAAGATGCCTTGTTTGGAAGGTTCTTGTGCTATATGTGGTGGTTTGCAATGTTTACCAAGATGCATACATTTAGAGAGCACACATGAAATTGGTATGAAATAATTTTTTTTCAGAAAATACAAGACAGTCACATATGGAGTTAAAGATGGAAAAGATTTGAAGAGATGTGAGCTAGTGAAAAATGATATATGTGTGTCGACGTATAAAAATGATCATATTCCTAAATGAATATTTTATGTTCATTTCTCTATTTAATTAAATCCAATTTAATTAAATTACCTGCATTCCTTTATTTAATTAAGTAAGTTACTCAATTTATTTAAATTAAATTCACTATACCCATTTAATGAATAAATCATTTTATTCAATTAAATTCCCCCTATCCACTTTTAATTAAATACAAATTTAATTAAATAGTTATCCTAAATTGAATAAATCTAATTTATTTAATTTCCCCAAATTACAACCAAATTGAATAAATCATTTAATTCAATTAAATCCTATTATCCCTCCATCCACTTGCAAAATCCTAAGTCCTGTGTGTGTGTGTGGACAGGTATTTTGGAAAGTGATGAAAGTCCTTTTCAACGGTTACGCACAGCGATTAGCCTTCCCCTAGTATCCTTGAGATACGTAAAGCCTTTATTCTAAAGGTTGGGAAGCCTCCTGAGGGAGTTTATCATTGATGGCCGAACGGGAAGCTTGATTACGAACCATAGAAATAGAAAATTTGAACCGAGTCAGTAACCAGATATTTATAACATCATAGTGCAAGGATGGGGAAGAATCTGCCCCCAAGATTACTCACCATATATCTCCCAAGATAACTACTCAACTGTGAAGCGATTCATTTTGAGTTAATTTCTGGCAAAAGGCAAAAAAATAGGCGCCCTCTAGGGGGTGACATGGTTGTTTGAGCTGACGGAGTATCGAGACTAGTGGGCTATGATGTTATTTATAACCCTTGACTAAAGAGTCTTTCTGAAGTGTATTACTTGTATCAAAACCTATTAAAACATTGGGGATTTGAACACATCCTCGCAGAACATACACTTTTTGTTAGATTAGGCAAAATGGTTGTACTTTTTGTGCCGTGCTTGCATTTATTACTTCAGAAAATCATCCATCGAACTTGAAAAATTCATAACAAAAATTCAAAATTCAACAAAAAAATTAAAACAAAGGAAAAATCAAGGTAGATTAGCGCATAAGAGAAACTTCTTGGCGCTTAGGGTACTTATATTAGCGCATCCAAACATCTAGTTAGCGCGTCGGTTCCAAACAGCAGTGTTTTATCCCAGGTCAAATCAGTGTTGAAACATTTAGCGCATCAGAAAAACAGTCTAGCACATGGAAGCAATAGCTTAGCGCGTGGAATCCAAACATTAGCGCATAAAGTTCAACAGTTAGCGCGTGACAGGCCTAGAATAGCTTATATCTTTTTCAAACAGCTAGAAAACAATTTCAAACAGTCAAAACTTTAGCGCGTGTCTGGGGGCAGCCTAGCGCGTGTGGTTATTATTTTAGCGCATAGAGGCATTTCAGTAGCGCATGTAGTCCATGTTCTAGCGCATGATCAAAAACAGAAAAACAAAGGGCAAAACTGGGAGAAATTTTAAAATTTTCAAAAACATTTTTAGAAACCTTCTCCATCAGACATCATTTTTCATCAAATGAGAGTAGCAAAAGCAAACCGTTAAGACTGTTTCTTAAGCTAATTTGTGTCAAAACAAAAGTTGTAAAATCCTAAACGAATCGCGTGATAAAAGATGTCTCTCTTATCATAATCTGGAAACCTCATCATTAGTATCAACAAAATCCTTTACCATCTTACGGATTTTATCTCACAAACACCACTTGTTTAAAATTTTCAAGTTGTCAAATCAAGTTTCCATATCGAGAGGCTTCTATCCATATCATTTGACACACTTTGTCGTGAAGGGGCATCTAAACCTTCACTTTGATAGAGTAAGATTTGAAATTTTTCAAACAAGATCGACTGAATCCAAACCAATCAAAGGAAACCATTGATCACTCATGCATGACTAATCCTCATATTCTGAGAAGAAAGAACCTTTATCATAACATCACGTTGAAGAAACAACAACCTAGTTTTTCCAAATTCATCAAAAGAAACAAGTTCTTATACACCAATCGTCAACTATTCAAATCTCATCGGGTATTCCTTCATCACGTTAAACGTTATATCCAAAACAAATCTAGTGAATTTGACAAAGAACCCTTGAAGACAAGAGCATACTGTCAAAAGTCTGCTTTTAATCAAACCATAAACCGCAGTGGAAGAATCAATCCAGCACTTTTGCCCAATGAGTGTATCACTTATAACACATCTCAACTAGAACCACCCACCCCTGAACAACATATCAATGAGGCTTTTGTCCCTTTCATCACTAAGAGTTTCTACTAAAATGCCTGTTACTCGCTCTCAAAGAAACAAACAAAGTGAGACACAAGCTGAGTCTAGTATAAATCGAAGATTGTCAAATCCTTTTGAAGTTCCACCCTTAGAAGATCCTGAAATTTCTGAAGCACTTCTTCGGGAATGTCAAGAAAACCCTTCATTCCAAAAGCTTGTAGAAAAGCTCATGGAAAATGACAAATAAAAATATCTGCTCATGCTTACAAGTAAAGGCATTAAACTTCTTGAAGATTTAGACTCAAACATCTTTAAAAATGGATCTCGACAATATGCATATCAAGAACAACAAAGAGAAGAAGAAACCCATAACTTTGAACAACACATACCTGAACAACACATTCCAGAACAACGCATACCAGAAATGCATATACGTGAGCTAGAAACACCAGAGCAAAATATACCATTTACCACACCTTTTCAGTTGAGAACAAATACAAGGGAAGAACTTTTCCCTCGACAAGACAATATACCTTTGGCAGCCCTTACTCAACAAATGCAAAATTAATTGAGAATGGCATTCAAGTAGAAGAAGCATGTGTAAAAAAGGGAACACTCAAATTTTACAAGGAAGGAACAAACTCATCAAACTATAATAACCAGAACAACACGAACCTTGACAAATCTTGATTTTGGACTCAAAACAAAAATGAAGGAAACAATGAATCATATGATCCCAAATCTAAGCAACCAGTGCTCGCATTGTCTGGAAATCCTCAAAACATGAAAAAATCCTAAAAATGTTAATCCAAATGCTAACACATATGCACCTAACACTGATCAAGGACAACTCAACACAAACAACACCAATGATACTCAAAGCAAAAACATGAATCCAGGACCTAACAACAATTCACGCAACAACACAAACAATTTTCAAAAGCGTATCTTCACACCACTGGGGCAATCACTAGAATCAGCATTCAGAGAACTTTTGGCACACAAGATTCTTTTCTTGCCTCCAATCAGCAACTATGAACCTCAAATCAAACCACCTTGGTGGAATGATTCACACTATTGTGATTACCATCGTAACAAGGGTCATCAGATGAATGATTGCATGAGGTTAAAACACGTGGTGTAAGATATGATTGATCGAGGTGACTTAACAATAGATGGTCTCAAAGCATATGATGATCATGGAGCCTTTAAAAATCCTCTTCCCAATTACAAAGATGGAGCTTCAACCTCGAACGATACATGTGGAGCTTGTATCAACCATATCTACAACAACACCATAAATCACATATCAGTTGAAGATCATCAAGTAAATGTCATCACCATCAGAGATCAGCGTGATCATGAATCTGTGAATGTAACAACCTGAACTCAGAAATATGTCTTGAAAGGACATACTGCACCTACAACTACCACACCAAAAATCCAATATGACTTGGTCAGCCAACTACATAAAACTCCAGCATAGATATCTATACTAGAATTGTTGAAACTATCATCAAAGCACAAAGACATATTAGAACAAGTGCTATTGGAAACCAATGTACCTCAAAATTTGGATATAGACAGATTTCAAGCCATGGTCGCCCATATGACTGGACCTCATAACCTTACCTTCTCAGAACATGACGATGTTTCATTAATCCATCCGCATAATACTCCTCTCCATATTGAAGTCATTGTTTGCAAACACCGAGTAAAAAGAGTCCTAATAGATGGAGGAGCCAGACTTAATATATGTACTTTAAAGATTATCCGTGCATTAGGCTTCTCAGAAGAATCTATTGATCCCTGCAAGAATATTACCATAAAGGCATATGATGATGAGGAAAGATCCTCTAAAGGAACTATGATATTACCTATTCAAGTGGGACTAATATAAAAGGATATTGTATGTCAGGCCTTGGACATAGACCTTACCTACAATATTTTATTAGGGCGACCCTGGATACATGAAATGCAAGCAGTACCTTCCACATATCACCAATGTGTAAAATTTTCTTATAACAGACAAGAAGTCTCCATATCGGCAGATCACAATCCATTTCAACATTGTAATGCAATGGGGGCACCTCAAGACAGTTTGGTTCCTCATAATAGAGAAAAGCAGCGATCTTCAACATCAGATCAAAAAATAGTGAAATCTAACTCCTTATGGGGAGACTTCAAACAGAAAATGCAAATCAAAGACCAAGATATCGGAGAATACTCTTTGGAGCCTTTATGTTTGGCCAAATTGCCAATATCACCTAGATCTCATGGATTGCCTACTACATCAACACATCTGGTCACTCAGCCCATCACCAAATTTGATGGTACCTTCATCCAATTAGGTACTCTGGCATATGAATCAGAAGATAAGGATATTCTTAGCTGGTTATACAAAGATGAGAAAGAAGATAATAGAGCAGCCGCTCTGGACATTATTCTACCTACACACCTATATGGAAAAGGATACTTAATATTGCAGCAAATGGGATATGATGGTAAAGGACCTATTGGGAAATGCCAGGAAGGAGTCACTAAACCTATAAATCTTCCTTCCCAACCCAATAGAAACAAAGCAAGATTGGGTTGTGAGCTCACCTTCCTATTAAAAAGGCCACCCCACCTAACTACCAAACCTCAATGGAAAGTAAAGACGAAGTACAAAGAAGAATCCTAGCAGGAAGCACTCTTTGAATCAGCAGAAACAATCCACAAGGTACGAGAACGCCAGGATCAGAAGTTACATCAGGAAAAACTTCTAAAACACAAAAGGGCCATATCTGTAGTAGTAGCTCATATTCAGACACCAATATCTCAAGAACAAATAAAATCATCTCCGGATATCTTTGTTTCTCCCCAAAGAAGCATAGTCTATGAACAAATACAGAAAATAGAAGATGGATCTGACACAGAATCAACAAAAACTATCAAAATGGTATCTATCGTCAAAGATTTGTTTTCACCATACAACATACCAGTTTACAACACTAATAGAATCTAGGATGATGCCTCAGAGACTGATTCCAATGAATATGAATGGGGTACCTGCTCCAATGCTACTATAGATATCCCTAATGCTATTAATTCTATATTTCTTTCTCAAGAAGAACATAACGCAAAAAATAGACCTCTTGAATTTGGACCGCAGAATATCTATGACGCTACGGAAAGTGAACAGGAACATTATGAACAAGTCTATGTAGAAGATAATACCATCAAAGACCTCGACAAAATCCTAAACTTCTTTAAAACCAAGAACAATCACGATGAAAACTCCATCCTAACACTCACAGTAGCCAAACTTGATCCACCTAATGATTCCTTACCACTTGTCTTTCCTGACCTCATCGACTGGGATGAACCTGGAATCCATGATATACCAATTTTCCCAGATGATGAATCTATTATCCATTACCTATGTACCATAAATCCAGAAACAAGCTCTACCAATGAACAAAATAATGATGTCTACAAACCAGGGAGTGCCAAGTCTCTCAGTCACAAAAATGAACCAAATAAAGGATCTGATGCTGAAAACCAGTCAATGGCAGCTCTAGATCACAAAAAAGTAAAAATAAAGGACACATCTGAGGGTGAAAACCTTTTTAAGGCACATAACGATGGGAGACTTGACACTCTTCCTAAGCACTTTCATGAGCGATCACCCATATTAATTGAGTCCACTCAATCAATCAACATTGGTACCACGGAAGCAGTCAGAAACCTACACCTTGCAGAATCTCTGACAAAGGAAGAAAAATCAGCATTCATCATTTTCTTTAAAGAACAACAAATTAACTTTGCTTGGTCATATGTTGATATGCCTGGAGTGGATCCACACTTAATCATGCATCACTTGTCCATCTCTTCAGGAGTTAAACCAGTCAAGAAAAAGCTATGAAAGATGAATCCACAGGTGGCACTCATAGTCAAAACTAAACTAAAAAAATTATTAGATGTTGGATTCATCCGACCCATTGACTATGCAGAATGGATTTCCAACATCGTTCCAGTATCAAAACCATATGGTAGTATCAGAATCTGCACTGACTTCAGAGACGTCAACAAAGCTTGTCCAAAGGATTACTTTCCTCTGCCCAGTATCGACATAATTGTTGATCTCACAGCAGGCCATGCAATGCTCTCACTAATAGATGGTTTCTCAGGCTATAATCAAATCAAAATAACCCCAGAAGATCAAGATAAAACCGTATTCACCTATCCTTGGGGAACGTACTGTTGGAATGTTATGTCTTTTGGCTTAAAGAATGCAGGAGCCACTTATCAAAGAGCAATGACCACAATATTCCATGACATGATGCATACATTTATGGAAGACTATGTGGATGATTTACTCGCTAAATCCTTCACCAGAGCAGAACATCTCAGCATCCTAACATAGATCTTTGATCGATTGGAGAAATTCCAAGTCAGGCTCAACCCTAAGAAGTGTGTCTTCAGGGTTACATCAGGCAAGTTACTAGGCTACATTGTCTCAGCTAAAGGTATTGAAGTAGATCCAGCAAAGGTACAAGCCATTATGGACATGCCACCACCAAAGAATATCAGTCAACTCAGATCTCTACAAGGATGACTTCAATCAATCAGGCGATTCATCACTCAGCTAGTAGATAAAAGTCTACCATTTAATCATTTACTACACAAAAATGTACCATTCAAATGGGAGACCAAGTGTGCAAAATCTTTTTACCAAATCAAACAATACTTGATGAATCCACCAGTTCTAGTACCACCAGTCGTAGGAAAGCCTCTTATCTTATATATCTCAACAACAGATATATCGCTAGGGGCACTATTGGCACAAGAAGATCAACAAGGGAAGGAACGCGCCATATATTACATCAGTAGGACATTGAATGGCTATGAACTCAACTATACATTCATTGAAAAGGCTTGCCTAACAGTGGTCTTCGCATCTCAGAAGTTCCGACATTATATGCTAGCACACACCATCAAGCTAGTCACAAAAATTGATCCTCTCAAATATCTACTCAGCAAGGCAGCTCTTACAGGCCGATTGGCTAAATGGGTCATGATTCTCAGTGAATTTGACATCCAATACACATAAAGACGAGCCATCAAGGGACAAGCAATTGCAGATCAGTTGGCTGAAGCACCACTACTAGGGAAACACATCATGGAGATTGAATTTCTAGATAGGGACGTTCTTACTCTTTCTACTAAACAATGGACCCTATACTTTGACGGATCCTATACACAACATGGTTCCAGTGCTGGCATTTTGTTCATCACTCCTGAAGGACACACTATATCAAGATCATATTGGCTTATGTTTCCATGCACAAATAATGTGGCTGAATATGAGGCGCTGGTTATAGGCATCAAAATGGCCGTAGAATGGAAAATCACAGAGTTAAAAGTCTATGGAGACTCACAACTAGTCGTCCATCAAATCAACAATGACTATCAGACAAAGGATGACAAGCTACTACCCTACAAGTGAATGGTGGATGACTTCAAATAGTATTTTGTGCACATCACCTTTGAACAAATACCAAGGTTAAACAACAAAGCAGCCGATGCAATGGCTACTATCGCTTCACTACTACAAATTCCAAAGCAACAGAGTTGTTACGAGTTCCTGGTAGAGCAACTGTTCTCCCTTGCCTATGACCACTCTGAATCCCAGGTTATCTATGCCTTGACTGGTTCAGATTCTCCGTTATATGGACCAATATACGACTACCTCAAGCATAATATCTTACCCATTGACCAATCCCATAACAAAAAATGTAACTTTATTCGACAAGTTACTCGTTACACCCTTACCACTGATACTTTGTATCGTCGAGGTCTAGATGGTACTCTTCTTCGTTGCCTTGATCGTAATGATTCCGATTCTGCTTTACACGAGTTTCACGAAGGTATTTGTGGCACACATTCAAGTGGTACTACTCTTGCTAAAAAGCTTCTAAGGATGGGATACTACTGGCCTACAATGGAGAAAGAATCATATCACTTCGCTAAGAAATGTCCTAAATGCCAGATCCATGGTAATTTGATCCATGCACCAGCACAGGAACTGCAACCATTTACAACATCCTGGCCCTTTTGTCAATGGGGACTCGACTTAGTGGGCAAAATTCATCCTTCATCATCAAATGGACACAAGTTCATTATAACAGCAACAAAATACTTTACCAAATGGATAGAAGCAGTTCCCATGACCACAGTGACAGGGAAACAAATTGCCTCTTTTATTCTCAATTATCTGATCTACAGATATGGTATTCCAAGTTCAATCATCATTGATAATGGACGGCCCTTCAAAAATCAAGATGTCCAAGAACTATGTGAAAAATTCAAAATCCAACATAGATTCTCTACACCATACTACCCACAGGGAAATGGTCAAGCGGAAGCATCTAACAAGACAATACTGAAAATCCTCAAGAAAATAGTGAATGATGCAAGCAAAGATTGGCACGTACAACTCAATCCAGCACTTTGGGCATATAGAACCAGCATTCGCACACCTACAAGAGCAACACCATATTCATTGGTATATGGATCAGAAGCTATTTTACCCCTAGAGGTAGAAATCCCATCTCTCAGAGTCTCTTTGAAAGGTTTAATCCCAGATGAAGAGTATCGAGTTAACCGACTGCGATAACTTGAACTATTAGATGAAAGACATCAGCATGCTTATACTCATCTCAAAGCATATTAGCAGCGCATGTGCAGGAGCTACAATCACAAGGTCATTCCCTGTAATTTCAAAATTGGTGACCTAGTCTTCAAAGAAAATCCAAGAAATCAGCAAGATCGAGAAAAGAAAGGGAAATTTGAACCTAACTGGTTGAGTCCCTATGTTATCATATCCATCTATGGATCAGGTGCCTATCAGCTAACGACTCCAAAAAGAGATGTCCTCAACGAACCAACTAACAACATCCATCTAAAGAGGTACTACACTTAAGTAGCCTAGTGCATGGCAAAAGCCAAAAACAAGCAAAAAAATCAAAAAAATCCAAAAAAAAAAGCAAAAACAAATGGTGAAAACCTAGTAAACAGGTGCTCTTGTGAAAGAATGGCTCCTCCATCTATATTAATACCATTTTATCCATACAAACACTATCAGCCATCGCCCGACACTTAGCAAATATCCATTCAGGACATACTTAGTGTAGTCACTATCCTGGTTTGTCTATATATATCCTCTTACCACTAATCCACCATGGCTTGGAAATCACTGTACATATTCACATCAAGAGGGACACTCAACTAGGGGCATTCCAATCGTCTAAATATGGTAAACATTCAAGACATCAAGGCTATTTGCAAAACTCAACAACATGACATCCAACAAACCAAAAATGACGCTTCATCACAAAACAAAACAATTCACAAAAATACCAAGGATGGATGATTTTCTGAAGTACTAGATGTTGCATTATAGCATAAAATCTTGACTAGTTTTGCATTTTGAACTTTTTGAATTATTGGATTCTCTTCCTTATCTCTAGTGATCAAGAGGAACTTCCAATATTTTCTTAGTCTTTTGTCTGAGAGGCGATTGGTTGTATTGTGTGAATGCATGCCTCGAGACGTGATACATTGAATATCACTGAAGGCCTGATTCCACTTCACACATACAAATGATCTAATCTTGTCTATTTATGCAATACACACTCAGGTCGTCCTGGTTCAATTATACCTTGACGCTTGTGCTATCTTGCAAAATCAAAAATCATGTAAATTTTTCTTAGGTCATTATGGTTCAATTATACCATTATGCTTGTATAAATTTTCAACATATCCTAAACAAATCAATGCTCAATGATGATGTCTACAAAGAAAGCAAACAAATGGCTATATCGGATGGCAAATACAGAATGAGGATGCTACCAAAAACATGTTTGCATATTATTTTAAAATTAGTTGCATATCATTTAACATGTTTACATATCATTTTACATGTTTACATATCATTTTACATATTTGCATATCATTTTACATTTAGCAGCATATCAAATCATACATCTCATTTTTAAGATACATCTCATTTTCCAAATACATCTCACAGCATATAAAAGCATACATCCTGCATCATACATTATATCATCTATTTAAACATTGCATCACATAAACGAAATAACCCAAATAAATGCATCCATATAAACACCCCACATGATCAACAAAAATGGTGCTGCATATATATATATATATATCTCAAAAATGATCAAAATGTACAAAATGTGTCAAACACTGTGTCTAGTACAAAGAATCACAAATAATCAAAAATACAACAGAGACCACATCTCTCAAGTATGACTATCCCCTGATGGAGATGGTCTGGCTCCAGATGCACCCGCCCCTAGATCCCCAAGAGGGTCCTGTCTCGGTGGCCTTGTAACACCTCGGCTCTCAGACCATGACCTAGTATCTCGAGATCGACTAGATCTCAACTGTGCAAAACTCTGTACTCATCGGTCCCTAGGTACCACAGCCTCATAGTGCCGCCTATAATACTCCACCTCTTGAGCTCTCAATGCTAGCTCTCTTAGGGTGTCTCTCATAGGACCACCTGCCGCTGCTCTCTGCATACTAGACACCACCTCCTCTGCTCGCCCCCTCCACTCTATCTCAGTGTCCCGCTCAGTGGTCAACTGAGAAATCTGTCGCTGATAGGTCAAAATCTATGCCTGCAACTGCTGTACAGTCACCTGTAGGGTCCGGATCTATGCATCCTCAACATGTGTAGGGATATGCACCCGTAGTGGTACCTGTGCCGAGGCAACTCCTCCAACCCTGCCTGTCCTCGGTGCTAGAGGTGGGAGCACATCTGTCCTCCTCCTTTGTGCTGGTCGCCTCACCTCATCATCACCCCCCACTGCAGCTAGCACCTCCCCCACTCTCCCCTCTCCACCAGCTCCAATAGCCAATCCACCTCTCCCCTATCTATCATCCCCTGTCTCATCGCTCTCTCCACACCCCTATCTCCTCTCCTCACTCTACCTCCCCGCCTCCCTCTAGCTCCTCTCCCTCGTCCATCTCCTCCATCCTCTCCATCATCATCATCATCTCCCTCTCCCTCCTCCTCATCTGAATCAAAAGCTGGCCTCATCTCATCAGGATCAGATATCCTGGCCACCGCCTGCGCAACAAACAATCAGGCAAACTCATCCATCATGCCCGCATCCTAAATCTCAGGAGCATAATCCCATATCTATCCGGCCAAACCGACAAAATCCTCCACTACCACTGCACTATCAATGGTCAGCCCCCAATCCGCTACATCCTTCTGCTGCTGTGCGTATAGGCATGCTCCCTGTGGAATACCCTACTGGCGCCCAAACTGCCTCAAAACTTGAGTCACCACAAATCTCTCTATCACGAATGGGGTCCTCTCGATTAGGTATCTGGTCATAAAAATAAAGGGCATCTCTAGCCCATCCTCTGCCCACACCTCACATCCTGTGTACGGTCGCTAGGTGACCGTATCTATATCATCTAGCACTCTCCTCCAATGCTCTAGTTTGCTCAGCTTACATTGGACAACTAGACCCCTGTATCCATATGCATATGCGCATCCCACGGGCCTGTCCTTATCTGCTAGTGGCCTCGCTGCTAGAATGTGCTCCCAACACCATACCTGTAATAGTGTCATGCCAGCTGACAAACTACTGTAACTGAGGTATACCACCTCATGTAGACCCATGTATAGATGGGCTAGCATAGCTGATCCCCATGAAAACCACTGGCCTTGTGTGACCATCTCCTCCAAAAACTAGCCCCCATCCCATCGAGAATCCCTTTGACCTACGATCAGGACAAAGGAATTTACCAATGAACCCTGCTAGTACAGATGGCAGTGGTGCATAATCTAGGTCCAAAAACTCCTGCCACGGGATCGTCGTGGAAGATACGACATAGTGCCTCTGTACCACCCTCCTCTGATTGCTCATATGGTAGTAGTGCACCTACTACAGGAATGCATAGGATCCTGTAACAGTCATCTGGTGTGACTGTCATCTCTCCAGTGGAAAAATGGAAGGTGTTCATGTCGCTATGCCACCTCTCTGCAAGTGCTGTCAATAGCCCTCGGTTCACAGTGAACCGAGGCATATCCAAAAGAGAGGTCAACCCACATCTCTCAATAATGTCTAGATCAACCTGAGACAACCGCGGTATCAATGTCCATGGTCTGGGAAATCTCTCTCACGACTGAACCATGTCTAATCACTCCTGTCAACAAGCAAAACAAATCCAATATCAGTTTCCACATCAAAACAAAGATATCAAAATCAAACTCACATCAACAACATGAAACAATTTTCTCATCTACATCAAGTTCAAAATCCTATCATTTCATATCAACTTGTAAAACAACTCAAGTTATCAAAAACCATATCAAAACTTGTAACACAACTCAAGTCTCCACAATCACATAAACTTGTAAAACAACTCAAGTTTCCCACCCATATCAGCTTGTAACACAACTCAAGTTTCCAACCCATATTAGCTTGTAACACAAATCAGGCTTCACACATTGAACTTGAAACATGGTAAGCAAACAAATCATATTTTGATCAAAACACCACATTGATATCTATACATAACTTGAAAAATCGCAAATCAAAACAAGTTATACCGACACTCATATTGGACAAATCCCTAAAATCATGACAAATAGGCACAACAAATTTATAAATCGGCTCATCTTGCATAAATTTTCCAGATGCGCTAAAACAAACTCCCACTATGCTAAAACTCCCCCACATGCTAGGTTGTTTTTCCTACGCGCTAATCTATTTACCCTATACACTAGACTGACTCTACGTGCTAAATCTTTCCCCCCATGCGCCACCTTACCTACCCTATGCGCTAGACTGATTCTACGTGCTAATCTATCCCCCCCAGGTGCTACTTGTTTCACCCTATGCACTAGGTTATCCCTACGCGCTAAACCCCCTTACCCATGCGAACCCCTATGACCCCTATGCGCTAGGTTAACCCTACACGCTAACCTGCAGACCCTATGCGCTACCCGACTATCGCCATGCGCTATTCTGCATCTATGCGCTAACCTCTATTTCCTATGCGCTACCCTATTTTATTCTGGGCGCACCCCCTAAAATAAACTTGATGCACTACTTAAAAGTTCGTATGCACTAATCTATGCCTTAGACACGCTAAAACTCTATACCTGAGTTTTAAAAATAAAAAAATGACTAAAAACAACCAAATCCGAAATCAAAAGAGGGTCAAAAATGTTGACTTACTAGTGGTCCATACGCGGCAGGTCTCCGGTACCTCCGAACGCACTCGAAACGGTGTCTAGAATACGGAATCGGTATTTTCTTTGCAGACCAAATTCTCTTTCTCCAAAGTCAACAAGGCACAAATGAATCAAATCAAAGCTCTTTTCCCCTTTCTATAGGAGGAAAATGAAATTAGGGTTAGCCAAACGGACCTGTAATATGGTCGCGGTCTCCCCTATACCTTACACGTTGTACATTAACGGGAGATGAATCAATTTACACACAAATTACATCGACGAAATCCTACACATCCAAGCAACTCATCATATCAAATCAAAAATTTTCAAAAAACAAAATTGATTCATCTCCCGAGGGGGCATCACCATCAAAATATCAAATCTGGGGCATCACACATCAAATCAAATCTGGGGCATGACTTGCAAATCAAAAGAGCGACACAAAAATTGCATTTGATCATAAATCATGATAAGGCATCATTTTCTTTGAAATGACATGTGCACACACATCACTTCAAAAAGGGGCAAAATGTAGACGTATAAAAATGACCATATTCCTAAATGAATATTTTATGTTCATTTCTCTATTTAATTAAATCCAATTTAATTAAATTACCCGCATTCCTCTATTTAATTAAGTAAGTTACTCAATTTATTTAAATTAAATTCACTATACCCATTTAATGAATAAATCATTTTATTCAATTAAATTCCCCCTATCCACTTTTAATTAAATACAAATTTAATTAAATAGTTATCCTAAATTGAATAAATCTAATTTATTTAATTTCCCCAAATTACAACCAAATTGAATAAATCATTTAATTCAATTAAATCCTATTATCCCTCCATCCACTTGCAAAATCCTACATCTCCCACTTGCTTTCCTAAAACCCTTTCTAATCCCTTCTAGACTCTTCTAATCAGCCTAACCCATCTTCTAAACTTTGTCACATCCCTAAGCAAGGGGAGGTCACTTCTCAAACCCTCAAAGTCTTTGATAACCATTAAAGGCTTCAAGCCTTCAACCACTTAAATCCTCAAAGTCTTCATAACCATTAATGGTTAACTCAAACCATCTTACATGGTTAAAGAATTTCTTTTAACTCAACCTTCATCCAACCCAAGGGTCTCATCAAGCCTTTAATGCTTTGACCATGATTATCTCTTAATCATTTGCACAAGGGTTTATCCTTGGATTAACTCTTAATCCAGTGGGTAATCCTAACTTAAGCTTGACCCTTACCTTCTAGATAACCCTGAGGTCTTCTCAGGCATTTAATGTCTCCAACCCCTTCTCTCAACCCAACCCTATGTTGACACTTGTCACCATTTCATTGGTACAAATTGCAAACATGGATCCCCAACTTTCAAACTCAACCCTTGATCAACTCTTTCAATCCTAACCATCCATTGCCCTATTTTTGCTATAAATAGAGCTCTCATTCCTCCATTTTAGATCATCCTCCAAAATTTGTAGTATCACACTTATGCTCAAATACATTCAAGCTTTCATATAATTTTTATTCTCATCATTTAGTCTCTTTTAACTAGAAACTATTCTAAATATGCATGTTTAGAATAATTTCTTTATCATTTAGCTCAATCATAGACTAATATATCATGTTAGGATAGTATTTATACTAGTCTTGTCATCTTATAGCTAGTTTATTGCATTTTAAGATCCTGCATAGCTTAGGATGCATCTCATACTAAAATCTATCAAAGCATCCCTCATTCTTGCATTTGCCATCCTTAAACCATTTTGCTCAGTGATCCGAGAGCAAAAGAATTGGTTTGAGGGACATTGTAAGATAGAGAACCATGGGACCAACCTTGGGAAGCTGAGTAATACTTCATTACTTCATAGCTTACACCAAGAAGTCCTGTGTGTGTTTGTGGATAGGTATTTTGGAACATTTTTAACATATTGAGTTCTATCGACCCACTTTTCCCGCATACAATGTGTAGTTGAATTTATGAAAATGTTTCAGGAGAAACTAGTTTATGAGTACATAATGCATACACATAGAGCTCGATGGTTAGATGAGAAATTCAACTTATGTAAGGACACATTTCCTCTTGGCACCATTGTCTCTATCATTGATTTCGCTGAAAATTATACACTAAAACCTCAAAATGAAGTGCAATCTATGTATTATCACTCTACACAAGTTTCTATTTTTGTACACATAGCATTCATGCATGCAGATGATAGCATAGAGGAGGATAGAAAGGTTGTAAGATAGTATCACTTCTACATAAGTGATGATCGTACTCATTCATCAGAGTTTGTACAAGGATACTTTAAAGTTTTCTATGATAGTTTAAGGGAAAGGAACATATGATACAACTGACACTTAATATGGTCAGATAATTGCACTGCACAATTCAAGAATGCAAGAATGTTTTATTGGTTGATAAGGATGCATATGACAAGTGGTGTACATTATTTTTGGAATTTCACTAAGGTTGGACATGGTAAGGTAGAGCACAATGGTGCAAGAGCATGTGTGAAAAGAGCCCTAGCTAGAGAAGAATTGAAGTACGAAGGTGGTGCTAAGTTGATAGATGCAGAAACAATTGTATGATGGTGTAAGTCTATGATGGGTCTAGGTAATCCAGGTACGTCAATGGTTCATAGATATTTTTGGTTGATCACTAAATCTAACATTGAAAACTATCTAGATTGTTGAACAGTTGCAGGATCGAGTGACATGCACTCATTTATGAGTTCAAATTCAAGTTCATTGGTAATTTATACGAGATAGATGATATGCTTTTTCTCTTCATGCATGTATTGTTTGTGGGAAGAATGTGAATCACAAGAGTGGGTTGATAAATGGTCTTGTAGACCATTGGTTCCCATTGATTCATATCAAATTCCCAAAGAAGTACAATTGAGCCAGATGGAGACATCAGTGGATTTTGACCATGTATCTGACCTAGTGGATTCAGGTCATTTTTTGAGTTAATTTTTTTGCAAGCATTCTTTTTGGTTCATTTTTTTGTACATCATACTTTATTTTGGGTATTAATTAACACTTTATAAAATGCAAGTCATGTGTATGTAGTTGTTGCTAAAGACAACAATGAAGAAGGAACAAATTACTATTTGTGTCGTTATGTTGAGCCAAAAAGAAAATTGACAAGCACAATCATTGATGGAGAGGGTATTGAGTACCCAATAGGGTCTGTTGTCGTGACATGAACATGGCTTAAGAGATACACTATCAAGAATTATGATGTTTGGTTATTCGAGGACTTTGAAACACACAAACATATTCTTCATTTCTCTAACCTTCTTGTTGCAACAAATATTCATTTGATGAAGTATCATGGTAGACCTCATAACAAGATTTTATGGAAAGTTCATGAATCTGACCACGAGGCAATACTTGACACAATACGGGTTAGAGCTGATCCTTAAGGCTCACTTGACTGATTTTACGGTTTAGAGTAGAATGATTTTGAGAATTTTGTATAAATCATTGATGAATTATTCTATATTCATTTTTTGTATATATAAATGCCCATGAGCTGATTTTTACATGTTTAGGGGCATAATTTTGTATATTTAAATGGCAATGAGCTGATTTGTACATATGTACATGCCAAATTTAGTATATTAAAATGGTGATGAGCTGAATCACACATATTGTAATGCCAAATTTTGTATAAAAGCCCATGAGATGATTTGTAAGATATTCTTTTGTACAATCAAATAGCCAAGAGCCGATTTGACCATATTTAGAGGCAAATTTTTGAATAATATGTGACAATGTTTTTGTGACTATTTTGCATGTCAATGTTTTGTGACTATGTTTTGAGTATATGTGATGTGTCCCTGGTCAATCATGAGCATTCTTGATTCTTGTATAATCATGGAGAATTATTTGAGTCATTATTGGGTCCTAGGGGTCATAGATTGAGACTAGATACAATTTGAGGAAAAATTGCTTTGGGATGCATGACAGGGGCATGCCTAGAATAAAACTACCCACCTAGACATGCTCATGATGTCGGTTTGTGCACATGATGAACTGAATAAATTCTAGCCAATCCTACAAATTTGCATTGCATGCAACTGACAACTTTTGCAGCAGGCGAAAAATGCTACCAATTAAAAATGGCTTTGATTCATGAAAAACCAAGATAGGAAATTGTAGAGGAGCCTCACACGACCCCACAGGTTCAAACGGATTGACTATATGTGTTCTAGATTTGAAGAAATAGTACATCAAATTTTGACTATATTTTAAACTCAAGGCACTTGAGAGATCGCCTTGGTACGGTATGACTCTCGACATTCCAATGCTTTGGGATGCATGAGAGGAGCATACATAGTGTAAACCTTCCCACTCGGATGTGCTCATGACGTCGAATTGTGTACATGAAGAACCAAATCAATTCTAGCCAATCCTGCAACTTTGGATTGCATGCAATTGATAGTTTTTGCAGTAGGCAAAAAATGCTACCAATTGAAAATGGCTCGAAGTCGTCAAAAACAAAGATAGGCCATTGTAGAGGAGCCTGACATGACCCCATGGGTTCAAATGGATCGACCATATGTGTCCTGGATTGGAAGAAATAGTTTGTCAAATTTTGACAATTTTTTGGATTCATGGCACTTAAGAGATCACCCCGGTATAGTATGACTCTTGACATTCTAACACTTTGGGATGCACAACAGGGGCATGCCTAGCATAAAATTTTCCACTCGGATGTTCTCGTGACATCGATTTGTGCACAATATGAAAGCCAATCTTGCAACTTTGCATTGCATGTAACTAACAGTTTTTGCAGCAGGCAAAAAAATGCTACCAATTGAAAATGGCTTTGAGTCATCAAAAACTGAGATAGGTCATTGTAGAGGATCCTCACGTGACCCCATGGGCTCAAACGGATCGACCATATGTGTCCTAGATTGGAAAAAATAGTCTGTCAAATTTTGACAATTTTTTGGACTCATGGCACTTGAGAGATCACCTCGGTACGATATGACTCTTGACGTTCCAATGCTTTGGGATGTACAATAGGGGAATTCCTAGTGTAAACTTTCCCACTCAAATGCACTCGTGAAGTCGGTTTGTGCACACGACGAACCAAATCAATTCTAGCCAATCTTGCAACTTTGCATTGCATGCAACTGACAGTTTTTGCAGCAGGCAAAAAAATGCTACCAATTGAAATTGGCTCCGAGTCCTCAAAAACCAAGATAGGCCATTGTAGAGGAGCCTCATGCAACCCCATGGGTTCAAATGGATTGACCATATGTGTCCTGGATTGGAGGAAATAGTCCATCAAATTTTGACAAGTTTTTGGACTCATGGCACTTGAGAGATCACCTCGATACGGTATGACACTCAACGTTCCAACACTTTGGGATACATGATGGGGGCATGCCTAGTGTAAAAATATCCACCTAGATGCACTCATGATGTTAGTTTTTGCACACAACGAACCAAATCAATTCTAGCCAATCTTGCAACTTTGCATTGCATGCAACTAATGGTTTTTGCAGCAGGCAAAACAATGCTACCAATTGAAAATGGCTTTGAGTCATCAAAAAATGAGATAGACCTTTATAGAGGAGCCTCACACGACCCCATGGGTTCAAACAGATCAACGATATGTGTCCTGGATTTGAAGAAATAGTCCATCAAGTTTTGACATTTTTTTGGACTCAGGGCACTTGAGAGATCGCACTGGTACGATATGACTCTCAATGTTTTGACGCTTTGGGATGCATGATAGGGGAATGCCTAGCATAAAAATACCCACTCAGACGTGCTCACGATGTTGGTTTGTGCACATGATGAGCCGAATCAATTATAGCCAATCCTGCAACTTTGCATTGCATGCAACTGACGGTTTTTGTAGTAGGTGGAAAATGCTACCAATTGAAAATGGCTTCAAGTCGTCAAAAATCAAGATAGGCCATTGTAGAGGAGACTCACGTGACCCCACAAGTTCAAACAGATCAACCATATATATCCTAGATTTGAAGAAACAGTCCATAAAATTTTGATAATTTTTTGGACTCAAGGCACTTGAGAGATCGCACCGGTATGGTATGACTCTCAACGTTCTGATGCTTTGGGATGCATGATAGGAGCATGCCTAGCATAAACCTACCCACTCGAGCATTCTTGTGACGTCAGTTTGTGCACATGACAAACAAAATTTGACCATTGCAAGCGTGAGGGTGCTCTCGCACCAAACACATATTGTTGTTTATATTCATATTGTCGATTTTTGTTGTTTATATTCATACATATGCAAATATTCATTTAAATTTATAAAAGGGAAGCCACCAAATACAGTGAATACACAATAATGAACTGAATACAAGGATTTTTGTAGGGTTAATTCAACATTTTAAAAAATTTATCAAATCATAATCCACGATTGCAATGTTTTATATCATATATTCTTGTTGTTTATATTCATATTGTTGATTACATAGGCAAATGATCAATTAAATTAATAAAAGGACAACCACAAAATACAACAAATACAAAATAATGAACTCAGTACATATTTATTGGATCGAATATCGACATTTATATATATTATAAAAAAGGCATGTCTGTGAAGTCAATACAAGTATTACAAAAAAGTGGCATATGTCATGTCCAAATCGATATACAATAAAAATGTAGAATATATCTACATGTATTGGTCATTCTATGACCAAAACTAGCACTATATGATCCTAAACTTATGGTGGATCATCAAAATCAAGCCTCTTCGATGCAGTATGCTGCTTTGTAGATGACTGCAAAACCACAATTCAAAAGCCAAGTTAGAATTCTTTTGTAGAAAATAGTTCACAATTAAAAACATAACTATGCATTTAACTATAATTCCTTTCTAATTGAAATGTAGATTACCTCATCAGTTGATCTAGGAGCTAATGTCTTCACTCTCCTCTCCTTGTCACTCTTAGGAGTTTTCTTGAAGACATACTTAAATGGATCCACATTATGGCCGGACCACGAAGGGGTCTATTGTAGATAAAATGCACAATTAATACAATGTAATAACATAAATATATTAAAAACACTTAAAACCTATAATATAGAGAACAATGGCGTACTTGTGCCTCAGATGCTTCTCCAATCGACTGAGGATGGTTCACCATCGATGGAGAAACTGTTGCTATTACCTATACAAAAAACGTTGAAAGATGAAATATAATTAATATAATGATAAGTATTGTACGTTAAAAAAAATTAATTTTACATATCAAACAAAAGTGTACTAGATCCTGAGATGCTTCTCTAGTGCACGGAGGGGGGTTTGCCATTGATGAAATAGGTATGGATATTTCTTGTATGAAAAAATTATAAGATTATAATATATCACAAGTTCACATGTACGTGTGTATATAATCACGAAATCAAGAAAATAAAGTAGAGATGCATACCTCCACCCTCTCTTGATCCATGAGCGAATCAGGTGCATTCAACAAATCCACATAGCTCAATGGCTGCTATACATGTAAAATAGACAAAAAAAACTAATCAATCTACAAACCCCAACTAATACTTCATTTCAACATTTTCAAAAACATTTACAACTAAAAATGTGTTCAATTACCTTCTTCCCACGTTTTGGCATCTTCGTTGAATTCTTTTTCTTAGGATGAGCTCTAGACACAGAGGGGGTACCCTAAAAAAATAAAATTAACATGAGATATTAGTACAGATAATAAATTAAACACAATTTTAAAAATCTAAAATGAAATGACTTGCATATTCCATCAAAACAATACATAAAAAGGGTTGTACAAAATATGATACCGTATAGCCTTGTAGGCCAAAATCGATTGTTGAGAGTGAGATGTCATCAATATGGGACATTTGGTCCCCTGTCAACACCTACAAACCAAAAATTGGACCAAGCATTAAAGATAGTTAGTATATCTTGTATTTTTTTGAATTCAATGTGTAGTATTCTATTCTAACATGTTACAAAATTTATACCTCAGGCATCAAAGTTGTAGTTGTAGTAACTGGGGAGGAGTATGGGATACCACTGCTGCATCTTGAAATGCATATTATTTGTCTCAATTTAAATTGATGTATAAATGAAAATTAATTTATACAATTACAAATTTAAAGTGACTGATAAATAAAATGCTATGAATTCAAATCAACACACCTGTGTCTATTGCTCATGGGCAAACACCATATCCATCAACTCATCTGTCAGTGAGAAATCCTCAATCGTGCAGGCCTAACATCTACTCCCACAAATCATGCATGAATGAGATGTGGATCCATATGCACCAACTACATCATCTATCCCCGAGCATATCCCTAAGCAACTGACACACATATGCTGGATGGGCTCTCTGTCGCCACCTGGAGCAACTAATGGCTCATCATCTAATACAATAGGGTGTGCAAATGATGTCCCATGCTGGATGATGGCACCAATCAACATTGTGGCTGCCTAAAGAGTTTGTAGCTCCATCGACTCTTTCAGCTCTACTGGGATAGCCTGATGCACCTTGGGTTTGGGTGCTAGGGGTCGATGACTCTCCGCGGGTAATCACCTACGGGCTCCAGGTCTATCTTGGGCAAAGCCACCACTTCTACCATGGAACTCTCTCATGTAAAAATAGTTTGGGCGCACATTGAGCACAAACTAACAATATACTTTTCTCAAAAAATATAATGGCACCCCATAATTATTACAAGGTGGATCATCAAAGACCATCCACCACCTCTGCCAAAAAAGATTCTTCATCTACACATTGGTACACCAATGTATGGGAAACCTCTTTGCATTAAGAGGTAATGACTAACCAGTCTTGGGATCAACAAAAAGGGTACATATTTGTTGTTTACTAATATTTTTGTTTTTTACTCGTATGATAGACCATCGGCATAGAATTGATGAAACCTATCCCTAAAGTTTCCCCATTTGATAATTTGTGTGGAAACAACTATGGCACCACTAGCTAGTGGTGAGGGATTGATGATGCTCAAGTTCAGATGTTTTCAATTTAACAATTATTCTATTGATTTTAGACGCATTTTGTCCTAATTGATTAATTAATTGCTCATGTTTTAGGTGTGCAGTCAAAAGGAGTAATTGGGGATGTATCTTGTGAATTTTCAAGAGGTGCATTTGGTTGTTCTTGTTGTGGATTAGAAGAATCTAGTTTTTGAAACAAAAAATGAAAAAACCTAATCAAAATTAATGAAATTAAATTCAAAATGTAAAACAAATTGAACAAACGGGAAAGAAAGACAAAAATAAACAAAAACTAACCTTGTCTAGCACCTTGTTCGTGGTTTAGGAGAGAAAATGAAGAAAAAACAAACTAAAAATGCGCTATTCATGAGAGAAAATAAGACCCAATTTTTTTTAAAAACTTTTTTTGACAGGCACTGCATACATAGTTCTTTTGGGATTATTAGCACGTACGCACTCATTTTCTTATAAGTAGCGTGTACATGCTCATTTTCCAAGAGGTAGTGTGTACGGATTTCTTACCCTAAAACAAGTGCGTATGCGCTACCTTCTCTAGGCTCAGGAACAACAAACCTAAGCGCGTACAGGGTCATTTGAAATTTTAGAACTGCGTACACGCTGCATGTTTTTCCATGCTTTTTTTGGGTGGTGTCCACTTTTCTGACCACCATCTTTGTGCACATACCCCATATGAATATTGGTATGGGAGATCACTTGATGTTAGCTATTTTAAAATATTTAGAAGCAAATGTTTTATTAAAAGAGGTGATTACATAAGCAAGTCTGAAGCTAAGAGTGGTGAAGGTATATTTCTTGGCTTTTCCACCAAGAGTAAGGCATATAAATGCTTCAACAACCGGACATAGAAAATTGATGAGAGTGTTGATGTTCATGTAGATAATGTCCTAAAGTTTCAAAAGCAACCAGTTTTGAGAAAAAGGATGAAGATCCATACATTTTTCTTTTGGAACCTGAAACTATTAAATCAGAAAATGGTAAAGAAAATCATGATGTACTTGTTCAACTAGAACAAATGAATTCAAAGGAAGATGATAATGAAGAAGCTGAACCTGAAGAGAACGATCATGTTATTCCTAGGTATGTGACACTGAATCACAGTCCTGAACAGATAATTGGAGATAAGGATGTTGGTGTACTAACTAGAAGGAGAATAAGAGATAACTCTTGCATGATCTCCACCTTCAAACCTAGAAGTGCTAAGGAGGCATTTGGTGATGATGATTAGGTGAAAGCTATGGAGGAGAAGTTGGATCCAATTGAGAAAAATAGCACTTGGACCCTGGTACCCCGACCGGTAAACAAGAATGTTATAGGTACTAAATGGGTGTTCAGAAACAAGTTAAATGAAGATGGTGTTTTAGTTCACAACAAGGCAAGATTAGTATGCAAAGGTTATGCACAAGAAGAAGGAGAGGATTATGGAGAAACTTTTGCACTAGTAGCAAGACTGGAAGGTGTCAGAACATTGCTTGCATTTGCAGCTCATAAGAAGTTCAAGGTATACCAGATGGATATTAAGTCTGCATTCTTGAATGGGATACTGGAAGAAGAGGTTTATATAGAGAAGCCCGATGGTTATGCATTGACAGAAAAAGAAGATGTGGTATGAAAATTGCATAAAGATTTGTATGGATTAAAGCAAGAGAATGGTATGAACGGTTTCATACTCATTTGATGAAAATAGGCTTTGCTAGAACTAGTGATGATAGCAACATTTATCTCAAGTCTGAAGGAGATGAAATACTGGTCAATAAAGTATTTGTAGATGACATTATATTTGGAGGTAATGATAACATGAGTAATTTTTTTGTAGATGAAATGAAGAATGAATTTGAGATGTCATTAGTAGGGGAAATCAAAATTTTCATAGGCTTTCAGATACATCAAATGAAGAATGGTATTTTCATTTCTCAATCCAAGTATGTGAAAGAGGTTTTGAAGACTTTTGGTATGAGTGACTATAAACCAGTTGGAACCCCAAAGGTTACAGGTTGTAAATTTTCCAAGGAAGATGCATCTAAGTTTGTAGATGAAAAGGAAAACAGGTCATGATTGGTAAATTATACTATGTTGTTCACAGTCAACCGGATATTGCCCATGCAGTTGGTATTGTTGCTAGATTTCAGAAGAATCCAAAGGAGGAACATCTGATGGCAACCAAAAGAATTTTTAGATATCTGAAAGGTACTGTTGACTATGGGTTATGGTATCCATATGGTGGAAATTTTGATTTGAAAGCATACACAGATGCTGATTGGGCAGGAAATATTAATGACCAAAAAAGTACTACTGGTGGAGCATTCTTTCTAGGAGGAGGGCTAGTTTCATGGAGTAGTAAAAAGAAGAGTTGTACCTCATAATCTATTGCTAAAGCTGAGTATGTAGCAACTTATATGAATTGCACACAAGCTATGTGGATGACACACATTTTGGAACGTTTGAAGATGAAAATATTAGAACTAATAAAGATTTTGTGTGATAATATAAGTGCAATAAACATTTCAAAAAATCCTATTTTGTATGCAAGGACTAAGCATATTGAATTGAAATATCACTTCTTGAGGGACAAAGTTCAAAGTAAAGATGTTATCTTAGAGCATGTTTCTACCAAGGAGCAGCTTGTAGATATCTTTACCAAACCTCTGCTTAAGACCACTTTTGAGTATCTTAGAAGTCAATTAGAGGTTGTTCCTCTTCATGAAATTAGTTAAGAATGATGTTGATTGCATCAGTCCCTGAACCACTTGCAAAATTTTACATGGATTGATGAAGTGGATGTATTCCATAGGGGGAGCATCAAGTTGCTGAATGATGTTGATGCATAGTGAGAGCAGAATTACATTTTCTTTTTACTTTCTACCTCCCCTCCACTTTTCATTCTTTTTCGAGAGATCGCCCGATTTTTCAAAAAAAATCGGCCCATCTCTCGAGGGGGGCATACCACCCATTAAATTTACATTTTATGGGGCATTTCTTCACACCTATTTTTCTTTCTTTGAAACGACGCGATAAACTACACCGTCTCAAAGAGGGGCAAATGTAGTCACATAAATCTGTCCACTTAATTAAAATGAATATTTAGTATTTATTTGATTATTTAACCATCAATCAATAATTAATTAAATTAATATTTAATTAATTCATCTTAACCCTCTTCTCCTATTAATTAAATAAATTATTCAATTTATTTGATTTAATTCACTTAACCAAATTCAGACCATTAATTAAATAAATAAATCATATTTATTTAATTAAATTTTCTCTCACATTTAAATAAATTAATATTTATTTAAATCCCCCATAATCCCACCTCTCACATTTAAATAAATTAACATTTATTTAAATCACCTTTATCCTCCACCCACTTGTATTTTCCTACAAATGCAAGCTGCACAACTATTTTAAATAAATCATTTATTTAAATCACCTTTATCCTCCACCCACTTGCATTTTCCTACAAAAGCAAGTTGCACAACTATTTTAAATAAATTATTTATTTAAAATCCTATTTATCCTCACCCACTTGAAACCTTTAATGGTTTCCCTTAAAGTCTTCAAACTTGATGGCTTTAAAGTCTTCAAACTTGATGGCTTCAAAGTCTTCTATAGTCTTCTTAAGCCTTTAATGGTTTCCCTTAAAGTCTTCAAACTTGATGGCTTTAAAGTCTTCAAACTTAATGGCTTCCCTTAAAGTCTTCTTAAGACTTTAGTGGGTTTCCTTAAAGTCTTCAAGCCTTTAATGGTTTCCCTCAAAGTCTTCAAGCATTTTAATGCTTTATCTTCCTTTTTCTCATTTAAATAAATTAATATTTATTTGAATATTTACCCAAATGCAAATTACACCATTTAATTGAAATAAATGATTTTATTTTAATTGAAAATACAAAAATTTCTCCCACTTGCATTTTCCTACAAAATCCACTTCCATGCCTAAACCCCTTCTAGATTCTTCTAAACCCTTCCTAATTAACCTAATCCATCCCCTAAATATTGTCACATTCCTAAGCAAATTGGAGTCACTTCTCAAAGACTCCAAAGTCTTTGAAAATCAATTAATGCTTTGTGTGTTCAACAAATTAACCTCTAAAGTCTTCCAAACCACCTATGGCTCTTACATGACCATTAATGGTTAATTCCACTTGCACCCATGGTTAAGGACTTTGACCTCTAAGTTAACCCTCATGTAACCCATGTGTCTCTTCAAAGCATTTATTTCTTTGACTAGGGTAACCATCATGTCCCTTCAAGCATTGAATGCTCCTTATCTCTCCTCTCAAGCCTCCTCATGGTGACACTTGTCAACATGGGATTGGGTTGAAAGTCTCACATGGATTGAATATCTTTCAATCCTAACCCTTGTTAAGATTACTCAGTCTTAACCCTTCATTTCCCCATTTCTTCTATAAATAGAACCCTTCTCCTCAAGCAAAAAAAGGAAGCATTAGAGTATTGTTGTTATACTGGTATTAGCATAGAGCTTTTTCATAGCATCACTATCTACACTTGCATAGCATTTTCTTATCATATTCAACAATCTTGAATCTCCATATGGCATCCATGGCTAGTGCTAAAAGTTGAGAGCTACACTCATGTGGAACTTGGAGAGGAGAGGAACAAGGGAGGAGCAACTATGAGCATCTTGATTAGCTATTTTATTCTATGTTTATATGCTTTCTATTTCATGCTTAATATCTCTCTTGATATGCCTATTTAGGATAATCTTTTGTTGCTAACACTAACTTTTGTTTCTTGTGTTCTTGTGTGTGTTGCCATCAAACAAATTTTCTAATCCTTTTTGCAGAGCATCATTTGGTGAACCCGACGTGAATCAAAGAGCAATCATTTTGAAGACTACTAAGTTTTGAATGTTTTAATTGACACACAGGTCATTCTCTTGCATTTTTGTTCTTAATTTAGCACGTTTGCAAATTGATACTTTAGCACTATTGTCTATATTGTTGCTCTTTCGTGTTAAATAGCACTTCTATTTTCACACAAAGTAGAGCTATTGTAACAGAGATTTGTAAGAAAATTCCTTGTAACCAAAAACCAAAAATTTTAGGCTTCTAGAAGCCCACACTAACATTTGATCACTGATTGTGTGCAGGTTCTAAGCTGTTTTGTGCAGGGGAAGGAGTTAGTTTAGAGGCTTTAAGTTTCTTTTTTTTTTTACTTTCTTTCAACAAAAGTTGGTTAAAAATAATCCATTCTCCCTTTTTGTACAAGTTAAAATAAACCTCACATTTTATTTTAGAGTGCATAAAATGAACCTCAAACTTGTTTTTGGTGCTTAAAAGAAAATTCATCTTTCTTTATTGCAAGGTAAAAAGAACAACAACTTCAAATTTGCTTTCATTGCAAGTTAGGACTCATTTTCTTTTGGTGCTTAAAATCAACAACACAAATTTGATTTCCTTGCATCAATTCGGACCTAAAATTTACAATCCACACTTCAAAATTTTGGTGCAAATAAAACTTACAATCCACTTGTTCCAATTCTTGCAAGTGATTTACTTCATGCAAACATGCTTTTCATTAAGTTGACTAGGATTTCCAAATTCTAGATTACAAAACACATTGCCTTTGAAAGTTAAAAAGAACACCATAGTTGTTGGAGCAACATCTCCAAATAGTTAAATCACATTGCAATGACAGATTAAAAAGAACAAGTGTTTTACGTGTTTGGCACGCTTGTGCAAAAAGTCGGTTGACTGGTCCTCCCTCTAACACACACTATCCTCTCCCTTGGCTTTTGTGGTCCTAGGTGCAAGAGAAAAGTGTTAGTAACACTCAAAATTTTTTATTTTTTTTAAGAGAGGCCTGCCAATGGATCGATACTCTTGGAACGACCTCGAGCGGTAAATCCTTTGAGCCGCTATAGAAATTAGGTGAGAGAAAAAACTATAGCCTTGGGTATAGCTGTTCCTACAGTGTAACTGGCTGAAAGGACAAATGGGCCCCACCACCAGTTACAAGGCTCTTAAGTGAGTCACTGCAGAATGAACTTATGTCCAAAAACATCAAATATGACTAATCACCTTTAAGTAGTAGCCCACCCGTTCTATTGATTGAGGATATTTGCGATATAATTTAGTGCAAGAGCATAGATGGTTTTGCTCCCAAGATACTCACCATACATATTTCCTTGAGTAGAAACATAGCTTTTTGAAAAGTCACTGGTGGCTTGATAAAAGTGGTGACTCCCCTATCATAGGGATCATCTATTTGTTATGCTCGCACAAGACTTAGTATATCACATCCTTACCTGCCACAGTGGGATTCATAAGGTATGTAGTACCAAAGTCGAAGAAATATCAAGATGTGGGCTAAATTTATCACAACTGGCCATTTGACCTTAGGGATAAAAAGTGTTTGAAATGTGTTCGTTTTAAAGACCAAGTACAAATTGAGCCAACTTCAGGCTTTGGAAATACACCTTAAAATACATCTAAAGGAAGGGTCATATACAAGTCCAAGGATTGGGTTGATCTAGACCCATACTCATTTGTGCCTTTTAGGCAACATTCTTGTGTTTGTGTGCTTGCTTTGTTTTCTTGTCAAAGAAAAATCAGAAAATCACTTCCCAAAAACAAAGTATTCATCCAACCAAACATCTGTCAAAACAACCAAAAACATCAAAAACAAGGTACAAACAACAAAGAGTCAAATTTTATGACCATTCTTCACATCTTGCGAAAGAAGAAGTGTCATCAGAATATCAACTTGAAAAGAAGACCATTGAGCTCAAAGGCTTTGATCAAAAGGAGGAAATTCTTCTATATAAATAGACAAATCTTTATATAGCATAGAGTCTTTCTGCGTCACATGTGTCTCTACCTTCAAGAAAAAAACAAACGAATTTGATTCCGAATCATTGAACCGTAGAGCTTTTATGCAATATAGAGCTCTGAGTTATCACAAAAACCAAGGAGGAAAGATTAATCCCAACTTCTTCCCAAACGTCTGTATCACATACAACACAGCTCGAGAAATACCACCAACACCCGAAAGGGAAGAGATAGAGTTTTTCCCATTTGTAACACAAAGTTTTTATTGAAGTTGAAAACATTTTCATCCATCATCTCACTCATACATCATCACTTCATCATCAATCCGTCCCAACTCTCAAAACATTAAGAGGTTATTGTTTCCAGTTCTCTTTTAGATATTGCTTGAAATCAAACACTTCACATCACTCTTTAGATTGTTTCTATATCTAGGATAATCTCATCCTAAGAGACACATCTACGCAGGTTAAAACTAGTTCATGAGTGAATCCTCTCATTACTAGGTAGTTCAATCTGTAACACATCTCAGATTTCTCTACACCTTATCACATCAAAATCTTATCAAACAAGCAAGAAATTCGAAGAAGGAATTTTGGTTACCTCTACCTTAAAAGTGTTAAGAGATCCACATGCAACATAATTCACCAATCATCAAATCTCTCATTTCATCAAAAACTCATCATCATTTTCATGCAATTTCAACAAAGACTCATAAACAAAATGGCTCAAACCCGATCACAGTCATGGCAATGAGAAATAGAAATAGAAGAAGAAGAAGAGGAAAATATCAATGAATTCCAAGAAGCACTTGGAGGAAATGCAAATGATGAAAACCCAAGTACTCCTACTCCTGTAACAATAGAAAGGGCCCAGGATAACCCTCTCTTTAACAGACTTTTTGATGAAATACTCAGGAGCAATGTGGATGCTCACTTCTTAAAACTCGCTCAAGAAGGAGCAAAACTCCCCTCTGACTTTGATCTTGCCCAATTAAGACAAGCATCAAAAAGACAAAGTCACCATGAAGAGGAAAGAGGTAGAGATCCCATCAGATATAACATTCCTCAAGGTAACCCACCACCTCCTCCTCCAAATGAAATGGAGATGTTGCGGCAACAAGTCAAGAATCTCGCCCAACAACTTCATAGTGGTGTCAAAACTAACCAATTCTCACTCAATGACATCTGTCCCTATCCTTTTGATAGGAATCTTTATATGCCACCCTTTCCATGAGGATTCGAAACACCCAAATTTGAAAAATATAGAGGAAAGGGAGATCCTCGTGATCATGTTAGAGAATTTCATTCCACTTGTCTTGAAGTAGCATATGAAGACACATACCTAATGCGCCTTTTTCCCCAAAGCTTGGGAGGAACAACCACATCATGGTTTTCCTGACTACCAGGTGGCATTAGAACATTTGAGGAACTTATCCAAAAATTCCTTGCTCATTACTCTCATAACATTGAACGCGAAATCACCATGGTTGATCTGTGCAACACCAAACAAAAACCAGGTGAACTATTCTCAGTATTCCTACAACGATGGCACCAAATGTCTAGCAGACGTTCTCTTCAGTTACCTGAACGAGAACTAGTAGAAATATTCATTTCCAACTTAAATGAAGAAATGGAATTTCACCTGGATGTCAAAGACACAAACTCTTTTAATGATATGATCACCAAGGGTTTAAAATGTGAACGGGCACTCATCAAGAAAGGACTCATCAAAATCTTTAATGAACCAAAAGATGGTCCTCACCCGCACTTCAATAGTGATAAACCAAGCTTCTGGAATAAAAACAAGAATATCGTCAACGATGGGGTTGTGGATGCTCGGACTATCCAAAACGCACAACCTGTGGTTCGGTTTGCAGGACAAAATCCTCCACCTCAAAACAACACAAATGTTCCTTCTAATCAAGGTCGCATCACATCTCATGATGAACCTAGACCTCGTCAGCAAAAATAGAAAGGCACATACACTCCCTTAGGGGAACCCATTGAAACAGTATTGCAACAACTCATTTCTCAAAATTTGGTCACTCTACCTAAACTATCAAACTATGAGCCTCAGGTCAAACCGGCATGGTGGAGAGATACTGAACACTGTGAATTCCATCAAGGAAGAGGGCACAAGACAAGTAATTGTCACCGATTGAAAGATCTCATTCAGGATCTTATTGATCGAGGAGAAATTGAAATTGAAGGACATGACCCAAAAACAACAAATAATGATCATCTGATGTTCAAAAATCCACTTCCATCACAAGATCAAAGGGGTCCTTCCACTTCTAGGCGAGGCACTGATACCATTGATTATACACATGCTGCGTATAATTACACTGTAAATCATCTGTATGATGCCAATGAACAAGTTGCAACTATAACCTTCAAAAATCCCAACTCAAATTGCAATGTTGTTACACATTGTGGCAAGGTCACCATAAAGGCAGCTCCACAAGGCACCACCTCCATCCCAAAGCAGTACAATCTTGTGGAACAATTAGACAAAACCCCTGCACTTATATCCATTTTAGAGCTTTTGCGCCTATCACCATCTCATAAAACTATCTTGGATCAAGCACTCCAAGAGGCGTCAGTCCCTACAAATCTGAATACAAACCAATTTCAAGCCATGGTTGGAAGTCTAAAGTCATCCCCTTGTCTCACTTTTTCCGAAAGTGACAACTCTTCCTTCCAACAACCTCATAACGCTTCACTACACATTGAAGGTTTTATCAACCAGCATAGGATCAAGCGAGTCTTGATCGATAATGTAGCAGGACTGAATATTTGTACACTACAGTTGGTCATAGCATTGGGATATGCAGTAGAATCAGTGGATCCTCGTAAGAAGATCACAATCAAAGCCTATGAAGATGCAGAGCGTTCATCCAAAGGAGCTGTGGTACTACCAATCCGAGTGGGCCCCGTGGTAAAGTACATCATCTGTCAGGTTCTAGACCTTCCTCTGCCATATAATCTATTGTTAGGAAGACCTTGGATACATGCCATGCAAGCCGTTCCATCTACCTACCATCAATGTATCAAGTTCCCACATAACGGTGTAGAGATCACAATCATGGGCGATGCAAATCCCTTTGCGTTTTGCCATAATATCAGCCATCAACCAGAGATTACTGTTCCTAATAATAGAGAAGCCATTTCCTCCACATCATATATAAGTCATGCCTCTCTTGCCAGTTCAAACACCACTATACCAAAGCAAGAAAAGCTTAAAATGAAAATAGCAGAGGAAGGTCCTGGGGAATACAACTTGAGTCAACTCTTTTGTGTGGGACAAATGCCCACTTCTCCTAGAACACATGGTAAACCACAGCAATTACTCCAACAACCACTAATCATGTCAGCATGTGCTTTGACACCTTTCATCCTTAGAAAGAGTCAAGAAGAAGAAACCCAAGATGAGGACTTGGCGGAATGGATCTATAAAGATACCATCACCACTAATCTACCACAAGTTAAACTTCCTATGGATCAGTATGGCAAAGGCCTCCTTATTATGCAAAGGATGGGATATGATGGTCAGAGTGCTTTAGGATATTGCAAACAAGGACGACATGAACCACTGCTCCCGAAATTAAAGCCCAAAGGTAACACAGGCCTAGGCTTTGAAAAAGAGATCTTTCCTAAGCTCAGATTCAAAGGAAAACCCAACAAACCATTTTGTCCACCTACTGCAAAAAGGACACCTTTCATAATCAAAGCACCATCAAGCACCATCCCAACTGCCCCATCGAGGCTCAAAACCCCAACACAACTATCGCCAATGTCGCTCATCCCACCAAGCGAACCAGTAATCCCATCAGTAGCACCATTAGCAACAGCATCTATGGCACCAACAGTTCCAGCAGAAGCAACTGAGTCAACACTACCGATACTCCCCATATTGGATTCCTTAATCCCCATCAACCTTCTTGCAACACCGATCATTTCATCTATAAAGGTACATCAACCAATCACACCTGCAGTATTTAACTCAAAGGACATCCCAGTATGGTATAGTAATCAGATGCTAGAAAGTGACTCAGAGACCGACTCACATGAGTGGGAATTTGATTCTGTACAGCTTAACACTTCAGATGAGGAAGACACATCACTACCTCCATCACGCAAAGACATCCTTGTTTACGGAGAAGCACAAATAACGACTTCTTGGGTTCCTAAGCTGGAAACATCTTCCACAGACCCTACATCTCATCCTACACCTGATTCTGACAGGGAGAGTACCATTAATGACCTTCACCATAACATCTTAACCCTCACTGATACATCTAACGCACTTAACCTTATTGATGAAGTAATGCCCATTATCCACCCTGAACTCATTGAATGGAACCAACCAAATTCCCCATGCTTTGACTTCTTCCAAAACGATGAGGCCATCATTGACTTTTTGGAATTAAGGGATAACCTACCAAGTGGGGATCACAAAGCTGGATTTGCCATAGAACTTAATAGCGCAACATACTTCAGGGCGGATGCTAAACCTTTTAGCTGCAAAAATATAACAATAAAACATGGATCTTCTAGTGAAAACCACACCGTGGCACTGTTTGATTCAACAAAAGTAAAAAGAAAGAGTGTACCCAATGGTGAAAACCTCTATGAGGCGCCTGAGGATGAAGGGTTTGACATTCTCCCTGCTAATGCACAATAGGAACGATCAATGATTCTCATCGAGGAAACCAAAGAATACAATGTGGGGACTCCTAAAAATCCTCATCTCATACATCTAGCATCTCTTCTCACTCCAGAAGAACAACCTAAATTTATAGAGTTCTTCTAGAAGCGTCAGGTCAACTTTGCATGGTCATATGCAGACATGCCTGGGCTTGATCCTGATTTAGTCATGCATCACCTTACCGTCGCAGAAGGAGCCAAACCTGTCAAGCAGAAGCTTCATAAGATGCATCCTCAAATTGTAGTGCTAGTCAAAAAAGAACTCAAGAAACTCCTAGATGTTGGTTTCATTAGACCAATTGATTATGCAGATTGGATCTCCAATATTGTGCCTATTGGCAAACCAAAAGGGGGCATCCGCATTTGTACTGACTTCAGAGATCTGAATAAAGAATGTCCTAAGGATGACTTCCCCTTACCAAATATCAACATCATAGTGGATCTGACAGCAGGACACGCCATGCTTTCACTCATGGATGGCTTTTCAGGATACAATCAAATAAAGATCACACCAAAGGATCAGCATAAGATAGCCTTCACATGTCCATGGGGCACATATTGCTGGAATGTAATGCCTTTCGATCTCAAGAATGCAGGAGCAACCTATCAAAGAGCATTGACCACCATCTTCCATGACATGGTGCATACTATGATGGAAGATTATGTTGATGACTTACTAGCAAAGTCACTCACCAGAGAAGGGCATCTCCACATCTTAGATAAAATCTTTGATAGACTGGAACAATACCATGTTCGACTCAACCCAAAGAAATGTGTCTTTGGAGTAACCTCCGGGAAACGTCTAGGATACATTGTCTCAAGCAAAGGCATTGAGGTCGATCTAGAAAAGGTTAAGGCAATCATGGACATGCCACCTCCAAAGAATATCAGTCAGCTAAGGACATTACAAGGATGACTTCAATCCATCTGAAGATTCATTGCACAACTGGCTGATAAGTGTCACCCATTCACACACCTGCTACACAAGAACATCCGCTTTCAGTGGGATGCCCGATGCCAGCAAGCATTTCAGATGCTTAAATAATATCTCATGAATCCACCATTGCTGATCCCATCAGATCTAAGTAGACTGTTGTTACTCTATATCTCAGCAACAAGTACAGCATTGGGTGTACTATTGGCACAACATAATACAGAAGGAAAAGAGTGTGCTGCTTACTACATCTCTCGCACACTGGTGGGCTATGAACTCAATTACACACCTATTGAGCGAGCTTGCCTAGCAATAATCCTAGCAGCCACTAAACTGAGGCACTATCTGTTAACACACAAGGTACAACTCATTGCAAAGATTGATCCACTCAAGTATTTACTCAGCAAAGCAGCATTGACAGGTCGCTTGGCCAAATGGGTGATGATTCTAAGTGAATTTGACATCGAGTATGTTGATCGTAAAGCTATCAAAGGGTAGGTTATTGCAGATCAGTTGGCCGATGCCCTCTCATAGGTGATCATCCTCTCATTTCCAATTTTCTAGATGAAGAGATATTCAAGATCACAATAGCACAACCATGGAAACTATACTTTGATGGTTTGTACACTAGGCATGGCTCGGGGGTAGGCATTCTATTTATCACACCTCAAAGTGACAACATCCTGAAGTCTTATAGGTGCACATTTCCATGTACCAACAACATCGTAGAGTATGAGGCCTTGATCACAGGACTCAGGTTAGCCATACAATGGAAATTACAAGAACTACAAGTATATGGCGACTCACAACTGGTCATTCGAGAAGCAACTGATGAATATCAGACCAAGGATGATAAACTTATGCCATATAAGCAAATGGTGGACACTCTAAAGACATCATTTACTACTATCACTTTTGAGTAGATACCAAGAGATCAGAATCAAGCTGCTAACGCTATGGCTACCATCGCATCTCTCCTAGATCTTCCGTGGAATTCAACACACTATGAGTTTTTGGTAGAACAGCTTTGGATTCCCGCTTATGATATCCCCGAATCTGAAATGATATGTCACCTTGTCGGTTCTGAATCCCCATGGTATGGTGAATTCTACACCTATCTCCGCGATCACACCCTTCCTCCCAACCAATCGAATAACCAATGTAAAACCTTTATTCGCCAAACTGCTCGATATACCATTATTGCCGAAACCCTATACCGACGTGGTCTTGATGGTACTCTCCTTCGATGTCTAGAACAAGGTGAGATAACAAAATCTTTGGAAGAAGTCCATGAAGGAATTTGTGGGACTCACTCAAGTGGTCCATCACTAGCCAAGAAACTCCTGTGCAATGGATACTATTGGCCATCTATGGAAAAAGATTCCTACTACTTTGTCAGAAAATGCAAGAAATGTCAAGTTCATGGTGACCTAATACATGCACCAGCCCAGGAACTACAACCAATCACAACACCATGGCCTTTTTTTCAATGGGGCCTTGACCTTGTGGGTAAGATCCATCTATCTTCATCCAATGGATATAAATTCATTATTACCGCCACCGAATATTTCACAAAGTGGATCGAAGCTGTTCCACTTACCCAAGTCACTGGCAAGTAGATCACCTCATTCATCGTCAACTACATCATCTGTCGGTATGCTGTACCCATGTCCATCATCACAGATAACGGTCTTCCTTTCAAAAATCAGGATGTTCGTGAACTTTGTGAGAAATTTCACATCCAACACTGCTTTTCCACCCCCTATTACCCACAAGGTAATGGTCAGGCCAAAGCATCAAATAAGAACATATTAAGAATCCTCAAGAAGACAGTCAATGATGTCGGCCATGATTGGCATGTTCAACTAAATCCAGCGCTATGGGCATATCGAACTAGCATTCGAACCCCTACAGGTGCAAGTCCTTATTCATTGGTCTATGGTGCAGAAGCTATCTTGCCTATTGAGGTCAAGATACCATCATTATGGGTTTCCTTGCATAATCTAATAGATGACGAAGCACATAGAGTATCCCATCTTCAGGACTTAGAGTTACTTGATGAGAAGCGACAAGCTCCATACAACCATCTCAAAGCCTATCAGCAGTGCATGAACAGAAGCTACAATCACCGAGTTAGACCTCATACATTTGAGGTAGGTGATCTTGTTCTCCGAGAGAATCCTCACAACCAACCAAACAAAGAACATCAGGGCAAGTTTGAATCAAAATGGTTGGGCCCATACGTTGTCACTATTGTATTTGGGTCTGGGGCATATCAGTTGGCTACTTCAGAAGGAGAACCGCTTGCAGATCCAATCAACAACATGCACCTCAAATGATTTTATACCTAAGATGTACAGAGTATCAAGCTCCCATATATATTGGCAAAAATACCAAAAACATCCAGATAAATGACCTGAAGAAAACACAAAAACATCCAAAGAGTAAAAAAAATAAAAAAAAAAAATCATGCATCCAAACGGTGAACAACCACTCCGGTGGCACCTTGGGTAAGTGCGATGGTGAAAACCTGGCAAACAAGAACCACTCGTAAAAGGCTATGGCTCCATTGTCTTTCAAACTTGTTGCGATCACATCTACTTCATACATACATACATCCATCCATCCATCAACCATGGCTTGTTATAAATCTACAAATCCAAGAAAGTACTACATGCATCCTGCATCTCGCTTTTTTATAGTCATGTCTAAACTTGGGGCAATTCCCTTAAACTATTGATGGAAGTGGATTCTACATTGTCTTGTGATTCATTAAAGTTCTTCATTTAAAACTATCTCACAAAATCCACAAACATTCAAAACAATTCAAAATCCAAAAAAATTCAAAACACTTCAAAAACCAAAAAATTCAAAAACAATACAAAATCCAAAAAACAACGAAAAACCATTGAAAATCAAACAAAAACATGGCAACACATTATACATACTCATCCGTGTAGATACCAAACAAACATTGTTATATACTCCACACAATGATCACTTCTCAAATTGACCAAAACAATCAAAATCAACAATCAAACTGTCTTCAACAAGGATGCATCCTTCCTTACCAAAACAAAGACAAAATGACATTTTCTTTGACAAGAAAATTGTGTTAAGCTATCAAATACTTGGTTGATTTGTGAAGTAATTCATTTGTTTATATATCAGGTTCCTACAACATTGTTTTTGTATCTTCGGCGCATTATTCCGATGAAGTTCTGGGGCATGTACTAATGATGTCTACATGGGAAGTTCACTAAGCTATGTGATCATAGGCAAAAATATAGTCATAGATCACTACGACTTGTTGACTACAGTGTATACCTCGACCATATGAGCATGAACCATTACCAAGGATCTATATTCTTTATTATTTATGTATATACTATTTGTTTGTAGGTACATTGCTTTTTCTTTGGTTCCTCCTACCTCATCCAAACTGGATAAAGGTTTTATCTCTTATTACGGTATGCACTTGTCTCAGGATATGATTAGCCTAAGATCAAGGAGGATGATCCAAGTCATGCATGAAAGGAGATAATCCTTGCCTGTTCTGCAAGCAATACTCAGGTCAACTTGATCCATTATATCAAGTTGCTTGTAACTTGCTATATCAAATCCACGTAAGAAATACTCTGGTCATCTTGAATCTTTATGTCAAGTTGCTTGTATTTTCTTACAACATTTTAAAGCTCAATGATGAAAATAGAGCACTATGGATCATCATCTCATCTCATCTGTATATATTGCATTTCGTTGCATTCCACCCATCCATACATTCATAATAGCTGCATATCATGCATACATAGTCATAATAATGCATACTCTATTTTACTCATCTTCTTCCATAGGACTCGGTCCTAGTCCTCCATATCTTCTATCTAACATTGAATCCCCCCTCACCCTCTCTATCTTGATCATCAACATCATCCTAATCCCTTCATCGCTTCCCATCCTCACTCATCCACAAAATTAAGCCAGTTACTCTGTCTACATAGATACATCGACTCCCACACACCTAGACTATCAACAGATACTCTGATCAAGTATCTTCGGGTCTCAACAGATAATCGATCATGGTAATCCTAGACTACAACAGGCATTTATCATAATGACCTAGTCTCAACAGGGTTTCCATGATTCCCCACAACCATCCATCACATGCACATACTATCAATTGATCAACCAATCAAACACAATCCAATGGACAATTACATCAATTGTCTACGTCTCAACGAGTATTTTGCTTTAGATACCTTGACTTCATCGGGCAATTACATCAATTGTCTAAGTCACATCAGGTCACTTTGATTCACTTACTCAGACTTTATCATGTCCAAGCGACCAACTGACATCAACTGTCACGCTTTGACTTGAACGGGGCAATTAAACCGATTGCACCAGATTGTCCAACCAATTTTGATCAATTGTATAGCATCAATCCAAACCCCACACTACATCTGCTATGTATCTCTTGCATGACCTCAGGGTACTCGTTGGCTTGTTGTTTCTTCATATTCACTCCATTTTCTCCCATTCTTTCATCATTAGTTCTAATTTCTTCTATTCTACCTCCCCTCCACTTTTCATTCTTTTTCGAGAGATCGCCCGATTTTTCAAAAAAAATCGGCCCATCTCTCGAGGGGGGCATACCACCCATTAAATTTACATTTTATGGGGCATTTCTTCACACCTATTTTTCTTTCTTTGAAACGACGCGATAAACTACACCGTCTCAAAGAGGGGCAAATGTAGTCACATAAATCTGTCCACTTAATTAAAATGAATATTTAGTATTTATTTGATTATTTAACCATCAATCAATAATTAATTAAATTAATATTTAATTAATTCATCTTAACCCTCTTCTTCTATTAATTAAATAAATTATTCAATTTATTTGATTTAATTCACTTAACCAAATTCAGACCATTAATTAAATAAATAAATCATATTTATTTAATTAAATTTTCTCTCACATTTAAATAAATTATTATTTATTTAAATCCCCCGTAATCCCACCTCTCACATTTAAATAGATTAACATTTATTTAAATCACCTTTATCCTCCACCCACTTGTATTTTCCTACAAATGCAAGTTGCACAACTATTTTAAATAAATCATTTATTTAAATCACCTTTATCCTCCACCTACTTGCATTTTCCTACAAAAGCAAGTTGCACAACTATTTTAAATAAATTATTTATTTAAAATCCTATTTATCCTCACCCACTTGAAACCTTTAATGGTTTCCCTTAAAGTCTTCAAACTTGATGGCTTTAAAGTCTTCAAACTTGATGGCTTCAAAGTCTTCTATAGTCTTCTTAAGCCTTTAATGGTTTCCCTTAAAGTCTTCAAACTTGATGGCTTTAAAGTCTTCAAACTTAATGGCTTCCCTTAAAGTCTTCTTAAGACTTTAGTGGTTTTCCTTAAAGTCTTCAAGCCTTTAATGGTTTCTCTCAAAGTCTTCAAGCATTTTAATGCTTTATCTTCCTTTTTCTCATTTAAATAAATTAATATTTATTTGAATATTTACCCAAATGCAAATTACACCATTTAATTGAAATAAATGATTTTATTTTAATTGAAAATACCAAAATTTCTCCCACTTGCATTTTCCTACAAAATCCACTTGCATGCCTAAACCCCTTCTAGATTCTTTTAAACCCTTCCTAATTAACCTAATCCATCCCCTAAATATTGTCACATTCCTAAGCAAATTGGAGTCACTTCTCAAAGACTCCAAAGTCTTTGAAAAGCAATTAATGCTTTGTGTGTTCAACAAATTAACCTCTAAAGTCTTCCAAACCACTTATGGCTCTTACATGACCATTAATGGGTAATTCCACTTGCACCCATGGTTAAGGACTTTGACCCCTAATTTAACCCTCATGTAACCCATGTGTCTCTTCAAAGCATTTATTTCTTTGACTAGGGTAACCATCATGTCCCTTCAAGCATTTAATGCTCCTTATCTCTCCTCTCAAGCCTCCTCATGGTGACACTTGTCAACATGGGATTGGGTTGAAAGTCTCACATGGCTTGAATATCTTTCAATCCTAACCCTTGTTAAGATTACTCAATCTTAACCCTTCATTTCCTCATTTCTTCTATAAATAGAACCCTTCTCCTCAAGCAAAAAAAGGAAGCATTAGAGTATTGTTGTTATACTGGTATTAGCATAGAGCTTTTTCATAGCATCACTATCTACACTTGCATAGCATTTTCTTATCATATTCAACAATCTTGAATCTCCATATGACATCCATGGCTAGTGCTAAAAATTGAGAGCTACACTCATGTGGAACTTGGAGAGGAGAGGAACAAGGGAGGAGCAACTATGAGCATCTTGATTAGCTATTTTATTCTATGTTTATTTGCTTTCTATTTCATGCTTAATATCTCTCTTGATATGCCTATTTAGGATAATCTTTTGTTGCTAACACTAACGTTTGTTTCTTGTGCTCTTGTGTGTGTTGCCATCAAACAGATTTTCTAATCCTTTTTGTAGAGCATCACCATCAATGCCAAAGAGGGAGATTGTTGGCATTTTTCATAGAGATTGCATTAATGATATGTTGTCATTGATGTCAATTGAACCGCTAATGATATTCATGTTATTGTTGATATAATTGTTTTTGATATTGGCTAATTACCAGTAATAAGAACTTTGTGGAAGATGTTGTAAACCGATATGTAAAAGTTTGTGAATTGAACTTGTAAATTGGTGTAAAGGGTTAAACCTTTCTATGCAATGTAACCGGTAAACCCTATCAGCTGTTAAACCCTAACCAATCAAGTTTGTTGGTTTATTATCTGATAAGCGGTAATGATGGAGACATATGTGATCATTGTATGAGGATAAGTTTGAATTGTTTTGGCACGTTTATTTTTTTGTCTAGGGAAGGAGAAAAGTGGATTGCATCTAATGCACATCGTGTGATGAGTTACAAAGTCCTATGAAGTGGTGATCATGGAGCAGTTGGAATTTTCTTGAAGAATGTAAAGAGATTGTCATGATTTCTAATGGTCAAGATTGTACTAACTTGTTTGTAATCTCGATGATGAGAATTAGGTTTTTATTGTGTTACCGACCTAACTGATTTGTATTTAAGGTCGATGAAGTTGTTTGTAAAGGTTGTTGGCAATATTGATTGAAACCCTTTTGAGTGTCTAGTTGCCTATCCGGTGAATGGATCTGCAGTTTGAATGAAGGCAAATTGAAGCTTAGAAGGATCTGATCAAGAAAATGTAGTGCTACTCAAACAAATCAAGAAAACTTGTTGCTTTCTAACAATTACAACAAAAGTGAAATCCTTTAATTGGGTAAGCTCTAACAAGCTTGGTTACTCATTAAATCCTCTAACATGATGGTCCATTAGCTTGGATTCTTAAATTATCTAGCGAGGCTACTCCTAACTGACGAATAATGATGAACAACAGATACCCCAACCGGTATTAAGAGGGGGAGGTGAATCAGTACAGGCAAAAACTTTCTCAACAACTTATCTAGTTAACGTAATACCAACTGGTTGTCACCAATACTGAACTTAACCATGGCACCACTGGTTAAACACAGTAAGACATCAGATACCATAAACTAATAAGTTTGAACACTTCAAATACAATCAATAATTGATATCAACTTCACCCATAAATATATGCATGTGGTATACTAGTGATATCATAACCTATTAACTCTGCATGCACAATCTTTCAACCAAATACTTCATAAACATCACATGAAAAATGCATAACACATAACACACAAATTTTTCATGTGGAAACCAAAATGGGAAAAACCACGATGGAGATGAATACACATAAGATTGTTTTTGAACTCTTTTGAATCTCACCCTCTTAGGAGCCTAGTCCGGTTAAAGACTTTACAATAAGGTTTTGCTAGGAACTGATCCTGTTAGAGATCACCTGGTTAAGGGATTTTTATAGACCATGTTAAAGGTTGAAACCTTGTTAGAGGTTACCTCTCTAGAGGATTTGAAGAACTCAATGATATTGAGTCAACTGGTTACAAGTTTTACAATAAGCCTATTAAAGCTACCTGGTAAAGGGATTTTCCATCTGTTGAAATGATTAGAAGACAATAGGAAAAACTTCTGATCTGATAACAACACTACATGCCAAGGCATATCCTTTTCATTTCCTCTACTTTGCAATTACACTCTACAATTTTCCTCTTACTGGTCTGGCAAGTATCTCATCACTCAGATACACACACAATCATTTGCCAACAGATTTACAATAACAAACATCATCGACCTTATAGACAACAGATAGGTCAGTAGCATAAACCCTAATCCCTAAGCATCTTAGGTTTACAACAAAGGTAGTCCCATCCTGACCATCCAAACACATTGCATAGAGTATTACAATTTTGAACAAATCACAAGACAATCTACATCATTCATTCATCACTTCTCATGGGAATCAGTAACCCATCACGCTTTCTTCTCATACCACTAAGAAGAATGATCATTCCCGAGGTAGACTTCAAATGTAGTCGATCTTCTCATATCTCAGTCCTTCATGCACACAAGGCTAATGTGGCACCTCAATATCATTCATATCTCTTAGCTAACTCATCACAGAGTATCACCGGTTGCATCGCACAAGCTAGATCGCCAAACCGATAACCATAGAGCTGAGACTGCCAACTGGTACACACTTAGTGAAACCCTGACACCGGTTCACTAAATCTCCTCATACCTCTTCATACTGGTTAACTTGAACTTTATTGACATCAATGATAACATACATTATCATCATATCAACATACCAGTTCATCATATGCTAACAATATCCAACAATCTCCCCATATGCCAACAATATCCAACAATCTCCCCCTTTGGCATTGATGGCAATACTCAGTGTAGCATTGCAACTTAAAACCTCATAGACCAGTGTATCTGCATTATTAGATATCTTCTTATCATATATCAAATATCTTATCTCTATACATCAGATATCTTCTCCCCCTTTGACAACAATGCCAAAGTGGAGGCACAAGCTTCCAAAATCTACTATGCGACTCCCCCTGAGGAGTAGCATCCTTCAACACATCAATCCTGAAAGATTGGTCACTGTAGTACCTGACTGATGCAGAGCACACAACTTTAATTGATTTCATGAAGGGGCAAAACCTCTAAGTCACCTCTCAAATATGTAAGTGTAGTCTTCGGTAAGGGCTTAGTGAATATATCTGCTAGCTGCTCCTTACTGGAAACATGTTGTAGTACAACCTCCTTATTCTGAACTTTCTCTCTCAAGAAGTGATATTTAAGCTCAATGTGCTTAGTTCTAGCATGCAATACCGGATTTGTGGAAATATTTATTGCACTTGTATTATCACAAAATATATTCACCAGTTCAGATACAGGTACTTTGAAACCTTCCAATACATGCTTCATTCAAATTGCTTGAGTGTAGTTCATAAATGTTGCCACATATTCTGCTTCAGCTGTAGATTGGGAAATACAACACTGCTTCTTATGTGTCCATGATACTAATCTTCTACCGAGAAAGAATGCTCCATCAGTTGTGCTTTTTCGGTTGTCCATATTACTTCCCCAATCGACATCGATATATACCTTGAGATTATAGTCACCATTATATGGATACCACAATCCATAATCAACTGTTCCTTTCAGATATCTAAGAATCCTTTTGATAGCTACCAAGTGGGATTCTCTTGTATATTTCTAAAAATGAGCTACTATGCCTACTGCATGAGCAATATCTGGTCTTTTATGCACCACATAATGCAACTTACCAATCATTGACCGGTACTCCTTCTCATTCACCAGTGTTGAATCATCTTCCTTAGTCAGTTTATAGCCAGTCACCATCAGTGTACCAACTGGTTTTCTTTCCTCCATGCCAAAAGTCTTGAATACCTCTTTGACATACTTGGACTGGGTAATAAAGATAACCTCTTTCATTTGTTGAATCTGTAAACCAATGAAGAACTTTATTTCTCCTATCAAAGACATCTCAAACTCTTTCTTCTGCAAATGCATGACTCATTTTATCATATCCTCCAAAGATTATGTCATCCACAAACACTTCACAAATTAGAATCTGATCACCTTCTGATTTCAAGTATATGTTTCTATCTTCAATTGTTCTTTGAAATCCAATCTTCACAAGATGAGAATGTAGTCTTTCATACCATGCCCTAGGTGCTTGTTTCAGTCCATACAAGGCTTTGTGTAACTTGCACACCATGTCACTATCTTCTGATAAGGCAAACCCTTCTGGTTGCTCTATATACACTTCTTCTTCTAAGATTCCATTCAGAAAAGAAGACTTCACATCCATCTGATAAACCTTGAATCCCTTAAATGTTGTAAATGCAAGTAGCATTCGAACACCTTCTTGTCTAGCCATAGGAGAAAAGGTTTCTCCATAGTCTTGTCCCTCCTCCTGAGTGTATCCTTTGGATACAAGCCTAGCCTTGTTTCTTACAATTATGCCTGCTTCATTCGGCTTATTCCTGAAGACCCATTTGGTACCTATGACATTTTTATGTTCCGATCTGGGCTCCAAAGACCATGTCGCATTCTTCTCTATCTAGTCTAGCTCCTCTTCCATTTCTTTAATCCAATCTTTATCTGTAAGAGCTTCTCTAGAAGTCTTGGGTTCAAATTCAGAAATCATGCAAGATTTCTCCTTCACTTTTTTTCTTGTGAGTATCCTTGCATCTTTATCTCCTATTATTTGCTTTGGATCATGATGTAGCTTCACATATCTAGGAATGATTCTAGCCTAATCTACTAGCTTTTCTTCTTCTCCTTCACTTACTTCTTCTTCTTCTCTCATTGTAGCTTCTACTAGTACAGGAACACTGAGATCTTTACAATTTTCTTTCTTAATTGGTTCCTAGAAGGCTATACCTAGTTCATCTTCCACTTATTCGCTGCATGTTTCCTCAGGTTCCTCAAGGGATTCATCAACCTTGACATTGACACTTTCAACAATTTTCTGATTTTTATTGTTGTAGCACTTGAGAGCTTTTCTCTTAGTGGAATATCCCATAAATATTCCTTCATCACATTTTGTATCAAATTTGCTCAAATGCTCACCTCTCTTGATATAGCACTTACTACCAAACACTTTAAAGTAACTCATAGTGGGAGTTTTCCCAATCCAATACTCATAAGGGGTTTTATCTTTTCCTTTCTTCATGAGTACCCAGTTCATAGTATAGACTGTAGTGCTCGCCGCTTCTCTCCAAAAGGTGTGAGCAACCTTTCCTTGGGTCAGCATTGTTCTAGCCACTTCAACTACAGTCCTATTATTTTTTTCTGCTATGCCATTCTATTGTGGTGTCCTTGGGACAAACAACTACCTCTTGATACCGTTATCTTCATAGTACTTATTAAATTCATCAAAAGTGAATTCTCCTCCTTGATCAGTTCTCAAGCATTTTATCTTTTTACCACTTTCTTTCTCTACTAATTCTCTAAAAGCTTTGAAATTTCCAAATGTTTCAGACTTGTCTTTCAAGAATGTGACCCACATCATTCTTGAGCAGTTATTAGTAAGAATCATAAAATACCTATCTCCCTAAATACTTCTAGTTTTCATAGGACCACATAAATCAGTATGCACAAGATCAAGTAAATTTTCTGCTGAAAAAGACTTACCTTTAAAAGTTGATGAAGACATATTCCCAAGTTGACATTCACTGCACAAAGAATTCTCAAGTTTGTTCAGCAAAGGTAGTCCTCTTACCACCTTGATCTTACCATCTTTAACAATGTTGTCAAAGTTCATATGACAGAGTCTCCTATGCCATATCCAACTATCATCAAACTTAGCCATTAGACACCGACTTATCTTGGCATTCAACTGAAATGGGTTGCCTCTAGTCTGCTTACCGGTGGTAATAAGCTTAGCACTCTTCCCAATTATACTGTAGACTTCGCCTTTGAATTCCAAAACTAGTCCTTTGTCATTCAACTGAGAAACACTCAATAGGTTATGCTTAAGACCTTCTATCCAATAGACATCATCTGCACTACTCTTTCCATTCAGTGAGATGGATCCTTTACCTTTCACCAAGAATGGTGCATCGTTGCCAAATATGACAACACCTCCATCACATTCCTCCAGAGACAAAAAATTTCTCCTATCACCAGTCATGTGGTGAGAACAACCACTATCAATTATCCACTCATTAGATTTGTCAATGCGAGAGACAAGAGCTTTCTTGTCAAACACTTCTTCCTTTACTACTACAAACAATATGTCTTCATTTTCTTCATCTTTGGATTCTTCATCAGTGACACCTTCATCCACAACAACTAGACAATTTCTTCTGTTTCCTCATTTATACTTTCTAAACCTCTCTGGTTTATCCTTGTTGTCATTGTTAGGACAATTAACAGCTGTATGTCCTATCTTGTTGCAGCAAAAATATTTCAAAGGAAGTTTACCTCTATATTTTCCAATTCCCTTCGGAAGTCTTTTAGCAAGAAGAGCTTCAAACTCCATTAGAATCTCTTCATCATCCATATCTCTGCATTGTCTCAATTTATAACTAGTACTAGTTTCTTTTCCTTTTCTAGATGGTACAGTAGATGCTTTAAAGGCTGACTTAGTCTTCTAAACACTACCATCATAGCTATTCAACTCATATGCAGTTAGCTTTACAATGATAGAATCTAAGGATACCTTGGTTTTATCAATAGACCTTAGTTCTTGGATAGCAACAACTTTGATTGCATAGATTGGTAACAATGATCTAAGGACTTTACTAACAACAATGGTGTCATCAATAGTTCCACCAACGTTTTTGGTATCGCCAACCACAATCTTAATCCTAATGCCATACTGCTGAATTGTCTCACCTTCAACCATCCTCATATCCTAAAATTTACCTCTAAGGCTCTCTTCCTTAGCTTGCTTTACATGCTCATCACCACCATAGATGTTTTCCAATGCATCCCATACATCGTTAGGTGTGTCCTTGTCTTGTACATCAATAAACTCAATATCTGACTAGTTGTTGATAAGGGCTTCCATGACTTGCCCATTTTTTTGGATCTCTCTCTTCTGATCATCAGTCAAAGTGCCAGTGGGAGTCACAAATCCATTCTCAACATAAATCTAGGGTTGAGCACCCATACTTTTGATGTAAATCTTCATTCTGTATTTCCATATCTTAAAGTTATCTCTATTGAACTTAGGACCTTCCCTCTTCATCATTACAACAGGATCTTTTACCTCAAGTGGTTAAGCTTATATCTCTGAGGACCTGGAGGCACTTTGATACCAATTGATGAATAATGATGAACAACAAATACCCCAACCGATACTGAGAGGGGGGGGTGGTGAATTAGTATAGGCAAAAAATTTCTCAACAACTTATCTAGTTAATGCAATACAAACTTGTTGTCACCATTACTGAACTTAACCATGGCACCACTAGTTAAACATAGTAAGACATCAGATACCATAAACTGATAAGTCTGAACACTTCAAATACAATCAATACTTGATATCAGCTTCACCCATAAATATATGCATGTGGTATAATAGTAATACCATAACCTATTAACTCTGCATGCACAATCTTTCAACCAAATACTTCATAAACATCACATGAAAATGCATAATACATAACACACATATTTTTCACATGGAAACCCAAAAGGGAAAAACTACGATGGGGATGAATACCCAAAAGATTATTTTTGAACTCTTTTAAAGCTCGCCCTGTTAGAATCCTAGCCCAGTTAAAGACTTTACAATAAGGTTCTGCTAGGAACCGACCCTATTAGAGATCACCCAGTTAAGGGATGGCTATATACCCTATTAAAGGTTGAAACCCTGTTAGAGGTTATCTTGCTAGAGGATATGAAGAACTCAATGATCTTGAGTCACCTGGTTACAAGTTTTACAATAAGCCTCTTAAAGCTACCCGGTAAAGGGATTTTCTATCTGTTGAAATGATTAGAAGACAATAGGAAATATTTCTAATCTGATGTAAAGGAAGATCCTTTTCATTTCCTCTACTCTGTAGTCACACTCTACAGTTTTCCTCTTACTAGTCTGGCAAGTATCTCATCACTTGGATACACATACAATTATTTGCCAACAACTTTACAATAACAAACATCATTGACCTTATAGACAACAAATAGGTTGGTAGCATAAACCCTAATCTCTAAGCATCTTAGGTTTACAACATAGGCGGTCCAATCTTGACCGTCCAAACACATTGCATAGAGTATTACAAATTTGAATATATCACAAGACAATCAACATTGTTCATTCATCACCGCTCATGGGAATCAGTAACCCATCACACTTTCTTCTCATACCACTAAGAAGAATGAACATTCCTGAGGTAGACTTCAAATGCAGTCGATCTTCTCATATTTCAATCCTTCATGCATACAAGGCTGATGTGGCACCTTGATCTCATTCATATCTCCTAGAGAACTCATCACAAAGTATCACTAGTTTCAACGCACAAGCTGGATCACCAAACCAATAACCATAGAGCTGAGACTACCAACTGGTAGTCACACTTGGTGAAACCCTGACACCGTTTCACTGGATCTCCTCATACCTCTTCATACCAATTCACTTGAACTTTCTGGACACCAATGACAACATACATTATCATCATATCAACATACTAGTTCATCATATGCTAACAATATCCAACAATCTCCCCATATGCCAACAATATCCAACAATAACAGGGTATTGTTCTTTTCATCAAGGCATATTTGTAAATCTCCTCACCGGGTGATTCCTAACTAGAATTAGTTCTTAATGTTGGAATTATACACTCTTATGAGAATAGTTGATGTTGTCATTGATGGCAACCAACTGGCAAACATCTTTCAACCCATCAACACTTACCGACACCAACAATAGACTTCTACATACACCGAAGGTACTTCACCAATAGCGACAATAATGCATACCGACACTTAGGCCGACAAGGAATAAACTTTGTTTATTGTTTTATATTGTAATTATCTTTTGTAAAAGCCGACATGGCATATTGTAAAAGACTCATATATATGCATGAGATCTTATAGGTCATTTTGTAAGAGAGAGGATGATATTCGTGATATAGTTGATAGCGAAGGTTTTTGGTAATAGACTGAGCTTAAACCAGTACTGAACCTAGCATAGTTGATGCTGATCTAAAGTAGTACATTGTATTAGATTTTGATAATCTATTTTGTAAGTCAGTGTGACTTTTGCTATGTGATTGAGCAGTGAGCTCTAGGCTCCTAGCCTTCCTGCATGTTCATGCCCCTCATTGTAAGTAATATTTATTCATTGGCCAGTGAGTGAATATTGTGGGTCACAAATCCCATTGAGGTTTTTCCCACACTGGGTTTCCTCGTTAAATATCTTGTGTTATCACTAATTAAAAATGGGCTTTTCTTTCCCATGATTGGCTATGGTTTGGTGATTTTTTGAATAGGATGCAGTTTCAAATGCTTCAGCTTTGTTTTAGACCTCAAGGGTTTAAGGGTTTTTGATTTTAGATCCTCTTGTGTTTGTTTTAAACCCTCTGGTTTCTAATCTTTCGTTACTTTATTCACTTAAGTAATGGGTCATGTGGTCGTAGGAAGTGTCCCCCCTTCTTGTTTGCCTAGGCGGTTATGTTAATTAATCAAAAAAATTATACTTTATATGTTTTTCTCTTAAAGTTGTCGGGCCCAATAACTAGTGCGCATCTCGCGGATGGATCTATGGCTTTCGCTATTTCGCTAGCCAAAGTTGCACGTAGTTTAAAACTAGTGAAGTTGTGAAAATGACATGGCATGCCACATAGATGGTCTAGCTGGTTGAAGATAGCAAGTAAAATGGTGGCACCCAGCACAAGTCACAACAGTTAGCGGGTTAGGATTAAAGGCTAAAAGGCGGGCCCCAGAGGTGAGTCAGGTCGCAGTCAGGAGATGACCTGGTGGGCACAACTGTCAAGAATAAATTGTGGCTCAGTGGCTTTCTTTCAACGTATAGAAAAGTGACATGTCAGCGCTGCAGATGATTGGGCGCCAAGTGTTCATAGTGAGTTAGTAGGCCCACCCCTCCCGAAAGCCTTTTCAGACGGTTAAATGCCGATCAACTTAAAAGATGATCCAACGGCCCGCACTATTTCGCAAGGGTAAGATGCTCATTCTTTAAACCCTGCGAAATAGCGAGAGTGAATGAGAGCCATCCACATGTCATGATGGAGGACTTGGAGGATATAGCTGTCAAGAGTTTGTTGGGGCCCTACGGTTTTCTTTCAATGTATAAAAAAGTGACATGTCAGCGCTGCAGATGACTAGGTGCCAAGTGTTCACAGTGAGTCAGCAGGCCCACCCCTCCCGAAAGCCTTTTTAGATGGTTAAATGTTGATCAACTTAAAAGATGATCCAATGGCCTGGACTATTTCACAAGGGTAAGATGCTCATTCTTTATACCCCACAAAATAGCGAGAGTTTGAGAGTCGTCCACATGTCCGGCGACATGTGGTCTAAGAAGAAAGTTGTGGGCCCGCCAAGGTGGAACCAGCAGTATAAAAGAAAGACAGGCGACCAGTGTTAAGTCGAATGTGAAGGAAATTTCAAGGCCAATGGTTGGGCACCATGTAGTATCATATAGCCAATAGAGAAGCAGGACCCAGTGCAAAGCCAAAACTATTAGTTAATCTAACGCTCGATCAATTTTCTTTTGATCGGACGGTCGGCGCTTTTTTGCAAGACCAAGCTACACGATAGCTATGCTTCGCGAAGTTGCGAAAGAGAAAAATGAAACACTTGCAGGAATGTTGTGACCCATTGGAGCGAAAAATATGAATTCTCGTATGAATTCAATTTTGAAGGGACGGCCGAAGCATGTGGAATCAATGTTGTAGTTAAGGCCCTGAGTACAATATTTGATTTCCTATCAACCGGGTGAAGATATCTTTTAAAGAATTTTGCAGAAGAGCGAATGCAAAGTTATTTTCTTTAGCTACAGAGCAAGTCAGTTCAGTTGCAAAGCAAATTCCTTCAAGTGAAGAACAAGTTCTCTCGTATTCTTGTGTAGCAATTCTTGTGTAGTGTTTTAGATAAGATAATTGATTCGTCACAGAATTGTTTAAGAGTGGTATTCATTTCTTACGTTTTCAAAATGGCTCCTAAAAGAGAATTTTCTGGCAAAGTTAACTATTCAGAAAGGAGTGTCTGTGATGATTTTTTAGAACAGCTGACGTTGTCAACTAATCAGGCATCAAAGGCAAAAGAATTAGTGCCCAAGGCTCCCCGTTTAAAGATAGGAGAAGGACTATATGACAAGGGTAACTGGTTGAGAGACCCATAGGTTGGATTGTCTTGGTTGGGGTTGTTTCAAATTGGAATCAGAATGAGAAATTCTCCTACCCCACAAAATAGTATCTGGGAATTAGATGTCGGGAAATTAGTAGTCCCAGGGGTATTTATGGACATAGATCTGTTGACCCAAATTGTGCTCAACTATGATCCAGTCACAAGAAGCATTCGAGATATAAATGGGAAAACCCTTGTTGAGATGAATGCTGAAGAATTCAGGAAAGCTTTTGGGCTTAATTAGTTCACCAATTTTCTAGAACCTATAAATTTCACATCATTAGCCCAAATTTACGGTGCACAGAGGAGTCATCTCAGGAACGGGCCTCTCAAGGAGTTTTTTGTGAAGATAGGAGGGTTAACAGTTGTAGGACCCAACACATAAGAGCCCTTTTCATTAAGTATGTTCACCTTGAGGGCTAAAGGAATGTATTGGGCACTTTGCCAAGTTTTGGGAGAAGATGCTAAAGCAAATATGCCAAATCATTACCTATTAATGATTGCTCAGATTTTGAATCCTTCTCTTGCAATTACATTTGATTATGCCTCTTTCATTGTTGATGCTATTCATGGAGGGTTAATAGGAATCAAGAATGGAAAGGTGGATAGGCCTTTCGGATGGTACTCACTCCTGGTGCATCTTTTTCTCTTCAAAGGTGGTGATTACTTTGTCAGTGGACAGGACCTTGTTAAGGAGAAAGAAGGAGAAAAAATGCTGGTACAATTATGGAGTACTGTGTTGTCATGGGATAGAGAGAATGTCAGTTTTTTGAAGTTTGATAAATATTTTGCATCCAAGATATGGACTCTCGTCTGCTCTGAGAACCAAAGAATCCCCAAAGTTATTTTGGAATTCATAAGACCAAAAGAATTCGCAGAGAACATAAAAATTGTCCATAACTGGGGTGACATTTACTTGTATCCAGTCTCCACAGTTTTCAGAGTGTTTGGTTTCAGAGGCACCCCATTTTTGCTACCTTACCAGGTCCCTCTCAAAGTGGGAATCACAGAGATCCTTAGACAAATTGGTGGCTTACAAGAGGCAGAGTTGACAAGCAGGGGTAAAGGGACTATTTTCCCTATAGCTACCATAGCCCACCAATTTGTAATAACAAAGGGAGGCTGGAATTGCTTTGAGGATTTCCTCAAGCCTTATCATTTGTCCACTGCAGTGTCCAGGTGTGCTGATCCAGAAGACTTCTTCAATGGTATGTTTAGAAAGAAGGTAGCATGCAGAGGTAGGCCTCATCAATTCCAGTTTCCTGAAGACCTCATCAGAAATGAGTTTGATCTAGATGAGCAGGAGCTAAGGAAAGAGAAGTGGGTGTCTTATAAGAAAGCCTTGGATTTTGTGCATCAGTTTGATGCCAGCTATGACTCATTGTCTAGCTTTTTCCCTCTGGAGGAGAAAATAAAGTTTTTGATTGTTTGTTTTGAAGATGTGATGCAGACCCTGAAGGAGAAGAGGGAAGTTATAATCAAAAGCAACCCTGAGAAGGCAAGAATGATCCTAAGTAGGTCATCTTCCAGCAAAGCAATCCCTCTTGGTGATTATACACTGCATAAGAAATCTAGTTATAGTGTGTTGATGCCTACAACAAGGGAGCCCTCTAACTCCAAAGGAAAGATGAAGATACAAGATGTCATTGACATCCAAGAAAGCCCAAAGAAGAAAAGGGTGGGGAAAGAAGTACAATCAGATACACCTTTGTATTCCCCATCCCAATCCCCAATCTATATAGGAAATGAGCAAGCAATAGCTGAGTAACTCCTACAGTTAGGTAGCCTAGGGGAAATTGCCTACACTTATGATGAAGTGGAGGAAGGAATGCAAGAAGAACCCATTGCTGTTGAAATGGATATCACCACCACTGAACTCAAAGGCCAGGAGTGGGATCCTGAGATAAAGAAGGCATGTAATGCCATCTTAGCTGATAACAATTTTGTCACATCAGAAGCATCTATGCAGTTTATATGGAAACAACACATAGATAAATATAATGCTAGATGTGAAAAGAGAAAGGCTGGGCAGCCCAATAAAGATCTAGCCCTGGTAGAAGAGGAAATAAAGTAAGAGATGATAGAAGAATTCAAAACCATCATCCCTGAGCAGGGAAGAGATATGGTAGCACAAGCTGGAGTGCTTATGGGATATAACAGACACCCTCATACTAGATGCAGTGAGAAAAGAAACTAAACCCATGGAGGGGATTACTTTCAATAAGGATAATCCTACACTCGTCATGTGGTCTCTCAAGAGAAATGAGAGTAAGAAAACCAAAGACACCCCAGGGTCAAGTTACCTTGGTGGGATGATGGTGAAGAGAGTGCAGAGTATAGGGGTAGTGGAGGCTGCTAGCAATGTGTTAGAGACTGCAAAATTTAGTGTTACAGTAGCAGAGAAAGAAGCTAAAGAGAAAAAGGCCCTCCAAGTTAAGTTGGAAATAGTTTTCAAGGCCTATAACAATGCCAAGGAGGAGTTAAGAGGTAAGGATAGCATCATTGCCAAGTTGCAGAACTAGTTGACTGGACAATACCATCAAGGTGAGTCTTCAACACTAACTATCTCCTCTTCTCCTGCAAGACCTCCACCTACTAGCCCTATCATTGAGTTTCCACCATCTCCAGCACCCTCCAGTTCTTAAATGGTTGAAATTACTCCTCAAGAATTAGAAAACTTGAAACAGGCTTAGGCCTTATATGCAAAGAAGTATGAGGAGAGAGTAAGGGCTACAATTTCCAGTTTTGCAGATACAATAAATGCCTCATTGCTCTACAACAATGTAGGTAAAATAATGGATATATGGAATGAGCTCAGGAGAGACAAGGCCATTTTGACACCTATTTTTGACAAATGGAGGCCTAGGGAGCAAGATTTAGAGTTCATGTGTATATCCTGTGATGAAGCAAGGGCCAATCCCATCATCAAATCCACTTCTAATGTCGCTAAAGTCTTAGTACAATTAGCAGTAGAGGTGGATAATGTGAATAGGAAGGTTAGTTTGTGCAAAAAGGAGTACACTGATCAAGTTTTTGAGTTGCTCCCAGGATTTTTTGCTAGCCTGGATCAATTAAAGGACAAACAAATGTGGCTTAAGGAGATAGAAGCTAAATTGTCAGCAAGAGTTAAAGGAATTATTGATCTAGATGATGCTTCTTTCTTTGTTTTGACAATACAAGAGATAGAGAAAATTAAGTCACATTATGGTTTTCTCAATTCAGAAGTCAACAAAATGAGAAATTCTTGGAAAAGGTTGACTAAGACCAAGGATAAAGTGATTAATTTCTCATGGCCAACAGAAGAGGTGTATGGTGAGTGGACAACTAAATATGCCACCCATGATCCAGAACAGTTGGAGAGCACCCCTGAAAAGGTAGAAGAGGTTGCAACTGAATAGCTTGTTGAAGAAACTACAGAGGCCGAAAAGAGCTTGTAACTGTTTTTGCGAAAAGCTTGTAACCTCTTTATTTTGAAAGAAATGATTGTAACAAACTCTCCTCGAAAAGTCCAAAGCTTTGTGCATCCATGTTGTTATAAATGGATACCAGGACTAGAGGAAAAGGGATCACAACGAATTGTAAGAAAACGCTGTAGAAATTTATCTGAGCTTTTCTAAGTCTAATGGAGAATACTCAAAATTTCTTGTAATATTTCTTGAACTAAATATCAATATACAGACCATTAGTTTTGAGTGAAGCTTTGTGTTGTCTTCAAGTGTGTTTACAAATTTGTTTACTATTTTCATTCTGAATAATCCAGGGTTGTTATTTTTGAATGGAATTGCAAAGCAATTTTAGTAGAAGTGTTTGTTAGCTTTTCTCTTTAGGAGGGAAATTAAAGATGCGGGGATCACTCATACCAGTAAACTCTTTGGAAGAGACTTTGAATTTTTATGATCATAGCTTAGTTTGGAATGTATAAATTCTTGTAGGTGTCAGGCATATACAAGGACTAATAGAAACCAAGCCAACGGGATGCATAAATATGTTTGGTTTGAGGAGTATTATCTGAGTTTAGATGACTCTGTGACCTTGGATAAGGCACTGGTATTGATTGAAGTTTCCATTCTTTGTTTTCAGTTGATTTCAAGGTGAATAGATCCACTGGGTTTTTGGACTAGTTTGCTGTGGGTTTATGTTTGAAAGTGTGAATTCAATTCACAAAGGTATACCCACCTGGTCTCTGAGTAAGTCCGAAGTGTAGAAGGTTCAATCAAACCTTGTCATATGTTGTCTTGAGAATTTCCTTATCTTTGATGTCTCTTCTACACCGAGTTTAATCATATTATTTTAAGGATGTTAAAGGGAATCAGATTTTGAAGACAACAAAAGTGGCGACTTTGCTGGGGAGAGTTACAATAAATATATAAACACATATCTATGTTGAGGCTTGTACAGAAAATTATTGTGTGTTTGTGGATAAGACTACCTTTTTTCATAATTCCCATAGTTTTGTGGGTGGCGACTCTATTACTTTTGAACCAGTCCTTGTGAGATACAAATTTTTCTAAAAGGAAGACAAGCGAGAGGCAAGGAGAAAAAAACACAAGATCATTCATGAAGAAACATCCTCGTGAAACTTTGCAAGAAGGTCTGCCAGAATAGTCACGGAGAGGCCAGAAGAGATCTGTGTTGCATGAGCCATCAAATGTTGCTTGGGTGCAAAAAAACAATAGTACTGGTAAGATGCCTGATTGACCTATTTATGCAAAGTCTAATTCATCTTCCAGAGATTCAGAGCATGATATTTTAGGTTTCCATTTGGGATTGTTTGGAAATATTAACGATGCACCTATTTTAATTCAAGATCTATCTCATGTTAGTGTTTCTGCAAAAGATAGAACCAGTTCAAATGCAATTAGGCACTCTGTTCCTAGGACAATTGATGGGAACATTAGTCTGATTGACATAGATCAAGTTAATGCATCAGACTCTGAAGAAAATTTCCCTGATGAGGATAAAGTGTCTCAAGAGATTGAAGATTTAAATAGAAAAGTCCATCATTTAATATCCCTAAGAGCCCAAAAGGAGGCAAATAAGAAGAAGGAAGTTAAAGCCAAATTAATGGAAAGAGATAGGCTTCTTATACAGATAGTTGATCTTGAAGTACTTGCTAAAGAGAAAGAAAAAAGTGATGAGGAAGGCCCTGTGATTAGAGAAATTCTAATCCCCAAAACTAAGCAAGCATGTAAGTTAGTAGCCCAGCCAACTAGGGAAGTATTTAATGACTCCCAATTTCCTAAAGCCAATCTAGATAAAGGAAAATAGAAATGGGTAGAATAGAATCTAAAACTATAGAAGAGATCTCTCATAGGATTCTAGCACATGAGAGAGAGATGGAAAGGATGAGGAAGGAAAAGGAAGAAGTCCAAATGGAACTGGAAAAGGCTGAGTCAGAAGTAGCGGATCAGGAAGTAAAAAGAAAGATTAATTACTTAAAGGCTCCCCCTATTACATTCCCATCAAAAGATCTTAGCAAGCCTAATCCCCAACACATTTCCTTTCCTCGGGTTAATACTCAACCTGCAGTACAAGCTAATATTGCCTCAATAAGCCAAATACCCATGAATAAATAGTATACCCAAGCACCTCAATCTCCAATCCCAAAAGCTAAAATGACCATGGGAAATAATAGTGCTATTACCCCTTTTCAAAGAAGACCAATCAATCTAGAACAATATAGACAATTGTTCTTTGATGGGATTCCGGGATATCCAAATCATGTTCCCACTGAGTTAAGAGACAGACTCCATAAATCTACTGGGAACAATGCAATTAGTGCTGAGGAACATCTAAAATCTTTTGGGGATCTAATAAACGATTATGAGATAGTAGATGAAGATGTTATGATGAAACTGTTTGTTCAATCCCTGGTTGATGATGCAAGAGATTGGTACAGAGGTCTTCCAATCAATAGCATAGGTTCATGGGAAGATTTTAAAAATTGCTTTCAAGAGCAGTATGGTGACAAGACTAATGTGAGTTTCATGCTAAATGAGTTTAACAATATTAGAAAATCTGAAAATGAAATGGTCACTGATTTCAATGCCAAATTCCAGAAAGCCATGCACAGATTGTATCAAGTGATGAGGCTAGATGATAACATGTGTCTTAATACATATTACAATGCATTTGATTCTAAAATGGCCTATATCTTGAGAGATAAAAATCCCCATAAGTTGAGAGATGCTTTTAGAATTGCTATAAATGTAGAAAGTACTAGAAAAGCATCTAGAAAATTAGGAAGAAGGACAGATGGTAGATTATGGCAAGAAACCAAACAACAACCTAATAAAGTTGCTAAAGAGGATGATAAAATAGAGAAATTGGTTACTGCTATGAAAGATTTGACTGCCAAGGTTAAAAAAAATGATAAACCTCATTATAATTGGCAAGATAGACCCCCTAGATTACATGATATGCCATATAATACCAATTGGAAGGATGGTAAACCCCAAATTGAGAAGCCCAAAATTACCCAAAGTCAAGACACACCAGATCCTTTGAAAGGGAAAACTGTTCACAATATAGAAAATACTCCTTGGTGTATTGCTTGTGATGGACCACATTCAACTCATTAGTGTGCAGTGGCTCAAGCTCTTGAAGAATCTAGGAGACTAGAAGCAAAGCCTGACATTAATATGTTTGAAACCATCGTAGAAAGTGATGAGGAATCCGTGCAAAGTGAATACAATGATGTGCTGGATAGTGAAAAGCTAGTGCAAGGACAGTTAGCCTTAGGTTGGCATCCTACATTGAATGTGGTAACAATTGAAGATGAAGAGGTTCATCTTAGGAGGCCTAGTGAGGAAGAAGTTAGAAATCTCACTAAGGCTGCAATTGCCAAAGCAAAACATAACTATAATCTGAGAAGCACTAAGAGAGACGCTCATCAAGGTGAGCCGGGTTCTATGTTTGTAAAGGAAGTTACAAAAAGGGGGGCATCAAATAGTGCTACTACTGTTCTTAAGGTCGGTCAGGAAAAGGGGGAACAAGTTAAGGATGTACATAAAGGCAAAGATGATAAAAATGTTGGTGATGTACAAGGAGCAGAGATAGTGAAAAGGGCAAGTCAATTCAAAATAGAAAAAGTTAGGGTTAATACTGAAAAATGCAATAGTTCTACATTTGATATGGCCCAAGCTTTAACTCAAATGAAGGTCACTGTTCCATTAGTAGAATTGCTAGAGATTAAATAACATAAGGATGCAGCTTTGTCTTTATTCTCTAGTATATCTAATAGTGACATAGTATTACCCACCGATTTAGCTAATGTTGGAAAGGATCAAGAGTTTCAAACCCCAGAGTTTTATGTTGGAACCACTATCACTCAGGAGCCTTCTCAGGTAGATCCCTTCTACATCACCTTGTTAGTCAATAACTGGTTGATTAAAAACTACATGATAGATTCAGGAGCCGCTACTAATGTAATGCCCTATGGTGTTATGAAAGAATTAGGGTTATCAGTAACCACTATGTATGGGAAATGCTATGCCATGGATAACAGAGAAGTACCTGTGATAGGTACAATGAAAGATGTAGAAGTAAAAATAGTAGCATTCCCTGAAGCCACTTACAAAATGGATGTTATTGTTACTGACACTAAACCCCACTATGGTATGTTACTTTCCAGGCAGTGGGCAGCAGTAGTAGGGGGAAATGTTCAACTGGGCTTATCTTATGCTACCATTCCTATTAGCGGAAATCAGGTCAAATTATACAGAGAGCCACAAGCTCCTAGGGTAATTGAAAATGTAGACCCTAGTATGCTTAATTGTATGATTGATGTAGATTTAGATAACTTTAGACTTCAACCAATTTCACCTCAATTGAAGAATACTGACCCTATTGTGGTTGAGCTACAAGCACATCAGTATGGGTTGTGGCAGATGTATTTTGATGGAGCTTGCTCCAAAGAAGGATCTGGAGCAGGGGTTCTTTTTGTGTCCCCGTCAAGTATAACTTTTAAATACTCATTTTTATTGGCATTCCAGTGCACAAATAATACTGTAGAGTATGAAGCCCTGTTACTAGGACTTGAGGTTGCAAAAAGGCATGGAATCCAACCGTTGAAAGTAATGGGGGATTTAGAATTGGTTGTTTCTTAGGTGAGATCTAAATATGCATCCAAGAATGATAGATTAAAGCAATATAAGCATGTTGTTTGGGATGTTATTGAGCATTTTGATGCATTTTCTATTAATTAGATAGAGCGAGCAAAAAATATTATGGCAAATTTCCTAGCTAATGTTGCTTTGAAAAATGATGATGCAACACTAACCGGTATTTCCACTGTGGAAATAAAATCTAGGCCTGCTATTCCTGATAATGTGTACAATTGGCACATATTTGCTGATGATGAAGACATTCTTAGGTTTATCCAATGTGTTGATGATTATGATGGACAAAAGATTGATTGTAATGCATTGGTGGAAGTGGTAGACAATAGAGAGACAGTGTTTGGAAATGATGTGGTCCAGTTGGAAACCAATGAAATACCTAAAGGGTTGGTGGAGCTGGAGAGCATGTTTAGTTATAATGATAGTCATTTACGTTAGCAGTCTACCACCAAGTTGGAAGAGTTAGAGGAGGTAAACCTGGGGATAGAATCATCCCCTAAGTTGGTATATATTGGAAAGAAACTACCCCCTCATGTTAGGACTAACCTTATTAATCTATTGAAAAGGTATAAGCATGTCTTTGCTTGGTCTTATGAAGACCTAAAGGCATATAGACAAGATCTATTTCAGCATGAAGTTCCTTTACTTCTAGATGCTAAGCCTTTCAGACAGAAACATAGGCCTATCAATCCATTGTTAGAAACTAAAATGCAATAAGAGTTGACCAAATTGAGAGAAGGGGGGATTATCAAACCAATAAGGCATTCTTCATGGGTCTCCAATTTGATCCCAGTGAGGAAGAAGAATGGAGACATCAGATTGTGTGTAGATTTTAGGAATCTAAATGTTGCTTCCTTGAAAGATAACTACTCATCCCCAAATATGGAAGCCATGCTACAAAGAGTGACAGGATGTGATCTTTTATCCATGATGGATGGTTTCTTAGGATATAATCAAGTGTTGGTAAAGGAGTCTGAACAATTTAAGACAACTTTCACTACTCCATGGGGAACTTATGTATATGTGAGAATGCCATTTGGATAAAAAAATGCAGGAGCTACATTTTAGAGAGCTATGGATGTAGCTTTCAAAGAATTCATAAACATCATCATGGTGGTTTATCAAGATGATCTAACCTATTTCTCTAAGAAAGCTGATGATCATTGTGGACATCTAGAGAAGGTGTTCAATAAAGCCGTGGAATTTGGTGTATCACTAAATCCCAAGAAACGTCATTTTGGGGTCACTAAGGGAAAGCTACTAGGACACATAGTTTCCAAGGAGGGGGTAAGAATAGACCCTGAAAGAATTGAAGCAATCAATAAGGTGTCTGAACCTAAAAATGTGAAAGGTATCCAATCCTTTTTAGGTAAAGTAAATTTTGTCAGGAGATTCATTGCAAACTTCACAGAGATAGTGAAGCCTATCGTCAAATTGCTTAAGAAGGATACAAAATTTTACTGGGATCAAGAAGCTTCAAAAGCTTTTGCTGAGATTAAGAGCGCAATCCAGGAGGCACCAGTGTTGAAATCTCCTGATTATAGTAAGCCTTTTTCTCTGTTTTCTTTTGCTTCATATCATATGGTGGCTGCAGTATTACTACAAAAGGACAATGAAGGATATGAACATCCCATAGCCTTCTACAGTAAGTCTTTGCAGGTGGCATAACTAAAATATGAAACCATGGAGAAACAAGCTTATGCCCTAGTTAAAGCTATTAAGGCTTTTAGGCCATATTTAGTGAATGCAAATATCATTGCCTATGTCCCACATGCTGCAGTTAAAGATATTTTGTCTCAGTCTGAGGTTACTGGGAAGAGATGTAGATGGATTAATAGAATTCAGGAATTCAACTTGGAGATAAAGATCACCAAATTGGTTAGAGGTTTAGGTTTGGCTAAGCTCATGAGTGAGTCGAATCTCATGAATGTAGAAATACACAATGTTGAGGTTAGAGATGCTTTGGTCACTAGTATTGAGAGGCAACCCTGGTACACAGAGATAATCCAAATTTTGAGAGGTGATACACTCCCAGAAGAAATGACATACAATCAGAAAAGAACTCTGAAACTCAAGTCCCAAAAATATGTGCTCATTCAGGGTGATCTTTTCTGGAGGAAAAGAGATGGAGAGTTACTAATGTGTTTGGATGAATTTCAAGCTAAACAGGTGTTGACTGAAATGCATGATGGAGTATGTGGAGGTCACTATTCTGCTAAGACTACTGCTGGTAAGATAATCTGGGCTGGGTATTATTGGCCCACCTTATTTAAAGATACCCATGCATATGTTCGGAGATGTGACCCATGTCAGAGATTCTCATCCAAGCTCAAGTATGAAGGAGCCTTACCCCTAAATCCAGTCTCTGTAGAAGCTCCTTTTGTCCAGTGGGGCATTGTTTTTATTGGAGAAATTGTTGAGAAGTCAGGGAGAGGTCATGGATGGATCATAGTGGCCACTGATTATTTCACCAAATGGATAGAAGCCATCCCTACAAGAAGAGCTACTAGTAAAGTTGTCATTGATTTCCTGATGGATAATATTGTAACTAGATTTGGAACACTTGCAAAATTGGTGATGGATAATGCCATGTGTTTCAGATCAAAAGAATTTGTAGGCTTTTGTACTAGTCATGGTATACTCATGTCATACTCTTCACCCTATCACCCTCAGAGGAATGGACAAGCAGAATCCAGTAATAAAAGCCTGTTGAATATCATCAAGAAAATCCTAGAAGAGAATAAAAGATCTTGGGATCAAAAGCTGAAGTTAGCTCTGTGGGCAGATAGGATAATAGTTAAGAAATCCATTGGAATGTCACCTTTTGAATTAGTTTATGGTGCCCAAGGCAGATTGTCGGTAAATAACCTTCTTCTAGTGTATAAGTTTTTGCAAAATGAGGACATGGAGGTATCTGAATCAATGGAAAACAGAATGATCCAAATTGTAGAAATGGAGGAGCTTAGGACTTCTGCCCATAAGAAAAATCAGAAGATCCAGTTGCAGTCAAAGTATCTTTTTGATAAAAGGACATCACTAAGAAAGTTTCAAATTGATGACATTGTTCTTTAGTGGAATGCTAAAGGACAGGATAAGAGAAAGCATAAGAAATTTGAATCACTATGGATTGGCCCTTTTGTGGTTTGTGACTTAAATGGCAAGGATTCATATTTCTTGAAGAATATGGATGATGAAATGCAGGAATTTCCAGTGCATGGACAATTCCTAAAGCATTATTTCTCTTAATGTCCATGCACGGTAGGTCCTTTGTTTGTACATATTTTGTTCCTTTCCTTCCTTTCTATTTTGGTCTGTGTTTTGGTCTGTTTCTCCAGAGTTTCTGAGTTTTCTTATGTTGACCTTACGATCAACCATCCCCAGTCAGAGCCGCTGTTATCATTGATTAAAAATGGGTTTTTCTTTCCCATGATTCGCTATGGTTTGTTGATTTTTTGAATAGGATGCAGTTTCAAATGCTTCAACTTTGTTTTAGACCTCAAGGGTTTAAGGGTTTTTGATTTTAGATCCTCTTGTGTTTGTCTTAAACCCTCTGGTTTCTAATCTTTCGTTACTTTATTCACTTAAGTAAAGGGTCATGGGGTCGTAGGAAGTGTCCCCCCTTGTTGTTCGCCTAGGCGGTTATGTTAATTAATCAAAAAATTTATGTCTTATATGTTTTTCTCTTAAAGTTGTCGGGGCCCAGTAACTAGTGCACATCTCGCGGATGGATCTACGGCTTTCGCTATTTTGCTAGGCGAAGTTGCGCGTAGTTTAAAACCAGCAAAGTTGCGAAAATGGCATGGCATGCCACATAGATGGTCCAACTGGTTGATGATAGCGAGTAAAATGGCAGCACGCAACACAAGTCACAATAGTCAGTGGGTCAGGTTTAAAGGCTAAAAGGCAGGCCCCAGAGGTGAGTCAGGTCGCAGTCCGGAGATGACCTAGCAGGCACAGTTGTCAAGAATAAATTGTGGCCCAGTGGCTTTCTTTCAACGTATAAAAAAGTGACATGTCAGCGCTACAGATGATTGGGCACCAAGTGTTCATAGTGAGTCAGCGAGCCCACCCCTCCCGAAAGCCTTTTCAGATGGTTAAATGTCGATCAACTTAAAAGATGATCCGACGGCCCGTGCTATTTCGCAAGGGTAAGATGCTCGTTCTTTATATCCCACGAAATAGTGAGAGTGAATGAGAGCCGTCCATGTGTCATGATGGAGGACTTGGAGGATACAGCTGTAAGAGTTTGTTGGGGCCCTACGGTTTTCTGACATGTCAGCGCTGCAGATGACTGGGCGCCAAGTGTTCACAGTGAGTCAGCGGGCCCACCCCTCCCAAAATCCCTTTCAGACGGTTAAATGCCGATCAACTTAAAAGATGATCCGATGGCCTGCGCTATTTCACAAGGGTAAGATACTCGTTCTTTATACCCCACGAAATAGCGAGAGTGAATGAGAGCCATCCACATGTCCGACGACACGTGGTCTAAGAAGAAAGTTTTGGGCCCACCAAGGTCGAACCGGCGATATAAAAGAATGACACGTGACCAACGTTAAGTCAAATGCAAAGGAAATTTCAAGGCCAATGGTTGGGCACCATGTAGTATCACATAGCCAATAGAGAAGTGAGACCCAGCGCAGAGCCAAAGCAGTTAGTTAATCTAATGCTTGATCAATTTTATTTTGATTGGATGGTCGGCGCTTTTTCGCAGGACCAAGCTGCCCGATAGTTATGCTTTGCGAAGTTGCGAAAGAGCAAAATGAAACACTTGCAAGAACGCTGTGACCCGTTGGAGCGAAAGATATGAATTCTCGTATGAATTCAATTTTGAAGGGACGGCCGAAGCATGCAGAATCAATGTTGTAGTTAAGGCCCTGAGTACAATATTTGATTTCCTATCAACCGGGTGAAGATATCTTTTAAATAATTTTGCAGAAGAGTGGATGCAGAGTTATTTTCTTCAGGTACAAAGCAAGTTGGTTCAGTTGCAGAGCAAATAACTTCAAGTGAAGAACAAGTTCTCTCGTATTCTTGTGTAGCAATTCCTGTGTAGTGTTTTAAATAAGATAATTGATTTGTCACAGAACTGTTTAAGAGTGGTATTCATTTCTTATATTTTCAAAATGGCTCCTAAAAGAGAATTTTCTGGCAAAGTTAACTATTCAGAAAGGAGTGTTTGTGATGATTTTTTAGAACAGTTGACATTGTCAACTAATTAGGCATCAAAAGGCAAAAGAATTAGTGCCCAAGGCTCCCCATTTAAAGATAGGAGAAGGACTATATGACAAGGGTAACTGGTTAAGAGACCCACAGGTTAGATTGTCTAGGTTGGGGTTGTTTAAAATTGGATTCGGAATGAGAAATTATCCTGCCCCGCAAAATAGTATCTGGGAATTAGATGTTGGGAAATTAGTAGTCCCAGGGGTATTTATGGACATAGATCTGTTGACCCAAATTGCGCTCAACTATGATCCATTCACAAGAAGCATTCGGGATATAAATGGGAAAACCCTTGTTGAGATTAATGCTGAAGAATTCAGGAAAGCTTTTGGGCTTAATGAGTTCACCAATTTTCTAGAACCTATAAATTTCACATCATTAGCCCAAATTTATGGTGCACAGAGGAGTCATCTCAGGAACGGGCCTCTCAAGGAGTTTTTTGTGAAGATAGGAGGGTTAACAGTTGTAGGACCCAACACATAAGAGCCCTTTTCATTAAGTATGTTCACATTGAGGGCTAAAGGAATGTATTGGGCACTTTGCCATGTTTTGGGAGAAGATGCTAAAGCAAATATGCCAAATCATTACCTATTAATGATTGCTCAGATTTTGAATCCTTCTCTTGCAATTACATTTGATTATGCCTCTTTCATTGTTGATGCTATTCATGGAGGGTTAATAGGAATCAAGAATGGAAAGGTGGATAGGCCTTTCGGATGGCACTCACTCCTGGTGCATCTTATTCTCTTCAAAGGTGGTGATTACTTTGTTAGTGGACAGGACCTTGTTAAGGAGAAAGAAGGAGAAAAAATGCTGGTACAATTATGGAGTACTGTGTTGTCATGGGATAGAGAGAATGCCAGTTTTTTGAAGTTTGATAAATATTTTGCATCCAAGATATGGACTCTCGTCTGCTCTGAGAACCAAAGAATCCCCAAAGTTATTTTGGAATTCATAAGACCAAAAGAATTCGCAGAGAACATAAAAATTGTCCATAACTGGGGTGACATTTACTTGTATCTAGTCTCCACAGTTTTCAGAGTGTTTGGTTTCAGAGGCACCCCATTTTTGCTACCTTACCAGGTCCCTCTCAAAGTGGGAATCACAGAGATCCTTAGACAAATTGGTGGCTTACAAGAGGCAGAGTTGACAGGTAGGGGTAAAGGGACTATTTTCCCTATAGCTACCATAGCCCACCAATTTGTAATAACAAAGGGAGGCTGGAATTGCTTTGAGGATTTCCTCAAGCCTTATCATTTGTCCACTGCAGTGTCCAGGTGTGCTGATCCAGAAGACTTCTTCAATGGTATGTTTAGAAAGAAGGTAGCATGCAGAGGTAGGCCTCATCAATTCCAGTTTCCTGAAGACCTCATCAGAAATGAGTTTGATCTAGATGAGCAGGAGCTAAGGAAAGAGAAGTGGGTGTCTTATAAGAAAGCCTTGGATTTTGTGCATCAGTTTGATGCCAGCTATGACTCATTGTCTAGCTTTTTCCCTCTTGAGGAGAAAATAAAGTTTTTGATTGTTTGTTTTGAAGATGTGATGCAGACCCTAAAGGAGAAGAGGGAAGCTATAATCAAAAGCAACCCTGAAAAGGCAAGAATGATCCTAAGTAGGTCATCTTCTAGCAAAACAATCTCTCCTGGTGATTATACACTGCATAAGAAATCTAGTTATAGTGTGTTGATGCCTACAACAGGGGAGCCCTCTACCTCCAAAGGAAAGAGGAAGATACAAGATGTCATTGACATCCAAGAAAGCCCAAAGAAGAAAAGGGTGGGGAAAGAAGTATAATCAGATACACCTTTGTATTCCCCATCCCATTCCCCTATCCATATAGGAAATGAGCAAGCAGCAGCTGAGCAACTCCTATAGTTAGGTAGCCTAGGGGAAATTGCCTACACTTATGATGAAGCGGAGGAAGGAATGCAAGAAGAACCCATTGCTGCTGAAATGGATATCACTACCACTGAACTCAAATGCCAGGAGTGGGATCCTGAGATAAAGCAGGCAAGTAATGCCTTCTTAGCTGATAACAATTTTGTCACATCAGAAGCATTTATGCAGTTTATATGGAAACAACACATAGATAAATATAATGCTAGATGTAAAAAGAGAAAGGCTAGGCAGCCCAATAAAGATCTAGCCCTGGTAGAAGAGGAAATAAAGAAAGAGATGATGGAAGAATTCAAAACCATCACCCCTGAGTAGGGAAGAGACATTGTAGCACAAGCTGGAGTGCTTATTTTACCCGAATGGGATATAGCAGACGCCCTGGTACTAGATGCAGTGAGAAAAGAGACTAAACCCATGGAGGGGATTACTTTTAATAAGGATAATGCTACACTCATCATGTGGTCTCTCAAGAGAAATGAGAGTAAGAAAAGCAAAGACACCCTAGGGTCAAGTTACCTTAGTGGGATGATGGTGAAGAGAGTGCAGAGTACAGGGGTAGTGGAGGCTGCTAGCGCTGTGTTAGAGACTGCAAAATTTAGTGTTACAGTAGCAGAGAAAGAAGCTAAAGAGAAATAGGCCCTCCAAGTTAAGTTGGAAACAGTTTTGAAGGCCTATAACAATGCCAAGGAGGAGGTAAGAGGTAAGGATAGCATCATTGCCAAGTTGCAGAGCTAGTTGATTGGACAATACCATCAAGGTGAGTCTTCAACACTGATGATCTGCTCTTCTCCTGCAAGACCTCCACCTACTTGCCCTATCATTGAGTTTCCGCCATCTCCAGCACCCTCGAGTTCTCAAATGGTTGAAATTACTCCTCAAGAATTAGAAAACTTGAAACAGGCTCAAGCCTTATATGCAAAGAAGTATGAGGAGAGAGTAAGGGCTACAATTTCCAGTTTTGCAGATACAATAAATGCCTCATTGATCTGCAACAATGTAGGTAAAATTATGGATATATGGAATGAGCTTAGGAGAGACAAGGCCATTTTGACACCTATTTTTGACAAATGGAGGCCTAGGGAGCAAGATTTAGAGTTTATGTGTGTATCTTGTGATGAAGCAAGGGCCAATCCCATCATCAAATCCACTTCTAATGTCGCTAAAGTCTTAGTACAATTAGTAGCAGAGGTGGATAATGTGGATAGGAAGGTTAGTTTGTGCAAAAAGGAGTACACTAATCAAGTTTTTGAGTTGCTCCTAGGAGTTTTTGCTAGCCCGGATCAATTAAAGGACAAACAAATGTGGCTTAAAGAGATAGAAGCTAAATTGTCAGCAAGAGTTAAAGGAATTATTGATCTAGATGATGATTCTTTCTTTGTTTTGACAATACAAGAGATAGAGAAAATTAAGTCACATTATGGTTTTCTCAATTCAGAAGTCAACAAAATGAGAAATTCTTGGAAAAGTTTGACTAAGACCAAGGATAAAGTGATCAATTTCTCATGGCCGACAGAAGAGGTGTATGGTGAGTGGACAACTAAATATGCCACCCATGATCCGGAACAGTTGGAGAGTGCCCCTAAAAAGGTAGAAGAGGTTGCAACTGAACAGCTTGTTGAAGAAACTACAAAGGCCGAAAAGAGCTTGTAACTATTTTTGGGAAAAGCTTGTAACCTCTTTATTTTGAAAGAAATGATTGTAACAAACTCTCCTTGAGAAGTCCGAAGCTTTGTGCATCCATGTTGTTATAAATGGATACCAGGACTAGAGGAAAAGGGATCACAAAGAATTGTAAGAAAATGCTGCAGAAATTTATCTGATCTTTTCTAAGTCTAATGGAGAATACTCAAAATTTCTTGTAATATTTCTTGAACTAAATATCAATATACAGACCATCAGTTTTGAGTGAAGCTTTGTGTTGTTTTCAAGTGTGTTTACAAATTTGTTTACTATTTTCATTCTGAATAATCCAGGGTTGTTCTTTTTGAATGGAATTGCAAAGCAATTTTAGTAGAAGTGTTCGTTAGCTTTTCTCTTTAGAAGGGAAATTAAAGATGTGGGGATCACTCATACCAGTAAACTCTTTGGAACAAACTTTGAATTTTGATGATCATAGCTTAATTTGGAATGCATAAATTCTTGTAGGTGTTAGGCATATACAAGGACTAATAGAAACCAAGCCAACGGGATGCATAAAGATGTTTTGTTTGAGGAGTATTATCTGAGTTTAGATGACTCTGTGACCTTGGATAAGGCACTGGTATTGATTGAAGTGGTTTATTGCATGTTTTGTTGATCGAAATGCTGAATTCAAGTATAGTTTCCATTCTTTGTTTTCAGTTGATTTCAAGGTGAATAGATCCACTGGTTTTCTGGACTGGTTTGCTGTGGGTTTATGTTTGAAAGTGTGAATTCAATTCACAAAGGCATACCCACCTGGGCTCTGAGTAAGTCCGAAGTGTAGAAGGTTCAATAAAACCTTTTCATATGTTGTCTTGAGAATTTCCTTATCTTTGATGTCTCTTCTGCACTGAGTTTAATCATATTATTTTAAGGATGTTAAAGGGAATCAGATTTTGAAGACAACATCTTGTGTTATGGTGTGTTCTCTATGTTGTCTCTGTTATTCTTATTTGCTGCATTAATTCTTATTTACCGATACACTATTTTGGGATACAAAGTTCTTAATAAGTTTAAATATTTTGTTAATCGGTTAGACACTGATTCAGCCCCCCTCTCTATGTCTTTGGGATTGTCATTGATTCTAACAGCTGGTATCAGAGCCTGGTCCTCTATTTTCAAAAGCCTAACAACTTGAGGAAGATTCTAACATCGATACAGATGGATAACTTAAGAAAACAATTGGAAGGGGCTCTTGTAGATTATGATGCAGAGAAATTGAAGAATATCAAACTTGAAGATGATCTGAGGATTGCATAGGAATTTATTAAATGACTTTAGGAGAACCTTGTTATAGCACAAAATAAAAGAAAAGAACTTCATGAGAAGATGCAGAAAGATGATGATGAAAAAGAAACTCTTAATGAACTTGCAAACAAGTTGAGATAGAAAAACAGTAATATGAAAAATGAAATGCAAGATATGACTATGAGGTTAGGTAAAGACATTGAAGACGAGAGGAAGAATGAATAAGATTTGACTAGGAGACTCAATGATGCTGGAAATGAAAATCTAAGACTTAGTCATGAAAATGATATGTAGAAGACAGATCTGATTCACATGCAACATGATAAAAATGAGCTTGTGAGACAAGGAAATTCTGGAAAATGAGTTGGCTACTGCAAATCAACACAAAGGGAAATTCAAGAAAAGTTCAGAGGAACTTGATGACATGCTGAAAAGTCAGAAACCTAATGGAGATACAAATGGACTTGGATTTGAGATTGGAGAAAGTTCCAGTACTGCAAACAATCTAGAATAGAACAAACTGATAAGACAACCTAATGCTTATAAGTTTAATGAAAAATGTTTTAATTGCAACAAATATGGTCATATAGAAAATCAATGTAGATTTAGAAACAATCAGAATATTAATGCACCCACCGGTCAATGTTCCAAATGCAACAAAGTTGGTCATAATTCATAAAATTGCAGAATGAATGTGAAATGCTATGTTTGTGGAAGATATGGACACCTATCTAATCAATGTAGAACACAAACCAACGTAGCATATGGAAAGGCTATTTAGAGGAATAATGTGACTTGTTATTCTTGTAAGAAAACTGGACATATTGCCAAATTTTGTAGAAGCAAGACTTCACCGACGAACATTAAAGGATTCAGTTTGAAAGACAAACAAAAGGTAGATGAGGTAAAGCAAGAATTTTTCAAAACAATGGATTAGGAAGAGAGATTAGAATGTTGATGAAACTATCTCTATACTAGTAGAACAGAGTAATCCTCCACTGGTAGGAGATTCTTCATCCAAGTGAGAAGTAACCTTTTGGGGGTATTGCAGTAAGTTGAAAATCATACAAATTACCCTCGGTTGATGGTGAGAAGATAAATTTCTTCTTTACCAGCAGATGTGTTAACATTTCACTTAACCGTCAAGCATTTAATGAGGTTGGTAAGAGAAATGTCATTATAAATCAGCTAACTTCCCTCTTCTTGAACTCACCAAGCATTCAAATTAGCAGAGAGAGTGAAAACAGAGCGAAGGCATTCAAGGCGAAGGTGCGTAGTGATTTATTTCAAGCATTCAGAATACTTTAAGGAAGCTAAAGCTATTTTTCAATGGCTTCTCACTCCCAAATTTATTCGAAACCCTACTATTGTGGAAAATGTGAAACACCCTAGGCCTGTATTTAAAATAATTCCCGAAGTAGCTAAGCAAGATGATTCTATAGGGGCATTTTCGAAAATTCCTAAAGGTGTAGCTTTTGCTGAAGACCTTATGATGTATATACATTGCAATATAGAAGAACTAGGTTCTGAAGAATTGATGAAAATGTATACTAAGGTGATTTGTGATGAAAATGGTGCTATCAAACCCGAACACAAGATTATAAAAACTCTAGGTTTTGTGGAAATACTAAACATTCCCCAATTTCTGGAACAAGTAGTAAGAATTGTCTTAAGTGGAGCACATGGAGAATTTCTATGGTTGGATTCTGTCTGCAAAATTACCCGACAAGAAATTAGGGCAGTAACTGGTTTACCCTCAACCGGCAGCAGACCTGACAAAACAAAGAAGATCCCTAACAACAAAGTCATGACCCTAACCGGAGCAACATCTGACAATAGATCCCTAAGAGTGAATGATACCAAAGACATCACATGAGAATAGTTGATGTTGTCATTGATGGAAACCAACTAGAAACCAAATGGCAAACATTTGTCAACCCACCGGTAGTTACCAACACCAACAATAGACTTCTACATACACCAGCAGACACTTCACCGATAGCGGCAATAATGCATACCAACACTCAGGCCGACATGGAATAATTTTTTTTTATTGTTTTATATTATAATTATCTTTTGTAAAAGCCAACATGGCATATTGTAAAATACTCATATATATGCATGAGATCTTAAAGGGTCATTTTGTAAGAGAGAGAGGATGATATTCATGATATAGTTTATAGCGAAGGTTTCTGGTAATAGACTGGGCTTAAACTGATATTGAACCTGGCATAGTTGATGCTGATCTAAAGCAGTACATTGTATTGGATTTTGATTTAATCCATTTTGTAAGTTAGTGTGACTTCTGTTATGTGATTGAGCATTGAGCTCTAGGCTACTAGCCTTCCTACATGTGCATGCCCCTCATTGTAAGTAATATTTATTCATTGGCTAGTGAGTGAATATTGTGGGTCACAAATCCCACCGAGTTTTTTCCCACACTGGGTTTCCTCGTTAAATATCTTGTGTTATGGTGTGTTCTCTATGCTATCTTTGTTATTCTTATTTGCTGCATTAATTCTTATTTACCAGTACACTGTTTTGGGATACAAAGTTCTTAATAAGTTTAAATGTTCTGCTAACCGGTTAGACACTAATTCACCCCTCCCCCCTCTCAGTGTCTTTGGGACTATCATTGATTCTAACACTTAACAAGACTTATTGTAAAGATTTAACAGGATTGGCTCCTAATAGGGTGAACTTCAGAAGAGTTCAGATAACTATCCTTGTGAGTCTCATCTCACCGTGATATTTACCTATTTGGGTTTTCCATGTATAAACATTTGTGTCAAGTGGTGAATGCTTTTGTGGTTATGATCTTATTTGTTGATTTGATTAACTTCTGATAAGGCATGATAAGTTTAAGCATTGCTGATATTTACAAGATTGAAGTTGTTTACTGTTAAGTTGTCATAATAGTTAAACTAGTTGATGTCAAGTATTCTTATGAATATTGATATTGACTGAGATATATGTTTACTGTGTGACTGAATTTGAGTTTGGGAATTTTGTATCAGTTTTTCAATAAACTGATTCACCCGCCCCCACTCTCAGTATTCTACCAGATACTTATTCTTTCATCATACCATCAAACTATTATAAGGATTTCTCTTTTTCTATTTTCTCAGTTATATCTTGTGTTGTGTGAACCAGTTACCAGTATCTTTCATAGTAATTATGTTATTGGCTGCAAGGAAGGGTTTTCCTTCATTGGATCTCCCTACCTTGTCTACATAAAGTGGTATCAGAGCTGGTTATGAACTTGTTGATGGAGAAAGAGTTGGTTGCGAACCGGTTGGATGAAAAAAACTTGAGGCAGCTTGAAGACTTGTTCAGATCATTGAGTATTGAGGCAGTACAAGGCTTGCGAGTAGACCACCGAACCTAGGAGCTTGAGCTTGAGGTAGTTGGTAGGTGGGGACTTGAACAGATCACCGAACCGAGGTAGGCTGCAGGGTGGTCTGGTAGATTCACCGAGGAGAGGCAATCGGAACCTGTAGTCAAACCACCGAAACCCTAAGGCAATTGCAAGTAGCTACTGACAAATCACCGAACTAGATCAAGTGATGGGACTCACTTTTCAATTAACCCCAAGACTTTGATGCAGAAGCACCGGAGTAGTTCATTTGGTTGGAGAAGTTAGCAGTGGAATTGCTTGGAGATTGTTGCATTTTTTCATGTTTGAGAATTTAGCATTGCGGATTTGGAATTATCCCCTTGAGATCATTGTCTTAATCATATTTGGGATTCCTGGCATTTGGATTTGATTCTGGTATTGGTCTGGTGTAGGTGTGTTCTTGTACCATTTGGTCTTGCAATGAGTAAAGCGAATCTGAATTGGGTTGTGGATGGTTTCTGTAACTTGCAGATCATTGGGAGATGGTGTTTTGGACCTGACTGATGTTCTTGCAAAGTTCTAAGTATTATTGGAGGTATTCTTGGTGATTTGAGCTGACATATTATTGTTTGCACATTTCATCATGAATCAGTTGATCTTTGGCCGACTTAACCAAGTTGTTGTTGCTTGCGTATGGTATAAAGAGGAAGTTCAGAGATTCATTTTGGAAGACCGGGATATGAGGAGGAAGAGATTCAGAACATATGTAGCTTCTGGAGAGATTCTAGTCTGGGGGGACTAAATTCTGAAGGGACCTGAGGTCCGGATCAATGTAGAATAGTCCAGATTGTTACCAGAGGCTAAATTGCTAAGCAAATGATATGTGGATCATAGATTTGAGTTCTAAGAATTATTTTGTAATCCTGGCCTATGGTCCAACATGTTTAATGCCCGAGGGAATATGTAACTCATTAACTATTATAAGGATTTATCTTTTCTATTTTCCCGGTTATATCTTGTGTTGTGTGAACTGGTTATCGGTATCTTTCATGGTGATTATGTTATTGGCTGCAAGGCGGGGTTGTCCTTCATTGGATCTCCCTACCTTGTCTGCATCACCTTCACATGTTCCTTACTCTTACCCCATTGGCCTCACATGAAATCTCATAGGACGCCATGGTCTTATTATAGTGATAATAATAAAATAGTACTTTTGGAAACCCCCAATCTACTATTCCTTAACTACCCGCCCCTAATACTATCGATTATTTCCTACACCTCTTGATGTATTTAAATATCAATCCCAATCACTGGGTCTGATTGACGTCAGCCTCCCAAGTCCCAAAGTTGACCATGTAATGTGTGGTTAGGTCCCAACAACTGGAAGGGAAGCTCGATGCTAGTGCAGATGGGTCTAGACCTACCTAGATGTCGCTTGCCCGTAGATCAATCACATGACATTTTCCCTTAGCTCCACGATCTTTAGGAAATGTCTGCATATTTTTGGAATTAGGTCTAGTTTGGGTTCTTCCAGGACACTCCTTAGTCACAATCCCACATCAATAATTTTTTTTTATTTGAATATAGATTTTGATGTTTTTTTTTCTAGATTTTATTTCTATATTAACCCTTTAGATTTAGTACATAATAACCTCCTATTGATTAGTTTTAATAATTTTTATAATGACTAAGGAGATGTGTTATATTCATGATTTAGATATATTATTGCTAGCTCCCATACTCATGACAACATGATTCTAATTTTATTTATTTTGGCTCTAATGAATAGCTTTGGTGATTAAAATAAGTTCATGGTTCATGGTTAGAATTTTAAATTTCATACATATTTAAATGTGTAGGTTGTATATTGTTTTGACCTTAAAGATCTAGTGTCAAATTTTATAGATTTTAAGTAAATTAAGTTTGAAAAATTATTAGGCTCATTTGATGGTTAGTGCACCAAATCCTCCTAATATGTCCCAAGTAAATGATCATCCAATAATAAGAAATATATGAACTATGTTTATTTTAATGTTGGATCTGATTCTAAGGAGGTGTTCCATTGGTTTCTATTACATGATAGTGTTTATAAAGATAAGATTAATAAGACATCTACATTTGAATGTATATAACATCTCTTGGTTTCTTTTCTTAAGATTGGCCTCTTACCATAAAAAGTTCAAATTATTGTAATTTTAATGAATTGGTTGTATCTTGATCTTCCATGACAATTTTATGTTTAATAAAGGTTTTAAACCTTCTTTTTTAACTTAGTTTATTTGTGAACATAATTTTAAATGTACACAGAACCATATTGAGTATGGATATTGGTTCTAATAGGAGATAAACATAAAAATTTAAATTTCCTACTTTAGAAGTGTCAATTGAAATACTTTTAAAAAATGAATTAGATTTAAATGATGTTGTTAGGTCCATAGCTACCAATAGTAAGATTATATCGTAGTTAGTTTTTTATAATTTCCAAAGTGTCCAATTATGTATGATGATGGCACATAGAACTAGAACAAAGGTTCGAAGGTTATTTAAGATCAAAAGTAATAAAAAACCAATTTTGATAAACTTATATAATACAAGTAGTGCATATATATGTAAATTTGTGTGTGTATATATGTATGTATGTATGTGTATGTGTATGTTATATGTACATGTATGTATACGTATACATACATACACACAAATATTATAGATAAATTTTCCTTTTTATAATAATATATCTTGTTGAAATAAATATATTTATTGAAATGTCCATTGTAAATTTTAATTCAATATTATGATAGAAAGAATGCCACTTAACACAATCAACCAAATTGTAAACTTTTATAACTAAAATTCATTAGTAAGACACCTTATATAAAATATATAATATATTTGAAAATAAATAATATCACATTTATACTTTAGAAATTGTATATATAAAATATATTAGTGTTTGTTTCCAAAAGTATAAAATCCTATCTAAAGTCAAGTTAGTCCAACTCTTAAATCAGTCATATAACTCTAGGAACATTCCAAAGTAACTAAATGTCTATGTATATAGTGAAATTGACAATTCTTGTAAAAAAAACAAGGATTTAAATCCCATTAATATAATATGTTTTTTCTACTTTATTGATGTGTGTTTTTACACAGTTAACACATTACGGTGACTCAGATTATCCCAATTAATAATGACTAAAGGCATGATTTTGGTTCGTAAAGAGTTATTTTATTGATCAATATGCTGAGTTTTATGTTCCTATGTACATTTTAACCCTTACCAAAATATATGATGGTTTCACGAGTGTGTGTCGGCAGGAATTATTTGTAATTACATTATTGCTAATGTGACAGATGTGTTAACATGACAGAAATGATTGCACTTACATAGAATCTCCTTTTATGTGTGGACTGGATATTGAATCAATTGTATAGTGGAAAAAGTCACATTTCTAAAGTTATTATTAGGACATCAATTTGAAATAAGATAATATAAGATAAATTAATATGGGATTCGCATGTGATTCTTTAATAAGATAAGATGTTTGTTATTTTGTTACATAGAATCTCCTTTTATGTGTGGACTGGATATTGAATCAATTGTATAGTGGAAAAAGTCACATTTCTAAAGTTATTATTAGGACATCAATTTGAAATAAGATAATATAAGATAAATTAATATGGGATTTGCATGTGATTCTTTAATAAGATAAGATGTTTGTTATTTTGTTGTAAACTATAAATTTTTAAATTTTGTTGGATTGTTCTTTTCATGGAAGTCTATTACATTTAATAGTAGTGTAATAAGTCATGTGAAAATGAGTCAAACTTGCGCCACATGTACTGGTGGTGGGACAATCGGTTATATGTATTGTCTTTCATATATTATTAGAATTGATTGTTATCAAGTGACATGATGAGATGTATGGATTTGACATTAAAGAAAATTGTGTTGTAAAAGTAAGTCTTGTCGAGTTTTGGTATGTTTTGTATAGTGTTAAAGGATTGAGGCTAGTATCTTATATTACTTTTAGTATATATTCTAACTAGCCATTCGACCTATAGGTTCAGTGGGCACACTAGTAGCTTTTTCTTAAAAATATTTTTTTATATGAAAAATAATATTAAATGTATGCATACAAAGTAGTAGAAAAATAATTATAATAAAAAATCATTTATGAAAGCTAAAATTTTGTCCTCTCTGAAATTTATTGAAATTAAATTATGACATGTTTAAAAATTTAAATTTGGTAGCATAGTTGATCTCAAATTGAATGCACCTTAGAGGGTGTGTTGGACCTCAATTATAATTCTTCATAGAATTTAAAAGTTTCCATCATTAAATGATACATAGTTCATTCGTGGAAATTTCAATAAATCAGAAATAGGTTCTAAGCATGAATATCAGTCTATTCAATACTCACATTAATGCACCTATATTTTATTTTAAAAATAAATAAAATCTTTCTTGCAATGTACTAAACAATTAATGAAAATTAAAATGTGTAAAAATACCTAAAATATTTCAAATTAATTCTTGAACATGATAATGTACACACACTCTAAGCTCTTGGGAATGTATATACACTCTTATACTATTTATTAATATGAGTTGCTTCAATGATATCAGTTCATCGAATATTTAGAAAAAAAATCATTAATCACCCCTTCTTCTAGGGATGGATGAATTGTCAAATGGATATTTGACTATTTTATCATTGAATAATGTGATACTAAAGAAGAGGGTACATAGTTGCAATAGCTTGTGCACAAAACCTCTACACATAGTCTACTATGCTTGTATCGTGGTTGGAACAATAGCATGGATGTAAAAGTAAAAGAACTATCCTAAATAAATAATATTTTAATCTTGAGTTAATAATTTATAATTTACTATAATCTCATTCAATTTTAAAATAGCAAAATTAAGAATAAAAATATTACAAATTTAAATAATGTTTTGATTAGATAAGCATAGGAAAGGGCCCAAACTCGTCACAAATATGCCATTAAGGCAAATGGAGTGAATCTTAGAAAGAGTGAGATTAGTCAAAAAATTAAAACAAAGAGTCTACAGAGATTAACACGAAACACAAAACACAAAAAACCCTAGCAAGAGACCAACTTATTGATAATTATTACTAAGGAAATTCAAGCCTTTCATTGCCTGTCATTCCTTTTGCACAAAATTGAGCAGCTTCATAAATTTAAATAATGTTAAATATGATTTAAGATAAAATTAATATATTGCAAGTCAAATTATTGACAATTAGTTTTGCATTCAAGTAACTGCTAGTTTTGATATACAAAAATATGTTTCTTTAAAGAAAAGTGTCTTTATTTTGATGTTGACTAGTAGAGGAGGGTAGTGTAGTTATCTTATCCTTTGTGTGATCCTCCACACGAAGAAGATTAGTATAATTAGGAATATTGTTTGGATCATGTGATAATGAAATACAAGCTCAATACACATGTTGAAAGCATCTTTGCCGAGAATTATCCTTGCACCACCACACTTGCATTTAACCCACACAAAATCTTTTCACTAAAAAATTTACCTCTATCACATGCCTAGCTAAGCCTTCTCTAGATTCATTTATACTAGTCAGTTCATAAAAGTCAAACTAACTTTTCTTTCCATCCATTCATTTCAAACTAAGCCTCCTAATCCTATATATTTACATAAGGATGTTGCCCTAATGCACATCCTAACCATAGCCCTAGTTATCATCATGTGACACTTTTCACATGCCTACAACTTTAGGCCTATCCCTAATCCTCATTCAATCCCATCCATCTATCATCATTCTATCCTAGCCCATGATTTTGACTATTGGGAATTCTATAAAAGAGAGGCCTCTCACCCCATTTACATATATTCTTTTATCATAATGTTATGTTGTCCAATTTTCTATCTAAATCTTTTTCAACAACCTCATTCTGTAGAAATTTTTATCTCGTCTTTGATTATCATATGCTTATCACATTCTTATTCTATCTATTTGATCTTTCATAATTCTATTGGTCTCATAAGAAACCACATTTTTACATTAAAGAAAAAAATCAAGTGTAGCTAAGGTGCACTTTACTTTAGCTCAATGTAAGCAAAAATAAAGGTTTTAGGTGAAGGTATTGAGTGTGTATTTCATTTATCTTTTATGCTATTTACCTTCAATAGTTTCTTGTCTATACGCTTTACTCTATTTGGTACCTAAATTCATAAAATAATCTAATTATAAAAATATCTATGTACTAAATGTAAACTAATAATATAGGATTTAATAGAAGTCCTATTATCAAAATATATGACTTTAAAATCTAATGAGGACTATTAATTAAGTATGAAAGAGGTGACTTGAAGGGTCCAACAAACATAAAGTTTTATTTGATAAGACTGCCATATTACATGTATATATACCCACATATGTCATGGGTTCATATAATATGTTGCATAACCATTGCCTATGTTTTTTATTAGGGGAAAAAAAGTTTGAAGGGACCAAAAACCATATATAACAATAGGTTTTGAGGGGACCCGAAACTGCATACATAAGGATTTTATAGGGATCCAAAACCCACAAAAGGAACATTGCTGCAACAAGATATGAATAAGACTAATCAACATCACACCAACAACCCAACACTAGAAAATGAACATCAAAGAACTGGCTGAACCACTAAAGAAGTCAAGGCCATCAAATAAGAGACCTCAAAGATACGTATTAAAAGGGTTTTGCCAGACACCCATAACCTGAACCAAGAGTGTTACAAGGCCCACATAACATGAATCCATGGGTTTTCACAAGGCTCCCATAACTTGTTGATACAAAGACAAAGGGTTTTGAAAGGCTCCCAAAACCATAAACGTGGGATTTGACAAGGTACCCATAACCTCAAGGCCTATAAAAATAGACCACCTAAAAAACAAGTCATTGACAACCCTCAACCAACACCACACGACATCTCTAGAACAAACCATCTTGACCTCAATAGATAATAAGACTACCTCTATAGGAATATCTGAAAAAAATCTATGATGCTAAGAAATAAACACCAAATTACCCATCTAGACCCTCTCCACCTTAATAGGAGAGACTAGGGTACAAAGGATAGAAAGGAAAAAGAAAGCCCCAAAAAAGAAAAAACACTTCAAATAAGAAACCATAAAAATAATAGGTGCATCAGAGATCATACCCACAAGGCACTTAGCCTTAGGAGGAAATCCCAACTAGGTCAACTCCACCTTGATAGGAGAGACTAGGGCTACAACAATAGAAAGGGAAAAAAATCCCCAATAAGTAGTACCACTTCAAAGAAGTGTCAAAATATAGAAGAAATTTGGGTTCTACAAAACCATTGCGCTCAAGGAACTCCACTACAAAAGGAAAACCAAAGGAAGCCTGCAAAGATAAGAACATGAAGTTGTTGAAGCCCATGCCAAAAGAACATAACCAAACCAAACCTACAAGAGGGCAAGCCACCAAATCTTCATCCAACCACATGCAAGCCCCAAATGAGAATAACCTAGTGTCGAAGCCCACATCCGGCACAAAACCAAGAATAGCAACAACAATCTAGAAAATGTGCTCTAGAAGGCATGTTAAACAAGCAGAGAGACTACCAAAAAAAGCCACACCAGGAACAAAAAAGAGGAAAAGGACCCCTCCCACCAACTATCCATGAACCACCATAGAAAGGCCCAACACAAAATAACTCCAAGAAAACAACACACAACCTAGAACCCGAACACTCCCAAGCACAGACCCAAATGCCAAAATCCCACAATGGAAACATGGCATAGGGACTAGAACCAAAATAGGGCATGACATGGACAACCCAACCCCCACACCTAGTTGTGGTAGGGGAAACAAAGATGATAGAAAAGAAAACAAAGGATCAAGAGCAGAGAACACAAGCTTGGATCAAACAAAAAAAAAATTTGCATCCCCCTCTCCATATCCCTCCTCTACCTCTTCACCATTATCACTTCCTCCACAAACCCTAGCACTCCCACTCCTACTTTGTTCCATTATCAATATTTGTGTAGCATCATAAACTTTACACCCTTAATTGGGTGGTACAATTCCACACTTAGGTTAGCACCCACCTTAGTGTGTTTGCATCCTGCATTTCAATCCTCCTTAAGCATTTAATTAATTAATTTAATTAAATTTAAGGTCTTCTTCCATCTCTCTACACATCATAAAATTGGGCCCTTTTACATTAAGTGTGCCCCTTTTTATTTTATTCTCCCAATAAATCATTTCATCAAATACCCTAATTATGTCCTATTTTGACCTTCAAGGCCTGGTTTCGCATATCTAAATTTTGCGAATTCCCACACTCTTGTAATTTTCTCTAAAATCACAATATCTTGCTTCCCCGAAAATTTGGCAAAGATTTGGTCAGACCATGTGTTCGGACCAGGTAGCTAGCTACCTAGTCTCGAATTTTTCTCCTTGAATTTCAGGAGCATGTTTTGGCGATATTTTAATATTCAAATCCAAGAGATTTGCAAAAAATATTATTTCTAGGTCGGCCTATGACTTAAAATAAAGTTAGGGACTCCTACATATAGCCTTTCTTTCCTCATTTGAAGGATCCACGATCTAGAAATTGAAGGAGCCTCTTGTGAAGTGAAAGTGGAGGCTATATGAAGTATACAACAACAAGTCAAGCATTCATCAAGTCTACATCGATCATTTTAAACATCCATTAGGGGATTTGAAGACATTGACGAATAATAGGAGATCACTGACTGTTATTTGGCTTGTACCTCTCCCTTAGGGTTTGGTATGGTTTCATGTTATTTTCATGTTTTTGCATAAGCTTCATTTTTCAGATTTACATGCATGTTGTAGATCTCTTAATTCATTTGTGGTTTTGAACATTTGCATTTACATTTACAAGCATTTAAGGTTTTCTCTCCAAAGCGTAGGGTAGAACTCTAGATTCTTTATCACTCTCATTTAGGATCTTGCATACACACAAGATTCTTGTACACATATTTTTAGTGCATTATTGGCTATTTGTAGATTTGGAAACCACCAAAATAAGGGGTTTGACTAAGGCAAAACTCTATATTGCCACCTAGACACCCTTTTTCAAGTTGCAGGTGTAAGTACAAGAATTCAACAGACACACAATTTTTGGGATGGATGGAAGACACAAATACAGTTTGTGTACAGGAAAAGTGGTGCAATAAAATAAATAATATGAATTCAGGACTTGTCCAAACACCAATGGGACTCTTGGTGAAAGTTATGGAGCTATATGTAATAGCTCAACTTCCCAAGGGATGTTCCATTGTTCTCTATCTCACAAGATCCCACAAGCCAATGCCTTTGCTCTCAGATCACTGAGCAAAGTGACTTAGGGATGACAATCATGAAAATGAGGGATGTTTGATCACTTTAACATGAATGCGATCCTAATGTGCATGATATTACCAAAAGATGAACTAAACTAGCATGTATATTATGATAAGATAAAAGTATTAGTAAAAGAACTATCCTAACATGATACACTAGCTTAATATGATTATTATGATAAAGAGAAATACCTCTAAAATGCTTATTAGATTATTTCTATTAAAAGAGAGACTAAAATGCTTGATAAAAATGAGTACAGATTAGATGCATAAAACTTGGATCCTTGAATGATAGAAGAATGGCTCTATTTATAGAGAAAATAGGGCAATGAAGGGTCAAGACTGGATGATCTTATCAAGGCCCATGATTGAAAGTTATCAATCCATGTTTACAATTCTCACCAATGAAATTGTGATAATTGTCAACAACTAACTGCTTGAGAGGAGATGTAAGAAGCATTAAATGCTTGAGAATACCTCATGGTTACCTTAGGAGGTAAGGGTTAAGGTTAGGTTAAGGTTATCCATTGGATAAAGCTTTTACCCAAAGGATAAACTCTTGTGCAAGGATTAAAGGGATAACCATGGTCAAAGAAATGAATGCTCGATGAGACCCTTGGTTTAGATGAGGGTTTAGTTAGAGAGAAATTCTCTAATGATGCAAGAGGGTTGAGTTAACCATTAATGGTTTGGAATAATTTCAAGGTTAACTTGTTGAAGACATAAAGCCTTTAATGATTTTCAAAGACTTTAAGAGTTTAAGAAGTGACTTCCCTTTGCTTAGGGATGTGACAATATTTAGGAGATGGGTTAGGCTAATTTAAAAGTGATTAGAAGAATCTAGAAGGGGGTTTAGAGAGGCAAGTGGGAGATGTAGGATTTTGCAAGTGGGTAGAGGGTAATTTTAATTAAAATAAATTGCTTTATTTCAACAAAAATAGATGCAAGTGGGGGTTTTAAATAAATTAGATTTATTTATTTGAATTGAACAATTTAATTAAATGTAAATTTAATTAAAATGAGTAGAAAGAGGATTTAATTAAATAAAGTGATTTATTCAATTAAATGATATGAAAGGCCTAGGTGAATTGAATTAAATAAATTGAATAACTTATTTAATCAGAGAGATGAATGTGAATGCTTTAATTAAATTAAATTTAATTAAATAGAGGAATGAGAATAAAATAAATATTAAATATTCACTTACGAAAGTGGTCATTTTTATACGTCTACATTTTGCCCCTCTTTGAAGTGACGTGTGTGCACATGTTAATTCAAAGAAAAATATGATGTGTTGCTAAAATTTGATCGGTGTGATGTCGTGTGTCGAGATGTCGATGTCATGCCCCAAATTTGATAAATGATATTGATGATGCCCCCTCAAGAGATGAATCAAAGAATTGAAAAACTAGTTGAGTTGATAATCGTTTTAGATTTGATCGCATTTTTAAATCTTGTCTGTGTTTAATGTGTGCTAATTAATTCATCTCCCATTAATGATGTTGATAGAAATGATGAAGACTAATGTGGGCATAGCATGTACATGTACCAAACGCCCACCTAGGTCACATTGGTATGAATCCCGATTGTCGATATGGTTCAAGTGTTGAGATGGGTCCTGATTCGGTATGGGTCCCGATTTGATGTTTGCGATATGGATCTTGATGTTGCTTTATTTATCGATATGGATCTTGATATTTCTTTTGATATAGGACTTGATATTGTTTGATTTCTCGATATGGGTCTGGATTGTTTTTTGATATGATATCTAGGGACTTTGGACATTTATTTGTTCCATCTGATGATTGGTTCTGGTTGATTTCCTTTGGATGAGCATGTGGTCACACATGCACATGATGATATGGATGCAGCGATTTTGATTTTGATGAGCTATATGATAAGGTTTTAATCTATATGACTTTTACAGATGATGATGTAGATGATTGTTGAATTTGATGAATGCATATGTTTCTAACATGTTATCGATACAATATGCTTATGTATGGGGATAATGGTATGATTGATTGTATGGATTATATTGATTAGATTGATTGGAATTGATAAGATTGAGATCAAGTTTGGTTTCAGGTATGACCCCTCCGATATAAGACAAAGATGATCAAAATATCTAGTTTTAGGAATGATATCGACTGTATAAGACATGGATGATCGAGTGTCTAGTTTCAGGAATGATACCGCCTATATAAGGCATGGATGATCGAGCGTTTGGTTTCAGGAATGATATATCCTATATAAGAGTTGATCAAAACATCTGGTTTCAGGAACGATATATCCTATATAAGAGGTGATCAAAACATCTAGTTTTAGGAATGATATATCCTGTATAAGAGCTGTTCAAAACATCTGGTTTCAGGAAAGATACATCCTCTATAAGACATGATAGAAGATAGTTTAGATGAATGATGAAGATATGAATGTGAAGAAAGATTCCATGATGATGCAATATATATGCATGTGAGGGATGCAATGATGAATGATATGCATTATGTTTTGATATGAGATTATATGAGGATGATGTGATGCTTAGATAAATGCTCTTGATTTCTATTATGATGCGAATGTATGATTCATGATGAGATGAATGAAAATATGATGATGCATTTCTTTGATTTATGAGATGTGAGATGTATCTTGAAAATGAGATGTATGATAGTGATAATGATGTGAGATGTATCTTGAAAATGAGACGTATGATAAGGATATGATGTGAGATGTATCATGAAAATGAGATGTACGATAATGATATGCAACTAATTATAAAAATGATATGCAACTAATTGATCATCCTCATTTCGTCATTTGTCATTCCTATATAGTCACATGTTTTGGTTTTCTTTGTGTTTATCATCATTGAGTTGTTGATATGTTGAAAATTTATACAAGCATAATGGTATAATTGAACCGTAATGACTTGAGAAAAATTTACATGGATTTTGATATTGCAAGATGGCACAAGCGTCGAGGTATAATTGGACCAAGATGACTTGAGTGTTGCTTGCGTAAACAAACAAGATTAAACCCTTTGTATGTGCAAAGTGAAAAAATTTCCTCAGTGATATGCTTCCAATCACATCTCTAGACAAGTATTTGCATAGTACAAGTGATCGCCTCACAGACAGAAAACTAAAAAAAAATATTGGAGTCTCCAACCACTTTCTCTAGCTCGATGCATCATTGAGAAAATCTAGGGGATCTAATAATTCAAAAAGGTTCAAGTGAAAAAAATAGTCAAAACTTCATGCAAGATGGTAACAAATTATACTTCAGAAAATCATCCATTATGGGTGTTGAAGTTGTTGATCAGATCAATGTTTTTCTTTTTGGCTGTTGGAGTTGTTGTTGACAAGATTTTCTTAGCGTGTGGCAATTCTTGTTTGTTTGAAGTCAGATGAATGTTGCCCCTAGTTAGAGATACCAATTGATGTGGATATGTACATTAATTACCAAGCCATGGTGGGATATAATGAACTGATTCTCAGATAAGCAAGGACAACGACTACGCTAAGTATGTCTAGGATAATTCTAGTTATAAAGTGTTGGGTGATGGCCAGTGGTTTTGACTTTGGATACAAAAGATATGAGTAATGATAGATAGAGGAGCTATTCCCTCACAAGTAGCGCCTATTGCCAAGTTTTCACCATTTCTTTTTATTGCACCTTTTTGTTGTTTTTGATTTTTTGATTTTTTTTGTATTTTTCACTTTTTCTGTGCATTAGACCACTCAAGTATATATTTCATCAGATAGATGTTGTTGGCTGGTTCGTCAAGCACATCTCCTTCTGAAGTTATTAGATGATAGGTGCCTGATCCATAGGTTGAGATGATGACATAGGGACCCAACTAGTTAGGTTCAAACTTTCCCTTCTTTTCTTGATCCTGTTGATTTCTGGGATTTTCTTTGAGTATGAGATCAGCAGCTTTAAAAATCCTAGGGATGACTTTGTGGTTATAGCTTTTGTACATGCATTGTTGGTATGTTTTGAGGTGGTTATAGGCATGTTGTTGTTTTTCATCTAGAAGCTCTAGTTCTTGCAATCTGTTTACTCGATACTCCTCATCTGGAATGAGGTGTTTCAAAGATACTCTGAGTGTTGGAATTTCTACCTCAAGAGGTAGAATTGCTTCTGATCCATACACCAAACAATATGGTGTAGCTCCTGTAGGTGTCCTGATACTAGTTTTGTATGCCCAAAGTGTTGGTTTGAGTTGCACATGCCAATCTTTTCCATCATCATTTACTATTTTCTTTAGGATTTTTAATATTGTTTTATTTGATAGCTCTTCTTAACCATTCCCCTGTGGGTAGTAAGGCGTATAGAAATGAATTTGGATTTTGAATCATTCACATATTTCTTGCACATCCTAGTTTTTGAAGGGATGTCTGTTATCTGCGATGATGGAACTAGGAATGTCGTATCTGCAGATCAGATAATTGAGAATAAAAGAGGCAATTTGTTTTCCAGTTACTGTGGTCATTGGGACTGCTTCAATTCATTTTGTAAAATACTTTGTTGCAATGATAATGAACTTGTGTCTATTTGAAGATGAAGGGTGTATTTTTCCTACTAAGTCAAGTCCCCACTAACAGAAAGGCCAAGATATTGTAAATAGTTGTAATTCCTGTGTTGGTGCATGGATAAGATTGCCATGGATTTGGCACTTAGGACATTTCTTTGCAAATTGATAAGAATCTTTCTCCATCGCCATCTAGTAATATCCCATTCTTAGAATTTTTTTAGCAAGAGTAGGACCACTTGAATGTGTGCCACATATACCTTCATGAATTTCGTGTAAAGAAGAGTCAGATTCATTATGATCAAGGCAATGAAGAAGAGTACCATCTAGACCTCAACGATAAATAGTATCAGTAGTTAGGGTATAACTAGCGGCTTGCCAGATAAAGTTGTGTTTTTTATTTAGAGATAGGTAATTGGGTAGGGTATTGGTTTTAAGATACTCATAGATTGTTCTATATAAAGTAGAGTCTGAACCAGTTGAGGCATAGATAACATGGGATGCAAAATTGTCATAGGCTGGGGAAAATAGTTGCTCTACAAGAAACTCATAATGACTCTGTTACTCTATAATTTGTAGTAGTGAACCGATAGTAGCCATTGCATTGACTACTTTTTTGTCCAACCTTGGTATTTGCTTGAAGGTGATGTGTACAAAATACTGTTTGAATTCATCCACCATTCTTTTGTATGGCAGCAGCTTGTCATATTTTGTCTGATATTCATTGCTGATATGATTTATGACCAATTGAGAGTTTCCATAGACTTTTAGTTATGTGATTCTCCATTCCATGACCATTTTGATTCCTGTGACTAGTGCCTCATACTCAACAATATTATTGGTGCACGGAAACATGAGTCTATATGATCTTGGTATGGTGTGTCCTTCAGGAATGAGGAACAAGATGTCAGCACCTGAGCCATGTTGAGTGTAGGAACCATCAAAGTACAGGGTCCATTTCTCGGTGGTAACAGTAAAGACATCCCTATTTGGGAATTCAACCTTCAATGGTTGCTTATCTGGTAGTGGTGCTTTAGCTAATTGATCTGCAATACTTGTCCCTTGATAGCCTGACGCTTTGTGTAGTGGATATCAAATTTGCTGAGAATCATGACCCATTTAGCTAATCTGCTTGTAAGAGCTACTTTTCTAAGTAAATACTTGAGAGGATCAATTTTTTCTACTAGCTTGATTGTGTGAGCTAGAATGTAATGTCAAAAATTTTGAGAGGCGAAGACTATAGCTAAACAAGCCTTCTCAATGAATGTGTAACTGATTTTATAGCCATTCAAATTTCTGCTAATGTAATAGATAGCTCATTCCTTGCCTTCTTGATCTTCTTGTGCTAATAATGCCCCCAATGATATGTTTGTTTTTGATATGTAGAGGATGATAGGATTTCTAGCTATTGGTGGTACCAGAACTAGTGGGTTCATTAGATATTGCTTGATTTGATAGAATGATTCTGCACATTTGGCTTCCCATCTGAATGGTATATTCTTATGTATCAAATGATTGAATGGTAGAATTTTATCTGCTAGTTGGGTGATGAATCTCTTGATTGACTAGAGCCATCCTTGTAGAGATCTGATTTGGCAAAATTTCTTGGGAGGTGGCATCTCCATGATGGCCCATATCTTTGTTGGTTCTACTTCAATGCCTTTTGTTGACATGATGTAGCCTAATAATTTTCCTGATGTTACCCCAAAGACACACTTATTAGGGTTGACCCTAACTTGGAATTTTTCCAATCTTTCAAATATTTTCTCTAATATGCCCAGATGTTATGCCCGAGTAAATGACTTAGCTATTAAATCATCTACATAGTCCTCCATGAAGGTATGCATCATATCATGAAATATTGTCATTATTGCTCTTTGATAAGTTGCTTCAACATTCTTTAAGCCAAAAGGCATGAAATTCCAACAATATGTTCCCAAGGATAGGTGAATGTTGTTTTATCTTGATCCTCTAGAGCTATCTTGATTTGATTATAGCCAGAAAAAACTATCCATTAATGATAGCATTGCATGGCCTACTGTGAGGTCTACAATTATGTCGATGTTGGGCAAAGGAAAGTCACTCTTTGGACAGGCTTTGTTAAAATCCCTAAAATATGTGCATATCTTGATGCTTTCATCTGGTTTTGAAACTGGCAAAATGTTTGAAATCCATTCAGCATAGTCTATAGGTCAAATAAATCCGACATCTAATAACTTCTTTAGTTCAACTTTGACCATTAGTTCTACATGCAGATTCATCTTTCTCAATTTTTGCTTGATTGGCTTAGCTCCTAGAGCAATAGATAAATGATGCATGATTAAGTTTGGATCAATCTAGGGCATATCTACAGAGAACCAAGAAAAATTGATTTTCTTTTCTTTGACGAATTTGATAAACTCTCATTTTTCTTCATCTGTCAGTGATTCTGCTAGATGTATGTTTTTAGTTGTTTCTTATGTACCAATGTTGATTGATTGAGTGGGCCTGATCAATATGGTTAATCACTCCTAATAGTGTTCATGAAGAGTGTCAAGTCTCCCATCCTTAGGTTCCTTAAAAAGGTTTTCACCCTCAGATGCATCCTTTATTTTGACTTTTTTGTGATCTAGTGCTGCCATTGACTAGTTTTCAGCATTAGATCCTTTATTTCTTTCATTTTTGTGACTGAAAGACTTGGCACCCTCATGATTGCAGATATCACTATTTTGTTTGTTGGTAGAGTGTTTCTGGATTGACTATACATATGTAATGGATAATAGATTCATCATCTAGGAATATAGGTATGTTATGGTTTTCAGGTTCATCCTAGTCTATGAGATCAAGAAATACAAGTGGTAAAGAGTCATTGGGTGAGTCAAGATTGGCTACGGTAAGTGTCATGATAAAGGAATCATTAAGGTTGTCTAGAATATTGGATAAGTCGATGATATTGTCGGGGCCTTCGATGGTATCATCTTCCGTGTAGACTTTCTCGAAGTGTCGATGCTCGTTTTCCTTGGCTTCATAGATATGTTGTGGGCCAAATTCAAGTAGTCTAGACTCTGTGCCTTGTCCTTCTTGAGAAAGGGGTATATGAATAATACTCTCACGAATATCTTCAGTAACATTTGAACAAACTGGCTGATTCATAGTCATTAGAATCAATCTCAAAAGTATTGTGCCAAAGTCTTTCCGTGCTGCTGACAGGTATGTTGTAAGGTGAAAAGAGATCCCTGATAATTGATACCAGTCTAATAATTTTCTGTGATTCTGTATCAGAACCTACTTGGACTCTTTTCATTTGTTCATATACTATTTCTCCTTGGGGAGTGTTAGGATTCCCAGATATATTGAGAGGGGGGGGGGGTGAATCAGTATCTTGCCAGTTTACATATTTTCTAATCTTATTAAACAAATTGCATTCCAAAATAGTGTACTGGTAAACCAGAATTAATGCAGTAAATAAGAACAATAACCACAACATAGAAATCACACCATAACATAATATTTTAAATAAGGAAAACCGGTGTGGGAAAAATATCAGTGGGATTTGTGACCCACAATATTCACTCACTGGCCAATGAATAAATATTACTTACAATAGGGGCCTGCACATGCAGGAAGGCCAACTGCCTAAAGCTCACTGCTTAATTACAAAGAGGGAAGTCTCACTGACTTACACAAATGGATTATGCAAATCCAATATCATATACTGCTTTGGTTCAGCATCTTCTATGCCAAGTTTAGTACCAGTTTAAGCTCACAAAATAACCATAAACCTTACTCCAAAATCTGCCTTAATATTCGCATGATACTTCTACAATAATCTGACCATATCCACATATCCTAAATGATCTACAAGATCTCATACTTATATATGAGTCCTATTACAATTTGCCTTGTCGACTTACAAAAAGATATTATAATTAAATACAAAATGTAATAAACAAAATCCTGTCGGCTAGGGTGTCGGTAACCATCTTTGCCACTATTGGTAAACTATCCGCAGGTGTAGAATCTGTCGGTGTCATAGGATTGTAAGGTTGCCATCAATGAAAATACCTTCAGTCACCTACAATTTATCATTGGAGTGTGCATTTTCCAACAATCTCCCCCTTTGGCATTGATGACAACACTCATGAGAAAATGTCAAAATTGTATCCAAAATGTGTTGTCAAAAACTGTCTGTTCCAAAATTGTGTGCTCCCCCTGAGCAGATGATCTCTTTTGTCATTTGTTTTTCTCATCTCCACTACTCCCCCTTTGACATCAATGACAAAGGTTTTCAAAAATATCAACTGAGTGTAGTTCTCAGCTGGATCCTTGTAACCGGTGGGTTACAATCTGATATAGATCTGCTAGTGCAAAATTTAGGTTGCTAGTGAACCTTTCACTATCCTTTAATGTTGCTTCTATCATTTGGATGGTATCGGTGAGAATGTGCATTTTTTATTCCGATGTCTTAAGTCCTAGAATAAGTTCCTCAGAAATCTCTTTTCTCAAAGAGATGAGGTTATCAAGCTTTGGACCGAGTCTGCATTTTAGCTCTTTTGCCTTGTCTTTTAATCTTTCCTTCTCCTTCTCCAATTTCTCAAGTTTCTCCTCAAATCCAGCTATCTCATGTTCTATAACTGATATTGGTTCTCATGAACCAATGATATTGTCAGCTATATCATATATTTCTTTTTGTACTTTTCTAATTTCCTTGTCAATATCCACTATCAGAAGATTAGTCTTGCAGGTGTCTATGTACAGTTCCTTAAATTCCATTATTATAGTGCTAAGTGGCGGTAAGAGGGTGTCAATGTGTTTCATGCACTTCTTTATTGTCTCATCAAATAATTTATCCTTTTCTTTGTCCATTTTCTCTTTAAATGTCTCTTCATTTATTTGTTCCACAACCAGTATATTGCCAGTGATATACTTAGACAATGTGTCTAATTGACTCAAAGAATCTTTATTTTCCACATTGCACTTGGGTGCAATTAATTTCAAAATTGGGATGGTGTCATCAATTGCCTTATATGTCTATGCATTACACTCTGATTTTCTTGATGGAATCTAGTAATACCTCTGTTACATTTGTCGGTCTTAATTTTGTTAAGGAGGAACCAGATGACTGTCCAACTGCCTTAACAATCTGTAATCTATCGATGTGAGTAATCTCTTTGCTTATGTTGACCTCTTGTAGGTCAGTTTGAGTCTGTATTTCTACTAGCAAAGGTTTGGGTTTCTTAGCTGTTGTCGGTGGCACTGTCTTTGTCTCAACCTTTTTCCCTTCATGCTTCTCAGAAGGTACCTCTGTCGGTTTCCCTGAGCCTTCCACTGCCAGTTTTTTGATTGTGTCTCAGCGTTATCTATCAGTTTCTTTGTGTGTACCTGTGAACTATCCATTTCTACCTTAGTAGGTTTTTAAGTGTGTTCATCAGTGGTATCTGTCTTTCTAGTATCCAAGGGATCAGTTGATTGTTTAGTGTGTGTTTCAATCCCAATCTCAACATTTCCAATTGTATCCTCAACATGTGTTTCAATAGTAATATCCTCAGCCAGTGGCTCATTTGCCACATCTTTATTCTCAGTGGTTTCCTTATCAACCACAATGTTTACTTCTTATGTATCAATGTTCATATAACACCTCTGAATCAGGATTGGTGTCTTCATGTGTTGTCTCTTTACTCTCAACATTATCTATTTCTGGTGGTGTATCAACAGTTTCAACTACTGGAGTATCAAAAGGAGGTGGGGGCAAGTTATTTGTTACTTTTATGCTCAGAGGACCACCTACCTTGCCTTTACCTTTATTCTTTTCCTTTTGATAGACTCTAAAAGTCTTTGGTATTTTAAGCTCTTCTTGCTTTTCCTTTTCCATGAAGAAAATATCCCATTTGTTTGTTGTTTCTTCAGTGATCTCATTCACTTTTCCTACCATTAAAGCTACATGTCAGTGACTAGTAGAAAATACAATCCGGATTGCCTCACTTATCAGTTCATCAATTTCTTTTGTTAATTTTACTAGGTGAACTACAAGTAATTTTTCTACCTTTATCTTCTTGTCTAATTCCACTATTGCTAATCTTCTTGCATCTAATCTTTTGTGCAAGTCACTTGGTAAATCATCTACAACTTCTATCAAAAATTTCTTGTAAATATCTAAGTGCAAAATAACACTATTTTCTATACTTTCCTTTTCCTCATTGGTAAAAGTATTATAAAACTTGCTAACATTTGACAAGTTTCCATCTTTAGTTATTTGATTTAGAAGATTGTCAAGTGGAGGGATAAATTGCTTTTCCTTTTTCTTCCTTGGTGTTATTTTCTTTGCCAGAGGCCTTACTGCTTGTTGTTTCCGTCTTGTTCTCTTTGGTGTAGGAGCAGGTACCGATGAAGGTTTTCTTTTTCTTTCTACCCTTTTGAATTTTGCTGGTATTTCACTGTCAGAGGAGGTAGAAACTGGTGAAAGATGTGCTTCTAGTTGTAACCCTTCCCAGTCACTCTCCTTAATACCAATAATATTCAACACATCTTCCTTGATTACTTTTGCCTGTCTTGTTGCTTTTCTAATTGTTTGTTCTATTTTCCTTATTCCTTTCTGTGATTGAACTTTTCTTTCAATAGTTTTTGCATTTCCAAATATTTCTTTTGTTGGTTCTTTAGGGGCTTCAAGGAGGGCTTTTGCATATGTTTCTATTATGTTCTCATCTGCCTCATAACCCATTTCAGTTACCCAAATCAATCTTGGAATCATTGCCTCCATCTAGATTTCATCCTTCTTTATAAAAAAGCATATTTCCTTTTGGTATTTGTCAACTATGGATTGAGATAGTCTTTCCCTAATCTTCATTCTAACCTTAGTGCTAGAAAGTGTTCAATTATGTTCTTCTCCATATCATCTCCCATGTTGTTAAAGATATCCAAAAGTTGTTTTCCTACCGGTATGTCAAAACCAAATTCTTTTCTACCTATACCGGGTACTTAGTGATGTATAGGAGTAGACATAAAAGTAAGTTACCAAATCTTAATGTGCCTTTCTTATCACCGTTAATTTTCTTCAGGTTGTCAATTAGTTCATCCTTCAACCATTCACATATGTCAATTTTTGTATTACTGTTTACCATGTCATAAGCACTTTTGATACATAAACTAGAAATAGAGTTTAGTCTGTTGGCATGTGTAGTCTTGTATCCTAGAATCATGCTTATGAATCTTACATTAATATCCTTCACATCATTGACTCTCAAGGATCTATTGTCATATGTTGTGCCGATTAGGGTCATCAAAGTGTCGTTAGAGACCTTCTTTCCTTTTTCTGGTCTGCTATCGGTGGAAGGTAAGCCAGTCATTGCCCTAACTACTTCTTTTGTTATCTTGTGGATGAAATCTAGCCAAAAGAACTCCCCATGAACTCTGGTAAGTACAATCCTTATAACTTCCTTGGGAAAATCAGGAATGTTAAGTATCTCCACAAAACCTAGGGTTTCAATTATCTTGTGTTCCGATTTAACATTACCATTCTCATCACAGATTATAGTCTTATACATGTTCATAATCTCATTAGCACCAAGTTTCTCAATATGACAATGCATGTAAATCCTAGGGTCTTCAGCATAAGCAACTCCTTTGGGTATTTTAGAGATTGCTCCTAGGGTATCATCCTGCTTCGCTACTTTGGGAATGATTTTAAATACGGGCCTAGGGCATTTAACCACTTCAATTACAGTAGGGTTTGCAATGAATTTAGGTGCAGAGGAGGAAGCCATTGTATAAATACCTTAATCTGCCTTTAGGTTTGAATGCTTGAATGATTTGCTTCACTTCTCGATGTGGATACCTTCACTCGGGTTTTTTGCATTCTTATGAAATTTCAATGCTCGGTGAGTGAAAAAGAGTGAAAAACACTTTCTTTATAATGTAATTTCCTTCAACTACCATAATAAATGTCTGTCGGTTAAGTGAAAACTTAACTCATCTACCGGTAAAGAAGCATTTCATCTTCTTACCACCAATCGAGTGTAGACTAGCATGTTTTCAATTTGTTTCTATACCCCCAAGGGATTTCTTTTCAATTAGATGAAGAATCTCCTTCCGGTGGAGTGATACTCTATTCTACTAGTGAAAGAATAACTTCATTAACATTCTGATCTGAATTTCTAATCCATTTTTAAAAAAATTATTGTTCTACCTCATCGACCTTCTCTTTACCTTTCAAATTGGGTCATTTGTTATTTGCTGGTGATACCTTACTTCTAAAATTTTTTGCAATATGTCTAATCTTGTTACAAGCATAACAAGTCACATTATTTTTTTGAATAGCTTTTCCATATCCTATGTCGGTATGTGTTCTGCATTGATTAGATAAGTGTCCAAATCTTCCACAAACATAGCATCTTACATTCATTCTAAAGGTTTATGAATTATGACCAATTTTGTTGCATTTAGAACATTGATCGGTGGGTGCATTAGTGTTCTGGTAGTTTCTATATCTACATTGATTTTCTCTATGACCATATTTGTTGCAGTTAAAGTATTTCCCATTAAATTTGTACGCATTAGGTTGTCTTACCGGTTTACTGTGATCATGATTGTTTGTAGTATCGAAGCTTTCACCAACTTCAAAGCCAAGACCATTAGTATCTCCATTAGGTTTCTGATTTTTCAGCATGTCATCAAGTTTTTCTGAGCTTTTCTTGAATTTCTCCTTATGTTGATTTGAAGTAGCCAACTCATTTTCTAAGAAATCTTTCTATCTCATGAGTTCAGTTTTATCATGTTCCAAGTGAATCAGATTTGTCTTCAACATATCATTTGCATGACTGAGTCTTAGATTTTCATTTTCATCATCATTGATTCTCCTAGCGAAGTCATCTTCATTCTTCTTTCGGTCTTCAATGTCTTTACAAAACCTCATAGTCATATCTTGCATCTCATTCCTCAAGGCCATTTTTCTTGCTTCATCTTGCTTACAAGATCATTAAGAGTTTATTTTTCATCATCATCACTTTGTATCTTCTCATGAAGTTCTCTTCTTTTGTTCCTATAAATAGTGATATTTTCTTGAAGTCCTTGAATGATTTCCTGTGCAGCCTTCAGATCATCTTCAAGTTTCATATTTTTCAACTTTTCTGCATCATAATCTATAAGAGCTATTTCCAATTGCTTTCTCAAGTTTTCCACTTGTATCGGTGTCAGAATCTTCCTCAAGCTGTTAGGATTTTGAAAATAGAGGACCAGACTCTTATACCAATTGTTAGGATTCCCAAAGATACTAAGAGGGGGGGGTGAATCAGTATCTTGTCAGTTTACATATTTTCTAATCTTATTAAACAAATTGCATTCCAAAACAGTGTACCGATAAACTAGAATTAATGCAGTAAATAAGAACAATAACCACAACATAGAAAGCACACCATAACACAATATTTTTAATGAGGAAACCTGATGTGGGAAAAACCTCAATGGGATTTGTGACCCACAATTTTCACTCACTGCCCAATAAATAAATATTACTTACAATAGGGGCCTGCACATGCACGAAGACCAACTGCCTAAAGCTCACTGCTTAATTACAAAAAGGGATTAATGCAAATCCAATATCATGTACTTCTTCGGTCCAACATCTTCTATGCCAGGTTTAGTACCAGTTTAAGCTCACAAAATAACCATAAACCTTACTCCAAAACCTGCCTTAATATTCACATAATACTTCTGCAATAATCTAACCATATCCACATATCATAAATGATCTACAACATCTCATACTTATATATGAGTCCTATTACAATTCACCTTGTCGGCTTACAAAAAGATATTATAATTAGATACAAAATGTAATAAACAAAATCCTATCGGCTAGGGTGTCGGTAACCATCTTTGTCGCTATTGGTAAACTATCTGCCGATGTCAGTGCCTGCTAATGTCATAGGATTGTAAGGTTGCCATAAATGACAACACCTTCAATCACCTACAATTTCTCATTGGAGTGTGCATTTTCCAACAAGGAGTAGTGATTTCTTTAGGGGGTGATCTTGCCTTGTTTGGAATAGGTTCCTGAATGTGGTGTACTCCTGCATAAGATGCTTCTTCTCTTTGAATGGCCAACTCCTCTTGTTGTTTCTCTTTTTCCTAGTGTTCTTGCTCTTTCCTTATTGTTTCTGTTGCTTCGTGTAGTGCCTCCTACCATGAATTCTCATTGTATTTCTTCTTTTCTTTTCACTGAGGTTTTTGATATTTGTTCTTCTTTTGCCTTGGGGGTAGGTTGTGTCCATATCCCAATCTTGTTTTGTCTCTATAAAACTATGAAGGAGGATCCAATGGTTCAGTAATGCCTTCTTGACACTTTCCTATAAGTCCTTTGTCATTGTATCCCATCAGTTGCATGATTAGGAATCCTTTTCCATATTGTTGTGTTGGTATAGCTACCTCCATAGTAGCAGCTCTGACTTCTTCCTCATCCTTGTATAGCCAGCTAAGGATTTCCTTCTCTTCTGATTCATGTGCTAGTGTGCCTAACTAGATAAATTTGCCATCAAACTTGGTGATGGGCTATGTTTCTTGATGTGTCGATGTAGAAGGTTGCCTGTGAGTTTTTGGCAATGTTGGTAAGTTGGTTAGACACATGGGTTCAAAAGAGTATTCTCCCATGCCTTGTTCTTTGATTTTCATCTTTTGTTTGAAATCCATGGATAAAGATTTGAGATTTTCTTGATGATGATCTGATGCTAAGGAAGTTTGGGATTCCCTGTTATGTGGAACCAAGCTGTCTTGGGTTGCCCCCATGGCATTGCAATGTTGAAAGGGGTTATTGTCAACTGATATAGAAATATCCTCCCCATTATATGGAAATTTGACACACTGGTGGTAGGTTGACGGTACTACTTGCATTTCATGTATCCAAGGATGACCCAATTAAATATTATATGTGAGATCTATGTCTAAGACTTGGCACATAGTGTCCCTTCGTATCGGTCCTACTTGAATAGGTAATATAACTATTCCCCTGGATGATCTCTCTTCATCATCATATGCTTTGATGCTGATCTTTTTGTGTGGGTTAATAGATTGTTCAAATAATCCTAATGCACGAATAATTTTTAAGGTACAGATATTAAGACCAACTCCTCCATCTATTAATACTCTTTTAACTCAATGTTTGTAGACTAAGACTTCAATGTGAAGGGGAGTATTATGTGGATGACTTAATGAGATATTATCATGCTTAGAAAAGGTGAGATTATGAGGCCCTGTCATGTGACCCACCATGGCTTGAAATTTGTCAATATCTAGATCTTGAGGTACATTTGTTTTGACTAGTGCTTGTTCCAAGACATCCTTATGTTTTGGCAAAAGTTTAAGCAATTCCAGTATGGATATTTGAGTTCTCCACAGTTGAGTTACCAAATCATATTGAGCCTTGGGGATAGTGGTTGTTGTTGATGTATGCCCTTTCAAGACATATTTTTGAGCTCTGGTTGTTACATTGATCGATTCATGTTCGTGTTTGTCTTTGATTTTAATGACATTTACTTGATTGTCATCTGTCGATATATGATTGATGGTGTTATTGTATACATGACAAGCTCCTTGTGTATTGTTTGATAATGAAGCTCCTTCTTTGTTGTAATTTGGAAGTGGATTTTTTAAGGCATCATGATCACCATTTGTTTTGAGACCATCGACCGTTAAATAACCTCTATCAATCATGTCTTGAACAATATTTTTAAGCCTCGTGCAATCATTTGTTTGATGTCCTTTGTTTCAATGAAAATCACAAAAGTGTGAGTCATTCCACCAAGGTGGTTTGACCTAGGGTTCAAAGTTGTTTATAGCTAGTAATGTGATAATCTTGTTTGCTAGGATTTCTCAGAATGTTGATTCTAAAGATTGCCCCAATTTTGTGTAAATGCGTTTATTTGGAAAATTGTTGGTTTTACCCCTTGAATTTGGATTAGGTCCTTGATTTGTGTTGTTGGTTTGGGTATTGCTGGTGTTATTTGTATTTGAAGGTCCCGAATTGGTATTTGGCGTATAAGTGTTAGTGCTTTGGTTAGCACCCTTTTGATTCTTGGTAGCCCGAGGATTGTCGGATAAAGCCAATACTGGTTGTTTGGATTTTATATCATTAGCCTCAGTTCCTCCCTCCTTACCAGCATTTTTGTTTCTGGTCCAGAACCTGGATTTGTCTAGGTTGTTGTTGTTGTTGTTATGATTGTTGAAATGAGAGTTGGAAAAATTAGTTCCTTCTTTGAAGAACTTTAATGTTCCTTTCTTAATACTTGCCTCCTCTACTTGGATTCCATTTTCGATCAACTTGCTAGAAGATGGTATGCATTAGATCTTGAGTATGTAACTCATCTCACTATTCAGATTGTTGATGAAAATTCCCATCTTTTCCTTTTCGAGCACATCTCGAGGATATCTTGAAACCATCCATCTCCAATGTTGAAGAAACACCATGAACGTTTCATTGTTTTTCTGTTTGGTATTACATACATCTAGCATGGTGATTGCATGTTGAATATTGTAGGAGTATGGAGTGATAAATTTATTGACCAACTCATCAAAGGATCTGACGAGAGGTGTAAGTTTGGATAACCACTCCATTGTTTGTCCTCCCAAGCTTCTTGGGAATAGCCTCATCATATAGGTTTTATCATGGGCAAATTCAAGGGTCATGGTACAAAAATCCCAAACATGATCACGAGGATCGCTCTTACCATCATATTTGTCATATTTGGGTATGTCTAAATTCCTGGGAAAAGGTATCATATTCAATCTCCTGTCCAAGAGGTAAGGATAAATTTTGTTTAAGGAATACCATATAGTTGTCCCCTATTGCATGTCCTATATTTCTCTTTGTAGCATTTGCATTTGTTGTGTAAAAGCGACCATGGGCACATTTTTTTTTGAGGGAAAGGTTCTTCCCTTTCGTTATCCCTAGTTCGGGCATGAATGTGTTTTGGTATGTTATGTTGTTTTCAAGTATGTTTTTCTCAGGTGTATTGGTGTAGGAGCACCCAAGACAAGATTGGCCACCATGAGGCCATAATGAAGATTTATGAGATATTAAGTCTATAAGGTTGAAATGACCATTTGATATTTTAAAAATGGATAATAATGCCATTTGGAGTCATCAAACTCATGTAATGAGTCATTTTGTAATAAGTTGACAAAATTGCCATGTTGGGCAAATAATGTCAAAATGAGTAATGTAATGGGGTCCAATGAGTAGAATAGGTTTTTAATGAGCATTTTAAGTTTCATAAGGTCTTGTGTGACCATATTAATGTAATAAAGTTAATTATAAAGTGTCAAGATGCAAAAGGTTAAAAACTTGTCAATTGACAACTAAAAGTGTCAATTTGACAATAAATTAAAATTGTAAACACCCAAAAGTGGTTGTATGGGTGGTTAACAGTTATTTTTTGGTTTCCATGAAGGTAAGAGGTTTAAAAATGTTTGTAATGATCCAAAATGAAGAGGTAGAGGGTCTGATTTTCTTGGCATTGTAAGAATTTGTGGTTTGGCAATAAAAATACAAGGTTTTCCTTGCAATTTTGATCTAAAATTTGCACTTTATTGGTCTGAAATTCTTCTTCTTTGCTTCATTTTTTGTTGGAAATGGATTTGGAAATGTAGAGGAGTGTTTGTACTATCATTTGATACACTTCTATTTGTTGTCCTAAAATCTATTGTAGGTGATTGTTTTAGGGGAGTTTTGAGAGTCACATTGCAAATGTGACCCATTCCACTTTATGTGATTGTTTTTTATTATGAAATGGGTAAGAAATAATGTAATATATGTATCTCTAACTTTACATGTGTAGGAAAAAACGTGGAGGTCAAGTGTTGATACCCTAGGGTAAGAGATTGAGTGAGGAAAATCATGAAAATGAAGACATGAGTATAGCAACAAAAGATCTACCTTAAGGAGGTAGTGCTTTTATGTGAAATAGTGTTATGGGATGGTAAATTCATGGTAAATACCAAGTTTCAAGATCTGGAAGTGAGTTTTAGGGTTTGAACAAGGAGGCCCTAGTTTTTTATGCCTAAAAAGAGGGGTTTAGTATCTAACCTATCAAATGGTTGTTTATTGTCTTGAAAAATGGAAAATATATGGTTTTGGAACATTTTTTCAATAATTTATTTTTGTTTGGAGTTGTGGTCATACCATTTGTTGGTACTTTCTTTGGAAAAGAGGGCTAATTGGACCTAGTTGGTGTGTAGCGAGGTGTTGGTTTGAGTATTTTGTCCAAAAGACTAATAGTTTATTTTCACATATGTTGTGTAACTTCAAAAAGGGTATCCAGATATATAATTTATTTTGAAATTTTTTGGGATTCTTTTGAGTAAAGGTTAGATTACCCACTGAATAGGGCTATTAGAGATTGGCCTATTTAGGGACCTAGGTAAGGGTTTGTGAGATAACCAATTGATAAGGTGAGTGAAGACTATTGGGTAAAGTGGAATAGGGTAGGTAGAGACCCTATGAAGTGTTGGAAAAAGTTGGTGAGGTTGAGAGTTCTATTTGGGCATCTTGGTAAAGCATAGTGAAGGAAGGTGAATCAATAAGAGTTGAGTTTTTGAAGAAGAAATAATAATAAGTTGCAATGCGGTTGTGGGAGGGTCCATGATGCTCTGCATCATAGTGGTATCAGAGAAAGGTATTAGGTCCTTGTAGATTGCAGATTGGAGATTGAGAGATAAAAGAGGAAACCATCATGGAAGAAGAAGAAGAAATGTGGGCAAGGTATGCTCAGGGGCACTCTATATTCCGGCCACAATGCAAATGCAGGGGTAAGGTATGCAAGTTTGTTGTTAGCAATGGTTACCTTGAAAATAGAGTCTCAATAGAGATGGTTGAGAAGTTGAACCTGCCAAGGAAACCTCTTGAGTCACCTTACAGAGCATATGGGGTAAGTAATGATCAATGGGTTGATGTTAAAGAGCAAGCATATGTTTCTTTCAGCATTGGTTCATATTATGATACTATTCTATGTGATATTATGCCTTTGAGTGATTGTCATATTATCTTGGGTAGAGTATGGAAAGTTGATGTTGAAGCCCTACATGATGGTAGAGAAAATGCATATGTTATTAACAAGGATGGGAAAAAGTTTGTGATGAAATCATTGCAGGATGACAAGGAAGCATGGGGAATGTCAAGGATAAGGTTGATTGAAAGAAGAGAGTTCCTAAGGCATGAGGAACATAAGGATGAAAAAAAGATAGAGATATAAGCCACTTCTAGGCTTGGAGAAGACAAGGTAGATTCTAAGTTGCAAGAAGAAGAAGAAAAGAGCAGGTATGAGGTGAAGGCGATCAAGGAAGCAATCCTTGAGAAGAAGCAAAGTGAGATTATGCAGATGAAGAGTCCATTGATAGGACATGCAACATGTCAGTTAGATGATGTGAAAGATTGTGGTTCAGATAAGTCAAAGGTCTATATAAGAACAAGAGAAAATGTGAGTGAGAGTGTTGGTGTATTGCCAATGACAAGGCAAGGATGGCCTAGAGAGGTCATAGTAGAAGATAAAATTGATTTACTGACAGAGAAAGTGGAGGGTAGTATGATAAAAGGTGATGTTGATAGTGTAGATGTGTATGAAGTTGAGACAAAGGTCCTAGAATAGGATAAATATGTTAGAGGAGAGGTAACTTGTGCATTGGAAGGGCAAGAGAGAAAAGAGTGGCAGGTAGATTGGGAAGAGGAAGATGAACCTGAGGACAAAGAGGTTCTAAGAGTTGAGAAAGAGATAGAAGACAAAGATGCTGGTGATAATAGCAAGGGTTCAAGTCTTGAAGGGCTTGAGTATGAAAAAGTGATTTTGATTGGGACAATGGAATGTCCTTTGGATGGAGTAAAGGGGATCATGCAACAAAGTACCCCTATGAGTGTGAATTGTGAGGCTAATGATGTAGCCTTGAAGTTGGATAGAGAGTTGGTATGCCAAGAGGAATGGCATGAGATGAGGAATGAGTTGGTAAAGGAAGTTGAGTTGGTTGATAAGATGATGATGGGCCATGAGAAGGCTAGTGAAAGTGTGAGTTCACCTAGCATGGAGATGAAATATGTTGATGATAAGACTATGAGTTGTCTTTGGGTGGTAATTCTGATTGTTTTGCAGATGTATAATGTTGTGATAGATGTTCCAAACATGGTGAAGATTATGGATGTTGGTAGAAGTTAGATGTGGAATGGGCATGCTATTTCTTCTTGATTTTGTTGATGTTTCTAATTAATAGGAATCCAAGAGTGAATATGAAGGGAAAGAGTTAGAGTATCAGATGTTTTGGCATGTGTGAAGATGTAGGTCAGATAGAGAGAAGATGAGAGCAACCTAAACAGAGCATGGAGGAGAAGATTCAAGAGGCAAAAGAAACAATGAGGGGCACAAGAGACAAAGCATGGATGTGAAGTCAAGAGAATGACAAATAGAAACCCAAGGTGAAGATGAGAATAATACAAGGGAAAGATGGTGCAGGTTTTATGTTTGTTTATTTTTGTAGGTACACCGTTTCCAAGAGACTTGGAAAATTTGAGGTGGGGAGTATGGTACAGGAGCACCCAAGACAAGATTGGCCACCATGAGGCCATAATGAATATTTATAAGATATTAAGTCCATAAGGTTAAAATGACTATTTGATATTTAAACATGGATAATAATGTCATTTGGAGTCATCAAACTCATGTAATGAGTCATTTTGTAATAAGGTGTCAAAATTGCCATGTTGGGCAAATAATGTCAAAATGAGTAATGTAATGTGGTCCAATGGGTAGAATAGGTTTTTAATGAGATTTTTAAGTTTCATAAGGTCTTGTGTGACTGTATTAATGTAATAAATCTGATTAGAAAGTGTCAAGATGCAAAAAGGTTAAAAACTTGTCAATTGACAACTAAAAGTGTCAATTTGACAATAAATTAAAATTGTAAACATCCAAAACTAGTTGTATGGGTGGTTAACAATTATTTTTAGGTTTCCATGAAGGGAAGAGGTTTAAATATGTTTTTAATGATCCAAAATGAAGAGGTAGAGGGTCGTATTTTCTTGGCATTGTAAGAATTTATGGTTTGGCAATAAAAATACAAGGTTTTCCTTATAATTTTGATCTAAAATCTGCACTTTATTGGTTTGAAACTCTTCTTCTTTGATTCATTTTTTATTGGAAATAGATTTTAAATGTAGAGGAGTGTTTGTACTATCATTTGATACTATTATTGAAGTTTTTACATTCAAATTTGATACACTTCTATTTGCTGTCTTAAAATCTGTTGTAGGTGATTGTTTTAGGGGAGTTTTGAGAGTCACAATGCAAATGTGACTCATTCCACTTTATGTGGTTGTTTTTTCTTGTAGAATGGGTCAGGAATAATGTAATATATGTATCTCTAACTTTACATGTGCAAGTAAAAACATGGAGATGAAGTGTTGATACCCTAGGGTAAGAGATTGAGTGGGGAAAAGCATGAAAATGGAGGCATGAGTATAGCAGAAGAAGATCTACCTTAAAGAGGTAGTGTTTTTACATGAAATAGTGTGAGGGGATGGTAAATTTATGGTAAATACCAAGTTTCAAGATCTGGAAGTGAGTTTTTGGGTTTAAACAAGGAGGCCCTAGTTTTTTAGGCCTAAAAAGGGGGGTTTAATATCTAACTTATCAAATGATTGTTTATTGTCTTGAAACATGGAAAATATATGATTTTGGAATATTTTTCAAGACTTTTTTTTGGTTTGGAGTCGTGGTCATACCATTTGTTGGTACTTGCTTTGGAAAAGAGGGCTAATTGGATCTAGTTGGTCTATAGCAAGGTGTTGGTCTGAGTATTTCATCCAAAAGACCAATATTTTATTTTAACATATGTTGTGTAACTTCCAAAAGGCTATCCATATATATAATTTTTTTAAAAAGTTTTTTGGGATTGTTTTGAGTAAACGTTAGATTATCCGCTGAACAAGGCTACTAGGGATTGACCTATTTAGGGACCCGGGTAAGGGTTTGTGAGATAACTAGTTGATAGGGTGAGTGAATCCTATTGGGTAAAGTGGAATATGGTATGTAGAGACCCTATTAAGTATTGTAACAAGTTGGTGAGGTTGAGAGTTATATTTGGGCATCTTGGTAAAGCCTAGTAAAGGAAGGTGAATCAAGAAGAGTTGAGTTTTTGAAGAAGAAAGAATGATAAGTTGTAATGTGATTGTGGGAGGGTCCATGATGCTTTGCATCATTTGTTTTGTTCAGGTTCACATATTTCCTCTTCTCTTTGTTGTTCTTGATTAGTATAATTTTGATTCCTTGTCCTAAAGATTTCAGTGTCGAAGTCTTCTGGAATCCTAGCTCCTTTGCTTGTTAGCATGAGTATGCATTTTTGTTTGTCAGCTTTTATGAGTTTCCATAAGTTTTTGAAAGGAGGAACTTTCTTGATATTCTTGGAGGAGATCCTTAGTAATCTTTGTGTCCTCTATATCTGGATACTCGAAAGGATTTGATAATCTTTGACCCATACTAGACTCTGGTTGTGGTTTGCTTTGCTTGTTTCATTGAGAGCGAGTGACAGTGGGCATCTAATAGAAACTTTATATGACAAAGGAGATGAAATCCTTTTCTTTGTGTTGTTCAGGAGTTGGTGGTTCAAATCAAGCTATGTTATAAGTGATGCAAACTTCCGGGAAGAAAGTTGGATTGATCTTTCCTCCACAATTTAAGCATTGACAGAATGCTGATTTTTGGCAAAAGGCTCTACTTCTCAATGGCTCTTTGTCAAATTCGTTTGACTTGTCTTGAAGATATAAGCACATATTATGGAGAAATGTGCGATGAGATTTGAAGAGTTGGTGATTGATGTAGAGAAATCTCTTCAGTTTAGCAAGTTTCTGGGAACTAGGTGGTTGTTTCTTCAACTTAGTGTTGTGATGAAGACTTTTTCTTCTCAAAATATGAGGCATGGTCATACACAAGTGATCAATGGTTTCCTTTGATTTGGTTGGATTATGATACTTGGTTTGAAAACTTAAGCCTACTCTATGAAATGAAGGTTTAGATGCTCCCTCATGACAAAGTGCGTCAAATGATATGGAATAAGAGTTTCCCGATATGGAAACTCGATTTGATAACTTAGGTTTAAACTAGGTATGCTTTGATGATGGATTCTATTTAATTGGCGGACCTTTTGATCAGTGTGATGATGTTATCTAATTTTGATAGGAGAAAGTGTTATCTTTAGCTAGTTTTAGATTTTTGACAACTGTTGTTGTAAGAATGACTTGTTTGACTGTTTGATTGTTTGGAATAGTTTCTAATGTTCTGACTCAAGTTTTTGCCTGATGAGGCTGACTAAAGATCCAAAAGAGTGTTTGAAACTGATGTTAAAATTTTTCAAGAATATACAGTTTTGCTCTCTATTCTTCATAGTTTTACTTATGTGCTAGTACAAAGAGTGGATGCGCTAAAGTTTGACTCAGATGCACTATTTAAAACCACCATGCTAAGCTACCTGTGCTACGTGCTAAACTAGAGTTTTGAATTTTGTTATGTCAGGAATGGTTATGTGCTAATCTATCCTAAGTATGCACTAATCTATCCTAAGTATGCGCTAAATTTTAGACTCAAAGCGTTACAGTTTTCCCCCAATGCACTAGGATGATGTTTGAATGTGCTAATATGGTGCCTAAGAGCGCAAGTTGTAAATTTCCAAATGTTCAGATGGTTATGCACTAGTTTTGAGAATGAATGCACTACGTTTTAGCTTTGATGCGCTAAATTTTGCTTCAGATGCACTAGGATGTGGCTCCAACGCGCTAAACTGATCTGTTTTTCTTTGTTTGAGGGTTTCTCTATAAATTTTAACACTTTTTCAACTTTGATGGATGGTTTTCTAAAGTATAAAATGCAAACACAACACGAAAAAGACAACCATTTTTGCCTATTCTAAACAAAGAGTGTATGTTCTATGAGGATGTGTTTAAATCCCCAATGTTTTCACAAGTTTGGATACAAAAAAAATACAATTCAGGCAAACTCTTTAATCAAAGGTCATCAATAATACCATAGCCCACTAGTTTTGATACTTCATCAGCTCAAACAACCATGTCATCCCTAGGGGGCACCCATTGTTTTGCCTTTTTCCAGAAATTAACCCAAAGTGAATTGCTTCACAATTGAGTAGCTATCTTGGGAGATATATGGTGAGTAATCTTGGGGGTGGATTCTTCCCCACCCTTGTACTATGATATTGAAGATGTCTGGATATTGACTCGGCTCAAGGTTTCTATTTCTAAAGTTTGTAATCAAGCTTTGTGTTCGATCTTCAGTGATAAACTCCCTTGGGAGGCTTCCCAACCTTTAGAAAAAAGGCTTTACGTATCGTAAAGATACTGGGGGAAGGCTAATCGCTTTGAAAAACTATTGAAGGGACTTTCATCACCCTTCACTTTTGATTATAGTGGGTTGGAACACTTGGCGATAAAGTCATTTCCAACTTAGGTCATTCCCCTCTCATTGACCATTTAAATGGCACTCTAAGAGAAACTCGGGAGGGAAGGCCTACTAAAGGTTCATAAATGCTTGAAATACTGAAAGCGTAAGAGTGGTTTGGCTTTTTGGTCACCCAGTTAAGGAGAGAGCATATACCTTCCACTTTCAAGACAAGGCGCACAAAGTTCTTTTTATCCTTTAAAGCAATGATTTGCTAACTTATATTGGGAGATGTTTCTCCAAAACAACATGGTGTTCTTTTTAACTCCCCAAATCAGAGATTTTGTTTTAAGCTAAGTAATAAAATCCTGGTCAACAAAGCAAATTTTTTGAGATAGTCAACAAAATGAATTCGATAGGGGAAAGTTTTCCCTTTTTTTTTACTATAACTTTGAAAAAAAGTGAGGTTATTTAGCTTATGCAAGAAAATGTAATGAATCCTTTTAGACACCAAAGGATGGTGAGGTTCTTTTTAAGACTTTGCATAAATAAAGTCTGTTTTGTTCTTTTTTAAAACCCAAAACTGAAATGTTTTTTTCTTCCTATGAAAGAAAGGTAAGGTTTTGTTTGTTGTTCTTTTTAAGTTACCCAAAATAAAAATGAGTTCAATTTTACTAATGAGGAAATGAAGAAAACTTTAAATAACTAACTTAACCAAGTTAGAAATAAAAAATTTAATCACAAGCCTAAACATAGTAAAAAAATCTCTCGATCCTGCAATAAAAACTAGTTAGAACACAAAATTTCCAAGGTGGACTTCTACAAGTCTATTTTTCTGTCTTTATTACAATTTTTTTTTGTCTTTGTGTCTTCTATGTCCTAATTTATAGACTAGATGCGTGAGCGAATACAATCGATGTACTAGAAGAAAGCCCAGATGCGCTAGGTTGTTACCTATATGCGCTACAATGATGTTTTAAAGCACTGAGACCTACATGAATTAACATAAGTGATTATGTGCTAAGGTTAAGTTAGGATGTACTAAAGTATGGTATTAACATGCTAAATAGTGAGCAGGATGTGCCAAAGGAAATACCAGATGCACTAGAGAATGGTATCCATGCACTAATTCAAGTTTTCTGCATACCTGCAAAGTTAGTCCTGCATCAAAAATGATTTGATAATGGGGTTATGCCCCACAGTGGGCGCCATAAATGTGTGTGGGAAAAGTGGTGCAATGAAACAAATAATATGAATTCAGGACTTGTCCACACACCAATGGGACTCTTGGTGCAAGTTATGGAGCTATATGAAATAACTCAACTTCCCAAAGGATGTTCCATTGTTCTCTATCTCACAAGACCTGTCAAGCCAATTCCTTTTCTCTTAGATTACTGAGAAAAGTAACTTAGGGATGACAATAATGAAAATGAGGGATGTTTGATCACTTTAACATGAATGCAATCCTAATATGCATGATCTTATCAAGGGCCAGGATTGAAAGTTATCAATCCATGTTTACAATTCTCACCAATAAAATGGTGAGAATTGTCAAGAAGAGACTTCTTGAGAGGAGATGTAAGAAGCATTAAATGGTTGAGAAGAACTCATGGTTACCTTAGGAGGTAAGGGTTGAGGTTAGGTTAAGGTTATCCATTGTATAAATTTTTTACCCAGAGGATAAACTCTTGTGCAAGGGTTAAAGGGATAACCATGGTCAAAGCAATGAATGCTTGATGAGACCCTTGGGTTAGATGAGGGTTGAGTTAGAGACAAAGTCTCTAATCATGCAAGAGGGTTGAGTCAACCATTAATGGTTTGAAAGACTTTCAAGGTTAACTTATTGAAGACATAAAGCCTTTAATGGTTTTCAAAGATTTTGAGGGTTTAAAAAGTGACTTCCCTTTTCTTAGGGATGTGACAATATTTAGGAGATTGGTTAGGCTAATTTAGAAGTGATTAAAAGAATCTAGAAGGGGATTTAGAGAGGCAAGTGGTGTTGGCATATGTGCAGAGTTGGATGACATGATGATATTGTATGTTGTCATTGATGTCAATATGTTGAAGTATGAACCGATATATTGAAAAAAGAAAACTAGCAAGAGAACCGGTATGATGGTATTAAGTGAAGCGGTATATGTGAAAAGGTGAACCGGTATGTTAGAATGTGAACTGATATATGCAAAGTTTATATTGGGGTTTCATTTGATATGACTATGGGTTGGTAGTCTCAGCTTTAGGGTTTTCGGTTGATGCATTTCATGTCTATGTGATTTGATCGACGACATCCTACGATGAGTTAGCATTAAAATGAAGATCAGATCATGTTTCCATGTCATCCCTGTGCACATGAAGGATTTCCTTGAGGATCTTGCATGAAGAAGATTGATTCTATCTACCTTGGGAATGTGCGAAGTCTCAGTAAATGATGGAGAGCGCATTATGGGTTATCAGCTTCCAGAAACAGTGAAGAATGAACGATAGAGAACATCTTGAGATTTTTTCAAGATTATTCTACACTATACAATGTGATTGAACGATCAAGATTGGGCCGATTGTATTGTTAACCTAGATGCTTAGGGTTTTAGGTTTTGGCTACCAACCTAATTTTTGTCTATAAGGTTGATGATGATTTGCATTGTGAAGTTGTTGGCAAATGTTATGTGTGTATCCAAGTGAAGAGATACTTGATTCTTTCCACACCGATGCAGTGAGTAGAGATTTCCAGAGTGCGATTGCAGAAGTATAGGAATTGAAGTGGATCTGCCTTGGCATTAAGTGTTCTTATCAGATTAGTGTATTACCTGTTGACTTCTAACCATTTTAGCAGTTGGAAAATCCCTTTACCGGGTAGCTTTAACAGGCTTTCTATAAATCCTTTAAAAGGGTGACTCAAAATCATTGAGTTCTTCAAATCCTCTTGCTAGGTAACCTTTAACAAGGTTTTAACCTCTAACTGGGTATTTAGCCATCCCTTGACTGGGTGATCCCTACTAGGATCAGTTCCTAGCAGAACCTATTGTAAAGTCATTAACCAGACTAGGCTCCTAACAGAGCGTACTTGAGAAGAGTTCAAGAAAAACTTATGGGTATTCATCCCCACCATGGTTTTTCCCAGTTGGGTATCCACGTGAAAAATAAGTGTGTCATGTGTGATTCTTTTTCATGTGATGATTAGTGTTTTATGTTAAGCGGTAAAGCATGATGATCTAGTGGTCATTATAGTTGTGATGTATTACTTGCTTATGCATATGGGTGAAGTGGAAATGAGATATTAGGTTTAGTGAAGATCTAAGTGTTACTGGTTTATGTCTTTCATAGTCATACTGTGTTTTACCGATAGTGCCCTGATTCAGATCGGTGATGTTGTTTACCAGTTAGTGCAGTCCTTGCAATTTATGTTGTTAAAGAAGTTTTTGTCTATACTAATTCACCCCCCCTCTCAGTATTTATTGAGTATTTATTGTTCATCATTATTCATCAATTGGTATCAGAGCATCCTCCAGGTCCTCTGTGTTATAAGCATAACCACTTGAGGAAAAGATCCTATTCTAATGATGAGGAGGGAAGGTCCTAAGTTCAATAGAGATCACTTTAAGATATGGAAGGAAAAAATGAAGATATATGTTAAAAGCATGGGTGTTCAACACTAGACTATGTTGAGAATACTTATGTTGTCCCTACCGTTACTCTCACCGATGATCAAAGAAGAGAAATTTAGGAGAATGGGCAAGCCATAGAATCTCTTATCAGCAGTCTATCTGATATTGAGTTTATAGATGTTCGAGATAAAGAAAATCCCAAAGATGTATGGGATACTCTAGAGTCTATCTATGGTGGTGATGAGCATGTAAAGCAAGCTAAGGAAGAAAGCCTTAGAGGAAATTTTGAAGACATGCAGATGGTTGAAGGAGAGACCATTTAACAATATGGGATAAGGACTAAAACTAGTGTTGGATACATCAAGACTGCAGAAGGTACAATGGATGATTCCACCATTGTTAGAAAAGTTTTGAGAACCTTATAACCGATCTATGTAATAAGGGTTGCCACTATTAAGGAGTTGATATCTATTGACAAGACAAACGTGTCCCTTGATTCTATCATTGCTAAGTTGACCACATATGAGCTAAACAATTATGATAGCAGTGTTTAGAAGACTGATTCAACCTTTAAACCATCTATTGTGTTAGGCCCCGAAGGAAACAGAGAGGGTGGGTGAATCAGTTGTCAAATAAATTTAAACCAAAAACAACTTAACCATTTTACTACTTAATACTAGTGAACCAATCTGTTATACCAGTGGACAAATTTAACAGATAATTGCAATACCGGTAAAGATTAATGTATGAAACAAAAAGACAAAGTCATCCACAACACATAACACCAATATTTGTACATGGAAACACTGTAAGGGGAAAAACCACGGTGGGAAACCTTACCCACAATCAGATGATACTACTGCAAATAGTAAGTGTACATAAATGGGGTCTGCACATGTAGAAAGGCCAAGCGCCTAGAGCTCACTGCTAAAACACAAATGGGAGTCACACTGACTACAATTGGATGGTTAAATCCAATAAGAATGTACTGCTAAAAATAGGATCTTCATATGTTGGATTCAGTACCGGTGTAGTTCTGATATGCTTTCACAAAAACCTAGCTTCACCTTCATAAAGCTCTACTTAATCTCGCATATACCTTCACACAAATCCTTTTCGTATTCCACATCTAATCTTACAAATAAGACCTTACATTTATACCATAACCTAAGACCAATTTTAGTAGGTCGGCTCTACAAGATATTACAATAAAATCATTTTACAAACAATGCAACATCCGATGTAATAACTGATTCAACATGTCAGCTTAATGCATTTAAAATAATAATTAATCATCTCCATAGCATGTCATGTTGATCTGGAAAAGACAAACCTATCGATGCATAACCTGGACCTATTTGCTGGTAACAACAAATATGCAAATACGAATATGCTAATAAACAATTCTCCAAGATAAGATGTCCAACCAATGTCTTTGACATTACCAAGTGTTTTCCATGCCGTTCTAAGTGCCGATGACCATTATATCCTGCCAGTGTACCATATACTGGTGACTGTGCAAAAGTCACTTGCTTGCCAGTGAATGTTGTTGGATCTCCAAAGTGCTAGAGTTTTATTATGTGTTGACATCAATGACAAAACCATACCAAAATACCAACAATCTCCCCCTTTGGCATTGATGGCAACACAAGATGGAAAAACCATCAAAGCACCAAAATAGAAATGCCAAATACAAAAACCAACAATCTCCCTAAAGTAACAATCTCTCCCTCTGAGAGTAATAGGAGTTTCCTTATGTTTTTCTGTACCAATCTCTTCCAAAAAGATAATGTGTTTTTCCATAGATATCACTCCCCCTTTGACATCAAATGCCAAAGCTACAACAAAATCAAGTTCATGTACAAAATACCAACCAATTTCAATATACCAACTACCAATTGTTAGGTGGATTAGGCTGACTAGAAGTGGGAGTAGTATAGCCATTCTTTGTAATGTCCCAAATGTCCTTTCCAATGCAATTCAGATGTGTCTCCATTCTAATCTTCCATATGCGATAGTTGGTTCCATCAACTTTAGGACTATCCTTCCTAAAATAGTTAGTAGACATTGGATCTCCTTTAGCTGTTAAACTTCTGCAAAAGAGGACTTAGCTCTGATACCAATTGTTAGGTCTTGGAGGCAACTGAGAGGGGGGGGGGTGAATCAGTTGTCAAATAAATTTAAAGCAAAAATAACTTAGCCAATTTATTGCTTAATATCGGTGAACCAGTCTGTTATACCGGTGGACAGATTTAAGAGATAATTGCAATACCAGTAAAGATTAATGCATGAAAAAAAAGACAAAGTCATCCACAAAACATAACACCAATATTTGTATGTGGAAACCGTGTAAGGGGAAAAAACACAGTGGGAAACCTTACCCACAATCAGATGATACTACTGCAGATAGTAAGTGTACATAAATGGGGTCTGCACATGCAGAAAGGCCAAGCACCTAGAGCTCACTGCTCAAACACAAATGGGAGTCACACTGACTACAATTGGATGGTTAAATCCAATAAGAATGTACTGCTCAAAATAGCATCTTCATATGTTGGATTCAGTACCGGTGTAGTTCTGATATGCTTTCACAGAAACCTAGCTTCACCTTCAAATGATGTCTATGTGTATAGCTCTGCTTAATCTCACATATACCTTCACACAAATCCTTTTCGCATTCCACATCTAATCTTACAAATAAGACCTTACATTTATACCATAACCTAAGACCAATTTTAGTAGGTCGGCTCTACAAGACATTACAATAAAATCATTTTACAAACAATACAATATCCTATGTAACAATCGATTCAACATGTCGGCTTAATGCATTTACAACAATAATTAATCATCTCCATAGTGTGTCATGCTGATCTAGAAAAGACAAACCTGTCGGTGCATAACCTGGACCTATTTGTCGGTAACAACAAATATGCAAATACGATTATGCTAATAAACAATTCTCCAAGATAAGATGTCCAACCAATGTCTACGACATTACCAAGTGTTTTCCATGCCATTCCAAGTGTTGGTGAACATTATATCCTGCTGGTGAACCATATACCAGTAACTGTGCAAAAGTCACTTGCTTGCCAATGAATGTTGCTGGATCTCCAAAGTGCTAGAGTTTTAGTAGGTGTTGACATCAATGATAAAACCATACCAAACCAACATATTGCACTATCTAGAAAGGGTAAAGAAGCAAGTACCAACCATGAACAAAGTAGACATATGGATAAACACAAAGTATTGCAATAAACAGAGATAAAAGTAATCACATGAAAAACACACCATAACACAGTAGTTTAACAAGGCAACCTAGTGTGGGAAAAACCTCAATGGGATTTGTGACCCACAATATTCACTTACTAGCCAATAAGAGAATATTACTGCTACAAGAGGGGCCTGCACATGCAGGAAGGCCAAGTGCCTAGAGCTCACTGCTCAATTACAAAATGGGAAGTCTCACTGACTTACAAAATAGATTATATTAATCCAATGGCTTGTACTGCTTCAAAATAACATCTACTATGCCAGATCTAGTACCGGTTTATAGCTCTGCTTCATATGTAAACCCTTAACCTATAATTCGCATAATAGGTCTACCTTAATTCGCCTAATTACATTCCTCCATAATTAGATAATACCTACAATGAACTCTCTTATATATAAGAGTCATTTTACAACTTGCCAAGTCAGCTTACAATGATTTTACAATGATAAATAAAGTATATTATTAACAAAATTCCTGTTGGCCTCTGTGTTGGTATGCTTCCTTTCATTGCCGATGTCGGTGGTCTGTGTGCTGGTGTAGAATCTAACTTTTCTAGTGTCGGTGGATTGCCTTGCCAGTGTCATAGGATTGTAAGGTTGCCATCAATGATAAAACCTTCAATCACCTATAATGTCTCATTAGAGTGTGCATTTGCCAACAATCTCCTCCTTTGGCATTGATGGCAACACTCATGAGAAAAATTCAAAAGTGTAACCAAAAATTAAAGTCCAAAAATTTGTACCAAAAGAATATGTGAACTCCCCCTGAGTAGATGAGTATTTTGCCGATTATTTTTCTCATACCACTACTCCCTCTTTGGCATCAATGACAAAGGTTGTCAAAGTGTCAATAGAGTGTGGTTTCCTACTTCACCCTTGTAACCGGTTGGTTACAATCTGAAAAAGATCTACCAAAACTAAATTCAGGTTTTCAAGAAAATTTTTGCTATCTTTTATTGTTGCCTTTGTCCTTTGAATTGTACCAGTGAGGTGTTGCATTTGCTCTGCCGGTGTTTTCTATCCTTGAACCAAAGCATCAGATATCTCTTTCCTTAGAGATGCGAGGTAGTCTAGTTTTTGACTTAGTCTCCATTTAAGATCCTTAGCCTTACTTTTTATTCTTTCCTTTTCTCTTTCCAACTTTAATATTTCTTCCTCAAAACCTATTATCTTCTGCTCAAAAATTGATAATGAATCAGATGAGTTAATAAAATTGTCAGCTAGTTGATTTATTTCCTCTTGTATCTTGCTCATTTTTCTATCTATATCAACTTCAAAAAGTTAGTTTTACAAGTATCCCTATACAAAGTCTTGAATTCTGGTAGAAGTGTGTCAAATTGTCTTATACACTTCTTTATTTGTTAAACTATCACCATGTTGTCAGTAATATACTTAGACAAAGTGTCAAGTTGACTCAAAGAATCCTTATTGTCTACATTACATTTTGGAGCTATCATGTTCAAAATTGGAATTGTGTCATCTATAGCCTTGTATGCTTGTGAGCTACAATTTGTTATTTTTTTTATGGAATCCAAAAGAACTACTGTTACATTGGTTGATTTGAGTCCTACAGTTGAAGAGCCAACATTCTGAATTCCACCGGTGGGAGCAGTATCCTTGCTTATGGTGACCTTTGGTAGGTCAGTATGTGTTTCCATTTCTTTAAGCAAAGGTTTATCTTGTTGAGTTGTTGCCGGTGGCACTAACTCTGTATTAACCTGTTGCCATAATGGAGCCTGTTGCTCTACTTGTTGCTCTATTTGTTGCTCCATTTGTTGATCAGCCCATTGTTCTGCTTGTTGCTCAGTTTTACCAACTGGCAATTTACCTTCTGTGTTATCAGTTACTAGTGGCTCACTAACCATATTCATCTTACCAGTTGTGTCCTTATCTACCACAATGTTAACTTTCTGAGTATCAATGTCTACTATGTATATTAACTTAGAATTTGGATTTGTGTCCTCTTATGGTACATCCATACTCTCATTTGTTAGTTGATCTTCAGTAGTTGTTACCAATGGAGTATCTTGAGATGGTGGGGGAAGATTATCTATTATTTTAATGCTCAGAGGTCCACCAACCTTACCTTTTCCCTTATCCTTGTCTTTCTAATACAGTTTGATAGGTTTAGGATTTCTATACTCTTCCTGTTTTTCTTTCTCTACAAGGAATATATCCCATCCATTTGCAGTTTCCACTGCAACCTCATTCACTCTACCAACCATCAGTGCTATATGCTGGTGTGCAGTTGAGAATACTAACCAGTTAGCTTTAGATATCAAATCATCTATTTCCTTTGGTGAGTTTACAGGATAAACAACAAGTAGTTTTTCCATTTTTATTTTCTTGTCAAGCTCTACAACACCTTGTCTTCTTGCTTCAAGTCTTTTAAATACTTCAGCTGGTAATTCATCCACAACTTGCATCAAGAATTTCTTATAGATATCCAAGTGTAGAATTACACTATTTTCAACTTTTTCCTTGTCATCAACTGATAGTGAATCATACAATTTGTTGATGTTCTTTAGCTTTCCTTCCTCTGTTATTTCATCTAAAAGTCTATCAATTGGAGCAATATTTTGTTGAGTCCTTTTCTTTGGTGTTAACTTTTTCTTTTTAGGAGTTATCTTCTTAGCTGGGGGCCTTATTGCCTCTTGTTTTTGTCTGGTTCTTCTAGGTGAAGGTGTAGATACCGGTGAAGGTTCTTTTTTCCTTACAACTCTTTTAAATGCAACTGGCATATCACTTTCTGAAGAAGTTACTACCGGTGAAAGGTGAGTTTTTGGCTGTAGTGCTTCTAACTCATCTTCAGTGATACTAGTTTGTTTAAGTACATCTTCTTTGATAGCCTTAGCCTACCTTGATCCTCTTCTCATTGTTGCTTCTACCTTCTTTACTCTTTTCTTTTATTGAATTTGATTCTCAATGGTCTCAGCACTGCCAAATACCTCTTCCTTAGATTCCTTGGGTGCTTCCAGAAGGGCTTTTGCATATGTTTCAATTATATGATCATCAATTTCATAACCCATCTCAGTAACCCAAATTGTTCTTGGGATAACTACTTCCATCCAAATCTCATCCTTCTTAATGACAAAACATATTTTATCCTTATATTTATTTACAATTTCTTGTGATAATCTAATTCTAGTGTTCATCTAGGCCTTCAATGCTTGAAAGTATTCATTAATATTCTTTTCTTTGTTTTCACCCATGTTGTTTAGTAAATCAGATAGTTGTTTGCCTACTGATATGTCAAAACCAAGATTCTTGTTACCTATATCGAGCACCTATTTTTTTTATATCTAGCATTAAACAGACAAGTAGGCTACCAAATCTAAATGTCCCCTTTTTGTCCTTCTTGATCTTTCCAAGATTGTCAATTAGTTCATCCTTCAGCTATTCACACACATCTATTTTTGCATTATCATTGATCATTTCATAAGCACTCTTTATGCATAAACTAGAAATTGAATTATCCTGTTTGCATGTGTGGTTTTATAGCCTAGAATCATGCTGATGAATCTGACATTGATGTCAGTTACATCATTCACTCTTAAAGACCTCTGGTCGGATGTTGCACCTATTAGGTTCATCACTAAGTCATTTGGGACCTTCTTTGTCTTGTCAGGTCTATTACCGGTGGAGGATAACCCTCTTACAGCTTTTACTACCTCCTTAGTAATTTTGTGAATCGAATCCAACCAGAAAAATGCACCATGTGCCCTGCTCAATACTATCCTTATAACTTCCTTAGGGAAATTTGGAATGATGAGAATTTCAGTGAATTCTAGGGTTTCAATTATTTTTTGTTCAGGTTTCACATTACCAGAATAATCACAAATTATAGTTTTATACATGTTCTTAATTTCCTTGTCTCCTAATTCTTCTATGTGGCAATGAATATACATTCTAGGGTCTTCTGCAAAAACTACTCCTTTGGGAATTTGAGAAAATGCACTAACATTATCATCCTTCTTAGCTATTTTAGGAACTAACTGACATATGGGCCTAGGGCGTTTGATTACTTCAACTGTGGTAGGGTTTGCTATGAATTTAGGTACAAAAGAAGATGCCATGATTATAAATACCTTTCTCTGCCTTAGGAATGATTGATTGCTGAATTGTTTTGCTTTTTTTCTCAAAATTCCTTAGCTTTGGAAATTTCACGCTCTTCGAATATTTGAATGCTCGGTGAAGTAGAATGGAGCTAAAAACAGTGATTTATAATGTCAATTTGCCAATTACCACATTTAATGCATGCCGGTTAAGTAATCACTTAACTTTATCTATTGGTATAGAAGTATTTTCAACTTCTTACCATCAACTGAGGGAATAGTAGCATGTTTTCACATTTGTTTGCCAAACCCTCAAGGGAATTTTATTCAGTTGGATGAAGAGTCTCCTGCCGGTGGAGTACTATTATGTTCTTCTGGTGGAGGAGTATTCCTTTCAACATTCAGTTCTGATTTCTTGATCCATTGTTTTGAAAATTCATGCTTAACTTCTTCAACATTTTTTTTTCCTTTCAAACTAGGACCTTTGTTATTTACCTATGAAGACTTGCTTCTACAAAATTTAGCAATATCTCCAATTTTATTACATGCATAACAAGTCACATTATTTTTCTGAATAGCCTTTCCATATCCTATGTCGGTTTTTGTTCTGCATTGATTAGATAAGTGTCCAAATCTTCCACAAACATAGCATCTCACATTCATTCTGCAATTTTCAGAATTATGACCAACTTTGTTGAATTTTGAACATTGACCAGTGGGTGTATTAGTATTCTGATAATTTCTATATCTACATTGATTTTCTCTATGACCATACTTATTACAGTTAAAGCATTTTTCATTGAATTTATAAGTAGTGGGTTGTCTTACCAGTTTGCTCCGATCCTGTGTGTTTGCAGTATCAAATCTTTCACCAATTTCAAAGCCAAGTTCACAAGTGTCACCATTAGGTTTTTGATTCTTCAACAATTCACCAAGTTCTTCAAAGATTTTCTTGAATTTCTGTTTGTGTTGATTTGTAGTATCCAGTTCTCTTTCTAAGATTTCTTTTTGTCTCATAAGTTCATTGGAGTCATTTTGTGTGTGCATCAAATCTGTCTTCAACAAGTCATTTTCATAGCTAAGTCTTGTGTTCTCATTTGCAGCATCACTTAGTCTTCTAGTCAAATCTTCTTCATTCTTCTTTCTATCTTCAATTTCCTTACAAAATCTCATAGTCATATCCTGCATCTCATTATTTATTGCCATGTTTTCTTGTTTCAGCTTGCTTACCAGATCACTAAGAGTTTCCTTTTCATCATTCTTATTTTTCATTTTTTCACAAAGTTCTCTTCTCTTGTTTCTTGCAATGGTAAAATTCTCTTGAAGTGCTTGAATAATTTCCTGAGCAGCCTTTAGATCATCTTCAAGTTTGATATTTTTCAACTTTTTTATATCATAGTCTGAGATAGCTGCTTCTAATTGCTTCATCAAGTTTTCCATCTCTACCAGTGTCAAGATCTTCCTCAAGCTATTAGGCTTCTGAAAATAGTGGACCAAGCTCTGATACCAATTTTTAGGATTCCCACAGATACTGAGAGGGGGGGATGAATCAGTGTCTAACCGGTGTATAGATTTTCCTGACTTAAAACATGTAGAGCATATTAATACTGTATATCGGTAAATAGAAAGTAATGCAATAAACAGAGATAAATGCAACCACATGAAAAACACACCATAACATAGTAATTTAACGAGGAAACCCGGTGTGGGAAAAACCTTGGTGGGATTTGTGACCCACAATATTCACTTACGGGCCAATAAGAGAATATTACTGCTACAAGAGGGGCTTGCACATGCAGGAAGGCCAAGTGCGTAGAGCTTACTGCTCAATTACAAAATGGGAAGTCTCACTAACTTACAAAATGGATTATATTAATCCAATGGCTTGTACTACTTCAAAATAGCATCTACTATGCCAGATCCAGTACCGGTTTATAGCTCTACTTCATACATAAACCCTTAAGCTATAATTCGCATAATAGGTCTGCCTTAATTCGGTTAATTACATTCCTCCATAATTACATAATACCTAGAATGCACTCTCTTATAGATAAGAGTCATTTTACAACTTGCCAAGCCGGCTTACAATGATTTTACAATAATAAACAAAGTATATTATTAACAAAATTCTTGTCGGCCTCTATGCCAGTATGCTTCCTTTCACTACCGGTGCTAGTGGTCTGTGTGCCGGTGTAGAATCTGACTTTGCTAGTGCCGGTGTCATAGGATTGTAAGGTTGCCACTTTGATAATTCTAATGAGTGGATTATTGATAGTGGTTGTTCTCACCACATGACTGGTGATTGGAGAAATTTTTTGTCTCTAGAAGAGTATTATGGAGGCGTAGTCCAATTTGGTAATGATGCACCTTGTATGGTAAAAGGTAAAGGGTCCATCTCTCTAAATGGAAAAAGCAGTGTTGATAATGTGTATTGGGTAGAAGGTCTTAGGCATAACCTTTTGAGTGTTTCTCAGTTGAATGATAAAGGACTCACTCTGGAATTCAAAGATGGAGTGTGCAAAATAAAAGGAAAGAGTGGTGAACTGATGGCCACCGGTATGCAAACCAAAGGTAACTTATTTCAGTTAAATACTAATATCAGTCAATGTCTAATGGCCAAGTTTGATGATAGTTGGATATGGCATAGGAGGCTCTGCCATGTAAATTTTGATAACATTGTGAAGGCTAGTAAGATCAAGGTAGTTAGAGGATTGCCTGTGCTGAACAAATAGGAGAATCCTATGTGTAGAGAATGTCAACTAGGGAAAATGTCTTCCTTGACCTTCAAAGGTAAATCTTTCACAATAGATAATTTACTTGATTTTGTGCATACTGATTTATGTGGTCCTATGAAAACTAGGAGTGTTTAGGGAGATAGGTACTTTATGATTCTTACTGATGATTTCTCAAGAATGATGTGGGTCACATTCTTGAAAGACAAGTCTAAAGCTTTTGGAAAGTTCAAATCCTTCAGAGCACTAGTTGAAAAGGAAAACTGTAAAAGAATCAAATGCCTTATAACCGATCAAGGAGGTGAGTTCACTTCTGGAGAATTCAATAAGTATTGTGACGAGAATGGCATCAAGAGGCAACTATCTATCCCCCAGACTCCACAGCAGAATGGCCTAGTAGAAAGGAACAACCGAACTATAGTTGAAGCAACTAGAACAATGTTGATTCAAGGGAAGGTTGCTCACACTTTTTGGAGAGAAGTGGTGAACACTGCAGTCTACACTATGAACTGGGTACTCATTAAGAAAGGTAAGGATAAAATTACTCATGAGTATTGGACTGGTAAAACTCCAATGGTAAGCTATTTTAGAGTGTTTGGTAGCAAGTGTTATATCAAGAGGAGTGAACACCAAAGCAAGTTTGATACAAAATGTGATGAGGGAATATTCCTAGGGTATTCCACCAAGAGCAAAGCTCTCAAGTGTTTTAACGATAAGACTCAGAGAATTGTTGAAAGTATCGATGTTAGAGTTGATGAAACCTCTAAGAAACCTGAGGAAACTGGCAGAGAGCGAGTAGTAGATGAATTGGTTGTAACTTTCTGGGAACTAGTAACAATGCTCCTACACTAGTAGATGCTGATGAAGATGAAGATGAGGATGAAGAGGAAAAGCAAGAGGAATCAACCAAGATCATTCCTAGGTATGTAAAGCTACATCATGATCCAAATCATATCATAGGAGATAAGGATGTAGGAATTCTTAAAAGAAGAAAGGTCAGAGAAAATTCTTGCATGATTTCTGAATTTGAGCCCAAAACAATCAAAGAGGCACATAAAGATGAAGACTAGATTAAGGCTATGGAAGAGGAATTTGACTGGATAGAAAATAATGGTAAATGGTCTTTGGTACCTATACTTGAGCATAAAAATGTTATTGGCACCAAATGGGTTTTTAGAAACAAGTTGAATGAAGATGGCACAATGGTAAGAAACAAAGAAATATTGGTATGTAAGGGATATGCTCAAGAAGAAGGAGAAGACTATGGAGAAACCTTTTCTCCAGTAGCTAGATTGGAAGGAGTTCAAATGCTTCTTGCATTTGCAGCCTTCAAAGGATTCAAAGTATACCAGATGGATGTGAAATCTGCATTCCTTAATGGAATACTAGAAGAGGAAGTCTATATAGAGCAACCCGATGGGTTTGCCCTATCAGAAGACAATGATATGGTGTGTAGGATACATAAAGCCTTCTATGGATTGAAGCAAACACCTAGAGCATGGTATGAATGTTTACACTCACATCTTGTGAAGATTGGATTTGAAAGAACAAGTGAAGATAGCAATATCTATCTGAAGTTAGAAGGAGATCAGATTTTGATATGTGAAGTGTTTGTTGGTGACATTATTTTTGGTGGAGATGACAAGATGAGCCATGCATTTGTAGATGAGATGAAGAAGGATTTTGAGATGTCACTAATCAGAGAGATTAAGTTCTTCATTGGACTACAAATTCAACAAATGAAAGATGGTATCTTTATCACTCAGTCCAAGTATGTCAAAGAGGTGTTGAAGACCTTTGGCATGGAAGATAGTAAACTGGTTGGTACACCGATGATGACCAGTTGTAAATTGTCAAAAGAAGATGACTCAGCGTTGGTGAATGAGAAGGATTACCGGTCAATGATTGGTAAGTTGCACTATGTAGTACACAACATACCGGAAATAGCACATGTAGTGGGCATTGCTGCATGTTTCTAGAAAAGTCCAAGAGAATCCCACTTGGTAGCAGTCAAGTGGATTCTTAGATATTTGAAAGGAACTATAGTTTATGGATTGTAGTATCCACACAGTAATGATTTCAATCTCAAAGTGTGTATAGATGTCGATTGGACTGGTAATGTGGATGACCAAAAGAGCACAACTGGTGGTGCATTCTTTCTTGGTGGTAGACTAGTCTCATGGATGAGAAAAAAATAGAGATGTATCTCTTAGTCTACAATAGAAGCAGAATATGTAGCAACATTTATGAATTGTACTCAGATAATTTGGATGAAGCATGTATTAAGTGGTTTCAAATTCCCTGTATCTCAACTGGTGAGTATATTTTGTGACAATACAAGTGCAATTAATATTTCTAAGAATCTGGTATTGCATGCTAGAACCAAGTACTTCGAGCTCAAGTATCATTTCTTGAGGGAGAAAGTTTAGAACAAAGAGGTTGTATTGGAACATGTTTCTAGTAAGGAGCAGTTAGCAGATATATTCACCAAGCCCCTATCGAAGGCTACATTTACCTATTTAAGAGGTGAATTAGGGGTGCTGCCCCTTCAAGAGGTGAACTAAAGGTATATGCTCCACATCAGTCAGGTATTGCATTGTCAAACCTTTTTAGGATTGGTGTGTTGAAGGATGCTAATCCTCAGGGGGAGCAACATAATGGAACATGGATGTTTGTGCCTCCACTTTGGCATTGTTGTCAAAGGGGGAGAAGATGTGAAGTAGAAAATATATCTATAGTTTTGAAGACATAATATGGAAGAGATTGGGGAGAAGATGCGAAGTGGAGAGATATCTTTCTATATTGCCATCAATACCAAAGGGGGAGATTGTTGGCATATGTGCAAAGTTGGATGACATGCTGATATTGTATGTTGTCATTGATGTCAATATGTTGAAGTATGAACTGGTATATTAAAGAAAGCAAACTAGCAAGAGAACTAGTATGATGCTATGAAGTGAACCGGTATGATGATGTGAACTGGTATATGTGAAAAGGTGAACTGGTATATGGAAAGTTTGTATGGGGGTTTCATTTGATATGAGTACCGGTTGGTAGTCTCAGCTTCAGGGTTTCTAGTTGATGCATTTCAAGTCTATGTGATTCAACCGATGACATCCTATGATGAGTTAGCATTGAAATGAAGATCAGATCATGTTGCCACATCAGCCTTATGCGCATGAAGGATTTCCTTGAGGATCTTGCATGAAGAAGATTGATTCTATCTACCTTGGGAATGTGCGATGTCTCAGTAAACAGTGTTGAGTGCATGATGGGTTATCAGCTTCTAGAAGCAGTGAAGAATGAACGATGGATAACATCTTGAGATTTGTTCAAGATTGTCCTACACTATGCAATATGATTGAATGGTCAGGATTGGATCGACTGTATTGTTAACCTAGATGCTTGGGGTTTTAGGTTTTGGCTACCAACCTAATTGTTGTCTATAAGGTCGATGATGATTTGCATTGTGAAGTTGTTGGAAAATGTTATGTGTGTATCCAAGTGAAGAGATACTTGATTCTTGCCAGATCGGTGTAGTGAGTAGAGATCTATAGAGTGTGATTGCAGAAGTATAGGAATTGAAGTGGATCTACCTTGGCATTAAGTGCTATTATCAGATTAGTGTATTACCTGTTGACTTCTAACCATTTCAGCAGTCGGAAAATCCCTTTACCGAGTAGCTTTAACAGGCTTTTTGTAAATCCTTTAACAGGGTGACTCAAAATCATTGATTTCTTCAAATCCTCTTGCGAGGTAGCCTTTAATAGGGTTTTAACCTCTAATTGGGTATTTAGCCATTCCTTAACCAGGTGATCCCTAGAAGGATTGGTTCCTAGCAAAACTTGTTTTAAAGTCCTTAACTGGACTAGGCTCCTAATAGAGCTAAATTCAAAAGAGTTCAAGAACAACTTGTGGGTATTCATCCCCACCTTGGATTTTCCCATTTGGGTTTCCACGTGAAAAATAAGAGTGTCATGTGTGATGCTTTTTCATGTGATGATTAGTGTTTTCTGTTAAGCGGTAAAGCATGATGATCTAGTGGTCATTATATTTATGATGTATTACTTGTTTATGCATATGGGAGAAGTGGAAATGAGATATTAGGTTTAGTGAAGATCTAAGTGCTACCAGTTTATGTCTTTCATAGTCATACTGTGTTTTACCGATAGTGCCCTGATTTAGATCGGTGATGTTGTTTACCAGTTAGTGCAGTCTTTGCAGTTTATGTTGTTAAAGAAGTTTTTGTCTATACTAATTCACCCACCCCCCCCTCTCGGTATCTATTGAGTATTTAATATTTATCATTATTCATCAAGTGGGAGATGTAGGATTTTGCAAGTGGGTGGAGGGTAATTTTAATTAAAATAAATTGCTTTATTTCAATAAAAATAGATGCAAGTGGGGCTTTTAAATAAATTAGATTTATTTATTTGAAGTGAACAATTTAATTAAATGTAAATTTAATTAAAATGAGTAGAAAGGGGATTTAATTAAATAAAGTGATTTATTCAATTAAATGATATGAAAGGCCTATGTGAATTTAATAAAATAAATTGAATAACTTATTTAATCAAATAGATGAATGTGAATGCTTTAATTAAATTAAATTTAATTAAATAGAGGAATGAGAATAAAATGTATTAAATATGTACTTAGGAAAGTAGTCATTTTTATACATCTACATAGTCTCAGTGTCATAATTTGATCTCAAATTACAGAGACCAGGGTGTGGCGCCTAGGCATAGGACTAGGGCATGGTGCCTTGATCCCTAGGGTTTTGCAACTTTATGTGGCAGATCTACATTTTAGGCCCCCAAGACCCCAGATCCAGAATGTTAGCTTCCAATCAAGACAAAGACCAAGGTGCTCAACACCCTGGTCTTGCCCAATCTGCATCAGATTTCAGCAGTAGATGCACCTGTGTTCATCCATTTTTGAGTCCTGCTTTCGGTATCTCAGCTTCAATTTAGATAAAATCTACATTTTTTAGTTTATATGTACTTCATATCCTATTTTATTGCATAGTTGATTGTTGCATCATATTTTATATATGTACTATTTATTACAATAAATTAATAGAACCCCTAAGAGATATGCTTTGACTCTCTCTTCCCTTCAAGAAGTAGTCAAATTGAGATATCTCCCTAGGCTCTTTTGTATTCCAATGTGTGCACATGAGAGTGGGATCAGGTCTTAGTTACTTGGTTCCATTTTTATCTCCATAATTTGTGTACAACCATTGCTTATGATCTGATTAATTAGAAAAAAATAGGTTTTAAGGACTTGAAACCTTTAACAAAAGGAGCATAAAATAGATCATTAAAAAGCGTCCAGTCCTACTAGGAACAACTTACAAAATGACTGGAAATAAGACCAATCAACTAAAAGGACAACAATAGAAAGGAACATCAAAGAAAAAAAAAATAGAGAAAAAACAACATAACTTATAAGACTTAAGGAGATCTATTGCCTTATTCACCAGTTGGTCATAGTTTGCTGCAATACCTTTGAGTTCTTCCATGTCCTTTTTTATCTTCTTCTCCTTCTTTTTACCTCTGGTCCTTGTTCTAGATCCTTGCACTTCTCCCATGCCTTCAATGTCAAGATCAATCTCTAGGGAGTCCTCCTCCTCCTCTAGTTTGCTGATGAGGATTTTTATGTTGCCACCTGAGGCCTTCAGTATGTTTAAGCTTTGTTCTGCAATCAATACTTTTAAGGCATTCCTCAATTTAGTTGTCTTTTTTTATCAGTTTCCACCATTCTTTGATCCATAACATTATCATTAGTTTTTCTCTCAGTCGGGTATTTCTCAATTTTCTCAAACCTGGGGTTGAAGGAGTCTCTAATCTCTTCAACTCTGGCAACAGTTTGCATCAAATCCTCAACATATTCTGCCATAGATTTGCCTCTACCAATACTGATAGTTTCCAAGATTTGGACTCTGTGGTTAAACTTCTTATTGTCCTCCACAACTTTCTTGTAGCTGGTAATTAGCCAATCAATGGTGTCCACAAAACCTTTCAAACCCTCCATAGGAGGATTTGAGGAGGGTGTTTTCTCACCATAATTATCTCGTTCCTTTTTGGAGATGTCACCAATAGTGATTTTATCAAATTTTCCATCAATCCTCTATTCAAAACCTTCCCCAATGGTCTCCTCCTCCAAATTCAGGCTGACTTTCAGATTCTTTCTCTGCACTTGTTCCTCCATAACATTGACTTCCTATCTCTTTTGTTTATTCCTAGTATGAATAGAAATTTTGGTTTTCTTCTTCCGAGGAGATTGGGGTTCCTCCTCAGAATCCTCAGAGACCTCTTCCTCCAAGAAGGAGCTAATCTGGAGAACTTTATCTTTTAATTTTTTCTTACCCTTTGAGGAGGAAGGCCTGATACTCACATGTTTTCTTTTCTTGCCAGTTTCAGCTTCAGAGTTATCCAAACTATCCTCAGATTCGCTCATCAAATCACTATCTGACTCCTCGCCAATAGAAAAAATAGAATCTGACCCTTCCTCCTTAGACTCAGAGATAGAAGGCTGAGGGCTGGCAATTCGGTTGGCTTTTAGGTGGTCATAAATTAATACCATAAGACCTTGATGCATGGCTATATCACCCTTAGGGTTCTCTTTATGGGCCTTAATGGTAGAATTCATAGAACACAATAGAAAATATGGAATATTAACTTTTTCATCATACCTAAAATGGTTCAACAAAACAAAATGGTAGCCATACACTTTTGTGAATCTACCATCCAAAATAACATAGTACATTATAGAAAATAAGACCTCCCTCCATGGCTTAATGAATTCCCTAGGTGGATAGTAACTTTTACTTAGCTTAACCATGCACTTTTTCTCCTTTGTCGTTTCAAGATATCTTTTGATGGCCTCCTTGCTCAATTTTTTGTCTCTGTAGTAATTGCTTCCTTCCCTGTGGAGACCCGTGACCTGAGCAATGAGGTCTTCATCTATGGAGATTAATTGATCTCCCATCTTTAGATTATCCTTTCTCTAGTTTTTACAGAATAAATTAGTAACTATGGCATCCTGCCCATGGAGCCTCTCCATAAATTTAGAAAACCTGCCCTTCTACAAAATGTTCTAGATAACCTCCTTTTGCTTCCACTCCTTGCAGTTGTTGGGTTCATAGCAATGCCTATGTCCTCCCATTTTGTCACTTTTCAGAACAAAAGGTCGAGATTTGCAAAGAACTTTAGGCAAGAAATTTCTTGAAACTACCAAATATATCCAAAAAATGTGGGAAGAGATAGCTTATATCTTGTAATAAATGGTACTGGCATTATTATAATTGTTCATAGCACTCCTATTAATCCATTTCATTATTATTTTGTACACTAATGATCTTTGGGGTACTATTATATCCATCCTTAAAAATGATTGATCTGACGTCACCAAGGAGGCACTCTTCTCCCTTCTATGTAATCATTTTTTCTTGATTGACCATCACATTAGCTGCCCAGTCAGCTGAACCATTAGCTTCACGATAGATATGAGATATGAATCATTTCTCAAAAGTGTTGATGAGATCTCTTGCAACCTTTATAATATTATTAATAGTCCAAGAAGGCTTAGAGATTCCCTTTAGGCATTTGATGATGTTATTAGAATCCCCTTCAATCCATAGACAAGGACAGTTCCATCTTTTGGCTAGGAGAATACCTTGGAGTGCAGCCATTGCTTTTACCTTGTGGTTAGTTTTTCTCCCTATAGGAACAACAATCATTTCCTTACAATTACCATTTTCATCTCTAAGGATTGCACCACATATTGCAGGGCTAGGATTTCCTTTTGTAGCACCATCGAAATTGACTTTGAGCCAACCATGTGGGGGAGTTTGCCTTCTAGCTTCTAGTCTTTTATTTAGTTTGGGATCAGAACTACCAACACTCTTCAAATTCCAAGAACTTAATATGTGAGTTTCCATGGGGTTGGCAAAAATGCAAGGATCCCCAATGATTCCAATGTTCTCCACAATAACCCATTGAATTTTTTGGAAAAAAACATCATGGGTGAGAGAAGTGTCCCTAAAAATATGGTTGTTTCTTTCTTTCCATATCCCCCATAGAATGTGAGAGAGAGATAACTGCCACAAAGATCTCAAAAAGGGGTTAGACTAATGATACTTCCAAGAATGGAACAATTCACTAATAGTGTTAGGAAACACCCAATCAATACAAAAATTCTTAAGAAATTTTTCCCAAATTGAAATAGTAAAGGAATAGTGGATAGCTAAATGGTCCATAGACTCTTCCTCCTTAAGACATAGAGCACATCTATTAGGGAAAGAAAAGCCTCTACCCTTAATATTATCTAAGGTCAAGATTTTATTTTGAAGGATAGTCCAATAAAAAAAGTTGATTTTAGGGATAAGACCCTTTATTCAAGCTTTAGACCAAAAAGGATCCTCTGAAGGGGCAGGGGAAAGAACACCATAATTGAAGAAATGGTGATGTTGCCTTTAGGTTCATATTTTCAAATAAGGGAGTCTTCCTCTTTGTTCAGCCAAGTAGAAGAAAGATGGTTCTTAAGATTGATAAGATCCAGGTGAATACTTTCAACGTTCTTCCATTTATCACCTATCTAATACCCCTCAACCAAAGGGCCAAAGATTCTAATACAGGGGGGGGCATAAGGGGCCCATTCAGGGATATCAATTAGAGATTTATTGAATAGCCAAGGATCTTCCCAGAATCTTACTTTCCTACCATTGCCAACTTTCCATATAACCCCTTTCGCAATGTTGTCTTTACACTTAGAGGCATGATTCCAGATATGAGACCCATTCATACTAAAATCAGAATTTATAAAGAGGGAAGAGAAGAAGAAAAAAGAGAGTACTTACTTCTCCAGATTTTATACCATTCACTATCAGAGTGGAACAGTCTCCACACTTGTTTAGACAAGAGAGCTTCATTGAGGGTCCAGATTCTTCTCAGGCCCAAGCCTCCTTTACTTTTCAGTCTGCACACCTTATCCCAAGCCATGAGAGACATTCTTTGATTTTCCTCAACCCTTGACTAGAGAATTTTTTTTTGTATTTTCTCAATTACATCAAAATACTTAACTAGACTTCTGAAGAGGCTAAGGGCATAAATAGGTATGCTTTGAAGAGAAGCTTTTAGGAGTTGGAGCTTTCCAGCCTGACTTAAGATGGAAACTTTCCATTTTGAAATTTATTTACTAGATAACTCCAAAAGGAATCAGGTGGTGCAATGCCCAAAGGGAGGCCTAGATAAGTGGTAGGAAGATCAACAATCTGATATTCCAAAATTCTGCTAATTCTATCTTGTCTTCTCTCAAGATTATTGATGAAAAACTCTTCGATTTTAATTCAATTGATAAATTGGACAGAAGCAGAAGAAAACTTAAATAAGGTGTCCTTAAGAGTTCTAGCTTCTAAGATGATTGAGTCCCCCATGACAATGGTGTCGTCCACAAACTATTGGTGGGAGCAAGTATGATCAATTGAAGAAGGTTGGAGACCCTTGAAAATTCCTCTCATCACCATACTTTCCATAGACCTACCAAAACATTCAGCCATAATTATGAAGAGGATAGGAGAAATGGGATCCCCTTGTCTCCATCCTCTATAGGCTTGAAAGAAGGTGGAGGGAAATCCACTGACAAGAACAACAAAGGAGGCAAAGGTAATAAGCTGTTTGAAGAGGTCCACACATTTGGTAGAGAAGCCATAAGCCAATAGAACCCTCACAAGGAAAGACCAATCCACCCGGTCATAGGCCTTAGAGAGATCAAGCTTGAGGATGAAACCCTATTTCTTAGCCGTAACAAGAGAATGAATATTCCCATGGATAGTTATGATGGAATCAAGGATTTGTCTTCCTGGCACAAAACCATTTTGTTGATGATTAATCAGAGAAGGAAGGACGATCAAGAGTCTAGAAGTGAGGACCTTAGAAATAATCTTATAAAAAGAATTGCATAAGTTGATTGGCCCGAACTTATCCATGGAGTCAGCACCTTGAATTTTTGGGATTAAAGAAATTAAGGTACCATTGATCTCTTTCAAAAGTCTTCTAGCCCCAAAAAATTCTTTGACCCCATTGAAAACATCTTTCCCAACAATATCTGAGAATTCTTGGAAGAAGAACATGGGGAAGCCATTAGGTCCAGGAGCTTTATTACCATCAAAATAAAAGACAACATTTCTAATCTTCAGGTTTGAAGGTATTGAAGAAAGGGAGGCATTCATTTGCTCATCAATGAGGCAAGGAATATTCTAAAGGAAAGAACTTTGAGCATCTACATCCTGTCTATGATCCCTACAAAGAAGATCAGAAAAGAATATTTTGGCCTCATATCTTATCTCATCCTCCTTAACCAACTCCCCATTGTCCACAACTAGTTTTGTGATCCTGTTTGTCGCTTTATGTTTGATAGTCGATATATGAAAGAATCTTGTGTTCTTATCTCCTTCCTTTAGCCAGATACATTTTGATCTCTACTTCCAAAAAGTTTCATCTTTAGCAATGAATTCATGGTATTTTTTGAGAATCTCATTTTCTTTAGCAATTGACACAGTAGAGAAACCATCCTGCTGAATTTGGACTTGTATTTTATTGAGGTCTTCCTGAATTTTTCCTTTGGCCTCAAAAATATTCCCAAAGCTGGATTTGTTCAAAAACCTTATGTTTTCTTTGATACTTTTGAGTTTCTTCACAACTCTATACATAGCAATGCCCTCAACTTTAATGTTCCACCATTCCTAAATTTTAAGGGTAAGATATGGATGAAGAGTCCACATTTTTTCAAATCTAAATGGAAAGTGCCTTATTCTATCTATTGGGTCAGCATAAAATGTTATGGGATAATGGTCACCCTACCCAGATGTGGGCAGACATGGAACAGTAATAATGTCTATACCAGTCATCAGAAATAAGAGCCCTATCAATGCGAACATGAATAAGGTCATTTCCAATCCTCCTGTTAGTCCAAGTGTAATTGAATCCCTGTATCTCCACATCATTGAGAGCCTAAGTCTTTATAAAATCCATGAGGGCCAGTCTACTTCCCAGTTGAGAGGGAATTCCACCAAATTTTTCCTCCTCTCTCAAAGGAGTGTTGAAGTCTCCCATGACCAACCAACTAAGATTCTTTAAGTTGTCGCTTATTTCCATAAGTTTTTTCCAAAAATTGCTTCTAGCTTTCAAGGTATTAGGAGCATAAATGCTAGTGAGGACTTATGATGTTCCATCTTTTAAGTTCACAAATTTTATGTAAGAGAAGCTATTTTCTTGAATCAGAACATGACCTTTAACACTATTGAGATTCCAAATATTTGCAATGCCTCCAGAGGCACCTTCCAAGCTACCACCATTGATGCTCCCATATTTAAAGAACTTCAGAGGTTAAACCTTTTCTCTACTCATCTTAGTTTCTTGAATAAGAAAAATGTCAGGTTTACTATCCCTTATCATATTCCTAATAATATCATGCTTGTGGGGATTATTTAGTCCCCTTATATTCCAAGAGATAATCTTCATAGGTACTTACCAAATCGTAACTCCTTCAAAGTCTTCTAAGTCCCATCTGCTATGTTCTTGTTGGCCTCCTTGTCTCTAACTTTGTGGTTTTAAGGTCGTCTTGGGGAAGAGGAAACATACCCAACATCAACTTGAGCAATTTTGCTAGACTTAATTAATTGGGAAGCCGAGGGAGTGGATCCTTTCTTGTTCCTATATTTTGGTATTTTCTAGTCAACTTCTTTCTCAAGAGCTGCTTCAGGGTTAGTGAGAATTATAGAAATTTCTTCTTCATTACCCCAATTAGGAGATCTAGAATCATGTGAAGCACTATTGACTATTTTAGAAGTTTGGTCTAAATCCAAAAGGTTCATACCCAATATAGAACATTTCTGGGCTTCTTGCATTTAAGAGCTGATCAAAAGCGAGGAAGAGTTAGTCTTTTCTTCTTGAGAGCTAGTGATCTCCCTTTCCTCAGGTTGATCCTCTTTATTGGGCACTTCCTTACTGGATAAAGTATCAACAATTACCATCTCAGCTATTTCTTTTGACGATTCAAGTTGTTCTTTGAATTCCTCTATTCGGGTCTACCCTACCAGGGGGTTGTCTAATTTCGTTAACTCCTTCCTTAGGACTTCCTGAGTGGGGGGATTAGAGATAGAGGTTGAGGATACCACTTCCTTATTTTCCCCCAAGGGTCTAAAGAAGTTATTATCAACAAAGTGAGCTTCCTTATTTTCTAGAGTTTTTGACTTGCCATACCTTTTTTTCTAGAGCCTTTATACTTTCAACTGAAGGTTTGGCTTGCTTGAGCTCCCCTTTAGGCTTGAGAGGACAAGATTTAGCCCAGTGACCTAATTTATTGCAATGAAAACAAGAAAATGGGATGGATTTATATTCTATCTGTTGTTTCCACATTCCCAACTTTGACACTATGTCTATCTATTCCGACATATCTGCTTCATGACATATACCTACACAAACTCTAGCATGAGTAAGCCTCCTTTTTGAAGTTGTGACTGGGTCTATTGAGAGGAGCTCACCAAAGGAGCTTTCTATTCCTGAGAAAATGCTTTTTGCCCAATAATCAAGAGGCAGACCTGGTAATTGAACCCAAATTGGGACTTGCACAAGAAGTGAATCATTCATGTTTAGATTCAGATGCCATTTCTGAAGAACCAAAGCTGTCTTTCCAACCATCCAAGGACTACCATAGAGAATCCTTATTTTATCTTCTTCACATGAGAAAGAAAAGGTAAGGAGGCCTTTCAGCAAAGCCAATATTTCAACATTACCTTTCAAAACCCATTTTTGTTTGACATAAGCCCTTACAACTTCAATGTTTGGGCATGGACCCATGAACTTGCCTACCAAGGAGTTCAACATACTACTAATATTATGATCCAGAACTAAGTCGGGGATAGAGATAGAGAACTTACCACCGGTAGGGTTAGATATATTCTTGACGGGGGGTAAAGAAGATTTTCGAGATGGCCATGTTCCAAAGAGGGATGACCATTTTCTAGATTTGATTCCATTCTCCAAGGCCTCTTCACAAGGGCTGGACCCCCACTCCCCTTGTGATTCCAGAACCCATTTTCTTCTCTGGCAGAGTACCATCAGCCTGCAAAATATCATCAGGCTTTTGATAGTTCTGATACTTAATATAAGTACAGATCCAATAGCCAACAAGATGAGAGGGCGGGGTGAATCATACAAACTTAATCATCCATAAAAACATCAGATTCAACCTCGGTAACACATATATCAGTCATATAACCAAAAATTGTCAAACATGCAAACTCAAAAGCATATGAACAATATAAACCTCATAACACCAGATTTAACGTGGAAACCCAAATAGGGAAAAATATTGTGGGATTTCGGACCCACTAAGAAATATACTCTTCTAGAGTATGCTCGGTTAAAAGCAAATCCTGTTAAAGATTACAAACACATTGCTAGATGTGGCCCGGTTAAGGGATTTCCCTCAGATCTGTTAGGATCTTCACTTTGTTAGAAGTGACCTTGTCAAAGCATTTCAAACACTCAATCAGAATGTCACCTTGCTAGAGGATTTACATATAAGATTGTTAAGTCCACTCAGTTAAGAGATTTCCTGTCACTTTCACAAAATAATAGTAATAAAAATCTATCTGCAACTTCACATCTAAAATGCTAAAGAAGATTCCTATTTGTTCAATACAATCTAGACATAGAACTAATCTTGTCTATCTGCTGGGCATCAATACTCTAGTATTCTAACAGGTCTTCAAGCTTTTGTGCTCAGTAATCACTATGTAGCATCCCTGTGCATACACTTGCCCGCATCCATTGTTTATCAATAGTTTCCTATTTATAAACAATCTTCTAACCGCTTAATCTCATTGATCACATTTCCCATGATCAATCATAGCCATCAGATCTTCAATCTTGTCCAAGTTCAGTGTATCTTTCAATTTGAAAACATTTTACCCCACCTTGGAACTTGTGTTAGGGTAATACAGTTCAATCTGAGCTGTAGATCTTCTTGCCAACTTTCCATTGCCTTAGATTCATTAACAAACTTACTTCAATGGCTTACCAATCATTGATCTGCTCCAGCTCATTAGCATCATTCATTAAATATCACATGTAAACATTTAATGCATTCTTTTATAGCTCGATTACAACTCGGTGAATACTAAACTTCACTCAGTAGACATTCTGCCTTCATTAACCGATTGCGATAACCTTAGGGTTCACTGACTAGGTTCCTTAGGGTTTACCGACTAGGTTCCTTGATAACATAGTATAGTATTAACCTTTACATTTTACAACATATGTATGATGTTAAAACAATCTAAAACATCAAGATCTCATCATTATCTAACTCGGTAGAGTTACCCATTGAATAACTTATCCCCTTATTCATGATATTCTTTCCTGTGTCTTTACCAACTTCTTTATAATCTTCATCTCATACTTCTCAAGATATGGCAACATCATACTGAATTAGAAAATCAATTTCTTGACATCAATGACAAAATAATAATATCAAGATAGTAAAACATCTTTAATCAATTATGTCCATAATCATCAACAACCTTCTCAATATCCTTATTGAAATGTGAACAATCTTTCATTGTCTGTTATAATGCAATATTGCCAACAATCTCCCCCTTTGGCATTGATGGCAAAACCAATTGATTTGACTTTTAAAAGATTCAGATTGCTGCGATTCTGAAATGCTGAAATGCTCTCCCCCATACATTAGACTTCTCCTCTGTTTTCAGTCTTTATTTCAATCTATAGTCTTCTCTTAGTCTTCTCAAGTCTTCTACCCCTTTGGTAGATCTTCTCCCCCATAACAGTCTTCTCCCCCTTTGACAACAATGTCAAAAAAAATAGAACTAAAACATAATTTCTTTCTATAAGAAGTTATTTCCTGTTGTTGTGTATCAACTGAGTCTCGGTCAGAGTATTTGTCTTCAATTCTTGTTCCCTATATCATTCTCTATATTATTCCAGTATTAATTCTAGTAGACTTTCAGAAAAACATTCTAAAGTGTATCACTCCAGCATCAACTCTCCAAAAGATATTCAATAGAGTCATCGAATTTATGCTTTCATTGAACTCGTTCAGTGAGTAGAAGGTAGGGGTAGGACCCCTAACTTACTTCTGAGATATTCAAAAGTGTCCTTTCATAGTGGCTTGGTGAAGATATCTACTATTTACTCCTTTGTGTTAACATATTCCAACACCACTTTCTTCTCTTGAGCTTCTTCTCTAAGATAATGATATTTGATAGATATGTGCTTTGTCTTAGAGTGCATACCAGGATTCTTTGAAATATTAATGACACTAGTATTGTCATAGAATATAGTTACTAGCTCAATAACTTTCTCATTTATACCTTCCAATAGTTGTTTGATACATCCAATGTTGGTACAGTTCAGTGCTGCAGCAACGTATTCAACTTCTGCTATTGACTGAGAAACACATCTTTGTTTCTTGCTAAGCCAACTCACTAGTCTTTCTCCTAAGAAGAATGCTCCTCCACTTGTGCTTTTCCTGTCATCAATGTTGCCTACCCCATCAGCATCAGTATAAACTTTCAAATCAAAATCATTTCCTTTCTGATATACTAAGCCATACTCTTCAGTGCCTTTTAAGTATCTGAAAATTCTTTTGATTGATGTCATGTGTATTTCCTTAGGATTTGTAGAGAATCTTGCAACAATACCTACTACATGTGCTATATCTGGCCTACTGTGAACAACATATTGCAACTTTCCAATCATGGATCAGTAGAGTATCTCATCAAGAGATGTAGATTCATCATTCTTTGATAGTTTACAGTTGGTAGTCATAGGAGTACTTACTGGTTTTGAATCCTCCATTCCAAATTTCTTCAAGATTTCCTTTATGTACTTGGATTGGGTAATGAAAATCTCATTTTTTATTTGCAGTATCTATAAACCTATAAAATACTTTATCTCACCAATTAATGACATCTCAAATTCTTTGCTCATTTCATTTCCAAAGTTCTTGCATAAAGAGTCATTTCCACAAAATATAATATCATCAACAAATATGGCTGAGATTAGTATTCCATTTTCATCATTCTTCATGTACATGTTGTTGTTCTCACTTGTCCTTATAAAACCAATCTTAATCAAATAAGAGTGCAATCTTTCATACCATGCTCTTGGTGCTTGTTTTAGACCATATAAAGCTTTGTTCAATTTGCATACTTGATCTTTATTATTGTCTTCAACAAATCCTTCAGGTTGTTCAATGAAAACTTCTTCTTCTAATATTCCATTCAGAAATGCAGATTTGACATCCATTTGATATACCTTGAAGTTCTTGAAAGCAGCATATGCCAACAATGTTCTTACTCCTTCAAGTCTAGCAACAGGTGCAAAAGTCTCACCATAATCAATTCCTTCTTCTTGGGCATAACCTTTGCAAACTAGCCTTGCTTTGTTCCGAATGACCTCACCTTTTTCATTTAGCTTGTTTCTGAAGATCCAATTTGTACTGATTACATTTTTGTCCTTCGGTCTTGGGACCAGTGTCCATATGTCATTCTTCTTGATTTGATCAATCTCTTCTGTCATAGGATTTATCCAATCTTCACTATTAAATGCCTCTTTCACTATTCTCGGTTCAAATTCAGATATCAAACATGTGTTCTGTCTTAGTTTGTTTCTTGTCATCACTGGATCATCCTGATCTCCTATAATCTGACTTGGTGCATGGTGTCTTTTGACATACTTGGCTAATACAGGCTCGGTAGGCTCTGTATGATCTTCTTCATCACTCGATAACTAGATATTTTCTTCATTTTCTTCAATAGTTATCTCGGTAGAACTTCTCGGTTGCACATAGACAAATTCATCATAGTCTTCTAGTTCTTTGGAATTTCCTTCATCATTTCTTTCTGCAAATTCATCAATTTTCACATTTGTACTTTCTACTATTTTGTTAGATGATTTGATTAGACATTTAAATGCTTTGCTTCTGGAAGAATATCCTAGAAATGTTCCTTCGACACTTTCTGATCAAACTTGTCATTCCTATCATCTTTATGAACATAGCATTTACTTCCAAAGATTTTAAAATAACTTGCATTAGGTTTCTTGCCATACCAGATTTCATAAGGTGTCTTCAAAGTACCTTTCTTCAATTGAACTTGATTCAAGGTGTAAACATCTATGCTTATTGCTTCTCTCCAAAATGTTTCTGGAACCTTCTTCTCAATCATCAGTGTTCTAGCACAATCCACAATAGATCTGTTTCTTCTTTCAGCTATTCCATTCTGCTATGGAGTTCTCGGTGCAAAGACTTGTCTTTTAATACCATGATCATTGCAAAACAGGTTGAACTCATCAGATGTGAACTCTCCTCTATCTGATCTAAGATATTTCAGTTGTCTTCCTGTTTCATTTTCAACTCTAGCCTTGTACCATTTAAACATTTGAAAAGCTTATGATTTTTCTTTTAAAAACATTACTGACATCATCCTTGAATAATCATCCACAAATAATATGAAATACTTATCACCATAATAACTTTGAACTTTCATAGGACCACAAAGATCAGTGTGCACAAGATCTAAAACTCCCTTAGAAGTGTAGGACTTACTTGTAAAGCTTGATCTTGTCATCTTACCCATCTGGCATCCTCAGCACATAGCATTCTTAGGTTTTTCAAGACTCGATAGACCTCTTACTCAGTGCTTCTTACTTATTTTGATCAAATTATCAAAATTAACATGACAAAACCTTTTATGCCATAACCAAGTATCATCAATATTTGCATGTAAACACTTATTGTGAGTTGAGTCAAGGTGAAATGTATTACCTTTTGTTTGTGTCTCGGTAGCAGCTAACTTTCCATTCTTGTCATGAACTTTGACAATTCCTTTCTGAAATTCTATTTGGTAACCTGTGTTGTTTAGCTGTGCTACACTCAACAAATTGTATTTCAAACCTTCAACCCAATAAACATCATTGCATCTTTCATTATCAAGAAGTGTTATGGATCCTTTACCTCTTACTGGACATGGTGCATCATTACCAAATCTAACATAGCCTCCATCATAATCTTTTAACATAACAAACTTGTGTTTATCTCTTGTCATATGATGTGAGCATCCACTATCTATAATCCAAGAATCATTAGTGTTTATGTGAGATATTAGGGCTTTTTCTTCATACCTTTCTTCATCCGATCCATCCTTGATAGCCACATAAACAACTTCCTCTGTATCGGTCTCATCTGATTTATCATCGTCAAATTCCTCATCAATAATTAAGCATGTCTTTCTATCTCTTCTTCTGAAGTCTCAGTGTCCTCTGTAATGATTATCTTTTTGTCTGTCATCTCAATAATCTCTCTTTTCAATGAAATCTTTGTCAGGATAGTTAGAAGCCATATGTCCAATCTTATCACAATTGAAACATTTCAAAGGTAGTTTTCCTTTATACTTACCTTTGCCTCTTGGTAATATTTTGGCCAATAGTGCTTCAAACTCTTCTTGCTTTCTAATTTCTTCATACAGTTTGTGTACCTCCTCCACGTTCTTCTGAAATCTTTCACTTGCTCCAATATGATCTCCTTTAGAGTACTTATACTTTCTTTCATTGTAATCATTAGATTCATTCAGATGAAAAGAACTAAATGCAGATTCAACCCTATTTACCGATGACCCACTGTTATCAAAATTACTTAACTCAAATGCATGTAGCTTACCAATAGTAGCATCCAAGGAAACTAGCATATTAGGTACAGGCGTCAATTCATTGATTGTAGAGACTCGGATTGCATAGGCAGGTAGAAGGGTTCTTAACAACTTACTTGTCACATCCTTTTCTTCAAAAGTTCCTCCTGCTCCTTTGATTTGATTTACAATCTCCTTTAGTCTTGTACTGTATTGGGTTATGTTTTCACCTTCATTCATCCTCATAGATTCAAGTTGTCCTCTTAAACTATCTACTTTTGCTCTTTGAACATGTTCATCTCCTCCATATATAGATATGAGCTTAGTCCACATTGCCTTTGCATCAGTACATCCTTCTAGATCATTAAACTCAGAATCAGTCAATGCAAATGTTATTTCAATCATTGCTTGAATATGTTCTTGCTTCACTTTTATCTCTTCCATAGTCAATGGATAGGTGCTAGGTGCAACAAAATCATTCTCCAGATAGTATATAGCATATTCTCCAACTCCTGATAGATGTAGCTTCATCCTTTTCTACCATGTAGAGAAACTTGACTTATTCAGCTTAGGTGCATCCTCTTATACATCTTTGGATCTTTAACTCAAGTGCCTTTAAACTTTCCTTTCGGAGTCCAAAGCTTTGATACCAATTGATAGTTCTGATACTTAATATAAGTATAGATCCAATAGCCAACAAGATGAGAGGGGGAGTTGAATCATACAAACTTAGTCATCCATAAAAAACATCAGATTCAACCTTGGTAACACATATATTAGTCATATAACCAAAAACTATCAAACATGCAAACTCAAAAGCATATGAACAATATAAACCTCATAACACCAGATTTAATGTGAAAACCCAAATAGGGAAAAACCACTATGGGATTTCGGACCCACTAAGAAATATACTCTTCTAGAGTATGCTCGGTTAAAAGTAAATCCTGTTAAAGATTACAAACACATTGCTAGTTGTAACCTGGTTAAGGGATTTCCCTCAAATCTATTAGGATCTTCACTTTGTTAGAAGTGACCTTGTCAAAGGATTTCAAACACTCAATCAGAATGTCACCATGCAAGAGGATTTACATATAAGACTGTTAAGTCCACTCAGTTAAGAGATTTCTTATCACTTTCACAAAATAACAGTAATAAAAATCTATCTGCAACTTCACATCTAAATTGCTAAAGAAGATTCCTATTTGTTCAATACAATCTAGACATAGAACTAATCTTGTCTATCTGCTGGGCATCAATACTCTATTATTCTAATAGGTCTTCAAGCTTCTATGCTTAGTAATCACTATGTAGCATCCCTGTGCATACACTTGCCTGCATCCATTGTTTATCAATAGTTTCCTATTTATAAACAATCTTCTAACCTCTTAATCTCATTGATCACATTTCCCATGATCAATCATAGCCATTAGATCTTCAATCTTGTCTAGGTTCAATGTATCTTTCAATCTGAAAACATTTTACCCTGCCTTGGAACTTGTGTTAGGGTAATGCGGTTCAATCTGAGCTATAGATCTTCTTGCCGACATTCCATTGCCTTAGATTCGTTAACAAACTTACTTCCACGACTTACCAATCATTGATCCGCTCTAGCTCATTAGCATCATTCATTAAATATCACATGTAAACATTTAATGCATTTTGTTATAGCTTGGTTACAACTTGGTGAATACTAAACTTCACTCGATAGACATTCTGCCTTCATTAACCGATAGAGATAACCTTAGGGTTCACCGACTAGGTTCCTTAGGGTTTACCGGCTAGGTTCCTTACTTGATAAGATAGTATAGTATTAACCTTTACATTTTACAACATATGTATGATGTTAAAACAATCTAAAACATAAAGATCTCATCATTGTCTGACTCGGTAGAGTTGCCCATTGAATAACTTATCCCCTTATTCATGATATTCTTTCCTGTGTCTTTACCGACTTCTTTATAATCTTCATATCATACTTCTCAAGATATGGCAGCATCATACTGAATTAGAAAATCAATTTCTTGACATCAATGACAAAATAATAATATCAAGATAGTAAAACATCTTTAATTAGTTATGTCCATAATCATCAACAACCTTCTCAATATCCTTATTGAAATGTGAACAATCTTTCATTGTCTGTTATAATGCAATATTGCCAACACCTTCAGAATATTTGGAGGCTTGTCCTTCTCCCCCATAGGACCAGCTCCATCATTTTGGCCACTCCCACCATTGGAACCAGAGTTCCTGCCTTGCAAGGAATTTGAAATTTGAATTCTGCCATTTTTGCTTACTCCACCTCTACGCGTGTTCTCCATATATTCGTATCATATAATGGTTTTGTGTTTCCTCAAAGGTTAGGAGTCTCTATTGTTGTAATAAAATTTATCTTGAGTGAGATGTGTACACATGAGGATCTAAACATGAAAAGAAAAATGAAAGGAAGTGAAACATAAGAAATTAACAAGTTTAATTAAAAGAAAAGTCTGGTTATGCAAGCTAAAGAAGGAAGATCTACTATTTCATAGAGACCAATAGGCTGAATTATTAGTATAAAAATATCATAGTAGGAAGGACAAATATTATTTGGTCATGTATTTAGAGAGATGAGTTTAATTAGATTATATTTTTCATATTTGCTTTTGTAAGATGTATTACGAGAAGTCACTACAAATGAATTATGAGAGAAGTTTGAGACATTATATAAAGAAAAGTGTTTGGCAAAGAACTTTTTTATAAAATATTGTACTCATTTGAGATAAATGGTCACTTTGTGATAGATGATCTTGTGTGTGTGAAAAGTGGTATAAATCTGTATCTGCAAGACACAACACTTCAATCAAGTCATTACATGCATGGTTAACCAGATATAGTCAATGAATAATAAAACCATGGCAAATCGACCCATTGCCTTCTAAAAGATGCGAGTATAGGATTGCTCTCAGATTATTAGCAATACCAGTGACTAACAACATCAAGATGAAGGATTTTATCTATATGAACATGATATTAGCTAGACGGATATAATATTGATCTAACAAGATTTAAGCAATATCAATCTAAGTGATTTAATCAATGTGAAATAATTAATATGCAATGAACCTAGAGTAAAAACAGTATAATAATGATGTATTCTCCAGCCTCTCTTGAATGAGGGATGAGCTTGAATTTATAGAAAATTCAGAAAGAAACCAATGGCTAAGATCAAATGATGATGAGTGGTCAAGATTTTCCAAGAGGAAGTACAATCCAGGTAAATTGATGTGATTGGATGCTTTTATCAGTTTTAAAGGAAATTGAACTAAATTTAAGATTAAAATTAAAAAAAACTAATTTATTCTCTCTTTCATCCAATTTTAATATTTAATTGTTTTAATTTCTTTCTTTGAGATTATTTATCAATTTTTAATTTGTTTTTCAAGATTGTTTCCAATTGATTTCTTTTCTCAAATTTTGGTCAATTAATTCCTTTTTTGATTTATTTCCATTTTTGAAAATTGGTGCTCAAATTGATTTATTTAATTAAATTCCTCTTTTTGATGATTTAATGACAAATTGATTTATTTAATTAAATATGCAAGGATATTCAATTAAAATAAATAAGATAATTATTTAAAATGATTTACTTGGGATGATCTATTAATTAAATAAATATTTAATTAATATTGGGTGATTAATTTTCCATGTGACATTGGATGATTAAAGAATTAATTGTGTGTTCAAGATTGATTTAATTGCCTTTGGTTAGGACCTTGGTGATGTTGTCCAGATTAGGGGCTCATGGTTTAGATGACCATTTTCAGGGTATTACATTTGCCCCTCTTTGAATTAATGTGTGAGTAGCGCATTGGTTCAAAGAATAGATGATGTCTAGGAGATGTCAATTCTGAACTTGATTGATCACGAACTAGATGAAAGTGAGGTGTTAAGCTTGATTCGAAG